>NC_042977.1:34520596-35838096 GCF_901001165.1 Salmo trutta | reverse complement strand
GCATCCTCCCTTCATTATGTATGTCCTATTCAAGTAGGTGATTCCAGTCAATTGCTTGGAAAGGATGATTGGCGGACGGTGATTGGTGGAACCCCAACTTGGAATTCGAATGACCTCCCTACCAGCTTTCGGATGCACGAGCTCCATTAACAGGCCCCTGAATGAACAGGAATTCGCAACAATGGGGCTTGGACACAGCTGAATGAGCATCACCCTCTGCGAGCCTCTCGAATACACAGGACCACTGACGCGACGCACAATGCTTCCTTTTCAAACTCGAGCTCTACTGCTTACCACGTGGAAAGGTAATGAAAAGGAGGGATAGCCAGATTGAGGGAAACATTTTTTTTTTACTGGACCTACCCGTACCCAGGCACGCACACACAATACATTTGGTCCCCTGTGAGTCAAATGTTCTCTAGCCACAACAAGCAGTAAATTACTGTACGTAATTTCAACTCTACGATTATAGGCCTTGAGTCATTACTGCTGGATGGAGGAACGTTACCACGCACACATTTCACATCAAGCATCGCTTCTAAGTCAGTTATGAACAAGTTCTTATTTTCAATGACGGACTAGGAACAGTGCCTTGTTCAGGAGCAGAACGACAGATGTTTACTTTGTCAGCTCGGGGATTCGATTTTGTAACCTTTTGGTTACTAGTCCAACGCTCTAACCACAAGGATATCTGCCTCCCCAATTTCATACACACAATATATAGGCTATACTGCAGGCCTGTTACACAATCGATTTGCAATGAAGTTTACGCAAAACAAACTGGAAACAAGCAAATACGGTAAAGAAATGCAGGGCCTTATTAGGCATGGTTACCTACCATATAGTCTAAGCCCGTGGCCACATATGGGTACAAGCTCAGTTCCCTGTGTTATACTTAAACTTATCACATAGGCCAACATGAAACGTACATAAATGTACAGTAGGCCTAGGCTAGCCTATATTGTATCAAATGTGTGTTCATGATTGTGCGTAATTCTGCAAATGTTTGTACATGAATAATGCGTATTTCTTATCTCTGATTTTGACCGTGTCCTGGTCTGCACACAGGCCCGCACATCTTGGGCGGACATCGCCCCCAAATACACACAAACCCAGGCTTAACTGTGTTGCACCCTCTGCTGTTACCCCAAATCAGTTTTAAATAATAATTGAAAATCGATTGATAACATAAATCTTGTACATATCAAGAAATTCAATTATAATTTAGCATTGTGGATTGTAGGCCTATACAAACATCTACATATTAAATTAAGAAAGCCTGGTATTCACCAAGCCGATTTAAGATTATCTATAAAATACACTCTTAGAAAAAAAGGGTTCAAAAGGGTTCTTCGTCTGACCATAGGATAACCCTTTTTGGTTCCAGGTAGAACCCTCTGGAAATGATTCTACATGGAACCCGAAAGGGTTATACCGGGAACCAACATTTTTTATTTAAAGGGCTCTCCTATGGGGACAGTCGAAGAACCCATTTAGGTTCTAAGTAGCACCTTTTTTTCTTAGAATGTAGGTTTCCGATTCACAGTTGGCACCATATGCTTTGAGTCAATAACGATACAAAAAATATATATTTAGGGGCCTATTTGTCATAATAGCCCACATTTGTAATCCTTGCCTCCCATAATTTGTGCATTGAAAAGGGAATTTATGGTTTGGGATCAACGTGTCTATGCTGCCGGACAGTGATGTATGTCCTGATTTGACTGTTTGATATGGCCTACACATTCATTAGCCTACATTTTAGAATTCCCTTTTCAGAGGCTTACGATATATTTAGACAGCGTATTATAGCTAGAAAAATATTTATAAGGTTTATACAAAGACATTTTTTTATCTGTTGTCCGTGTCTCGCAAACTATTTAATTCTATTAAAACATAGCCTATTGTGCCAACAAAGCATTTGTGTTTTTCGTTACATCGCACCGTGACATTTAAAGCGACGATCTAACGTTTTCATACAAGTCAGAACAGCGCGATAACTTCTGCTGTCCCGCTACTGTACCGGCGACCTGTTGCATGCCTGCGCGCGCACTGATCATAACAAGTTATGATTTCATAAATTATTATGACTGCCCTAAAATATCGCTACAAATTGCTCATATCCTTAGTTTGCGTCGTCGACATGAATAAGATAAAGGAAATTACTCACCATGTGTGAATCGATGATATTTGATAGTGGTTTACAAAATGATAAAATATGTTGGGCAATAGGCTACGTCTCCCAGTCGGGACATCAACATAGCCTTTTCCGGCATACAGCCACAAAGATGCGCAGTCGTCCCTTTGACAGCCGGGCGGAACACCGCATTGTTAAATTATTTATTTATATCGTCGCCGTGAATTGAGACTATTTGATATCGTAAATGTAGTCCATCAATTCATTGTTTTGACTGACCCAGAGAAACAGCCGGGGGAGGAGATAAGCCACTATGCGGTAACGAAAGGGAATTGGATTAGTGTTCCTGTCATCCTCCTCCCCTTCCCCGTTCAACCCTCTTTGTAGACTATTTGGCGAGGGCGGCCTGCTACTCGGCCTGCGTCTGTAGTCTCTGCGGCAGTGACGGCTGTCTGTTTGGCGGTCTGTCCGTCCTATCCGGACACTCTCCCTCTATAATTAATGACATTCGTCGCCACCGTGACTTGGCCTAGGACACAGTCTGACCCTGAGTAGACGAGCCTACCCACTGAGCATTTTTACCGCCTCGCATATTGCTCTGAAAACCACAAATGTAACGAATTAAATAATCTTCCCGTATTAGCCCATGGGGGCATTGTGCAAATCCTGTGTAACACCCAGGCACAATTTGGATAAGGCCCAGCCTACCCCTAGAAGTTACAATGGAGGAATGTTATTTTTCCACCTGGCTATCTTTTGTGGTCACATTATAATGGTCCTATGTGTCTCCTTAGAATAGAACCTTCTATTCTATTTTATTCTAAATGCATACATAGTAGGCTACATAGAGGAAATTCATTAAATACAATGAAAATAATGCAGTAAGCCTATAGCAAAATATGCAGCACATTTAAATGGCAAATGGAGAATGTTAACAAGTAGTCAAAATATCATCCCACATCTCAGACAATTACAGGTCTATGAAAATATAATGCCCCTATTCAGGCTTTGGTCAGACATGTAGGTCTACTGAACTCCCCACCAATGCAACTGTTATTATCAGGCTGTGTAGGCCAATATATTATTATTAAACCCAGTAGATAGTCTCGCATTGTGTTTTAGATGGTAGTCACACTTGCATATTCAAGGTGAGTGTATTTGGTCTACCCCAGCCAAGCCGCAAGCAGTAATTTATGAAATGTAAAACCTTCATTAAGAGGAATGTGTCCACTAGGTGGCTCACTAACATGAAAAACAAGGTTGTGTTGCAGCCATTGAACGCATTGGACACGTTTGAGCGGATCACTTTTGTCGAGTTGGTGACCATCGTTGGTCCCGCCTTTCAAAGTTTGTTGCATTATGGGGATACAAATTGTCTGACTTGCGCCTACATGTGGACTGCATGAACTTGACAAAAATCATGTGATCACTGGTCATGAAGTTTGACTGTGGTCGACTGCAAGTTTCTGCAAGCTTCACCAACTTTATCTTGCAGTGATTGCCTTCATTGTGGGAGGCTCTACTGTCAACTAATCATTAGGCTGTTTGTGTTTGACCCACATGAAAGTGACCAAAGACGTGACTGAAACAGGAACCAACTTTGCTGCAATTCATGTTTATAATGGATATGTAGAAATTAATGTGATATTTGAGGCTCTCTCACCAATTGATTGTACAATGTAGCATACACACATATATTATACATGTTTATTTCGACATTATAAAGAACAACTTTTATGAACATGGCACTGCCAAGTCAGTGTCCAACTTTCGGCTGTCACATATGCACCTCACCCGACTTCACTCCCTGACTTTCGCTTTTACCATCAACTCAATCCTCTCCAGAAGCTCTATGACCTGAGTGACATCCACCCTGTTCTTGACATTGAGGATGTGGTATCTGTTGTCACACTTCCTGAGGAGCCACTGGAGGGCTCTCCCATCACTCTCAATGAACTGCTGTATGGAGGTGTCACCGATTGTGTCACACCAGCTGAATATCACCAGGGCGTTGATGTGCTCATTTACTGACCTCAGATGGGCTTCAGTGAAGGCAATACCTGCAGCAATGACTGGAAGGATGGCATGGGGTCGAGGGGGACACAAAGACAAGCCCTTCACGGTAAGGTCTACCATGTTCAGGTGTTCCTCCACAGCTCTCCTGCTCTTATCTCCCAGTATTGAGTCCAAATCAATGAACAGGAGGGGGGCCTGGGGGACACAGAGACACACTGTGCAATACCTCTGTCATCACCAGTGCCAGGTCTTCCACCATCCTAGAGTTTCCACTACGGTGAGTTGCCACTTTCCCCCAACGTCCCCCTGTCCCCTTACATTGTCCACGGTCTCGCTGTTGATTTCAGACTCAACTCGGGCAGGTATGGTGTTGCCTGCCTGACACTTATCAGCCCTTTTCTTACCCAGGAGAATGATCCGCATCTCTGGGAGGTGATTTGGGTCAGACATCTCTGTCTGTCCCAGGGAAACACAGTACTGCGGCTCCTCGGCTGTGGAGCACACTCCCAGTCACTGTCAGGGCTGCAGAGCCTCTGGTCTCGTTTAAGGCACAGCTAAAGACTGGGCTGTTCAGAAAAGCTATCCAAGGACCTTCTATGCTAATTCTGTTTGACAACACCTGTTTATAGCTTTGATCGTTGTCTGCTAACAATGCTCTGTTTTGTTTTTATTGGCACCCTTAAAGATTCTTATAAATAAAAGCAAACAAAATGACATTTGCATTAACATTCTACTTTTTTAAGTTAATCTCATTTTAAGGAAGTGTACAGTATTGTGGCCTTCCATGGCGTCCTGTTTCACTGGGGTATAAAAAGAAGCTAACACGAATGTGAAATCCCTTTGTCATCCATTAACATGGGAAAATGGGAAATCCCTTTGTCATCCATTAACATGGGAAAATGGGAAATCCCTTTGTCATCCATTAACACGGGAAAATGGGAAATCCCTTTGTCATCCATTAATGACTCAAAATTAACATGGGAAAATGGGAAATCCCTTTGTCATCCATTAACATGGGAAAATGGGAAATCCCTTTGTCATCCATTAACATGGGAAAATGCAAAGAACTCAAACAAAAAGAGACAAATGGTTGTTGACCTTCATAAATCAGGCAATGGGTACAAAAAATTGCTATTTTTTTTACTCCTGAACTTATTTAGGCTTGCCACAACAAAGGGGTTGAATACGTGTTGAATCAAGACATTTAAACTTTACATTTTTAGTCAGTTTGTAAAAATGTCTAGGCCAGTGACACATCTCAATTTATTCAATTTTAAATTGGGTGGTGAATATTTTCTGAAGGCACCATACATTCATACTGTACATCCAAAGTACAATTCTATAATGTGTTGTATTTTGTTGAGTGAATGGTCAGAACATTTTCTTTGTTAATTCACAATGCCTGAATTCTCTTGTGCTGTGTTACCAGTGAGCTCAGCTGAATACCTGAGGGTATCCGATTGGCTGACAGAGGGGAAGTCTGGAAATGCTGAAGATATTCCGGGATATAGGACCAGTGAATATAAATCCAGTGAGTCTCATATGAGACCAGTGGGTCCAGTGAAGTGGAGAGCTGGGACAACAAGTTATATTTTAGAAGGGAAAATACACTTTTTAAATCTTGAAAGTGAACTCTTTTATCCACACGATTTAGCTAGTTTGACGAAAACCGAAGCTGACTATGTAATGTAGGCTTATTTTTTTTATTGTGAAATTGACTAATGTTGAAAACATTAGTGAAATCAAGTAACATTTTACAGAGGAAACATCAGCTTTATAAATATTGAACGTGAAACCTGTTATCGATATGGTCATACTGTACATACCATACCACCAAAAACTGACTTTATGTCATGTATTTTTATTCTGAAGTTGCATAATGTTCTTTCTACATGTACAGTCTTACCATGATTTTCTGTGTACTTCGTTTGGTGAACATCATAGAGACATTGTAACACAAGTAAAGGACTTTATAGATCTGTATGGCTGGCATATAGGTAGGTTCCATGTGACATATTGTATACTAACATTTCTGAATAATACTCTAATAACAAGGTAACAGTAAATGTAAATGTAATTTTTTTGTGATACAAAATAAATGTCAATATTTTTGCAAATATGAAATGTTTTTTTCTCTGCATAAGTTGGTGCAGTGCTAAGAGACAGTTCCCTCGTACTGTAGAACTTGGTGCCCACATAGAAATACCAAATAAATTAACCACACAAATATGAGAGGATAGGAAGGTGCCATAGCAGAAAGCCATGTGAATGAAACTGGACATTTTCATTGCACAAAATAATGTTCTCAGACACGATCAACCGGCCAGTCTTGGGCCAGTCTGTGTATCTCCCTGATCAGTCTGTCTACTGCTCCTGTTACCGTCTCCCACACTGAGCAGCCTCCTGCAGCAGGGGAAGGCATCCACAGTGTCTCTGAGGTCCCTCCTCATGAAGATATAGAGGAAGCAGTCAGTGAGAGGGCTTAGGTACAACAAGGCACTGGTTATCACAGAGGACAGGTCCCTGACTGGGTCTGACACTGAGGGGGCATGGGCCTTGATGGAGTAGTACAGGTTCCTGATGCTGTACGGGAGGAAGAGGAGTGTATAACTGCCCAGGACCAGACCCAGAGCTCCCAGAATCCTCCTCCTTCTTTCTGCCCCCCTGAAAGCCATACTCCTGGAGAGGGCCCTCTGAGTGACCAAGAACAGCAACACCAGGAAAGGGGCAGGCAACAGGGAGATGGCAGAGAAAGTCATCAGTGTGTACCGCATGTCGATCAAGAAATTGTAATCAAAGGTAACGTAAACCAGTGCCAGTGCCCAGAGGCTCAGAGAGACCAGGGTGGAGTTTTTGACTGAGCGTCGGCGGCGGTACCACAGAGGACAGACCACCACCATGTACCTCTCCAGGGAGATCAACAACATGAAGCCCAGGCTGGTGCAGAGGCCCAGGCGAACAAAGATCCTTGACAGGCAGCGGGCCTTCATGAAAGGCAAACGTGGTGTCAAAGAACCTACTGAAAATGAAGACCAGCGTGATGGTGATCTGGAGAAGGTCTGAGATGAGCAGGTTGATCACGTAGACGGGAGCCACTCGGCCGGCTTTGACCAAACTGAACAGGGCATAACTGGCCAGGCAGACGGCAGGAAATCCTATGAGGAATATGATCCAGTCCACCACGATACCTATCATGTTTGTGTAGTAGGGTGGATCCAGACCACATGGAAAGGCAGTGGTGTCGTTAACGTCAGTCATCTGATTACCGATGAGTAGTATTTCAAAAAAGCTAAAATGTAGAGTTATGTCCTTTCCTGGTCATTTGAGATTTATAGGTTAGAGTCCTTACTTGGTGATGGATGGAGCAGTGATCAGCTTTAGTCTGTATGATCTATTAGGGTAAGTTGAAGAGGGTGATTGTCTTACCCAACCCCTTTACAATTCCCTGTGAGAAGTGAAAATAATTTAAGTACAAAAAGGTTAAATTCTTCAACACTTTTCAATGACTCTGTTTTTGCTCATCTGTTGCTTTACTGCAAACTGCCTCCCATCTAAGATGGTGAAACTCCTCCCTGTATAATCCCTAGATTTTTTTACTCTGTTTTACATGGTTATGTGCTTACCTAGTCTCTCCGCGTCTGTCAATCCTAGTCACGTTTTGTCCTCTCTCTCTAGACAACATTTAGTTATTAAGACTTATCTACATCCTGGGCAGAACCATTCCAGTACTTACCCTGGTGTCATTATTACATAGAAACATGCAAACCATGTTTACCATTTAAGGTCAGTGCTAGAGAAATAAGTCAGGCGACTGACATCACTCTGTCTGCTGTTCTGGTGTTTCTCTTCCTTCCTATCCATCTCGCTCATTCAATAATAGGCTATCAGGTTAGACATATTTGTTTATATCCATTTTGTGCATACTGTAAAACAGTGACTGGTTGACCTGACAAAATGATAACATACATAATGATGGCTTAAAGCAGATGCCATAAAAACATAGATGATGAGCATATGCAAATAACAAAGGGTTTATAAAGACCGCATGCTCACCTCTACTGTTGTCAACCATGTCACATTGTGGCCAAAAAGGCACAGCTAAAACCTGAATAGTGAGCTTTGCAGTGAAATGTAAATCTTTTAGTGTATTGGAAGTTTGTAATTTCCACTTTGAAATTTCAGATGAAAAATGTATGACGAAAATTATGAAAAATGTATAAACACCTACAAAAATGTCCATACATAATAATCCACATAATAATTCAAATTTCCTGTTGCTGCAAGATTATTTTCCTGCTTTAGCAAACTGTGCTCAAATTAAGATCCTACACCTGTAGTTGTAGAGCACCACAAATGTGATCACTTAGGCCGTCACACTCTCTTGCTCTCTCTTTCACTCTCTCGGTACCTCTCAACAGGCTAAAGTGTTTTTCAGCTCTCATCTGAAAACTCAAGAAAAATAAATAAAAAGCTACCCACTCTGCACAAACTGGTTAAATCAACATTGTTTCAACTTAATCTTTCAATGTATTTTGACGTGGAATCTACGTGGAAAATAGATTGGATTTTGAGTGTAAAATTTCAACCGCAGGATTATGTCATCATGGTAACCAATTTTCAACATAGACAACCCTTGTAAAAAATATGTTGAATTTGTACCTTTGAAACAATGTCAGATCTTCAACGCAATATCCACTATACAAAAAAAACTATAGGCTGGGCAGCACCTCCTACTTAACTCTTTCTTGAACTGCACTGTTGGTTAAGGGCTTGTAAATAAGCATTTCACGGTAAGGTGAAATGCTGTTCTATTCTGCACATGTAACAAATAAAGTTAGATTTAATTTATCTACAGCTATCCCTTGTGGTGGATGAATCAGAATTAGTTGGGTAACATAGATAATTAAGATGTTTTATTTGCATAATATGCTTATGTGAGATACTTGTCATTAGAATGTATCCCTTCGGATTCTGGTGTTGGCAGTTGTACTTCTTCCCTCAGCTGGGGCTCAGTCACTTGGGGCCCAGAGGGGAGAGGTCAGAATGGAACATTGTCTTCATATGTGAATGTGTCTTTACCTATTCTTAAACCATGTGAAGGGATGGCGTGATTAATGGGGAACCAGTTACTTGTCTCCACAATGTCTGTGCGCAAGTCACTCCCTCCTTTTCTATTGGGGGAGGTGTATGGCAGTGTCTAGAACCATGTATGTGTGTGTCCTGTCTTAGATCTTGCACTTATCCTGGGATAGTGTATAACCTAGAGGCTCACTCCCCTCAGTGAGCTTGTCCAGGAGTGGGGTCAAGAGGGGGTTTGCTTGAGATGGGAGTATCTAGAGTTGACAATTGATATATGCCATTGGATGAGCTAATGGTTCTGTTCTATACCGTACCAGGGAGAGGCTTCCAGTTTGGGGTAGGAGGACCAGACACTGGTCTATACAATGAACACTGTTGATACAGCAGTTGCTGTCTGCTATGTTTTATAGATATCTTTCATACAAAACGTAACCTTTGTGAACTGTTCCTAAGATCTGTGGTTTGTCATGTACGTTGAAGGGCTGCATCTTGGCTATAAAAGCTCTTCGTACATTTGTGTAGTCACTTTTCAATGGTTCATTAGAGATAGCGCTTCATTGAAAGTCAAGTGCTTTTGCAAAAGCATCTTAATTATTAATGATGTAGTTTTAAGTATAACTCTGACTAGTGTGTGAAGTTTGTAACTCTCCTCATTTGGTAATGCAGAAATTAGCCACCACACCCTTCCCATCCAGGGTTTTAACCAAGCCCAGCCCAGCTTACAGTGGCTTGCGAAAGTATTCACC
Organism: Salmo trutta; assembly: GCF_901001165.1. NCBI lineage: Eukaryota > Metazoa > Chordata > Actinopteri > Salmoniformes > Salmonidae > Salmo > Salmo trutta. Next base: position 35,828,118 of record NC_042977.1, on the reverse strand, counting down.
CCCCTTGGCATTTTTCCTATTTTGTTGTCTTACAACCTGGAATTAAAATAGATGTTTTGGGGGTTTGTATCATTTAATTTACATAACATGCCTACCACTTTGAAGATGCTAAATATTTTTTATTGTGAAACAAACAATAAACAAGACAAAAAACAGAACTAGAGCGTGCATAACTATTCAACCCCCCAAAGTCAATACTTTGTAGAGCCACCTTTTGCAGCAATTACAGCTGCACGTCTCTTGGGGTATGTCTCTATAAGCTTGGCACATCTAGCCACTGGGATTTTTGCCCATTCTTCAAGGCAAAACTGCTCCAGCTCCTTCAAGTTGGATGGGTTCCGCTGGTGTACAGCAAACTTCAAGTTATACCACAGATTCTCAATTGGATTGAGATTTGGGCTTTGAGTAGGCCATTCCAAGACATTTAGATGTTTCCCTTTAAACCACTCGAGTGTTGCTTTAGCAGTATGCTTAGGGTCATTGTCCTGCTGGAAGGTGAACCTCCATCCCAATCTCAAATCTCTGGAAGAGTGAAACTGGTTTCCTTCAAGAATTTCCCTGTATTTAGCACCATCCATCATTCCTTCAATTCTGACCAGTTTCCCAGTCCCTGCCGGTGGAAAAACATGGATGGTGTTCTCGGAGTGATGAAAGGTGTTGGGTTTGCGCCAGACATAGCATTTTCCTTGATGGCCAAAAAGCTCAATTTTATTCTCATCTGACCAGAGTACCTTCTTCCATATGTTTGGGGAGTCTCCCACATGCCTTTTGGTGAACACTAAACGTGTTTGCTTATTTTTTTTCTTTAAGCAATGGCTTTTTTTCTGGCCACTCTTCCGTAAAGCCCAGCTCTGTGGAGTGTACGGCTTAAAGTGGTCCTATGGACAGATACTCCAATCTCGGCAGCTCCTTCAGGGTTATCTTTGGTCTCTTTGTTGCCTCTCTGATTAATGCCCTCCTTGCCTGGTCCGTGAGTTTTGGTGGGCAGCACTCCATTGGCAGGTTTGTTGTGGTGCCATATTCTTTCCATTTTTTCATAATGGATTTAATGGTGCTCCGTGGGATGTTCAAAGTTTCTGATATTTTTTTTATAACCCAACCCTGATCTGTACTTCTCTACAACTTTCTCCCTGACCTGTTTGGAGAGCTCCTTGGTCTTCATGGTGCAGCTTGCTTAGTGGTGCCCCTTGCTTAGTGGTGCCCCTTGCTTAGTGGTGCCCCTTGCTTAGTGGTGCCCCTTGCTTAGCGGTGTTGCAGACTCTGGGGCCTTTCAGAACAGGTGTATATATACTGAGATCATGTGACAGATCATGTGACACTTAGATTGCACACAGGTAGACTTTATTTAACTAATTATGTGACTTCTGAAGGTAATTGGTTGCACCAGGTGTTATTGAGGGGCTTCATAGCAAAGGGGGTGAATACATATGCACACACCACTTTAACGTTTTTATTTTGTAGAATTTTTTGAAAGAAGTAATTTTTTTCATTTCACTTCACCAATTTGGACTATTTTGTGTATGTCCATTACATGAAATCCACATAAAAATCGATTTAAATTCTTGTTTGTAATGCAACAAAATAGGAAAAACCCCAAGAGGGATGAATACTTTTGCAAGGCACTGTAGCTGTGTTATTTGTCACTGACTAAAACCAATGTGCGCTATCGGGATTATGATTATTGAGAAATCTCCACTTAATACTGTAGATTCACTGTTGCTATCAAAGTCATTACAAAGGGTACGTTCAACAGAGCAAATTAAATGTAATCATACATTATCAATCATATATTGTATCATCAATGACGCTATTTAAGCCTATATAGCATTTGGGAAGTTATCAACAGCTATTGTTTAAATTCAGTTCAGGATTCAACTAAAAATATACAGTACATATAGGCCAAGAGTTTCAAGCTTTGGTTGATTTCAAATGGAATCTACAAGTTAATAATAAATATGTTGGATTCACGTCTCCACCTCAAAAAATAAATCAAAGCGAAAGAATAGGATTAAATCAAATCAAACTGTATTTAAAGGATATTTAAAATTTGATTTGATTTAGTCCTATTCTTTAACCTAGATTTTTGGTTGAAATGGAGACATGAATCCAACATATCAATTATTAATTTGTAGACAAACTGGAATTAAAGCCAGACTCAGTGGCACAGATGGAGCTATCCAAGCAGCAGAAACATCTCCTTCAAATGTTGATATTTGGTAGTGTTGACAACCAAACACAATTCAATATGACTTTTGCAATACTGTAAATAGCCTATTAACACATTTTATTGTGACTTTGGGACTATAAGGTTCTATCTGCGCAAAGCATAGTTCTGAGATATTGAGCATCAAAGTTTTCATATCCCAGATCTCAAAGATATTTTGTGCTGAATTCTTCTTTCTTAAAATTAGTAAGACATCCATTGCCACATTTTGAGCTTAATGTAACAATACATGTATTCTTATGTAATCATAGAAAGTGTGCATGTTCAGGCTCGCAGGTCTGGAAATCTTCACAATTGCTATAATAATCTGCACAGAATCTCAAAACGTCATTGATCACTTGCAGCATGTACTTTAATGTAGTCTCAATTACAATCCAGGTCATTTGGTTGTGGTATTAGATGAAGCATAGTGATAACACATTAAGTTGTTGTAAAAATTAACAAAATATCCGATATAACTTAATTCTAATGGAAAATCAATGTCAGGTAAAAAAAAGAAAGTCACCGAAATGTGTTATCACTGCACTTTCAACCATTTAAAAGCACAACAAAGTTAAAATGGTAATTTATTGTATTCCCATTTGAACTTTATTGTGCTTTTAAATGGTTGAAAGTGCAGTGATTAAAAAAAAGTAACCTAAATGTGTTATCTGACATTGATTTTCCTTTGGAATTTGGTTGTGCTTTTAGATGGTTGAAAGCATAGTGATAACACATTGGGAATTCAACAAACTTTTGGCTGTCTTTTTGAGTGGGTGAAAATAGGCTGGAATCTCATTGATCAACGTATCTACCAAATATTACCCAATTCTCCACGTTTACTGACGTGTTGTGCCCAGTGGGAATATGGTGTTTGCCTACTGGAGAGTTGCTTTCACTCCTCCACTTACTTCATAGCGCTGCAGATGCAGGAAAGGAGATGAGAAGAGGAAGCCTCCTTACAGATTTCAGATGGAAACTCGCTCTCTGAGTTGGTCATGTGACTCAGTGCTCTCAGAGGTCAGTCCCTCTGCTTAAACAGACATAGGTATGGGATTAGCCGGTTTCTACACACAATGACAGGACAACACCTAACGATGGCCACACTCTGACAGCCTTGGGACACAAACAGGTAGGGGGAATCTATACTGAACAATCAGAAGAAAGAAAGAAAGAAGAGTTTCATCAGAATGTGTATAGGACAGTTGTAAACCGGAAAGCAGGATCACATATGCAGGCAGGCCGGTAGTCCCGATGACTTCCATTGTGAGTAGATTGCCACACACATTTACATATATAAAAAAAAAAACGTAAACGTCCCATGTCTGTCACGAATGTTGAATAGAATTATATTTGAATTTACTCTGCCGATTATCCGTGGGGTTGGTCCTTCAGTGGGTCGATATTTTGAGACAAAATATCCACAGGAAGCATTATTAAACCTACTTCAAAATGCGGGTCTCTGTGTGTGGCAATGAAGATTTGTTTGCTCATGACCTAAGGCACGTGCACAAGACGAAAGTACATGCATGCATACTAACGAAAGTCTTGCAGGTGTTTACGTGGTTTTAAGCATGTGCCGGGTGATATACATTTCCATGCCAGTACCAGCACTCTAAAAAGTCGGGTAAATAATACTTTCCTGTGGATATTTGGTATAACAAAAATTACCCACTGAAGACCAACTGCACAGACAACCAGTAGAGTAAGATCAAATTACATTTTATTCAGCATTCTGGCTTGTAAGGAAACTTTCCATGTTTCTTCAGTGGTTTGTTTCAGACTGTTATACCAAGAATTGGTATCTCAGCCAGATTTTTTAGGCAAGCAGGCGGGCAGGGAGGATGATCCCTTGATCCCTCCATTGCGACAGACAGGGATTGGGATGAGCATCAGGTCAGTGTTACAACTCCATAGGATGAGAATAAACTCAGTGATACGGGTTATACCAGTTCAATACAGAATAAACTGTCCTGTCTGCCACCAAAGACAATGGAAGATCTTGAGGTGTTCTAATAATTGAGGACAATGGCCGAAGACCTTATAAACAGACTTAATGGTTGATTAGTAGGCAGATAAAGAGACCAGTTGGGCCCGTGTAGAGGACTACACATAGACTGAACAGGTCCTGTTCCTAATTCCTAGTATTAGTTTTTACATAAGTAACTTTGTTGTGAACACTCTTATAAAAAAGGATTCCAAATGGGTTCTATGGCTGGGTTTTGTTCTGGGTTTTGTTTGGTTATTTAGAATTATAAATGCTTGAGTATGGAGACAGCCAAAAACACTAGGGTTCTAGATAGCACCTTTTTTTTAAAGAGTGTACTGTAAACGTACCTGTCCCCAGGACTCACCGCTTATAACGGTCATCATGTGGCTTCTAAGACCTGTGGCTTGAAAATAAAATGTTGGGAATTAACATGATTTCAACTGCTCATTATTTTTGACAACTTGACACAAATGTTGACATTGTGATGTTTTTGTTTACAAAGGTGCCTTTTCCTTTTTGTGTTCCTGTTGACAAAACGGTTGTCATGGCGTCCCTGGAGGAGGAGTTGACCTGTTCAGTGTGCCGCGACGTCTTCAGCCAGGCCCAGCCCTTGCCGTGCGGCCACAGCTTCTGCCCAGCATGTGTGCGAGACGCCTGGGGCCACGGGGAGGCGGGGGTCAGGGGTCGCTTCACCTGCGCACAATGTCAGGAGGAACAGGGGGTTGTGGCGTGTGACTGCTGCCCCCCTGTGGGGGACGGGGACCAATCTGGGAACGCTGCAGCGGTGAAGACCTGTCTGCGCTGTGAGGTGTCTCTGTGTGCCGAGCACCTGAAGCCCCACCTGGAGCGGCCTGCCTTCAAGACACACCTGCTAGTGGAACCTCTGGGAGACCTGTCCCACCGCAGGTGTCCTGCCCATGAGGAGATGTTCCGCTACTACTGTGCAGACGAGCGGGTGTACGTGTGTGCTGACTGTTTATTGGAGGGTGGCCACGCACAGCACCGGGTTAAAGGACTGAGGAAGGTGGAGGAGGACCTGAAGGTCAGTTAGCGACCTGTAGTTCCTTACAGCTGGTGTTATAGTGTGGCTTTAACAGTTCTAAAGCCGTGTGTATGTTTCCACAGGTCATCCTCCAGAGCCTTCTCCAGAAAGCAGATGAGAAGCTGAATAAAGGTGAACAGATCCTCCAAGAGCACCGGAACACTGACCGCACTATAACAGTAAGTAACCACATACTGTATGCTTATAGCAGTCCATCAATTTACTGTTTGTGCTTATGTTGTCTATCCAGCCTTCTATTCTGCCCTGACGTTGAGTCTTGTTATGACCTTAGTCTTTGGTGGTGGTGGTGGTTGTTGTCCGCCTGCAGGACTTGTCTGCAGCAGATGACTCCCAGGTGGAGCGTATGGGTATAGCCCTGCAGCTGCAGGTGGAGAGGCTGGTGCTGGCCCTGAGGGAGAGCACCAGGAAGGAGAGGCAGCAGGCCGTGGAGCGCCTCCAGAACAACTGCAGCAGGGTTAGAGAGGACCTGAGCCAGACCCAGGACATCCACCACTACCTGGGCTCCTTGCTGGAGGAGACAGACCCCTTCCTGCTCATCTGGGTGAAATGTTTATTAATAACCCTTTTACCAGGTACCAATATGATCAGAGAGGGGGTTTGAAGGAGCCTATTAGTATCTGGGGATGATTTGGGGACCATGGTAGTAAGATGAGCCAGTTTGGGAATTCAGCCAGGCTAGTTAACACTCCTAGTTCTGGGGCAAATTCCATGGGATTATTTGTGACCACTCCAGAGTCAGTTTTGCAATATGGCGATACATATCCAACCTCACAGTAACCATTTCAGGCAGTTATTCTCTGTGCGTTAGACACAACCTTTGAGTAATGTCCAACAAACCAAATAGATCAAAGCCATCATCTCAAACCATCGGATTACATACAGTACGTCACTATTTTGGTTATCATTCTAAATCTCAACATTCACCTTTGTACTGTACTGCAATGTTTTAACCACCTACTGTATTTATTTATGAGACAGCATATGTTGTACACTACATAACGGAGGATTTAAACTAATCTGTTTACCTCCCTGTCCATCTGGGGGAGATTGACAGGGCCGTTTGTGCAGGATTTGTACGATGGCATTAAAGGCTTTGTGCTTCAATTCATTACCGTCAACGAATGTCTATTTTCTTGAGATGGAAAATTTGATTAACTTTATTAAAGGAATAGTTTGGGATTTTGAACATGAGGCCCTTTATCTACTAACCCCGGAGACTCTGGAGAAGTAGATAAAGGTCTTCATTGCCAAAATCCCAAACTATCCCTTTAACAGTTTTGTGTTATTGTCTTATAACAGTGCATTTTAAGTCTTACAACAGTCCTTGACTCCTTTTCTTTTGTTCTGTCCACAGGCATTTCAATCTGATGACTCAAGGTAAATAAAAAATAGGAATTCATTAGTATGATATTGTGTGTGTATGTTCGTGTGTTTTGAGCATAATATGATTTATGTCTAACCTGCTGTGCTCTGTTTAACAGGCTGCTTGCAGACCTTAACTGTCCCCAGTTCACCCCTGACTCCCTCAGCCTGGACAGGAAGTATATTATGGAGGATATCGAGAGCAAGTACAGAGAGTTCATCACCGAGACACTGCGCTGTCTCACTGAACTCAAGAGAGAGCTCTGTGAGTGCACAGGCCAAACCTTCAACCAATATATTTGAGATGGGAGGAATTCAGGCTGTTTATTCATTCATATATTTGTTTCCCTCTCTGCTTCGTACAGTGCATTCTGAAAGTATTCAGTCCCGTTTACTTTTTCCACATTTTAAAATGGATCAAATAGTGTTTTATCCTCTACACACAATACCCCATAAGGACAAAGCAAAAACAGGATTCCCCCCCCCCAAAAATGCAACTGAATTACCCCCCCCCCCGTCTGGCCACTCTACCATAAATGCCTGATTGGTGGAGTGCTGCAGAGATGGTTGTCCTTCTGGAAGGTTTCTCCCATCTCCACAGAGGAACTTTGTAGCTCTGTCAGAGTGACCATCGGGTTCTTGGTCACTTCCTTGACCAAGGCCCTTCTCCCCCGATTGCTCAGTTTGGCCGGGCGGCCAGCTCTAAGAAGAGTCTTGGTGGTTCCAAACTTAATCCATTTAACAATGATGGAGGCCTCTGTGTTCTTGGGGACTTTCAATGCTGCAGAATGTTTTTGGTACGCTTCGAGATCTGTGCCTCTACACAATCCTGTCTCTGAGCTCTATGGACAATTCCTTTGACCTCATGGTTTGGTTTTTGCTCTGAAAAGCACTGTCAACTTTGGGACCTTTATATAGACAGGTGTGTGCCTTTCCAAATCATGTCCAATCAATTGAATTTACCGCAGGTGGACTCCCAAGTTGTAGAAACATCTCAAGGGTGATCAAATGGAAACAGGAGGCACCTCAGCTCAATTCCGAGTCTAAAAGCAAAAGGTCTAAATATTTGTAAATAAGGAATTTTTCATTTTTAATACATTTGCTAAAATTTCTAAACCTGTTTTCGCTTTGTCGTTATGGGGTATTGTGTGTTCATTGATAAAGAAAAACTATTTAACGTGACAAAATGTGGAAAAAATCAAGGGGTCTGAATATTTTTCGAATGCACTGTATGTCTGTTTCTCTGTTTCCATAGTAACAAGTCCGTTGACTCTGGACACTAACTCTGCCCATCCTCTCCTGAGCGTTTCGGACGACCTGCGGTCAGCCATGCGGGTCAAACAGCGCCTTCCATGTGCCACTCACCCTGACCGCTTTGACCACTGGGCTCAAGTCCTGACCGTCCAGACCTTCTCCTCAGGAACCCATTACTGGGAGCTGGAGGCAGAGGGCTTCTGGGACATTGCGGTGTCCTACCGGAGCATCGGGCGGAAAGGGAAGGAGGGCACTGCCTTTGGAAATAACAAGGTACATTATCATCACCCTTCTTCTACATATGGTCTTTAATAATAGGAACAGTTGTGGTAATAAGAGTAGTATTAGATATTAGTTTATTTGATGGTGGAAGCCAAGCCTTTTGGAATTTCTTTGTTAACTGATCAAGGAATTTAATTGGTCTATTTAAATACAACTGACATCACAAGAGAGATTGGTTGGTTTCTCTAATGACTGCTAGATGATGGATGAGGTTTTGATTTGCAGATGTCTTGGAGCCTGACGCAGCAGCACGACAGGAAGCTGGCTGCCTGGCACAACCGCAGGAAGACCCGCCTTTCCAGCCGGATGTCAGGCAACCGTGTGGGTGTGGCCCTGGATTATGGCGTAGGCACAATCACCTTCTCAGAGGTGGGGCCTTCCAACACCCTGACCCACTTGCACACCTTCAGCACCTCCTTCAACCAGCCTGTGTGCCTAGGTTTTGGCCTCTACAAGGCTGAGCTCCACAGCAGAATCTCTATAGTGAGGGTGTGAGGGATCATAGGGACCAGAGAATAAAAATTATATTTCTGTAGCTGGGACACCTTCGGGGTGGGCCTCAGGGATGGAGACTTTGTGGGAGGTTTCCTTCTGGAACATCTCCCAGGATCTCATGAGGGATTGGACTATGAACAAAAGAGCTTGTGTGAGCATGAATAATTGTAAGACTACATTCTTACAGCACTCTGGACTTGAAATACTGTGAACTATGACTTTGAATCAGTAAGGAATGGATGTGTATGTCCTACTTTTGTCACAGTTTAGGGGAATTTGAAAGACCCAAGGCAGAGGGTTTTTTGATCAAATACATCCAAACTACAGGACAATATTCTGAAAGAATTAGAAAAGTTCACATTCAGTTGATAGTTCTAGATTATTGTGATGTAACAGCGATGAGAAACTCCCTTTCATGAGTTTGTTTAGACAATTATTTTATGCATACAATAATCAATATGGGCTCTATGTGGCACCCATGTACCAAGCTAAATACCATACATGATGTTGTTAAGAAAAGGGGGAAGGTATGTGGACTGAACCATATTGTAATATAGATTATAAAATCATCAGGCATTAGAAGCTTTCACAAAAGTTAAATTACACTGAGTGTACAAAACATCATGAACACCTTCCTAATATTCAGTTGCACCCCCTTTTGCCCTCAGAACAGCCTCAATTTGTCAGGGCATGGACTCTACAAGGTGTCGAAAGCATTCCACAGGGATGCTGGCCCATGTTGACTCCAATGCTTCCCACAGTTGTGTCATGTTGGCTGGATGTCCTTTGGGTGGTGGACCATTTTTTTTATACACACAGGAAACTGAAAAACCCAGCAGTGTGAAAAACCCAGCAGGGTGAAAAACCCAGCAGGGCTACAGTTCTTGACACAGAAACCGGTGCGCCTGGCACCTACTACCATACCCTGTTCAAAGGCACTTAAATATTTTGTATTGCCGATTCACACTTTGAATGGCACACACACAATCCATGTCTCAATTGTCTCAAGGCTTACAAATCCTTCTTTATCCCGTCTCCTCCCTTTCGTCTACACTGATTGAAGTGACAGCAATAATGGATCATAGACTGAGCAGGTGAATCTAAGGGAAGGTTATGTCATGAAAAGAGCATGTGTTCCTAATGTTTTGTACACTCCGTTTACATAGGCTATTATATTGAAAAGTATTCACTTGAAGATGGTCAAGGTATGACCTTCAACAAAATAACCTTCAATATTGAAACATCTCAGATGCAATACTTTCACTGGCACTTTTCATTTTTTTAGAAAAAACGAGCGAGAGCGCGTAGTGGGTCCTCTGGCATGGCCATTTAGATGCCTGTTTCAAAGGGAGGTGTCTGATACTGTAGAATGGGAGAACAGAGAAGAGAGAGGTTACGAAGAATGTGTTGCTATCACTACATCTCTAAGGACAAATGACTGACTTCAACTGATATGGAAAGCAAGGAGGACACCTTTCAAACTGAAACAGGTGATATCCTCATCTCTTTTTTTTATTAATATAAACCTAGACTCCGGGATTGTATTACAGTACTCAGTGAATAAATGCCTAGTTTTGCAAATCCCTACATTGCTTGTGTTTAAAATCTCAGATCATTCAGGAAGACTGTTCATCTTCCGACTATTTATTGAATATTGGGGACCAACTCTATAAAACAAACCGTGTTGGGTCTGTGTGAGGGAGTGCGTGGGTGTTTGAAGAGCGAGTGTAAGGTTGTTTATAACCGGGTTAATCACTAATGTCATAGTTTAAAAGGTTTTTTATAACAGGTTAATCACTAAAGTCAAAGAGAGTGTGATCATCAGAGATGTGTCTTTTTACACTTGAATTTATGAAATGTAGAGAGATTATTTTAGGAAAGGGATTCACATAAACAGAGTATAAAGTCTAAAATGTTGTTCTACAGGTAACTGCCAAAATAAAGGAAACACCAATTTAGTGTCTTAATAGGGTGTTGGGCTACGATGAGTTGCCAAAACAGCTTCAATGTGCCTTGGCAAAGATTCTACAAGTGTTGGAGGGATGCGATACCATTATTCCACAAGACATTCCATAATTTGGTGTTTTGTTGATGGTGGTGGAAAAAGCTGTCTCAGGGGCAACTCCAGAATCTCCTGTAAGAATCTCCCATAAGATTGTGTAACTGAGACGGCCAAGGCATATTGTGAAACATCAGCAAGTTAAGCAGTCTTCGTCGCTAAAGCCACTGCCAAACGTGCACCAACAATCACCGCACTTTCAAAGTCACTTGAAATCTCTTCTAGCCATGGTAGCAAACATAATGGACAACTGGGCCTGTCCAGCATTTTTATACATGACCCTAAGCATGATGGGATGTTAATTCCACACCTGTGTGGAAGCACCTGCTTTCAATATACTTTGAATTCCTCATTTACTCAAGTGTTTCCTTTATTTGGGCATTTACCTGTATGTATACTATCAATACTGGATGAAGTGCCATCTTCTCTGTGTGATATACAGTAACCATATATGTAGTTGTGAAAAGATAAACACCTGAGGAATTAAGTGAGTAAATAAAAGAGAAGGACAGAGACACTAAGTGATAACATGGTGGGTGAGAGGAGGAGAGGTGCATGTTGAACGTCAGGAGGGAGATAGCACGTGAAAGATGGTCTCAGTGGAGTTCCTCCCCCACTCCCTCTTTCTTTCTCACTACCTCCTGGATTGTACATCCTCCCCTGCTCCCCCACTAACAATATTCTCCTCTTCATCCTCCTCTTCATAAGCTTCTCTGGTAGCCAATGCCAAGATTCCTCACAGGTGCCCTTTCTTTACCTTTCTCAATTTATCCCTCCCTCCCTACCTTTTTCATTCTCTCTCTCAGGTCTTGTGCAATGAGGAAGTAGATTGGAACACACCCAAATGTCTATTTGTCCTTGCCATCCTGCCCCCTACTGCCGCAGTTGCAAACAAGCACAGAATCCACAGGAGACACATCTGTGAGAACAGAGTGAGAGAGAGAGGAAGGGAAGGACAGACAGATAGTGTGGGGGGAGATAGAGGAAGCGACTGTATGTGTTCTGAATTTGGCCCCTGCTGCTGAACACTAATAACCCCAAAACCTCCTGGTTGTCAGTCCTACCTGTTGACTCACCTGTTTTTATTACTGGGAGAATTCCTACATAGGGTCTACACTAGGTGGGATAAGAGACTGCTGTCTTAGATCAGGGTGTTCGACCAAGTTCAACCAATTGAGGACCCTAATTATCCTGCTGAAAATCAGACACAACATCAACAACATTTAGGGCCAGAGTAAGCAAAGGACAGAATATCTATTGATTTAAAAGCCATACACCTCTTTTGCTTGAGCATGTGTATCTATGTCTCTAAGTAACATTCCTCCATAATTGAATCAATCACAGATTTACATTCAAAACATAGCCAATTAAAAGCATGTATCCCAGGCTGGTTCATCCTTCCAACTTCGAGCCCACAGTGCTGCTAGTGCTGCTGTTCCTATGGGGGCCTCTAGGGGCCCAGGCCCAGAATGACACAGAGCCTATCGTCCTGGAAGGGAAGTGTTTGGTGATCTGTGACTCCACTCCCAACTCTGAGCCAGCGGGAAATCCCCTGGGCATGTCAGTACGCTCATGCACGGGCCGGGTGGCCTTCTCTGCCACCCGCCAGACCAACCATGAGCCCACAGACATGAGCAACCGCACCATGATCAACTACTTCGACCAGGTGAACAAATGCAAAGAAACATTGACCATATAAAGTATCACATCAGCAGGTGAAGTTGACTCATGCTTTCTGATTCTGATTAATGAATTCTCTTTGGTTGTTGATTGATTTCTCTTTGATTGATCATTGATGAATGATTGATTTCTATACCTTACAAAAAGCATGAGCTGGCGCACACCCAGATAAAATTATTGTATGTAGAGGTGCTGACTAACGGCGAATAAACTATAAGCTATAAAATAAAGAGAGTAGCACACTCTATATAAACTCAGGAAAAAAGAAACGTCTCTTTTTCAGGACCCTGTCTTTCAAAAATAATTAGTAAAAATCCAAATAACTTCACAGATCTTCATTGTAAAGGGTTTAAACACTGTTTCTCATGCTTGTTCAATGAACTATAAACAATGAATGAACATGCACCTGTGGAACGGTCGTTAAGACACTAACAGCTTACAGACGGTAGGCAATTAAGGTCACAGTTATGAAAACTTAGGACACTAAAGAGACCTTTCTACAGACCCAGGGTCCCTGCTCATCTGCGTGAACGTGCCTTAGGCATGCTGCAAGGAGGCATGAGGACTGCAGATGTGGCCAGGGCAATAAATTGCAATGTCCGTACTGTGAGACGCCTAAGACAGCGCTACAGGGAGACAGGACGGACAGCTGATCATCCTCACAGTGGCAGAGCAGGTGTAACAACACCTGCACAGGATTGGTACATCCGAACATCACACCTGCGGGACAGGTACAGGATGGCAACAACAACTGCCCGAGTTACACCAGGAACGCACAATCCCTCCATCAGTGCTCAGACAGTCTGCAATAGGCTGAGAGAGGCTGGACTGAGGGCTTGTTGGCTTGTTGTAAGGTAGGTCCTCACTAGACATCACCGGCAACAATGTCGCCTATGGGCACAAACCCACCGTCGCTGGACCAGACAAGACTGGCAAAAAGTGCTCTTCACTGACGAGTCACGGTTTTGTCTCACCAGGGGTGATGGTCGGATTTGCGTTTATCGTCGAAGGAATGAGCGTTACACCGAGGCCTGTACTCTGGAGCGGGATCGATTTGGAGGGGGAGGGTCCGTCATGGTCTGGGGCGGTGTGTCACAGCATCATCGGACGGAGCTTGTTGTCATTGCAGGCAATCTCAACGCTGTGTGTTACAGGGAAGAGGAGGAGATGCACTGCAGTACTTAATGAAGCTGGTGGCCACACCAGATACTGACTGTTACTTTTGATTTTGACCCCCCTTTGTTCTGGGACACATTATTCCATTTCTGTTAGTCACATGTCTGTGGAACTTGTTCAGTTTAAGTCTCAGTTGTTGAATCTTGTTATGTTCATACAAATATTTACACATGTTAAGTTTTCTGAAAATAAATGCAGTTGACAGTGAAAGGACGTTTCTTTTTTTGCTGAGTTTATAAACTCCCAGTAAATGATTGGGTAAATCACCAACGTTTCGGCATCACTGTGCCTTCTTCAGGGGGATTTCTATACCACCACTCCCCATCTCTCTTATTCTCCTGTATTAATTCTCTCCCTTTCTCTTCTTACCTCAGATCCTGGTGAATGTGGGCAATCACTTTGACCAGCAGAGCAGTGTCTTCCTAGCCCCCAGGAGGGGAGTCTACATCTTCAACTTCCATGTTGTGAAGGCCTATAACAAGTGAGATACACACCACACATACATATGTAGCATCCACACATGTCTCACATACGGTTAGTTATTTGGCATTGAGACTGTGGTTTTTCTTCCCCAGGTTAGTCTGATTGTGAATGGGTGGCCAATGATCTCAGCCTTCGCTGGGGACCAGGATGTGACGCGGGAGGCAGCCACCAATGCAGGCCTGGTGATCATGGAGAGGGGAGACAAGACCTACCTCAAACTGGAGAGGGGAAACCTGATGGGCGGCTGGAAGTATTCCACCTTCTCCGGCTTCTTGGTTTTTCCCTTATAGGGAGACAGTCAGCAGGAGGGAGAGGAGAACAGAGGGAACAGGGGATGAGAAAGGACAGAGGGAAATACGTAGTGAAAGAGCAATAGGGTGGGAAAACGGTGCGACTGAGAAAGAGATAGGATTTCACGTCTAAGAGAGGCAATTATAGATGAGGGATGGAGTGAAACAGAAAGACGTAATGAACATTGATAGCTGCGGGGATGTGAATTGTCTCATACCGTGTCCAGTTTATGTGTAACTTGTCCTGTAGGATGAAGGATTGAGAGACTATTTTTGTTCAGATACCAGAGTTGATGATGAGCAGTATCTGCAATCAATTTGTATCTTTTTCATTTTCACTTTTAAAAGTAATAAGATAAGTAAATCCTGTAGCCTTTAAAACATGGCAAGACCTAAATACAACATTCGATTGACATTTGGATCTCTGGTATTTTTACCTGTCAATCTGGCCAGCCCCATGGTTTCCTGTTTTGTTTAACCTGTTTTTTAGGTGACGGATTATATTCCCTATTTGCCTGTATGTGTTTTGCAGAGTGCATACTTCTTATGAAGATTTAAACAAGTCATATTAAAATTAATATATACATTTGTCACGACCTGACCCTTGTAAGATGTAATTTTCTATAGTAGAGTAGGTCAGGGGGTGTTTTGGGTGGTTTTCTATTTCTAGGTTTAAATTCTAGGTTTCTATTTCTATGTTGTTGTTTTTTGGGATGATCTCCGATTAGAGGCAGCTGATCCTCGTTGTCTCTAATTGGAGATCATATTTAAGTAGGTTTTTTTTCCCACCTGTGTTTGTGGGCAGTTATTTTCTATTTAGTCTCTGTACCTGACAGAACTGTATTCTGATCGTTTGCCGTTTCTTATTTTGTCTTTAGTGTTTTTGAGTTAATAAATATCATAATGAGCACTCAACATGCTGCACTTTGGTCCCGTCTATACGACAGCTGTTACAGAACTGCCCACCACAACTGGATCAAGCAGCGTGCTCTGGAGGAGATGGATACCTGGTCTCTGAACGAGAGGCTAGAGAGGGTAAACTGGACTTGGGGCCAAGTAATAGACAGATATAGAAGCCTGCCAGGGAGGCACGAGAGGCTTCAGAAACCCAAATACATTTTTTTGGGGGGGCACATGGAGCAGTCGGCGTAGCCGAGGAGCAAACCAGAGCCAATCCGGGAGAAGAGGGACAATTTGGAGGAGGGAGAAATTGGAGAGTTATTGAGTTGGTGGAGGACGCATGAGTTTTTCCCAAAGGAACGTGTCGTCAGTTTGGTACCACCTGAGTCAGTTCCCGTACTCGTCCTGAGAAGTGTGTGGAAGTTCTGGAACAAGTGATACCGGCTATACACACCAGGTCTCCAGTACGTCTCAACAGCCCGGTACGTCCTGTGCCTCCTCTCCGCACTCGCCCTGAGGTGCGTGTCATCAGCCCGGTGCCACCTGTACCAGTCCCACGCATCAGACCTCCGGTGCGCCTCCACAGCCCACTATGTCTTGTGCCTGCTCCTCGCACTCTCCCTCCAGTGTGCTTCCACAGCCCAGTACGTCCTGTGCCTCCTCCCCGCACTCGACCTGAGGTGCATGTTACCAGTCTGGCGCCACCTATGCCTGTCCCACGCATCAGACCTTCAGTGCGCATACCCAGCCCGGAGCCTCCAGCGACGCTCCCCAGCCCGGAGCCTCCTGAGGCGGCCCGCAGCCCGGAACCTCCGGCAATGATCTACAGTCCGGTTCATCCGACGACGATCCAGGATCCGGTGGTACAGAAGCAGAGGGATCTGCGGGCGGAGCGAGGGTTACGCCCCGAACCGGAGCCACCTCCGCTGCTGGAGGATCTGCTGGATGGTAAGGTTCTGGGTACTGCACTAGAACAGCCATAGACAATTGTCACCCTCCCTACCCTCCCTTTTTGTTTTGTGTTTTTTTTTTTTTGCATTCGGAGTCTGCACCTTTGGGGGGGGGGGGGTACTGTCACGTCCTGACCCTCGTAAGATGTCATTTTCTATAGTAGAGTAGGTCAGGGCGTGACGGGGTATTTTGGGTGGTTTTCTATGTTTTCTATTTCTATGTTTAAATTCTAGGTTTAAATTTCTGTTTTTTGGGATGATCTCCAATTAGAGGCAGCTGTCCTCGTTGTCTCTAATTGGAGATCATATTTAAGTAGGGTTTTGCCTGTTTGTGGGCAATTATTTTCTGTTTAGTCTCTGTACAGAACTGTATTTTCTGTTTAGTCTCTGTACAGAACTGTATTCTGATCGTTTGCCGTTTGTTATTTTGTCTTTAGTGTTTTTGAGTTAATAAATATCATAATGAGCACTCATCACGCTGCGCTTTGGTCTCCTCTATACGACAGCCGTTACAACATTAGCTCTTTAGAAGTACTATGTGAATTAGATTATTATTTTTGTTTTATGCATGTTAGATTATCAATATTCATTCTTGTGTTTTTCATTGAACCAGTATCATGACAGCTGTTTGTAAATATAGCTCTCACCACCAGAGTTGGCATGATGGCAGGGCATTGGCAAGTGTGGAGCGCATTAGCATAGTGAATAACGGATACTCCTCATAGGGCTAACAGTCATGCACAAACAGATGGAGGCTTTGGCGAGCACACAAGCACGTCTTCGCCGGACTCCTGTGGATCAAGTGTGGTGTGCTGTCACAACTAGTCAGTCACGCTTCCCTAGTTAGGGGTTCAGCAGCTAAGCTGGTGAAACCCTTGTATTTGTTAGCGTTTATTATTATTAGAGGTTCAGCAAGCATGGGCTCTAAAGACCTCTTTTTATTATTCCAGTTCATTATTAGAATGTATATTTCCGTGAGATGGTAATGCCTACAAAGGTGCAACTTAACATGATGGTAAAGTCCCGTCTGCCACGCCCTCTCTTGCAATCCCATGCCAATTGGCCAGATGGTGGCACTATAACAAGCGATTAAAATGCAAACTTTGGAAGATCACGCCCCTCACAACGTGACCTACGGTCATGAAATTCGGTACATAGGTCTCTTTCCTCACAAGAAAAACCTTTTCCTCAAGGACCCATAACGTCCGCCATGTTGGATTTTCTGCCATTTAGAATTTTGTGAAAAGCACTAAATATTCTACTACTCTGGCACCGAATGACCAATCTACAAGTAACTTGATACATGTCATGTATTGGCCAAGGTCTCTGAAAGCAACATTTTTCCAGACTATACTCAACCTATGCAAGCACATTCAGATCAACCCCACAGTGGCGCTATAACTGGCACATGTTTATATCACTTGATCTGTTTGACCGAGTGATGAAATTTGGCACACAAGCTCAGGGACATGCATCTAGCTAACCTCTAAAGCATGGTTAGTTTGGTTTCAAGCTCTTTGCTCATAGTGGCCATATTGTTTGATCTAGAGTCTTGAAAATGTTGCGTTTAAAAACATGGGTACATGCTGTAGATGCTATGTACCAAATGTGGTGCTGATCGGTCCCACGGTCCTCAAAATCATTGGAAATGTTCCAAAATACCTCAAAAGCATATTATATTGCATGATCAGTTTGATTTTGAGTTCTGATATTTGTCAAGTGTGATAAATGGTACAGAAGTAACTTGTCATAAGGAAATCCGTAAACATTTTCCTGGTGGTGGCACAGTGGACACAGCTGATCCCCGGCAACGCAGCTTGCAGCATTAATTATTATTCCTCTACTTCTGTAAAGGCAAATTAAAATGCATATTCCTGTGAGATTATAAGGCCTAGGAGGATGCAACCTGGTATGATGGTAAAGGTCCAAGGGCCACACCCTCCCTGCAATGTCTTGCCAGTAGGCCACATGATGGTGCTATAACAATCGATTTAACATGCAAACTTTGAAAAGGCACGACCCTCACACCGTTTGACCTAGTCATGAAATTCAGTACGTAGATCCCGCTCCTCACAACGAACAAATTTGCCTCAAGGATCCATAAGGTCTGCCATGATGGATTTTCCGCCATTTTTTATTTTGTGAAAAATACTTAAAGCTTCTCCTCTGGCACCGAATGACCGATCTGTATGTAACTTCATATGTGGCATCTATGTACAAAGTTCTCCCAACACAACATTTTCCAGACTAGTACCTAAAACAACATGGCCGCTATTGACCAGTAAGCATTCACATGGGCGTGGTCTGGCACATAATTGCATATAAATCAGTCACGGATATTCATATTGTAACAAAAGTTATTACACGTCCCAAACACTGTGAAGACTCGACATATTCAAGCATATCGACCACACAGTGGCACTATAAAGGGCACATGTTTATATATCTTAATCTGTTCGATTCAGGGGAATGACCAATGAATGTTTTTTCATGTCCAACAGCGCCACCATGCGGCATAACTGAACCACACTTTACAGGTTAGCTAGACTCATATCCCTGAGCATTTGGCACACATGCTCAGGGATATGAGTCTAGCTAACCTGTAAAGTGTGGTTCAGTTATGCTGCATGGTGGCGCTGTTGGACATGAAAAAACATTCATGCAAGCTCATTGGCTCATAGTGGCCATATAGTTTGAGTTAAAATCCTGGAAAATGTTGCGTTTAAAGACAGGGACAGAGATGATGGATACCAAATTTGGTGACAATCGGTCCAGCGGTCCTGAAGAAGATGTTTAAAGTAATCAACATCATTGAGGTATTTTGGACCATTTTCAAAAGTTTAAAACAGGAACGGGAAACTCCAGTCGTCAGGGGCCGGAGAGATGTCACACTTTTTCCTCATCCTTACCAAACACAGCATATTAAAGTAATTGCATTCTAAAGTGAAGATCATGATTAGTTGATTATTGGAATCAGGTGTGTTAGCTGGGGCTGGGGCAAAAGAGTGACACCAATCAGGCCCCTGAGGACTGGAGTTGCCCATACCTGCTTTGAAATGTCATTGGAGACAGACTATTGAGTCATGCCTAGATGGGATACAGTTTTTGCCCCCCCAAAAATGTGTGCCTTTTAGCTAACCCTAACTATTCTCTTAACTCTTTAGCTACCCTCCAAGCTCATCATTAAGATCGGGGCCCTAGGTCTGAACCCCGCACTGTGCAACTGGGTCCTGGACTTCCTGATGAGCCGCCCCCAGGTGGTGAAGGTAGGAAACAACACCTCCACTTCGCTGATCCTCAACACAGGGGCCCAACAACGGTGCGTGCTCAGCCCTCTCCTGTACTCCCTGTGCACACATGACTGCATGGCCACACACGCCTCCAACTCAATCATCAAGTTGCAGACAACACAACAGTACTAGGCCTGATTACCAACAATGACAAGACAGACTACAGAGATGAGGTGAGGGCCCTGGGAGTTTAGTGCCAGGAAAATTACCCCTCACTCAATGTCGACAAAACAAAGAAGCTGATCGTGGACTTCAGGAAACAGCAGAGGGAGCACGCCCCTATCCACATTGACGGGACCGCAGTGGAAAGCTTCAAGTTCCTCGGCGTACACATCACTGACGATCTAAAATGGTCCACCCACACACGTGGTGAAGAAGGCGCAACAGCAACTCTTCAACCTCAGGAGGCTGAAGAAATGTGGCTTGGCACCTAAAACCCTCACAAACTTTTACAGATGCACAATTGAGAGCATCCTGTCAGGCTGTATCACTGCCTGGTACGGCAACTGCACCGTCCTCAATCGCAGCGCTCTCCAGAGGGTGGTGCGGTCTGCCCAATGCATCACCAGGGGGAAAATACCTGCCCTCCAGGACACCTACAGCACCCGATGTCACAGGAAGACCAAAAAGATCATCAAGGACAACAACCACCCGAGCCACTGCCTGTTCACCCCACTATCATCCAGAAGGCGAGGTCAGTACAGGTGCATCAAAGCTGGGACCGAGAGACTGAAAACAGCTTCTATCTCAAGGCCATCAGACTGTAAAATAGCCATCACTAGGTGGCTTCCACCCGGTTACGTAACCCTGCACTTTGGAGGCTGCTGTCCAATATACAGACTTTAAATCACTGGCCACTTTAAAAATGTTTTCATATTTTTGTTTTACTCATCTCATATGTATATACTGTATTCTATTCTACTGTATTTTAGTCTATGCCACTCCAACATTGTTCATCCTAATATTTATATATTCCTTAATTCCATTCTTTTACTTTTAGGTTGTGTATATTATGTGAATTGTTAGATATTACTGCACTGTCAGAGCTAGAAACACAAGCATTTTGCTACACCTGCAATAACATCTGCTAAACATGTGTATGTGACAAATCAAATTTGATTTGAACCTGCTGCATAAATTCTCTTAAACCTACAACCTTTAGGGTGGATGGTAGCCTAGTGGTTAGAGTGTTGGGCCAGTAACTGAAAGGTTGCTGGATCAAATCCCTGAGCAGACAAGGTAAAAATCTGTCGTTCTGCCCCTGAACAAGGCAGTTAACCCACTGTTCCCTGGTAGGCTGTCATTGTAAATAAGAATTTGTTCTTCTTGACTTGCTTTGTTAAATAAAAACATTAATACAATGAAAAGTTATCTTTGACAAAATATGTATCCCTTCCAGAAAAACTCACTATTGGGGAAGGAATTATACCCAGGTGCCACATCAATATCATCTCCTAAATTGTGATCATACACGACTGTAATAAAGACCATTTGGAACAAAGCCACAAACATACAAGGGGCTGGCTTACTTCGGTAGAAAGTAACCAATGGTAGTAACGCATTACAAGTAATCCGGATTACGTGGTTACGTAATCAGACTACCGCAGTGTGCTTTGTCTGTTTCCACAAATTGCTGTCTCGCTCTAAATGCAACACATTGTACGGATAAATTGTTAAAAATGGATACCAGTATGGATACCAGTACTCTTGCCACATCTTTCCACGTCTGGCGATATCGACAACATTTTATTTTCAAGGAAGTAAAAGACAAGAATATAATCGTTCAATGTGTTCTATGCAAACCCAAAATCCGCATGCTGTCTACCTCCAAGAACTCGACATCAAATCTGAAGAAACATTTAGAGGTTAGTAAATGCTTTCAATTAACACGTTGTATGGCGTGTTAAAAATGCAGATAGTTTATAAAAAATGTAGCCAAAGCCCGTATCAACTTTATATACCAGCTGTGGCCTAGCTATGACTCTGCTACCATCTCTTTCCCAATAAAGAATGAAGGCTTCACTGTGTTTTGATTGGGTGGCGGTGTATTTCGTCCAGCCCATAATACTGACATTTCATTGGTTCCTTCGTGCGTCGCCATACCCCCCAAATACAATTACACGATCAGACAAAAAAGTATATTGGAAATGTAATTCGAATATTCTTAAACATTGCAATATGTTGTCATTTTCACCTACTGAAAAATAACAACAAAGACAGCAACCACAAAGACATTTGGGAAGGGGTGCGCTTCTCAATAGAGTAGCCATGTTCAAGAGCATCACATTTGTTCATTTGCTGACTGACTGACTGATATATTTTGTGACTTGGCTAAGATTGTGTTTTGCATACAAATAAATAAAGAAAAGGGTGAAAGTAAAGGGATCTTGCTAGTTTCACCTAGCCTGTTTCTTCCTATAAGTAAAGCTGGAGAGGAGGCGAGGATGCCACTTAAGACTTGAGATGCATGAAATGTATATCATATGGGTAAACAGGATTCTACTGGTGGTCAGTGTGTGTGTTCACCTGCAGAAGCAATTGCACAAGGATGGGCTGTGTGTATATTGCAATAAATAAGTTGGGCAAATATTTGGGGCATTACAAATACAACAGATGTTCTGATATGTATGCTTCTGTATTAATGCATTATATTTTTGTATTTCAGAGAAAGCATCCCAGCATGTATTTAAAGTCCCCTAAAGTTGAGATGAATGGACCAAATGGACCAACCACCTCAGACTCTCCTAAGGAGCCAAAGTACAAGAAATCCAAGCTGGAAAACCTAGTCCATCAAATTACGTCACAGCCAAAAGTGAACGCCCTGGTCTTTAACTTCATGGTGGACGATGTCCAATCGCTGTCTGTCTTGGAACAGCCTGCGTTCAGGAAGCTGATTGAGGGCTTAAGTGGAGGGAAGATGTCCATGACCCGAAATACATTTATCAATAGAATTGAGATGGCATTCTCCAAAATGAAGGATAAACTAAAGGAAAATCTGGACAGTGTACAATCAGTGTGCACTACAGCGGATATCTGGACAGCCCACAACAGAAGCTACATTGGGATGACATGTCATTGGATTGAGAAGAATGAGCTGGAGAGGAAGTCTGCTGCACTTGCCTGTGCCAGAATACGGGGCGCACACACATTTGATACAATTGCAGCCAAGATAAACGAGATTCATGTGGCCTACAATATTGAAAACAAACTTCAGGCTACTGTCACTGATAATGGCAGCAACTTCGTCAAAGTCTTTAAAGAGTTTTTAAAGGGGGACGATGAAAATGATGAAGATGACGATGTTGAATTTGAGGACGTGGGCACCATTCTTGATGGAGCAGATGAGGCAATGCATCTCTTTCTGCTGCCGCACCAGAAATGTGCATCACACGCATTGAATCTGATTGCCTCCCATGACCTAGCGCAAGCTCTATCACAGGGAGAAACTGCCCAAGTGTACTACAGCGCAATGGCCAAGTGTTCTGTAGTATGGAACAGGGTCCACCAATCCCCATTGACTATAGCAGCAGTGGAGGACATAGAGAAAATGAAATTGACTGCTCCTTGTGAGAGTTGCTGGAATTCTGAATACTGTGCAGTGGAAAAGATGGTTTCTCTCCCAGAAACAAAACTAATGGATGTTTGTGACAGCCTGGGGGTCCCAAGACTGCTATCTTACGAGATAGCATTTTTAAAAGAATACATAGATGTCTTCAAGCCACTTGCTTTTGCACTGGACCTCTTCCAAGGAGAGCAAAAATGTTTTCTTGGACTGGTCATACCAACGGTACTCACATTGAAGAAAAAGCTATGTGAGAAGAAAACTCTTACACTCTATCTCTTCGACGTAATCAACCCTGTTCTAGAAGCAATAGATTCCCGCTTCAAACAGCTGTTTGCTAGTCTGGATGCAAAAATGGCAACAGCAACTACTCCACAATTTCGTTTGTGGTGGCTACCAGAAGCTGAGAGAGAAGACATGCATTTGATGCTAGTAGCTGAGGCGACCCCAATGGAACTGACTGATGGTGCACCAATCGGCAGCGACGACATGCAGTCAGAAGATGAATTCTTCAGTTTCGGACCTGGGACCGGCAACAGTGACACAGAAGAGGAAGTTCGGAGGTACCTAGAGGGAACCAGCAAAAATCTCAGCTGCCTGAAATACTTCCCAAGAGTGAGAAAGCTGTTCATCAAATTCAACACCATCCTACCCTCAAGTGCTCCTGTGGAGCGCCTCTTCAGTCATAACGGGAACATTCTCACCCCCCAAAGGAATGGTCTGACTGATGATCAGTTTGAGCAAGTTCTCCTTTTGCGTTACAACAGCAAAATATGCACACAGGACAAAATATTCCCTGAATGAAAAAGGAATGTGATTTTTCTCACAGATTATGTATTAGTGGTGTATTCTTTGTGTTTGTTAAGCTGTTTAAACGTAATCGAAGGCTGTGCGTACTGAGGTTTAAACAGAGATTTATGTTTGAAAAATGTTTGTCTGCGTAACATATTATTATACTGAACAAAAATATAAATGCAACATGTAAAGTGTTGGTCCCATTTTTCTTGAGCTGAAATAAAATCCCAGAAATGTTCCATACACACAAAAAGCTTATTTCTCTCAAATTTTGTGCATAGATTTGTTTACATCCCTGTTAGTGAGCATTTCTCCTTTGCCAAGATAATCCAGCCACCTGACAGGTGTGGCACATCAATAAGCTAATTAAACAGCATGATCCTTACACAGGTGCACATTTTGCTGGGGAAAGTAAAAGGCCACTAAAATGTGCAGTTTTGTCACACAACACAATGTTGCAGGTTTTGAGAGCGCGTGCAATTGGAATGCTGACTGCAGGAATGTCCAACAGAGCTGTTACCATTTAATAGAATGTTCATGGCTGTGCTCCTACCCAGTAATGTGAAATCCATAGATTAGGGCCTAATGAATTGATTTCAATTGACTGATTTCCTTCTATGAACTGTAACTCAGTAAAATCTTTGAAATTGTTGCATGTTGCATTTATATTTTTGTTCAGTGTATATATATATTTAATTATATATATGAATTTATATATTCTGAATATTGAGTTATGTACTAGTTGTTAAATGTGAACATAGTCTACTAGTTGTTAAATGTGAATGTTTACTTAACTATACTTGTCAGAACATTGAGTGTTCTTTACTAGTTGTTAAGCGTGACAATCTACTTTTCTTTACTACTTTGCTTAAAAAATTTACACAAGGCTAATAGCCTACTTTTTACACGAGTACATTTGAAAATGAGTAACAAAAATAAAATGTAACGTGTTTATTTGTGCGTTTATTAAACATGAGGTTACCTTAAATATTTTAAAAGATGTAATGTAATTTGTATCATGTAGGGTGGCAAAATTCCAGTAAATTTCCCAAAATTCACAGGTTTCTCAGAAATCCTGGTTGGAGGATTACAGATATCCTGTTATTCCTTCCTGATTCCTACCAGGATTTCTGGAAAACAATGGCATTTGGGCAAAGTTGCTGGATTTTAGCAACTCCAGTATCCGGTAACTGATTTTCTGTGCTCCTACATGGCTTTGGAGACCTCCAAACAGGATCCAAACTATCACCTCTAGGCGGCAATGTTGAGTGTGTGTACTGTGAGTGTGAACCTGTTCCTCTGTTTGGAGGTCTCCAAAGCCATGTAGGAACACAGAAAATCCGTTACTGGATACTAGGGCTGTAAAAATACAGTAACTGTTGGCAACCTATCTTTCATTTAGCAGGCCACTTTTAGTATAATGTAACAGTTCAGTTTGTGTGTACCAGGAAAATAAAAACACAAGACAATACCCAGTTTCAACTTAAATAGAGAGCACCATACAGAAAATCACCTACTTGGAGCATAATGGGGCAAAGGTGAAATGAGGGCATCTCATCAGGTGGGAGTTAATGGACAACTGGGCATTTGAAAGAATTGAGGTGAGGTGTCATTTTTTGCTCTGCTGCCAGTGATTTTGTTAGTGAATCCAGTGCTAATAATAATATATTTGATGGATGCGTCTTCTAGAGACCATCACAACATAAGCCTCAAGGTGCATTTCAGTTTTGATTTAGTGTACAGAAATAATATAATTAAGAACATTTTAAAATAAGCATTGCATCTCCGGTCTGGGCACAGCTAAAATTTTGAGTGAAGGGTTATAACATGGTCACCTTTTGTAGAGACTGAAAATATAAGAGGTCAAGTTGTATTATTGCCTGGATGGTTAGCAAAACATTCCCCATTAGTAGATACATTATGCAGGTAATAGGACATATCTTTACTTCTTATTCAAGTTAAACTTGCAGTAAACTGGTGGTTACGCGTTTGTTTGGATGTTTGACAGCAAAATCCAACGTGTAGGACCTCTGAGCCAAATTGTCCCAACTAGGCCGCATTTATTGTTTTCTCAACCTAACTATGTCTATTACTGTCTCCCGCCCAGTATTCCGTTCATTATATGATGGACAGCCCTATTCAGCCAATGGTATGTTAGAATCCTGCCGGTTTGTGTAAATTCAGACCAATGATAGTCAAGCGGATGAGATTCGATGGGCAGACGTTCATTTTTTCGTTGACAAGAACGTTAGTTCCTGCTCTTTGCTGGCCGTTTCCTGTAATCGTACAGTGTTGTGAGACGGAGAAAGCCATGTGTGTCGATGGAAAGGTACATTTAGCACCCCTAAATTATAACTGAGAGTCGGGGCAATGGATAGTATGGTTATTAGGGGATATTTTTTCTGATGAACAGACCTAGTCCAACCCAAATAGCATTGCGGCCTTACCCGTGTCTGATCGTAGACAGACTATGGTTATTGTGGCACGTTGCCTTTGGTTTGGTCCGGTTTGTTGATGAGATTGAAATAGTGGATGGTAACGTTATGCAGTAAATTATGGAGATGCTGCTACCTATTGACTGATCTATTATATAGTACCGTTTTTATATACCATTTGAAATAGATTCATCCCAAAACAGCCTCATCCAATGCAAATAGCAATTTAATGCTAACGTTATATCTGTACTGAAGCGGGTTTGCGGAGAGCAACACGGTCAGAAAGAAACCATGTTATCCTAGACAGATGTTTTTCGCCCACTTGCCATTTAAACTATTACTTTCCATACAAACACTGCTCGTAAAATAGTCTATGATCACAATGAAGGCATGTTTGATTGAAGGAAAAACAGAAACTACTAGTTAGTGTTTGTTGTTGTTATAGCTAGCTAGCATCGATGGATCAACTTATGATTCCGGGAAACGGTAAACAATACACGAATGACGATATAGATAGCTTTTCAGAACCCCTACTTGAAGCTGAATGCATCGATTGTTTTCGTATTATTGAAACAATCCGTATATGTTATATTATTTTCACCAAAATCATGACAATACGTCAGCAACAGGGCCCCGATACCTAGTTAGCTTACTAACTACCTTACGAACTAGCTTACGTTACTAGCTAACTAGGTACCACATGATAACTCAGACAATTTCATCCCACCAAGAGCAGCGAGTGTCATGGCACACTTTGCCTGCTACTTTCAGTAAGTATATTGGAATAGTGATTTTCCCTGATTAAGCTAACCCCTTATCTTCTCTCTGTCTTCTTTAGGAAAGAGACATCAGCGAATGATCTCTCAGATGGGGATCATTGCACACAGAGAAGTAGGCACTGAAAACAAGGAAGAGGAAAGGGGTGAGGAAGTGGTGGAAAAAATAGTGCGACTCTCCTCTTCCCTGAACCTCTTTCTCTGGTATCTAGCTTAAACGTTGATTTTTTTTCCCCCACCATCTACACCACCACCCCAATATTTGTCATTAGAGGACACAGACAAAGCCCAAGTAAATTGTCTGCACAGGACTGAAACCTCAGAATCCATTTTAGTAAGTGATTGACGTTTTGATAGAAATGTGTTTTGGTTATCTAATCACAGAAGGATATTTATGATCTTTTTGTTTTTCCAATTGTTTTTTTTTAGGACATACTGGTCAGATCTACGGTTTCCCCATCTTTCTGACTGAGAGCAAGGCTGTTTTGTTCTCTATATCTTCTGTGGACTGGGAAAAATGGCAGACCCCATCATGGACCTCTTTGATGACACGCCACTGTTTAA
Organism: Salmo trutta; assembly: GCF_901001165.1. Classification (NCBI taxonomy): domain Eukaryota; kingdom Metazoa; phylum Chordata; class Actinopteri; order Salmoniformes; family Salmonidae; genus Salmo; species Salmo trutta. Next base: position 35,800,509 of record NC_042977.1, on the reverse strand, counting down.
CCTGGATGCCCTGCCAGACGATGCCTTCACAGACCCTGTGGAGGAGGCTCTGAAACTGGCTCTGGGGCAGGTGGACCCCCCTTCCGAACCAACCCCAGACCTCTCCACCCCAGCGCTCAGCATACCAGTGGCAGCTCCAACCATCCCAGACCCAGTACCTGTGCAGCAGCCGGCCCCAGTCCCGGTTGCCCTCCCTCAGACTGTTTCAACAGCTACAACAGTACCTCAGACAACACTCTCTGTAGCCAGTAACACCAGTGGGGCTGCCACAGTCCTGCTGGGCTCACCTCTGACTGTCAATAGCTCTACTGGCACCACACAACACATCACCACACAACAATTCACCACACAGCAGCTTACACAGATCGCACAGCAGCTTACTCCTCAGCAGCTAGCTGCCATCACCCAGCAGGCCGGAGGCCAGGGAGGTGCCAAGATCGTCATCCTGAAAGGACCCGGGGGGCAAGCACAGGTGCTGCAGACTGTTGCTGGGACAGGCTCCCAAGCGGGGAAGGTCACCTTTGCCAGGGTACTGTCTGGAACCCAACTCAGGCCTGGCATGCAGATACTGTCTGGAGGAACGGTCCTGAACCAAGCGTCTCCTGGGCAGGGACAGGTGAAGGTGGGAACTGGGGTACAGAGGCTGGTTCAGTCGCCCAACGGACCCCTGAAGCAGGTACAGTTGATCTCCATTCCTCAGGGCCAGTCCCAAAGCCAGACTCAGACTGTCCAGGTGCAGATACCGCAAGCCCAGCTTGCCCAAGCCCAGGCTCAAGTGCAGCTCCAGACCCAAGGACAGGCAACGCAAATCCAGCTACAGCCCCAGACACAGGTGCAGCTGCAGTCTGCCATGCAGACACAGGTCACCGCCGCTGCTACAGGCACCACTACAGTCCGACCACAAGGGGTCACCCTCACTACAGTACCACAACAGGTAAGATTGCCCTCTGAGCTCAACTTGGCCTAACCCTCAGGATCGTCAAATACTATGTTTTCAGTAGTCAGTAACCTCCATTAACCAGGGCTCTTCACCTCAGGTCTCAAGATTGTACATTTCTAACTAAATTAGCATCTTCTAATTGATCATTTTTCTCTCCTCTCAGGGTGAAGCCAAGAGGATCACCCTGGTGCTGCAGCAGCCTCAGGGGGGTGCGGCCCAGGGGGGTGCTGTGACAGTCGGTGGGTCGGGTCAGCTGCAGCAGGGCCAGCAGCAGAGGCTGGTGTTGGGTAATCTCCCAGGGAAGCTGGTCCTCCAGGGGGGTCAGCTGGCTGCTCTCACCCAGGCAAGGGCAGGGCAGACGGGGGCGCAGCCTAAAGTGCTCACCATCCAGCTGCAAGTGCAGCAGCAACCCAACCAACAGGGGGGACCCAAGGTAAGGAGGAGGAGTGGCTTGAATTAGTCGTTTGGAAAGTCTCCACTCTCAGTTAACTAATCAGAAATACTGGCCTGTTCTATGAAGACTTTGATCTGTAACTAGAACGGTCTCTGTCCTGCAGTTTCAGCTGGTGTCCGGAGGGCAAGGTAGTAGCCCACAGGTTGTTCAGATCTCCCAGGGCCAAGGTGGACAGAGACTAGCCGTGCCCCTCAAACTGCTGCTGCAACCACAGGTACACATATACACACACATACATACCAGTCAAAAGTTTGGACACACCTGCTCATTCCAAGGTTTTTCTTTCTTTTTTACTATTTTCTACATTGTAGAAGAATATTGAACACATCAAAACAATGAAATAACACATGGAATCATGTAGTAACCAAAAAAGTGTTAAACAAATCAAAATATATTTTATATTTGAGATTCTTCAAAGTAGCCACCCTTTGCCTTGACAGCTTTGCTCACTCTTGGCATTCTCTCAACCAGCTTCACTTGGAATGCTTTTCCAACTATCTTGAAGGAGTTCCCACATATACTGAGCAGTTGTTGGTTGCTTTTCCTTCACTCTGTGGTCCAACTCATCCCAAACCATCTCAATTGGGTTGAGGTTGGGTGATTGTGGAGGCCAGGTCATCTGATGCAGCACTCCCATCACTCCTTCTTGGTCAAATAGCCTTTACACAGCCTGGAGAGGTGTGTTGGCTCATTGTCCTCTTGAAAAACAAATGATAGTTCCTCTAAGCGCAAACCAGATGGGATGGAGTATCGCTGCAGAATGCTGTAGCCATGCTGGTTAAGTGTGCCTTGAAATCTAAATAAATCACGGACAGTGTCACCAGCAAAGCACCATCACACCATCACCTCCCTGCTTCTCGGTGGGAACCACACATGCAGAGATCATTCGTTCACCTACTCTGCATCTCACAAAGACACAGCGGTTGGAAGCAAAAATCTCAAATTTGGACTCATCAGACCAAAGGACAGATTTCCACCTGTTTAATGTCCATTGCTCGTGTTTCTTGGCTCAAGCATGTCTCTTCTTATTGGTGTCCTTTAGTAGTGGTTTCTTCAGCAATTCGACCATGAAGGCCTGATTCACAGTCTCCTCTGAACAGTTGATGTTTAGATGTCTGTTACTTGAACTCTGTGAAGCATTTATTTGGCCTTCAATTTCTGAGACTGGTAACTCTAATGAACCTATCCTCTGCAGCAGAGGTAACTCTGGGTCTTCCTTTCCTGTTGCAGTCCTCATGAGAGCCAGTTTCATCATAGCGCTTGATGGTTTTTCCGACTGTACTTGAAGAAACGGATTGACTGACCTTCATGTCTTAAAGTAATGATGGAGTGTTGTTACTCTTTGCTTATTTTAGCTGTTCTTGCCATAATATGGACTTGGTTTTTTACCAAATAGGGCTATCTTCTGTTTACCAACCCTACCTTGTCACAACACAACTGATTAGCTCAAATGCAAAGGAAAGAATTTCCACAAGTTAACTTTTAACAAGGCACGCCTGTTAATTGAAATGCATTCCAGGTGAAGCTGGTTGTGAGTGCCAAGCGTGTGCAAAGCTGTCATCAAGGCAAAGGGTGGCTACTTTGAAGAATGTCAAATATTATACATATTTTGATTTGTTTAACACTTTTTTGGTTACTACATGATTTCATGTGTTATTTCATAGTTTTGATGTCTTCAATATTATTCTACAATGTAGAAAATGGTACAAATAAAGAAAAATCCTTGAATGAGTAGGTGTATCCAAATTTTTGACTGGTACTGTATATACACACACACATCTAGATGATAAATGTATCGAGGTGCAAATCTCACTTGTCAAACCTTACACGTGTTGGTTATTTTGCCTCTTAACAACTTTTAACTCGTGTGTATCTATCTATATATATCTCCACAGACAAGTGCCACCTCGACGGCAGGCAGAGCTGTCTCTGTAGTGAAGGTCATCAACACCTCAGCTGCCGGCTCCGCCCCTTCCACCACCACCACTATGTCGTCACCAGGGATACGGCTAGCCAAGGCCCAGGAGCCTGTACGGCGTTTGGAGACCCTGTGCAAGCAGGAGAAGGCCAACCGTATTGTGGCCGAGGCCATTGCCAGGGCCAAGGCCCGGGGAGAGAGGAACATTCCACGAGTCCTCAACCAGGACGAACTGCCTGCCGGACAAAAGGCTGCTCACCAAGGGGCCGCTGCAACGACCACTGGCATGCCTGGAGCCAAGAAGAAGGGAGGAGGGAATAAGAAGAAGAGCCCAGCGGCGGCAGCAGGGAAGGGCGGGGCTGGTGCAGAAAAGAAAGGCAAAGCCAAGGCAGCAGGTGGGGCTGCTGGTGGGACACCTGGAGGGGCGGCTGGAACCGGCTGCAGCAAGAGCAAAAGCAAGGCAAAGATCAAGTAAGTTGCCATGTTCTCATTCTGTCTTTTTGGGGGGGGTGTTGTATCTATTTCTCCAACTAATTCTCGTTCTCATCCTCCCCTATCTCTCGCCCAAGTACAATCACTCTAGTGGGGGGTAAGAAGAGGAAGAGGAATGCCTCCTCAGACCACTCTGATGGGGAGTTGAGCCCCACCTCTCCCTCTAAGGCCCTGGAGGAGGACATGCTTGCGGTGAGTCACGTCCCTCCTACTGACACACGCTTACCCCCCCCCCATAATACGTACAGTACTGCACTGGATTTTTGTCAAGACTTCCTGACCGATGTCTGCCATTTTTTTTCATGTCATCTCCCTCTTCCACCAGAAGAGGCGTTCTAACCGTCAGGTGAAGAGGAAGAAATACACTGAGGATCTGGACATCAAAATCACTGACGACGAGGACGAACCGGAGGAGGACGTGGACGTAACCACCACCACGGCGGCGGTGGCGTCCATTACCGGAGGAGCAACGGGGCAGCTGATGGGAGAGCAGCTCAAACAGGAGCTGCAGTTGGACGGGGACAGCCTTTCCAGCATGCAGTTCTTTGTGGTGAGTGTGAGATTTTGATCAGGTTTGAGCTGTTCTGTTGAGTGAGTGTTGGTTATCTTATCACCTGCACATGACAGCTGTATAACACATGTATATGTATCACAGGAAAACCCCAACGAGGAAGATGCAGCAATTGTTGACAAAGTTTTGTCCATGAGGTTAACTAAAAAGGAGGTGAGTGTGCTTACTGTGCTTTTTTCTGTTGATTGTTAGTATTTGGGGATTTTGCTAATTTAAGAAGTTGCAAATCATTATGTATCATGTTTGTTCCTCTCTTCATATTTAAAGGTGTCTCCAGGACATTACATCAATGCTGAGGAATTTTTTGTCAAGTATAAGAACTAGTAAGTCTCACTCTGTCCTCATGTTCATTACTCTTGGGTTTGCTAATCCCTGAGGATGTCTATTGACTAAAATGTCGGTGTGAGATCCATGAAATTGTTTGTGGAGCATCCAAGATCAACAGTGCATGGGGAGTGTCTTCCTTTATATCCATGGCTGACCCCCCCGTTCTCTCTCTCAGCTCCTACATGCACTGTGAGTGGGCCACTCTGGAGCAGCTGGAGAGAGACAAGAGGATCCATCAGAAGCTCAAGAGATTCAAGGCCAAACATGCACAGATGAGACACCTCTTACAGGAGGTAAGGGAATAATATGGCCTCTTTCACAGAAACATTTTGGAACCCATCTACTTCACAATCGGAGGGTTATGTGTATAGAGGTGTAACTTTAGGGATCATAGTCGCTGTGTTTTTTTGTGTGTGTCTTATCCTCTCTGTGCTCCTGTCCTTAGGAAGAGGAGCCCTTCAACCCAGATTATGTGGAGGTGGACCGGATCCTGGATGAGTCCAACAGTGTGGACAATGGAGAGGTGAGAGAAGTCAATGACTGAATTCTGATCTCTAAAGGACAAGTATTAATCTGTTCTGGTAAACCATGAATTGATCTCATTGTGAAAATTCTGAGTTAGGATTATTTGTCTCTAAGTGTGTATTGTATCTCTCAGCCGGTGGTGTATTACCTGGTGAAGTGGTGCTCTCTGCCATATGAAGATGCTACCTGGGAGCTAAGAGAGGATGTGGACGAGGGCAAGGTGGAGGAGTTCAGGAAGATCCAAGACCGCCAACCTCAACTCAAGAGAACGGTGCGTGTGGGTATTCACTAGTCGTGTGTGTGTGTGTGTGTGTGTGTGTGTGTGTGTGTGTGTGTGTGTGTTCACCACGTTCCATGTGAGTAGTTCCACTGCTTTAGTCCAATATGTCATCATTCCACAGTCTAAACCATTCACTCCTCTCATTAGCCCCGGCCCCAAGCAGCTGCATGGAAGAAGCTGGAGGAATTCAGAGAGTACAAGAGTGGGAATGTACTCCGAGAATACCAGCTAGAAGGAGTCAACTGGCTGCTCTTCAACTGGTACAACAGGTACTAATGTTTCTTTTATTGAATGCATTTCATATCCCATTCTATTCATATTAACACATCCTCTCACCCTACAGGCAGAACTGTATCCTGGCAGATGAGATGGGTCTAGGGAAGACCATCCAGTCCATCTCTCTGCTGTCCGAGGTGTTTGGTGCCGGGGTCCAGGGCCCCTTCCTGGTCATCGCTCCTCTCTCTACCATCACCAACTGGGAGAGGGAGTTTGCCACCTGGACTGACATGAACGCCATCGTCTACCACGGCAGCCTGGCCAGCAGGCAGATGATCCAGCAGTACGAGATGTACTGCAAGGATGACAAGGTGTGTGTGTGTGTGTGTGTGTGTGTGTGTGTGTGTGTGTGTGTCACATTCTGTTTGTGTAACCTTAGAACAGAAGAATGGATTACAGTGGTTGCAGTGCTAGTGTTGTTGTGCAGTAGGAACTGTCGGAAGACAATGATTCTCTCGTGTTCAAATCATTTGATTCTTGGTACATCGACATCTAGTTCCTCTAACTAGAGTGTTGTATTACAGGATCATCTGATCCCAGGGGCGTATAAGTTTGATGCCCTGATCACCACGTTTGAGATGATTCTGTCCGACTGCCCTGAGCTGAGGGAGATCTCCTGGCGCTGTGTGATCATTGACGAGGCTCACCGCCTCAAGAACCGCAACTGTAAGCTGCTGGACAGTCTCAAGATGCTGGACCTGGTGAGTAATCAGGGGATAGATAGTCTAAGGGACAGGGTGACAAATGTATTACTTGTGATGTGACAACGTTTTGGTCTTATGTTTAGAAAGAGGCATAATAACACCCTCTCTACCTCTCTTTCTCTCTGTTCATCTCCTTATCTTCCTCCTCCACTCTCTATTCCACTCCCCTGTCCTCCCTGGTTCTCAGGAGCATAAGGTGCTTCTAACTGGTACCCCCCTCCAGAACACAGTGGAGGAACTCTTCAGTCTGCTGCACTTCCTGGAGCCAGCTCAGTTTTCATCAGAGTCTGAATTCCTTCGTGACTTTGGAGACCTCAAAACAGAGGAGCAGGTCCAGAAGCTCCAGGCCATTCTGAAGCCTATGATGCTGCGCAGACTCAAAGAGGACGTGGAGAAGAACTTGGCGCCAAAACAGGAGACCATCATTGAGGTAAGATTTGACACTCAAAATTGATAATATTGCACCATATAACCGAGGTGATGAGTAGCAGAATGGACCATAACCATCAAGCTAATACAACCTTATTTACACAGGTGGAGCTGACAGATGTGCAGAAGAAATACTACCGAGCCATCCTAGAGAGGAACTTCAGTTTCCTCAGCATGGGAGCCACCAGCAACAGCAACGTACCCAATCTGCTCAACACCATGATGGAGCTACGCAAGTGCTGCAACCACCCCTACCTTATTACCGGTACCTTACACCACAACAACACTTCAATACCCTTCCTCCTCCAAAAACAATACCCTTCCTCCTCCAAAAACAATAACCCCAACAGCGTCTCCTCTTAATGCAGCTAGCCTGCAATCACTTGATGCTTACCACAGCATCTGTTGACCTAACATCACTCCAACTGTTCATCTGTATACGCCACTGTCTTCATACCTTTCCCAGGATGCAATGGTATACAATGGGATAGTAACCCCCCCTTCTGTCTGTTCTGTCCAGGTGCAGAGGAGAAGATTGTGGCTGAGCTGAGGGATGTTTACGACCCTGTGGCCCCAGACTTTCACCTGCAGGCGCTGGTGAGATCCGCAGGCAAGCTGGTCCTGCTGGACAAACTGCTGCCTCGCTTGAAGGCCGGGGGACACAAGGTGCTCATCTTCTCCCAGATGGTGCGCTGCCTGGACATCCTGGAGGACTACCTCATCAACAAGAGGTATGGGGGTCTAGATAGACTGCCTCATCAACAAGGGGTATCGTACAGCCCAACACATCACTGGGGCCAAGCTTCCTGCCATCCAGGACCTATATACTAGGCGTGTCAGAAGAAGGCCCAAAAAATTGTCAAAGACTCCAGTTACCCAAGTCAGACTGTTCAGTAAGCATTTCATGATAAGGTCTACACCTGTTGTATTCACATGTGACAAATAAAATTTGTCACATGTGACAAATAAAATTTGATTTATGACGGTCTAGATAGACTGCCTGCCTCATCAACGTGTATGGGCATGTTGAAAAACAATAGATTTTGTTAGTAAGTTTTGTTTTACTACATTATCAGTCTGCGGTAGTAGACTAGGATGTGGGTGATTTAAAAGTAGACAGACTGGATGTGAAGAGTAATCTAGATGAGTTAGAAGTTGTCTTTATCAACGTTCTGCCCAGATACCTGTACGAGCGTATTGATGGCAGAGTGAGAGGGAACCTGCGTCAGGCAGCCATTGACCGCTTCAGCAAACCAGACTCGGACCGTTTCGTCTTCCTGTTGTGTACCCGGGCTGGAGGTCTGGGCATCAACCTGACTGCTGCTGACACCTGCGTCATCTTTGACTCCGACTGGAACCCTCAAAACGACCTGCAGGTGATGTCTGATCTCCCGCTTTTGTGTCTGGTTCCTTCCAATGTTTTGTCCTAGTACCCTTACCACACTGTACAAATTGTCCTAGTACCCTTACCACACTGTACAAATGGTCCTAGTACCCTTACCACACTGTACAAATGGTCCTAGTACCCTTACCACACTGTACAAATGGTCCTAGTACCCTTACCACACTGTACAAATGGTCCTAGTACCCTTACCACACTGTACAAATGGTCCTAGTACCCTTACCACACTGTACAAATGGTCCTAGTACCCTTACCACACTGTACAAATGGTCCTAGTACCCTTACCACACTGTACAAATGGCATCCTATTGAGGTACTAATCCTGCCTTCTCCCAACAGGCTCAGGCGCGGTGTCACCGTATCGGCCAGTCCAAGGCGGTGAAGGTGTACCGTCTGATCACCAGGAACTCTTATGAGAGGGAGATGCTGGACAAGGCCAGCCTCAAACTGGGTCTGGACCGGGCTGTACTGCAGAGCATGAGCGGTAGCAAGGAGAGCAACGTCAACGGAGTAAGGAGGTCCAAGCTGTTGTTTACTTAATATGGAGTTTTTCTTGGTCTACTGTTTGTTTAGATGCTAACTGGTTAAGGTCCGTCCTGTTCCACCCGTTTCGTAGCAAATCCAGCAGTTCTCCAAGAAGGAGATCGAGGACCTCCTGAGGAAGGGTGCGTACGCTGCCATTATGGACGAGGAGGATGAGGGCTCCAAGTTCTGTGAGGAGGACATTGACCAGATCCTCCAGAGGAGAGCCACCACCATCACCATCGAGAGCGAGGGCAAGGGCTCCACCTTCTCCAAGGCCAGCTTCGTGGCTACCGAGAACAGGACCGACATTGCCCTGGACGACCCCGAGTTCTGGCAGAAGTGGGCCAAGAGGGCAGACATAGACTTTGATTCCATGAATAGGAAGGTAATGCTGATGTCTCAGGTGTGTGTGTTTACTCTGTGCTTGTTTTTTGTGAGAAAAGCTAATTTTCCTTATGTTTTCTCACACCCTCCCTGTAGAACACCCTGGTGATTGACACACCCAGGGTGAGGAAGCAGACCCGTCAGTTTGCCACCCTGAGGGGCGAGGGTGGGGAGATATCGGACCCCGATAGTGACGACGAGTACCCGCCCGCCAATTCCCGGCAGTCCCGGTCCTCTAGGCGCTCCGAGCGCCACACCGGAAACGGCTACGGCCGCACCGACTGCTTCCGTGTGGAGAAACATCTGCTTGTTTACGGGTAGGTGTATTTGGCTAGGGCTTGGAGGGTTTTTTCTTTTCTGGACAGGTGTAGTTATAATACATATGATAGTAAAGTTGTGACCGGAGTTTCTAATAAAGTAAGCTCCACACTATTGTGTTGAGCCTCCTTTCTCACTCTGCGACCGGTTTGTCCAGGTGGGGGCGCTGGAGAGACATCCTGTCTCATGCACGCTGTAAGCGGCGCCTCGGGGAGCGAGACGTGGAGACCATCTGCAGGGTCATCCTGGTCTTCTGCCTGCTGCATTACCGTGGAGACGAGAACATTAAGAGCTTCATCTGGGAGCTCATCACCCCGCCGGAGAACGGCCGGGAACCCCACACACTCCTCAACCACTCTGGTACGGACTGAACCCCACACACTCCTCAACCACTCTGGTACGGACTGAACCCCACACACTCCTCAACCACTCTGGTACAGACTGAACCCCACACACTCCTCAACCACTCTGGTACAGACTGAACCCCACACACTCCTCAACCACTCTGGTACAGACTGAACCCCACACACTCCTCAACCACTCTGGTACGGACTGAACCCCACACACTCCTCAACCACTCTGGTACGGACTGAACCCATTGTCCAAATATTTCTTGCTGTTTTGGATAACTGTTTGTGTTAATGTATTTTCTCTCCCTTTAGCGTTGCCTTCCAGGGTCCTGCGTATATGTTTCAATGTGTTTCTCTGTCTAGGTTTGTCCATCCCTGTTCCTCGGGGCAGGAAGGGGAAGAGGGTGAAGGCTCAGAGCTCCTTTGATGTTCAGAAGGTGGAGTGGATCCGCAAGTACAACCCCGACTCCCTGCTTCTGGACGACAGCTACCGCAAACATCTCAAGCACCAGTGCAACAAGTCAGTGTGTGTTCACCCTCAACCTCTAGAGATTACTGAAGTGTTTGTGCTCAGTGTCAGAGCATTAACCCTTTCCTCGTCGTCAGGGTGTTGCTGAGAGTACGTATGCTGTACTACCTGAGACAGGAAGTCATTGGAGAACATGCTGAATCTGTGCTGAGAGGAGCTGATGCCAGGTCTCAACCTATTAAAAATCCTTGTTATCTGCTATACACATGCGCACACACATACGTCTACACACGCACACACACTCTCAGGTGTATACTGAATCCATCTGTCTGTGTCCTCGTAGGGATATTGACATCTGGATGCCTGAGATGGAGCAGCTTGAGGTGCCATCAGGCTGGTGGGATACAGAGGCAGACCGCTCCCTCCTCGTCGGAGTTTTCAAACATGGTGTGTGTGAATGTGAAAAAGTATTTAGGAGTTTGTTTACTTGTCAAGAATATCTTGTTTATCAGTAGGAACGTGGTGTTTAGTGAGTGTGTTTTGTAGTAACTCCAGTGTGTTGCTCCAGGGTATGAGATGTACACCACTATGCGTGCCGACGACTGTCTCTGTTTCCTGGAGAGAGCTGGTCGCCCTGACGACCAGGCCATTGATGCTGAGCAGCACTCTGCAGACGCAGAGCTGGGAGACGGGTGAGCTACACTGGCTAATCTTATTACCACCTCACCAAACAACCCGCTAACTATATATTACAGAATTATTTAGAACTGGCCTCACCACCATTAACTTGAAAACAAAAATTCCCCCAGAGGAGACGATGACAAGTATTCTGAAGACCCGGAGTTCAAGCCTGCGTTAAGGCACACCAAAGACCTATACGAGGAGGTGTGAATCAGTGCTTATTATTCTCATTGATTGATTTTGGTTGCAGAATATTGTTGACATTAATGATAATCCCTCTCCCCCAGGCTGACTCCTTGAACATGGATGATGATATCTGTGTCGAGGACAAGGCAGGACCTGTTAAAACCAAGGGGCCGCCCTCTGGCCAGTCCGGAGCCTGTGAGTGGCCGACCAGCTCATCACTTACCGCGCGGCTCCGGCGTCTGATCACGGCATACCAGCGCAGCTACAGGAGAGAGCAGCTGAAGGTGGAGGCAGCAGAGAAGGGTGACCGCAGGCGCAGGAGGTGTGAGCAGGCCAGTAAACTGAAGGAGATTGCACGCCAGGAACGCCAACAGAGGTACCAACTACTACCCTCAGCTATTAACTCTGCAAGCATATGTGTCCTGAAACTGAGGTACAGTTATGTTTGTTTAATGTGTCTGTATGGTATAAGGGACAGTTGGAAATTTACTGGGTTGGGGGTCCAGAATAGCGGAATGTTTTCTAGCCGAATGTTACCTGCTTGCATGCTCCTCCCCTATCAATACTTTGATTATGTACTACACTTCTCAGCATGCTAACTATACAGTCAACTCTATTCTGCCCTCTATCCAATGTGACAATAGTGGTAGGTGGATTGTTTGTCCAAATCTGCAATAGGTTAACTAGCAATCATATCAAACATAAAACCAATTTTCAATATAAATCCACAAGAACATAGAGGATAAGCTGATGGGCAGTGGAGAGGCCATTGTCCATGAAAACTTTCAAGATGTGACATGCAGCTCAAAGGTCTCCTATTGATCTTGTTAAGGCTATACAAATGTAATATACTGTAACGGATTTTGTAGATTCTTAAAGTTGATTTGGACATTCAATATATGGTACATTGCAACTCAATAGATACTTGTAGTCAGCCTGAAGTAAACATTTCTAAAGGTAAGATAGCTATAGCTTATCGGCTCTATAAAATCAGCAATGCGTGCGTCTAGTCATTTTCAATGATTTTCCCCAAAAACCTTCCCAGTTAAATGTTGACTGCAAAGTAGTAGAATGATATCATGATGATTTTATATCAATCGGGGGCACATTTGTTTTGAGTACTCTGCCATGTGCAGTACAGAAACACTGATAGACTAACACAAATGTACTGTGACTAAAACTTGTCTGGGACATGCTTTCAAAGGTGCTATCAACCATCACAATCCTCGCTATATGAGCCATGATACAGTTCCTACGAACTGGGTTAACTCTATTGGCACGATGCAGGGTGTTTGGCTTTTACGCTAGTGACCCGGTTTCACTTCCTTGTCCTGCCGTTTACTACATTGGTCTTCTACAAAGGGTGTTTTTAGTGTTTTTAGTATTATTACAAGTATTATTCTGCCTCCTTTCCGATCCAAGCAGCTATTCCTCGACTCTAACGCTTCAGTATAACCCAAATATTTAATTTAACTTTTCAAATGTATTATCTTTTTGTATGTGGTATAAACACAACCAGTCACAATGTTTTAATCTGATTAGGCTACTTGAAAAGTCTCCTGTAGGCTAAGTGCTCACATTCATCCACTAATATAATTCCAGCATCCAAACTGCGCACCGGCCATTCGATGAATGGAAAGAGACATCGAAGAGTGTCGAGCCAATACTGACTGGGAGGGATGTATTTTCTGTTTGTCGAGATTGACATACTTCATTTGATTGTGGTGTTGAAAATGCAGACAATGATGAAGCGCTCAGTCTATAATCAGTATGCAGTGATGTGTCACTTATTGGTTGTGTGTGGTGCATTGGCACAACCTGTTGGTGGAAAATGTGTTGCATACATTTAATATAATTATAAATATGGCGTCAATGTTAAATCAAGGAGGGTGAGATTATTTATTTTTTTACAGTACAAAGGGAGGGTAATGTGAATTTCGAACTGTCCTTAACCGTACATTCTGGTATAAGATTGGGAGTGAGTTTTTAGTGTTTTACTACTTTAACCATCAGTCTTTTGTCTCCTTGCTAGGTGGACCCGTAGAGAGGAGTGTGACTTCTACCGTGTGGTGTCCACGTTCGGTGTGGAGCGGATAAAGAAAGAGGCAGATGCCCCAGAGGGGGAAGAGGCTGAACTGGAATGGGCTCGCTTCCGGACATTTGCCCGTCTAGAAAAGAAGACTGACGAGAGTCTGAGCCGCTACTTCCGCTGCTTCATGGCTATGTGCCGGAGGGTGTGCAACCTGCGGCCCGCCCGCGGAGAAGGTCAGAACGACATCAAGTGTTATTACAGTCAAGGTGTTGATAAAGTGTGTAGTCACTTAAAGGTAGACTCAGCAAAATGATGTTGCCACGAGCCGCACCGCATATATTGAGATGTGCGAGATGCAAGACTTCGCTCTCACACAGTCACAAACAGTATCTGCGCGTGCGCACGAGTTCACTTCACTCTGTACTAGAGGTTGACCGATTGATCGGAATGGCCGATTTAATTAGGGACGATTTCAAGTTTTCATAACAATCGGTAATCGCCATTTTTGGACACCGATCATGGCCGATTACATTGCACTCCACAAGGAGACTGCGTGCCAAGCTGACTACCTGTTATACGAGTGCAGCAAGGAGCCAAGGTAAGGTGCTAGCTAGCATTAAATGTATCTTTATAAAAAACAATCAATCTTAACATAATCACTAGTTAACTACACATGGTTGATGATATTACTAGTTTATCTAGCTTGACCTGCGTTGCATATAATCGATGCGGTGCCTGTTAATTTATTTATTATATACTTCGCCAAACGGGGGATGATTTAACAAAAGCGCATTTGTGAAAAAAGCATAATCGTTGCACGAATGTACCTAACCATAAACATCAATGCCTTTCTTAAAATCAATACACAGAAGTATATATTTTTAAACCTGCATATTTAGTTAAAAGAAATTCATGTTAGCAGGCAATATTAAACTAGGGAAATTGTGTCACTTTTCTTGTGTTCATTGCACGCAGAGTCAGGGGATATGCAACAGTTTGGGCCGCCTGGCTCGTTGCGAACTAATTTGCCAGAATTTTACGTAATTATGACATAACATTGAAGGTTGTGCAATGTAACAGGAATATTTAGACTTAGGGATGCCACCCGTTAGATAAAATACGGAACGGTTCCGTATTTCACTGAAAGAATAAACGTTTTATTTTCGAAATGATAGTTTCCGGATTTGACCATATTAATGACCTAAGGCTCGTATTTATGTGTGTTATTATGTTATAATTAAGTCTATGATTTGATAGAGCAGTCTGACTGAGTGGTGGTAGGCAGCAGCAGGCTCGTAAGCATTCATTCAAACAGCACTTTTGTGCGTTTGCCAGCAGCTATTGCGCTGTTTATGACTTCAAGCCTGTCAACTCCCGAGATTAGGCTGATGTAACCGATGTGAAATGGCTAGCTAGTTAGCGGGGTGCACGCTAATAGCGTTTCAAACCTCACTCGCTCTGAGACTTGGAGTAGTTGTTCCCCTTGCTCTGCAAGGGCCGCGGCTTTTGTGGAGCGATGGGTAACGATGCTTCGAGGGTGGCTGTTGTCGATGTATTCCTGGTTCGAGCCCAGGTAGGGGCGAGGAGAGGGACGGAAGCTATAATGTTACACTGGCAATACTAAAGTGCCTATAAGAACATCCAATAGTCAAAGGTATATGAAATACAAATGGTATAGAGAGAAATAGTCCTATAATTCCTATAATAACCTCAACCTAAAACTTCTTTCTACCTGGGAATATTGAAGACTCATGTTAAAAGGAACCACCGGCTTTCATATGTTCTCATGTTCTGAGCAAGGAACTTAAACGTTAGCTTTTTGACATGGCACATATTGCACTTTACTTTCTTCTCCAACACTTTGTTTTTGCATTACTTAAACCAAATTGAACATGTTTCATTATTTATTTGAGGCTAAATTGATTCGATTGATGTATTATATTAAGTTAAAATAAGTGTTCATTCAGTATTGTTGTAATTGTCATTATTACAAATAAATAAAGCTTTAAAAATCGGCCGATTTAATCGGTATCGGCTTTTCTGGCCCTCCAATAATCGGTATCGGCATTGAAAAATCATAATCGGTTGACCTCTACTCTGTACAGCATGGTAGCCACGGAAACCAAACAGCGGAGAAGTTGAGCCTTGCGCTTCAACGCGCATAGTTATTGTGGAAATTCAGCCACTGTGCTATTTACTTTCTGCGTCAACGTTATATCGTTGTCTACCTTTTAAATCAGTCAATTACAGTGAACAAAAATATAAACGTAACATGTAAAGTGTTGGTTTCATGAGCTGAAATAGAAGATCCCAGAAATGTTCCAATACACACAAAAAGCTTCTTTCTCTGAAATGTTGTGCACAAATGTGTTTACATTCCTGTTAGTGAGCATTTTTCTTTTGCCAAGATCATCCATCCACCTGACAGGTGTGGCATATCAAGAAGCTGATTAAACAGCGTGATCATTACACAGATGCACCGTGTGCTGGAGACAATATAAGGCCACTCTAAAATGTGCAGCTTTGTCAAACACAATGCCACAGATGTCTCAAGTTTTGAGGGAGCGTGCAATTGGCAGCGTGCAATTGCACAACCAAAGAATTTCTGCACAAACTGTCAGAAACTGTCTCAGGGAAGCTCATCTGCGTGCCAGGGTCTTAACTTGACTGCAGTTCGCTGTCATAACCAAATTCAGTGGGCAAATGCTCACCTTCCATGGCCACTGGCACGCTGGAGAAGTGTGCTCTTCACAGATGAATCCTGGTTTCAACTGTCACGTTCAGATGGCAGACAGCGTGTATGGCGTCGTGTGGGCGAGTGGTATGCTGACGTCAACGTTGGAGTTATGGTATGGGCAGGCATAAGCTACTGACAACAAACACTTTTTATCGATGGCAATTTAAATGCACAGAGATACCTTGACGAGGTCCGGAGACACCTTGTCTTGTCATCCAGCCAGCTCCACCTCATGTTTCAGCATGATAATGCACGGCCCCATGTCGCAAGGGTCTGAAAATGTTTCAGTTCTTCCATGGCCTGAATACTCACCAGACATGTCACCTGTTGTTATTTTTTACTGCTGCTCTTTAATGACTTGTTCCTTTTATCTATTTTTCTTACCCATATATTTTTTTAAACTGCACTGTCGCTTAGGGGCTTGTAAGTAAGCATTTCACTGTTGTATTCGGCGCATGTAAGATTTGATTGAGCATGTTTGGAATGCTCTGGATTGACGTGTATGACAGCCTGTTCCAGTTCCCGCCAATATCCAGCAATCAAAGAGGAGTGGGACTAGGGCTGTTAAGGTTAAGGTGACTGTAATAACACCACGACGGCAGTCAAATCTCACCTGACTGTTAAGTCACGGTAATTGGGCTTCTCCAAGCTATGATGCTGCTGATGGTCATTAGGAGCCTACCAAACTTGCTAACTCTCTGGTACTCAGCACTCTATTGTCTCTCTAATCACTCTGACATAAATGCAAATGTTATCGAAAATCTAATCAAACACTTCATGAGAGCTAATGTTGCGTAACATTTTCTATAGGCTATGCAATTGCTTGAGAAAACAGTGATGTACTCTATTAAAAGGATCCCATCACCTTTTTAGAGGCTAGGCCTACTATTTATTTTTAAACTTTCCTAATATTAAGCACATTGCTTCTCTTTACAACATGAGTATAGCCTACATGGCTGGCATAAAAATTTACCGCGGGAATTTAAGTGCATAGATGACATTTTCTATAAATGTTTTCCCCTGCCCCTGTTTCGAGACGGGTGCATGAGAATGATCCATTCTAAATCAAAACAAATTTCACACTTATATGATTTAGTACATGTAAAGACCAGATTAAATCAAGAATAGTCTGATGGGTGATAACATTAGCCTATCACTTGTGAATGATGACCAGCTTGTGTGCAGTAAGGCAAGAAACAGCGCATGCCATTTTTTTTACTTTTTCAGATCGTAGTCGAACACCTCATGTAGCCTAGCCCAAAGGCCTATATGTTTTGATTCACAACTGAAATGTCCAAATAACTTCTTAAAATGAAGCACATTTAATCCGCTTTACAACGAGTGTAGAGCCTAACTGGCATACATACGCAGCGTGTGAGTTTCAAGTTTGGGGGAGGATTTTCGCCACAAAAAGCACCTTTTTAAAAAAAAATTAAAAGCATTACATGCATAATCGCATTTCCAGTCACTTGAAAATAGTGTTTTCCAGCTAATTGATTGCATTTTGGAATTTTCGCGCTTATCGCCTACTGCCGTGTGCGCATTTCTGAGTTTATTTGAAGAAATAGCCTAATAGTTTATCAAAAATGTTCAACTAAACGTTCTGATCTGTTGCGTCAGCCTAATTGAGTATAAAAGTTTTTTTGATGCTAGTGGTTGTATTAATTTGGGATCTATCGCATCCCATAACTGTCCGACTATGTTTGGAATATATATTTCTCGCACAGGATAGAGTAGGTCAACTATTTATTTATTTTATTTAACCAGGTAGGCCAGTTGAGAACAAGTTCACATTTACAACTGCGACCTGGCCAAGATTAAGCAAAGCAGTGTGACAAAACAACAGAGTTACACAAACAAACGTACAGTCAATAACACAATAGAAAAATCTATGTACAGTCGTGGCCAAAAGTTTTGAGAATGACACAAATATTAATTTCCACAAAGTTTGCTGCTTCAGTGTCTAGATATTTTTGTCAGGTGTTACTATGGAATACTGAAGTATAATTACAAGCATTTCATAAGTGTCAATGGCTTTTATTGACAATTACATGAAGTTGATGCAAAGAGTCAATATTTGCAGTGTTGACCCTTCTTTTTCAAGACCTCTGCAATCCGCCCTGGCATGCTGTCAATTAACTTCTAGGCCACATCCTGACTGATGGAAGCCCATTCTTGCCTAATCAATGCTTGGAGTTTGTCAATTTGTGGCTTTTTTGTTTGTCCACCTGCCTCTTGAGGATTGACCACAAGTTCTCAATGGGATTAAGGTCTGGGGAGTTTCCTGGCCATGGACCCAAAATATTGATGTTTTGCTCCCCGAGTCACTTAGTTATCACTTTTGCCTTATGGCAAGGTGCTCCATCATGCTGGACAAGGTATTGTTCGCCACCAAACTGTTCCTGGATGGTTGGGAGAAGTTGCTCTCGGAAGATATGTTGGTACCATTCTTTATTCATGGCTATGTTCTTAGGCAAAATTGTGAGTGAGCCCACTCCCTTGGCTGAGAAGCAACCCCACACATGGATGGTCTCAGGATGACACAGGACTGATGGTAGCGTTCACGTTGTCTTTTCCGGACAATATTCTTTCCGGATGCCCCCAAACAATCGGAGAGGGGATTCATCAGAGAAAATGACTTTACCCCAGTCCTCAGCAGTCCAATCCCTGTACCTTTTGCAGAATATCAGTCTCTCCCTGATATTTTTCCTGGAGAGAAGTGGCTTCTTTGCTGCCCTTCTTGACACCAGGCCATCCTCCAAGAATCTTCGCCTCACTGTGTGTGCAGATGCACTCACACCTGCCTGCTGCCATTCCTGAGCAAGCTCTGTACTAGTGGTGCCCCGATCCCGCAGCTGAAACAACTTTAGGAGACGGTCCTGGCACTTGCTGGACTTTTTTGGGCGCCCTGAAGCCTTCTTCGCAACAATTGAACCGCTCTCCTTGAAGTTCTTGATGATCCGATAAATGGTTGATTTAGGTGCAATCTTACTGGCAGCAATATCCTTGCCTGTGAAGCCCTTTTTGTGCAAAGCAACGATGACGGCACATGTTTACTTGCAGGTAACCATGGTACACAGAGGAAGAACAAGGATTCCAAGCACCACCCTCCTTTTTGAAGCTTCCAGTCTGTTATTCGAACTCAATCAGCATGACAGAGGTTTCTCACTCCTGTGTTAACGAGAGAATCCCTGACATGATGTCAGCTGGTCCTTTTGTGGCAGGGCTGAAATTCAGTGGAAATGTTTTTGGGGGATTCAGTTCATTTGCATGGCAAAGAGGGACTTTGCAATTAATTGCAATTCATCTGATCACTCTTCATAACATTCTGGAGTATATGCAAATTGCCATCATACAAACTGAGGCAGCAGACTTTGTGAAAATTAATATTTGTGTCATTCTCAAAACTTTTGGCCACGACTGTACAGTGTGTGTGCAAATGTAGAAGAGTAGGGTGGTAAGGCAATAAATAGGCCATCGAGGCGCAATAATTACAACTTAGCATTAACACTGGAATGACAGATGTGCAGATGATGATGCAAGTAGAGAATAGAGATACTGGGGTGCAAAAGAGCAAGAGGATAAGTAACAAAATGGAGATGAGGTAGTTGGGTGTGCTATTTACAGATTGGTTGTGTACAGGTACAGTGATCGGTAAGCTGCTCTGACAGCTGATGCTTAAAGTTAGAGAGGGAGATCTAAGACTCCAGCTTCAGTGATTTTTGTAATTCGGTCCAGTCATTGGCAGCAGAGAACTGGAAGGAAAAGCGACCAAAGGAAGTGTTGGCTTTGGGGGTGACCAGTGAAATATACCTGCTGGCGCGTGTGCTACGGGTGGGTGTTGCTATGGTGACCAGTGAGCTGAGATAAGGCGGGGCTTTATCTAGCATAGACTTATAGATGACCTGGAGCCAGTGGATTTGGCGACGAATATGTAGTGAGGGCCAGCCAACGAAAGCATACAGGTCGCAGTGGTGGGGTAGTATATGGGGCTTTGGTGACAAAACGGATGGCACTGTGATAGACTACATCCAATTTGCTGAGTAGAGTGTTGGAGGCTATTTTGTAAATGACATCGCCGAAGTCAAGGATCGGTAGGATAGTCAGTTTTACGAGGGTATGTTGGCAGCGAAATAGGAAGCCGATTTCTAGATTTAATTTTGGATTGGAGATGCTTAATGTGAGTCTGGAAGGAGAGTTTAGAGTCTAACCAGACACCTAGGTATTTGTAGTTGTCCACATATTCTAAGTCAGAACCGTCCAGAGTAGTGACGCTAGTCGGGCAGGAGGGTGCAGGCAGCAATCGGTTGAAGAGCATGCACTTAGTTTTACTTGCATTTGAAAGCAGTTTGGAGGCCACGGAAGGAGTGTTGTATGGCATTGAAGCTCGTTTGGAGGTTTGTTAGCACAGTGTCCAAAGAAAAGCCGGATTTATACAGAATGGTGTTGTCTGCGTAGAGGTGGATCAGAGAATCACCAGCAGCAAGAGCGACATCATTGATATATACAGAGAAAAGAGTCACCCCGAAAATTGAACCCTGTGGCACCCCCATAGAGACTGCCAGAGGTCCGGACAACAGGCCCTCCGATTTGACGCACTGAACTGTATCTGAGAAGTAGTTAGTCAACCAGGCAAGGCAATCATTAGAGAAACCAAGGCTGTTGAGTCTGCCGATACGAATACGGTGATTGACAGAGTCGAAAGCCTTGACCAGGTCGATGATGGCGGTTATAATATCGTTTAGGACCTTGAGCGTGGCTGAGGTGCACCCATGACCAGCTCGGAAACCAGATTGCATATTGGAGAAGGTACAGTGAGATTCGAAATGGTCGGTGATCTGTTTGTTGACTTGGCTTTCAAAGATTTTATGAAGTCCCAAAACTTTTTGGAATTAGTGCTACAGGAAGCAAATTTCTGTTCGAAAAAGCTAGCCTTAGCTTTCCTAACTGATTGAGTGAGCTTTCCTAACTCACTTGTAGCATTTGAGAAAGACCCTATCACGTGACGGGCATTTAGAATTTAGCTATTTGAGAGAGCCATGTGAGTGAGAGGTGCTTCGGAGCATGCAGCCAGGAGAAGGGAATTCTAATTATTATATTCAGCCCAATGACACAACGGCCACTGGCTGCAAAAGGCATGGATTTTTTTGAAGGGGCATTACGTCCACACAAAGGTTGATGCCGCCGGGAAATTCAAGGCATTATCAATTGCTTGTCAAATTGTGAATTAGAGACTGAAGTGTGTGCAGCACGAGGAAAAAACAAAGCAGAGCTCATACCTTTTCATGCGACTTTTTTCAAATCCTTGTTAGTTGCTTCATGCAGCCTTCGAATGTAATAGAAATCTAAACATATAGCCCAACATTTGTATCACAACTAAAGTTGCATAAATAACTCTAAATTAAGCATATAGGAGGACCTGTTTCTTTGTTAACCGTTCAACACGCAATAGCTGCATATGCGCACTCCTTAAAAAAAAAACATTTTTATTATGCTATGTTCAATTGTATTCTTCATATTATAAAATAATGCCATGGAATTCTATGCAAATCTTGTCTGCTAAATGAACGAGTGTAGCCTACAGCCATATGGCATAGCCAGATCGGAGCGTAACATTAGAACAACTCCCACTATTCTGTTCTTCTGAAATAGACTACATTTTCTTCATGTCATGTTTCTTTAGACCTGTCTAAAATAATGGATTTATTGTGAAGGTGTAGACTATATTTCATGGATCTATTCGACTTTTTAAAATATAGAAGTTCCAAAGGTCTGCATCAGTGGTTTGTAGGCTATGTGTGGAAGTCAGGAGATGCTAAATGTGTTTGTTAATTAACGGTCAATTACTGTGAAACCGGCATTTATTTGCTTGACAATCACCGGCTGACAAAATGTCATGACCACCACATCCCTAAGTGGGACAACATTCCACAGGCTACAATCAACAGCCTGATCAACTCTATGTGAAGGAGATGTCGCGCTGCATGAAGCAAATGGTGGTCACACCAGATACTGACTGGTTTTCTGATCCATGCACTAGTCATGTGAAATCCATAGATTAGGGCCTAATGAATTGATTTCAATTGACTAATTTCCTTGTATGAACTGTAACTCAGTAAAATCTTTGAAATTATTGCATGTTGCGTTTTTATATTTTTGTTGAGTGTATATTAAAGCATGGTGTTTAATATTTTGGTAGATCTGAAGAGAGACAGGTCCCTAACCCCTCTCTCTGTCCCCAGACCCTTCAGAGCTGGGCCAGTCTCTGGCCCCAATCACTGAGGAGCGGGCCTCTCGCACCCTGTACCGCATCAGCCTGCTGCGCCGTCTCCGTGAGCACGTCCTGCCTCACCCTTCTCTGGAGGAGCTCCTCCTGCTGGCCCCACCCAGCTCTGAGCTGCCTGCCTGGTGGAACACTCCAGCCCATGACCGGGAGCTCATGCTGGGTTCCGCCCTCCACGGCGTCAGCCGCACTGAGCTCTCGGTCTTCCTCGACCCGCAGTTCTCATTCAGCCAGGCCCGCCATGACTACCTCGAGAACCAGCAGAACCAGCCCGCCCCCGCCACTCCCCTCCTCCAACCACAGGCAGAGGAGGGCTCAGTCGTCAAAGAAGATGAGGGTCTGGACAAGGAGTCCCGCATCCTTGGAGCCTCTGAGGCTCTCGGCCACTCAGATACCCAGATCACACCCCTCTCCCGTCCCGATGGGAAGGGCCGAGCCCGGACCGGCTTGGGATGGAAGAAGAGCAGGGGGAGAGGCCCGAGAAGTGGAGGAAGTAAAGGAGAAAGAAGTGTAGGAGGGATTTCCGATTCCGATTCGGACTCTGATTCTGGCTCGTCTACCTCCTCCCAGCGATCAGGCAGCTCTGACGACAGTGGCGACAGTGACACAGAGAGGGAAAGAGGTGAGTGCGGACTGAGTGATATCGAAGTGTGAGGATTGAGATAAGACAACACACATTGATGTTTTTTTTTATTCTGTTTTCAGCTGCTTTGAAGATGGAGGAAGATGGGGAGAACAGCTTGCTCTCAATGACTCCATCTCAAGATGGCGCGCCACCAGAGTCCCTTACCGACCCCTTCAGGGTTGATTGGCCCAAGGTATGTAGGTGGGGGACATGTACAGTCTGCAACTATAGAGTATGGATGGATCCAGATATGTGGATGATCTGGTTGCTTGCACATTAGTACTTCAAATACAGTATTAACAGGAAGTTGAATATGAACTGTACAGTAGAAGGGATTGTTGTGTTGGTGGAGTGATTGGCTGGTTTCTCCCTCAGGACCGTGTATTGATAAACCGTCTGGACAGCCTCTGTACCCTGGTCCTGTCTGGGCAGTGGCCAACAGGGCGGCGCAATGCCTCTGACACCCAGCTCAACCCAGGCTCTGACGACCTAGGGGCAGGGGATGAGCTCAGCTTTGCACGGCTCATGCGGAAAGGCAACAGCACGCCTGGTGGAGAAGGAGCAGACGGACAGGAATCTGAGTTCACCGTCAAACTCCTGAAGGTGAGATGAGAGGAACACCGAAAAGTTTAATAAATTCTCGTGCTGGGGACCCACAGAGTGGTCAGTATTTTGTTCTAGCCCAGTAATAACACCTGATTCAGCTTTTTAAGCCATTGAAGTACATTGGGATAAAGCTTCTTTGACTGAAGTACAGATGGAATGACTAAATTGTCTGTCTTTCTCCATCCCCTTTTTTTTACTGTCCTACTCTCTTAGGAGGAGGGGCTGAAGCTGACCTTCTCTAAGCATGCCTTGATGTCCAATGGGTCAGGGGGCGAGGGGAGCGGACGCAGGAAGCGTAGGGACCAAGAAGTACACATATATACAATACTAGTGCACATTCTCATAGTCAGAGGTTAAGACTGCTCATAATACACAGATACGCAGACAAAGAAACAAACTCGCAAAAACTGACTAAACAAACTCTGAAATCTGCATACTCAAACATTCATGTAATGTTTGCATTTATCATGCCTCATTCATAATCTTCCACCTAGTTGTCAGATCCAGATGGAGCGGTCCCGGTGGTCGATGCCATGACGGGCACAGTGCTGAGTGGGGAGCGAGCCCCTCGCCGCAGAGACCTGCCCAACTGGCTGAAAGAGAACCCAGACTATGAGGTGGAGGGAGACATGTTGGAGGTAGATTTACCTGGAAGATTATGTCCATGTCTGTCTCTGCCTATGTCTCAATTGAAGCTCTGGCCAGAAGTACTGCACTTTGTGAGAAATACAGTATCATTTGAGATTTTCATGGTGACTGTCTCCTGTGTCTCGCCCCCCCTCAGCTTCTTGTGAACCGGAAGAGGAGGAGGAGGAAGAAGAGGACTGAGAAGACCGCAGCACTGTCGGGCAGTGAGAAGGTTAAGATCATTGATATGAGGACAGGAAAGAAGGTGAGAAATGGCAAAGGATGAATTACATGGGTGCATTGGGATCCTCGGTCAAATATTTATTTATTTGTGGATGTTGATTGCTTAAGGGTGGATTTTCTTTCCTTTTTATTCAGGTTGGGGCTGCGTATGGACCTATGCTGCAGGATCTGAGGGAGTTTCTGGAGGAGAACCCTGACTGTGCAGTGGCACCAGAATGGGCTGAGATGGTCCAGAGCTCTGTGAGTACCCTTAACTTATTTACAGCACACGTTAGGGCTGGGCGATACGGCCAAAATCTCCTATCCTGATATCGGTCATTTCAAATCCTGATAACGATACAAATCACGATATAGCACATTTTCTGTAAATTCAATGAGTAAATAGTTTATATAAAATGACCACATGTAAAGGCCTATTTCTTATTACATTTTGAATTATACTCAACAAATAAAAGGTACTTACTCATATTTGATTATTTCTCCTTTTATTTAGAACCTTTGCAAATGTTCAATTAAGCATGTAACAAAATTAATGTATAAAATCTAAAGGTAAATAGAAAACACTTCAATTATAGTTCAACTATCTATCTATATATATATATCTATCCTATCTATCTATCTATCTATATATACTGCTCAAAAAAATAAAGGGAACACTAAAATAACACATCCTAGATCTGAATGAATGAAATAATCTTATTAAATACTTTATTCTTTACATAGTTGAATGTGCTGACAACAAAATCACACAAAAATAATCAATGGAAATCCAATTTATCAACCCATGGAGGTCTGGATTTGGAGTCACACTCAAAATTAAAGTGGAAAACCACACTACAGGCTGATCCAACTTTGATGTAATGTCCTTAAAACAAGTCAAAATGAGGCTCAGTAGTGTGTGTGGCCTCCACGTGCCTGTAAGACCTCCCTACAACGCCTGGGCATGCTCCTGATGAGGTGGCGGATAGTCTCCTGAGGGATCTCCTCCCAGACCTGGACTAAAGCATCCGCCAACTCCTGGACAGTCTGTGGTGCAACGTGGCGTTGGTTGGATGTCCCAGATGTGCTCAATTGGATTCAGGTCTGGGGAAAGGGTGGGCCAGTCCATAGCATCAATGCCTTCCTCTTGCAGGAACTGCTGACACACTCCAGCCACATGAGGTCTAGCATTGTCTTGCATTAGGAGGAACCCAGGGCCAACCGCACCAGCATATGGTCTCACAAGGGGTCTGAGGATCTCATCTCGGTACCTAATGGCAGTCAGGCTACCTCTGGCGAGCACATGGAGGGCTGTGCGGCCCCCCAAAGAAATGCCACCCCACACCATGACTGACCCACCGCCAAACCGGTCATGCTGGAGGATGTTGCAGGCAGCAGAACGTTCTCCACGGCGTCTCCAGACTCTGTCACGTCTGTCACGTGCTCAGTGTGAACCTGCATTCATCTGTGAAGAGCACAGGACGCCAGTGGCGAATTTGCCAATCTTGGTGTTCTCTGCCAAATGCCAAACGTCCTGCACGGTGTTGGGCTGTAAGCACAACCCCCACCTGTGGACGTCGGACCCTCATACCACCCTCATGGAGTCTGTTTCTGACCGTTTGAGCAGACACATGCACATTTGTGGCCTGCTGGAGGTCATTTTGCAGGGCTCTGGCAGTGCTCCTCCTGCTCCCCCTTGCACAAAGGCGGAGGTAGCGGTCCTGCTGCTGGGTTGTTGCCCTCCTACGGCCTCCTCCACGTCTCCTGATGTACTGGCCTGTCTCCTGGTAGCGCCTCCATGCTCTGGACACTACGCTGACAGACACAGCAAACCTTCTTGCCACAGCTCGCATTGATGTGCCATCCTGGATGAACTGCACTACCTGAGCCACTTGTGTGGGTTGTAGACTCCGTCTCATGCTACCACTTGAGTGAAAGCACCGCCAGCATTCAAAAGTGACCAAAACATCAGCCAGGAAGCATAGGAACTGAGAAGTGGTCTGTGGTCCCCACCTGCAGAACCACTCCTTTATTGGGGGTGTCTTGCTAATTGCCTATAATTTCCACCTGTTGTCTATTCCATTTGCACAACAGCATGTGAAATGTATTGTCAATCAGTGTTGCTTCCTAAGTGGACAGTTTGATTTCACAGAAGTGTGATTTGACTTGGAGTTACATTGTTGTTTAAGTGTTCCCTTTATTTTTTTGAGCAGTGTATTATTTATATATATATATAATTTATTTATTTATTTGGGGGGGGCTTGCCTGTTTTGCATGTTATTTTGGCATTAATACGTGTCTTATCAATTTGCATTTGGTACCTTGGGTTGAGTGTTAGCACCAACTCACAAAACCCCCGTTTCTCGACCGTGTAAATTGGGGTCACGTCTTTGCAGATGTAAGTTGTAACGGCAGCTGTTATCTCCTTCCATCTTCATGATTCTTTGCCATATGGTGTGCCGCAGGCAAAACCCTCTTGCAACATTTGAGTCGGGGGTTTGTTTTGAGCACTCGATTATACTTTTTTGGGTCTCATCCGTAGACTCTCTCTGTACTGTTTCACATGATTCTTGCGTAGGTGGTAAAAGATGCCAGTGGTTTGAGCCTGTTGTCGGGACCGGCCTGCGGCATATTTTGCAGAGGACGGTTTTCTGGTCCGTGTCAGACTTCATACCCAAACCACATCCATACAACCGAAGTAGCCCCTCTTTTAGGTACGAGCTCTGTGTCAAGTTCACTCTCCTCCAAGCTTGTGTTGCGAATTTCCTTCCACACGTGAACACAAAGCGTTGTCCAATTGACAAAAAATATTGCCGTAAAGAGTGTGATTTGCAACACAACGAAATAAACGATAGAGCATAATATGAAACGATAGAAAAACATCTATCGTAACACGATATATCATCGTATCGCCCAGCCCTAGCACACGTCATAATGTTCAGTGAATCAGTTCTGCTTCACATTGTAAAATATTCCCAAAAACTGATCCTGGTTCATTCCATTTTGTCCTTCCAGGGCTTTCTGCCAGACAGCCTCTTCCACCGGCTCCTCTCTGCACGCCCTGTCATCCCCAAGAGAGTCCGCCACCGCCACCACCACCACCATGCTCCTCAGTCTGCCCCGCTGGAGGACCCAGTCCTGGGCGGAGGTGAAGAGACCCTGGTCTCAGACGGGGCCTACATGATGGAGGACGAAGACTTGGAGAATTCCCCTTTCCTGACTCAAGCTTTTGATGTTAAGATGGAAGGCGGCGACAGCTTGTCACAAGGCGGATATGAGAGTTCTGACAGGGAGGCCCTTTTGGACGACGTCATCATGGCGCAGAAGGACTCAGACTCTTCCTCCAGCTCAGAAGATTGACCAAGCCCATTTTGTCTGATATAGTCCCAGAAAAATCATGTTATTTTCCCTTTCATGTTATTGCTCATTGTTTATTTTTATCATGATATATATATTGAATTTTGGATGAATTTGGTTTTTGTTCTTTTTACTCACTTGGTTTCTGTAGATTTTTGGAAAGGACCAGGTTTGCACCCAACTCTTTCCATTCCCTTCATTCATGATATTCCCCCTCCCTCCATGACCATCCCCTTGGCACCCTCTACCCACACAGTGAGTCCACGCCCAACTCTGTTTCTCAACCCACTGCTCTTCTCCCTCAAACCCATTCCCAGTCTCAGCTTTAAGGGGAGCCCTGCTGTGAAGGCATTTGATCGAAGAACCTCCTAGCTAGTCCTCCAGTATAACTGGACGAGAGGACATGCGTACTGAGCAGACCAGAACTTTGCTCCCATGATGCCTGAGTCTGATGTCATAGGCCAATTCTGCTCCCTGTTGAGTCAGTGAACTTTAAGGGGTCCAATTTGTGATGTACATTTTTCTGGTAGGGTAAAAGGTGTGTGG
This sequence comes from Salmo trutta, assembly GCF_901001165.1. NCBI lineage: Eukaryota > Metazoa > Chordata > Actinopteri > Salmoniformes > Salmonidae > Salmo > Salmo trutta. The sequence goes on along the minus strand of NC_042977.1, from coordinate 35,772,243 downwards.
GGGGGTGGTACCAGTATATAAGTTACTGATCCAGTGCTAGGATGATGGGTGTATTGTACAATGTAGAACTGGTCGGTTGTGTGCTATGGTGCAAAGATGACCACGATGAGTTAATATTCTTGTTTTATGACCTGAATGTATCTGTGATATGAATAACAATCTACAGTGAAAGCAGCCAAGTCCTCTTGTCCTTGTGTATTTGTGTGAAATAGCTGAACACATGCTGTCAAGAAAAAGCTGTTTTTTCAGGCATTTTCCCTGTTCACTTACAATCCTGAGTTTTAAAAAGGATTAAATTAAGATGTTTTGTGATAATCCCACGTTTGTGAAGGCGGAAACCAATGCCCCAGGTCTCTGGTTTTCAGGGTTCTGACTAGAGTACAGTTATGACCGGAAGCGACTTTTTCTTATGCAGGTAAGGAGAATTTACGCAGCAGGTTAGAATAATTAAGGTGGCAGGTTGAGACTTCGGTTAAGGTTGGCTGAAATACTTGGCTAACCTACTCCCTCAAGTCACAGGCGTTTTTCAGGGGCCACGAACAGTGTAAAGTTACAATACCAGATATCCATCAAGTGGACTTGTGCTCTGACATAAACAAGCATGGTGCTGGTCACAATCTATTTACGTTTATACGTAGTCACCGGAAAGCAGTCTAAAGCGAAGAGTTGAATCTGGCGTACCTTATCTGGTGCCTATACTGGAGTGAATTTTCTCCTGCCTTGCAAGCGCCAATGAAACTTTTAGAGATGTCTTTAGTGTGAGCGCGCTGCCATGTTTCTTCAATTCTATCAACGAAATTGGAAAAGGGTATACACGCTGGTCAGCATAATTTTTTTGTTGTACAACGCTTTAGCCTCAATGTGAATGGTTTAATTACACGCGACCGGCATTGATTGCATAACTGGTTTTCATTCGATATGGCTTTATAACAAATCCACTATCTCTCCATCTCAGAAAGTGGACCTCGCGGACCAGCCCCCAGCTCGGCCCATCCGGCCCGGTTCTTCCCCCGGACGACAAGTTCTCGCGGCACCGAGTGACACTGATATGCTTCGGGCTCCAATTCATGTGCTAAAGTAGCACATACTGGTATGTATTAGCGCTACTGAATACTCACTCACCCATTTCCGTTTTATTGAATTATGTTGTGCAATATTTGTTGGGGTTACTTTAAATGGGCAACTCGTTCTTCAAGATGACAATGAAAATAGTGAATAAAGTATGTTTTTGTTAAATAACCCTCTTACTGTTCTATTTTACTTAATTTGATTGTGTGTTGTAAATAGCATTCTTATGGTATGTTTTGATATCAAATACATACCATAATGATAACCGGTAAATAAGGCCAACGGAATCTGAGTGACGTCATTTCCCTGAATCCCGGAAACCAAGTGTATCAACTAAAACAATTAATTAGAAAATGAGTGGACCGATGTAGTGCGAGGATGGAGGTAAGAGAGAGGATAATTAGTAAAAAAATGTTTTTATTGAAGATTGAGTATGATTAAGTCTACTGAACGCCTTGATATTTTGTACCGTCTTTCCACTTTTAATAGCCTTCTGTCTATGCTAAGTATTAGCCACGCCAGGTAGCTTGTTAACCAAAACTTCCCCAACAGTCATTTTTGACACGACCGTCATGCTGGTTGTCATTTGTAAAGCTGATAGTGGTTTATCACAGCTATTATCACACCACGTTTTTACTATGACAATATTTAGCTAAGTACAGTAGTTATAGCCTCCATGTAAACAAGGGTGTATTAATTACGCCTATACTGTGGCAAAACTTTTTCTAAACCTATTCAGTCTGTTGGTGTAGGTGGTTTCCAGTTTCCACTATTATCACACCAATCCATTCCTTAATAATCCACGAGGGGGTGTACAGTCCTCTTTTAGGACAATGGTGACATAATTCTAGATTGACCTATATCCCAATTTCTTAGACATGTTGGATAGGTCTCAGCAGAGTTATATTTCGACGTCCAGTTAGGTGAGATTTGACGATAGACGTTCCAGCGATATTTTCTTCAAGCTGTTTAATGAGAGAATCCTGTCTACTATCTAGAGCGTCGAACGAGAGATGCTGTCTTACTCACTGGACAATGGGTTAAACACCACAGTGTACAATCGCAGCAGCAAGATTGGTGACCTGTTGCCACAAGAAAAGGGCAATTATTTAACCTTGACCTAAATACCTATTTATGTTTATTCCCCATTTTGTACTTTAACTATTTGCACATCATTACAACACTGTATATAGACATGACATTTGAAATTTATTTTTATTTTGGAACTTTTGTGAGTAATGTTTACTGTACATTTTTGTTTATTTCACTTGCTTTTGCAATGTTTACATGTTTCCCATGCTAATGAAGCACTTTAAATTGAAATGTATACTTTTGAGGAAATGGTAAATGTATGCGTCGGCAGTGTGCCGCGCGGTGCATTCTGGAACAAGGAGAGCTCTCCTTCAATTAATGAATAGCAGTCAATTGGGCACTAGCTCAAAAAACAAACATTAGTAATAATTTCGTAAAGAGGTACAACAGTACAAATATTTTCCGATATACAATATAAAGAACTTGTTCTCTGTGATATCGTATAGCTTTGGAATCGTAACATTCCGTACTTCCGAGGAAAATAAGCAGGTTTCTCGACACCCTGATTTTGAGAAGCGATTGCGTGGCGATTAGCTTTGCAGCGGTGTTGATGCAGCATGACAACGTGAACGCGATTGGTCTACAGGCTGCTTGGTGATGCGTTAAGTTTCTCAATTCATTGACCAATGGGATCCCTATCTCCTTTTTCTAATATATCTGCCTAAAATTATTGGTCGAGCTTGCTGAGTAGGGACCGAATGAACCCTAGCAACGTGATTTTGACACATTGCCTTATAGCTAGCTAAATATCATACGGGCACATTTAGGTTCTTATGTGGAACAAAGATTGTTACCATAATTAGTTAAAAACAGCAAACGTGAGCTAAATCGGAATGATTCCCTGGAAGCTAGCATTAGCGTTGTTGGCTAGCCTGCTTGCTAGTTAAGTACTTTATTAATTTCATCAAATACTCAATTAGCTCTCTGATAATGCTGAACAAATCCTTTACTTGCAATGTAATTTTGTAAATCAGTTACCTAGCTAACATTTGTCAACTTAAATATATTGATATACAGCTAGTGGTTAGCTAGCTAGCACACCAGTTAGTGAGGCGATTGATTCGTCTCGTTTGGCATGATGGTGCTCTCAAGCTAGTTTGGAGTTCTTATTATAGCTCAGTGGCTAGGAGACTGCATTACAAAGAGCTCACCACTCTTGTTGGTTAAATTGCACAATTTTGATTGGTCTGTCACGATGGATCTTCATTTTTACTCTGACCTCTCTGATGGCACCGATCAGAATGCCGACCAGGAGTTCTTGGAAGCACAGGGTTATAATGGATACGACCCAGTTAACAAGGTATGTGGTCTATTTCTAAACAAGGGGAAAGAGAGAGTATTCACACAACATGAAAACAATGTGTGTTTTGCAGTTTCCGGGAGGCAGTGATACTTACCTCACCATCTCTGGGGCAGGTCATCCTTTTCTCTCCTCTGAGGTGGGTGTCATGATCCTCGAAGCCTGCACACATTCCACAATGCGTATTATTCACATTGTGCAGTGTATTCGCACCTAAAATGTTAATGTAATCGATTTGTCCCATTAACAGTTGTCCTTCTCCTTCTCTCTGTTTAGCAGACATTCCATACCCCCAGTCTTGGAGATGAGGTGTTTGAGATTCCTCCCATCTCCCTGGACCAGGACTCGGCCCTCAGTGTGGGGGACGAGGTGTCCCATTTTGGGGAACTATCGGGGGGAGCAGGGGGTCCTTCCGGGGCTGGAAGCCTGGCGAGGAATGCTGTGGTGGGGGGCAATGACCCCTCCTTTGCCTCCACCTATGTGAACCCAAACTCTCAGGGCCTGGAGCACCTGAGTCTTAGGGTGATGAGCCAGCCTGGAGGGGGGGCCCTGCTCAGCTCAACACTGGGGGTGGTAAGTGGTGTACTTATGAATACTACTAGAAGACTTTGTGCATCATCAAATTGTAATCCTTTAAGACTTGTGAAAACTCCTGTCTAGGAACTTGGCCACTCCATTGGCTCCCATTTCAGCAGCTCCTCTCCAATGACCATTGATGTCCCACTTGGTGACATGAATCATGGCCTATTGGGACACAATCAGCTAACCACTATTGACCAATCAGAGTTGAGTGCCCAGCTTGGGCTTGGTCTTCATGGCGGGAACATTCTGTCCCGTTCCAAGTCACCTGACCAGCTGTCTGCCACGCCTTCTCCAGCAGGCTCCCTCCAGGATGATGACATGGATGACTTCAGGGTGAGTGTCTGTTTATATGTGTAGGACTTGTTGGTTTGTCATGTGTTGTTGAAGTCTTGCTAAGTCAACTGATCTGGCCTTGTATCTTTCCGTGTCTCTCTGTCCACTGTTCCCACTGTCACCCAGAAGAGTGTGCTGGTTGACTCTCCAATGTCCCTGTCGGTCTCCCCTGCAATTCTCTCCCACCTCTCCACCATGCCGGGCTCTGCCCCCATGCTCTCCTCCTCCATCTCCCCTGCATTAGTGAGGCGCGGCGGGGGAAAGCCGGCCATGGTGGCCGCTACGGCAGGGCCTGGAGGAGGGAAGAAGGGAAAGAAGAAGAAAGACCCCAACGAGCCCCAGAAACCCGTCTCTGCGTACGCCCTGTTCTTCAGGGACACCCAGGCTGCCATCAAGGGCCAGAACCCCAATGCCACATTTGGAGAGGTGTCCAAGATCGTAGCCTCCATGTGGGACAGCCTTGGGGAAGAGCAGAAACAGGTATACAGTACACACTTTTACTAAAAGATATACCGTAAATCTTCAATTAATAGCATAGGCGCTTATTTGCCCCAATCACTGAACACAACCGACGCTTATTAAAACAGGGGTGGCAGGTAGAGCGGTTAGAGCGTTGGGCCAGTAACCGAAAGGTTGCTGGATCGAATCCCGAGCTGACAAGGTAAAAATCTGTCGTTCTGCCCAAGTTAACCCACTGTTCCCCGGTAGGCCGTTTTTGTAAATAAAATACAAATTCTTAACTGACTTGCCTAGTTAAATAACAACTAACATTTTAAATGTATTAGTCGGGTGTCTATTTTCTTAATGCACACAGCTTTTTCAAAAAATATATATTTTTTGTGACCAGTAACAAATTCATCGCCGATCAGACTTACAAAGACTAGGCTGCCTATCGTACACCCACGATTTCGCTCATCATCACCGTTCTCTCACCCGTTCCACCTCGTTGCGCCTTGTGCCCCCTGTAGTTGAGCCGAGTATGTCAAACCACACAGCTGTCTGATCCATGACAATGGTGTTGCTTTCCTTTATCTTCTTTTGCCAATCTTTATGTTACACACTGCAGGGAACTCGTAAAAAATGAATTTGAATCTGCCGTTTATTTGAAACAGGAGTTTATTTGTTGAAATGACGGGGCTGATGCCCGGCTATTAAAAGGGACAGGCGGCTATTTGAGACTGCATTTCATTGAAGTTTTACAGTACACTTAGAACAATTGAAGGACATTGTGGATAAAAGGATATACTGTAATTCATGTAATAAACAGGATTTGTGTTTACTCTTGTCTTCATCTACATAATTATACCCTCTGTCACTATTAGGTGTATAAGAGGAAGACGGAAGCAGCGAAAAAGGAGTACTTGAAGGCATTATCAGCTTACAGAGCCAATCAGCTCTCACAGGTCAAATCTCTAGGCCTGTCTTTGCTTAGAAATCGTGTGACTGTAGCCATGACAATGTTATATTGAAAATGTCTATAAGCTGTACCTCTCAAAATTGTCATTTCTGAAATGTAATATACTCTTATCTCACCAATTCAATAATATGTTTTATTTATTTATATTTATTTATTAATAATAATACAGAAATAAAATCTCTTTTTTTATTATATATATTTTTTCCTTCCCTGGGTTCTCTTTAGCCCTCCATTGAGATGATGGACACGGCCTCTTCACCACCTCCAGTGCCTGAGCCAGTGAATGTGGCCCTCCTGGCTCCCGCCCGCCCCTCCCGCCTCCCCCAGCACAACCCTGACCAGAATACCATCACCAACATCTGCACCTCCAACATCATTCTGGACGTCCCCCAGGTCACCACACGCTCCCGCACAGGGGCTCACAAGCCCCTCACCCTGGGTCCCGCCACCCCGACCCTGATCCCAAACATCACAACCACCCTGACCCCCGCCATCACCAAGATCATCATCTCCAAACAGATGCTCCAGGCCGGGGCTCAGCTCCACCAGATCCCCACCTCCATGGTGACTGTGCTCCCTGGCGGTGTGCGCACCCTGCTGCCTTCAGCCCCACGCCAGCCCCCACCTCTGCAGCAGATGCAGCATGCCCCTCCTCCCCCGCGGCTCCAGCAGATGGTACACTCCGCAGCCCCGCCTCCCCTCCAGGCCAAGCCCAGAGGAAGTGCTGGACCTGGGCTTCCTGTGTCCATCACCGCGACACCTCCCCCTCCACTACAGATCACGATAGTCCCTGCTTCTTTGCAAGCAGACGCATCCTTGCCCATTATTGTTACGACAACAGCAACCGCCAACTCAATTTGTGTCACCAATTCCATTGTACCTACATCTGCTTACTCCACCCCTACAGTGGCTCTGCAATTGGCAAAATCCACTGACTTGACGGCCAGTGCAGATGAGGATGCGGTTACGGAAGAGTTCACGTCAGGAGAGGTAGGCTGAGGTTTTTCTTCGTAAATTGACCCAATGTGCATGTTAAATATGCTTGGTGTTTTAATCATCAACTTTTCCCTATTTTTCTTCAGATGGAAATGGAGTTCAATATGTCTCCAGGTGCCACTGATGTGGCTTCTGGCCCTCTGACTATGTGTGTGCGCGCAGGATGCACCAATCCTGCAATAGAGAGCACAGACTGGGACAAAGAGTACTGCAGCAATGAATGCGTCGCCACTCACTGCAGGTGTGTGGGTTTGGATTTAAATGTATGTGTTCCTTTATTTCTGTGAGGAAGGTTGATGTTGTTTTTGGGACGTTTAAGTGAGTGGTGTTGGAGTAGAAAAGGGAACATGATTATGTCAACTGACTTAAACACTTGTCTCCTTTCTCTCCTTCAGGGATATCTTCATGGCCTGGTGCTCGATCAGGAATCACAACACCATGGTTGTCAAGTAAAGACGAGCATTACCCAGACAAAGGGAGAAATGTGTCTTGTTGGGTGATAACAGACCTACGGTAGACTGATTGGGGTGAGGGGAAAAGATGGAGTTCGGAGGGGAAAAGAAAAGCACACAGTGTACAACGACGCGATCCATTGGAAAGAATTTCTAAACATTACACATGGGATTCATTTACAAATTAATGGATAGTTGAGACAGTGGCCGAGATGTTTTATTGTTTGGATGTGCACAACTTTAACAGGTCTAGTTACACTGATAGTGTTAGAAGAGGATGTAGCCCAAATGAAGGGACCTAAAGTCATAGTGGGATTCCAAAGGGTTCTATTCCAGAGGGTACATTGGAACATAGTGCCACTAGTTGTGACAGCTCCATTTGATCGGTTCATTGAAATCAGGTTTGACAGAGAGAAATTAGGATACCAATTTTTTTTATCCATGGCAGCCAAAAGATTAATAAAGTGTGCTATTTTAACTATTTGGATAAATATATATTTGATACCCACCTATTTTTTTGTTGGTTACCTTTAGGTCCTTGAAAAACATTTGTCAGTGTCTCTTCTTTTTAGAGAAACAGAATCAGGAAAATACAAAACATTTCAGTGACACTGAAAATATGTGATTTGGAGTAGTGTATCATACAATACTCCTGTTTTTTTTTACATTTAGTTAGTGGCCTCTAGGGTCAATACTCTTTTTCATTATTATGAAGGAAATGTTCACCACGTCCGTGGTGAGTAAACGACAGCAGAAATCAAGGTCAATTTGTTATTCGCATTTTTAATAAAAGCAATGAAGATAAGGAGCTCAAACTCTGGTCTCATTTATTGAGAGTAGCGGTGAATAGTGTTTCAGTGCTAAAGGGGATGCTTCAATCAGACAACAACAGACGGCATTTCAGTAAGTCATTTCTGAGCCTCACTATATAATGCAGTTCCTTAATACATCCTTTACAATAAGCAATAGTTAAATACACCGATATTTGTACATAAACAAAACATTTCATCAAAATGCTATTGCGTCATGTCAACATTTTAATATAAAAGAAACCTGAGACAATGGAATTGTACATTTGGTTCAGTGCTTGGTGAATAGTGTCATAAACCTCTTTTACACCTTGTGCTAACGTGTTCTGTGATCTGATCAAGGTTCGTCGCTTGTACACGTATTCAAATTTGTCATCCTTCCACTGTGTCCACATTGTGACCAGATTAGCTGGTGCCTCCCTGTATGCAAAATATTGGACAGATATTCTTTCAAAATCATATGAATTTCTTTTAAGACAATTACTTACATTATGCCATTAGTCCAGCGCTTCCCTAACTCAGTCCTGGGGACCCCAAGGGGTGCACAATTAGCTTTTTGCCCTAGCACTACACAACTGATTCAAATAACTCAAGTTTTGATTATTTCAATCAGCTGTGTAGTGCTACAGCAAAAACCCAAACATTCACCGCTTGGGGTCCCCAGGACTGAGTTTGGGGAACACTGCATTAGTCAATGGTGCTTCCTGTCACCAATTTTAAAGGCCGGTATAATGATGATTTTAAATGGTTTGACAATCATGTTATGTTTACGCTTGATTGATATCGATGGGCTCCTGACTGGTGTAGCGGTCTAAGGCACTGCATCTCAGTGCAAGAGGCATCACTACAGTTATTGGTTCGAATCCAGGCTGAATCACATCCGGCCGTGTTTGGGAGTCCCATAGGGCGGCGCACATTTGGCCCGGGGTAGGCCGTCATTGTAAATAAGAATTTGTTCTTAACTGACTTGCCTAGTTAAATGAAGGTTAAATAAAATATCCAGACAATAGGTTCTTGACTACCTCTGGAGGTTGTCAGGAAGATCAGATCACAATGTGTCTTTTAATCTACACCGCTCTAAAAATGTGAGCACAATCAGAATGTGGGCAAGATCAGGACAAAGGGCACATGTTAGCACCAGGTAGAAACAGGGCTAAAGTTGGACCACTACCGGGTCTCTATAATTGTGACTCTACTGGGAGGATCTATGCGGTAGAGGCCGAATCCCAGGCACAGTCTGGCTGAGCTGAGCCTTGAACTGGTGTAGCTGGGTCAGTTTCATACCCACTTCAGAAAAAGTGATGGTTCCCTTCCCAAAGTCTACCACCACTGCCAACCTGTTGCCCTTCAGGGAATTGGCGATCTCCCTCTTCATCTTGTGGTAGGCAAACAGATTGCCCTTGTGTGTGATGCTCCAGGATTCATTTTGTGTGTGATGCTCCAGGATTCATTTTATGTGTGATGCTCCAGGATTCATTTTGTGTGTGATGCTCCAGGATTCATTTTATGTGTGATGCTCCAGGATTCATTTTTGAGGCCAAAAGCGAGGCCCTCAGTCCCCTAGCATTTAATGCTCTGGGAGGACAACGATATCCTAGTAATGTCTCCCAGAGGAGTAGCACTGGGTGGTGAGAACCTCAGGTGCTTTGCCAAAGTGGGGGAGGGACAGTTTGAAACCCCACTCTCTCCACAGACTGGAGGTCAGTGGTGGAAAAAGTACCCAATTGTCATACTTGAGTAAAAGTAAAGTTACCTGAATAGAAAATGACTCAAGTAGAGGTGAAAGTCACCCAGGAAAATACTACTTGAGTAAAAGTCAAAGTATTTTGATTTAAATATATTTAAGCATCAAAAGTAAATGTTGCTAAAATATACTTAAGTATCAAAAGTAAAAGTAAGAATAATTGAAAATTCCTTATTAGGCAAACCAGATGGCACCATTTTCTTGTTTTTTAAAAATGTACAGATATCCAGGGTCACACTCCAACACTTATACATAATTTAAAAACAAAGCATTTGTGTTTAGTGGGTCCGCCAGATCAGATGCAATAGGGATTACCAGGGATGTTTTCTTAATAAATGTGCGAATTGGACCATTTTCTGTCCTGCTAAGCATTCAAAATGTAACGAGTACTTTTGCGTGTCAGGGAAAATGTATGGAGAAAAAAGTACATAATTTTCTTTAGGAATGTAGTGAAATAAAAGTTGTCAAATATAAATAGTAAAGTAAAGTACAGATACCCCAAAAAATTACTTAGTAGTACTTTAAAGTACACTGCTCCAAAAAATAAAGGGAACACTAAAATAACACATCCTAGATCTGAATGAATGAAATAATCTTATTAAATACTTTTTTCTTTACATAGTTGAATGTGCTGACAACAAAATCACACAAAAATAACCAATGGAAATCCAATTTATCAACCCATGGAGGTCTGGATTTGGAGTCACACTCAAAATTAAATTGGAAAACCGCACTACAGGCTGATCCAACTTTGATGTAATGTCCTTAAAACAAGTCAAAATGAGGCTCAGTAGTGTGTATGACCTCCCTACAACGCCTGGGCATGCTCCTGATGAGGTGGCGGATAGCCTCCTGGGGGATCTCCTCCCAGACCTGGACTAAAGCATCCGCCAACTCCTGGACAGTCTGTGGTGCAAAGTGGCGTTGGTGGATGGAGCGAGACATGATGTCCCAGATGTGCTCATTTGGATTCAGGTCTGGGGAACGGGCGGGCCAGTCCATAGCATCAATGCCTTCCTCTTGCAGGAACTGCTGACACACTCCAGCCACATGAGGTCTAGCATTGTCTTGCATTAGGAGGAACCCAGGGCCAACCGCACCAGCATATGGTCTCACAAGGGGTCTGAGGATCTCATCTCGGTACCTAATGGCAGAAAGGTGAAGGTAGCGGTCCTGCTGCTGGGTTGTTGCCCTCCTACGGCCTCCTCCACGTCTCCTGATGTACTGGCCTGTCTCCTGGTAGAGCCTCCATGCTCTGGACACTACACTGACAGACACAGCAAACCTTCTTGCCACAGCTCACATTGATGTGCCGCACTACCTGAGCCACTTGTGTGGGTTGTAGACTCCGTCTCATGCTACCACTAGAGTGAAAGCACCGCCAGCATTCAAAAGTGACCAAAACATCAGCCAGGAAGCATAGGAACTGAGAAGTGGTCTGTGGTCACCACCTGCAGAACCACTCCTTTATTGGGGACGTCTTGCTAATTGCCTATAATTTCCACCTGTTGTCTATTCCATTTGCACAACAACATGTGAAATTTACCATACAGTAATGTGGCAGGTAGCCTAGTGGTTAGAGAGGTGAGTCTGGAACGGGAGGATTGCTAGTTTGAATCCTGGGACGGACAGGAAAGATTTGGTGGGAAGTGAGCTGGCAAACTGAGGATTTCTGGTATAAAATCCTAGATGCCATTTCCTGCCATTGTGCCCTTGAGCAAGGCACTTAACCCCCCACAACAACAGCTCCCTGGGTGCCCAGTGTGGCAACCCCCCTCACCTCCAAAAAACCATGTGTGTGTCTTTCATGGGATCTTAATTACACAAATAATCTTAAACAAGTAATAAATATGTAATGACCTACTTATTACTACAGTACCAGAATCTTAAAGCTTTATTGTCTACAAAGAACAACATATCCTTATGATAAGGGAATTTATATGTTTATGGTAATGACTAAAGAATTTCACCCTGAAACGTAATTATTAGGTTATGTAACATGTATAATTAGACAAACGTAATTATTAGATTATGTAACATGTAATGAATAGAGTGATGAACTTAACTCCAATAAGGTTTGGCCGAGACTAGTAAGGGAGAGAAATGTGTGTGTGTGTGTGACTAAGAAAATACAGAGGACAATTAAACTATTCATGACCTAACCTGATTAGAACTCTAAGAAACTTACGACAGGAAAGGGAGTCCTGTCAAGGTCCCTCTAATCTCGGGACGATAGAACTGCCAGCTTGGTAGTGATAGACGAGGAATGCGGATTGTGGGGAAAGATACAGCCCACCTACTGTTTGTGTGTCTGTATGTACGTGTAAGGAGGTGGGGGAAATGGGAGTTATAAAATGTCATGTCTTTGCATTTTTTGGCTTTAGAACATTCTCTGAATAAACTTTACGGACCTTTTGCAGAAGCTGAGTCTTTACCTAATTATTATTAAACCCAGGGTCTTACAAACCTCGGGGATTGGTCAAAGCTTAAATAATTGTTAGTTATCATCATTGGGATTGAAAATTCTCGTGACACATTGTTACTTCTCACCTGCCATGGAGGAGTAGACATTGTGTAAGAGAGTCTGCCGTTTCTTCAATGTATCTGTGACATTCTGATTTTAAACAGAGGAACTATATGCTGATGTAGACAAAATGTTCATCAGACAAACACAAACACCTACACATAGCTGCACACACATCTGTGCACACACTCAGGCATACAGGCACACGCCTACGCTCACACATACACCTTGCCGAAGTCCAAGTGTATGCAGGTCAATGATTGACAATGTTATTTGGGGCAAGTAAGAGAGCAATGACTCCTGATGATGCAAGAATGCTATATTCAAATTCAAGACGTGACTGATGGCATCATGATCAGATTTACTCACCATAATAGAGGACAATGAACCAGAGGCACAGCAGCACCACAGTAACTGTTAATGCTGGAGTCATTGGTATTAGAGGTCTACCTCTGGGCACAAAGAAAGAAAACTATGAATCTCAAAATAAATCAAAAGCATTAGAGTGAGTCTAACTGAACAAAAATAGAAACGCAACATGTAAAGTGTTGGTTTCATGTTTCATGAGCTGAAATAAAAGATCCCAGAAATGTTCCATTCTTACAAAAAGCATATTCTTTCTCAAATGTTGTGCACAAATTTGTTTACATCCCTGTTAGTGAGCATTTCTCCATTTCCAAGATAATCCATCCACCAAGAAGCTGATTAAACAGCATCATCATTACACAGGTGCACCTTGTGCTGGGGACAATAAAAGGCCACTCTAAAATGTGCAGTTTTGTCACACAATACTATGCCACAGACATCTCAAGTTTTAAGGGAGTGTGCAATTGACATGCTGACTGCAGGAATGTCCACCAGAGCTGTTGCCAGAAAATTTTATGTTAATTTCTCTATCATAAGCCACCTCCAACGTTGCTTTAGAGAATTTGGCAGTCTGTCCAACTGGCCTCAAAACCGCAGACCACGTGTGTGGGGTCGTGTGGGTGAGCAATTTGCTGATGTCAATGTTATGAACAGAGTGCCCCATGGTGACGGTGGGGTTATGGTATGGGCAGGCATAAGCTATTGACAATGAACTCAATTGAATTTTATTGATGGCAATTTGAATGCAGTTATACCGTGAGGAGATCCTGAGGCCCATTGTTGTGCCATTCATTCGCCGCCATCACTTCATGTTTCAGCATGACAATGCACGGCCACATATCGCAAGGATCTGTACACAATTCCTGGAAGCTGAAAATGTCCCAGTTCTTCCATGGCCTGCATACTCACCAGACATGTCACCCATTGAGCATGTTTGGGATGCTCTGGATCGACGTGTAGGACAGCGTGTTCCAGCAACTTCGCACAGCCATTGAAGAGTGGGGCAACATTCCAATCAACAGCCTGATTAGCTCTATGCGAAGGAGATGTGTCCCGCTGCATGAGGAAAAGAGTGGTCACACCAGATACAGACTGGTTTTCTGATCTACCGTCCCTACTTTTTTTTTAAAGGTATCTGTATTCCATAGATTAGGGCCTAATGAATTTATTTTAATTGACTGATTTCCTTATATGAACTGTATCTCAATTGTTGCATGCTGTGTTTATATTTTTGAAGTCTTCAACTATGAGAGTCCTTGCATTCCTGTAGTTTAGCCTCTTGCAACTGGAACTGCTGCTCCATAAATGCCTGAAACACATTTATATACAGTACATTTCATTTGCACAGATACTCACAGATCTATATCTATACTTGTGTTTGAAGAGTGCAATTATTCCTGTGTTAGTTTGTCTGCAAATTATACATTACAATACTGTGCCAATCATTCTGCATGGGCAGAGTATCTGGGTGGTGTATCATTCTCTCTTTTATATATTATGTATTTCAAGCACATGACCAAACTAATTTCCCCCTGGGATAATAACATTGATCTAATCTGAAGTATGTGACATGATTCTCAGATTAAGGCTAAAAGAGCCTGTTTGTGTTTGCTCTCTTTTTTTCCCAACAGACCCGGGGATTTCTACCGTGCATACCTGACTGGAAGTGTACTCCTTTTATGAGAAAGTCACTGCCACTTACCACACCACATTTATTCTTGTTGAAATATGGTAACAGAATTAGTTTTTTTAACACAGTCAGTTCTCCCCAGAACATTGGACGTCAAGACGATGACGTCTGCTTCTTGTCCAGACATGGAGCAGTAGTATCTCAGCACCTCATCCTCATGCTCATGCTCAGGTTACCTCCTCTTGCTCAGGTCTCCTAGGGGTTTGACCAGAGGATGTCCCACGTTGGCAGGGAGCTGCAGGTGATGCTGGACATGCTCCTGCCACAGCGACACCTCACACTTCAGACACGTCTTGCCAGGCTCTGTTTCTCTGGACAGCAGTCACAATACACACTCAGTCATCTTAGCCTTCAATGAAATCAGAAATCAATCTGTTAAAGCTGCAATATGTAACTTTTGGGCAACCCAACCAAATTCACATAGAAACACGGGTTATAGATCTGTCATTCGCATTGAAAGCAAGTCTAAGAAGCTGTAGAGCTGTTCTACAGTGGCTTTGGAAAGTATTCAGATCCCTTGACTTTTTCCACATTTTGTTACATTACAGCCTTATTCTAAATAAATAAAAAATCCTCAGCAATCTACACACAATACCCCATAATGACAAAGCGAAAACAGTTTTTTTTGCAAATAAAAATACCTTATTTACATAAGTATTCAGACCCTTTGCTATGAGACTCGAAATTGAGTTCAGGTGCATTATGTTTCCATTGATCATCCTTGAGATGTTTCTACAACTTGGAGTCCACCTGTGGTAAATTCAATTGATTGGACATGATTTGACACACCTGTATATATAAGGTCCCACAGTTGACAGTGCATGTCAGAGCAAAACCAAGCCATGAGGTCAAAGAAATTGTCTGTAGAGCTCTAAGACAAGATTGTGTCGAGGCACAGATCTGGGGAAGAGTACCAAAAAATGTCTGCAGCATTTAAGGTCCCCAAGAACACAGTGGCCTCCATCATTCTTAAATAGAAGAAGTTTGGAACCACCAAGACTCTTCCTAGAGCTGGCTGCCCGGCCAAACTGAGCAATCGGGGAGAAGGACCTTGGTCAGGGAGGTGACCAAGAATCCGATGGTCACTCTGACAGAGCTCTAGAGTTCCTCTGTAGAGATGAGAGAACCTTCCAGAAGGACAACCATCTCTGCAGCACTCCACCAATCAGGCCTTTATGATAGAGTGGCCAGACAGAAGCCACTCCTCAGTAAAAGGCACCTAAAGGCTCTCAGACCATGAGAAACAAGATTCTCAGTTCTCATGAAACCAAGATTGAACTCTTGGGCCTGAATGTCAAGCGTCACTTCTGGAGGAAACCGGGTACCATCCCTACGGTGAAGCATGGTGGTGGCAGTATCATGCTGTGGGGATGTTTTTCAGCGGCAAGGACTGGGAGATTTGTCAAGATCGAGGCAAAGATGAATGGAGCAAAGTACAGAGAGATCCTTGATGAAACCCTGTTCCAGAGCGCTCAGGACCTCAGACTGGGGCATAGGTTCACCTTCCAACAGGACAACGACAAGTCTCTGAATGTCCTTGAATGGCCCGGCCAGAGCCCAGACTTGAACCCGATCAAACATCTCTGGAGAGACCTGAAAATAGCTGTGCAGCTACGCTCCCCATCCAACTCGACAGAGCTTGAGACGATCTGAAGAGAAGAATGTGAAAAGCTCCCCAAATACAGGTGACTTGAGGCTGTAATCGCTGCCAAAGGTGCTTCAACAAAGTACTGAGTAAAGGGTCTGAATACTTATGTAAATGTAATATCAGTGTTTGGTATTTTCTTTATTTATAAATTAGCAACATTCTAAAATCCTGTTTTTGCTTTGTCATTATGGGGTATTGTGTGTAGATTGATGAGTGGGGGGCAAAGCAATGTTATCAATTTTAGGACAAGGCTGTAACCTAACAAAATGTGGTCTTAAAGGGGTCTTAATACTTTCCGAAGGTACTGTATGTGCACTATTTCTACGATTCCCGTTCTGAAGCTTCGTTTTTGCGTCTTTTACTTTCGGTTTTTGTACATCAATTAGCTGAAAATACAATATTTTTGGTTATGGAAAATATATTTTACAGCAGTTTAGATGGTACAATGATTCTCTACACACTGATTCTCTACACATACTTGCTTGTTTTGTCACACAAACTGAAATTTGGCAAACTATTACAATTTTAGCAACCAGGAAATTGCAGAGCGATTTCTACATAGTGCATCTTTAATCAAATGGATAGTCATGACACAGTCATAAGCAAGTCAACCAAACCAATCTAGTGACAGCTCAAGACACAAATGATAAATGCAGCAACAGAAGTCTTGGCAAAAGTAATTAACCAGAACTGTGAACAAAGAGAGAGGAGCACCTTCAGGTTTTCTCTTTAGCCCTCTGCGATGTTAGCCAGGGGTAGCATAGCTTTCCTGGACCCCAATGATGGCCCCGCAGTATGAGCAGTGGAAGGGCATATCCGAGGCAAAGTCTATCACGCCCTCCAGACACACCATACAGTAGCTGTGCCCACGAGGCACCTGGCACCAGTCCTTATGTCCTGGCACACTGGGCATATCAGCATCACCTCCAGCTGGGTTCTCCTTGAGGGAGGAATGGTACATTTTTGTCCATCTTGCTCCCTTCCTGTTGTTCAAAGATGATTGGAGCAGAAGGCAGAAACGTAGAGTGGAATCCCAGAGGGTTTAAGGAAAGGAAGTATCTCTGCAGTCTGCTGTGGGTGGAGCTCAAAGTTGCCCGTTTCAATGGAAGCCACCTGCTGAAGTGAATGGCATGTTAACACAGTAGGTAATGAGCCATGGGAAGGTCTGTGCAGCTAAATCACACAAAATAACCTACCTATAAGGTCGTCCGTGAGTCCTTGCCTGTGTGTATTTCTCTGGGAGAGTCTCAGTTGGATACTCCTCACATCCTCTATCCTTGCCTCCTTCTAAAAAAACAATTGGAGAAGGTCAGAGTGGAGAGACCTCTGCCTTTCTCATCCAATGAGTTTTGACGAGGCGAGGAGAGGACGCAAGGAGTGTGAAATTGAGATTCTCCCTCTCTCGGTGTGCAATTCAAGCATTCAAAAGCGAAAGCTCACTCATATGTTGCAAAATGCATGACACCGGCTGTATTTCTGTATTTCGAAAGTAATACATCTTGAAAACTTATCGCTGACATGCAAAACATTGGGACTATATCAACAATGGACTAATGACACCAAGATCGTTTTTGTGTGGAATTTTTCTTTAAACCTTACCATTTTAAATTTCAACGGGGTAGGGATGTCCCAAGGAAACCGGATAGCAAGGACCAGTTATGACATCTTTGTGGCTAGAATTTTTGAATATGCTATAAAATAGAATATGCTACTGTAATATACATTAACTTTTGGAACAAAGGGAACAGAGACCGGCACATCAGAAGTGTCTGGTTGTGTGAATGTTTAAAAGTCATTAGTGAAACCAAAAATACAGGTGATGTCTTTTATTGCCAGACAAAGGGCCAACTTGTGGCTGTGATTTTGTAACAATCAGGAATTCCCACAAGATTACTACAGTACTTACCAAAATCCATATAATAAAACACAGACCTTTGAATGGTCTTTTCACGCAGATTACAAAAACTATTTTCCAGTAAAACATTTTTCTTTTTAATTGGAACATTACAGCCTTTTGGGGTAGAATTGAATACAGTTAGTTGACAAAAAAAGCCATGTAGTAATATATTTCTAATATCTTCACAAAATAAGCCAGAGACATTAGCTATAATTGCATATTACATATGAAATAACTTCTCTCTACACATTAAAAGGATACATCATACTTCCCATTTTGAACTAAGTCATGTGTTTTTAGAGAAACTTCCCTACTTCTATAAAGGAAAAAGTAAGGAGGATGTTTACCTGAAACACAGCAGTATGGATAAAAAAGAACGAGAGAAAGTTGCTGCATTACTAAAGTATTTGGCATAATGGTTTAGTAAAACAGTTAGAGATAAAAGTATCAAACTTTACACCCATCTCTCAAACAATTTATGAACAAAGATACACAAAGGTACAATCTGTTTGTATTTACAACAAAGTGAAGAAAAGTATCATGAACACAGATCGTGGTTTGAGAATAATCTCAAACTAATCTCAGCCTAGATCCCTTGTGTTTTGTCCAATGAAATACAGTGTAAAGACCTAGAGCCAGTTTTCCAGACCCAGATTAAAGGGATACTTAATTTTGGCATTGAAGTCTCATCTACTTCCCCAGAGTTAGATGAACTCATGGATACCATTTTCATGTCTCTGCATATACAGTTAAAGTCAGAAGTTAACATACACCTTAGCCAAATACATTTAAACTCAGTTTCACAATTCCTGACATTTAATCCTAGTAAAAATTCAGTTTTAGGTCAGTTAGGATCACCACTTTATTTTAAGAATGTGAAATGTCAGAATAATAGAGAATTATTTATTTCAGATGTTATTTCTTTCGTCACATTCCAAGTGGTTCAGAAGTTTACATACACTCAATTAGTATTTGGTAGCATTTCCTTTAAATTCTTTAACTTCGGTCAAACGTTTTGGGTAGCCTTCCACAAGCTTCCCACAATAAGTTGGGTAAATTTTGGCCCATTCCTCCTGACAAAGCTGGTGTAACTGAGTCAGGTTTGTAGGCCTCCTTGCTCGCACACACTTTTTCAGTTCTGCCCACAAATGTTCTATAGGATTGAGGTCAAGGCTTTGTGATGGCAATTCCAATACTTTGACTTTGTTGTCCTTAAGCCATTTTGCCACAACTTTGGAAGTATGCTTGGGATCATTGTCCATTTGGAAGACCCATTTGCAACCAAGCTTTAACTTCCTGACTGATGTCTTGAGATGTTGCTTCAATATATCCACATAATTTTCCATCCTCATGATGCCATCTATTTTGTGAAGTGCACCAGTCCCACCTTCAGCAAAGCACCCTCACAACATGATGCTGCCACCCCTGTGCTTCACGGTTGGGATGGTGTTCTTCGGCTTGTAAGCCTCCCCCCTTTTCCTCCAAACATAATGATGGTCATTATGGCCAAACAGTTCTATTTTTGTTTCATCAGACCAGTGGACATTTCTCCAAAAAGGACGATCTTTGTTCCCATGTGAAGTTGCAAACCGTAGTCTGGCTTTTTTTATGGCGGTTTAGGAGCATTGGCTTCTTCCTTGCTGAGCGACTTTCAGGTTATGTCGATATAGGAATCGTTTTACTGTGGATATAGATACTTTTGTACACGTTTCCTCCAGCATCTTCACAAGGTCCTTTGCTGTTGTTCTGGGATTGATTTGCACTTTTCGCACCAAAGTACGTTCATCTCTAGGAGACAGAACGTGTCTCCTTCCTGAGCGGTATGATAGCTGCGAGGTCCCATGGTGTTTATACTTGCATACTATTGTTTGTACAGATGAACGTGGTACCTTAAGGCGTTTGGAAATTGCTTCCAAGGATGAACCAGACTTGTAGACGTCTACAATTTTTTATCTGAGGTCTTGGCGGATTTCTTTTGATTTTCCCATGATGTCAAGCAACTGAGTTTGAAGGTAGGCCTTGAAATACATCCACAGGTACACCTCCAATTGACTCAAATTATGTCAATTAGCCTATCAGAAGCTTCTAAAGCCATGACATAATTTTCTGGAATTTTCCAAGCTGTTTAAAGGCACAGTCAACTTAGTGTATGTAAACTTCTGACCCACTGGAATTGTGATACAGTGAATTATAAGTGAAATAATCTGTCTGTAAACAATTGTTGGAAAATGTACTTGTGTCATGGACAAAGTAGATGTCCTAACCCACTTGCCAAAACTATAGTTTGTTTACAAGAAATTTGTGGAGTAGTTGACAAACTAGTTTTAATGACTCCAACTTAAGTGTATGTAAACTTCTGACTTCAACTGTATATACAAAATTATGTGGACATCCCTTCAAATCAGTGGATTTGGCTATTTCAGCCACACCCATTGCTGACACGTGTATAAAAATCAAGAACACAGCCATGCAATCTCCATAGACAAACATTGGCAGTAGAATGGCCTTACTGAAGAGCTCAGTGACTTCTAATATGGTACCGTCATAGGATGCCACCTTTCCAACAAGTCAGTTTATCAAATTTCTGCCCTACTAGAGCTGCCCCAGTCAACTATATGTTCTTATATTATGAAGTGGAAACATCTAGGAGCAACAACGGCTCAGCCGCAAAGTGGTAGGCCACACAAGCTCATAGAATGGGACCGCCGAAGCGCATAAAAATCGTCTGTCCTCAGTTGCAACACTCACTACAGAGTTCCAAACTGAATCTGGAAGCAACGTCAGCACAAGAACTGTTAGTCAGGAGCTTCATGAAATGGGCTTCCATGGCCGAGCAGCCGCACACAAGCCTAAGATCACCATGCGCAATGCCAAGCGTCGGCTGGAGTGGTGTAAAGCTCGCCACCATTGGACTCTGGAGCTGTGGAAACGCGTTCTCTGTAGTGATGAATCACGCTTCACCATCTGGCAGTCTGACAGACAAATGTGGGTTTGGCGGATGCCAGGAGAACACTACCTGCCCCAATGCATAGTGCCAACTGTAAAGTTTGAACATCTCATTCCGAAATCAACGAGCAGGTGTCCACATACCTTTGGTCATGTAGTGTAGTTTCGCAAGCCAATTCTAACTAGCATTAGAGCAATGACCGGAAATCTATGTTTTCTACTAGCAGTTACTATAGACTTCCAGTCATTGTGCTAGTTAGCAACTTCCTTCAAACTGAATGCAGTCATAAAAATGGTATCCATGAGTTTATCTGACTCTGTGGAAGTAGATAAAGGGCTTCATTGCCAAAATCCCGAAGAGTCCCTTTAAGCCTAGTCCAGCATGCGCAATAGAAAAACTCCATTGAAATAATTTTTTGGTTTAAGATTAGGTATAATCTGTGTCTGGAAAACCGGCCCTTACCGTATTAGAACATTATGGCTGTCAACAACATCAGTGTCCACTGAAGCTTATACTGTGATGATCATTCTGGAGAATCCAAACCTATAAAGTATGGTTGACTGTGTCCTTTCAGATCTCTCCACTGTCCCCATCTCTCATAATGGCAATTTACCATCATAGCACCTTAACAAAAATAACCAACAGGGTTGGTTATAATGAGGAATGGACATTTAGTAGTTTCAGTTAGAGGTAGGACAGTTTTGTAAGGTGGCCTACAAAAGGCTGCTCATGCTTTTAGCACAGTTGTCTTTCGCCGGAAAATGTGCTATTTCGCTGTCGCTCCCAAGTGATCAATGCTGTGTTTCTCAAGATTCCGGAAGATTCTGAAGCTCTTGGAGCAGAAGGAGCAGGTGAAAGGTCTCTCACCAGTGTGAAAGCGCAGATGAGCCTTCAGATTGTCCCTGAGACGAAAGCTCTTCCCACACTGGGGGCAGCTGTGAGGTCTCTGCCCTGTATGGAACCGTTCGTGCCTGCGGAGGCTTTTCCGCAGGGCGAACGTTTTGGAGCACTGGGAGCAGGAGTAGGGCTTCTCACCGGTGTGGAAGCGCTCGTGCCTCCTCAGGATCTTCCTGCGCTTGAAGCGCTTCCCACAGATCTTGCAGCCATGGGCGCGGCTTGAGGAGAGGACCCCTTGCAGCCGCCAGACACCGTTCCCACACTGAGTGAAGCAGCAGAGGCGTCGGCCCGTGTGGAGGCCTTGGTGGGTCTTGAGGTCCTTCGGCATGGGGAACCTCTTGTTGCCGTTACAGTTGCTACCATTAGCCTTCTTCCCTCCAGAGTTCTTTCCTCCGGGCACCAAAAGCAGGTTAACCAGCTGGACAGAGCAAGGCCTCGTCAACTTCTGCTCCAAGGAGGTCTGGTCCAGCTTGAAGTCCACCTTCTTCTTCTTTGTCTGGTCCAGCTTGAAGTCCACCTTCTTCTTCTTCTTCTTTGTCTGGTCCAGCTTGAAGTCCACCTTCTTCTTCTTTGTTTGGTCCAGCTTGAAGTCCACCTTCTTCTTCTTTGTCTGGTCCAGCTTGAAGTCCACCTTCATCTTCTTTGTCTGGTCCAGCTTTAAGTCCACCTTCTTCTTCTTTGTCTGGTCCAGCTTGAAGTCCACCTTCTTCTTCTTTGTCTGGTCCAGCTTGAAGTCCACCTTCTTCTTCTTTGTCTGGTCCAGCTTGAAATGGACCTTTTTCTTCATTATAGCAGAGGGAGGGTTCGTTATATCCATAAATTTCAACTTACTCTTAGCCTGTACAGGAGCCAAAGCCCCATCTGAGGAGGACGGGCTGTAGGCTGTCCCTTTGGCGGTGCTGTAACTGGCCTGCTGGGGCTCCACCTGGGTAGGCTTTTCTTTACATGTAGGCTGTCGTGTTAGGTCCTCCTCCTCTGCCTTTGGGACCATTTGGCAGATGACTTTAGTCTCGCATTCTATGTTGATTCCATTCTCGGTTTCTGTCTTGAGGGGCTGGGGTTTCTGCTTAGTTGGGGAGCTTTGAACAGGAACATAGAGGTGGATTGGATCCACAGTGGCTGGAGGACAGAAAATAAAATAGTTGTTAAATAGTACCCTCAACCCTTTATATACAAACAGTTTATAACAAATATACTGCTCAAAAAAATAAAGGGAACACTTAAACAACACAATGTAACTCCAAGTCAATCACACTTCTGTGAAATCAAACTGTCCACTTAGGAAGCAACACTGATTGACAATAAATGTCACATGCTGTTGTGCAAATGGAATAGACAACAGGTGGAAATTATAGGCAATACGCAAGACACCCCCAATAAAGGAGTGGTTCTGCAGGTGGAGACCACAGACCACTTCTCAGTTCCTATGCTTCCTGGCTGATGTTTTGGTCACTTTTTAATGCTGGCGGTGCTTTCACTCTAGTGGTAGCATGAGACGGAGTCTACAACCCACACAAGTGGCTCAGGTAGTGCAGCTCATCCAGGATGGCACATCAATGCGAGCTGTGGCAAGAAGGTTTGCTGTGTCTGTCAGCGTAGTGTCCAGAGCATGGAGGCGCTACCAGGAGACAGGCCAGTACATCAGGAGACGTGAAGGAGGCCGTATTGAAGGGCAACAACCCAGCAGCAGGACCGCTACCTCCGCCTTTGTGAAAGGAGGCGCAGGAGGAGCACTGCCAGAGCCCTGCAAAATGACCTCCAGCAGGCCACAAATGTGCATGTGTCTGCTCAAACGGTCAGAAACAGACTCCATGAGGGTGGTATGAGGGCCCGACGTCCATAGGTGGGTGTTGTGCTTACAGCCCAACACCGTGCAGGACGTTTGGCATTTGCCAGAGAACACCAAGATTGGAAAATTCGCCACTGGCGCCCTGTGCTCTTCACAGATGAAAGCAGGTTCACACTGAGCACGTGACAGAGTCTGGAGACGCCGTGGAGAACGTTCTGCTGCCTGCAACATCCTCCAGCATGACCGGTTTGGCGGTGGGTCAGTCATGGTGTGGGGTGGCATTTCTTTGGGGGGCCGCACAGCCCTCCATGTGCTCGCCAGAGGTAGCCTGACTGCCATTAGGTACCGAGATGAGATCCTCAGACCCCTTGTGAGACCATATGCTGGTGCGGTTGGCCCTGGGTTCCTACTAATGCAAGACAATGCTAGACCTCATGTGGCTGGAGTGTGTCAGCAGTTCCTGCAAGAGGAAGGCATTGATGCTATGGACTGGCCCGCCCGTTCCCCAGACCTGAATCCAATTGAGCACATCTGGGACATCATGTCTCGCTCCATCCACCAATGCCACATTGCACCACAGACTGTCCAGGAGTTGGCGGATGCTTTAGTCCAGGTCTGGGAGGAGACCCCTCAGGAGACCATCCGCCACCTCATCAGGAGCATGCCCAGGCGTTGTAGGGAGGTCATACAGGCACGTGGAGGCCACACACACTACTGAGCCTCATTTTGACTTGTTTTAAGGACATTACATCAAAGTTGGATCAGCCTGTAGTGTGGTTTTCCACTTTAATTTTGAGTGTGACTCCAAATCCAGACCTCCATGGGTTGATAAATTGGATTTCCATTGATTATTTGTGTGATTTTGTTGTCAGCACATTCAACTATGTAAAGAAAAACGTATTTAATAAGATTATTTCTTTCATTCAGATCTAGGATGTGTTGTTTAAGTGTTCCCTTTATTTTTTTGAGCAGTGTATATTTCAGTGTCTATAGCTTCACTACCACCTCCTAGAATAAATGTGTTTTTTACCAGAATAGATCACTTGTTCTTCTTCTGGCTCAGTGGTTGTTGAAGATTTTGGTTCCAGACTGCTCCCCTCCACCATCTCCACAACCTGACGACAGATGACAAGCCAAAAAGACGACTACTTAGGTTCTGTAATACAGGTGTCAGCTAATCAAATTAGCTTGAAGCCTACAAGTCAAAAGGGCATTAGTCCTAGTAACAAACACATCTTATGGTTCACAATGAAGCCCTTTATCTACTTACCCACTGTCAGATGAACTCTTGGATACTATTTTTATGTCTCTACATCCAGCATGAAGGAAGTTTGAGGTAGCTTTGCGAGCCAATGCTAACCAGCATTAGCACAATGGCTGGAAGTCTATGGTAACAGCTAGCATGCTAGTTAGCAACTTCCTTCAAAATGCACGTAAAGACATACAAATGATACGAGTTCATCTGACTCTAAGGAAGTAGATAAAGGACTTCATTGCCAAAATCACAATGTATCCCTTTAACCCAAACAACTCACTGACCTTCTCTTCTAGAACAGAGCACTTGAGTTCAGCAGGCTGATTAGCCTTCAGCGGGGGGATACGATGTGCAGGACCCTCCTCCTCACTGCTCCCATTCAAAGAACCACTGCCCCCCTCCAAGGACAAGCACTGTTTTGGGTCTGGAGAATGCATGGGAAAGGGGAGGGGTAGAAAGCAAAGCACACAAACATTCCATTTGTTAGACAGCATGGTGCAGATCAGTACTGAAAATAATAGCAAGAAAGAGATTAAACAAATCAGTAATTGTGGATTTCGTTGTTATTTTTTGCCTCCAAAATGTTGTTTGTTGACATTTTGTCAGTCATCATGTTTTGCAGTAACATCAAGTCATAAAATAAATAAAAAATGGATTTCAACAGTCACTTTCAGAAAGAAAGATGATAAGAGTCATCATGCATACTAAACAGTGTGTATTTATTCAAATGCATACATGATTGTATACTTGCTTCAAAGTATCCGAAGAATTGTTTTGATGAGATTGTGAACAACGTTTCCCTGCACTCTCTGCAGAGCAACAATGTTAGCTACAGGACAATGAGACTCTTTTACTTTACAAAATGTATGCCAAACAAAAAACATTGACTTCAAACCATACAACTCTATGCACAATGGCTACTTTGAACAATTTACACAGTAAATACATCAACTGTGCAGATGCAGTCTGGTAACAGAATTATGGTAAAATGTCAGTTTTCATTCTGTTACTAAACTTTATCTGCACAGTTCTTCCTGTAAATGTGTTTTTGTAAAATTGTCAGTGGAAATTGTTAAAATTAGTATTTGTGCATTGAGTTGTATGGTTTGCTAAACTTTGAAATCAATGTTTTTTGTTTGGTATACATGTTAATCTGAAAAAAATATCTGAATTTCTGCGTAATTCCGTTACCATGGATTTACCAGTGTAATGAAGTACTACTAACGTTAGCTAACATACTTTCATGTAGCTCTGAGGACGTTGTTATCTCCTCATCCACTTGAACTCCGATACTGCGAAGACATTTTTTGCCAGACTTTTTTACAGCGTCCACTGTTTGCAGGGTTTCATTTTGTTCCCTCCGCCCTTCAATGAGAATAGTGGTTCCCGAAGCAAGGAAGCGACTCTCGAACAGTTTCGTTATTTCCACGACGGCCACCTTTGCAAGTGAATCCAAAACAGACGCAATCTGGGTTTCAAAATTCACATCGTCGGAAACAGACATGCTGACAGCTAATAGTGAGCGCGCGGTAAAAAATCTAACTAAAATCGAACAAATGTTAAAACCAAAAAGCTTAACATGGGGAGATATTAAACTGTGTTTATCATCAACCACATGGTCTGAGAAACCGGGGGCGTGTCTCTGACGTTTAATGGAGAAAAAAAGTACGTGTTTCCACTAGTTACCACAGCCACAAAGTAAATCGTAAAAATGTATTAACATTTCATTTAATATTAGCAGTGTGGTTAAGGTTAGGTTTAAAATCACATTTTAAGAAGATAAATTGTAGAAATATGCGGGGTTTAGGATTTGGAGGCTGTGCTAACTAGTGACGACCCAACGTACGCTTAGCGTCTTGTGCCAAATACATTTTATTTCCGGGGAAAGCGTGGTGCGTAATATGGTAATATCTCATTATGTAATATGGGGGGAAATAAAATAATGCTAACAGTGAGAGATATTTGTTGTTATTATCTTATCTGAGTTTTATGCTACACACACACACACAGTATTGTACAGCTAACCTTATGGGGACACACAATTCAGTCACATTCAAAATCCTATTTTCCCTAACTCCTAAACCTAACCCATACTCTTACCCTAACCATAACCATAACCCATAAACCTAACCCTTAACATAATTCTAACACTAACTCTAACCTTAACCCTAAACCCTAGAAATAGCATTTTACCTTGTGGGAACTAACAAAATGTCCCCAGTTGGTCAAATGTATGTTTGTTTACTTTTCTTGTGGGGACTTCTGGTCCCCACAAGAATAGTTAAACATGTCCACACACACACACAATAATCCAGATCACAAGTCGTTTTCAAATCTTTTTCCAAGCTGTCATTTATTTTGAGCCTTTACAGTATGTTTAAGTTTTCTTGTTTAAAAAAAAAGGAATACTGTTGTTATATTTCTTTGTCAGTAGAAAACATCCATGTGATTTACAGCACATTTCAGTGCACAAGAAGAAAAAAAGCTTACCAACTAAAGTTACAATAATTCAACAGAGTAGGTTGGTATGACCCATGACCTGTATGTAGGAAAAGCCTGCTTGCACCCTTGGATTTGACAAGTTAGGAGAGGGGCGAACATTTAATCTAGAGAAAATAAAACAAAAATAAAATACATTCAGGCGACAAGTTTACAGATGGACTTAAAATGCATCAACAAAGTAACCCCTCTATTTGTTTGAAATATAAAAATCAGAAGCATCAGGTGTTTTAAGATTTAGTGCTAGTGAATATCCAATAGCTGTATTTTGAAAGTATTATTTTCACAATTTATTTTTTGTATCCTTTTCATATTGTATGGATGGAAAAGTTACAGGTGTGGTGTGAATAAAAAAATGGGGCTCTGAGAAAGTACTGTCTTTTATGGATTCAAAGCAAAGGGGAAAAAATACAACAATATTTTGACAAGATGCTCTGAGCAAGGATGTTGAAAACATGAGGATGTCCATATGAGCAGACATATTTAACTTAATGACGTGTTACAACAGAGGACAAGGAAAACTTGAGGAAGGAGATGATGTGATTGGCCAATTCTATTATATTGGCCAGATTTAGACATAGGCCAGTGAAATGATGAGATCAACAATTTACTCATCATCGTCATCATCGTCATCATCATCATCATCATCGTCGTCATCGTCGTCGTCGTCGTCATCATCATCGTCATCGTCATCGTCATCTGGATCAATTTCATCTGAAAGAACATCTTCAATCCATTCCTCAAGCTCATCTGCGCTTGGTAGGTCGTCATCATTGTCGATCTCCATCCATACACTGTCGGCCTATAGAGAGACAAAAAGCAATTCAGTGCCAAAGATAGACTATTGAATGTTTTTAAATGCTAGTGGAACCATAGAAATAGAATGAATAGAATGGGCGTCCCCATTCAAGTCAGTAAAAGCATAATGGGTGCACATTGCGAGTGTACCCATAGCAGCAAAGCAGGAAGTAAAAGCAGGAAATGTACCCATTAATCTGTGCTGTAATTTGTTGAATCAACTGAACAACACATTGACATTACAAAAAAATACATTCAGAGTGTACGCATGAGTTTACCAGTTAAATTGCCAGCATTAGATGTTCCAAGCCTGTCCTATTCATTCTATTTCTATGAGTAGAACCTCATGACTCCTCATACATGACAGAAACATTACTCACATCTTCAACATCCACAACACCAATCTGGGGAGAGCCTAGGTCAATTCCAAAGGTCTTCTCCCAGTATGGGACAAGCTAAAGAGGATGGATAATATTCCAGGAAGAAATCAACAGCAATCAGAATCTCATATCACGATCCCCCATATTTAATGTGGGAAATTGGATAGATGGATTATATTGTATTGATAAGTGACCATCCATGACCATGATTTTACCAGCGGGAAGTCATCTGGATCAATCCAGACAATGCTGAGGTTGGGATTATCATTGTGCTCCTCTGCTACTTCCTTTAGGATTTCCAGGAACTCAAAACCATCTGGGAAGTCAAAGGTCAAGTGTCAAATGTACATAAAGCCTTATGAAACCCCTCTTGCTGACAATGGTTCCCTCCTCCCCCACCCAGCCCTATTGACTCATTAGCCTCCCCTTTGGTTCTGTACCTGGATCATCCTCTTCTGCGAATGCAATGATGTGCTCGCCATCAATGTCATCCTCCTAAGAAAAGACAGACTCCTTAAACGCACTAACACCAGTTAAGAAAACTGGGATGGGGAATATAGACTACCTACAAGTGTATTTCCATCCGTGTTTGCACATTTAGGCCACATATATACACTGAACAAAAATATAAGCACAACACGTAAAATGTTGGTCCCATGTTTCATGAGCTGAAAAAAAATCCCAGACATTTTTCATACGCACAAAAAGCGTATTTCTCTCAAATGTTGTGCACAAATTTGTCTACATCCCTATTAGTAATCATTTCTTCTTTGCCAAGATAATCCATCCACTTGACAGATGTGGCATATCATGATGCTGATTAAACAGCATGATCATTTCACAGGTGCACCTTGTGCTGGGGACAATAAAAGGCCACTTTAGAATGTGCCGTTTTGTCACACAAAACAATGCCACAGATGTCTCAAGTTTTGAGGGAGCATGCAATTGGCATGCTGACTGCAGGAATATCCACCAGAGCTGTTGCCAGAGAATGTAAGGTTAATTTATCTACCATACACTGTCTCCAACGTCGTTTTAGAGAATTTGGCACTACATCCAACCGGCCTCAAAACTGCAGACCACGTGTAACCACGCCAGCTCAGGAGCTCCACATCTGGCTTGTCTGTAATAAAGCCCTTTTGTGGGGAAAAACATATTGTGATTGGCTGAGCCTGGCTCCCTATGCCATCCCAGGCCACCCCATGGCTGCACCCCTATCCAGTCATGTGAAATACATAGATTAGGGCCTAATGAATTTATTTAAATTGACTGATTTCCTTATATGAACTGTAACTCAGTAAAATCTTTGAAATTGTTCAATGTTGCGTTTATATTTTTGTTCAGCATGTTGCGTTTATATTTTTGTTCAGTATACTTAGGTGGATAACAATAAAAATTGGGGAGGCATGCTTACTAAGAAGACATCATCCATTTTGTTTTGTAGGATGATTTTTATGGTAATAGTTGGTATAGCTTACCCAGATCTCATACATGTTATCGGGCTCCATCTTCCTCAGGGTTGGTCTGTAAAGAAATAGGACGTCAGATATTTATTTATTGTTCATTGAGCAAGGTTACACTTTTTAAACTTTGAGTCCTACTTTAATGGGAATAGTCAGTTAAGAGTAATTAACACAATACTTAGCATATTTATATGTTTTCCCTTTCTGTAATACACATGACTTCCAGTGACCTATTTGCAACACTCATTTGTGTACGGGTTGATGATCACTAGACTTGTTACTGACTGTTATGGATTGTTCTCATATCGTTTGATAGGGCTGGACGCCGGAGCTAGTCAAGGTACAAGGGCAGAGGACACACTGATTATTATTGTATTGATGATGACATTATGAACACTCTGTGATTCTGTAGCAGAAAAGTTACAGTATTTTGTTTTGACTTTGTACAAGCCTATTGGGCTGATGTTTAGAGAACATTTAGTACTGTTCGATTAGAATGTAAAGGAACCCGTCTCCAACAGGCCCGATTATACATTTTTTCTGGAGGTGTCTCCCTGTTGCAACTGTTGATTTTGATTGATATTTTCAACGACTGCTCTCCTTTTGGTTCACCTGAAAATTCCCTTTACACCTAGGTATAGGGTTTTTACAAGTCAAATCACAAAGAGAGGAAAGAACACCTGACCCTTCTCATTATGTATTGTGCCATTCTGGCCACTGTGGCCATGAATCTCACCTGTCGTGATCCTCGATGTACTCGACAAGCTCCTCCTCTGTGTAGGGCTTTCCGGGGATAACTATGGGTTCATCTATAAAGGGTTCATAGAAGTCCACCTCATTCACCTTCAGGCCCAGATCCTTGGCAACCTGGAATACAGAGGATTGGTCTGAAGGAACAATGGGATACTTTTAAAAGAGAGTAGAGCTCCAGTGTAATTTTGAGGATGTAGTTGTTAGTGGGCAAGGTTCTTCACCTTGGGAGTGAATGTAGCGAAGAACTTGATGTGTGGGTGGAACTCCTCAGCCGCGTCCACATAGGCCAAATAATCTGAAATGTTACAGGCATTTGTTAAGACCTGAGTAAAATCTAGATTTTTTGTTGGCAAATACACTGTTAATACACTGTTTTATCCATAAAATGTACACATAACTTATAGTATACAGTAAAAACACAGAAATAAAATGTTTTAAATATACATTATATATTCTTACGTTCAGACTTTTCGCTCTTAAAGTAGCCAACCAGTTTGATATCCTCCTCAATGTTATGGAAACCTTTAACCTCCGGATCGTTCTCAATGATCTCAACTGGGTCTTCAAGAACCTTGAACAGAGTAAAAGTAGGATGGATGGGGAGCGGAAGATCATGGTGGGGGAAAAGAGAGTGAAACAGTACAGAATATATCAGTGGTGGATAAATAGTCTGTTTCCTACAAATTGCAGCCAGGTAAAAAAGAGCATAAATAGATGACATTACTCTCACATACATCATAGATGAACTCCACAATTGTGTCTGCAGCAAGCTCCCCATCGTACTCAATGATCTCGTTCTCGGTGAAAATGTAGATGCTGTCGGCCTCCTCAAGTCCTGAGGAGACAACATAATTTCAACTCGGGGCTTACATATCCAGTCATAATCCAGTCATAACCTTGAATCCACTAGAGGTCAGGCTTGCTCATGGGTTGCCTTAGCACAATCCACTTATCCATTTGTTTGTCTTTTTGTATGTTCCTTGTATACCATTTTTTTAATATTTCAGTTAACCAATGATATTAGGCCATACTTGGCCATGATTACAAACACCTGTGTGTCTCTTGACACTATATAAATGACTCATCTCTCAGTGTTTGTGATGATACCCTGATGAAGACAGCTTAGCTGTCGAAACGTTGGTTATTAAAATTTTTGCATCTGAGCTCTTAGAGTGTGCGGCTTTCCTTTATTTTCTAGTGTTCTGCTCCGCTAGCCAGCACCTCGCCTTTATAGGTGTGCGTTTCTTTTTTCTAGATTGCCTTAGCACAATGACACAAGATGTGCATCTCAAAAGTGTAGTGGCGTCTTCTCCTTGTTTCCTTTACTTCATCATCACTGAGGTGAGATAATTAAAAAGGTGATGTCTCAGTGGGCAATGGGCGTTCACCATATTGCTTTCTCCTATAATATATTTCCTAATTCTGGGAGAGTGTAAGTCTCAGTGACCCCTTCCTTCAAAATAACCTTTTTGAAAAACAGTACTCCTAAAAACTGTCATCGTAAGAGTGAGGTATTTTAGTCAGCAGCCTGTCGAAGTGTGACCCGCACAGCAGCTCGTGCACATAAACAAGTAGAAATGTGAAATAGTGTTCTGCAGCGCCCTCCACAGGGGAAATTATCTACATTGATAGTTGCAGAGGAAGGAGGCAAGACAAGGAGAGGAATCCACGTATGACTATTGAGATGCATCCATTGAGACAGTCAAGCAGTTTACTCCACTGAGCACATAGCTGGTCAGTGGTGATGTCTACATTTGATTGTGACACTTTGACAAATGGAACATGTTGAAAGATGGTGACAATTTCACCATAACTGGCCTCAGAACTATAAATAATCCTATGAATCTTGAATATCGGTAATAGTGTCTATTTCTGTGCGTATTTACCGAGTTTCTTAGCAACAACACTGCCCTTCTTCTCATCAACAAGGCCAAATCCAATATCCTCATCGTCAAGGTCATCAAGGACCTGAGCTGCAAGCTGTGAAAAAAAAAACACATTCACATAACTGAAAACACAGTGGCACCCTTATGCCTGAGCAGGAATATCTTCTGATAATGTACGAAGAACTTATAAGGACTTTTGGGGAGTTTGTTTTTAAGTTTATTTTTGAATATTCTGTAAGGAAATTGATATGCATTCACTTCACCCTCAGCTTTGTGGGTTTGCTGGAGGGACAGGTGTCATTCTCAGTGCACTGCGTACACACTAAAGCAAACAGAAATGTTGTTGTTTTATTTCACACATTTTCCTTCAGTTCCTCCACCATAAAAGCCTGGGACTCAGAGCGCTGTCCATGCACTTTCTAAATCTGTGTGAAACTTGACCCTAATAACTGACAACCGGCTCAACCAACGATGTTGCCACATCCGTGGCCTGCATACGGAGGGGGTGGGATAACAGTTCTGCTGACTGCGTTGGGGTAACTGGGTGCTTGGATAGCAACAGGTGCAACCCTGCTTTCACATATCTCTTCTAGCACTTCATCAAGGAGGTGCAGGCACCCAAACATACATACACAGAGACACACAGACTGACATGAAGGATAAGTTATCAGTGCTTCTGTGCAGTTAATTTTATTACATAGCAAAATCCCATAACCAGGCTGTCATGTTCCACACCATGGCAATGATGATAGCTGGCACTGATGGTAGGCCTAGAGATCCTAGCCTGAAACCGTGGGATGCAAGCAATAGTGGCCCTTGCTTTATGTCTTGGTGTGCAGTTTGATATTATGTACCTTTTGGGGGAATGTTTATTTGTGAATAACTGTAAAACAGCGGCCCAAATGTCAGAGGTGAATTATTATACTGTATTATAATGGTATAATAGCAGGCTGTCCCAGGAAAGCTGATTTTCAGCTAAAGTCCCCACTATTTACTTGTCAGATTAATAGGTTTTCCCTTGTAGACACTTCCCACTGCGTACAAACTGGTTTAAACAAATTTGTTTCCATGTCATTTCAACCAAAAAATTCAATCTGATGACGCTGAATCAACATGGAAAATTGATAAAATTTGCAAAAAGTCATCAACAAGCATGAATTTAGGGACTTTTTGCATTTTTTTTTCACCCAATCTAAATTCAATGACATGGTTTGACTTTTTGTTGTTTTCACTTTGAATTCATGTTAGATGACAACTCAATCAAATATGAATCAAAACTACACGCTGAACTGACGTCTGTGCTCAGTGAGTTATGTGTCCATATTTGTCATGGGGGGAGTGGTATTCATATGAAGAGGTTCTAAGGGGGTCAGGATCTAGATCGGCCTGTTAAATAGATTGAGGGCTAAACTCAGCTAAAGGCTTTTAGCCAAACAGACTACTACAGCTATATAAGGTTGCTGTTTGGGGGCATGAGTTGTGAAGCGGGCAGGTTTCTTGCCTGAGTGCAAGGGGAGAGTTTGCTTCGTGACAAATCAGGGAAGGGAGGAGGGAGGAGCACATACTGTACATCTAAATGAGATGACATGCTATCCTCATCTATCTCATTGCCTGACCTAGATTATACCATAGAAATAGAATGAATAGAATGGGTGTCTCCATTCAAGTCGATGATGGCATAATGGGTGGACTGGCATCAATTCATGAGATAGCCCACTGCAAAGGACATCAGGCTCAGCCTTTCATAAATATGTAGGACTGACTCATAAACGATATGTAAAATCTGATGTAGACAGTGTTGTATAACAGTCTCATCGGTTGTTCCCTACAAATGCTGTTTTGAATTAAAAATAAATTGTACCTACACACTGAAGCTGGCTGCAAAGCCGAAACGTCTGTGTACGCTGTCCCTGATGCAGTGAATTTTTTATCTTCAAAATGAAGTAAGCTTTATGAGACATCTTTTTGAGTGCAGACCCATTACACCTTTTGTTTGTCCTAATTTGCATTTTTTTTACACACTAGCCAAGCTTCTGGGAGAGCGCGATGGTTCCCTTTTGATTAGCCATTGAGAGTGTACCCATAGCAGCAAAGCAGGAAGAAAAAGCAGGAAGTGTACCCATCAATCTGTGCTGCGATTTGTTGAATCAACTCAACTGACGCTACAAAAAAATGAATTCCATTGCATATGCCACATCAGTCAGCATCATTTGAATGCAGTGGAGGCTCCTCAGATGAAGAAGGGGAGGACTATCCTCCTCAGTGAATTTCATAAAAATAGTGAAACATTAAAAAAAGTTATCATTTTTAGATTAAACCATATGCACGTCACCAAATAATTGATTAAACACACTGTTTTGCAATTAAGGTCTACAGTAGCCTCAACAGTACTCTCTGGGGTAGCACCATGGTGTAGCTGGAGGACAACTAGTTTCCATCCTCCTCTGGGTACATTGACTTTGATAAAAAACCTAGGAGGCTCATGGTTCTCACCACCTTCCATAGACTTACACAGTAATTATGACAACTTCCAGAGGACGTCCTCCAACATATCAGAGTTCTTGCAGCATGAACTGACATGTTGTCCACCCAATCAAAGGACCAGAGAACAAATCTAGTACTGAAAGCATAAGCTACAGCTAGCTAGCACTGCAGTGCATAAAATGTGATGAGTAGGTGACTCAAATAGAGAGAGACAATAGTTGAACGGTTTTGAATAAATAAATATTCAAAATGAAGGAGACGCAAGAGATAGAGAGAGAGAGCTAGCTATATTTTGTTGTATACATTTTTCCACTTCAAGATGCACTATGTAGAAGTCGCTCTGCCATTTCCTTCTTGCTAAAATTCTAATAGTTCGCTTAATTTCAGTTTGTAACAAAACAAGTATAGTGTAGAGAATCATCGTACCATCTAAACCGCTGTGAAATAGTTAGCTAGCTAGCTAGTTTAGCCTACTGAGACACACGGCTCAAACAGAGGGATGCTATGTTAGCTAGCTGGCTATGGCTTTCCAACACTGGAACTCTTCCAAGTCAAGGTAAACTTTTGGTTTTATTAATGTATTGCCACAGGGGCCCTGTACTGCTTGCTGTACACTGTACTGCATGATTGCAGCGGGTTTACTAACGCGTTAGTTTTAGTAGCTATGGTGACAACGATGTAGGCCAGCATTTCCCAAACTCAGTCCCCGGGACCCCAAGGGTTGCATGTTTTGTTTTTTTGCCCTAGCACTGCACAGCTGATTCAAATTATCAAAGCTTGATGATTAGTTATTATTTGAATCAGCTGTGTAGTACTAGAGCAAAAACCAAAACGTGCACCGCTTGGGGTCCCGAGGACTGAGTTTGGGAAAACCTGATGTAAGCTGTGTGTAGCGGTTATGAATGTTTGGCTTGGAAAGGTTTTTCTCGCCTGGTCACAGAATAGCGTGTAGCTGCGAGAAGGAATTATACAATGAGCAAAGAGATCATGCTGTTTGTATGTGGCTGTTATGAAAGTGAGCTGTGGTTGGGGGTGATCATGGGTGTATTCATTCTGCCGATTCTGTAAAAATGAATCTTAAACGGAAGCAAACGGAACAGAGTGCTGATAATCATACCTGAACTTGTCCAATAGAAACTCTTGTTTGCAACTGTTTGGACTAATGATTACACCCTAGATCAGCTCGATGCAGGCAAGAGTGTGCAAGGCGGTATTGAATAGGCACACAATGTGTTTACTTAAGTCTGATTTGGATATATTTGGCAGTTTTTGCTGCATAACATGTAGAAGTTGTCCCTTTTCAGGTTTAGGATAAGTGATTAGTTAGAATAGAAGCTGGTTAGAATAGCTAGCATACAGAAATCGTTTATGGTAGTCAAATTTGTTTTTTAATTGTAACTCTTTACCACATCTATTGCAAGTGTACACATCAGTTACCAGTCAAATTGCCAGGGTTTGAGGTTCCAAGCCCGTTCTATTCATTCTATTTCTATGTAGTATACTCTCGCTCTCTCTCTCTTTCTCTGCAATAGACCAAAACAGAGTGCAGAGTGCACATTAATTTCACATAATGTCATGGCACTACTACCTTTTAAATAGCAACACAGCACTTTAGGATACACAAACATCCACAACAGCAGCACTCGATAAATATAGACCCAGAGCCACACCAACCAAGGACTATTTTGGCAAGGTGCTGGTGACGCTCAAGTCTCTAGGATCCGCTGACAGGTACAGTACTGCAGCCGTCTGTCAGTCAGCCCAGTCCAGTCAGCCGACACCACAGTACTGGGGCCTGAACCTCCTGGGCTAGGCCTCGATGTCCCATAACATACAGAGGAGGGGGCAGGCAAGAATTCTCAGATGATGATTAATATATCATTAATCAAAACACCCTGCTGAGTAGACATATGTCTCTCACACACACGGACCTACATGCATACATGCACACACACGGACCTTCATACATACATACATGCACACATGTCGGACCTACATACATACATGCACACATGTACTCATATACACCCACATGCACACACGCAAGTGGATGTGTTCGTTTCCTGAAGCGTTTCCAACCGGGGAACCTAGTCATGGCAAAATTCTACAGTAGACTTTGGTATATTTGTTCATTATTCGTTTTCCAGGTGATTAAATAAGTAAAAGAAAAAGAAAACCATACAACTCCTTAAGAGGCACCAGTCCCAAAATAGCTCTTCAGCCATCAGAGCTGTGTTGTGTTTCTCTTCACGGAATCCTGGAAGTTGTAGTCCAAAGTGGTTAAGTTGTAGTCCTAAGAAGTTGGGCCAGTCCTGGCAGAGCTGAATTTGAGAGGATTAGCTCATTAGCCATCTGAAGAGCATTTATATTTCTTTATAAACCACCAGTCATTCACACCCATTAGTCTTCAGTTTCAGGCCATCCAGGGGTACCTATGGGTTTCACTGCTGAATGAGATAACCTTTGTGCCTCCTGAGAGGGCTACTGATTTCACTGGAGATCAATAACCGGTATCCCCTTTCAAGGGTGAGAGAGTGCAGGGGTTTAAGATTGAACAATGTAGTTAATTCGAAATGTAGGTTGGCACTTGCTTTGGTGCCAAAACTAATCAAAAAGTGTCTATGAAATCACACAACACACACATTCTTGACATCCATATTGCTCAGATATGAGTGAATGAGGAATAGCTGCACATCTCTCACTGAACGTATGGAATTGTGTTGACAGTAGGCCTATGTGGAGTTCTCTAAGTAACAGATT
Organism: Salmo trutta; assembly: GCF_901001165.1. Classification (NCBI taxonomy): domain Eukaryota; kingdom Metazoa; phylum Chordata; class Actinopteri; order Salmoniformes; family Salmonidae; genus Salmo; species Salmo trutta. The sequence continues at coordinate 35,734,414 of NC_042977.1, read as the reverse complement.
TACAATGGAGTGGTGTAGCCATTGAAATAGAATGTACACATTTTATTTCTATGGGTGAATTTTTCTTCTATGTACGGAGCTGTAGTCTGAAGCAGACCTACGGTGTAACTCTGTCAGACACTGTTGAAATGAGGTGATGACACGCCTAAATTATCATGCTATGGATGTAATCCTCTCACCAGGATGAACGTGACTGTTCTGCAGCTGAAAGTCTTGAGTGACAGGATGAAGCTTTAACCTTTGACCTTTAGCCTATCGTGAGGGGTTATTGGGATGGCATGTTGGCTGGTAGGAAGGCCAGTTGGAAATCAGGGAGAAGAAAAAGGGCAGTTGAGTGTGTGATGGATGTAGCGAGGGGCGTACTTCAAAGAACAGGGTCACATAAACACACACAACACACCCATGGTCACAAACACCCATGGTGACACACACATATCAAAATGGACATATAGCCATGTACACACACATATGGATTTACTCCGCACACCCTATTACAATCAATACAAGAAATGTAGGACATTTCTGATAGATGTTAGGAAGATAGAAGAGATTATTCTTATGGATTGTAAATCAGATCAGTCAACGAGCTGATGACTTTGGGTCCTGCTACTTCTGTCCATGTCATGTTTGAGTCATAAATGGTCGACAGTACAGACCTGCTATCTGTACTGTCGACCATTTGCCAGGACTGGTGATGGGATCCCGTGTCCTCACGACTCAGCACTTTGCATGTGAAGAATGCTGTCTCACACTCCCTCCATGCCACAGGCACGTGACAAATGTTTTTGTCTCAGTTGTCAGTATTTCTTATGTCGCTGCACTAATTCCTGCCCCACACCATTCCTTAAAGACACGCCCATCCCTGCCATCTCCCATTTCATCTAAGACCACAAAAGCATGAGTCAGTCTTAAAACAATACACACCAGGGATATTTCCAGCAACCCAGAGATTTCTGGAACAGCAGGTGAGTCAACATAGTACCCCTACAGTCCCCTCCAGGCACTATCGCTTATTTGGCCATTTATAGCATCAGCTGATTATTAATTCCTGTTACTATCTCATGTCTGCCTTTACCTATTTACCCTGATGACCAAATTCATTCACTAAAAAGGCTTTCAAATTCAGTAAACTGTCCAATCCATGCAATAGTCGGACCCTTGCAGCTTTCGCTTCTTATCTATTGCCTTGAACATCTTAATTTAATCATTGTCTATGTTGTGGCATGTTTCAAAGGCCACATTTGAGTTGCCTTACCCTTAACAACAACACTTAGTTACCTGTAAATACTGTCTGTATCCACGTAGCCCCTTAATACACACTATCATCCAGTTGATTAATTATAGCAGTGATGGTGCATCCCTACTCAGGCACTGTGTCCCACTTCTACCTCCCAGTTACCCATCCCCTCTCCTCACCATACCCCACTCAGTTGCCCGAGTCCTTCCAGTTGCCTGACCCAGTCCTCCCAGTCCCCTGACCCAGTCCTCTCACTCCCCTGACCCAGTCCTCTCAGTCCCCTGACCCAGTCCTCTCAGTACCCTGACCCAGTCCTCCCAGCCCCCTGACCCAGTCCTGCCAGTCACCTGACCCAGTCCACTCAGTCCTCTGACCCAGTCCTGCCAGTCCCCTGACCCAGTCCACTCAGTCCCCTGACCCAGTCCTGCCAGTCCCCTGACCCAGTCCACTCAATCCCCTGACCCAGTCCTGCCAGTCCCCTGACACAGTCCTGCCAGTCCCCTGACCTAGTCCACTCAGTCCCCTGACCGTCCTCCCAGTCCCCTGACCCAGTCCTCCCAGTCCCCTGACCCAGTCCTCCTAGTCCCCTGACCCAGTCCTGCCAGTCCCCTGACCCAGTCCTCCTAGTCCCCTGACCGAGTCCTTCCACCCCCCTGACCCAGTCCTCCCAGTCCCCTGACCCAGTCCTCCAAGTCCCCTGACCCAGTCCTCCCAGCCTCCTGTCACCTGTCACCTGACACAGACCTTCTAGTCCCCTGACCAAGTCCTCCTTGACCTGTGACCCACCTCCAGGGCCAGTTCCTCGATTTCAAACTGTTTCTGGGCAACGGCATCGGATCCGGGATGCTCATGGTAGTACAGAACCATCACATCATGCGTCTTCATCACAGACTTGTAGTTCTTGGTAGTCAGCTCGATGACCCGGTCCATCCCATCGTACTCAGGGAAGTCCAAACCCTGCTCACCCCATGACAGTCCCCCGCAAGACAGAAGGACTGCCATAAGCACCCAGCTCCAATTCATGTTTCTTTGCTTATTTGGAAATTAATTGTAGTTTCAGTGAGTTAAAATTTAAATAATTTCTTAAAAATGAGGAAGGACTTCCGATCCCCACCACCCAGAACAGAGCAAGACCAACTCCTGAGCCCCCCTTATTAAACCCCCTCCACACGGGGAGCTGGAAACAGGGCAGAGAGCAAGAGGGGGTGGGCTCAATTATGGATGTAGGTATGTGTGTGTGTGTGTGTGTGTGTGTGTGCGTGTGTGTGTGTGTGCGTGTGTGTGTGCGTGTGTGTGTGTGTGTGTGTGTGTGTGTGTGTGTGTGTGTGTGTGTGTGTGTGTGTGTGTGTGTGTGTGCGTGCAGAGGGCATTTCGGGCTGGACCAGTTTTAGCTCAGTGGGCCTGTTTAACATGTTGTTTTTTTTGGGCCCAAAATTATCATTATATGGCTCATAATTAGTTCCTCAAGGAAATAAAATGGGCTGGCGTGTTAGAAATGGAGGGGCGGAGTCTGGTCACAGACCGCGCCTGTGTGTGTGTGTGTGTGTGTGTGTGTGTGTGTGTGTGTGTGTGTGTGTGTGTGTGTGTGTGTATGTGTGTGCGTGTGTGCGTGTGTGCGTGTGCGCGTGTGGGCGTGTGTGCGTGAATTTGGCAATGAAGGTGGGAGGGGAGTAGAGCGGCTGTCGAGGTGACAGGGCTGACGAGAGTAAGATACAGATCCTGTGTGTGTGTGTGTGTGTGTGTGTGTTAGTTTTTGTGGGTGTGTGTCTGCATCTGCGTGTTTGTGTGTTGGGTTAAAGGAAGGCGGAGTCATAGAGGAATAACAGACTTCCCCCACCTCTCCTTCAGTGAATAAGAGGACGGTGGGAGACAGAGGCGATGGTTTCAAATAGAAAGAGCAAGAGATCGATTGACAGCCCACTGGAAAAATGAAGAGAGACTAGGAATGATGGGCGGGGGGATGGGCACAGATAGTCCTGGAACACTTTCCCCATATTTAGTTTTGAGGGGCTCCGATCCTGGCGAAAAATAATGGATTTAGGATGATGGGGGGACATGTTAGGAGGGGTGCTGGTCTAGTTTACTGCTCTTAGCACTGCCCGGTGCTAGAATGTGGCAGGAGGTCACACAAGGACAGGGGGACAGGGGCGAGAGATGAGAGTGACGCTTCTGGTTTGGTTTCACTAGAGTTACAGTACATAGGTCAGTTGGCCTGCCCTAGGGGATATCAGTCTTCACTCAATGATAACCGACAGATAGTTTTACCATTGTGAAAGCATTTTCATTTGTTTGCGCTCTGTGAATTTGTCGACTTACAAGTGTGTGTGTGTGTGTGTGTGTGTGTGTGTGTGTGTGTGTGTGTGTGTGTGTGTGTGCGCGCGTGCGCGCGTGTGTGTGTGTGTGTGTGTGTTGCCTGTGATATAACTTTACAAATTGAAAGGGGAGAAGTGAATTATAAATAAAAGTCTGCTACATGATCTCCCCCTCTGTATTCAGTGACAAGCACGGCTAATTCCTAATTCCTATTTAGTCACCCCCACTCCACCGGCTCTTGTGGAGGGATATGAGGGGGAGAGGGATGTAGAGATGGGATATGTGTACTGTAAGGGGACAGGGTGACAAGGGGAGTGTTGACTGAGATGCCAAGCATATCTGGTGTCATTGACTGTAGAAAATGAAGACTGTTTGCTTAACCCATGGCCTGCTATGTTTCGTTTGTCTCTGTGTTACCGTATCTGAGAGAACGAGAGGGAGAGTGTTTAGTGAGGAGCGGTCATATTAATACTCACACAATACGACTTTTGTAAGCATTATGTATTTCAAACAACTGTGGAGTCCTATCCTAATGTGTCTTTGTGAGTGTTAGTTGTACAGGAGAAAAACACAATATTTTAGCTACATGGGCCAAGTGTGGTGCGTAAACTCATGCAACTGAAATGAACTGCCTACTCTTAGGCAACAGCAGCCTCTAGTGGTGTAATATGGCATGGCAGCAAATATGTGCAGTAATTTGGAGCCAAGCAGCCTTTCAGGAGCGCTTGTTTTCTTCAGCCTATGGACTGTTTCGAAATGATTGCTTTGATTGATTGATGTTTTGATATGTTTGGCACATATACCATTGTATTGTAACCAACAGAAACTGAAGACTTGTATTTCATTTAAGAACCTTTATTTTGGTCAGCAATTAACATAGAACAGATCAAGATTGGTTACACACACATACATACACACATATATACATACACACACATAGATATACTGCTCAAAAAAATAAAGGGAACACTTAAACAACACATCCTAGATCTGAATGAAATAAATAATCTTATTAAATACTTTTTTCTTTACATAGTTGAATGTGCTGACAACAAAATCACACAAAAATAATCAATGGAAATCCAATTTATCAACCCATGGAGGTCTGGATTTGGAGTCACACTCAAAATTAAAGTGGAAAACCACATGGTCTCCTGAGGACCTGGACTAAAGCATCCGCCAACTCCTGGACAGTCTGTGGTGCAACGTGGCGTTGGTGGATGGAGCGAGACATGATGTCCCAGATGTGCGGGCCAGTCCATAGCATCAATGCCTTCCTCTTGCAGGAACTGCTGACACACTCCAGCCACATGAGGTCTAGCATTGTCTTGCATTAGGAGGAACCCAGGGCCAACCGCACCAGCATATGGTCTCACAAGGGGTCTGAGGATCTCATCTCGGTACCTAATGGCAGTCAGGCTACCTCTGGCGAGCACATGGAGGGCTGTGCGGCCTCCCAAAGAAATACCACCCCACACCATGACTGACCCACCGCCAAACCGGTCATGCTGGAGGATGTTGCAGGCAGCAGAACATTCCCCACGGCATCTCCAGACTCTGTCACGTCTGTCACGTGCTCAGTGTGAACCTGCTTTCATCTGTGAAGAGCACAGGGCGCCAGTGGCGAATTTGCCAATCTTGGTGTTCTCTGGCAAATGACAAACGTCCTGCACGGGGTTGGGCTGTAAGCACAACCCCCACCTGTGGACGTCGGGCCCTCATACCACCCTCATGGAGTCTGTTTCTGACCGTTTGAGCAGACACATGCACATTTGTGGCCTGCTGGAGGTCATTTTGCAGGGCTCTGGCAGTGTTTCTCCTGCTCCTCCTTGCACAAAGGCGGAGGTAGCGGTCCTGCTGCTGGGTTGTTGCCCTCCTATGGCCTCCTCCACGTCTCCTGATGTACTGGCCTGTCTCCTGGTAGCGCCTCCATGCTCTGGACACTACGCTGACAGACACAGCAAACCTTCTTGCCACAGCTCACATTGATGTGCCATCCTGGATGAGCTGCACTACCTGAGCCACTTGTGTGGGTTGTAGACTCCGTCTCATGCTACCACTAGAGTGAAAGCACCGCCAGCATTCAAAAGTGACCAAAACATCAGCCAGGAAGCATAGGAACTGAGAAGTGGTCTGTGGTCCCCACCTGCAGAACCACTCCTTTATTGGGGGTGTCTTGCTAATTGCCTATAGTTTCCACCTGTTGTCTATTTCATTTGCACAACAGCATGTGAAATTTATTGTCAATCAGTGTTGCTTCCTAAGTGGACAGTTTGATTTCACAGAAGTGTGATTGACTTGGAGTTACATAGTGTTGTTTATTTTTTTGAGCAGTGTATATATATATATATAGTGACCGTCACTTGTAGACATGTTTTTACGTGCTGCTGTGCGGTTTGTTGCGGTTTGTTGCTAACGTTTCTTTCAGTGTAGGAAAGGATGAAACAGCGTCTGTGCCACCAATAAGTACAGATCGTAGTAAAAATCCCCTCGCACAGTCCCCGCAACCGGACAATGTATTCATGGCTTCTGGGAGAAAATGCTGTAGGAATGTTCAACCGGTGTCGCTCATTCAGCCGACAGAAACTTTCAACCGGTTCTCCCCATTAAGCAGCGAGTCGGAGTCAGAGCCCGAGCCTTCTCTGGTCTCTCCTCCACCCGTTACGGGGTCTGAGACGCCGAAGCCTCCCACCATTAGCTCTGACAAATTGAACACCCTAGTCATTGGCGACTCCATTACCCGCAGGATTTGACTTAAATAATCTTCCAGCGACCATACACTGTTTACCAGGAGGCAGGGCTACCGACGTGAAGGCTAATCTGAAGATGGTGCTGGCTAAGGCTAAAACTGGCGAGTATAGAGATGTTGTTATCCACTTCGGCACCAATGATGTTGGATGAAACAGTCAGAGGTCACCAAGCGCAACATAGCTTCAGCGTGTAAATCGGCTAGAAAGATGTGTCGGCATCGAGTAATTGTCTCTGGCCCCCTCCCAGTTAGGGGGAGTGATGAGCTCTACAGCAGTCTCACAACCCAATCGCTGGTTGAAAACTGTTTTCTGCCCCTCCCAAAAGATACAATTTGTAGATAATTGGCCCTCTTTCTGGGACACACCCACAAACAGTACCAAGCCTGGCCTGCTGGACGGACTCCATCCTAGCTGGAGGGGTGCTCTCATCTATGATCATAGACAGGGCTCTAACTCCTCTAGCTCCACAATGAGATAGGGTACAGGCCAGGCAACAGGCTGTTAGCCACCCTGCCAGCTTAGTGTAGTCAGCTCAGCTACCCCCACTGAGACCGTGTCTGTGCCTCGATCTAGGTTGGGCAAAATGAAACATGGCGGTGTTCGCTTTAGCAATCTCACTGGAATAAAGACCTCCTCCATTCCTGTCATTATTGAAAGAGGTTGTGATTTGTCACATCTCAAAATAGGGCAACTTAATGTTAGATCCCTCACTTCCAAGGAAGTTATAGTCAGTGAACTAATCACTGATCATAATCTTGATGTGATTGGCCTGACTGAAACATGACTTAAGCCAGATGAATTTACTGTGTTAAATGAGGCCTCTCCTCCTGGTTATACTTGTGACCATATCCCCCCCCCCCCCCGCATCCCGATAGCAAATTTCAATTTACCCCCCAAAAATGACTGCGTTTTCGTCTTTTGAGCTTCTAGTCATGATATTTATGCAGCCTACTCAATCAGTCTTTATAGCTACTGTTTTACAGGCCTCCGGTTCCTCACTGAGTTCCCTGAATTCCTATCGGACCTTGTAGTCATGGCAGATAATATTCACATTTTTGGTTACTTTAATATTCACATGGAAAAGTCCACAGACCTACTCCAAAAGGCTTTCGGAGCCATCATCGACTCAGTGGGTTTTGCCCAACATGTCTCCGGACATACTCACTGCCACAGTCATACTCTGGACCTAGTTTTGTCGTGTGGAATAAATATTGTGGATCTTAATATTTTTCATCATAATCCTGGACTATCGGACCACCATTTAATTACGTTTGCAATCGCAACAATTAATCTGCTCAGACCCCAACCAAGGATCATCAAAAGCCGTGCTATAAATTCTCAGACAACACAAACATTCCTAGATGCCCTTCCAGACTCCCTCCACCTACCCAAGGATGTCAGAGTACAACAATTGGTTAACCACCTAACTGAGGAACTAAATTTAACCTTGTGTAATAACCTAGATGCAGTCGCACCCTTAAAAACAAAAAACATTTGTCATAAGAAACCAGCTCCCTGGTATACAGAAAATACCCGAGCCCTAAAGCAAGCTTCCAGAAAATTGGAACGGAAATGGCGCTACACAAAACTGGAAGTCTTCCGACTGGCTTGGAAAGACAGTACCGTGCAGTATCGAAGAGCACTCATTGCTGCTCGATCATCCTATTTTTCCAACTTAATTGAGGAGAATAAGAACAATCACCCCAAGAAATTTGATACTGTCGCAAAGCTAACTAAAAAGCAGCATTCCCCAAGAGAGGATGGCTTTCACTTCCGCAGTGATAAACTTATTTGACGGAAAGATCATGATCATTAGAGGGCAAATTACGGACTCCGCTTTAAATCTCAGTTGTCCTGAGTCTGCACAACACTGCCAGGACCTAGGATCAAGGGAGAAAGTCAAGTTTTTTAATGCTATATCTCTTGACACATTGATGAAAATAGTCTTGGCCTCTAAACCTTCAGGTTGCATACAGGACCCTATTCCAACTAAACTACTGAAAGAGCTGCTTCCTGTGCTTGGCCCTCCTATGTTGAACATAATAAATGGCTCCCTATCCACCGGATGTGTACCAAACTCACTAAAAGTGACAGTAATAAAAACTATCAGCCTATATCGAATCTCCCATTCCTCTCAACAATGTTAGAAAAAGCTGTTGTGCAGCAACTCACTGCCTTCCTGAAGACAAACAATGTATACGAAATGCTTCAGTCTGGTTTTAGACCCCACCATAGCACTGAGACTGCACTTGTGAAAGTGGTAAATTACCTTTTTACCATCGTCAGACCAAGGCTCTGCATATGTCCTCGTGCTCCTAGACCTTAGTGCTGCTTTTGACACCATCGATCTCCACATTCTTTTGGAGAGATTGGAAACCCAAATTGGTCTACACGGACAAGTTCTGGCCTGGTTTAGATCTTATCTGTCGGAAAGATATCAGTTTGTCTCTGTGGATGGATTGTCTTCTTCTGTAAATTTCGGTGTTCCTCAAGGTTCAATTTAAAGACCACTATTGTTTTCACTATGTATTTTACCTCTTGGTGATGTCATTCGGACATTTGAACATTCAAACCCTCACCGCTATGCGGACGATACACAGCTGTACATTTCGATGAAACATGGTGAAGCCCCAAAATTGCCCTCCCTAGAAGCCTGCGTTTCAGACATAAGGAAGTGGATGGTGGCAAATGTTTTACTTTTAAACTCGAACAAAACAGAGATGCTAGTTCTAGGTCCCAAGAAACTAAGAGATCTTCTGTTGGATCTGACAATTAATCTTGATGGTTGTACAGTTATCTCAAATAAAACTGTGAAGGACCTTGGCGTTACTCTGGACCCTGATTTCTCTTTTGACGAACATATCAAGAATATTTCAAAGACAGCTTTTTTCCGACTTCGTAACATTGCAAAAATCAGAAACTTTCTGTCCAAAAATGATGCAGAAAAATGTATCCATGCTTTTGTCACTTCTAAATTAGACTACTGCAATGCTCTACTTTCCGGCTACCCGGATAAAGCACTAAATACACTTCAGTTATTGCTAAACTTGGCTGCTAGAATCTTGACTAGAACCAAAGAATTTGATCATATTACTCCAGTGCTAGCCTCTCTATACTGGCTTCCTGTTAAGGCTAGGGCTGATTTCAAGGTTTTACTACTAACCTACAAAGCATTACATGGGCTTGCTCCTACCCATCTTTCTGATTTGGTCCTGCCGTACATACCTACACATACGCCGCGGTCATTAGACGCAGGCCTCCTTACTGTCACTAGAATTTCTAAGCAAACAGCTGGAGGCAGGGCTTTCTCCTATAGAGCGCCATTTTTATGGAATGGTCTGCCTATCCATGTGAGAGACGCAGACTCGGTCTCAACCTTTAAGTCTTTATTGCAGACTCATCTCTTCAGTAGGTCCTATGATTGTGTGTAGTCTGGCCCAGGGATGTGAACGGAAAGGCACTGGAGCGACGAACCGTCCTTGCTGTCTCTGCCTGGCCAGTTCCCCTCTCTCCACTGGGATTATCTGCCTCTAACCCTATTACAGGGGCTGAGTCACTGGCTTACTGGTGCTCTTCCATGCCGTCCCTAGGAGGGGTTTGTCACTTGAGTGGTTTGAGTCACTGACGTGATCTTCCTGTTGGTGCCCACCTCTTGTTTGTGCCGTGGTGGAGATCTTCGTGGGCTATACTTGGCCTTGTCTCAGGGTAGTAGGTTGGTGGTTGAAGATATCCCTCTAGTGGTGTGGGGGCTGTGCTTTGGCAAAGTGAGTGGGGTTATATCCTGCCTGTGAGGCCCTGTCCAGGGGTATTGTCAGACAGGGCCATAGTGTCTCCCGAACCCTCCTGTCTCAGCCTCCAGTATTTATGCTGCAATAGTTTGTGTCGGGGGTCTTTTATATCTGGAGTATTTCTCCTGTCTCATCCGGTGTCTTGTGTGAATTTAAGTATGCTCCCTCTAATTCTCTCTCTCTTTTTCTCTTTCCTTTCTCTCTCGCTCTTTCTCTCTCTTTCTCTCTTCTCTCAGAGGACCTGAGCCCTAGGACCATGCCTCAGGACTACCTGGCCTGATGACTCCTTGCTGTCCCCAGTCCACCTGGCCGTGCTGCTGCTCCAGTTTCAACTGTTCTGCCTGCGGCTATGGAACCCTGACCTGTTCACTGGACATGCTACTTTGTCCCTGACCTGCTGTTTTGGACCCTCTCTCTACCGCACCTGCTGTCTCTAACTCTGAATGATCGGCTATGAAAATAATTTACTCCTGAGGTGCTGACCTGTTGCACCCTCTACAACCACTGTGATTATTATTATCTGACCCTGCAGGTCATCTATGAATGTTTGAACATCTTGGCCATGTTCTGGTTTAATCAGGTGGCCAGTCCTCAGAGCCTGGTTCCTCTCTAGGTTTCTTCCTAGGTTCTGGCCTTTTTAGGGAGTTTTTCCTAGCCACCGTGCTTCTACATCTGCATTGCTCACTGTTTGGGGTTTTAGGCTGGGTTTCTGTACAGCACATTTGCTAAAATTTCTAAACCTGTTTTTGCTTTGTCATTATGGGGTATTTTGTGTAGATTGATGAGGAAAATATGTATTTAATCAATTTTAGAATAAGGCTGTAACATAACAAAATTTGGATACAGGGCAGGGGTCTGAATACTTTCCGAATACACAGTATATGAATGTGAATAGTGTGCATGGACAGTATATTAATAGAAAAGGTGTATGCAGCATTAGCTCTACATAGGATGAGCCATGACTAGAATACAGTATATGAAGTGGTAAAACAGAATGTAAATGTTATTGAAGTTACCAGTGTTCAATGAAGAACTCCAAAAGTATTGGTACCATGACACATGTTTTGTTGTTTACATATACGTGAATTTGTCCCAATACTTTTGGTCCCCTAAAATGGGGAGGACTATGTACGCAGAGTGCTGTAATTCCTAAATGGTTCACCCAATATGGATGGAAATATCCTCAATTTAAAGCTGACAGTCTGCACTTTAACCTCATAGTCATTGTATCATTTAAAATCCAAAGTGCCGGAGTACAGAGCCGAAACAACAAAAACTGTGTCACTGTCCCAATACTTTTAGAGCTCACTATACAGTTGAAGTCAGAAGTTTACATACACTTAGAGTCATTAAAACTCATTTTTCAACCACCCCACAAATTTCTTGTTAACAAACTATAGTTTTGGCAAGTCGGTTAGGACATCTACTTTGTGCATGACAGAAGTAATTTTTCCAACAATTGTTTACAGACAGATTATTTCACTTATAATTCACTGTATCGGAATTCCAGTGGGTCAGAAGTTTACATACACTAAGTTGACTGTGCCTTTAAACAGTTTGGAAAATTCCAGAAAATTATGTAATGGCTTTAGAAGCTTCTGATAGGCTAATTGACATCATTTGAGTCAATTGGAGGTGTACCTGTGGATGTATTTCAAGGCCTGCCTTCAAACTCAGTGCCTCTTTGCTTGACATCATGGGAAAATCAAAAGAAATCAGCCAAGACCTCAGAAAAGAAAATGTAGACCTCCACCAGTCTGGTTCATCCTTGGGAGGAATTTCCAAACGCCTGAAGGTACCACATTCATCTGTACAAACAATAGTATGCAAGTATAAACACCATGGGACCATGCAGCCGTCATACCGCTCAGGAAGGAGACGTGCTCTATCTCCTAGAGATTAACGTACTTTGGTGCAAAAAGTGCAATCAATCCCAGAACAACAGCAAAGGACCTTGTGAAGATGCTGGAGGAAACGGGTACAAAAGTATCTATATCCACAGTAAAACGAGTCCTATATCGACATAAGCTGCAAGACCATTCAGCAAGGAAGAAGCCACTGGTCCAAAACCGCCATAAAAAAGCCAGACTACAGTTTGCAACTATACATCGGGACAAAGGTCGTACTTTTTGGAGAAATTTCCTCTGGTCTGATGGAACAGAAATAGAACTGTTTGGCCATAATGACCATCGTTATGTTTGGAGGAAAAAGGGGGATGCTTGCAAGCCGAAAAACACCATCCCAACGGTGAAGCACAGGGGTGGCAGCATCATGTTGTGGGGGTGCTTTGCTGCAGGAGGGACTGGTGCACTTCACAAAATAGATGGCATCATGAGTTAGGAAAATTATGTGGATATATTGAAGCAACATCTCAAGACATCAGTCAGGAAGTTAAAGCTTGATCGCAAATGGGTCTTCCAAATGGACAATGACCCCAAGCATACTTCCAAAGTTGCGGCAAAATGGCTTAAGGAGAACAATGTCAAGGCCATCACAAGCCCTGACCTCAATCCTATAGAACATTTGTGGGCAGAACTGAAAAAGTGTGTGCGAGCAAGGAGGCCATCAAACCTGACTCAGTTACACCAGCTCTGTCAGGAGGAATGGGCCAAAATTTACCCAACTTATTGTGGGAAGCTTGTGGAAGGCTACCCGAAACATTTTACCCAAGTTAAACAATTGAAAGGTAATGCAACCAAATACTAATTGAGTGTATGTAAACTTCTGACCCACTGGTAATGTGATGAAAGAAATAAAAGCTGAAATAAATCATTCTCTCTACTATTATTCTGACCTTTCACATTCGTAAAATAAAGTGGTGATCCTAACTGACCTAAGACAGGGAATTTTTACTAGGATTAAATGTCAGGAATTGTGAAAAACCGAGTTTAAATCTATTTGGCGAAGGTGTATGTAAACTTCCGACTTCAACTCTACATAGGGCAGCAATCTTTTTTTAAATTCATTTTTATTTCACCTTTATTTGACCAGGTAGGTTAGTTGAGAACAAGTTTTCATTTACAACTGCAACCTGGCCAAGATAAAGCACAGCAGATTGACACATACAACAACACAGAGTTACACATGAAATAAACAAACATACAGTCAATAATACAGTAGAAAAAAGAAAAAAAGTCTATATACAGTGTGTGCAAATGAGGTAAGATAAGGGAGTTAAGGCAATAAATAGGCCATGGTGGCGAAGTAATTACAATATAGCAATTAAACACTGGAATGGTAGATGTGCAGAAGATGACTGTGCAAGTAGAGATACTGTGGTGCAAAGGAGCAAGATAAATAAATAAATACAGTATGGAGATGAGGTAGTTGGATGGGCTGTTTACAGATGGGCTATGTACAGGTGCAGTGATCTGTGAGCTGCTCTGACAGCTGGTGCTTAAAGCTAGTGAGGGAGATATGAGTCTCCAGCTTCAGTGATTTTTGCAGTTTGTTCCAGTCATTGGCAGCAGAGAACTGGAAGGAAAGGCGGCCAAAGGAGGAATTGGCTTTGGGGGTGACCAGTGAGCTATACCTGCTGGAGCGCGTGCTATGGGTGGGTGCTGCTATGGTGACCAGTGAGCTGAGATAAGGCGGGGCTTTACCTATCAGAGACTTGTAGATGACCTGGAGCCAGTGGGTTTGGCGACGTGAATGAAGCGAGGGCCAGCCAACGAGAGCGTACAGGTCGCAGTGGGGGGTAGTATATGGGGTGACAAAACGGATGGCACTGTGATAGACTGCATCCAATTTGTTGAGTAGAGTGTTGGAAGCTATTTTGTATATGACATTGCCGAAGTCGAGGATCGGTAGGATGGTCAGTTTTACGAGGGTATATTTGGCTGCATGAGTGAATGAGGCTTTGTTGCAAAATAGGAAGCCAATTCTATATTTAATTTTGGATTGGAGATACTTAATGTGAGTCTGGAAGGAGAGTTTACAGTCGAACTAGACACCTAGGTATTTGTAGTTGTCCACATATTCTAAATCAGAACCGTCCAGAGTAGTGATGCTGGACAGGCGGGCAGGTGCGGGCAGTGATCGGTTGAAGAGCATGAATTTAGTTTTACTTGCATTTAAGAGCATTTGGAGGCCACGGAAGGAGAGTTGTATGGCATTGAAGCTCGTCTGGAGGTTAGTTAACACAGTGTCCAAAGAAGGGCCAGAAGTATACAGAATGGTGTCGTCTGCGTAGAGGTGGATCAGAGAATCAGAGAATCAGAATCAGCAGCAAGAGCGACATCATTGATGTATACAGAGAAGAGAGTCGGCCCGAGAATTGAACCTTGTGGCACCCCCATAGAGACTGCCAGAGGTGCGGACAACAGGCCCTCCGATTTGACACACTGAACTCAATCAGAGAAGTAGTTGGTGAACCAGGCGAGGCAATCATTTGAGAAATCAAGGCTGTTGAGTCTGCCAATAAGAATGTGGTGACTGACAGAGTCGAAAGCCTTGGCCAGGTCGATGAATATGGCTGCACAGTAATCTCTCTTATCAATGGCGGTTATGATATCGTTTAGGACCTTGAGCGTGGCTGAGGTGCAACCATGACCAACTCTGAAAGCAGATTGCATAGCAGAGAAGGTACGGTGGAATTCGAAATGGTCGGTAATCTGTTTGTTAACTTGGCTTTCGAAGACCTTAGAAAGGCAGGATAAGATAGATATAGGTGTGTAGCAGTTTGGGTCTTTGAAGAGGGGGATGACCGCGGCAGCTTTCCAATCTTTGGGAATCTCAGACGATACGAAAGAGAGGTTGAACAGGCTGGTAACAGGGGTTGCAACAATTTCAGCAGATCATTTTAGAAAGAGAGGGTCCAGATTGTCTAGCCCAGCTGATTTGTAGGGGTCCAGATTTTGCAGCTCTTTCAGAACATCAGCTGTCTGGATTTGGGTGAAGGAGAGATGGGGAGGCTTGGGCGAGTTGCTGTGGAGAGTGCAGGGCTGTTGACCGGGGTAGGGGTAGCCAGGTGGAAAGCATTGCCAGCCGTAGAAAAATGCTTATTGAAATTCTCAATTATAGTGGATTTATCGGTGGTGACAGTGTTTCCTAGCCTCAGTGCAGTGGGCAACTGGGAGGAGGTGGTCTTATTCTCCATGGACTTTACAGTGTCCCAGAACTTTTTTGAGTTTGTGCTAACGGATGCAAATTTCTGCTTGAAAAGCTAGCCATAGCTTTCCTAACTGCCTGTGTATATTGGTTCCTAACTTCCCTGAAAAGTTGCATGTCACGGGGGCTATTCGATGCTAACGCAGAACGCCACAGGATGTGGAGTATTCAGATCCCAATTAGCTGTAGCAAAAGCAGCAGCTACTCTTCCTGGGGTCCATACAAAACAACAAACATTACATAATACAGAACATCAATAGACAAGAACAGCTTGTGGACAGATCTGCATATGTTTTACATTTACATTTAAGTCATTTAGCAGACGCTCTTATCCAGAGCGACTTACAGTAGTGAATGCATACATTTCATACATTTTTTTCTCCGTACTGGAGAAAAGTCCCACATAGCCTACATACTGTATCAGTACCTACACACAAAATACAGTATCTAGGTCAGATAGGGGAGAGGGGTTGTGCCGTGAGGTGTTGCTTTATCTGAGTTTTAAAACCAGGTTTGCTGTTCACTTGAGTAATCTGAGATGGAACGGAGTGGCTCTATATAACGTTTTCTTGAATTTTCTCTGGATTTGCAGACTGTGAAAAGACCCCTGGTGGCATGTCTGGTAGGGTAAGTCTGTGTATCAGAGTTGTGTGTAAGTGGACTATGCAAACAATTTGGAATTTTCAACACATTCATGTTTCTTATCAAAAGACGTGCAGCCAGTCTCTCCTCTACCTTTTGCCAAGAGAGACTGGCATGCATAGTGTTGATATTAGCCCTCTGATTACACTGAAGAGCAAGATGTGTTGTGTTATGCTGACCACACCACCCTCTGGAGATCCCTGCGGCTGCGGGCAGTGCAGTTGCCGTACCAGGTGGTGATATAGCCTGACAGAATGCATCTGTAGAAGTTTGTGAGGCCACATTTCTTCAGCCTCCTGAAGGTGTCAGTGTGAAGGGACCATTTCAGGTCGAGGAACTTGAAACTTTTGACCCTCTCCACTGCGGCCCCATCGATGTGGATGGGGGCGTGCTCTCTCTGCTGTCTCCTGTTGTCCACGATCAGCTCCTTTGTTTTGTTGATGTTGAGGGAGAGCTTATTTTCCTGGCTTCGCTCAGCCAGGGCTCTCATCTCCTCCCTCTCGTAGTTGTTGGTAATTAGGCCTACCATTGTTGTGTCGTCAGCAAACTTGACGATGGAGCTGGAGACGTGCGTGGCCACGCAGTCATGGGTGAACAGGGAGTACAGTAGGGGGCTAAGCAGGCACCCCTGTGGGGCCCCTGTGTTGAGGATCAGCGTGGCGGAGGTGTTGTTGCCTACCTTCACACCTTGGGGTCAGCCGTCAGGTAGTCTAGGACCCAGTAGCACAGGGAGGGATTCCGACCCAGAGCCCTGAGCTTAATGATAAGCTGGAGGGCACTATGATGTTGAATGCTATTCTTACATAGGTACCCCCACCCCCCCCCACCCCTTCTCTAATTTCCTTCAAAGGTACACACGCAGTTCACAGAATGCAATTGATTTATTCAGCCACTCGAGGTCGCCCTTGACCTGTTTACAACAGAAAGGAGAAGCTCAGAGTCCTCTTCCACCTAACCACCACTCTCATTGAGCGGATTTGATTAAGCTGACTCGGGTTATACAAGGCTATGGCCTCACGTGAACGGGCGAAGCTGGTGAAGCTGAGGTGGAAGGTTCGCCCTGCACAAATCGAACAGCAATCTGTCATGATGTCAACAAGGTAGCATGATGCATCATTCAGAAATGTACAACACCTCTTTTCCATAAAATCCTAACCTTTTCTTAACCTCAACCTAATTATCCTATCCTGCTAAGTTAATTATCCTAACCTGCTGTGTTAGTTATTCTAACCTGCTATGTAAAATCATTTCAGACACAACCGTAGATGCCATTAGTTACCGAGAAACCATCAGTGTCACCACACATGTTCCAGAATGCAATCACTTCACAGGATGCAAACTACACCCAACCCAGTGCCCGGGTGAGGTTAATCGAATACCCTCAATCTTCTCCGCCGCCTTAGACTGTTAATTTAAAGGTGGGTGGTTTGAAACCACCCAGGCCAGAAAGCTTTAGTTATTCAATTGTAATAATAAATGACATAACAATTGATAGGGTATAATTAGTATGTGGAACAATCAATCATGCGTATAAGATGCCATTTTGAGTGTCCTACAGGTGGGAAACAATTTTCACCTAACTTCACTTTTTTACATTGTAATGGGAATTTTAATGTTTGTTGCTTTTCTTATAACTAATTTCTGTGTTCTATTCATGTGCTGTTCTATAAACCAATTTCTGTGTTCATGCAAGTGGCTGACTGAATGAATCCTCCCTATCAGTAGCTGCAATTTGGCAGTACGCCCAGACCTTGTTTTGAGAACCAAAGATATCTCAGTTTCAAAGTCTCAGCTTAGAGAGAAGCCTCTTGAGCTATTGGTCTGCCACATGTTATGAACCTGTATTGGTCGGACACATGAATTAAACAAAATGATCATACTTAATTAATTATGCTAAATCGTGCAAATATAGCTTGTCTGTTATAGCCATATATAAGGCAACTGCTGGGACTGCCCAGGGAGAGCTCCTGATTGACATGTGTACTATGGTGCATTGAGTTGGTTGGAACCTCTCCAGCGCGCTGACAAATAAACAATGATTCATTTCAGATTGACTTTGAGTGTCCCTGTGTAAGAATTTCCACAACAACATATTCACAATATTTACATTAGATGACACGGTTCATTATTTATACACAGACCCACATTTCCGGCGAAAGAAATCCTTCGCCGGAAAAGGAATGACCGAAAACAGAAGCTGAACCGTCAAAACATAAACAGAGCTAGCACACACTCGTGAGCGCACGTAGTCTTTAATTTTACTGTTTCTTTTTGACACGCATTCTTCATGTCGTGTGTTTTTACTCCAAGATTTTCTATCCAAGGTGCTATAGTTAGCTAAGTAACGTTAGTATAGTAGGTTGAAGACAATAAATCTGCGCCTAAGATTAGAAAAAACGACGTACTGTTGCTAGCTACGCTCGTCGGGCCTACGACTTGTAGTTAGAGGTAACAGCTTTAGCTAGCAAGCTAGCATGCCAGCCATTGCTGTTTACTTCTTTTAACTGGCGTGAAATTGGTCAAACTCCTGAACAAAGTTGAACTAAATGTACCAAAATGTGTACATTTGCTAATCCAATCAACTAACAGAATAGGTAGTTAACATTATCTCTACAGCAGAATGGACATGGTGGCCAGTCAGCTGTTTTGACTTTTGTTAAATGTCAGTGTTGCTGCAGCAGCTAGCTAAGATTAGTTTGACAGCTAACGTTAACTAGCTAACTTACTTCCAATTCCAAACTACAGGCTGCAAGTCCTATGTTGGCTAACTAGAGACTGGCAGCTAGTTTCATGTGTTAGTGTGCACTCGATTTAATTTAGTTGCTGATATGTTAGCTAACTTGGTTGGCTAGTTTGCAAGATTTCCAATCATACCGTGACTTGAGAACATAATTTGTTCATCAGTCACAGCTAGCTGACTTGTTGAGTGACATGTCTTGCTACCTTGGACATATTGCAATTATTGGCAATATACATATTTATTATTATTAGGAGTCTTCAAAAGCAGCCGGCAGACTAATTCATTTGACCCTGCCTCGGTTTCATTCCAGGCTCTCCTCCTGTCCACACGAAGAGAGAAGCAGGATGGCTGAGGCAGATGGTAAAGCCAGTGAGCTTAATGGTGAGGGATCACGTAGGCCTCACTGATCACCCAGGCCTCACTGTTGGCCGACTGGGAATACGAACATACATTGTTGTTGAACTACTACTAGTAAGCCACGCTACCAGAGCCAGCTATGTAAGACTAATGTGAATGTGTCGCCATCTCTGTGTGTTTGTCAGGTGGGTCTGAGGAGCCAGATCCAGGAGAGGACCAGCGTGGGGAGGGAGATGCTTCCACAGCCACAGAGGGGCAGTCTGGCTCTCAAGCAGGTAATCAATCATAGACTCAAACCAGAGGGACAGTCTGGCTCTCAAGTAGGTAATCATAGACTCAAACCAGTCTGGCTCTTAAGCAGGTAATCATAGACTCAAACCAGAGGGACAGTCTGGCTCTCAAGCAGTTAATCATAGACTCAAACCAGTGTAGTATAAGAGGACTTTTGCTGTCATAGTCCAACATGTAGCCAAAACACACAGGACACCATAACTTTGACATTATACACTCTACAAACTATTTGTTTTACAGTGGATAAGTTTCCTCCCTGCTTCTTGACAGTAGTGCTTTTTTTGTCAATGTGTGACAACTTCCTCATCTTTCCCTCAGCTCCCAAAAAGGCAGGAGACAGCGCTAAGGACAAGCCAATGCCAGATGCAGAGGGTGAGAGGGTGCCTGGAGAGGAGGAGGAAGACACGGACAGTATGGACGGCAGCGGCCTCTACTCCCTGAACGAGGAAGGGGAGCAAGATGGTGAGGGGGGTAGAAGAGAGAGAGTGAAGGAGAGAGATGCAGTTAAGAGGGCCGCCAGAAAGAGGAACCGCCCGAGCGGTGGCACCGCTCACCACTCCTCCAGCTCTGAAGTGGAGGAGGAGGAGGAGGAGGAAGAGCAAGAAGAGGAAGACGAGCAGGCCATGGACGTCTGGCTGGGAGCGGAGCTGCGTGATCTTGGCAGGCCATCATGGCGGGCGGTGCCCTCCCTGCGGTTGAGGGAGATTGGCCGGGGCTCGCACCAGTTTGTGAGACGTGTGTGTGGCGCGCGGGGGCTGGTCCAGAGGCTGGAGCTACAAGGGCGCCTGGAGAGACATACCGGCTGTGTGAACACCCTGCACTTCAACCCCTCAGGCACACGCCTGGCCTCTGGCAGTGATGACCTACGAGTGGTGGTGTGGGACTGGGCACGTCGTCGGGCTGAGCTGGAGTTTGACAGTGGGCATAAGAGCAATGTCTTTCAGGTGAGGAGGAGAGCACAATCAGGCTAGGCGAGGGTGAGACCGTAGAAAGGATGTGAACACTTCTGGTGTTATTGACAACCATTGAGAAACCATGTGAAAAATATGAAAGGAAAGCTAGAAATACGGTTCAGGACCTTTTGAGAGATGTTGAAATGTACCTTTCTTTCTCCAAAGGCCAAGTTTCTTCCCCACAGTGGAGACTCAACTCTGGCCATGTGTGCCCGGGATGGTCAGATCAGAGTGGCTGAGCTCTCTGCCATGCAACGCTGCAAGAACACCAAGAGAGTGGCTCAGCATAAAGGGGCAGCACACAAGGTATGGAGACCATGTGTATACCACACAAGGTATGGTTGTATCGAGTTAATGAGTCTGGCTACTGGTCTTACTGGCCCGACTTTGGCGGCGTCTCAAACAACACCCTTTCCTCCATACTGTGGGGAATGGGTTGTCATTTAAGATTCTAAGCCTTTTTAGCTGAAAGCTGAGTTGATTTAAGTGTGTTGTGTTTACTCTGTGTGTGTCAGCTGGCCCTGGAGCCAGACTCTCCCTGCTGTTTTCTGTCGGCTGGGGAGGATGCCGTGGTGTTTGGCATCGACCTTCGCCTCGACCGGCCTGCCAAGTGAGTGACATCACATGTCTGTCTGATATGCAATTGTTAACGCCATTACTGCAAGATCACCTGGACGTTACTGGTGATCTGACCAGTCTGGGAAAAACTTAAGTCCCAATGTAGAACATAAGTCTTTTAACCCTTTTTCTACTATTTGTTTCCTCTTTTCCTTTTCTCTCAGTAAACTGGTGGTGGTGAAGGAGGGGGATAAGAAAGTGGGGTTGTATACCATCTTTGTGAACCCTGTCAACACACATCACTTTGCTGTGGGAGGGAGAGATCAGTATGTCAGGTTAGACTCAAATCCCTCTTGTGTCCGTAAAGCAGAGGAAGTGCATTGTCTTGGATTCTCTCTCACACCTCTCCTCACCTTCTATCTCTGTAGGATCTATGATCAGAGGAAGATAAATGAGAATGATAATAATGGCGTACTGAAGAAGTTCTGTCCATCTCACCTGGTGTCCAGCGAGTCCAAAACTAACATTACCTGCTTACTGTACAGTCACGATGGAACAGGTAAAACACAAGGACTCAAGCACACTTTTATTCGAAGTCGGAGTTCCTCTGGCTCTTGCTGTTATGACTGTCCTCATGTTTGTCCTCCCCATCAGTGACCAGGGATAGAAATGCCATGAATAGAGCAGAGGTGATTCCTTATTCTACATATGAGAGGAATGTTTGTTCTACATAGAAATAGCCTATCTGTACGTTCCAAAATGTTGCGTCCAGCTGAATGCGCCCCATGTCTGTCTATCTCTTCAGAGCTCCTGACTAGTTACAATGATGAGGACATCTACTTGTTTGACTCCAGCCATAGTGATGGTGCAGATTACTGCAGGCGATACAAGGGCCATCGCAACAACGCTACAGGTAC
Source organism: Salmo trutta (assembly GCF_901001165.1). NCBI lineage: Eukaryota > Metazoa > Chordata > Actinopteri > Salmoniformes > Salmonidae > Salmo > Salmo trutta. Next base: position 35,712,759 of record NC_042977.1, on the reverse strand, counting down.
TGGGTTAAAAGGGGAATGAATGATTATGAACTAGTCAATTATAAGTAACACGAACACTGGTGTTTTACCATGCTATAACTGTGACTTCCAGTATAATACTCTCTCGCTGTCTCTTTCCCTCCCCCTCTATTCTATTTTTCCATCTCACAGTGAAGGGGGTTAACTTCTATGGCCCTAGCAGTGAGTTTGTGATCAGTGGCAGCGATTGTGGACACATCTACCTGTGGGACAAGGTCTCAGCTTGCATAGTCCAGTTCATGGAGGGAGACAGAGGAGGAGTGGTGAGAGGGAGAGATGGTGTGTGGGTGGGAAGATGTATGATGGCCAAAGGAAATGGCTTGATAATGGGCAGGTGCAAGTAAAACCCTTAAATGAAATTGAACAGTATCAGTTTCACAGTTTTATGCTCACTCACTAATCTGTCTCTCATTTGACTTTATCTCAACTTCTTCTCCTAGGTGAACTGCCTGGAGCCCCACCCTCACCTCCCAGGTCTGGCCACCAGTGGTCTGGATCATGATGTTAAACTTTGGGCCCCCACTGCCGAGAACCCCACAGGGCTCAAGGGCCTCAAAGACGTACGGTGGTTCATACCATTGATTCCACACACACAAACCTCAACATATCCCAAACATCCCACGGCATATAGGCTTGGATTCTGCATACCAAAGCTGTGAGTTTTGATGTGACTGGTGTTGTGGTCGTTCAGGTGATGAAGAAGAACAAGCGTGAGCGTGACGAGGACACTGTTCGACATGGAGATCAGTACGACACACAGCTCCTGTGGTTCCTCATGAGACACATGAGAAACAGACGGTCCCAGAGGGTGAGTGGAACACACCATAACACTGTAAGGGGTGTGTATGCTAGAGCCAGACCAATATATGAGTTTTGGATCCGATTTTAGTGGAAATGTTTACCGATAACTGATCTATTTTTCTTAATATCACTGGATAGCACAAAATATTATTTTATTTTTTAATGGAAAAACTGTTACTCTAGTGAAAGGAGGATGAACTGCACTGATTCCAGCAAAAAAATGAGCCTCTGAAGACTGAGCTGCCTCATGCTGTCCAGCTGGAAAACGACATACCCATACATTGACAATGTGTACTATCTAGCTTCAGTATGTGTTAATCGATTGTAAGGCAGTAGCTACTGAATTATGTTGTCACTTGAAAGGAAAAGCATAAATCAAGCGCTACTTTGAACCTGCTAAGTTTTTGTAGTGTCTCTGAAAACATTTGAACGTTCTTAGCACGGCACTTGCTTTACATTTGGGCATAGCATCCATTGTTCGTCACGACGCCAACACCCTACTATTACATGTAACCGTGTATGGCCAGTGCTAATTTTGGTCAGTTTGAGCTGACAAGCTTCTATCCTCTCAGCACTGACTAGAAGCAGTAACAGTTAGTTCACAGTTGTTCACTCTGACTGGTGTAATTGTGTTGGCTGATAGTGTCCTGTCTTGCTGTAGCGCTCCAAGGCATGATAGCTTTATAGCCATGTAAAGAGTGTCCTCTCCTGGACAAATAATACTAACACATTTTTTTAAGTCTAATTCTGTAAGCATTTTCTCTTTCTTATATCACTCCTTTTAGGTGGATTTGATATCAGTCAACCGATTAATCGGTCGACCTCTAGTACTTATAGTTGATTCTGGGTTGTCATTTATGAGCAACACTAAAATTGGTTCTTGGTTGTAAGCGGTGAAGAGGGTAGGGGACCTAAAGAAATAAGGTTGGTTAACAGGTGTATCAGTCTGCCCAAAATCTACATTAAGGAGGACAGATTTAGGCGTGTTGATAAAGATGTTATCAATGAGGGGTTTAGCGGAAAACAGTGGAAGCTGTCTGTTCAATGTCTAGAAAGGAAAAGGGCTAATTCCTCACGCTTATTAGAAAACCGATCTCTCGCCTCAGAGTTGACATGGGTTGGAGTCACTGCATTCTGAATTCCTTCAGTGAATTCACGCACATGTTTACCATCTGTACTTGGGCGTTGTCATGGGTCCTAACCAATGACGTGTATAAACCCTGGATGACTGACAGGGGGCGCTGTATTAAAGCCACAGGGCTGCCGTCTTGGCGGCACTCAATTGTAAAAAAAATTATATTTTGGAAGCTATAGAAATGCATTAATTAATTACATTTACATTTTACATTTTAGTCATTTAGCAGACGCTCTTATCCAGAGCGACTTATTAATGTCTACATTCGTTTTTGACACGTTTGTTCTACTTCAGACACCTTAATTAATGCATACATTTAAAATATATTATGTGAGCTAAACATAAAAAATCTAACATTTTCCTGAAGGTATTATTTTTTTTTTGTACTAATGTTACTGTTCTCACTACAACAACAAAAATAAATACATGTAATTTTGTCCTTAACATTTAATTGAAATAGTGTAGAATTCCATTCTTTCCCTTGGAGGACTGCTCATACTAGGGAGTGCCAATATGGCCAACCGACACCTTCAATACAGCATCAGCAATTCAGGGTTTATATATGTCATTGGTCCTACCTCGACAAATTCTGAGAGAAGGAACTTTGAGTGCTGAATGCAGGTTGACTACGAGGACCGTACCCTCAAGTTTTACGAACAAGATTAAAAGAACACGCACAACCATTCATTACTTTATGCCTAACCAATATGATTCTGAGTCTACCTGAAATGCAGTTCACCCCGCTGGAACTCTTTCTGAGTTGCTTTGTAAAGGGGCTGTAACTGGTTAAAATGGGCAGCAAACTATGCAGCTTTTGCCTCTTTAGGGACATCTTGCGTCATCTGGCCAATGTTCTCTTAAGTCGTTCCTGAGAGGCTATACCCCTGCAAGAGTTGCTTGTACACATAAAAGAGCTTGTTGGCTCTGGGAAATACATATACAAAATGATGAATGGTTCTGCATTGGGTCTGTACTGTAAATACAAAGGGCTTTATGGGCTTGGAAAAGGTGTGCCCCAATTATATTGGGTGGCAGTAAGAAATCACTAATTGAGTTCCAGTCAGATGGTTGAAATCAAAAAGGGAAATTAGATCAATGTTAATAACTAAGACTCATATGGTATGCGTCGAGATTAGTGTTCACTTAAAGTCTACGCCTACAGACTGAGAAAAGAGTGGGTTATTAACCATATGGGTTAACCTTATCTGACCTGGGGCAAATTGGGTGACAAGTGGTGGTTGTGTACTCTGTGATGCATAGGTTTTGATCACTAACAATGCTAATATGGTCCTGAAACAAAAACGGTACGCCTTACTTAAAGAGCAGGGCACTTTCAGACATAATATTGTTAGATTTTCACCTAATGTAATTGTCAATCTAAATGATGGCTCAAGATCAAGTTACACTAGTATGGGCAATTGAGGTTGAGCAGTGTCATTTGCTAGCAGAAAACCATTAGCAATACCAGTGGACCTCGAATATTACTTGGGTAAAACAATGTAACACCTAATTCAAAGAGAAGGTTATCAAAATTCACAGCTTATCACTTTCTACTAGAACATTTGAATTATGACTTGGTCTACTGTGGTCTCGGCGAGGGAGTTTTTCACTCAATTAGCAAGGGGACTGAAACATTATCATTAGTAGGATCACACCACACGGGAAAACTTTTAAATAATAGCGTTAGCTCATTCATCACCAAAGCAACAATTTGATTTGTTATAGCAAGCCAAATCTTATGCAGTTTACAGACACAAAAATGATTAAGGATGACTAACTTCTAGGGTAAAACCTTGACACGTCACAAGAAAATGTAATGAGCCTACACTCTGGTAGGTGAGTGGCTGAGACGGGGAGGGAGGATCCTCCTCTGCACCACCCACCACGTCTCTTCCAGTAATCAAACCAGGACATCTCTCTCTCCAGGAGTATCTACAGGGACTTTTGTGTTGAGTATTCTGTCTCTCTTTCTCTCGCTTTATTTCTTTCCCTCTTTTTTTCCCTCTCTCTTTCCTAGACACGTCGGGAGGGTGCAGAGGGAGACACTGATGAGTCATGGAGCTCTCCAGATTCCTCTGATGAAGAGGATGGAGGGCCAGACCACGTCCAGTGCATGTCCTCCTGAGCCAAAGAGATATACAAGCCAGCCACACACACACACACACACACACACACACACACACACACACACACTGCATTGCCCTAGTATTGATGCATATATGCAGGCACTATTGGCTCACACATGAACACTGGGAGACCATGAAGTAACAGTAAAAAGGTACACACACACAGACATACAAACAACTTAGAGGGAGGGTGACTAGTATAGACAGACACAAAACCTCACTTCTAATCAGACAGGGAGTGATTGTAGACAGTTGTGTTCATGCACCGTTTGAGGGGAGGGGGCTGATACACTCAACCCTGATTTTGTTCTAACCTGTGTTCTAGGGAGGCTGATAAGTGCTCACATCCTTACACAACCAGTTAGACTCATCTACACCCACATGTATGCTCTGCCAAGCCAGAGAACAAAAGAACTTCAACATCACACACATCTCACAATCAGTTGGCCGTCATCTGCAATGCACACGTTACTCCACTCTCTTTCCCCTCTACTTTTCTGTTGGGGGATTTGAAGAGGGGGGAAAGAAAGGGGTTGATGTACATTCTGACCTTTTGATCAACCCTAAAATGTGATTCACTCCATATTTCATTTTGTTTTCAAGGGCCAAACCAGAGCCCCTAACAACCTCTAGGGTTAGCCTCAGAACATCCGCATGTGGTCAATCAGCTTAGCCTGCAGATGGCTCATACCTGGTGACTGCATCCCTTATATTCTGCTGTGTTTTTTCACTCTCCCTCAGCCCAATGCCTTCCAACATCCCCCCCACCTCCCACGCTACTGAGTGCACTTTAATCAGGGATGTTTGGGTTTCTTAGACAAAGTATGCGCTGGGGTGGCCAACCATGCATTGTTATGAAACATTGGCTACGTTGACTCCCCAGAACACCTCAGTAAAGTAAAGGTGCGTTGTAAAATGAGACAGGTATGACTAGTTGTTTAGCTTGGGATATGCACTTAGCAGGAGTGTCTTGAACAGAGCTCCAGCTGAAAGATTCCCTTTTCTTCCACCAACTTAACCCCCTCCCTCCTTTACACTCCTGGACGAGCACCCTGGCCTAAGCCTCTACCTCCCTAAAAGCCTTCCCACGCTGTACGTCAAAATCTGTATTTTACCATTATTACATGTCACACTGTGCGATGTTACCAAATTAAAATCTTGATATCAACCCGGCCAGATTGTACAATTTGCTTCAGTTCTGTCGTCACGTTCTGCGATTGGCTATTGCAACTGCAGCAGTGTATTTGATCTGTGCATGTGCCAGCACCAGCAGCGCAAGCCTCCCAAGCCAATTCGGAGAAAATTAAAGTATGCATCTTAGAAATAGTTTTCACATACAAACGTATATATGTCTGAACTCGGAATCAAATAGGCTTCCCAAAAATAACATGGTCGTTGTGGTGGAACTTTTATTTTGATTGGCGATTTTGTGCATTTATCAAAATCCCATCAAGTAGCCTGGTTTCAGATGTCATGTAAACAAGATTATTAGGGAAATCGTTCTTGCAAAGCATGTAAATGTTTAAATCAAACTATTATATTAATCTGACTTAATGTGTGCATAATCAGTGTCAGCCATCTTATTAGTCGTTACACCAGCCACACAACACGATAAAGGCCCAACATTTCTGACACGGCTAGAACTTTGTCGAAGCCATAGACCCTGTAACACTGAATGACCCAAGATGTCCGACAATTGTTTACGACCTAAGGATTTGACCACCATGTGGATATTTTGGCTGTGATGGCAATATTGTGGCATAAGACGGCTGAAATCGTAGTCTGTGCGAGCCTTAACCCATCTTTCTCTGAGAGTACACGTTATTGAGCTGGAGGGCTCCTGAGGAACACCTGAATGGTCTCATTGTGTATATATACAGTACATCCAAAAGGATTCTCATCTTTTCTGTTTGAGGAACCCTGAATATACCTACATCCATGGCTCATGCCAGCTGTCAGTCTCTGCCAGAGTTCAGACTCTGTAAAGGAGAAGCGGGTGTTTGATCAGTCTCTGCAGATCAAAGCATCTGGGTAGCAGTGTTGATCTTGGATCTGTTCATATAATCTTATTCATTATGGTCTGAAACTGATCCTGGATCAGCACTCTTACTTTAAGATGCTTTGTGGATACGACCCAGATTTAGAGACTGCTGTTTGACTCTCTTTGTGACCTTTGTGGGATTTAAGAAGCCGTTCCTCAATCTGTATTTGAGGCCATCTACCCTGTCAGACCTTCCGGGGGGACAGGAGGAGGGAGGATCGATCTGCTTGCCAGTTGTTTTTGTTTGAGAGCGATAAAGTCCAGCTTTTTCTCTTTTTGTATGAGATTATAAAAGTTTGATGAATTCATGTACATATATTAAAACTGTATAGAAATAATCTTTAGCAATGTTTGACTTAAGAAAATGTAAAAATATTTGATTGGTGTTGATGCAGAGGTTTATATTCTATATGAGGACGAAGTACTTTTAAAATGAAGATACGAGGATGGCTTTAGTTTGTCTTCTGTAAATGACATCCCCAATTGTTACAGTATATCGGTAGGATTCAGTTAAACAATGAATCAAGTTTGGTTCCTTCTCATTTTCAATTTACAATTTTCTCTGTCCCGCTGGCTGTTTTTATTTGTTCTTGTGTATATATATATTTCGGCTTTTGATCAATGATTTATCCCACTGCTGCCTAATATTGTGTTCTACCGGTTCAGTTGGAAACATGTATGATTTGTGCAATAAACAGAAGACTGTCCCTTGTTATTTTGACATTGTTTGTTTTTAACTTGTTCAGGCATCAGGCTCTGTTATCCAACAACTGAAGACACTTTTATAAAGATTATTTTAATGTATGATTATAATGAGCTATATTGTTTTCATTCTGTCCTTGTTTATTACTTATTTTGTTTTATGATGTGAAGCACTGTTACTTCTTTTGAAAAGCACTATATAAATTAAGTTAACTAGGAAGGAACTAAATTATTTAGAGCGAAACGGTAGATAATTTCATTAAAGTGCTTACGTTACACATGATTGTATAGTGGCTTTTGCCTAAGCTTGCCCGAGGTATGGGGAACCAAACAAGTATGGATATATGATAGACCACCTGGCTTCCAGTAAAGTTAGTATGTGTGCTTTAGCCATTTCTTCTAACTTCTGTTATTTGTTGAACAGTGGAGGAGTTGCCTAATGCACAAACTGATCTGGCTAGTGGGCTAGAGACTACCCACATACTTGCTCAAATAAAAATCCACACACCCTTCAGCAAACCACTGGCTCTTTCTTGTCAGCAAGATAAAGACACAAATGAAGAAAATATGTGAATCAATATCTTCTTCACTGATGAATACCTGGGAGACTATGTTGGCAAATAACTATGGGTCTTAGAGCTCTCCTTTTACCGTAAAAGCAAATCAATGAGTGATGGGTCTGAGCCAAAGTCAAGTTTATTGCTGTGTGTGTATGTTTAACAGTGGCCTAGTTAAACAGTGACCGCGTTATTGATATAATAGTGTTTGCTTACCTTTTCGATTCTCAGCATAAAATCTCAGGCTCCATATTTATGCCCACAAATAACGCACATTCCCAAATGCTCAACTCTAAACCTTGTCTCAATTACTGCAACTCTTAAGACACAGGGATGGGACCTGAAATATTGACTTTGATATACTCCTTAATTCTCTGCCTTGTCTGCACTGGTAAGTCCTTGGTATATGTTTGTATTTATGTTACCTGTCTTACTCCTTAAGGTGTTGAGCAATATAATCATACTTTGATCGAAAATAAAAGTATAGCAATAGTGTGTATATGACTATTAGTAAAGGCAAGAGTGACAGTTGTTTTTTTCCTGAATCCTAGCTTTGCATCAGACCTACAGAGCCATAGATACTTGTCTTTATGCTGTACCTATAATGTTATGTTCAAACTATCTTGCACACTTCTGCCAATTACACAAGCACACACCCTCATTCTCTCTCTCTCTCTCTCTCTCTCTCTCTAGCTCTCTCAGTACTCTCGTCTGGAGTTTCTGTCTGCAGTACTGATGGCATGTCAATTCGAGGAGGGGAGTACAGTCTCTCAAATGGATCAAATGTGGGCAGTGAGCTGTTGTACCACTGTCCTGATGGTTATTACCCTTACCCCAAACGTATGCACAGATGTCTGGGCCATAATCGCTGGTCCCCAAGCCCCAGTCGACGAGGCAGTGAGTGCAGGGGTATGGTGAATATATGTTCAATTTGGATAACTTAATTCTGTACTCAGATCTTTCTGCTGTTCAAGATAACACACAATGTTGCACATCCACCCCTGAGGGTCTTTGACAACCATCCCCAAAAGGTCCACCACCCTTGCCCAATCTGCCTTCTCATTCAAAGCAACAAAGAAATGGAATGGCCTTCCCTCCTCTCTGAAAGCATGTAGTAGCTTCCAAGCCTTTCTTGTCTGAGGCAAAAAATGGTAAAGTCTAATCAGACATGCTCACGTTGATTTAAACCTAAAAGGTCACTGACTTGTTTTTATGCAACAGAAGACACATTAAAACCAGACGACTCACTGGACAGACGTTTTACATTTTCAAATCAAATGTTTGTACCTCCAATAAGAATGTTACGCTCGGTTTAGAAATGCAACAATGGTATGGTTAATTAAGACAGAAATAAAAGTAGGGAGGTTGGTCGGGGAGGATGGTTGGGCGTGTACTGCGACCGTCTAGCAATCCAAAGGTTGCATGTTCGAGTCTCGTTGGGGACAACTAACAATTTAGCTAACCCTTCCCCTAACCCAGGTTTTCCAAACTCGGTCCTGAGGACCTCAAGGGGTGCACATTTTATCATCAAGTTTTTATTGTTTTAATCAGCTGTGTAGTGCTAGGGCAAAAACCATAATGTGCACCCCTTGGGGTCCCCAGGACCAAGTTTGGTGAACTTAACCCTAACCCTTATTCTAACCTTAACCCAATTCATATAACCTGCTATGTAAAATCTCCGTACCTTTGTTATTAGTTCTCCTTAACCTTAAATTCTCCTTGTAATTCTCATTTATGACTCCACAAGCAGCCTGGTCTCAGAGAAAGACGTAGAATATTATACGTCCTCCAAATCTCGAAGATGTATGATAGGTGAGGTCATCCAAGTAAAGGCCCTTTCTCACCAAGTCCATTATTTTCTTCAACTCATATTAGGAAGGTGTGCCTAATGTTTTGTGTATGTGTACAGTGGGGAAAAAAAGTATTTGATCTCCTGCTGATTTTGTACGTTTGCCCACTTACAAAGAAATGATCAGTCTGTCATTTTAATGGTAGGTTTATATGAACAGTGAGAGACAGAATAACAACAAAAAAAACAGAAAAACGCATGTCAAAAATGTTAGAAATTGATTTGCATTTTAATGAGGGAAATAAGTATTTGTCCCCTCTGCAAAACATGACTTAGTACTTGGTGGCAAAACCCTTGTTGGCAATCACAGAGGTCAGATGTTTCTTGTAGTTGGCCACCAAGTTTGCACACATCTCAGGAGGGATTTTGTCCCATTCCTCTTTGCAGATCTTCTCCAAGTCATTAAGGTTTCGATGCTGACGTTTGGCAACTCGAACCTTTAGCTCCCTCCACAGATTTTCTATGGGATTAAGGTCTGGAGACTGCCTAGGCCACTCCAGGACCTTAATGTGCTTCTTCTTGAGCCACTCCTTTGTTGCCTTGGCCGTGTGTTTTGGGTCATTGTTATGCTGGAATACCCATCCACGACCCATTTTCAATGCACTGGCTGAGGGAAGGAGGTTCTCACCCAAGATTTGACAGTACATGGCCCCGTCAAATGATGCGGTGAAGTTGTCCTGTCCCCTTAGCAGAAAAACACCCCCAAAGCATAATGTTTACACCTCCGTGTTTGACGGTGGAGATGGTGTTCTTGGGGTCATAGGCAGCATTCCTCCTCCTCCAAACACGGCGAGTTGAGTTGATGCCAAAGAGCTCCATTTTGGTCTAATCTGACCACAACACTTTCACCAGTTGTCCTCTGAATCATTCAGATGTTCACTGGCAAACTTCAGACGGGCATGTATATGTATTCTTCAGCAGGGGTACCTTGCGGGCGCTGCAGGATTTCAGTCCTTCACGGCGTAGTGTGTTACCAATTGTTTTCTTGGTGACTATGGTCCCAGCTGCCTTGAGATCATTGACAAGATCCTCCCATGTAGTTCTGGGCTGATTCCTCACTGTTCTCATGCTCATTGCAACTCCACGAGGTGAGATCTTGCATGGAGCCCCAGGCCGAGGGATAGTGACAGTTCTTTTGTGTTTCTTCCATTTGCGAATAATCACACCAACTGTTGTCACCTTCTCACCAAGCTGCTTGGCGATGGTCTTGTAGCCCATTCCAGCCTTGTGTAGGTCTACAATCTTGTCCCTGACATCCCTGGAGAGCTCTTTGGTCTTGGCCATGCTGGAGAGTTTGGAATCTGATTGATTGATTGCTTCTGTGGACAGGTTTCTTTTATACAGGTAACAAGCTGCGGTTAGGAGCACTCCCTTTAAGAGTGTGCTCCTAATCTCAGCTCGTTACCTGTATAAAAGACACCTGGGAGCCAGAAATCTTTCTGATTGAGAGGGGGTCAAATACTTATTTCCCTCATTAAAATGCAAATCAATTTATACAATTTTTAACATGCGTTTTTCTCAATATTTTTGTTGTTATTCTGTCTCTCACTGTTCAAATAAACCTACCATTAAAATTATCGACTGATCATTTCTTTGTCAGTGGGCAAACGTACAAAATCAGCAGGGGATCAAATACTTTTTTCCCCCACTGTATATTAGCCTATAGGCCTGCTAAAGTGAATCTTTGGTGACCACCTGTGCTATAGGCAATCCTAAAAGACAGACAAAAAAGTATCTGCTGGAGTTTACCCTTATGAATAAGTGGTTGCACTGATTTAGATAAAGCACCCAACCAATTAAAATGTTAAAATGTCAAAATAACCACCCATTTCTTCACTAAAATGTAATAACGGCTGATCATTAGGCTATGGGCAAGTTGCGTGCCTGTATTTCTGTTTTTTTAAATGGTTGTCAATTCATCTTCATATAGTCTATATCACGGCTTTGATGGAAACTTTTAGGTGGGTGGGTTTGTGTACGAGTTCACAAATGTTCTATGTCCATTCATAAAGTTTCCTAAAATAGGCCTAGCTTGTCTAGACTTCATCTCTTTAATCAGATCGAAATAAAATTATAGGCAGCAGCAAGTGGAATGATAGTCAGCATATATGTTCGAGGAATGACGACTGGTAGCAGTTTTGCATTTCCTCTCATATTAAATGGGGTGCAACTGAATGAAAACGTAGCTTTTCATGATTCATCCTACAGTATAGAATGAATGGCCTATCAGAACTTTTTTTACAGTAGTATATGATTTTTCTCTCATTACTGCGTCCTCTCTAGCCACTTTGAACAACATATTGCCACTGAGAATGAACGCAGCAGTGTTGGTGACGTTCTGCGAATTTGTCTGAGAAGTGGAGTGAAAAACTCCTAGGACTTGGTGTGAATGGTATAGTGCATCAAAATCGGAATCTGTATTCTTTCAGAATTTGAACGAAAGGATCTCAGCGCAGTTGTGAGTAAAGGCCTTAAGACTTATGACACTAATTTGTACGATATTGTATGACCGCTATTCCATTTGTAATGTAAAGTTATATATCATACTATACAGAGAGAATAACATTTACGTACCAAATCCTACAAATCCTTAGAATTGATTAAAACACAGTGCAATTTCAGTAGGTGCAATAACTGGGATATGTGTGTTGGTCAATTTCCTCAACAAATGATCAGGTCTATATAATTATCAAACATACATTAGTAATGGAAAGGAAACATAAACAAAGAGTCTAAGTATTAAAACAAAGACTCCTTTAGTAATACAATTTGTAGGCAGAAGTTGGTACAGACTACAGTATAACAGTATATGATAGTTTCTCCCCCAAGTTCTGCAAAATGTCTAAGACATCCTGTAACTCATATAGCATCCCCAATTACCATACGTAACTTTCCCTAGCAACAACATTTTAATAAATCTAACCTCCCCCTGACAGCAGGAACCACCTTATCAGCAAGTAAAAACTCAGAAATGGGTTTGACCGAAACTTGACCTTTCATCACAAGTATAGAGTCATAACAATGTGAACAAGTGTAAGCATCTTCTGACAGGTGGCTGGTTTCATCAGGTCTGTGGCAGCCTTGTGTTCTCAGAAAACCAGATAACCCCAGTGGGATCCAGACAGGAGTCTGAATTAGAGGTCGACCGATTATGATTTTTCAACGCCGATACTGAATGTTGGAGGACCCAAAAAAAGCCAATTCCGATTAATCAGACGATTTTTTTTATTTCTTTGTAATAATGACAATTACAACAATACTGAATGAACACTTATTTTAAGTTAATATAATACATAAATACTATCATTTTAGCCTCAAATAAATAATGAAACATGTTCAATTTGGTTTAAATAATGCAAAAACAAAGTGTTGGAGAAGAAAGTAAAAGTGCAATATGTGCCATGTAAAAAAGCTAACGTTTAAGTTCCTTGCTCAGAACATGAGAACATATGAAAGCTGGTGGTTCCTTTTAACATGAGTCTTCAATATTCCCAGGTAAGAAGTTTTAGGTTGTAGTTATTATAGGAATTATAGGATTATTTCTCTCTATACGATTTTTATTTCATATACCTTTCACTATTGGATGTTCTTATAGGCACTTTAGTATTGCCAGTGTAACAGTATAGCTTCCGTCCCTCTCCTCGCTCCTACCTGGGCTCAAACCAGGAACACATTGACAACAGCCACCCTCGAAGCAGTGTTACCCATGTAGAGCAAGTGGAACAACTACTCCAAGTCTCAGAGCGAGTGACGTTTGAAACGCTATTAGCGCGCACCCGGCTAACTAGCTATTCATTTCACATCGGTTACACCAGCCTAATCTTGGGAGTTGATAGGCTTGAAGTCATAAACAGCGCAATGCTTGAAGAATTGCAAAGGGCTGCTGGCAAAACGCACGAAAGTGCTGTTTGAATGAATGCTTACGAGCCTGCTGGTGCCTACTGCCGCTCAGTCAGACTGCTCTATTAAATATCAAATCATAGACTTAATTATAATATAATAAACACACAGAAATATGAGCCTTAGGTCATTAATATGGTCGAATCCGCAAACTATCATCTCGAAAACAAAACGTTTATTTTTTTGAGTGAAATACGGAACCGTTCCGTATTTTATCTAACGGGTGGCATCCCTAAGTCTAAATATTCCTGTTACATTGCACAACCTTCAATGTTACGTCATAATTACGTAAAATTCTGTCAAATTAGTTCGCAACGAGCCAGGCGGCCCAAACTGTTGCATATAGCCTGACTCTGCGTGCAATGAACGCAAGAGAACTGACACAATTTCCCCTGGTTAATATTGCCTGCTACCCTGGATTTCTTTTAGCTAAATATGCAGGTTTAAAAATATATACTTCTGTGTATTGATTTTAAGAAAGGCATTGATGTTTATGGTTAGGTACAGTTGTGCAACGATTGTGCTTTTTTCGCAAATGCGCTTTTGTTAAATCATCCCCCGTTTGGCGAAGTTGGCTGTCTTTGTTAGGAAGAAATAGTATTCACACAGTTCACAATGAGCCAGGCAGCTCAAACTGCTGCATATACCCTGACTCTGTTGCAGAGGTGACACATTTCCCCTAGTTAAAAGAAATTCATGTTTGCAGGCAATATTAACTAAATATGCAGGTTTAAAAATATATACTTGTGTATTGATTTTAAGAAAGACATTGATGTTTATGGTTAGGTACACGTTGGAGCAACGACAGTCCTTTTTCACGAATGCGCACCGCATCGATTATATGCAACGCAGTACAGGCTAGATAAACTAGTAATATCATCAACCATGTGTAGTTAACTAGTGATTATGATTGATTGATTGATTGTTTTTTACAAGATAAGTTTAATGCTAGCTAGCAATTTACCTTGGCTTCTTACTGCATTCGTGTAACAGGCAGGCTCCTCGTGGAGTGCAATGTAAAGCAGGTGGTTGGAGCGTTGGACTAGTTAACTGTAAGGTTGCAAGATTGACTCCCCAAGCTGACAAGGTAAAAATCTGTTGTTCTGCCCCTGAACAAGGCAGTTAACCCACCGTTCCTAGGCCGTCATTGAAAATAAGAATGTGTTCTTAACTGACTTGCCTAGTTAAAAAATATTATATATAAAAAATAAAAAATAAATGGCCAATCTGTGGCCAAAAATACCGATTACCGATTGTTATGAAAACTTGAAATCGGCCCTAGTTAATCGGCCATTCCGGTTAATCGGTTGACCTCTAATTCAGACCCCTTCCACTTTTTCCACATTTTGTTACGTTACAGCCTTATTCTAAAATTGATTAAATAAAACAAATCCTCAATACCCCATAATGACAAAGCGAAAACAGGTTTTTAGAATTTTCTTATTGACATAAGTATTCAGACCCTTTGCTATGACACTCGAAATTGAGCTCAGGTGCATCCTGTTTCCATTCGAGATGCTTCCACAAGTTGATTGGAGTCCGACTGTGGTAAATTCAATTGATTGGACATGATTTCGAAAGGCACACACCTGTCTATATAAAGGTCCCACATTTGACAGTGCATGTCAGAGCAAAAACCAAGCCATGAGATTGAAGGAATTGTCCGTAGAGCTCAGAGACAGGATTGTGTCGAGGCACAGATCTGGGGAAGGATACCAAAAACTGTCTACAGCATTGAAGGTCCCCAAGAACACAGTGGCCTCCATCATTCTTAAATGGAAGAAGTTTGGAACCACCAAGACTCTGGCTGCCCAGCCAAACTGAACAAGAAGGGCCTTGGTCAGGGAGGTGACCAAGAACCTGATTGTCACTCTGACAGAGCTCCAGAGTTCCTCTGTGGAAATTGGAGAACCTTCCAGAAGAACAACCATCTCTGCAGCACTCCAGATGGAAGCTACTCCTCAGTAAAAGGCCCATAACAGCCCGCTTGGAGTTTGCCAAAATGCACCCAAAGGACTCTCGGACCATGAGAAACAATATTCTCTGGTCTGATGAAACCAAGATTGAACTATTTGGCCTGAATACCAAGCATCACTTCTGAAGGAAACATGGCACCATACCTACGGTGAAGCATGGTGGTGGCAGCATCATGCTGTGGGGATGTTTTTCAGTGGCAGGTACTGGGAGACTAGTCAAGATCAGGGGAAAGATTAACGAAGCAAAGTACAGAGAGGTCCTTGATGAAAACCTGCTGCAGAGCGCTCAGGATCTCAGTTAGGGGTGACGGTTCTCCTTCCAACAGGACAACAAACCTAAGCACACAGCCAAGACAACGCAGGAGTGGCTTCGGGACAAGTCTCTGAATGTCCCTGAGTTTCCCTGTAAAAACATGTTTTTGCTTTGTCATTATGGGGCATTGTGTGTAGCTTGATGAGGGGGATAAGCAATGTAATAAATTTAGGAATAAGGCTGTAACCTAACACAACGTGGATAAAGTCCAGGGGTCTGAATATTTCCCGAATACACCAGACATTAAGAAAAACAAAGTTCTGGACATACAGACAAGTTTCAATACAGAAGTCAAGACATTGCAAATAATAGTCGTTGCAATCATTGCTATTGGACCTGATAATATTTGAGTGGTATAACACAAAATAAAATCGAAATATTGCACATGAAGAAGGTTAAACCAATGCCTTATACCTTTTAAAGGGTTAATAAATTATGTTATGATAAACTGTAAGGTTTCCTCTTCAGGAGATCTCAGTGTGTGTGTTAAAACCTGTTTTGAGTGTTGTGACCTTCAGACACAATCAGAAGGCGTCTACATTCAGACTAGAGGTCAACCGATTAATCGGAATGGCTGATTAATTAGGAAAGATTTCAAGTTTTCATAACAATCGGTAATCAGTATTTTGGGCCACCGATTTTTTTATTTTATTTTATTTTTATTCTTTATTTTTTTAATATAATATTTTTTAACTAGGCAAGTCAGTTAAGAACACATTCTTATTTCCAATGACGGCCTAGGAATGGTGGGTTAACTTCCTTGTTCAGGGGCAGAACGACAGATTTTTACCTTGTCAGCTTGGGGATTCAATCTTGCAACCTTACGGTTAACTAGTCCAACGCTCTAACCACCTGCTTTACATTGCACTCCACAAGGAGCCTGCCTGTTACGCGAATGCAGTAAGAAGCCAGCTGCTAGCTAGCATTAAACTTATCTTATAAAAAACAATCAATCAATCAATCAATCATAATCACTAGTTAACTACACATGGTTGATGATATTACTAGTTTATTTAGCCTGTACTGCATTGCATATAATCGATGCGGTGCGCATTTGTGAAAAAGGACTGTCGTTGCTCCAACGCGTACCTAACCATAAACATCAATGCCTTTCTTAAAATTAATACACAAGTATATATTTTTACATTTACATTTAAGTCATTTAGCAGACGCTCTTATCCAGAGCGACTTACAAATTGGTGCATTCACCTTATGATATCCAGTGGAACAACCACTTTACAATAGTGCATCTAAATCTTTTAGGGGGGGGGGGGGTTAGAAGGATTACTTTATGCTATCCTAGGTATTCCTTGAAGAGGTGGGGTTTCAGGTGTCTCCGGAAGGTGGTGATTGACTCCGCTGTCCTGGCGTCGTGAGGGAGCTTGTTCCACCATTGGGGTGCCAGAGCAGCGAACAGTTTTGACTGGGCTGAGCGGGAACTGTGCTTCCTCAGAGGTAGGGAGGTGAGCAGGCCAGAGGTGGATGAACGCAGTGCCCTTGTTTGGGTGTAGGGACTGATCAGAGCCTGAAGGTAAACCTGCATATTTAGTTAATATTGCCTGCTAACATGAATTTCTTATAACTAGGGAAAATGTGTCACCTCTGCAACAGAGTCAGGGTATATGCAGCAGTTTGGGCCGCCTGGCTCGTTGCGAACTGTGTGAATACTATTTCTTCTTAACAAAGACAGCCAACTTCACCAAATGGGGGATGATTTAACAAAAGCGCATTTGCAAAAAAAGCACAATCGTTGCACGACTATACCTAACCATAAACATCAATCCCTTTCTTAAAATCAATACACAGAAGTATATATTTTTAAACCTGCATATTTAGCTAAAAGAAATCCAGGTTAGCAGGCAATATTAACCAGGTGAAATTGTGTCAGTTCTCTTGCGTTCATTGCATGCAGAGTCAGGCTATATGCAACATTTTGGGCCGCCTGGCTCATTGCGAACTAATTTGCCAGAATTTTACGTAATTATGACATAACATTGAAGGTTGTGCAATGTAACAGGAATATTTAGACTTAGGGATGCCACCCGTTAGATAAAATACGGAACGGTTCCGTATTTCACTGACAGGAAAAACGTTTTGTTTTCAAGATGATAGTTTCCGGATTCAACCATATTAATGACCTAAGGCTCGTATTTCTGTGTGTTTATTATATTATAATTAAGTCTATGATTTGATATTTGATAGAGCAGTCTGACTGAGCGGTGGTAGGCCTTTGCAATTCTTCAAGCATTGCGCTGTTTATGACTTCAAGCCTATCAACTCCCAAGATTAGGCTGGTGTAACCGATGTGAAATGGATAGCTAGTTAGCCGGGTGCGCGCTAATAGCGTTTCAAACGTCACTCGCTATGAGACTTGGAGTAGTTGTTCCACTTGCTCTACATGGGTAACACTGCTTCGAGGGTGGCTGTTGTCGATGTGTTCCTGGTTTGAGCCCAGGTAGGAGCGAGGAGGGGGACGGATGCTATACTGTTACACTGGCAATACTAAAGTGCCTATAAGAACATCCAATAGTGAAAGGTATATGAAATACAAATCGTATAGAGAGAAATAGTCCTATAATTCTTATAATAACTACAACCTAAAACTTCTTACCTGGGAATATTGAAGACTCATGTTAAAAGGAACCACCAGCTTTCATATGTTCTCATGTTCTGAGCAAGGAACTTAAACGTTAGCTTTTTTACATGGCACATATTGCACTTTTACTTTCTTCTCCAACACTTTGTTTTTGCATTATTTAAACCAAATTGACATGTTTCATTATTTATTTGAGGCTAAATTGATAGTATTTATGTATTATATTAACTTAAAATAAGTGTTCATTCAGTATTGTTGTAATTGTCATTATTACAAAGAAATAAAAAAAATCGTCTGATTAATCGGAATTGGCTTTTTTGATCCTCCAATAATCGGTATCGGTATCGGTGTAAAAAAAACAAAAAAACATAATCGGTCGACCTTTAGTCTGAATACTTCCGAATGCACTGTATTTTGTCTGTTTGTATGTAATGTTTTCATGTTTATATGTTCACCTGCCCAGAGAATGATGGAAATGAGCTGTTAGCTAAATCTGGTGCAAAGCATCATTTATCTGCTTTTTTTGGTACTTATTTTGTTGTTGTACATTGTCCCTGTCCAAATAAATAATACAAAAATATATCACAGCTGCCCATGTCCCTTAAAGTTGATGATGTGTTTGTTACTGACAAGAAGCACATGGCTGAGCTTTTTAATCACCACTTCATTAAGTCAGAATTTCTATTTGACTCAGCCATGCCTCCTTGCCCGTCCAACATTTCCTCATCTCCCACCCCTTCTAATGCGACTAGCCCCGATGCTCCTCCCTCTTTTTCCCCTGTTTTTCCCCTTCCCCTGTATAAAGTCAGAACATCTGCTATCTCACATCAACAACAGCTCAGGCAGTAGGAAGCTCTCTCATCCATTTATATGCAGATGACAGTCTTATACTCAGCTGGCCCCTCCCCAGATTTTGTGTTAAATCCTCTACAACAAAGCTTTCTTAGTGTCCAACAAGCTTTCTCTGCCCTTAACCTTGTTCTGAACACCTCCAAAACAAAGGTCATGTCGTTTGGTAAGAGGACTGCCTCTCTCCCCACAGGTGTGATTACTACCTCCTGAGGGTTTAGAGCTTGTGGTAGTCACCTCATACAAGTACTTGGGAGTATGGCTAGACGGTACACTGTCCTTCTCTCAGCACATATCAAATCTGCAGGCTAATGTTAAATCTAAACTTGGTTTCCTCTATCGTAATCGCTCCTTCTTTCACCCCAGCTGCCAAACTAACCCTGATTCAGATGACCATCCTACCCATGCTAGATTACGGAGATGAAATTTATAGATTGTCAGGTAAAGGTGCTCTTGAGCGGCTAGATGTTCTTTACCATTCGACCATCAGATTTGCCACCAATGCTCCTTATAGGACACATCGCTGCACTCTATACTCCTCTGTAAACTGGTCATCTCTGTATACCTGTCACAAGACCCACTGTTTGATGCCTATTTATAAAACCCTCTTAGGCCTCACTCCCCCTATCTGAGATATCTACTGCAGCTCTCATCCTCCACAAACAACACCCGTTCTGCCAGTCACATTCTGTTAAAGGTCCCCAAAGCGCACACATCCCCGGGTTGCTTGTCTTTTCAGTTCGCTGCAGCTAGCGACTGGAACGAGCTGCAACAAACACTCAAACTGGACAGTTTTATCTCAATCTCTTAATTCAAAGACTCAATCACGGACACTCTTACTGACAGTTGTGGCTGCCTTGCGTGATGTATTGTTGTCTCTACCTTCTTGCCCTTCGTGCTGTTGTCTGTGCCCAATAATGTTTGTACCCTGTTTTGTGTTGCTGCCATGTTGTGTTGCTGCCATGCTATGTTGTCGTCTTAGGTCTCTCTTTATGTAGTGTTGTCTCTCTTGTGGTGATGTGTGTTTTGTCCTATATTTCTATTTATTTCATTTTTAATTCCAGCCCCCGTCCCCGCAGGGGGCCTTTTGGTAGGCCATCATTGTAAATCAGAATTTGTTCTTAACTGACTTAAATACAAAAATTAAGAATATTCACTAATGCTACCAACTACACTCTCTCATTGTTGCTCCCTCTATCTCGCTCCCAACAGTCATGACATGCCCTGATCCCAGTGTGCTGAGAAATGGTGAGGTGTCTCCTGTCCTATTGCAGTATGTTGTTGGGAACCAGACCACTTATGAATGCCATGACGGTTACGCTTTCGCCGGCTCCGCCTCCAGAGTCTGCAAGAGTAATGGGAAGTGGAGTGGCGACACGCCTATCTGTGATCATGGCTGTAAGTGAAAAGATATCTTTGGTCCAACCTCTTACAAATCCCTTTACCAACCCCCAGAGATCCTGAAAGGCCCTGTGCAGTCAAAAACATTTTCCTGTCTTTTATGTATATTTCCACACTATTATGTTGGAATAACACTGAAATTGTGATAATGATGATGATGCCCTTTTAGTGTAATTGTTGATTGACAAAACCACCTGATATTTCTGCCTGTTTTGGTCGGATGGAGTTTTGGCCTTCCATGGTGACATCACCATGTGGTAAATTACTTAATAGACCAATAAGAGAGTTCCAAACCTCTCTGCCAATGCCAACACATGTTTGGTTTTCCTCTCCCCACTCAGACCACTCCCAGACAGTCCTAGAAAAATTCTTGCTTGAGAAATTGCTCTTTGCTAAGAAGCCATTTTTGTTTCTTTTTGACCATTTCAATTGAAAACAATCACACTAAGGTACTTAATTGTTACAGAGAAATTACTTGTAATGAGATAAAAATGTCTGCATCGGGCCTTTAAGGGTTGGTTAGGTCATGAGGACTGTAAGACATTGGGGATCTGCATGTCAGATGTAGAGCTGGCTGTGTTCCAAATGGCACAGAGCGTTAGTCTATTGGAATAACGTGTTTTCTTAAGGTAAAGTTTTTGTATGTAAAGGTAATTCCTCCGGTCCATTGTTTCCTTATCTTACTCCACCTTATCCCACACCCTAGCTGGACATTGCCGTGACCCTGGCGTTCCCCCGGGGGCCAAGCGCAATGGAAATATGCTTGATATAGGTGACCGGGTGACCTATGAATGTTCTTTAGGACTGATGCTGCTGGGATCGAAGGAGCGGATATGCCTGGAGGGTGGAGACTGGTCAGGAACTGAGCCTGTCTGTTACAGTGAGGAACCATAAACCCATCCCTCACATTGTCAATAAATCCATGTAACACATAATATACACAGATGCAGTTAGAAGCTGCTAAACTAGATACGTAGAGTTTGAACATTTACATTTTACAGGTAAACACTACTATGACACCCCAGAGGAGGTGTCCAAGTACTTCTCTACATCCCTCGAGAATCGTCTGGCAATATCTGGCCTGGATGACAATAGTGAGTTGCCAAGACCCATATGTAGTGAACGACATTGTTCCTCTTTTTGTTTTGTTTTATACACCCCGTGCTACATTTTTTTTGCTTTGAAATCTGTACCATGCGAATTGAATATTGTCTTACAGCTGATGGGCAGCAAGTACAAAGGTCCATCCAGATGAGGCAGGGAGGCAAGCTCCACATCTACATTGCTCTGGATAATTCAGGGAGCATAAGCAGAGATAATTTTACTGTGGCCAAAAACTGTGTTAAAGCCCTCATCAACCAGGTACAGTATTACTAGTATTAAGACAAACAGACAGCTCAGATCTGTTGTACAATCTTTACAATACATTTAGGGCCCTATTCAGACTTGAGGTAAGTTTACTTAACATGGATTTAAGTAATAAAATGTTGACTTAAGTCCATGTTTTATTGACTTAAGTCAATGTTAAGTCTACTCATCTCAAGTCTGATTAGGGCCCATAGTAATATATAATAGTATATGCCATTTAGCAGATGCTTTAATCCAAAGCGACTTACAGTCATGCGTGCAATACTTTACTTTCTAGTAACACTATTGCAGTACAAATGGTCAGTTATTTGTTTTGATATCAAGAAACTTTTGTTTTGTTATGCTTTGGTTGTGTTTCTTTTCTCTCTTACACTTCCTCCTCTCCATTTTTGACTGGGCAGATATCTTTTTTTGAAGTCATTCCGAGGTACGGAATTCTGAGCTTTGCATCTGAGGTCAATGAGATTGTTGATATCTTCTCTCCTTACTCACACTCAGACATGGTTTTACAGAACTTAAATAATGTCACCTATGGTAAGAACATGGCTTTTATTATTTGACCATCACAATCTACAGTATGTAAATAAATTATGTATTATTGTTTGTTGTTTTTTCTTTTGTGTCTGACTGGCAAACATGTTGGTGGCAATGCATAGTTCTCAGAGTAAGATTTCCTCCTTCAACAGGTAAATTAAATGGTACTGGAAGTAACCTCTCAAGGGTATTTAAAAGAATCCATGGAAAGATGGCTGTCTTTAAGGAAAGAAATGAGCTTGAAGACACACAGCAGGCCATTATTATGTTTACAGATGGTAATGTTGTTGTGTGTGAGTATTTGGTTTTACTATCCTTGTGGGGAACATAAGTCCTCACAGTTAGTGGGGACATTTACCGGTCCCCACAAGGAAAAAGGCTATTTTAGGCTTAGGTGTTAGGTTTAGGGTTACAATTAGGGTTAGGTGTTAGGTGTTTGGGGTTAGGTCTAGGGTTAAGGAAAATATGATTTTGAATGGGAATCAATTGTTTGGTCCCCACAAGGATAGTAAAACAAATGTGTGTGTGTGTGTGTGTGTGTGTGTGTGTGTGTGTGTGTGTGTGTGTGTGTGTGTGTGTGTGTGTGTGTGTGTGTGTGTGTGTGTATGTGTGTGTGTGTGTGTGTGTGTGTGTGTGTGTGTGTGTGTGTGTGTGTGTGTGTGTGTGGGAGTCTGTGTACAGGTGTGTGTGGGAGTCTGTGTACAGGTGTGTGTGTGTGTGTATGTATTGTACCAGTCAAAAGTTTGGACACACCTACTCATTCAAGGCTTTTTATTATTTTCTACATCGTAGAATAATAGTGAAGACATCACAACTATGAAACAACACATATGGAATCATGCAGTAACCAAACAACTGTTAAACAAATCCAAATATATTTTCGATTTGAGATTCTTCAAAGTATCTCTTTGCCTTGATGACAGCTTTGCACACTCTTGGGCCTTCTTTCAACCAGCTTCATGATGTAGTCACCTGGAATGCATTTCTATTAACAGGTGCGCCTTGTTAAAAGTTAATTTGTGGAAATTATTTCCTTCTTAATGTGTTTGAGCCAATCAGTTGTGTTGTGACAAGGTAAGGGTGGTATACAGAAGATAGCCCTATTTGGTAAAATACCAAGTCCATATTATGGCAAGAACAGCTCAAATAAGCAAGAGAAACAAGAGTTCATCATTACTTTAAGACATGAAGATCAGTCAATATGGAAAATTTCAAGAACTTCGAAAGTTCTCTTCAAGTGCAGTTGCAAAAACCATCAAGCGCTATGATGAAACTGGCTCTCATGAGGATCGCCATAGGAAAGGAATACCCAGAGTTACCTCTGATGCGGAGGATAATTTCATTAGGGTTTCCAGCCTCAGAAATTGCAGCCCAAATCAATGCTTCACAGAGTTCAAGTAACAGACACATCTCAACATCTACTGTTCAGAGGAGACTGCGTGAATCAGGCCTTCATGCTCGAATTGCTGCAAAGAAACCACTACTAAAGGACACCAATAAGAAGAGACTTCTTATCATTTGTTTTTTCAACAATGACCCAACACACCTCCCGGTGTAATCGCTGTAAGGGCTATTTGACCAAGAAGGAGAGTGATGGAGTGCTATATCAGATGACTTGGCCTCCAATCACCCAACATCAACCCAGTTGAGATGGTTTGGGATGAGTTGTACCACAGAGTGAAGGAAAAGCAACGAACAAGTGCTCAGCATATGTGGGAACTCCTTCAAGACTGTTGGAAAAGCATTCCAGGTGAAGCTGGTTGAGAGAATGCCAAGAGTGTGCAAAGCTGCCATCAAGGCAAATGGTGGCTTCTTTGAAGAATCTCAAATATAAAACATATTTTGATTTAACACTTTATGGTTACTACATAATTTCATATGTGTTTCATAGTTTTGATGTCTTCAATGTAGAAAATAGTAAAAATTAAGAAAACCCCTTGAATAAGTAGGTGTGTCCAAATTTTTGACTGGTACTGCATGTGTGAATGTATAATACAATTCAAGGTAGATTTAATGTATTTAATTCTCGCCATTCCTGCAGGCAAAACTAACATGGGGGGAAGTGCAGAGCCCACTGTTATCAGGATTAGGAACCTGATGGAAGAAATACATGGCAAAGACTGGCAGAAATATCTGGGTAAAATCAACTGCTGAACACTCTTGTCATAAATGTACTCTATTCACCTTATGTAGCCCCAGCCACTTGACCCAGTTCTTGATTGAACGCTTTTGTCTTTCAAACAAACAAAGCAAAATAAGCAAAACCATTGTTACAGTGCCTTCAGAAAGTATTCACACCGCTTGAATTTTTCCCCATTTTGTTGTTGTTACAAAGTGGCATTATCCATGGATTGAATTGTCATTTTTTGGTCAACAATCTACACAAAATACTCTTGTCATGAAAAATAATAAGAATATATCTTGATTAGATAAGTATTCAACACCCTGACTCAATACATGTTAGAATCACCTTTGGCAGCGATTACAACTGTGAGACTTTCTGGGTAAGTCTTTCCACACCGGGATTGTGCAAAATTTGCCTATTTATTATTTTCAAAATTCTTCAAGCTCTGTCAAATTGGTTGTTGATCATTGCTAGACAACTATTTTCAGGTCTTGCCATACATTTTCAAGCAGATTTAAGCTAAAACTGTAACTCGACCAAAACTAACTCGAACCTTCACTGTCTTCTTGGTAAGCAACTCCAGTGTAAATTTGGGCTTGGGTTTTAGGTTATTGTCCTGCTGAAAGCTGAATTAATCTCCCAGTGTCTGCTGGAAAGCAGACGGAACCAGATTTTCCTCTAGGATTTTTCCAGCGTTTAGCGCCATGGTTTGTTTTTTTTATCCTGAAAACATCCCAGTACTTAACGATTACGAGCATACCCATCACATGATGCAGCCACCACTATGCTTGAAAATATGGAGAGTGGTACTAAGTAATGTGTTGTATTGGATTTTCCCTTAACATAACACTTTGCTTTCAGGACAGAAAGTTAATTGCTTTGCCACATTTTTTGCACTATTACTTTAATGCCTTGTTGCAAACAGGATGCATGTTTTGGAATATTTTTTAACCTGGACAGGCTTCCTTTTCACTCTGTCAGTTAGATTAGTGTTGTGGAGTAACTACAATGTTGTTAATCCATCCTCAATTTTCTCCTATCACAGCCATTAAACTCTCTAACTCCCATGGTGAAATCCCTAAGCAATTTCCTGCCTCTCCAGGAACTGAATTAGGAAGGACACCTTTTGTCTTTGTAGTGACTGGGTGTATTTATACACCATCCAAAGTGAAATGAATAACTTCACCGTGCTTTAAGGTCGATGTCCATACCCCCGCAGAAATCAAATTAGCATAATAAAAAAATCCCCATAAAAATCTGTCAGTTTAAGATAGAGATATCTGCATTGCACGCGTCTCAATACATCCGTCTATGTCACACTTCCGCGTCTGCGGTGAAAGGTGACAGAGAAAGAGGGTGTTTGTCAGACCATGAGTCATCCCGAAAATCGGTCTTCTTACAAAATCTGTATCGTGACCCCTCTCTTGAACGATGGGACTCTCACGAACACGATGGTGTTCTCCATGTTCGCCTACGACCCCCACAAGCTACTCGTCTGAAGTCGGTACAGACGATTTGCTAACTTCTGTCTGTATTGTCCGAACAGTGTTGTATACACACTAATATTAGCAAAGGTGAGACTCTCACAAACGTGTCGGTTGTTTTGCTCTAAGACACCCACAGGCCTCACAAGACTTGTCTTAAAGTCCCCTGGTACCAGTTGAATGGAAGTACAGTGCCTTCGGAAAGTATTCAGACACCTTGATTTTTTCAATATTTTGTTACAGCCTTATTCTCAAATTGATTAAATCTTCTTTTTTTCAGCAGTCAACAACACCCCATAATGACAAAGCGAAAACAGGTTTTTAGATTTTTTTGAAAATGTATTTAAAAGAAAATTGAAATAACTTTACATAAGTATTCAGACCCTTTGCTATGAGACTCGAAATTGAGCTCAAGTGCATCCTGTTTCCATTGATCATCATTGACTGGAGTCAACCTGTGGTATATTCAATTGATTGAACATGATTTGGAAAGGCACACACCTGTCTATATAAGGTCCAGTGGTGGAAAAACAACCCAATTGTCATACTTGAGTAAAAGTAAAGATACCTTAATAGAAAATGACTCAAGTAAAAGTGAAAGTCACCCAGTAAAATCCTACTTAAGTAAAAGTTAAGTATTTGTTTTTAAATATGCTTAAGTATCAATAGTAAATGTAATTGCTAAAATATACTTAAGTATCAAAATCATTTCAAATGACTTATATTCAGCAAACCAGACAGCACGTTTTTCTTGTTTTTTTAATTTACAAATAATCAGGGGCACACCAACACTCAGACATGATTTACAAAAAAGCTTTGTGTTTAGTGAGTCTGCTAGATCAGAGGCAGTAGGGTTGACCAGGGATTTTCTCTTTAAGTGTCTGAATTAGACCATTTTCCTGTCCACCTAAGCATTCAAAATGTAACATGTACTTTTGGGTGTCAGGGAAAATGTATGGAGTAAAAAGTACATTATTTTCTTTTGTAATGTAGTGGAGTAAAAGTGAATGTTGTCAGAAATAGAAATAGTAAAGTAAAATACAGATACCCCCCAAAAAACTACTTAAGTAGTACTTTAAAGTATTTTTACTTAAGTACTTTACACCACTAAGGTCCCACAGTTAGTTGACAGTGCATGTCAGAGCAAAAACCAAGCCATGAGTTCAAAGGAATTGTCCATAGAGCTCCGAGACAGGATTGTGTCGAGGCACAGATCTGGAGAAGGGTACCAAAAAATGTTACCAAGAACACAGTGGCCTCCATCATTCTTAAATGGAAGACGTTTGGATCCACTAAGATCTGGCCGCCTGGCCAAACTGAGCAATCGGGGGAGAAGGGCCTTAGTCAGGGAGGTGACCAAGGGCCTTCGTCAGGGAGGTGACCAAGAACCAGATGGTCACTCTGACAGAGCTCCAGAGTTCCTCTGTGGATATGGAAGGACAACCATCTCTGCTGCACTCCACCAATCAGGCCTTTATTGGTAGAGTGGCCAGACGGAAGCCACTCCTCAGTAAAAGGAACATGACAGCCCGCTTGGAGTTTGCCAAAAGACCACATTTAAAAAAATGTAATTTAATTTATTAAGTAGGCAAGTCAGTTAAGAACAAATTCTTATTTACAATGTCGGCCTACCAGGGAACAGTGGGTTAACTGCCTTGTTTAGGGGCAGAGCCACAGATTTTACCTTGTCAGCTCTGGGATTTGAGCCAGCAACCTTTTGGTCACTGGCCCAATGCTCTAACAACTAGGCTACCTGCCGCCCCTAGATAAATACTCTCAGACCATGAGAAACATTCTCTTTGAACTCTTTGGCCTGAATACCAAGCGTCACGTCGGGAGGAAACCTTGCACCATCCCTACAGTCAAGTATGGTGGTGGCAGCATCATGCTGTGGCAATGTTTTTCAGCGGCAGAGACTGAGAGACTTGTCAGGATCGAGGGAAAGATGAACGGAGCAATGTACAGCGAGATCCTTGATGAAATCCTGCTCCAGAGCACTCAGGACCTCAGACTGGGGCAAAGGTTGACCTTCCAACAGGACAACGACAAGTCTCTGAATGTCCTTGAGTGGCCCAGCCAGAGCCAGACCTGAACCCGATCGAACATCTCTGGAGAGACCTGAAAATAGCTGTGCAGCAACATTCCCCATGCAACCTGACAGGGCTTGAGAGGATCTGCAGAGAAGAATGGGAGAAACTCCCCAAATACAGGTGTGCCAAGCTTGTAGCGTCATATCCAAGAAGACTTGAGGCTGTAATCGTTGTCAAAGGTTCTTCAACAAAGTAGTGAGTAAAGGGTCTGAATACTTATGTAAATGTAATATTTCAATTTTTTTATTTGTATAAATTTACAAACATTTTTAAAAACCTGTTTTTGCTTTGTCATTATGGGGTATTGTGTGTAGATTGGTAAGGGAAAAAAACAATAATACATTTTAGAATAAGGCTGTAATGTAACAAAATGTGGAAAAAGTCAAGGGGTCTTTATACTTTCCGAATGCAATGTAAACTCAGCAAAAAAATAAACTTCCCTTTTTCAGGACCCTGTCTTTCAATGATAATTTGTAAAAATCCAAATAACTTCACAGATCTTCATTGTAAATGATTTAAACACTGTTTCCCATGCTTGTTCAATGAACCATAAACAATTAATGAACACCACTTGTCACAGGCCGGCTCATAGCCGGTGGCAAAAATGAGGGGACATGAACAACAGGTATAGGCCAATCAAAAGGTTCTTTATTGTAAACCAAAAACTATTAACTTTAAACAAAGAAAAAGGAATGAGGTGTGGAAATGTCATAATGTAGGGTGTATGTAAGGTGCATGGATGTATGAATCTGTGTGTGTGAACATGACTGAGTGGAAACTAAGTAAACCTACAAAGGAACAAACAAAACAGAATCATACCTGGAGGAGCAGGGAGAGAGAGAGAGAGTGGTTAGTGAAGCAGTTTTAAACCCTGAGCCCAGGTGGCTCCAATCATGCCAGCTCCAATCACTAACGACCCTCCTCTGCCTGCAGGAGGAACCGCCCCTGCACTGCAGAGGGGCCGTGACACCCCCCTCCTTAAAATGAGGGTCCCACCCTCAACCCAAATTACGACCCAACATATTTAAAACAATCCAAAATTCCCCCCCAAAAAACAGATACCAGTCCCGGCTCCTAGCAGTAGCCCCGTGTCCCCTAGCTGACTGTCCGCCCCTCAAACTTGGCAGCCCTGGTACCTAGGGAGCAATTTAAGAGGAAAGAGGCGCAGACAGCCCGCAGGGGTCAGCAGAGAGAAAATACAAACTAGGCTAAAGGAGCACGGGACAGAGCATCAGCAATGATATTATCCTTACCACTAATGTGTCTAATATCGAGGTTGAATGGTTGCAAGAACAAAGCCCAACGCATCAGGCACTGGTTGGGATTTTGCAGGGACTTCAGAAAAAATAAGTGGGTTGTGGTCAGTGAACACAGTTAAAGGGGTCAAACCAGAACCAACATAGACTTCGAAGTGCTGTAAAGCCCAAATGAGACCTAAAGCCTCCTTTTCAATTACAGAATAGTTTTGCTGATACTTATTACATTTCCGGGAAAAGAAACTGACTGGACACTCAACATTGTCATCATTTTCCTGGAGAAGCACAGCCCCAGCATCGATTTGACTGGCGTCTACCTGCAATTTGAAAGGTTTCCCAAAATTTGGTGCTACCAACACGGGTGCCAAACACAAAAGAGCCTTAACTGCATCAAATGCCTCTTGACACTGGGTGGACCAGATAAATTCAGCCTTGGCCTTCAACAGGGGGGACACTACTACCGAAAAGTTCTTACAGAAAGCACGGTAGTACCCCGCCATTCCCAGGAAGCGCATCAGCACTTTCTTTGTGGAGGGCTGTGGGAACTGCTTCACAGCCTGAACCTTGGCTTCCATGGGACAGACAACACCCTGACCAACAACCTTGCCTAGGTATGTGACTGTAGCTTTGGCAAACTCACACTTTGCCAAATTGATAGTCAACCTGGCCCACACCAGTCTTTCAAACAGGGCTTGCACTCTACAGACATGCTCCTCCCAAGAGTCTGAGTAGACGACCATGTCGTCCAAATACACGGCACACCCTTCCAGACCTGAGACCACCCGATTCATCAGCCTCTGGAAGGTGGCTGGAGCATTCCGCAACCCGAAAGGCATCACTGTATAAGAGAACAAACCAGATGGAGTTATAAAGGCAGCAATCTCACAAGCTCTTTTGGTAAGGGGTACTTGCCAATATCCCTTTAAAATATCAAATTTGCTAACATACTTTGCTGACCCAACTTGCTCAATACAGTCCTCCATCCTAGGAAGAGGGTTAAGGTCTGCTTTAGTAACATTGTTAACTTTTCTATAATCAGTGCAAGGTCTGAAAGTGGAATCAGACTTTTTGATCAGAAGACAGGGTGAAGCCCAATTTGACAACATGGCTCCGCAATACCATTGTCCAACATATACTGCACCTCTAATTTCCAATTGCAGTTGATAAAATCTGTTTGATAGGCTTAGCATCTCCGATGTCTATGTCATGCTCAATTAAGTGGGTTTTTGATAGAGTGTCAGAAACTGTGGAACGGTCGTTAAGACACTAGCAGCTTACAGACGGTAGGCAATTAAGGTCACAGTTATGAAAACTTAGGACACTAAAGAGGCCTTTCTACTGACTCTGAAAAACACCAAAAGAAAGATGCCCAGGGTCCCTGCTCATCTGCGTGAACGTGCCTTAGTCATGCTGCAAGGAGGCATGAGGAGTGCAGATGTGGCCGGGGCAATAAATTGCAATTTCCATACTGTGATACTCCTAAGAGAGCGCTACAGGGAGACAGGACGGACAGTTGATCGTCCTCGCAGTGACAGACCACGTGTAACAACACCTGCACAGGATCGGTACATCCGAACATCACACCTGCGTGACAGGTACAGGATGGCAACAACAACTGCCCGAGTTACACCAGGAACGCACAATCCCTCCATCAGTGCTCAGACTGTCCGCAATAGGCTGAGAGAAGCTGGACTGAGGGCTTGTAGGTCTGTTGTAAGGCAGGTCCTCACCAGACATCACCGGCAACAACGTCGCCTATGGGCACAAACCCACCGTCGCTGGACCAGACAGGACTGGCAAAAGGTGCTCTTCACTGACGAGTCGTGGTTTTGTCTCACCAGGGGTGATGGTCGGATTCACATTTATCGTCGAAGGAATGAGCATTACACCGAGGCCTGTACTCTGGAGCGGGATCGATTTGGAAGTGAAGGGTCCGTCATGGTCTGGGGCGGTGTGTCACAGCATCATCGGACTGAGCTTGTCATTGCAGGCGATCGTAATGCTGTGCGTTACAGGGAAGACATCCTCCTCCCTCATGCGGTACCCTTCCTGCAGGCTCATCCTGACATGACCCTTCAGCATGACAATGCCACCAGCCATACTGCTCGTTCTGTGCGTGATTTCCTGCAAGACAGGAATGTCATTGTTCTGCCATGGCCAGCGAAGAGCCCGGATCTCAATCCCATTGAGCACGTCTGGGATCTGTTGGATCAGAGGGTGAGGGCTAGGGCCAGGGCCATTCCCCCCAGAAATGTCCGGGAACTTGCAGGTGCCTTGGTGGAAGAGTGGGGTGACATCTCAAAGCAAGAACTGGCAAATCTAGTACAGTTCATGAAGAGGAGATCCACTGCCGTACTTAATGCAGCTGGTGGCCACACCAGATACTGACTGTTACTTTTGATTTTGACCCCCCATTATTCCATTTCTGTTTGTCACGTCTGTGGAACTTGTTCAGTTTAAGTCTCAGTTGTTGAATCTTGTTATGTTCATACAAATATTTACACATGTTAAATTTGCTGAAAATAAACGCAGTTGACAGTGAGAGGACGTTTCTTTTTTTTGCTGAGTGTATATATATATGGTGTGCCAAAACAAGAGGTTAAATAAATGTAAAAAAATAAGTTACCTGATCTTTCTTATGTCTCTCACATATACACCACCGATCAAAAGTTTGGGGTCACTTAGAAATGTCCATGTTTTTGTCCGTTAAAATAATAGCAAATTGATCAGAAATACAGTGTAGACATTGTTAATGTTGTAAATGACTATTGTAGCTGGAAACGGCTGATTTTTAATGGAATATCTACATAGGCGTACAAAGGCCCATTATCAGCAACCATCACTCCTTTGTTCCAATGGCATGTTGTGTTAGCTAATTATTATTATTATTATATATTTTTTTGATTTAACCTTTATTTAACTAGGCAAGTCAGTTGAGAACAAAATCTTATTTAAAATGATGGCCTACACCGGCCAAACTCAGACAACGCTGGGCCAATTGTGCGCCACCCTATGGGACTCCCAATCACGGCCGGTTGTGATCCAGTCTGGATTCGAACCAGGTTATCTGTAGTGACGTCTCTAGCTTAGACCACTGCGCCACTTGGGAGCCCAAGAGCCTAATCCAAGTTTATCATTTTAAAAGGCTAATTGATCAATAGAAAACCCTTTTGCAATTATGTTAGCACAGCTGAAAACTGTGTCCTGATTAAAGAAGCAATAAAGCTGACCTTTCGACTAGTTGAGTATCTGAAGCATCAGCATTTGTGGGTTCGATTACAGGCTCAAAATGGCTAGAAACAAAGAACTTTCTTCTGAAACTCGTCAGTCTTTTCTTGTTCTGACAAATGAATGCTATTCCATGCGAGAAATTACCAAGAAACTGAAGATCTCGTACAATGCTGTGTACTACTCCCTTCACAGAACAGTGCAAACTGGCTCTAACCAGAAAAGAAAGAGGAGTGGGAGGCCCCAGTGCACAGATGAGCAAGAAGACAAGTACAGTTGTGGCCAAAAGTTTTGAGAATGACACAAATATACATTTTCACAAAGTCTGCTGCCTCAGTTTGTATGATGGCAATTTGCATATACTCCAGAATGTTATGAAGAGTGATCAGATGATCATTTGCCATGCAAATGAACTGAATCCCTAAAAAACCTTTTCACTGCATTTCAGCCCTGCCACTAAAGGACCAGCTGACATCATGTCAGTGATTCTCTTATTAACACAGATGTGAGTGTTGACGAGGACAAGGCTGGAGATCACTCTGTCATGCTGATTGAGTTCGAATAACAAACTGGAAGCTTCAAAAGGAGGGTGGTGCTTGGAATCATTGTTCTTCCTCTGTCAACCATGGTTACCTGCAAGGAAACACGTGCCGTCATTGCTTTGCACAAAAAGGGCTTCACAGGCAAGGATATTGCTGCCAGTAAGATTGCACCTAAATCAACCATTTATTGGATGATCAAGAACATCAAGGAGAGCGGTTCAATTGTTGTGAAGAAGGCTTCAGGGCGCCCAAGAGAGTCCAGCATGCGTCAGGACCGTCTCCTAAAGTTGATTCAGCTGCGGGATCGGGGCACCACCAGTACTGAGCTTGCTCAGGAATGGCAGCAGGCAAGTGTGAGTGCATCTACACGCACAGTGAGGCGAAGACTTTTGGAGGATGGCCTGGTGTCAAGAAGGACAGCAAAGAAGCCACTTCTCACCAGGAAAACATCAGGGACAGACTGATATTCTGCAAAAGGTACAGGGATTGGACTGCTGAGGACTGGGGTAAAGTCATTTTCTCGGATGAATCCCCTTTCCGATTGTTTGGGGCATCCGGAAAAAAGCTTGTCCGGAGAAGACAAGGTGAGCGCTACCATCAGTCCTGTATCATCCTGAGACCATTCATGTGTGGGGTTGCTTCTCAGCCAAGGGAGTGGGCTCACTCACAATTTTGCCTAAGAACACAGCCATGAATAAAAAATGGTACCAACACATCCTCTGAGAGCAACTTCTCCCAACCATCCAGGAACAGTTTGGTGATGAACAATGCCTTTTCCAGCATGATGGAGCACCTTGCCATAAGGCAAAACTAAGTGGCTCTGGTAACAAAACATCAATATTTTGGTCCATGGCCAGGAAACTCCCCAGACCTTAATCCCATTGAGAACTTGTGGTCAATCCTCAAGAGGCGGGTGGTCAAACAAAAACCCACAAATTCTGACAAACTCCAAGCATTGATTATGCAAGAATGGGCTGCGATCAGTCAGGATGTGGCCCAGAAGTTATTTGACAGCATTCCAGGGCGGATTGCAGAGGTCTTGAAAAAGAAGGGTCAACACTGCAAATATTGACTCTTTGCATCAACTTCATGTAATTGTCAATAAAAGCCTTTGACACGTATGAAATGCTTGTAATTGTACTTCAGTATTCCATAGCAACATCTGACAAAAATATCTAAAGACACTGAAGCAGCAGACTTTGTGAAAATTAATACTTGTGTCATTCTCAAAACTTTTGGCCACGACTGTACATTAGAGTGTCTAGTTTGAGAAACAGACTCCTCACAAGTCCTCAACTGGCAGCTTCATTAAATTGTACCCGCAAAACACCAGTCTCAATGTCAACAGTGAAGAGGCGACTCAGGGATGCCGGCCTTCTAGGCAGAGTTCCTCCGGCCAGTGTTCTTTTGCCCATCTTAATATTTTATTTTTATTGGCCAATCTGAGCTATGGCTTTTTCTTTGCAGCTCTGCATAGAAGGCCAGCATTCCGGAGTCACCTCTTCACTGTTGACGTTGAGACTCGTGTTTTGCAGATACTATCGCCTGGAATGGCCTTCATTTCTCAGAAAAAGAATAGACTGATGAGTTTCAGAAGAAAGTACTTTGTTACTAGCCATTTTGAGCCTGTAATCGAACCCATAAATGCTGATGCTCCAGATACTCAACTAGTCGAAAGAAAGCAAGTTTTATTGCTTCTTTAATCAGAACAACAGTTTTCAGCTGTGCTAACATAATTGCAAAAGGTTTTTCTAATGATTAATTAGCCTTTTAAAATTATAAACTTGGATTAGCTAACACAACGTGCCTTTGGAACACAGGAGTGATGGTTGCTGATAATGGGCCTATGTAGATATTCCATTAAAAATCAGACGTTTCCAGCTGCGATAGTCATTTACAACACTAACAATGTCTACACTGTATTTCTGATCAATTTTATGTTATTTTAATGGACCAAAAATTAGCTTTTCTTTCAAAACAAGGACATTTCTAAGTGACTCCAAACCTTTCAATGGTAGTGTAGGACAGACACTTAAGAACAAACTTCCTTTTACATTTTTTGGGGTTGGACTATCTGGTTTTCCATGTCGTGAATCTGTTATTCAATGCATTTATATGGGCTAATAGCCGTAAAATAATCATGAAATAGTTGTTTCATTTCTTTTTGGGCTGATTCAAAAACAAATACCTAAATTATCCTTTGTATGACTTATTTAAAACAATTCCATATAGCTTAGTAGAACCCCCCCTTAGATTTTTATTAAAGGGATATTCAATGTCTGCTTTTTATGTTATTTATACCCATCTACCAATAGGTGCCGTTCTTTGCAAGTCATTGGAAAACCTCCCTGGTCTTTGTGGTTGAATCTGTGTTTGAGATTCACTGCTCGACTGAGAGACCTTACAGATAATTGTATATGTGGGGTACATAGATGAGGTAGTCATTCAAAAATCTTGTTGAACACTATTATACAGAGTGAGTCCATGCAACTTATTATGTGACTTGTTAAGCACATTGTTACTCCTGAACTTATTTAGGCTTGCCATAACAAAGGGGTTTCAGCTTTACATTTTTTATTCATTTGTAAAAATGTGAAAAATAGATTTCTGCTTTGACATTATGGGGTATTGTGTGTAGGCCAGTGACAATTTTTTTTTTACGCTGGAGTGGTATATGTGCAGATGAGGATGTGCAAGTAGAAATACTGGTGTGCAAAAGAGCAGAAAAACAAACAAATATGTGGATGATTAGGTAGTTGGTTGGATGGGCTATTTACAGATGGGGTGTGTACAGCTGCAGCGATCGGTAAGCTGCTCTGACAGCTGACGCTTAAAGTTAGTGTGGGAGATATGTCTCCAACTTCAGTGATTTTTGCAATTCGTTCCAGTCATTGGCAGCAGAGAACTGGAAGGAAAGGCGGCCAAAGGAGGTGTTGGCTTTGGGGATGACTAGTGAAATATACCTGCTGGAGCGCCTGCTATGGATGGGTGTTGTTATGGTGACCAGTAAGCTGAGATAAGGCGGAGCTTTACCTAGAAAATACTTTTAGATGACCTGGAACCAGTGGGTTTGGCGACGAATATGTAGCGAGGACCAGCCAATGAGAGCATACAGGTCACAGTGTTGGGTAGTATATGGGGCTTTGGTGACAAAACGGATGGCACTGTGATAGACTGCATCCAATTTGCTGAGTAGAGTGTTGGAGGCTATTTTGTAAATGACATCGCCGTCAAGGATCGGTAGGATAGTCAGTTATACGAGGGTATGTTTGGCAGCATGAGTGAAGGAGGCTTTGTTGCGAAATAGGAAGCCAATTCTAGATTTAACTTTGATTTGGAGATGCTTAATGTGAGTCTGGAAGGAGAGTTTACAGTCTAGCCAGACACCTAGGTATTTATCGTTGTCCGCATATTCTAAGTCAGAACCGTCCAGAGTAGTGATGCTAGCCGGGCGGGCGGGTGCGGGCAGCGATCGGTTGAAGTTCATGCATTTAGTTTTACTAGCATTTAAGAGCAGTTGGAGGCCACGGATCAAATCAAATTAAATGTATTTATATAGCCCTTCTTACATCAGCTGATATCTCAAAGTGCTGTACAGAAACCCAGCCTAAAACCCCAAACAGCAAGCAATGCAGGTGTAGAAGCACGGAAATGCTTATTGAAATTCTCGATTATCGTGGATTTATACTTGATGTGGAATAGAGTTCCATGTATTCATGGCTCTATTTAGTACTGTGCACCTTCCATATTCTGTTCTGGACTTGGGGACTGTGAAGAGACCTCTTGTGGCATGTCTTGTAGGGTATGCGTGGGTGTCTGAGCTATGCGCCAGTAGTTCAAACAGACAGCTCGGTGCGTTCAACATGTCAATACCTCTCATAAATACAAGCAGTGAGGAAGTCACTCTCTCCTCCACTTGAGCCAGGAGAAATTGACATGCATATTATTAATATTAGCTCTCTGTGTACATCCAAGGGCCAGCCGTGCTGCCCTGTTCTGAACCAATTTTTCGAAGTCCTTTTCTGTGTCACCTGACCACACGACTGAACAGTAGTCTAGGTGCGTCAAAACTAGAGCCTGTAGGACCTGCCTTGTTGACAGTGCTGTCAAGAATGTAGAGCAGCGTCTTATCATGGAAATACTCCCCATCTTAGCTATTGTTGTATCAATCTGTTTTGACCATGACAGTTTAAAATCAAGGGTAACTCCAAGGAGTTTAGTCACCTGAACTTGCTCAATTTCCACATTATTCATTACGAGATGTAGTTGAGGTTTAGGGTTTAGTGAATGATTTGTCCCAAATACGATGCTTTTAGTTTTAGAAATATTTAGGACTAACTTATGCCTTGCCACCTACTCTGAAACTAACTGCAACTCTTTGTTAAGTGTTGCAGTCATTTCAGTCGCTGTAGTAGCTGATGTGTATAGTGTTGAGTCATCCACATACATAGACACTCTGGCTTTCCTCAAAGCTAGTGGCAATTCATTAGTAAAGATTGAAAAAGTAATGGGCCTAGATAGCTGCCTTGGGGAATTCCTGATTCTACCTGGGTTATGTTTGAGAGGCTTGCATTAAAGTAACCCTCTGTGTTCTGTTAGACAGGTAACTCTTTATCCACAATATAACAGGGGGTGTAAAGCCATAACACATCAGTTTTGCCAGCAGTAGACTATGATCGATAATGTCAAAGGCCACACTGAAGTCTAACAAAACAGCCCCACAATCTTTTTATCATGAATTTCTCTCAGCCAATCATCAGTCATTTGTGTATGTTCTGTGCTTGTTGAATGTCCTCTATAAGCATACTGAAAGTTTGTTGTCAATTGTGTATAGCTACGTTTGCTAGCTAGCTAGTTAGCAGCAAAATCTCCTCAACAAACTGCACTTTCAATTTAGGTGTCTACAATCTCATTATGTTCAACCTGTAGATCGATGTGCCTCACAGAGTGGAGTCTGACATTCACATCGGCACCATACAATGCACCTTGGACTGAAGAGACAGACAAATAGGAGAAATGTGTTTGACCCTCTGTTAAATTACAAATTTCTCGAGGTAGGAATATGATCAGTGGCTCATTCGAGAGAAGACAACCTCCCAAGTTATGACATGGGGCAGTATTAAAATTTGATATGATGAGAGATGTTTTAGTGATCTAAAAGTCGTATTCCTATTAACTTCCAGTGTAGTGAGAGGGACTTTTCACAATGCTACATCATACGGGTCGAAATTCTGCCTGCTTGAAAGCCAATACCTCAGATACACAAGAAGACATGAAATGACCCAGGGAATCAATAGAACACCACTCAGAGATGCACAAAAAACAATATAACATTTAAAATGGGTGAATGTTTCCTTTATGACACTGCTCAAACTCTGAGCCAGGAGTAAAATCCTCTCATTAAAGTTTATCTCATCTGGGAATCTCGACAGTTTGAGGTACCGAAAAGATAGTGATGATGCTCAATGACATTGTTGCAAATAATGGGGAATAACCAATTGCGATGAGGCATTGCCAGCTGTGAACTCTATAGTATGCTTCAAACAACCACAGTGACTGTCACTGTAAATCAAATATTGAAATGGTAAAATGTTTGATAACTAGAATTTTTGCCTGACACGATAACTTTGCCTACTCGTCATTTTTGCCTAATATGTTGGCATGCATAATGTTATTTAACCAATTCTGACATTTTGAATGAAGTGGTAGGCATTACACTGAGTCATACAGTATTATACCGGTTGAAAGTGGAATTTTGATGATATTACCATTATATTAAAACACTTGTCACTCCTGTTCAACAACTTTGTAAATAGCTTTTGCATAAGCTCTAAAGGGATAAAGTGAAATAACATGATATAGGTTCATGAAAAAATTTGATTATTTATTAGCCTAGTGGTTATACGTATTTAGACATATGTGAATTAGGCCTCATGTAAAATCATTGTCAAAAGCGCAAGAGATACTGTTGCATGTAGGTCTAGGTTATTTATTGGTTGATCATATAGAAATATCAAAACATTATTTTAACAACTCCAAAGCAATTGCCTATTTGGGGTGCGGGAACCACTGACTCTCTGCCTTTTTCTATAGTCAAGACACCTGCTGGTTAGTCTGAACAGCTCATGAGATCTCCTAAATATCTGTCCACTAGGTGGAACTCTTATGAGAATTTTTTACCCATAAGAGTATGAGTAAAATGTCTTTATTCTCAGCATATATGACCAATTTTGTACTCTGAGACGCTTTGTGGATACGGGCCCAGGCTAGGACATTCTCAGGACGTTCAGTGTATTAGTTGTCAGGATGTTACCTGAGGGTCCCAGAGAAAGGTTCCCCCGAAAAAATAAGCTGACCACCTACATTATTCAAATACTGAGCTATATTGTATGTTCAAAACTATTTGGAAATTATATAATTTTATACTGATACAATTGCTCAGAGAAAGAGATTTTGAGGAAAAACAAATTACTTTTTAAACAAAAGGGTAGGGGTCAAAATGATTGACACCCCTAAAGATTCGTATTAATAAAGTAGTCAAAAGTTTAGTATTAGGTCCCATGCTCCTAGCACGCAATGACTACATCAAGCTTGTGACTCTACAAACTTGTTGGATGCATTTGCAGTTCGTTTTGGTTGTGTTTCAGATTATTTTGTGCCTAATTAAAATTAATGGTAAATAATGTAAAGTGTTATTTTGGAGTCACTTTTATTAGAAACATATTATATTCTTATTTATAAACACTTCTACATTCATGTGAATGCCACAATGATTATGGATAATCGTGAATATATTGTGTATA
Organism: Salmo trutta; assembly: GCF_901001165.1. NCBI lineage: Eukaryota > Metazoa > Chordata > Actinopteri > Salmoniformes > Salmonidae > Salmo > Salmo trutta. The sequence continues at coordinate 35,673,065 of NC_042977.1, read as the reverse complement.
ATGCTGAGTGAGAAAGTTACAGAGATTCAAAGATCATACCCCCAAGACATGCTTACAAGGGAGTTTAGCATGTCTTTGGGATATGATCTTTGACCCTCTAACTTTCTCACTCATCATTATTCAGGATTCATTCAGGATTATCTGTAATACACTCACTATTGAAAGGAAAGAAGAGGGCGCTCAACCAATGTGAGTCGAGGTTCGACCAAAAAATGTAATCATCATTGCAAAGGAAAAGACACAACACTCGCTTACCATTAGCACAACTTCCTCCAGCTAGACTAAGGTACTTAATGTTGGAACCAAAGCACAGAGAGAAAATCTGTCTGCACATTTTAATTCACAGGCAATAAAGATACATCTCTGTCTTATTATCTATTCTGAATTCAATTTCGAATCACACACTAGGAATGTGACCAAAATAGCTTTTTACCACCTGAGGAACATTGCAAAGGTGCGGATGTTTCTCTCTCAGGCTGATACAGAGAGACTAATCCATGCTTTTATTACAAGCAGGCTTGACTACTGTAATGCTTTCCTGTCTGGTCTACCCAAGAAAGCCATTGGTCAACTGCAAAACATACCGAATGCTGCAGCACGGGTACTGACCAAGACCAGACGGAGAGCACATTTTACACCGGTTTTAAGGTCTCTGCACTCGCTGTCTGAGTTTTAGAGTACATTTTCAGATTCTTCAATTGGTTTTTAAATCAATCCATGATACATGTCAAACATGCTTTTAAGTTATGTACCCTGTAGGTCCCTCAGGTCCTCTGGCCTTTTAACTATCCCAAAGCCTACCAAGAGGCAGATTAACTGATTTAGCAATGCGGATGGCACTCTTTTGCTGCAGAAATGTGTTCTAGGTAATAAATGTGTATGGGACTTCTGAGAATGCTACAGACTCTGTGGTTCTGCAGAAACATTTTACATTTTTACATTTTAGTCATTTAGCAGACGCTCTTATCCAGAGCGACTTACAGTAGTGAATGCATACATTTCATACAATTTCATACATATCATACATTTTTTTTTCTGTGCTGGCCCCCCGTGGGAATCGAACCCACAACCCTGGTGTTGCAAACACCATGCTCTACCAACTGAGCTACAGGGATGGCTACACTGAAACATCAGTGTACTCCAAATCCAGAGGTTGTGAGTTAAAATCCCAAGTGGGGTCATATTGAAAAGTCAGGTCCTCCGGAGAACGTTCCCTTAGGACCATCACGCAACGTCCTAATGACTAGTCAAATTGCTGTCCTGAGAACGTCCTAAAAAAAGTCCCCGAATCACCTTTAGTTGCCAAGAACATTTACACATACTCAGATTTTACTTGGTGATATGGTGCTGCTACTGATTAACAACATAAAGAGACAGAATACAGACAGTGGATTTTAAACAAAGTTTACATACATTATTTACAACTAGTGATTATACACAACTCAGTGACTTCCTGGTAACTTACAGGGAACTAGGCAATGGTCCCCCAGAGAACGTTCCCTTGGGACCATCATGCAACGTCCTAATGATTAGTCAAATGAATGTCCTGAGAATGCCCCAAAAAGTCCTGACATGGTCTTCAGTGACGTCCTGGTAACTTACAGGGAACTAGACAAAAGTATTCCAGAGAATGGTCCCTTGTGACCATCATTTGACATCCTGAGGACTGGTACAGAGTGTCCTGAGAACGTTCTAAAAACGTCCTTTATTAAAAAAATAAAAATAAATTGGGGTATCCAATTGGTAATTACAGTCTTGTCTCATCGCTGCTACTCCCGACTCGGGAGAGGCGAAGGTCGAGAGTGGTGCGTCCTCCGAAACACAACCCAACCAAGCCGCACTGCTTTTTTGACACAATGCCCACTTAACCCGGAAGCCAGCCGCACCAATGTGTCGGAGGAAACACCGTACACCTGGCAACCGTGTCAGCGTGCACTGTGCCCGGTCCGCCACAGGAGTCACTAGTGCGCGATGGGACAAGGACATTCCTGCCAGCCAAACCCTCCCCTAACCTTGACGACGCTGGGCCAATTGTGCGCCGCCTCATGGGTCTCCCGGTCGCGCCCGGCTGCGACAGAGCCAGGACTCAAACCCAGAATCTCAAGTGGCACAGCTAGTACTGCAATGCAGCCTTAGTCCACTGCGCCACTCGGGAGGCCCCTCTAAAAACATCCTTGATGACATGTCTGGAACATACCCCTCTTGGGGACCATGACACAACGTCCCGGTGTAAGCAAACTAGGACATGCATGGAACATGCTTGTGTGGTCGTTGAATGTCATGATAAGAATGTCCTGTCAGAGCCAAACAGGGTTTTAAGGGTCATTCAAAGACCTTATTATAACATTCTATCGGAAGGAAACTAGGGCCTGTACTGGATGTCACCTTGTGTTTGCTGAATATCCTGAATATAATGTCCTATTGGAACCTCCTGGGGATCTTTTTGTAATATTCCCTAATGGTCATGCCACAACCTTAAGTGAAGTTCCAGCTGTAACAAGCCAGGACCTGTCTACAATGTCCCCTTGTGGTCATTGAATGTCTCAAGGACAACATCTTGTCAGAACCAAATAGGAACCTATTTGTAACGTTCCCTAGTGGACTTATTATAACGTTATACTGTTACCAAACCGGGACCTGAACTGAGCGTCCCTTTAAGGTTAACTTCATGTTTTAATGTTCCTAGAATGTTCTCAGAATGGATGGGATAACAATGGGATAACTTCTCGCTGAATACCTAAAAGGAACCTCATGGGAACATGGCCTTAGGACGTCCCCTGTTTGCTGGGTGCAATGTAGTCGGGCAGGAACTCAACCAATGTGAATACTTAAACTCAAGGAGAAATTTAAAAAAAGATCAACACACAGGAAATAAGAGGTGAAGGACACGTGTCATAGATAACATAAGCTGTCTGTCGCTTCTCTTTCAGATATTTATGTTTTCGGTGTGGGTGCAGAAATGAACGAGGAGGAAATCAACAAGTTGGTGTCGAAGAAGAGTTCAGAAAAGCATTTCTACAAACTAAGAGACGACACCAAACTGACATCCCTGTTCAAGATGATTATAGGTTAGTGTAGAATAGCATTGGTGTTCATGTAGTGTGTACAGTTATAATTAGTGCACATTGCTGTACATGATCATAGGTGTGTTTTTTTCTCTCTCTGCTTCTCTATAGATGAGAGTAACAGTGTAGGCCTGTGTGGTCTATCCTGGGACCGTGATGGTGATGATTCCACTTCATCCAAACGGCAAGAATACCCTTGGGTAGTCACAATCTCTGTCGAGGTGAGTCGATGAAGAACAAATAAGAGATCTTTGAGACACATTTTACATTCAAGAGGAACTACTATGCAGCTAGTCTGTGGGCATGCTACAGTATTTATCTATTTCTCCTTCTTCCATTCAGGTCGGCAATGAGCATAGCTCTTGCATGGGTGCCCTCGTTACACCTAGATTTGTCCTTACAGCTGCTCACTGTTTCAGGGAGAAGCAGATAGATAGGATTAAAGTGAAAGTCTTCAACCAGGAAGGTACTGTGCTTCTCTGAACTTCTCTGGGCAATGTGTACAATTCAATAATGGTGCCAGAGCGGAGGGCTGCCGTTTTACAGGCTCCTAACCAACTGTGCTATTTTGTTAGTTTTTTCGCATTGCTGTAAACTCATTTTGTACATAATGTTGCTGCTACTATCTCTTATGACTGAAAAGAGCTTCTGGACATCAGTACAGCGGTTACTCTCCTCAAACTCAACAAAGATTTTTTCTTTAATGAGTCCGACGCGAAGGATATACTGCTTTGTCAAGACAAGGACCAAATCCCCGTCATCAGCGTGAAGAAAAGACAGAGAAAAAGGGGGAGGAGGGCGGGGTGCCTTGTAAGAATTTACAGACGAGTAGGTAAACCACCACTACCCTCAGTATTATTGGCCAACGTGCAATCATTGGAAAACAAACTGGACGATCTACCATTGACTATCTGACCAACGGGACATTAAAAACTGTAATATCTTATGTTTCACAGAGACTTGGCTGAACAACGACGCGGATAATATAGAGCTGGCTGGCTTCTCCGTGTTTCGGCAGGACAGAGCAGCTGCGTCTGCTAAGATGAGGGGTGGGGGTGTGTGTCTATTTGTCAATAACTGCTGGTGCGCGATGTCTAATATTAAAGAAGTCTCGAGGTATTTCTCACCTGATGTAGAATACCTCATGATAAGCTGTAGACCACACTATCTACCAAGAGAGTTCTCATCTATATTATTCGTAGCTGTCTATTTACCACCACAACCGATGCTGGCACTAAGAACGCCCTCAACAAGCTGTATATGGCCATAAGCAGACAAGAAAATGCTCATCCAAAAGTGGCGCTCCTAGTGGCCGGGGACTTTAATGAAGGCAAACTTAAATCCGTTTTACCAGCATGTCACATGTGCAACCAGAGGAAAAAATCTCTAGACCATCTTTATTCCACACAGAGAGATGCATACAAAGCTTTCCCTCGCCCTCCATTTGGCAAATCTGACCATAATTCTATCCTCCTGATTCCTGCTTACAAGCAAAAACTAAAGCAGGAAGTACCAGTGACTCGCTCAATTCGGAAGTGGTCAGTTGACGCGGATGCTACGCTACAGGACTTTTTTTAGCACAGACTGGAATATGTTCCGGGATTCATCCAATGGCATTGAGGAGTATACCACCTCAGTCACCGGCTTTATCAATAAGTGCATTGACGAAGTTGTCCCCACAGTGACCATGTGTACATTTCCTAACCAGAAGCCATGGATTACAGGCAACATCCGCCCTGAGCTAAAGGCTAGAGCTGCCGCTTCTGGACACTTATAAGAAATCCTGCTATGCCCTCAGGCTTACCATCAAACTGGCCACGCGTCAGTACAGGACTGAGATTGAATGGCTTTGACGCTCGTCGGATGTGGCAGGGCTTGAAAACTATTACGGACTACAAAGGAAAACACAACCGCGAGCTGCCCAGTGACGAAACCCTACCAGACGAGCTAAATGCCTTTTATGCTCGCTTCGAGGCAAGCAACACTGAAGCATGCATGAGAGCACCAGCTGTTCCGGACGACTGTGTGATCACGCTCTCCGTAGCCGATGTGAGCAAGACCCCATAAACAGGTCAATATTCACAAAGCTGTGGGCCAGACGGATTACCTGGACGTGTACTCAAAGCATGCACGGATCAACTGGCAAGTGTCTGAACTGATATTTTCAACCTCTACCTGGCCGCGTCTGTAATACCTACATGTTTCAAATAGACCGTTGGCATTTGCCCAATAAAGCGAAGTTAAAATGCCTAAATTATTACCGCCCGCGAAGCACTCACGTCTGTAACCATGAAGTGCTTTGAATGGCTGGTCATGGCTCACATCAACACCATCATGCCAGAAACCCTAGACCCACTCCAATTTGCATACTGCCCCAACAGATCCACAGATGACACAATCTCAATTGCACTCCACACTGCCCTTTCCCACCTGGACAAAAGGAACACTTATGTGAGAATGCTTTTCATTGACTACAGCTCAGCGTTCAACACCATAGTGTCCACAAAGCTCATCACTAAGCTAAGGACCCTGGGACTAAACACCTTCCTCTGCAACTGGATCCTGGACTTCCTGACGGGCCTCCCCCAAGTGGTAAGGGTAGGCAACAACACATCTGCCACACTGATCCGCAACACTGGGGCCCCTCAGTGGTGCATGCTTAGTCCCCTCCTGTACTCCCTGCTCACCCACAACTGCGTGGCAAAACACAACTCCAACACCATCATTAAGTTTGCTGATGACACAACAGTGGTAGGCCTGATCACCGACAACAATGAGACAGCCTATAGGGAGGAGGTCAGAGACCTGGTGCCAAGACAACAACCTCTCTCTCAATGTGAGCAAGACAAAGGAGCTGAGTGGACTATAGGAAAAGGAGGGGCCAAACAGGCCCCCATAATCGACGGGGCTAAAGTGGAGCGGGTCGAGAGTTTCAAGTTCCTTGGTATCCACATCACTAACAAATTATCATGGTCCAGGACTATTTACGTTGATCCCCTCCCCCCCTCCTCAATTTGTTTTACACTGCTGCTGCTCTCTGTTTATTATCTATGCATAGTCAATTTACAAATTACCTCGACTAACTTGTACCCCCGCACATTGACTCGGTACCGGTACCCCCTGTATATAGCCTCGTTATTGTTATGTACTTTTCATGTGTTACTTTTTGATTGTATAGATTTTAAAATATATATTTTATTAAATCTATTTCTTGAGCTGCATTGTTGGTTAAGGGCTTGTAAAGAAGCATTTCACGGTAAGGTCTACAGCTGTTGTATTCGGCGCATTTGACAAATAAAATGTGATTTTATTTGGTAATTCATTGTAATGCATTTGTTAAATTCAATTGTAGTTTATCCTCTGATGCCTTGATTTCAGCACATGGTCAGGTGTGAGGCTAACATCTGACTAAAAAATAAGATAATATATTTGTCTGTTGATTCAGATATGACGTTGGAGCAGAAACCTATAATTCATTCAGAATATAATGTCTTTAAGAAGAAGGACAAAGGGGTTTCAGAGTTTTATGACTACGATGTGGCACTCTTGAAGTTGAATAGTGATGTCCAAATGTCTAAATATACCAGGTAAGTCAGGACATGGCAAGCCCAAAATATGGCATGGTTTATGAGGACAGAGGACAACTCTGAGAAATGTAGCTGTATTTTGCAGGCCCATCTGTATTCCTTGTACTATATCCTCCATCCGTGCATCAGGTCTCCATACATCAACAACTTGTAAGGCGCAAGGTGAGTGACATAATTTATCTAATGTAAGCGTGTCATAACTACCCACACATAAGCACACAAAATATGAGCTGAAACGATTTCTAGCACCAATTATGAATAGGCAGAGGCTGCGCAACCATATTGAACCGTCCCGTCCCACCCCCACAGGACACCTCTTTCCTTTTTTTGTTTTTTAAATAAATATATTAATTAATATAAATACAAATCTGTTTTCAATCAATACATGGGGTTCATTGTTAGGCTACTTAACATGATTTACGTATTTAATAGTGTCAATGGATGTTTTTGTTGGTCAACTTATTGACCAGCTTCTTCTTTTTAATTCTGTTTTTAGTTGTTTAGTAGATCTTGTCTTCCAGATCTTATTGTCCACCATAGATCTTTAGTACGCCTCTTTCCCATAGCCAAACAACCAAAGTATAGCGTTCTGCGCATGTGTTTCTTCACGCACACATTTGTTTTACATAGCTCCTGCTCACCCTCCCCCTCACTTCTCGTTTCTCATTTTACTCACACTGTTCTTAACCCTTCCTATAATCTTTAAATTCTTGCGGGTCTTGATTGTTGACCAATGAACAATCATCAGCATTGGCATGCAAAAGCAGTCTCACATATCCAGATTAGGGACGGATCGAAATTTACTGGGGGCAGGGGTGGTCCAAAATAGGGGAGGATTGTCAAACTTTTGTTTTTACTTTGGGAAGGATTGTGTGATGTTTTTTATTGGGCACAGGGGACGATTTTGCGTTTTTTCCCTAGTTTACGTTTGCTCTTTTGCCGGTTTTACTATATAATTTCTTCCACCTATCCAAATTTCTCGATTGAATATTAATAGTAACATTGATTGGAGATTCTCTGAACTCTTTGGCCTGAATACCAAGCGTCACGTCTGGAGGAAACCTGGCACCAACCTACGGTGAAGCATGGTGGTGGCAGCATCATGCTGCGGGGATGTTTTTCAGCGGCAGGGACTGGGAGGCTAGTCAGGATCGAGGGAAAAATGAACGGCGCAAAGTACAGAGAGATCCTTGATGTAATCCTGCTCCAGAGCGCTCAGACCTCAGACTGGGGTTAAGGTTCACCTCCCAACACTACAACGGCCCTAAGCACACAGCCAAGACAAAGCAGGAGTGGCTTCGGGACAAGTCTCTGAATGTCCTTGAGTGGTCAAGCCAGAGCCCAGACTTAAACCCGATCGAACATCTCTGGAGAGACCTGAAAATAGCTGTGTAGCAACGCTCCCCATCCAACCTGACAAAGCTTGAGAGGATCTGCAGAGAAGAATGGGAGTAACTCCCCAAATACAGGTCTGCCCAGCTTGTAGTGTCATACCCAAGACGACTCGAGGCTGTACTTGCTGCCAAAGGTGTCTTCAACAAAGTACTGAGTAAAGGTTCTTTACTAGAATAACAAAACAAACAAAAACTTTTATTCAATGAACCTTTAATAACGCTAATCAAAATATTTACTAACATAATGAGAATGATCATGAAGAAGTAGGAAATAGAATGAAAGATAAGAGACCTGGAGATATCTGACTATTAGGAATGTTATATTCAATCGGTGAGGAAAGTCTTTGATCATTGACTCTGGTCAGGCAACATGGAGGAGAACAAAGGCAGAAGATGGCTGGTTGTTCTTGGGTCCAGAGTTGAGTTTCCTCTGTGCTCTTTTTCCCCTCAGAGTTGGGGGCTCCTTTATCCTTCTTTGGGTTGTGTCCCTTGTTGCTCTGCATTTTGCTTACATAACAACCTAAACTAGCCTACATGTAGGGTTTGTACTTTCTAATGTAATCCATTACAGTTACTAGTTACCTGACCAAAATTCTAATCAGTAACTTTTGGATTACCCAAACTAGTACTGTAATCTGATTAATTTCAGTTACTTTTGGATTACTTTCCCCAAATGAGCATTAGAAGAAGACAAAAAGTATCCATCAAACACATTTGCTGTGTCATCATAGTGGTTTCAGGTGGAACAAACTTAAAAGTGCACCTTTTTTTAACACTGGATTGAATTTCATTGAGATAACAGAGGATACATAATATTTTTTTTCTGCAAAAATCCTTTCTGAATTTAAAAGTAATCCAAGAAGTAATCATATACTTTTTCAAAAGTATCTGTAATCTGTTTAAAATATTTTTGCTGGTAACGTAACAATTACAGTTACAAGTTTTTTTGTAAACAGATTACATTACTCCCCAACAATGCCTACATGTAGCCCAGCCCTGTCTGCAAATTGCATTGGGGCAGAACAATCTGCGATTTAACAATAAATAACATACAATTGTTAGTTTGCTTCTCAATGACCAAGCAACACTGCACTATTTGATGGACAGCACATCATTGAAATTCGCCAGAGTAGCCTACTGTTCCACCTCTCTGTAACATGTCAATCATGTTGTTTATTATCAACAGACAAAGGTCGTTTATAGTTAGAACAGACAAAGAAGTTTGTACAACATGTCAAAGTTTGAACAGCAGACAAAGAGATCATTGCCATGAGAGGTGAGGGGAACAGGAAAGACGGGGAAGCAGCAGTGGAGGGATCAGCAGCTACGTATAAAATTGTGTCCATATAGCAGCACATGCTCAGAAGGTACGGTTGTTTAGCTATCGTTATCATTATTCAATGTAGTATGCTATCTAATGGTAGTTGATCTTTCTTTGCCCAGAGGAATTCCTATTGAATCAGAATTCTGTACCTGCCAGATTCATGTCTGAGTGGAAGGGTCAGATGTACGAGAAGGATGTTCAAATCAAATTGAAAGAAAAGGTGAGAATGTTTGTGTGAAAACCGTCTCGCCAGCAGATTCAAACAGATTTTTCGAATCATGCTTTGAGATGGCCATGAGCAGGCTGGAATTCAATCAGACATCCCATAGCAATGTTTATGCAGTGTCTAGGCTTACAAACTTTCACCCAAACACATAGCTACTTTTTATTCAGAAATCTGTAAGCATCTGCCTGTGAGGATGATCTACTTGGTAATAAAAGTAGTAGTGAGTCTGGAAAGTACTTTAAACAATTCCACAATCTGATTCGTCCATGGCTATAAGAATAAGAGTTACGGTGTGAATACCACAATGATGGGTTCTGTGAACTCTGACAGTCTCTGTTCCTTTTTCACAGAGGGAGAGCTGTATTAAGGATGCAGAGGAAGCTGAGGGCATTAAAAACTACAAGGAGGCTGTGACTAAGAACTTCCTGTGTACAGGAGGGACAGAAGACAAAGTTGAGGACGTTGCCTGCAAAGGTACGTTCAATCAATGTATCAAGGAAATGTATCACTATGGAAACTAAACACAGTATTACAGGAAAATTCTGCATAGTCATTTTTATATTTTCTAGCACATCCCATTGCTGTGTAATATTTATGTGTGTGGCTCAGTTGGTAGAGCATGGCGTTTGCAACGCCAGGGTTGTGGGTTCGATTCCCACAGGGGGACCAGTACGGGAAGAAAAAAAAATTGTATGAAATGTATGCATTCACTACTGTAAGTCGCTCTGGATAAGAGCGTCTGCTAAATGACTAAAATGTAAATGTACATTTAGAAATGGTCTTTTACATGTATGATGTCTCACCTGGCAGTGTGCACATACAGGTAGGCTATATGACATTGTATTACATGTACAGTATGTGTACATTTAAAGGTGACTCTGGTGGTGCCCTGTATCTGAAAAATCAAAAACGTCGGATTCAGGTGAGTGTATTTAACCTATACTTCCACGTTTAAATACTATGTTTCTTTTATCAGCATGATGCTGGTTGTATCAAGATAAACAGGAAATCGCACCGGTGACATTCTCGTAAAATGTGCAGGATTAGGTTTCTCTTGAAATGTTGAAGTTCTCTAGATGTTTTAAGGCCTTTTTAGTTGAAACTCTCAATTTTTGATGTACTACTATTCCTTTGAATGTGTTTTTGGGAGTTAAACTTGGCCACGTTAAAATAACAATTCACTGTGTGTATATTATTAAAGTAATCAACTTATTTTTGTCTTAGGTGGGTGTGATCAGCTGGGGGGTTAAGGACCTGTGTATGGGTAATAATATCCCAAAGCCTCTTTCAACTGCAACTACTAGAGATTACCACATTAACCTATTCCGAATGCAGAAGTTCCTCAAGATGCACCTGGGAGAGAAAAAATATGTAACTAATTATGAGCCTTTAAAATTTGTTGACTGAAAGTCATATGTGTAACTTGCATACATACGTGATAAGTACAGTAGGCCTATATCAACAATTCAAATAGAATGTAGAAGTTGTGCCCATGCAGAAGTTGTGAAATGTGAAGAGTAGTTCATTATTTTCAGTCAATGTGATTTTGTTTGTATGTTTATTGTAGGAATATGAAATTAATGTCTGCAATGGTTTAGATTTTTACTACAAATTAACAGGATTAGGTTTAGTTCAAATGTGTATTTGTTGACAGTTCAGTCAAATATCTAATGAAAATCTGCTGTCTTTGACCTGTTGTGTAATTGGTTACACATCAAAACACAATGTTTGTCTTTGGACTTTACTTTGGTCAAGACCCAAAAGATAGTTTTACGATAAGGGGCATGTCCTGGTTAATTTTTAACCCAGTCAAGTGTTCCGAGAAATGATTATGAATTTTGCCAGTGGAGATGACAATGATGTTATGTGTGTCATTTTTAGATTACAGTGGCTTTTGGGCATGGCATATTTTTTAAATCCAATAAATGTTTCATTTTTTATTTCAATCTATGTGGGTACATCTTCTCATTCTAAATCAGGGACGGGCAACTTTGATGGGGGTGGGGGCCACAAATATCCGGAACTCATCATGAGGAGCCACAGTGGTTCGTGGGTCTGCATACCCACATCCATACTCCCCCCTCCACCTTGCGAGAAAAACATTTTAGCAGCTCCCCCTCATCAAATCAAATTTTATTGGTCACATACGTGTTTAGTAGATGTTATTGCGGGTGTAGCAAAATGCTTGTGCTTCTAGTTCAGAGAGTGCAGCAATATCTAACAAGTAATATCTAACAATTTCACAACAAATACCTTATACACACACATCTAAGTAAAGGAATGGAATTAAGAATATATAAATATATGGACGAGCATTGTCAAAGCGGCATAGACAAAGATACAGTAGATAGTATAGAATACAGTATATACATGTAGCGGGTTTCTTATGCACCACAGGAGAACCAAGAAATGAAGAGCGACACCACGGCTGTCTTTAAGGCTTTTATGTTGATCTGCAATAGTATTATGAAAATACAGGACAGGAACACATCAGTCTCCAATGCGCCACCTGACAAGTTGTTCTTTCTCTCTCAGTGTTTTCTCAGACTCTCACAATCACACTCATACATAAAGCCATAATGTATAGTATAAAATAATAACCAGTCCTTAATACAAAGAATGTATAATCTTAATTCTTAGACAATAGAACCATACCTGCAATAGTATTATGAAAAGACAGGACAGGAACACATCAGTCTCCAATGCACCACCTGACAAGTTGTTCTACACAGGAGCATGAAGAAAGGTAAAACACATATCCTGTCTCACATCCCCAATACATTGCTAGGTGCTTTCAGTGTTGATAGTAGCAAAATACAACAACTCATGTACAAAACCACTGCAACACAAACAAGTTACAACGTAAAATCGCCTTAGAGGGCAAAAACTACATCCCCCATAATGCAACACCATCACTGGTCGGCAGCTCAGCTAGCCGTCTGTATCACAGAAAGAAAGTCATGCTAGCTAGCAACACTTTTAGCACTCTGTAACTATATTAATAACAACAATAAAACTCTGAAAGTTACGTGTTTCGATAGTCTCACATCCCCTTATAACAATATCTACAGCATTAACCTTGGGACGTTTTATTTATTTCACGTTACGGACTTCTACAAAGGAGTAATCTGCAACCCGTACCTTTCTCTCTCAGTGTTTTCTCAGACTGAGGAGAGCGGGATCTATGGGTAGTACCAGGGTGTTAGCAGGTGACGTAAGCACCCAGATAAAATAAAATACATTTAATGAAACAAAACCTGAAGATGTTAACATCATTCAGCTACTGTAGCTGCCTACCTAACATCAACAGGCATCACCAGTAGCGCAACAATTAAAATTAGGAACCAAAAGTAAAGTTCCTGGCGAACTGACTTCCCCCTTCTGTCTGAACTTGGAATATTCCTGTTCGCGGGCTTTGGCCACTGACCCTCAACCTGATTGTTCTGTTCTGCGTTGTGTACTATTCTAATAATTTAAAGTTTGCTGGAATAACCATTTTAACTCTACTACACTCACCCCTTCTTGATTTCAGCAAACTTTAAGACATAAGGTAAGACTTCTTCCTCCACAGGGGTAACCTTGACCAAGAGTCGTCCAGAAGGACAGCAAAGAGACTTTGCCAGGTAGAAATATGCCCATATACATACAACCTATGACCCCCTAATAAAGTATTTCTCATTTCCTTAATCTATCCTCTGGCTTCTGTGTCACTGGGGTACTGTCACTTCAACAAAAGTTGATAAGGCTTGAATCAGAGCGGCTAGATGCTCTCTTTTGTCCAGCTCAGCAATCACTTGACTCATTGACTCTAAAAGTCTTCTGACAGGCTTCACAACTCTTCCAGTTCGAGTTCTCAAAGTGCCTTCACTTGGTCTCAGGACTGTATCAGTGAGCTCAGATGTCTGGCTGTTTCTGCGCTCTACCTCTCTCTGGTTACTCATTCTCTTCTTAGTAGATCTTATGCATACAGAGCCGCTGACTGATGAACTTCTACTGCTGATGCCATCTAGACTGCTCACTGACGTTGCTTCTCTACTTGTCATCTTCAGAAGGATCACTTGAATCATCACCAGGCATCATTGAGGAGCTTCCTGTGCTTGATTTAGCTGCTTGTCCTGAGATCATGTCCTTCGCTGGGCTTTGAGGAGAAGCTTCTCTCATGTTCACGCCATCTTCCGGTCCCGAAGATTTTTGACCTTCAGCTTCCGTGGGTCCCTCAGGGTTCTGGCCCTCGAGAATCCAGACAGCAGTCCTTCGATCCTCTGAATCCTCATCCACATCGAATACCGGTCTTTCGTCACCGCTGTCTGCGTTTATGTCCTCCTCTGAAGCAGTAGAGGCTACTGTGGACATCTCGTCTGTCTGTCCCACCGGCAGGAAATTCACTGGCAGTATGAAGTTTCGATGAACTACTTTACTCTTCTTGGTAGTAGGATCTTCGACTCTGTAGATGTGCACAGACGGGTCTTTCCATGTGATCACATAGACCGTTGAATCCCACAAGTCGGCAAGTTTACCTTTTCCTCTTTCCTTTCGGTTTGCCAAGAGAACTCGGTCCCCAATCTCCAGGGCAGTACCCTTCACTCTCTTGTTATACTGCCTTGCTTGCTTTTTCTGAGCTTCAGTGATGTTGGCCTGAGCGATCCTGACAGCCTCTCGCAGGTCCTTTTGGAACGAGTCAACATACTCGTCATGAGTCAACACGTCTTCGTTTTTCAGGGTACTTCCAAACATGATGTCCACTGGCAGCCGTGGAATTTGGCCGAACATCAGGAAGAACGGTGTGAATCCTGTCGTTTCGTGTGTGGTACAGTTGTACGAGAAGGTGAGCGTCTGTATCATCTGGGGCCATCTTTCTTTTGCTCTCGCTGGCAATGATCGGACCATGTTTCCGAGCGTGCGGTTGAATCTTTCCGTCTGACCGTTGCCCATAGGATGATATGGAGTGGTATTGGACTTTTTGACTCCTGAGACTTGTAGCAATTCTGCGATTAAGTGACTCTCAAAGTTTGCTCCTTTGTCAGAGTGTATCCGCTGGGGAAACCCATAGACACAGAAGAACTGGTTCCATAACTTCTGGGCAACCACCTTTGCTGTCTGGTTCGGGCAAGGAAACGCATGTGCCAGCTTCGTAAAATGATCTGTGATGATGAGTACATCAACGCTCTCTCCATCCCTTCCTTCTGCTGACCAGAAGTCTATGCACACCAGTTCCAACGCTGTGCTGGTCTGAATAGATTCCAACGGTGCCCTAGCCTCTGGCTCCATTGTCTTGCCAACCACACAGCGCTTACAGTAGGAGACATACTTCTTCACTTCCCCTTCCATTCCAGTCCAGAAGAACCTTTGACGTACCAAATGGAGTGTTCTAGTCTGGCCTTGGTGGCCAGCTTCATCATGGGTTCCCCTCAGAACGATGGCTTTAGCTTCTCTAGGACCGGCGGGACGAATTCGTCCCACCTACGTAACAGCCAGTTGAATCCTGTGGCGCGATTTTCAAATACCTTTGAAATGCTATTACTTCAATTTCTCAAACATATGACTATTTTACAGCTATTTAAAGACAAGACTCTCGTTAATCTAACCACACTGTCCGATTTCAAAAAGGCTTTACAACGAAAGCAAAACATTAGATTATGTCAGCAGAGTACCCAGCCAGAAATAATCAGACACCCATTTTTCAAGCTAGCATATAATGTCACAAAAACCCAGAAGACAGCTAAATGCAGCACTAACCTTTGATGATCTTCATCAGATGACACACCTAGGACATTATGTTACACAATACATGCATGTCTGTTCAATCAAGTTCATATTTATATCAAAAACCAGCTTTTTACATTAGCATGTGACATTCAGAAAAAGCATACCCCCGCAAACTTCCGGGGAATTTACTAACAATTTACTAAATTACTCACGATAAACGTTCACAAAAAGCATAACAATTATTTTAAGAATTATAGATACATTACTCCTCTATGCACTCGATATGTCCGATTTTAAAATAGCTTTTCGGTGAAAGCACATTTTGCAATATTCTAAGTAGATAGCCCGGCATCCCAGGGCTAGCTATTTAGACACCCACCAAGTTTAGCCTTCACCAAAGTCAGATTTCCTATTAGAAAAGTTTGATTACCTTTCCTGTTCTTCGTCAGAATGCACTCCCAGGACTTCTACTTCAATAACAAATGTAGGTTTGGTCCAAAATAGTCCATAGTTATGTTCCAACAGCGACGTTTTGTTCGTGCGTTCTAGACACTATCCCAATGGTAAATAACGGTCACGCTCACGACGCATTTCGTGACAAAAGATTTCTAAATATTTCATTACCGTACTTTGAAGCATGTCAACCGCTGTTTAAAATAAATTTTTATGCCATTTTTCTCGTAAAAAAGCGATAATATTCCGACCGGGAATCTGCAATTAGGTAAACAGCCGAAAGAAAATAAATCACTGGGTCGAATCGGGCACGAGCCTAAGCCCTTTGTCCTCTGATAGACCACTTGGCAAAGGCGATTATGTGTTTCAGCCAGAGGCTGCCTCGTCATCGTTCAGGTTTTTCCCGGGCTCTGAGAGCCTATTGGAGCCGTAGGAAGTGTCACGTTACAGCTAAGATCCTGACTCTTCACAGAAGAGAAGAGCCAGCACGGCTTTTTGGGAGACAGCAGCTTTTAGCTTCTCCAGCGCCTCCCCACATTCAGAAAGCCAGTCTTCAGGTTTCAGACATTTATGGGCCATGCCATGAGGTTTTCCTTTTTCTCCTTTCCGCTTACTTTTCTGTCCTGCAATCAGACGAAAGTGGTTTTGCTAAACCTGAGAAACTCGCAATGAAGTGGGAATAATAGTTTGCCATACCAAGAAATGATCTGACCTTGGTGGAGCGAAGGTGTTTTCCCATCATGTCAGCTGCTGTGATGTCGTTGATTGCAGACACTTTTCCTGGGTCGGTTGCAATGCCCTCTGCTGTGACGATATGGCCTAAAAACTTGACAGATTTTCTGAGGAGGTAACATTTTTTTGCGCTAGCTTCAGGTTGTGTTCCTTAAGGCGGGAGAACACCATTTCGAGACGGTCCAGGGCTTCCTGCTCAGTCTTCCCGAAAACCAGGAGATCATCCAAGTAGCACAGGAGGGACAAGTAGTTCTGGTCGCCGAAGATCGAGGTCATCATTCTGGCGAATGTTGCTGGGCTGTTACATAACCCCTGAGCCATTCTGTTGTACTCAAATAAACCCGTAGGTGTTGTGCACGCTGTGTACTTGCGGTCATCTTCATGTATGGGGATG
This sequence comes from Salmo trutta, assembly GCF_901001165.1. Classification (NCBI taxonomy): domain Eukaryota; kingdom Metazoa; phylum Chordata; class Actinopteri; order Salmoniformes; family Salmonidae; genus Salmo; species Salmo trutta. The sequence continues at coordinate 35,656,184 of NC_042977.1, read as the reverse complement.
TTGTAGAATCCCGAAGTCAAATCCATAGTACTGAAGAAGCAGTTCCCCCCCAAAGCAGCGAGAGCATCGGCTTGATGGGGCAATGGGTATGCATCTTTCTCTGTCCTCTGGTTCAACCATCTGAAATCAGTGCAAATTCTCAACTCTCCTGACGGCTTCCAAACCAGGACAAGGGGGGAGGCCCACTCACTACTGGACTTTCGGATGATGCCCCGCTCCTCCATTTCCTCCAGCGTCTGTCTCAGTTTCTGGTAGTCGGATGGAGAGACCCTCCTGTACGGCAGCCGGAAAGGCTTTTCATCTTTGAGTCGGATACGGTGGATGACGTTCTTCGCTTCTCCACAGTCAAGTCGGTCCCTGGAGAAGATGCCTTCATACTGAGCAATAAGGTCCACTAGTTTTCCTTTCCACATGTCAGACACTTCACAGGACTCTATGTCAACTTCTTTTAAGCCCAACTCTTCCAACTTTTGTAGATACTCTTTCTTTGCCCTTTTTCCACAAACTGAACATTCTTCCCCAGCTTGGGTGACATTCTGAAGGGCAGACTGGACCTTACTGGGGTTCTCAGCATGGCTGGCATAGAGCTCTAGGTCTTCTAGGGCTAGGCATGGGTGCACATCAGCCAACTTGGTGTTACGGCGGAGAATAATAGGGTGGTCCAACATGTTGATCACTTTCATGGGGACCCACTTGTCACCCCTCAAAGGACACACAGTGCGTCCTACTAGGACATTTCTTGGTGCAGATCGTGCTGTAGTGGCCTCTATGACTACAGTACTACCGACTGATAGCGGCACCTTTTCTTTCAGTTTTCCCCAGACCAAATGTTCATGTTGAGGCATGAGAGTCACACTCTGCTTGAGCATTACAGTTCCCACTTTGTCTGGTATTTTGTCACCGTGCCAACGTTTCACGTTGGCTAGCATGCTGAGTAAAAGTCCATGTGAATCTCCTTTGGCAGGTTTGGAGAGGCTGTCCCAATACCACTTTGTTTTCTTAACCTGTTGCATTATGTGTTTTATGGCGTTCGATCCAACTATCATGTCATCTGTCTGTCCAGGTACAACTAAAACAGACACTGCCATCTTGCAATCTAAAAGATCAATGTTCAAGTCATATTCATACTTAGGCTGTGCCTGGTTGCCCCCAAAGCCTACAAGAACTACTTGAGTTGGCTTTCTAGACTCTGGTTTTATCACATTACATCTCAGAAGTGTGTCTTCAGCTGACTCACTTAACGTGCAGGTCATAGACCCACTATCTATCAGAGCTTGAAGTTCTACAATTTCTTGCACCATTACTGGAACATAGAAAAGACTGTCATTACTCTCTATTTTTGGATAAATCACCTCAGTTTTCATTGTGTTTCCAGTCCTTATATCTGTAGTGTTCTGTGGAGGTATAACATGTTCGCCCACACCGCCCCCCTCTTGGCGTGAGCATGTTAGTTTAAAGCGGGGCCAGGGGGAGCCTCGGCAGTTGCCTCTCCAACTTGTTTTCTTGCTGGACATTCAAAGCCTCTGTGGCCTGTCCTGTGACACTTGAAACATAACCCCTCCTTAAAGCAGTGCGACTGAGTTGAATGGTCTGAGGCCTTACAAATTCTACAGGGACCAGCAGCAGTATTAGTTTGTGGCGTTCTGGCTGAAGTTCTCCTTTGATTTTGTTCCTGGGTTGACAGGAGCTTTTCCAGGAGAGAAATCACTTTGTTCAATGGAGCCTGATCACTGTTAGTGGGTGTGGCTGAATTATTTTGACCGACTGCTTGTTGTTGAGTCATACACCAAGCGTCGGGGGTCATCACAACTTCTACCTTGGCAGTACTTTGCGCCCTGTGTCTGGCTGATTGTTTGTCTCTGTGATGGCTGTCAATCATTGCCTGCAAATCTCCAACGGTCCAATTTTCAATAGGCCTGCACCTAAGAGCGGCATATAGTGCCGGATCAGGGCAGTGCTTAACAAACATCATGGTCACCTCGTGACCAGGATCATCCACTCTTTTTCCCTGTCTTTGCAAGCACTCATTGGCAAGGTCAATTGCTTTGTTCAGTCTAACCCAATAATCCAAGCAGCTCTCTGACTGTCTTGGTAAGGTTTCATAGAACTATCCTAATGGGATTGTGGATGAGATTGCCTCTCCAAAGTGCTGCCTCAAGATATTGTATATGGCTTCAGGATCTCTGCTTATGTTAACAAGAGGGTTTCCACGGAGCCCAATTCTGACTGTCTTTAGCCCGCCCCATCAGTCTGTCCTGTATTTCTTGCCCCTGTTCTGATATACTGCATCCCTTCTTTTTCAAGTAAGCCTGTTTGGGATAGGGGGCAGTATTGAGAATTTTGGAAAAAATATGTGCCCATTTTTAACTGCCTCCTACACCAACTCAGAAGCTAGAATATGCATATTATTGTTCAGGTTTGGATAGAAAACACTCTGAATTTTCTAAAACTGTGGTGTCTGTGAGTATAACAGAACTTCTATGGCAGGCAAAAACCTGACAAGGTTTCAAGCAGGAAGTACCCTGTCTGACAAGGAGTCGTGCGTCTTGCATCTGTTTATTGAAAAGTAAGGATCTTAGCTGTAACGTGACAATTCCCAGGGCTCCGATAGGCTCTCAGAACCCGGGAAATACCTGAAGGTTGACGAGGCAGCCTCAGGCTGAAACACATTATCGCCTTTGGTAAGTGGCGGCTCAGAGGACCTTTGAATGAGGCGCGTGCACGATTCGCTCCTGAGGATAAATTTTATTCGGCTGTTTAGGCTCAATGCATATTCCCGGTCGGAATATTATCACTTTTCTACGAGATAAATGGCATAAAAATTGGTTTTAAACAGCGGTTGACATGCTTCGAAGTACGGTAATGGAATATTTAGAAATTTTTTGTCACGCCAATGCGCCATGCGCAAGACCGTGATGTTGCATTCTGATAGTGTCTAGAACTCACGAACAAAACGTCGCTGTTTGGACATAACGATGGATTATTTGGGACCAAACCAACATTTGTTATTGAAGTAGAAGTCCTGGCAGTGTATTCTGACGAAGAACAAGTAAGGTAAGAACATTTTTCTTATAGGAAATGTGATTTTGGTGGAGGCTGACCTGGGTGGGTGTCTAAATAGCTAGCCCTGTGATGCCGGGCTATGTACTTAGATTATTGCAAAATGTGCTTCATCCGAAAAGCTATTTTAAAATCGGACATATCGAGTGCATAGAGGAGTAATGTATCTATAATTCTTAAAATAATTGTTATGCTTTTTGTGAACGTTTATCGTGAGTAATTTAGCAAACTGTTAGTAAATTCCCCGGAAGTTTGCGGGGGTTATGCTTTTTCTGAACGTCACATGCTAATGTAAAAAGCTGTTTTTTGATATAAATATGAACTTGATTGAACAGACATGCATGTATTGTATAACACAATGTCCTAGGTGTGTCATCTGATGAAGATCATAAAAGGTTAGTGCTGCATTTAGCTGTGGTTTGGGTTTATGTGACATGATATGCTAGCTTGAAAAATGGGTGTCTGATTATTTCTGGCTGGGCACTCTGCTGACATAATCTAATGTTTTGCTTTCGTTGTAAAGCCTTTTTGAAATCGGACAGTGGGGTTAGATTAACGAGATTCTTGTCTTTAAATAGCTGTAAAATAGTGATATGTTTGAGAAATTGAAGTAATAGTATTTCTAACGATTCAAAAATCGCGCCACTGGATTTCAGTGGCTGTTACGTAGGTGGGACGAGTTCGTCCCACATGTGCCAGAGAGGTTGCATAAGTTCTTGCCATTCAGTCACTGTGCACCGGTCTGTGCTATCACCCCGGAAGTGGGGTGGTTCTCTGACGTCTGACTTCAGAATTAGGTTGACCTTTGACCAATCAGGTATTTCTACTATTGGTTGGGGAGGGGAAGTGCTTGGACCAGCCCCTGCTAGACTAGCGGCAACTTGATGACCTATTTCACTGCCCAGTTGTTTGACTAACTCTGCTAGGGCTTGCAATTGGGTTCGGTTTTCATTTTCACCCCCTATGGCCTTCTGGGACTCTTCACTGTCATCGTTGCCTGGTTGGCTACTGCTAACATGCTCTGGTTGGCTACTACTGACACTTGGCACTCTAGTGTCGACTGCTGGGTATCTAAGAGGACTGGCTCTAGCGCTATGTTCCCCCATACTGGCCAACTGAGCCCCCCGCCCCACCCCAGTGGCCATACCTTGTGAACCTCTCACAGTAACACCAACCGGAGTAACATGTACATTGTTATCACCAACACCTGATATGTCTTCTCTCTCCTGTTCTGTAATCTCATACAACTGAGGTATACGCAACATATTGTCCAAAGTTCACCTTGCCCTCAAATGTTTTAAACGTGTGATGTCGATCCAGTTCTGTGTAGGGGTTCCCCGGCGATCTGCTGCAGCTGATCTGTTGATCCGGGTCACGGCACCAATCTGTAGCGGGTTTCTTATGCACCACAGGAGAACCAAGAAATGAAGAGCGACACCACGGCTGTCTTTAAGGCTTTTATGTTGATCTGCAATAGTGTTATGAAAAGACAGGACAGGAACACATCAGTCTCCAATGCACCACCTGACAAGTTGTTCTTTCTCTCTCAGTGTTTTCTCAGACTCTCACAATCACACTCATACATAAATCCATAATGTATAGTATAAAATAATAACCAGTCCTTAATACAAAGAATGTATAATCTTAATTCTTAGACAATAGAACCATACCTGCAATAGTATTATGAAAAGACAGGACAGGAACACACCAGTCTCCAATGCACCACCTGACAAGTTATTCTACACAGGAGCATGAAGAAAGGTAAAACACATATCCTGTCTCACATCCCCAATACATTGCTAGGTGCTTTCAGTGTTGATAGTAGCAAAATACAACAACTCATGTACAAAACCACTGCAACACAAACAAGTTACAACGTAAAATTGCCTTAGAGGGCAAAAACTACATCCCCCATAATGCAACACCATCACTAGTCGGCAGCTCAGCTAGCCGTCTGCATCACAGAAAGAAAGTCATGCTAGCTAGCAACACTTTTAGCACTCTGTAACTATATTAATAACAACAATAAAACTCTGAAAGTTACGTGTTTCGATAGTCTCACATCCCTTTATAACAATATCTACAGCATTAACCTTGGGACGTTTTATTTATTTCACGTTACGGACTTCTACAAAGGACTAATCTGCAACCCGTACATTTCTCTCTCAGTGTTTTCTCAGACTGAGGAGAGCGGGATCTATGGGTAGTACCAGGGTGTTAGTAGGTGACGTAAGCACCCAGATAAAATAAAATACATTTAATGAAACAAAACCTGAAGATGTTAACATCATTCAGCTACTGTAGCTGCCTACCTAACATCAACAGGCATCACCAGTAGCGCAACAATTAAAATTAGAAACCAAAAGTAAAGTTCCTGGCGAACTGACTCCCCCCTTCTGTCTGAACTTGGAATATTCCTGTTCGCGGGCTTTGGCCACTGACCCTCAACCTGATTGTTCTGTTCTGCGTTGTGTACTATTCTAATAATTTGAAGTTTGCTGGAATAACCATTTTAACTCTACTACATACATATGAGATGAGTAATGCAAGATATGTAAACATTATTAAAGTGACATTATTAAAAGGGACTAGTGTTCCATTTATTCAAGTGGCCAATGATCAGTTTTGTTAAATACTTTACTCTTCAGATTGTGCGGCTTTCCCCTCTTCTTGTAATAATTGCTCAACTAGTTTGTGACCGCAGTTGCAGTTCCGATTAACTTTTTTTTGTTTGAGCACATGCCCCTCAAAAGGTCTGTGCATGGCCCTGGACAAAATGGTGTTCTAAGAGGACCTGACGTGTGAGTTATTTTAATAATACTAATCTATTTCATTAATAATCTATAAGACTAAAATGTATAATAATAGTAAGAAATTGATTAATCTGATGGTATGAATTATTTGGTGTTCTTTACCAAAATAACAAAACAAACACTTTATTTTTTATTCAATCAACATTTAATAATGCTAATCAACATATTTACAAACATAATGAGAATGATCATGAAGAAGTAGGAAATAGAAAGAAAGATAAGAGACCTGGAGATATCTGACTATTAGGAATGTTATACTCAATCGGTGAGGAAAGTCTGTGTTCTCCATGTGGCCAAGGATCGAAGGGAGAAGATAGCTGTTTGTACATTGGTCCTGAGTTGTTTCCTCTGTGCTCTTTTCCTCTTCCTCAGAGTTGGGGGCTCCTTTATCCTTCTTTGGGTTGTGTCCCTTGTTGCTCTCCATTTTGCTTACATAACAACCTAAACTAGCCTACATGCAGGATTTGTACTTTCTAATGTAATCCGTTACAGTTACTAGTTACCTGACCAAAATTTGAATCAGTAACTTTTGGATTACCCAAACTAGTAATGTAATCTGATTCATTTCAGTTACTTTTGGATTACTTTCCCCTAAAAAGGCATTAGAAGAAGACAAAAAGGATCCATCAAACGCATTTGCTGTGTCATCATAGTGGTTTCAGGTGGAACAAACTTAAAAGTGCACCTTTTTTTAACACTGAATTGAATGTCATTGAGAAAGCAAAGGTTGCATAATGTATTTTTTCCACAAAAATCCTTTCTGAATTTAAAAGTAATCCAAGAAGTAATCATATACTTTTTCAAAAGTATCTGTAATCTGATTAAAGTATTTTTGCTGGTAACGTAACAACTACAGTTACAGGTTTTTTTGTAAACAGATTACATTACTCCCCAACAATGCCTACATGTAGCCCAGCCCTGTCTGCAAATTGCATTGGGGCAGAACAATCTGCGATTTAACAATAAATAACATACAATTGTTAGTTTGCTTCTCAATGACCAAGCAACACTGCACTATTTGATGGACAGCACATCATTGAAATTCGCCAGAGTAGCCTACTGTTCCACCTCTGTGTAATATGTCAATCATGTTGTTTATTATCAACAGACAAAGGTCGTTTATAGTTAGAACAGACAAAGAAGTTTGTACAACATGTCAAAGTTTGAACAGCAGACAAAGAGATCATTGCCATGAGAGGTGAGGGGAACAGGAAAGATGGGGAAGCAGCAGTGGAGGGATCAGCAGCTACGTATAAAATTGTGTCCATATAGCAGCACATGCTCAGAAGGTACGGTTGTTTAGCTATCGTTATCATTTTTCAATGTAGTATGCTATCTAATGGTAGTTGATCTTTCTTTGCCCAGAGGAATTCCTATTGAATCAGAATTCTGTACCTGCCAGATTCATGTCTGAGTGGAAGGGTCAGATGTACGAGAAGGATGTTCAAATCAAATTGAAAGAAAAGGTGAGAATGTTTGTGTGAAAACCGTCTCGCCAGCAGATTCAAACTGATTTTTCGAATCATGCTTTGAGATGGCCATGAGCAGGCTGGAATTCAATCAGACATCCCATAGCAATGTTTATGCAGTGTCTAGGCTTACAAACTTTCACCCAAACACATAGCTACTTTTTATTCAGAAATCTGTAAGCATCTGCCTGTGAGGATGATCTACTTGGTAATAAAAGTAGTAGTGAGTCTGGAAAGTACTTTAAACAATTCCACAATCTGATTCGTCCATGGCTATAAGAATAAGAGTTACGGTGTGAATACCACAATGATGGGTTCTGTGAACTCTGACAGTCTCTGTTCCTTTTTCACAGAGGGAGAGCTGTATTAAGGATGCAGAGGAAGCTGAGGGCATTAAAAACTACAAGGAGGCTGTGACTAAGAACTTCCTGTGTACAGGAGGGACAGAAGACAAAGTTGAGGACGTTGCCTGCAAAGGTACGTTCAATCAATGTATCAAGGAAATGTATCACTATGGAAACTAAACACAGTATTACAGGAAAATTCTGCATACAGTCATTTTTATATTTTCTAGCACATCCCATTGCTGTGTAATATTTATGAATGGTAATTTACATATATGGTATCTCACCTGGCAGTGTGCACATACAGGTAGGCTATATGACATTGTATTACATGTACAGTATGTGTACATTTAAAGGTGAATCTGGTGGTGCCCTGTAACTGAAAAATCAAAAATGTTGGATTCAGGTGAGTGTATATAACTTATACTTCCACATTTAAATACTATGTTTCTTTTATCAGCATGGTGCTGGTTGTATCAAGATAAACAGGAAATCGCACCGGTGACATTCTCCTGAGATTTGCAGGATTAGAAGTTATTTTTAGTTCATTCTGTTTACTTGTAACGTGCATGTATTATGTCTTTATATAAGGTCAGGTACAACTGTTTTTTGTGTGTTTTTGTGTGTTAATCTTGGCAACTGAAAAGAAAAATGCAAAAATTATGTCTGTATTATTAAAGCAATCAACTTATTTTTGCTTTAGATGTGTGTGATAAACTGGGGTTTAAGGACCTGTGTACGAGTAGTATTCGGCAACCCCCTTCAAGTGCAGCATCTCGAGATTACCATATTAACCTTTTCCGAATACAAACGTTCTTCAAGGAGCATCCGGGAGAAAAAAAAGATGAAATCGAGTATGAGCCTTTAAAATTTGTTGACTGATAATTTTTGGTGTAACCTGCATACCTACTACAAACAATTGGTGCATATAACACTTCTGTCACGTCCTGACCATAGAAAGATGTTATTTTCTATGGTAGAGTAGGTCAGGGCGTGACAGGGTTTGTTTCTCTCTATGTTTTTTATTTCTATGTTCCGGTTCTAGTTTTGTATTTCTATGTTGGGGTTTTGTTTGGGATGATCTCCAATTAGAGGCAGCTGGTCCTCGTTGTCTCTAATTGGAGATCATACTTAAGTAGGGTTTTTTTCCACCTGGGTTTTGTGGGAGATAATCTTTGAGTCAGTGTATGTTTCACCTCTGCGTCACGGTTTGTTGTTTTTGTCATTCAGTTTATTTATGTATTGCATAGTTTCACAGTGTAAATAAAACGTGGAACGACACACGCTGCACTTTGGTCCGCTTCTTCCTTCGACAGCTAAATATTATTTAGCCCATGCAGAAGTTGTGAATTATTTTAAGTTTGTGATTTTGTATGTGTATTGTAGGAATATGAAGCAAATTTCTGCAACAGTTTCAGTTTTTACTACAAATCAACATTCGGATTTGGTTTGTTGACAGCTCAGTCAAATATCTCATTGAAATCTGGCGTCTTTGACCTGTTGGGTAGTTGATTATGTGTCAAAACACAAAGATTGCCTTTGGACTTTGCTTTGGTCAAGAACCAAAAGATAGTTTTACGGTAAGAGGAATTTCCTTGTAATCATTATCCCAAGTAAGTATTGCGAGAAATAATTCGGGATTTTGCCAGGGTGAATGACAGTTGTGACAATTATCTTTTATTTTACAAGCTTCTTATTATGTAGACTACTGTGGAAATTGGATAAATACTTCTGTGTCATAGTACATCATGACACTGTACTCAACTTAGTGAAACCCACATTACAACCAGTTGCAAATAGGCCTTATACTGTAAATATAATTATTTGTCAAAAACTGTTTACCGGCATACCAAACTACTTTTTCAGTGTGTGTGTGTGTTAGTGAGAGAGAGAGCTGCTGCATAATTTGGGATTATACTTTTTGACAATCAACAGTGATTTTTGCAGTACGTGGTAGATTGATGGATTCATTCTGACTTCATTTTTGGACACGTAAGATTTTTTGTTGTTGAAAATTGTGGGTGCATGTTTGTCTGTCTCAGTCTGGTCCAGGTCATTCTTCCCTTGTTATGGTAAACAGTCGTAGCTTAGGTCCTCACTCCAAGTTAAAAATTAACACTGACTGAGTACATTAGAGGGGACTAGGCACTTCATCTGGACAGTGGTTACATTGCTGACAACATGGGGTGTTCAAAGCTCCTTGCAGCTCTCCTTCTCATCCTCTCCCTCTGCCGTTCATCTCTGGGTCAAACGTAAGTCTCTTGACCTTGTTTTGTCTCTCGGGTAAGTGGTTACATGATGACTTAGTTATGATCTTATACATTTCTATAATATATAAAAAAAAAAAAAACAATGTTTTAAGTGAGAATAGGCATTGGTCTGAAGCCGAAAAAGAAATACAATTTACACGAGCACCACAATGCCTACCAGGGTTTTACAGCACACAGCTTTGACCTACTACAGTAGCTATGTTGGTATTGTACTTCAAGCTATGTGTAAGCATGTTGCTTAGGATTCAAACCTTCTCAAACAGCCTAATTCATACTCTAAAGATGGATAATGGACTTTACAGTGTCCTGCTATTAAAATTATGTGTGTATGTATGTATGTGTATGTATGTGTGTATATATATATATATATATATATATATATATTACTACATGACCAAAAGCGTGGACAGGCTCATCGAACATTTCATTCCAAAATCATGGGCATTAATGGTCCCACCTTTGATTTTGGAACATTGCTGTGGGGACTTGCTTCCATTAAGCCACAAGAGCATTAGTGAGGTCGGGCACTGATGTTGGACGATTAGGCCTGGTTCACAATTAGCATTCCAAATCATCCCAAAGGTGTTCGATGGGGTTGAGTTCTGGGATCTGTGCAGGCCAGTTAAGTTTTTCCACACCGATCTCAAAAAAACATTTCTGTATGGACGGGGACATTGCCATGCTGAAACCGGAAAGGGCCTTCCCCAACTGTTGCCACAAAGTTGAAAGCACTGAATCGTCTAGAATGTCATGCTGTAGCGTTAAGATTGACCTTCACTGGAACTAAGGGGCCTAGTCCAAACCATGAAAAACAGCCCCAGACCATTATAACTCCTCCACCAAACTTTACAGTTGGCACTATCCATTTGGGCAGGTAGCGTTCTCCTGGCGTTCGCCAAACCCAGATTCATCCATCGGACTGCCAGATGGTGAAGCGTGATTCATCACTGCAGAGAACGCGTGTCCACTGTTCCGAAGTCCAATAGCGGCGAGCTTTACACCCCACCAGCCGACGCTTGGCATTGCGCATGGTGATCTTATGCTTGTGTGCAGCTGCCCGGCCATGGAAATCTATTTCATGAAGCTCCCGACTAATAGTTATTGTGCTGACATTGCTTCCAGAGGAAGTTTGGAACTCTGTAGTGAGTGTTGCAACTGAGGACAGATGATTTTTACGCACTATGCGCTTCAGCACTCGCCAGTCCCGTTTTGTGAGCTTGTGTGGCCTACCACTTCGCGGCTGTTTCCACTTCACAAGTGGACTTCACATTTCCACTTCACAATAACAGCACTTACAGTTGACCAGGGCAGCTCTAGCAGGGCAGACATTTCACAAACTGAGTTGTTGGAAAGGTGGCATCCTATGACGGTGCCACATTGAAAGTCACTGAGCTCTTCAGTAAGGCAATTCTACTGCCAATGTTTGTCTTTGGAAATTGCATGGCTCTGTGCTCGATTTTATACACCTGTCAGCAAAGGGGGTGGCTGAAATAGCCGAATCAACTAATTTGAAGGGGTGTCCACATGCTTTTGTGTATGTGTATATATACACATTACCAGTCAAAAGTTTGGAGACACCTATTCATTCAAGGTTTTTTCTTTATTTTTACTATTTTCTACATTGTAGAATAATAGTGAAGACAAAAAACTATGACATAACACATATGGAATCATGTCGTAACCAAAAAAGTGTTAAACAAACAAATCAACATATTTTACATTTGAGATTCTTCAAAGTACAGTAGGCACCCTTTGCCTTGATGACAGCTTTGAACACTCTTGGCATTTTCTCAACCAGCTTCATGAGGTAGTCAACTGGAATGCATTTCAATTAACAGGTGTGCCTTGTTAAAAGTGAATTTGTGGAATTTCTTTCCTTAATGCATTTGAGCCAATCAGTTGTGTTGTGACAAGGTAGGGTTGGTATACAGAAGATAGCCCTATTTGGTAAAAGACCAAGTCCATATTGTGGCAAGAACAGCTCAAATAAGCAAAGAGAAACAACAGTCCATCATTACTTTAAGACATGAAGGTCAGTCAATACGGAAATTTTCAAAACTTTAAAAGTTTCTTCAAGTGCAGTCGCAAAAACCATCAAGCGCTATGATGAAACTGGCTCTCATGAGGACCGCCACAGGAAAGGAAGACCCAGAGTTACGTTCATTGGTGTTAACTGCACCTCAGATTGCAGCCCAAATAAATGCTTCACAGAGTTCAAGTAACAGACACATCTCAACTGTTCAGAGGAGACTGCGTGAATCAGGCCTTCATGGTCAAATTGCTGCAAAGAAACCACTACTAAAGTACACCAATAAGAAGAGACTTGCTTGGGTCAAGAAACACAAGCAATGGACATCAGACCGGTGGAAATCTGTCCCTTGGTCTGATGAGTCCAAATTTGAGATTGTTGGTTCCAACCGCCGTGTCTTTGTGAGACGGAGAGTAGCTGAATGGATGATCTCTGCATGTGTGGTTCCCACCGTGAAGGCGTTGAGGTGTGATGGTGTGGGGGTGCTTTGCTGATGACACTGTCAGTGATTTATTTAGAATTCAAGGCACTCTTAACCAGCATGGCTACCACAGCATTCTGCAGCGATATGCCATCCCATCTGGTTTGCGCTTAGTCCCACTATCATTTGTTTTTCAACAGGACAATGACCCAAAACACATCTCCAGGCTGTGTAAGGGCTATTTGACCAAGAAGGAGAGTGATGGAGTGCTGCATCAGATGACCTGGCCTCTGCAATCACCTGACCTCAACCCAACTGAGATGGTTTGGGATGAGTTGGACTGCAGAGTGAAGGAAAAGCAGCCAACAAGTGCTCAGCATATGTGGGAACTCCTCAGCATATGTTGGAAAAGCATTCCTCATGAAGCTGGTTGAGAGAATGCCAAGAGTGTGCAAAGCTGTCAAGGCAAAGGGTGGCTACTTTAATATAGTGTAATGACCCTGGGTTTATAAGCGCAGATATCGACTCTGCCACTCGAGCATGCTTTTGGGGCACTGTCCATAGCGCGCTGGACTTCAGGCTAGAAGGTCGAGGGTTCAAGGCCTGCTCCCTGCCTGTTTCATTACAATATATTTTGATTTAACACTTTTTTGGTTACTATATGATTCCATATGTGTTATTTCATAGTTTTGATGTCGACACTATTATTCTACAGTGCAGAAAATAGTAAAAATAAAGAAAAACCCTTGAATTAGTAGGTGTGGACTGGAAACTGGAAACACTTATCTCCCTCACTAGCTTTAAGCACCAGCTCACAGATCACTGCACCTGTACATAGCCCATCTATAATTTAGCCCAAACAACTACCACTTCCCCTACTGTATTTATTTATTTTATTTTGCTCCTTTGCACCCCATTCTCTATTTCTACTTTTCACATTATTCTACTACAAATCTACCGTTCCAGTGTTTTACTTGCTATATTGTATTTACTTTGTCACCATGGACTTTTTTTGCCTTTACCTCCCTTATCTCACCTCATTTGCTCACAATTTTTTGCACATAGACTTATTTTTCTACTGTATTATTGACTGTATATTTGTTTTACCCCATGTGTAACTCTGTGTTGTTTTATGTTGTCGAACTGCTTTGCTTTATCTTGGCCAGGTCGCAATTGTAAATGAGAACTTGTTCTCAACTTGCCTACCTGGTTAAATAAAGGTGAAATAAATAAAAAAATTAAAAGGTGTGTCCAAACATTTGACTGGTACTGTATATAGTGTATATGTGGTTCATAACTAGCTTACGGTTTCTTAACAAAGCAAATTGTTTTCTCCGTTATGGTTTGTGTTGTAGTCTTGGTTGGTCTTAGTCGAGGAAATGTAGCGTAGCTAACTGCAATATCTTCCCTGTCACAAATCTGGCTACCTCGTCTTACCGTGGCTTGGTCTGTGCAATACAATTGAATGGGAGCAGCATGGCAGTTCCCCCAAGTTCGGTGGGTTTAAACTTAACGTAGCTAATGTTAACTAGCTATGTTTTGTGTAAGAAAGTATGATATATTGTGGTGCATACACGTTAGCTAAAGTTAGTCTTACGTTGGCTAACGTTACCTAGGTAGTTAACATTAACTTGCTTTCATAGCAGCCAAGGACATTCGCTATCATATTTGTTTGTGCTCTAATTTCAGGGAAGTGTGTAGATCAGCAGTTTACACATGGTGACTTCAGCCTTTATATGAAAAACGTTACTTGGCAAAATATAGCTAGCTAGCTTTCCTTGTTTGTTGGTTAGCTACCTAGCAACGTTAGCTCTCATCTGACTGGTATAAGGTATAATGTTACGTTCGCTAGCCAGCTACCTAGCTAACTAATCAAAACAAAAGCACATTCATTGGCTTATTTGCCTGTTCGCTAGTAGTTAGCTTTCAGGTGACTGCTGTTTCCTAGCTACAGAGGCTAGCTGCTGGACTTTCTAACGTTAGCTACCTAGCTAATTAAAATATATGCTGCATTTATTAACTTAAGCTTGAATACCACCATATAGCTAACTATATACAGTAGCCTAGGTTTGTTCGCAAACAATTCTTAAGACTGGCGGCATGGCGCAAGCAGCTGTGTTGTTGCCAAGCAACCGACCCGGTGTTAGAACTCTGAGATTTGGCTGAAAATATGTTTCAGAAATGTATCAGAAATGCTACATAATGGTAGCACATTTTTGGTTCTTAACAGACAAAAATGAGAGAGAAATTATAAATGTAATCAAAATTACAAACGTATTCAGACCGAAAGCTGGCAAGTCTAATGGTCACTTTATGGATGCTGTAGTCTCGACCGAGGTAAAGACAGATTCAGGTTGGATATTCGCCTGTAGTTTTCCTTACGTTCTCCAACAGCAGTTAGGGACCGTCAACATAGTGACAAATCTAATTTTTCAAATTTCAATAGCTCTAGCTAACCCAATGGCATAGACACACACTGCACACACTTTTTTGTTGTTGATTTACACCTCGCACTATTTTAAATCATTTATTTACATTTTTGAATTTCAGTAGCTCTTTGGTCATTTGACCTACTGACTTCAAACAAGGTTCAGAATGTATCAGTGGGCCTACACTTTGCACACCCTTTAGTTTGTCCATTTTCTTCTCATGCAATTTTACATGAATTTTCTATGTTTTTCAATGTTTCTATTTTCAATAACTCTTTGGTCATGTGACCTACTGACCTCAAACAAGGTACAGAATGTCCACTGACTACCCTTCTGTATTGCACACCCTTTAGTTTGTCCATTTTCATCTCACACGATTTTACATGAATTTTTCAAAATGTCAAATTTCAATAGCTCCTTGGTAATGTGACCAACCTACCTCAAACAACTTTCAGAATGTCCACGGAGTGGCGGTCACGGGCTCATGAGGCATCCAGTGCGGTAACGTGACCGATCCCGGAGAAGCTGGCGGGAGCCCGGGGAGAGTTCTCTTTTCTTTGTGAAGGGCAGGGCGCCCTGGAATGGGTTCGCCCCGAGAGAGGGGCCCAAGCCCTGGAAAGCGTTGCGATTTCGGTGGCATCCGGTGAGTTCTCCCTGGCCCTTGAAAATCCGGGGGAGAGGGTTTAAATCTCACGCCGGGCCGTACCCATATCCGCAGCAGGTCTCCAAGGTGAACAGCCTCTGGCATGTTATAACAATGTAGGTAAGGGAAGATGGCAAAAAAAGATCCATAACTTCGGGATAAGGATTGACTAAGGGCTGGGTCGGTCGGGCTGGGGTGCGAAGCGGGGCTGGGCCCGTGCCGCGGTTAGGGGAGCAGTCGCTCCATCACCCTCCTCTCACCACCATTGGAAGTTCGTTGTGCGGCCCATCTCGCGGTCTCTCGTATGTGGTCCCGCAAGGGGCTGCGTGCGGGGGTTCATCGGGGTGGTGTCCGTCGGCGGGCCGAAGGCGGACCGGTGGGGTGTTGGGTCCGGCGGTTGGCGGTGGCAACTCTGGACGCACGCAAGGCCCTTATCGAAGAAAAAAAAAAGCCAAATGAAACTAGTTCAGACAGGACAAACCGTTCAGTAAGGGAGAGGAATGGTTAAAAAAAACTAATCTCACTTAAAGGGAATGTTTTCGATTATGGGGGAGGGAAGAGCTTAATCTCCCCAGCTACCGCGTTCGCCGGCCCCAAACAATGTAGGTGGGGAGGTCTCCTCTACGCTCACTAGACTTGAGGCGGAGACTAAACCCATTGGCCCCGCAGTGATAAGGCATTGCATGGATCTGGCTCATGCCCTACAAAGTGGGGAGAGGTATCTCCAGCTTGTCTGGGGAGGGAGGCCTACATCTGATGTGGGTAGTACCATCCACGCCCATTGATTTGCTGCGGAACCATAAAACGGACGGAAGAAGCTTAGGTTCCCACTGGGCACGGATCACTGAATGTCAACTTGATGAAATTCAAAGGAGCGTACCCACCTGTTGCGGTCACACTCAAATCATCCATGGGGTGACTGTGACCCCCCCCCCCCCCCCATGTCAAAGTGAAGAATATCGATGAAGCGCTGGTAAAGGTGGTTCCTATGGTTCTGTCCCAGAGGGCTAAATCATGCTCTTCAACCGATCGCTACCAGCACCTGCCCGCCCATCCAGCGTCACTACTCTGGACGGTTCTGACTTAGAATATGTGGACATCTACAAATACCTAGGTGTCTGGTTAGACTGTAAACTCTCCTTCCAGACTCACATTAAGCATCTCCAATCCAAAATGAAACCTAGAATCAGCTTCCTATTTCGCAACAAAGCATCCTTCACTCATGCTGCCAAACATACCCTCGTAAAACTGACTATCCTACCGATCCTTGACTTCGGCGATGTCATTTACAAAATTCCTCCTTTGGCCGCCTTTCCTTCCAGTTCTCTGCTGCCAATGACTGGAACAAATTGCAAAAATCACTGAAGCTGGAGACTCATATCTCCCTCACTAGCTTTAAGCACCAGCTGTCAGAGCAGCTCACAGATCACTGCACCTGTACATAGCCCATCTGTAAATAGCCCATCCAACTACCTCATCCCCATACTGTTATTTATTTTTTTGCTCCTTTGCACCCCAGTATCTCTACTTACACATTCATCTTCTGCACATCTATCACTCCAGTCTCTATTACTCCAGTGTTTAATTGCTAAATTGTAATTATTTCACCACTGTGGTCTATTTATTTCCTTACCTCCCTTATCTTACCTCATTTTCACACACTGTATATAGACTTTTCTCTCTTGTCTTTTTGACTGTATGTTTTGTTATTCCATGTGTAACTCTGTGTTGTTGTTTCTTTCGCACTGCTTTGCTTTATCTTGGCCAGGTCGCAGTTGTAAATGAGAACTTGTTCTCAACTTGCCTACCTGGTTAAATAAAGGTGAAATACCTTTTTTTTAAAGGGCTGACTGGGCAAGCAAATGATTGAAAGGGGATGATTATTTTCTGTTGCTTCTTCCGACACCCGGTTGATGGTGCTGCTAGATACTGCGAGGGGTATTTGGTTCTCAAGCTTATAAGTATTGCGCTGGCACTTGATGTCGATTGGATGTAAAAACCCAGTTAAAGTCTGCTGAAGGTTAGTAGCGGCAACTGATGTCCAGTTTGTAAGACAGAAAAGCCTCTGATGATACCACCGGGCGTTACTCGGGCTGGGGGCAGCACTCAGGCTGTGGAGGTTGGGTTGGGGACTTAGTCTCTGAGTGGATAAAAGCGGAAAGGTCACCAGGTGCACAGAGCTTGTTTCAGGTTACCAGGTGCACAAGGAGGCCTCCATCAAGGCAGGGGGCACTCCGAGTCCAAGCAAGGGCAGCCGGACTCGGGGGCTGGGGGCAGCACTCAGGCCATGTAGGTTGGAGTGGGACTTAGACTGTGAGCAGAAAAATGCGGCCGGGTCACCAGGAGCACAGAGCCTGTTTCGAACTCCTGACAGCGGGACTATAGACATTTTAGTAATTCCAGGGAGTAAGCTATACTCCAAGGCCAAGGGAGAGGGGTGTTGACCGGATAGGGAGAGTAGAGGTGGAGGTCTGTAGTTCCAGGGAGTAAGCTATACACTCTCAGGCCCAGGGAAAGGGCAGGCAGGCGGGCAGGGAGTGTAGGCCTAGAGGCCAGGAGTCAGAGGTCACCAGGTCAATGGGGGCCTGCCTGGAGGTCAGGAAGGCCCCAGGGAGAAGGCCCAAGTGAATAGGTGTGTGAGTGACACTGCCCTTCAGGGGGGCAAAGCAGGCAAATTAATGTAAAATCATGTGAGATGAAAATGGACAAACTAAAGGATGTGCAATTTGTAGGCCCACTGAGTGTACATTCTGAACCTTGATTGAAGTCAGTAGGTCACATGACCAAGGAGCTATTGAAATGTTAAAACCTCTTACATCTAGACGTTCCGCTAGCGGAACACCTGCTCCAATATCCAATGATGGGCGTGGCGCGAAATACAAATTCCTCGAAAATCCGAAAACTTCAATTTTTCAAACATATGACTATTTTACACCATTATAAAGACAAGACTCTCCTTTATCTAACCACACTGTCCGATTTCAAAAAGGCTTTACAGCAAAAGCAAAACATTAGATTATGTCAGCAGAGTACCTAGCCAGAAATAATCAGACACCCATTTTTCAAGCTAGCATATAATGTCACAAAAAACAAAACCACAGCTAAATGCAGCACTAACCTTTGATGATCTTCATCAGATGACACTCCTAGGACATTATGTTATACAATACATGCATGTTTTGTTCAATCAAGTTCATATTTATATCAAAAACCAGCTTTTTACATAAGCATGTGACGTTCAGAACTAGCATTCCCACTGAACACTTCCGGTGAATTTACTAAATTACTCACGATAAACGTTCACAAAAAACATAACAATTAAGAATTATAGATACAGACCTCCTTTATGCAATCGCGGTGTCCGATTTTAAAATAGCTTTTCGGTGAAAGCACATTTTGCAATATTCTGAGTAGATAGATCGCCATCACGGGCTAGCTATTTTGACACCCACCAAGTTTGGTACTCACCAAACTCAGATTTACTATAAGAAAAATTGGATTACCTTTGCTGTTCTTCGTCAGAATGCACTCCCAGGACTTCTACTTCAATAACAAATGTTGGTTTGGTTCCAAATAATCCATAGTTATATCCAAATAGCGGCGTTTTGTTGTGCGTTCAAGACACTATCCGAAGGGTGACGCTCCCGGCGCGTTTCGTGACAAAAAAAAATCGAAATATTCCATTACCGTACTTCGAAGCATGTCAAACGCTGTTTAAAATCAATTTTTATGCAATTTTTCTCGTAAAAAAGCGATAATTTTCCGACCGGGAGTCGTTTTCGTTCAAAGACTGAAAATGTAAACATGGAGTCGTCTCGTGCATGCGCGCACCAGTCTCATTGTTCTCAGATCGACCACTTACCAAATGCGCTACTGTTTTTCAGCCATGGCCTGCAAAGTCATCATTCAACGTTCTGGCGCCTTCTGAGAGCCTATGGGAGCGTTAGAAAATGTCACGTTACAGCAGAGATCCCCTGTTTTGGATAGAGATGACAAAGAAGGTCAAGAAATGGTCAGAGAGGGCGCTTCCTGTTTGGAATCTTCTCAGGTTTTGGCCTGCCAAATGAGTTCTGTTATACTCACAGACACCATTCAAACAGTTTTAGAAACGTTGGAGTGTTTTCTATCCAAAGCTAATAATTATATGCATATTCTAGTTTCTGGGCAGGAGTAATAATCAGATGAAATCGGGTACGTTTTTTATCCGGACGTGAAAATACTGCCCCCTATCCATAACAAGTTAAAGATTAAAAAATTCATGTAAAATCGCGTGAGATGAAAATGGACAAACTAACTTGTGTGCAATGTGTAGGCCCACTGGTTGTACATTCTGAACCTTGTTTGAGTCCAGTAGGTCACATGAGCAAGAAGCTATTGAAATTCTAAAGTTTGAAAAATGCATGTAAGAACGTGTGAGATGAAAATGGACAAACTAAAGGGTGTTTAATATAGAAGGGTAGTCAGTGTACATTCTGAACCTTGTTTGAAGTCAGTAGGTCACATAACCAAGGAGCTATTGAATTTTTTTATTTTGAAAAATGTATGTAAAATGGTGTGAGATGAAAATGGACAAACTAACTTGTGTGCAATGTGTAGGCCCACTGATTGTACATTCTGAACCTTGTTTGAAGTCAGTAGGTCACATGACCAAGGAGCTATTGAAATTCAAATGTAAAAAAAAGTTTGTACTTTGTTTACGCTCCCTAACTAATTAAACTAGGAATACAAAATGCTGCTCACATTTCCGCATGTTTATTAGCTTTGCAAAGCGAATGAAGGTCCAAATCGTGAAAATAAGACCTGTGCAATTTTTCCAACATCATGACACTAATTTGGAGTCTGTGGCTCAAGTGGTTTGAAAGCGCGAATATCCGTCTGGCTTTACCTCGGTGTAGTCTCATTCTTATCCAAGGCTAGATATTGAGCTCATTCTGGGCAAAACATTGTCTGACAACCCTAACACTAAGGACTCTGTTTAAAAATCCGGTATTTGGTTCTCGGTAATGGACAGAAGGTTCATGACGAGAGGCGAGGAGTGTGTTGTGTATCTCTAATCAAGTTGATTTGCGAATTGTCATCAAGATTGGTGTCATATTGGTTTAGATATGATGGTAGGAAGATTTGAACACTGAGCTTCAACCAATGCCTATATTGTTCACCATAAAGCAATGCTGAACTGATCAATGGTTTGCAATTATCATCATATTAAAAAAACGAATTGACAACATCTGTCAAAATGTCACAAATATTTTAGCTGTTTTCATATTTTATTTCAAGCCCACCTACATTATAAACTATGAGTACTATTTTGGTAATGTGTCCGTTTGTTGTTGCAGGTACATAATGGTGGCCCCAAACATCCTTCGGGTTGGCAGTGAGGAGAACATATACTTGGAGAGCTCAGTGGGTGGTGAGGTGGACCTTACTGTGATGGACTTTCCTTTGAAAAGATTTAATCTCTATGGAAAAAAACAGATCCTTGGAGATAACAACCAGGCTCTGCATCAGCTGAAGGTAAGATATTGGATTTGGATGAGTTTCACATGCTCACAACACAGACCTAAGCCAAATGTATACCTTACGCAAGTTAACATTTGTGCTGCTGCACACTTTGCATATTTTTGTGGCGCAAGTATGCAGGGAAGACGTTTTGCATGGCTGCGTTCTTGCTTTGCTTACTTACATGATGTATACATTATTATTTTAAATTCCATGCATTGTTTACAGTATATATTTCTTTTTTCTTTTTTTAACACATCACTTCTCTCAAGGTAAGAATACAATTTAGATTGGGGTAAAAATCTCAAACTATCCCTTTAATTGTCCCTGTAAGGCTTTACAGTAAGGCACCCTTTATAAAGGCTTCATACAAGATTTATAAGTAGTTTATAGATTGTTCACAATTATTTCATTTATAGTTTATAAATCAGTTATAAATCCTTATTACAGCATTTAGCAAACTCCTCAATGGGTGCTCATTTTGGGGTTTTGCCCAAGCACTACACAGCTGATTCAAATAATCAAATCTTGATGAGTTGATTATATGAATCAGCTGTGTAGTGCTAGGCCTTTGGGGTCCCCAGAACCGAGGTTGGAGAAACGCTGCCTTATTACATATTGTTTAGGTTATTAACAAATGTGTGCTTGTCATTTTGGTCCTTTGAAATAGTGAGATAAAACATAATAAAGGGTACCTTATGTGTAGTGCTACTGTTACCATTGTGCATTTGGGGAAAGTGTTTTGTTAGCTATTAATAATTATCATGCTTTCGAACAAGATTCACTAACATCCATTCTCTCTCCCTCGCTCTCTCTCTCGGAAGCTTGATCAAAAAGACTTCAAAAGCAATGTTAGAGGCAATCAGTATGTGTACCTGAAAGCAACATTCAGAGGCAGACAATTGGAGACAGTTGTTTTGGTGTCCTTCCAGTCAGGTTATGTCTTCCTCCAGACAGATAAACCTATCTATAACCCTGGAGAGGACGGTAAGTATGCAGCAAACCCATCCCGTGCCTCATTTAAAGTGCTCCATCATTTTGCATATACAATATTTGTTTTTTAGTGTATTCAGTCAACAATGGCAGAATGTCTTAACACATACATCACCATTTTATTAAGGTGTAATGTATACAAAAAATAATCATAGGCAGTTATGAAGCCTACAAAGGTAATTCATATCAAGAGAGCTTCACATTAGGTTTCATTTTAGACTTTACTTGAATAATCCTCCCATTTGTGCACAATAAAAATGTGGTTTCCCGTTTTCAGTTAAGTACAGGCTATTTGTCACAAACCTTGAAGCAAAGGCAGCAAACGGTATTGTTGGTGTTGGTTTAAAGGTAAGATAAAATTATGCAATAGCCTACTTTACAGGTATCAAATATTTGGAAAAGCACAGTGAAATATACACTGCTCAAAAAAATAAAGGGAACACTAAAATAACACATCCTAGATCTGAATGAATGAAATAATCTTATTAAATACTTTTTTCTTTACATAGTTGAATGTGCTGACAACAAAATCACACAAACATAATCAATGGAAATCCAATTTATCAACCCATGGAGGTCTGGATTTGGAGTCACACTCAAAATTAAAGTGGAAAACCACACTACAGGCTGATCCAACTTTGATGTAATGTCTTTAAAACAAGTCAAAATGAGGCTCAGTAGTGTGTGTGGCCTCCACGTGCCTGTATGACCTCCCTACAACGCCTGGGCATGCTCCTGATGAGGTGGCGGATGGTCTCCTGAGGGATCTCCTCCCAGACCTGAACTAAAGCATCCGCCAACTCCTGGACAGTCTGTGGTGCAACGTGGCGTTGGTGGATGGAGCGAGACATGATGTCCCAGATGTGCTCAATTGGATTCAGGTCTGGGGAACGGGCGGGACAGTCCATAGCATCAATGCCTTCCTCTTGCAGGAACTGCTGACACACTCCAGCCACATGAGGTCTAGCATTGTCTTGCATTAGGAGGAACCCAGGGCCAACCGCACCAGCATATGGTCTCACAAGGGGTCTGAGGATCTCATCTCGGTACCTAATGGCAGTCAGGCTACCTCTGGCGAGCACATGGAGGGCTGTGCGGCCCCCAAAAGAAATGCCACCCCACACCATGACTGACCCACCGCCAAACCAGTCATGTTGGAGGATGTTGCAGGCAGCAGAACGTTCTCCACGGCGTCTCCAGACTCTGTCACGTCTGTCACATGTGCTCAGTGTGAACCTGCTTTCATCTGTGAAGAGCACAGGGTGCCAGTGGCGAATTTGCCAATCTTGGTGTTCTCTGGCAAATGCCAAATGTCCTGCACGGTGTTGGGCTGTAAGCACAACCCCCACCTGTGGACGTCGGGCCCTCATACCACCCTCATGGAGTCTGTTTCTGACCGTTTGAGCAGACACATGCACATTTGTGGCCTGCTGGAGGTCATTTTGCAGGGCTCTGGCAGTGCTTCTTCTTGCACAAAGGCGGAGGTAGCGGTCCTGCTGCTGGGTTGTTGCCCTCCTACGGCCTCCTCCACGTCTCCTGATGTACTGGCCTGTCTCCTGGTAGCGCCTCCATGCTCTGGACACTACGCTGACAGACACAGCAAACCTTCTTGCCACAGCTCACATTGATGTGCCATCCTGGATGAGCTGCACTACCTGAGCCACTTGTGTGGGTTGTAGACTCCGTCTCATGCTACCACTAGAGTGAAAGCACCGCCCGCATTCAAAAGTGACCAAAACATCAGCCAGGAAGCGTAGAAACTGAGAAGTGGTCTGTGGTCCCCACCTGCAGAACCACTCCTTTATTGGGGGTGTCTTGCTAATTGCCTATAATTTCCACCTGTTGTCTATTCCATTTGCACAACAGCATGTGAAATTTATTGTCAATCAGTGTTGCTTCCTAAGTGGACAGTTTGATTTCACAGAAGTGTGATTGACTTGGAGTTACATTGTGTTGTTTAAGTGTTCCCTTTATTTTTTTGAGCAGTGTAGATCAACGCAGAACAATATTTGAAAATAATCTGATGAATGTAGGATTATTTTATGAGAGCGATTTTGTAAGTCATTGTTGTTACTTCTAAAATATGTTGAATCAGTTGTTTGGAATCAGAATAAAAATTGATTATCTACCTAGCAACTACTTAGCTCTATTCTGATTGGTCAGATGTTTGTTAATTGTTGCAAGAGAAAAGGAAGTAGGGCAGTTAATTCATGACTGAAACAGGGTATTGACTAGATGGTAGTGCTGAGCGATAAATGCTTTTTGAAGTCAGTATGGTTTAGGTTCGACTCAATAAAAAAATCTCGGTTTTCAATTTCGGTTTAGATTAGTATTTTTTAAAGTAAATGCACTATCATTATGTGTGTTGAATGAAATAATTAATAAAATCCCATGATGGTAGTGACTGCCCATTACTGCAAATCACTTATTAACCATCATTTATTCACATTACTTTACTGTACTTTAATCAAATATTTCAGTTGTGTATATTACATTTGTTTTTTTTTTATTACTTTATTTAATTCCAAGTCATCTTATCTCTGTTGAGCTGCTGCCTATGCTGTCTGAAAAATCACAATTTTAGAAGATCTTCAAAGTAAATAAGGCATACTTGACTGCTGAATGAATATAAATCACTTAGATCATGTATTTTCAGGTAGAGATACCTCGCGAAGCAACTGCTCTCTATCCCTCTTGATTTAAGCGTTCTTCTGTCTCTTCTCTATGTGTCTGCCCCACACAGACTGGACAAGAAGGCGCGCAATGGATTTTGGTCTTTGTAGTTAATTACCACATTTATTTGCACTGAACTATGGAGACTATTAGCCTGTTGGAAACTACAACTCCCTATTACATCGCACAGATCGGGCATAATCTTATTTACAGTGAGCTCTAAAAGTATTGGGACAGTGACACATTTTTGGTTGTTTTGGGTCTGTACTCCAGCACTTTGGATTTGAAATTATACATTGATTATGAGGTTAAAGTGCTGACTGTCAGCTTTAATGTGAGGGTATTTTCACTTATATCGGGTGAACTGTTTAGTCCCCCCATTTTAGGGGACCAAAAGTATTGGGACAAATTCACTTATTTGTATTATAGTAGTCAAAAGTTTTGTATTTGGGCCCATATTCATAGCATGCAATGATTGCATCAAGCTTGTGACTACAAACTTGTTTGATGCATTTGCTGTTTGCTTTGGTTGTTTCAGATAATTTTGTGCCCAATAGAAATTAATGGTAAATAATGTAATGTGTCAGTTTGGAGTAACTTTCATTGTAAATAAGAATAGAATGTTTCTCAACACTTCTACATTAATATGGATGCTACCATGATTACGGAAAGTCCTGAATGAATCGTGAAAAATGATAAGTGAGAAAGTTACAGACTCACAAATATCATACCCCCCAGATATGCTAACCTCTCACCATTACAAGCAAAACATTTTTTGGGGGGTATGATATTTATGCCAGAGTAACTTTCTCACTCATCACTATTCATGATTGATTCAGGATTATCCGTAATTATGGTAGCATCCACATTAATGTAGAAGTGTTCCGAAGCATTACATTTACATTTTAGTCATTTAGCAGACGCTCTTATCCAGAGCGACTTACAGTAGTGAATGCATACATTTCATTTCATGCATTTGTTTTTGTACTGGCCCCCCGTGGGAATCGAACCCACAACCCTAGCGTTGCACACACCATGGTGGTGTTGCAAACACCATGCTCTACCAACTGAGCCACAGTTGGTGGACATCCCTGCAGTCAGCATGCCAATTGCACAACATTTTTGAGAAATACGCTTTTTGTGCGTATGAAAAATGTGTCTGGGATATTTTATTCCAGTTCATGAAACATGGTACCAGCACCTTACATGTTGCGTTTATATTTTTGTTCAGTGTTACACGAATATCACTACACAATTGTTCTGATCTCTGAACAGTTCTGAGCTCATTGTAACTGTCGGCCTACATATATATTGTTTACCGGATCAGCTGGTGTAAGAATAATTTCAAGGTGCTCCTTAAATATTTTTGTAATGTTAATAATTTTATTTTCTGCTTTTCAACAGAGTGTTGATGGCACTTTAGTCTCGCAGACCAAAATGGGTCTGAGTGTCAATGGACTCCTTGCCAAACAATTTTTGCTCCCAGATATAGTCAAGTAAGATTAATCACCTTGTTTGTGTGTGTGTGTGTGTGTGTGTGTGTGTGTGTGTGTGTGTGTGTGTGTGTGTGTGTGTGTATAAAGTACTTATTAAGTAAATATACTTGAAAGTACTCCTTAAGTAGTTTTTTGGGGTATCTTTACTTTACTATTTATATTTTTGACAACTTTTACTTTTACTCCGCTACATTCCTAAAGAAGATAATGTATGTTTTACTCCCAAAATTTTCCCTGATGCCCAAAATTACTTGTTACTTTCGAATGCTTAGCAGGACAGGAAAATGGTCCAATTCACACCTTTTCAAGGGAACACACTTGGTCATCCCTACTGCCTCTGATCTGGCGGAATTATCAAATTATTTGTTTGTAAATTATGTCTCAGTGTTGGAGTGTGCCCATGGCTATCCGTAAATATATATATTGTTTTACAAATTCTGCCATCTGGTTTGCTTACTGTAAGGAACAGGAAATTATTCATATTTTTGCTTTTGATACTTAACTATATTAGAGCAATTACATTTAGACTTTTACTCAAGTAGTAAACTCAGCAACAACAAAAAACGTCCCTTTTTCAGGACCCTGTCTTTCAAAGATAATTCGTAAAATCCAAATAACTTCACAGATCTCCATTGTAAAGTGTTTGAACACTGTTTCCCATGCTTGTTCAATGAACCATGAACAATTAATGAACATGCACCTGTAGGTAGGCAATTAAGGTCACAGTTATGAAAACTTAGGACACTAAAGCGGCCTTCTACTGACTCTGAAAAACACGAAAAGAAAGATGCCCAGGGTCCCTGCTCATCTGCGTTAACATGCCTTAGGCATGCTGCAAGGAGGCATGAGGACTGCAGACGTGGCCAGGGCAAAACATTTCA
The DNA here is from genome assembly GCF_901001165.1 of Salmo trutta. Lineage (NCBI taxonomy): Eukaryota > Metazoa > Chordata > Actinopteri > Salmoniformes > Salmonidae > Salmo > Salmo trutta. The sequence goes on along the minus strand of NC_042977.1, from coordinate 35,629,164 downwards.
ATGTCCGTACTGTGAGACGCCGAAGACAGCGCTACATGGAGACCGTCCTCGCAGTGGCAGACAACGTGTAACAACACCTGCACAGGATCGGTACATCCGAACATCACACCTGCGGGACAGGTACAGGATGGCAACAACAACTGCCCGAGTTACACCAGGAACGCACAATCCCTCCATCAGTGCTCAGACTGTCCGCAATAGGCTGAGAGAGGCTGGACTGAGGGCTTGTAGGCTTGTTGTAAGGCAGGTCCTCACCAGATATTACCGGCAACAACGTCGCCTATGGGCACAAACCCACTGTCGCTGGACCAGACAGGACTGGCAAAAAGTGCTCTTCACTGACGAGTCGCGGTTTTGTCTCGCCAGGGGTGATAGTCGGATTTGCGTTTATCATCGAAGGAATGAGCGTTACACCTAGGCCTGTATTCTGGAGCGGGATCGATTTGGAGGTGGAGGGTCCGTCATGGTCTGGGGCGGTGTGTCACAGCATCATCGGACTGAGCTTGTTGTCATTGCAGGCAATCTCAACGCTGTGCGTTACAGGGAAGACATCCTCCTCCCTCATGTGGTACCCTTCCTGCAGGCTCATCCTGACATGACCCTCCAGCATGACAATGCCACCAACCATACTGCTCGTTCTATGCGTGATTTCCTGCAAGACAGGAATGTCAGTGTTCTGCCATGGTCAGCGAAGAGCCCGGCTCTCAATCCCATTGAGTACGTCTGGGACCTGTTGGATCGGAGGGTGAGGGCTAGGGCCAGGAACTTGCAGGTGCCTTGGTGGAAGAGTGAGGTAACATCTCACAGCAAGAACTGGCAAATCTGGTGCAGTCCATGAGGAGGAGATGCACTGCAGTACTTAATGCAGCTGGTGGCCACACCAGCTACTGACTGTTACTTTTGATTTTGACCCTCCTCCCCCTTTGTTCAGGGACACATTATTCAATTTCTGTTCGTCACATGTCTGTGGAACTTGTTCAGTTGATGTCTCAGTTGTTGAATCTTATGTTCATACAATGTTAAGTTTGCTGAAATGAAACGCAGTTGACAGTGAGAGGACGTTTATTTTTTTGCTGAGTTTATTTTGCTGGGTGACTTTCACTTTTACTTGAGTCATTTGCTATTAAGCTAACATGTGGAATTTTAAGATGGTCATACCAAAGATCATTTAGCTATTTGATTTTGAATTTTAAGACCCCTCAAGTTATAAAAGAAAATACATAAAAAAATGATTGGATGCAACATTGAATTTGGCATTACTGATATTAGCCAATAGAAACACATTGAATAACAGAGTCACCACATGGAAAAACAGATAGTTCCCCCCAAAAAATCTAAAGGAAGTATGTTCTAAAGTGTCTTTCCTATATCTGAGAGATATAAGATCAGGAAACAATTAAAAAATGTATTTTTCAAAATGTATTTATCCCCTTATTTTAGTGCCTAAAATATCTCCATATATACTTCCATTCATTTTTAAACTGGTACCTGGACCTTCAGATTAGGTTTGTGGGTGCAAAATGGAGAACACCATCGTGTTCGTGAGAGTCTCAGCTTTCAATAGAGTGGTCATAGTAGTCAAAACCGTTTGTACGCTACAGACATGTTCGCGAGAAAAAACGATTTTCGGGATGTCTTATGTTTTGACAAACACCGCTCTAGCTCTGCCACCTTTCACCCCAGATGTGGAAGGGCGATATTGGCAGATGAGATGGATTGAGACGCAGCCCATGCAAAGAAAAAACATATCTCTCGCTTAAACACAGATTTTTAGGAGATTTTTTTGTATTATGTTAATTCAATTTCCGCCAGGCGTGACCATTGTATGCCAATGGTTAAGGGTATCTTTACTTTTACTGAAGTATGACAATTGGGTAATTTTTCCATTAGTGTGTGTGTGTCTGTGCGCCCATGAATGTGGCAAAAAAGTGTTCCATTTATTTTGTTACTGCATTTGCGAATGTGAAATTAGAAGTGGAACATTATTTACAATGTGTAAATAATCTAATGTATTCTATTCCCTTCAGGGAGGAAGGAACGTGGACCCTGGAGGTGAAATTACAGAGTGAACCTGACAGGGTCTTTAACACCTCATTTGATGTGAAGAAACATGGTGAGACATCCATTCAAACACAACATTATAGATTATCGATCTAACAGCAGGATTTTTTTATAAAAATTTTTACTGTCCGCTGTCATTATGTCATTGTATTTTTTGTTGTTATTATAGTGTTGCCAACATTTGAGGTCACATTGAAAACCAGGAAGCAGTATTTACATGTTCAGGACCCAGACTTTAAAGTGGATTTAGAAGCTAGGTGAGTTTGAAAAACAATATCCAGCCTGGGGTGCTTGATCTGATGCCCTCTGGGAAATGCATTTTATTTGACATTTAATTTGACAGATAGTGAGCGAAGATAACAATGGGGAGAGATAGATAGAGGTTGTGTCAAAGGGCAGTAGGCGAGATTTGAACCTATGCTAACACTGTAGACATGTCAGGCTAATATACAGTGCATTTGGAAAGTGTTCAGACCCCTTGACTTTTTCCACATTTTGTTACTTTACAGCCTTATTCTAAAAATGTATTCAATTGTTTTTTTCCTCATCAATCTACATACAATAACCGATAATGACAAAGCAAAAACAGGTTTTTAGAAATGTTTGCAAATGTTTTTTTAATATAAACTGATATCACATTTACCTAAGTATTCAGACCCTTTACTCAGTACATTGTTGAAGCATCTTTGGCAGCAATTACAGCCTCAAGTCTTCTTGGGTTTGACGCTACAAGCTTGGCACACCTGTATTTGGGGAGTTTCTCCCATCCTTCTCTGCAGATCCTCTCAAGCTCTGTCAGGTTGGATGGGGAGCGTTGCTGCACAGCTCTTTTCACGTCTCTCCAGAGATGTTCGATCAGGCTCAAGTCTAGGCTCTGGCTGGGCCACTCAAGGACATTCAGAGACTTGTCCCTAAGCCACTCCTGCGTTGTCTTGGATGTGTGCCTAGGGTCATTGTCCTGTTGGAAGGTGAACCTTCGCCCCAGTCTGAGGTCCTGAGTGCTCTGGAGCAGGTTTTCATCAAGGATCTCTCTGTACTTTGCTCCGTTCATCTTTCCCTCGATCCTGACTAGTCTCCCAGTACCTGCCGCTGAAAAACATCTGCACATGTTGATGCTGCCACCAAATGCTTAACCGTAGGGATGTTGCCAGCTTTCCTCCAGTCGTGACGCTTGGCATTCAGACTAAATAGTTCAATCTTGGTTTCATCAGACCAGAGAATCTGGTTTCTCATGGTCTGGGAGTACATTAAGTGCCTTGGCAAACTCCAAGCGGGCTGTCGTGCCTTTTACTGAGGAGTGGCTTCAGTCTGGCCACTCAAATTAGCAACAATTTCAAAAAACTGTTTTCTCTTTGTCATCATGGAGTATTGTGTGTAGATTGATGAGGAAATGTTTATATTTAATCAATTTTAGAATAAGGCTTTAACGTAACTAAATGTGGAAAAGGTCAAGGGGTCTGAATACTTTACGAATGCACTGTACGTTTTATATTTAAATAATCTGGTCAACGGTCATTTCAATTCTTGTTAATTACCCATTGATTTAAAAAATAATAATAAACTTGCCATGAGCTTAGCACACATTTCTTTCTCCATCATAACCCAAAGTAAGTCTTTACAACAATATGCCATTGATAATACACTGCTCAAAAAAATAAAGGGAACACTTAAACAACACAATGTAACTCCAAGTCAATCACACTTCTGTGAAATCAAACTGTCCACTTAGGAAGCAACACTGATTGACAATAAATTTCACATGCTGTTGTGAAAATGGAATAGACAACAGGTGGAAATTATAGGCAATTAGCAAGACACCCCCAATAAAGGAGTGGTTCTGCAGGTGGGGACCACAGACCACTTCTCAGTTCCTATGCTTCCTGGCTGATGTTTTGGTCACTTTTGAATGCTGGCGGTGCGTTCACTCTAGTGGTAGCATGAGACGGAGTCTACAACCCACACAAGTGGCTCAGGTAGTGCAGCTCATCCAGGATGGCACATCAATGCGAGCTGTGGCAAGAAGGTTTGCTGTGTCTGTCAGCGTAGTGTCCAGAGCATGGAGGCGCTACCAGGAGACAGGCCAGTACATCAGGAGACGTGGAGGAGGCCGTAGGAGGGCAACAACCCAGCAGCAGGACCGCTACCTCCGCCTTTGTGCAAGGAGGAGCAGGAGAAGCACTGTCAGAGCCCTGCAAAATGACCTCCAGCAGGCCACAAATGTGCATGTGTCTGCTCAAACGGTCAGAAACAGACTCCATGAGGGTGGTATGAGGGCCCAACGTCCACAGGTGGGGGTTGTGCTTACAGCCCAACACCGTGCAGGACGTTTGGCATTTGCCAGAGAACACCAAGATTGGCAAATTCGCCACTGGCGCCCTGTGCTCTTCACAGATGAAGCAGATTCACACTGAGCACATGTGACAGACGTGACAGAGTCTGGAGACGCCGTGGAGAACGTTCTGCTGCCTGCAACATCCTCCAGCATGACCGGTTTGGCGGTGGGTCAGTCATGGTGTGGGGTGGCATTTCTTTGGGGGGCCGCATAGCCCTCCATGTGCTCACCAGAGGTAGCCTGACTGCCATTAGGTACCAAGATGAGATCCTCAGACCCCTTGTGAGACCATATGCTGGTGCGGTTGGCCCTGGGTTCCTCCTAATGCAAGACAATGCTAGACCTCATGTGGCTGGAGTGTGTCAGCAGTTCCTGCAAGAGGAAGGCATTGATGCTATGGACTGGCCCACCCGTTCCCCAGACCTGAATCCAATTGAGCACATCTGGGACATCATGTCTCGCTCCATCCACCAACGCCACGTTACACCACAGACTGTCCAGGAGTTGGCAGATGCTTTAGTCCAGGTCTGGGAGGAGATCCCTCAGGAGACCATCCGCCACCTCATCAGGAGCATGCCCAGGCGTTGTAGGGAGGTCATACAGGCACGTGGAGGCCACACACACTACTGAGCCTCATTTTGACTTGTTTTAAAGACATTACATCAAAGTTGGATCAGCCTGTAGTGTGGTTTTCCACTTTAATTTTGAGTGTGACTCCAAATCCAGACCTTCATGGGTTGATAAATTGGATTTCCATTGATTATTTTTGTGTGATTTTGTTGTCAGCACATTCAACTATGTAAAGAAAAATGTATTTAATAAGATTATTTCTTTCATTCAGATCTAGGATGTGTTGTTTAAGTGTTCCCTTTATTTTTTTGAGCAGTATATTTACACAGATACCGGAACTTGTGAGTTCAATTTAGACTTTATTACAAACGTAACAGAGCCGAGCCCTTCCATGGAAAAGACTAAATTCTCATATTACAGAGTCCTGCCTTTATAGTATTCTGGCTTTGCATAACGAATAGAGTCCCCTCCCTCTATATGAAAATAGCTTCCCTTGACCTTTCTCCACCATTATCTTTCCATCTCAGTTCTTGCTTGTTAACGCCCACATCTGACAGCTGTATAGGTTATAATGGTAGCAGGACCCTGGTCCTATATGTTCCATTCCTTATATAGCCATTCTGTCTCAGCTCTTCAAAGTGGGCAGCCTAGATGCTGCTAATAATGGAAATGGAATCATAGTCATGAGTTTTGCTCCCATATGCACCAGAAGTACTTGCTCCTGTGATTCCTGATTCCTGAAATGCAGAGTCTGTTGGAGTATTTTTGGAATCCAAAATTATACTTTTGTTACATTACTTGCTAAGTCAGCTGGTTATCTAGCTAGCTCCCAGTCTCATTGACCTCCAAACATTGCATACGCTAGCTAGCCACTTAATATAACTTGTTTTCTCAAAATGTATGTTAGCTAAGTTAGCAATGCTATGAATACAACTCCCATCTGCTGTCAACATCAGGATACAATTAGAGAGCACTAGTTAGCTCCTAAGTGGTTATAGCTTTGACTGCATGCATGCTGACGGTGAATTCCGAGCAATTCAGTGGCTAGCCACACTACAAACATCATTTGACAAGGTTCCCGTGAATATATTGTAATGACAGTCCACCACAACATAAGCAAAAGTTTCCTGATTAGCAAGGTGTAGTCTGTGTTTAATTTCATTGTGTATTAGAAACACAGCTTGAGATCATTGGGAGGGCATTCCGCCAATGGTTGAATGGGGAATTGGGTTTCCCGGGAAAATGTTGTCTGAGGTTGCAACAGTAACTAAGGCGGCGGGGCTTAGCGAAGATTCAATTCCATTTATAACACTGCCACACACTTGTTTCTCAGGTACTTCTCTGGAACGGAGGTTATAGGCTATGCATATGTCATGTTTGGATATGTGTGCAAAAATGGCACGAAAATCCAGTTATCCACCTTACTACAAAGGCACCAATTACAAGTAAGTTTTTCTTGAACTGTGCTTTACTGATGATGCCCTTACAGCAAAGTTATTATGATCACTGAAATGTTTCCACAAGGTATGTTATGTATTATTTGGCAGCATATTATTGATCAAGTAATTGTAAGATCTCTCAGCAATTCAAACTCGAATTCAAAGCAGTGACTTAGGGCAGGATTTACAATACCATGAAAAGTATTTGCCCTCTTTCTGATTTTCTGTGTTGTTGCATATTTTTGATACTGAATGTTTTCAGATCTTCAACCAAAACCTAATATTAGATAAAGGGAACATAAGTTTATTTATTTAATTAACAAAGTTATACAACACCCAATTCCCCTGTGTGAAAAGTAATTGCCCCTTACACTCAATAACAGGTTGTGCCAACTTTAGCTGCAATGACTGCAACCAAATGCTTCCTGTAGTTGTTGATCAGTCTCTCACATCGCTGTGGAGGAATTTTGGCCCACTCTTTCATGCAGAAATGCTTTAACTCAGCGACATTGGGGGTTTTCAAGCATGAACTGCTCGTTGGATGACATTTGGCGAAAACCAAACACTGCATTCCACAGTAAGAACCTCATACCAACGGTCAGCATGGTGGTGGTAGTGTGATGGTTTGGGGATGGTTTTCTGCCTCAGGACCTGTACGACTTGCCTTAATAGAAGGAACCATGAATTGTGCTCTGTATCAGAGAATTCTGTGGGAGAATGTCAGGCCATCCGTCTGTGAGCTGAAGCGCAGCTGGGTCATGCAGCAAGACAATGGTCCAAAACACACAATCAAGTCTACATGAAAATAGCTAAAAAGCAACAAATGTAAAGTTTTCGAATGGCCTAGTCAAAGTCCAGACCTAATCCCAATTTAGATGTTGTGGCAGGATTTGAAACGAGCAGTTCATGCTTGAAAACCCCCAATGTCGCTGAGTTAAAGCATTTCTGCATGAAAGAGTGGGCTATAATTCCTCCTCAGCGATTTGAGAGACTGATCAACAACTACAGGAAGCATTTGGTTGCAGTCATTGCAGATAAAGGTAGCGCAACCAGTTATTGAGTGTAAGGGGGCAATTACATTTTCACACAGGGGAATTGGGTGTTGCATACCTATGTTTATGAAATAAATTAAATAAGTATGTAATTGTTATGTTATTTGTTCACTCAGGTTCCTTTTATCTAATATTGTGTTTTGGTTAAAGATCTGATAACATTTAATATAAAAATATGCAAAAGTAGAGAATATTACAACGGGGGCAAATACTTCTTCACGGCACTGTACCCTTAGAATACTGATTTGTAGATATTCTACATTTAACCATCTTTTTGATTTTGTCTCTCAGACAGGGACAACCACAGCCATACTGACAGTTGCTCAAATCATTGCTGCCGCTAAAGACGTTAATAACATTTATGATATCCTTGAATGTTCTCTCTATGCAAGAGCTACTGTCTTCACTAGCTCAGGTGTGGTAATACCTATTGTGAATACTATATGGATTCATCCATTCATATCCATCAGACCAAGGTCAAATACTTTTGCAAAATACTTCAAAATGCTAGAAAGTATTTGAGGTGTGCTTGAATTAGCTTTGTGTGTGCATTTTTGGAGCTACTCTATTGGTTCCATGGAAAACTAAATCAAGCACAGCTCAAGTATTATATAATAATTGTCATGTGTTCATAATCCCTTTATTACTGTTGCATGTTCAGTTTAATACGTTTTTTAAAAACATGGAAACACTTATTAAGGCCGCTTTGATTGTCTTTGTTTTTGGACGATAGGTAATTTAAAGAGCATCTTCAATCCAGCCTGTGATGGGCTGTTCTACTAGTGACTTTTACTAGTGACACCCATCTTTTTTTCTGTAAATATACATAAGAGCATTTAGAATGTGTATTTGACCCTAATATCCACAGATTATATTTGTTACATCCCATATAACACCTTGTTTTCTCCTGGTCCCTCTCTTTCCTAGGCAGTGACATTGTAACAGCAGAACTCACAGGCATCAAAGTGGTTATATCTCCTTACTCAATTTATTTTACCAAATCCTCCAGATTCTTCAAGCCAGGCCTACCATTTAATCTTCATGTAAGTTGCATACGTCACAAGGGTAAACTTTTGTCTTTAGAAAGAAGCAGAATTATACCCTTACCAAGTCCTTAAATGTATATTGTATGTTAACTAAAAAAACAACTAAAAACAACACATTTACTTGTATTATATGTCTAGGAAACACTTTACTTGACACCCAGCGTCATAACACGTTATGACACTGTCATAACCATGTCATAATATGTCATAACAGCCTACATGTGTAATAACCTGTTATAATATGGTCATAACACTGTCATTACATATTTAGACCTGTTGTGACATATATTGCGTTATTATATGGCTGGTTATGACACCTACATAAGAGTGTCAAAACTCACAAAACCTACCACACAAGTCAAAGCATTCCGTTACACCATAGCCTACGTATCAACAGTATGTTTGTTATATATACTTTTTAAAATGTATTTACCATATTAAATTATAATTGTAATTGTGCAAACATTGATGTCAGACATGCACCTACCCCAATGCTCTGTTGCTGATGACTGAGATGAATGCAGGAGCAGATTTCAGGAGCAGGACAACAAACCCTCTTTCTGACTGATGACTGATATAGGGCATGTACGTGATAGGCCTATCTGGGTTATATGGTTATGATGGTCATAATGCTTCTTGATAGTGTATTTTCTTAGTCCAAGTAAAGTGACACAGGATGGTCATAATGCTTCATGACAGTGTCATGTAACTCAAACACATCAACACAAACGGTCATGCAACCTTTCTAACACTCATGCCCTCTCAACCCCTGTTAAACACACCATCTCTCTTTCTCTCTCCAGGTGTATCTGACTGACACTTCTGGCTCTCCTGTAAAGGACATTGAAATAGAGAGTGAGGGACAGAAACAACACACAGACAGCCACGGAATAGCTGTCATCACCATTAACACTGTTCGCACAGACAAAAAAAAACATGTCCAAGTGACAACAGCTGTCTCTGATTTACTTGATTCTAGTCACCAGGCACGAAAAGATATCACACTTTTAGCATACGAGACAAAGACAGTCAAAGAGTACATCCACCTTTCTCTGGACAAATCTGTTGTGAAGAAGGATGAGACCCTCTCCGTTGCCATTAACTTCCTTGGAGAAAATGGGGTCCAGGTTTTTCAATATGACTTCATTTCATACATGGTAAAACAACTGTAAATTAACTGTATGTTTTTCTTTATCGTTTTGCAATTCTATATTTTTGAATTTATTACAGTCCGGTTTAAATGTTATATTAGGTGGTCAGCAAAGGGCGGATCATTGAAATGGGGAAGTGGAATTCAAAGGACAAAGCTCTCCTCAAAGAAACCTTGAAAGTAACTCCAGACATGCTCCCTTCCTTCCGCCTGGTGGCTTTCTACATTGTGCCATCGCAAGGTTATGACGTGGTGGCTGACTCACTGTGGGTGGACGTCGAGGACCAATGCATGGGACAGGTAACTCTAAACTATAACTTTTTTAACAATATAGAGTGAGCTCCAAAAGTATTGGGACAGTGACACATTTTTGTTGTTTTGGAATTGGAATGATACAATGACTGAGGATAAAGTGCAGACTGTCAGCTTTAATTTAAGGGTATTTCCATCCATATCAGATTAACTGTTTAGAAATTACAGCCCTTTTTGTACATAGTCCCCTCCATTTTAGGGAACCAAAAGTGTGTGTGTGTACATACAGTTGAAGTCGGAAGTTTACATACACTTAGGTTGGAGTCATTAAAACGCGTTTTTCAACCACTCCTCAAATTTCTTGTTAGCAAACTATAGTTTTGGCAAGTCGGTTAGGACATCTACTTTGTGCATGACACTAGTAATTTTTCCAACAATTGTTTACAGACAGATTATTTCACTTATAACTCACTGTATCACAATTCCAGTGGGTCAAAAGTTTACATACACTAAGTTGACTGTGCCTTTAAACAGCTTGGAAAATTCCAGAAAATTATGTCATGGCTTTAGAAGCTTCTGATAGGCTAATTGACATAATTTCAGTGAATTGGAGGTGTACCTGTGGGTGTATTTCAAGGCCGACCTTCAAACTCAGTGCCTCTTTGCTTGACATCATGGGAAAATCAAAAGAAATCAGCCAAGACCTCAGAAAAAAAACTGTAGACCTCCACCAGTCTGGTTCATCCTTGGGAGCAATTTCCAAACGCCTGAAGGTACCACGTTCATCTGTACAAACAATAGTACGCAAGTATAAACCCCATGGGACCACGCAGCCGTCATACCGCTCAGGAAGGAGACACATTCTGTCTCCTAGAGATGAACGTACTTTGGTGCGAAAAGTGCAAATCAATCCCAGAACAACAGCAAAGGACCTTGTGAAGATGCTGGAGGAAACAGGTACAGAAGTGTCTATATCCATAGTAAAACGAGTCCTATATCGACATAACCTGAAAGGCCACTCAGCAAGGAAGAAGCCACTGCACATCGGGACAAGGATCGTACTTTTTGGAGAAATGTCCTCTGGTCTGATGAAACAAAAATAGAACCATTTGGCCATAATGACCATCGTTATGTTTGGAGGAAAAAGGGGGAGGCTTGCAAGCCGAAGAAAACCATCCCAACCGTGAAGCGCGGGGGTGGCAGCATCATGTTGTGGTGGTGCTTTGCTGCAGGAGGGACTTGTGCACTTCACAAAATAGATGGCATCATGAGGGAGGAAATGTATGTGGATATATTGAAGCAACATCTCAAGACATCAGTCAGGAAGTTAAAGCTTGATCGCAAATGGGTCTGGGATTGATTTGCACTTATTGCACCAAAGTACGTTCATCTCTAGGAGACAGAATGCATCTCCTTCCTGAACGGTATGACGGCTGCGTGATCCCATGGTGTTTATACTTGCGTACTATTGTTTGTACAGATGAACGTGGTACCTTCAGGAGTTTGGAAATTGCTCCCAAGGATGAACCAGACTTGTGGAGATCTACAATTTTTTTCTGAGGTCTTGGCTGATTTCTTTTGATTTTCCCATGATGTCAAGCAAAGAGGCACTGAGTTTGAAGGTAGGCCTTGAAATACATCCACAAGTACACCTCCAATTGACTCAAATGATGTCAATTAGCCTATCAGAATCTTCTAAAGCCATGACATAATTTTCTGGAATTTTCCAAGCTGTTTAAAGGCACAGTCAACTTAGTGTATGTAAACTTCTGACCCACTGGAATTGTGATACTGTGAATTATAAGTGAAATAATCTGTCTGTAAACAATTTTTTGAAAAAATACTTGTGTCATGCACAAAGTAGATGTCCTAACCAACTTGCCAAAACTTGTGGAGTGGTTGAAAAACGAGTTTTAATGACTCCAACCTAAGTGTATGTAAACTTCCGACTTCAACTGTATATTTATATATGTGTATGTATATACATGTGTATTAAAGTAGTAAAAAGTGAAGTATTTGGTCCCATATTCATAGCAAGCAATGACTACATCAAGACTGTGACTCTACAAATGTGTTGGATGCATTTCCTGTATGTTTTGGTTGTGTTTCAGATTATTTTGTTCCCTATAGAAATTAATGGTAAATAATGAATTGTTTCATTTGAGTCACTTTTATTGTAAATAAGAATAGAATATGTTTCTAAACACTTCTACATTAATGTGGATGCTACCATGATTACGGATAATCCTGTAGGAATCATGAATAATGATGAGTGAGAAAGAGGAATTAATATTGTACCCCCCAGAAAGCTAACCTCACCTGTTATTGTAATGGTGAGAGGTTAGCATGTCTTGGGGGTAGGATGTTTGTGCGTCTAGCTTTCTCACTCATCATTATTCACGAAACATTCAGGACTATCCGTAATCATGGTAGCATTCACATTGATGTAGAAGTGTTGTGAAATATTGAAATTATATTCTTATTTACATTATAAGTGACTCCAAAATGACACAATACATTGTTTACCATTCATTTCTATGGGGGGACTATGTACAAAAAGTGCTGTAACTTCTAAATAGTTTACCCGAAATTGATAAAAATACCCTCAAATTAAAGCCGACAATCTGCACTTTAACCTCATAGCCATTAACCATTTCAAATCCAACGTGCTGGAGTACAGAGCCAAAACAACAACAAAATTGTCACTGTCCCAATACTTTTGGAGTGTACTGTACATTCAATATGTCACATCACATTTTTTTGTTCTCATTAATGTTCTTTGCATCTGTCCATGTTCTGATTTTTAGCTAAAACTATCCATAAAGAAATCTAATAAACGTCCAGACTTCCGCCCAAGAGAAGAGTTCTCTCTGAACGTGGAGGGAGACCCAGGTGCCAAGGTTGGGCTGGTGGTGGTTGACAAGGCTGCTTACATGCTGAGTAAAAAGGGCAATCTCAAACAGGCCAAGGTGACTCACTGAAATCTTGTTACATTTTAATATTCTGCTGCTTGAACCATTTTGACACCCCCCTTCCACCTCACTTTATTTCAGATCTGGGATGAAGTAGAGAGGAGTGACAAAGGGTGCACAAGGGGAGGGGGCCGAAACAACATGGCAATTTTCTCAGATGCTGGCCTCCTGTTTGAATCCAATCAAGAAAAAACAGCACCTAGACAACGTAGGAGCAATCTACATAATATTATTTTATATACTATTACTACATGCCAGATAAGCATACACTTGTTGAGATGCACTGATTACTGCAGCATTTGAATACTAAGCTACTGGACAAATACTGTAGTTGATTTTCTCTTGGTTTCTTCAATTATGTTAGTTAAGATTTGACCCTTTTATCAGCTTCAGTTGCTTTTCAATTATCTCTTAGAACTCAGTTGTGACACAGAGGTACCTAAAAGGAGGCGACAGGCAGAGTCTTTACAGGAAGCCAAATATGAGCTAGGTGAGTAAGGGCTGATGTAACAGATAATAAATAGAATGAGGGTGAATTAACCAATATAGCTGCGTTATGTTATCTACTTCCCAAGCGAGACAGTATGAAGAGGATGCGAAGAGGTGCTGTCATGATGGCATGATGGACTTTCCCTTGGACTACTCATGTGAGAAGCGCTCACACTACATCACAGAAGGGCCGAAGTGTGTGGAGGCCTTTCTACGCTGCTGTCAAGGAATCCAGAAAGATAAGAAACGCTTCACCACCCCAGAACTGATCCTCGCTCGCAGTAAAAGCATTCTTTCTCTCTTTTTTCAGTCTGTCTTTGTCTGACATACATTTCATAGGCAAATCGATAGATTGTGTAAATCTAAATGTCTGTCGAGTTCTCTCACTCGCTTTCTCTTCTTCAATCTTGTTTCATTTTCCTGAAGCAAATGAAGATTTCTTTGATGAGGATGAGGAGGACATTATTATCCGCTCTAAATTTGATGTCAGCTGGATGTGGACCACCATACGGCTGAGTGGTAAAGAAACTGATGCTGGGTAAAGACAACATTAAACAGACAGTAAAACATGATTGTTCCTCATGTGTTACTGATTATGTAAAATTGATGGATTAATCAGGTATGGGTTTCAGAATTTGGGAACCAGGTAGGTATCTCACATACTCGAGATCTGACCAACCAAAGATAAGATATTCAAAGGGCTTTCAAATGTAAGCGAAGCCCCAGTTCAATGCAATTGCATGCAAATGTTCTGTTTTCTATTAGACCTACAGCATGATGCACCATCTTCTAATGATGTGGAGGAAGTAGTAGTTTAGATACTTTTAATAATATATATAATAATTTCCCACTGGTTCTGCTAAAGCAATCCCTCACATGTTAACTGCATCCAGCAGATAGAAATGTATATCATTCTCTCTCGCTCCCTTATTCAGTATTGTCACAAATGAAAAGACTAACATGGTTCTTCAAGACTCCATCACACAGTGGATGGTCCTCGGTATCAGTACCTCTGAAACCAAAGGTGAGTGGCTCCAAGTACCATCTCAATTTCCAGCATGATGGTACGGTAAACATTTCAGATGGAGACAATGTTTTTTCAATGCGAGTCATCCATTATTGATGAATGATAACCGAGATGATGTCCAACAAAAAATCCACAATATATCTGCCTTTAAAGGGTCAATCTGGTTATGCTACGTCCATTTTTGTATTTGGTAAAAAACATATATATGAAAATACACTTAATTTTTACATTCATTTTTACTTATCTTATTTATTGTTCATTAACCTAAAAATCAATGGTATGCCTCTTTCTAACAATAAAGTAAATTATCATCTCTCAAGGTGTCACGTCCTGACCATAGAAAGCTTTTATTTTCTATGGTAGAGTAGGTCAGGGCACGACAAGGGGTTTTGTCTAGTTTATTTATGTCTATGTTGGTTCTAGTTTCTTTTTTCTATGTTGGGGGTTTTGTCTAGTTTATGTATTTCTATATGGGGTTCTAGTTTCTTTATTTCTATGTTTTTTTGGGGGGATGATCTCCAATTAGAGGCAGTTGGTCATCGTTGTCTCTAACTGGGGATCATATTTAAGTTGTTGTTTTTCCCACTAGGTTTTGTGGGAGATTGTTTTGAGGTAGTGTATGTTTCACCTCTTCGTCACGGTTTGTTATTTTGTTTAGTAGTTTATTTGTATGTCTTGCATAGTTTCACAGTTACAATAAAATGTGGAACGATACACACGCTGCGCCTTGGTCTCCTTCGTACGACAACCGTGACACAAGGTTTTGATTTAAAAATGTTATTTAGTCACAGCATAAAATAAATGAAACATGAACCACCATGGCTACACAAATGTGGACTATATAATACAATTAAATAAACAAGTTATTAAGATCCCAGCAATTATTATTTTTGATTATTACTATTCTCCATGAGAATTAGAGTGAAAAGTGGTTGATCAATCCCCTTAGCCCTCATAGGTAAACATGCCTGTTACATGTTAAGTACACTCAGCGACTTTAAAACATCCAAGTAATAAAATAAACTACCATAAGAGACTATCATATCCGTCACTTTACCATCCTGCAACCTCTAATCATGGTCACAATGATGTAAAAACTAAACAAATAAAAGATGTCAATACCCTTGACCCTCTCTATTCACATATTAACCTTCAAGAGCTAACTTTCTGCTGATTCATAATCTCAATCAGTCTTGACACTGGTTTAAATAGTCTTCCTGCCCTTGACCTAATATGACCCCGAGTACCTTCAACTGCATAAGGAGTGACAGTGTTGTGGACTGTTGCAATAGTGGGTCTGTCAACACAGTCAGTACGCAACTGATCAGGTAAGGAATGGTCAGAGTTTGGTAGGTCAGTATGGATATTGTACGATTTATTGGTGGTGACAGTGTTTCCTATGCAGTGGGCAGCTGGGAGGAGGTGCTCTTATTCTCCATGGACTTTACAGTGTCCCAAAACCTTTTGGAATTAGTGCTACAGGAAGCAAATTTCTGGTTGAAAAAGCTAGCCTTAGCTTTCCTAACTGACTGAGTATATTGGTTCCTGACTTCCCTGAAAAGTTGCATATTGCTGGGGCTATTCGATGCTAATGCAGAACGCCACAGGATGTTCATATGATTTGGGATGTTCTTTTGTGTCCTTCCATTTATTTTATTTCACATTTCATATGATATTGCCCTAGAAACCCATCAACTTACTGTCTCAGTTATTTTTAGCCATATATGCTTGGGGACAATGGAAACTTGAGCCCCGGTATCAACTAGTAGATGAGTGTCCCACCCACCTAGTTTAGCATTGTGGTACACCAAGGAAGTGTTCTTGTCACATGGAGAGACCAGTCTACTGGGGGGAGAGGCTTGGCATTATTTTTCCTCGATGTGCAAGGATTTGACCTCTTCTCGAAGCCCTTGTACTTCCCCAAGCAAAACCTCCATTTGAGCATCACTAGTTGACTTGTGATCAGACACGCCCCAAACCCTGGCATCGGGGGTTATGTGACTAAGTTCTAAACTCCCGATGACTTCCATCTCAGAAGCAATACTTATTGCCTGCTCCAGCGTAGCGGCCCTAGCAGACTGGAGACTGATTCAAGAGTCTCCATTACATACATATTCAATAAAATGATCATGTGTAAACAGATCTACAGTAGTGGCATCTGCAGTTGGGTACACTTTCTCCATTAACCAACAGAGCATTGCCAAATTCCAGGTTGTTTCATTATGCAGCCTCAATGGTACCCATTGTGACTAACAAGGGTATAATAATTTCCCCATAGCACTTTTCAACTGTGTGTAGTCACTTCTATCCTCAATGGAGATGCCGCTATAAATGTCTCAGCCTGCCCCAATAGCAACAAAGACATGCACCTCGTTGTCTGTATTATACACCCACGGGGAGAAATTATGGTGTCTGTAACTGTATTTCGACATAGCCAATTTAAAACAAGTTGTTTCGCTTTTATTAGAATTTGATTAGAATTATACAGTCTTTTTTTGCTTTTTGACTACATTTGGCATGTCCATGTCAAGGCTGCAATTTACAGTAGGCCTAGCCCATATATCTGTGAATGCTATGGCTGTAACGTCCGTCGTTCAAGGTAGACCAAGGCGCAGCGTGAGTTGAGTTCATCATCTTTTATTTTAAAGGTGAACCAGCAAAAAAACAATAAACAACACAACGAACAAAAAGCTTCGTAGTGCAAAATACATGCAACCAAACAAAGACAAGATCCCACAACTGACTGTGGGGAAAAAAGGGCTGCCTAAGTATGATTCCCAATCAGAGACAACGATAGACAGCTGCCTCTGATTGGAAACCATACTAGGCCAATCAAAGGAAAAACCAACATAGAATTACAACACATAGAATGCCCACCCCATGTCACACCCTGACCTAACCAAACAGAGAAAAAACATCTCTCTCAGGTCAGGGCTTGACAATGGCCTATGTTTAACAATACAGTGCCTTCGGAAAGTACTCAGACCCCTTGACTTTTTCCACATTTTGTTAGGTTGTAGCCTTATTGTAAAATTGATAGAATTCCCCCCCCCCTCATCAATCTACAAACAATACCCCATAATGACAAAGCAAAAACAGTTTTTTAGAATTTTTTGCTAATTTATTATGAATAAAATACTGAAATTGTCAGTGTCAATATAGTGGAGATGAGGAATAGAGTCAAGCGCAGGACACTGAACTGAGTAAAAATAACGCATTTTACTCTAGAAAAGCTCATCAGTCAAAATCCACGCAGGGATAAAACAATATTGACAAAACACAACTAACACGACAAACAGGAAAATAATAACGCACAAAACATCATGATAACCAGAGGGTTTAAATAGGGAAATAATCATAACGAAATGGGAACCAGGTGTGAACAATCAAGACATAACAAATGGACAAAGAAACATGGATCAGTGGCAGCTAGAAAGCTGGTGACGATGACCGCCGAACGCCGCAAGAACAAGTAGAGGCACCAACTTTGGCGGAAATCGTGACAGAAATATAGAATTTACATAATTATTCAGACACTTTACTCAGTACTTTGTTGAAGCACCGTTGGCAGCAATTACAGCCTCGACTCTTCTTGGGTATGACGCTACAAGCTTGGTACACCTGTATTTGGGGAGTTTCTCCCATTCCTTTCTGCAGATCAAATCAAATGTTATTTGTCACATGCACCGACCTTACAGTGAAATGCTTACTTACAAGCTCTTAACCAACAATGCAGTTTTAAGAAAAATAATTGTTAAGTAAAAAATAGATAAGTCAAAAATTGAAATAAAAAGTAACAAACCGGGTTGGATCGGGTTCAAGTCCGGGCTCTGGCTGGGCCACTCAAGGACATTCAGAGACTTGACCCGAAGCCACTCCTGCATTGTCTTGGCTGTGTGCTCAGGGTCATTGTCCTGTTGGAAGGTGAACCTTCGCCTCAGTCTGAGGTCCTGAGCACTCTGGAGCAGGTGTGACGTCCTGACCAGTATAAGGGGTTATTTGTTATTGTAGTTTGGTCAGGGCGTGGCAGGGGTGTGTTTGTTTTGTGTTATCGGGATTTTTGGGTATGGTTCTATGTTGTGTATTTCTTTGTGTTGGCCTGGTATGGCTCTCAATCAGGAACAGCTGTACATCGTTGTTGCTGATTGGGAGTCATACTTAGGTAGCCCTTTTTTCACCTGTCTTTTGTGGGAAGTTGTTTTTGCACTGCTGTGTATAGCCTGCAAACTGTCAAGCTGTCATTCGTTTTCTTGGTTTTTTGTTAAGTGTTCAATAAAAGTTTAAGATGAGCACTCAACCCGCTGCACCTTGGTCTACTCCCTTTGACGGCCGTTACAGCAGGTTTTCATCAAGGATCTCTTTACTTTGCTCTGTTCGTCTTTCCCTTGATCCTGACTAGTCTCCCAGTCCCTGCCGCTGAAAAACATCCCCACAGCATGATGTCGCCACCACCATGCTTCACCGTACGGATGGTGCAAGGTTTCTTGCAGACGTGACGCTTGGCATTCAGGCCAAAGAGTTCAATCTTGGTTTCATCAGACCAGAGAAGCTTGTTTCTCGTGGTCTAAGAGTCTTTAGGTGTCTTTTGGCAAACTCCAAGCATGCTGTCATGTGGCGTTTACTGAGGAGTGGCTTCCGTCTGGTCACTCTACCATAAAGGCCTGATTTGTTGGAGTCCTGCAGATATGGTTGTCCTTCTGGAAGGTTCTCCCATCTCCACAGAGGAACTATGGGGCTCTGTCAGAGTGACCATCAGGTTTTTGGTCAACTAACTAACCAAGACCCTTCTCCCCCGATTGATCAGTTTGTCCAGGCGGCTACCTCTAGGAAGAGTCTTGGTGTTTCCAAACTTCTTCCATTTAAGAATGATGGAGGCCACTGTGTTCTTGGGGACCTTGAATTCTCAGAAATGTTTTGGTAGCCTTCCCCAGATTTGTGCCTCGACACAATCCTGTCTCGGAGCTCATGGCTTGGTTTTGCTCTGACTTGCAGTGTCAACTGTGGGACCTTGTATAGACAGGTGTGTGCCTTTCCAAATCATGTACAATCAATTGAATTTACCACAGGTGGACTCCAATCAAGTTGTATAAAAAAATCTAAATAATATATATATTTTTTTTTATACATTTGCCAGAAAAAATTCAAACCTGTTTTTGCTTGGTCATTATGGGGTGTATTTTGTGTAGATTGATGAGGATTTATTTTTATTTAATCCATTTTAGAATAAGGCTGTAACGTAACAAAATGTGTTAAAAGTTAAGTGGTCTGAATACTTTCCGAATGCACTGTATATTTCCTTATTGAAGCAATGCAATTAGAACAATACTGAATGCAAACATGTTCAACATATTTAGCAAATATGGGGCAGGCTATTTAACGAATTTGGCTATAGACCTAACGGACTAACATTGAAATTGGAGTTGATGACAATGCAATACATAAAAGACTGAAAATACACAACTTGAAGCAACCACAGTGGTGTAGTAGAGGGTATACGCATATGCCATATACCCACTTATTTTGCAGTAGGGATAGCATATACTCTCTTCTTAATCCCCACAATGCGTGTCAAAGTAGTGTAGTGGAGGTAAACACCGTATCAATTAATAGGCTAAGGCTGATGGAACAGATCAGAATGTTTAGCTTAAAATGTTGATAAACTATTATTTATTCACATTTTAGGAGCAGCAATGGAAATATCCGTTTGAAATTTAGAAAGAGAGGAAATCTAAAGATGCAACAACTATCATGGGTTACTAAAATGACTAGGATAATGCCTTTGTCTGCTAGACAATGAAAGAAGGTTGAAAGAAAACCAATAGAACAGGAGAACGCATATGAGGAAGTCTTTATAAATAATTTCCTCCATGTTTCTATGGTCAGATTTTGGCTATAGGCTACTTTGAAGCAAGGGAAGACATGCCTCTTAATATGAATTAAAATGTCCAGGTTTAAAACAACTAAGAAACAGGAAAAATATAACGATGCTAATAATAGGCCTAACCGTCTTCTGGTAGAGGAAAAGGCTTTCCCAAAAACCTTCTCAATTAAATGTTAACTAGCTACCAACGCCTTTTGCAAAGTCAATATTATGTGCAGGCACATGTACGGAAAACGTACTCAATTGTCAAAGATACCTTAATAGAAAATGAATCAAGTAAAAGTGAAAGGTACCCAGTAAAATACCACTTGAGTAAAATACAAAGTATTTGGTTTTAAATGTACTTAAGTATCAAAAGTAAATGGAACTGCTAAAATGTACTTAAGTATCAAAAGTAAAAGTATAAACCATTACAAATTCCATATATTAAGCAAACCAGATGGCACAAATTGCTTTTTAAAATTTTTGACAGATAGCCAGCGACACGCTCCAACACTCAGACATGATTTATAAACAAAGCATTTATGTTTAGTGAATCCGCCAGATCAGAGGCAGTAGGGATGACCAGGGATGTTCTCTTGATAAGTGTGTGAATTGGACCATTTTCCTGTCAAAATGTAACGAGTGCTATTGGGTGTCAGGGAAAATGTATGGAGTAAAAAGTACAATACCACAAAAAACTACTTAAGTAGTACTTAAAAGTATTTTTACTTAAGTACTTTACACCACTGGCAGAGCACATGTCCCTTTGCCATTCCAGTCTCCAAAATGCACTTTTCGGTGGTGGTATAATTTCCACTAAAATGTTAAATTGTTTGTCTACATTTTTTGTCATTGTTGTTCTGAATCCACTGCCCGCAAGTCGTAGTTAAATTCTCATCTATGCTTCAGAAGCAAAACATTGTGTGTCTTGATTGTATAACAAAGTCCAGTGATCAGCATTCGTGCGTAAAGGCAGGCTCACATTTTGCGTTATATGACCACGTATCCTCCCCGACCAACCTCCCTCCTTTTGATTCTGTCTTAAGTAAGTATACCAAACATAACATATCATAGGAATTGGAGGGACACAAAAAACATCTACTCAGAGCAACCAGGCTGAATATTTATGTATTACTCAGTTTACAAAACCGTAGTTAATAAACATAATGCACATTGTCGAAGAAAAGTTTCAAATTATGTCACACTGTTAGATTATAATGAGGTTAAAAGTATTTGTTGCACTTTGCACAATTATTTTGCACTATGACAATGTTTCACTTATTTTATTTTGAAACCATACAATGCTGGCTTAAAGGACAAGTTAGCTTCTTTTTTTAACCTAATCTCACATTTTCTTTATGTAAATGGCATGTTATATAAGTGTCCAGAACCTTTTTTTAGCAATTTCACTTGGTTTTGAGAAACTTAGCCCACCAGCGATAGACTTCCTCAGGCTTGTTCTGCGGTGCCGGGGCACAGATAAAACATGATCAAAGGCTCCAAAAACACAACATTTCATCCTTTTAGAAACTTCAATGCACTCAGTATAGTGATGCAGGTATGTAGGTGTTGTACACATGAAATTGTGATACTTTTCCTTGTGCGAGCATGAGAGTGCTTTCTCATACCCATTGTGTTTATAGATAGCACGTGCATGCTCGCTCACGGAAAGTATCGGCAGTATTACTCGCTGGTGGGGTGTCTGGGCACTTCTATAACATGCCATTTACATAAAAAATAGAGATTTGGTTAAAAAAAGCTAACTTGTCCCTTAAGGTTGCATTTGGACCTATTTTAATTATAGTTTATTCAGATGTTAAATGCACCACCAAAAGGTTTGAGTTTGAGTTATGATGAAGTAAGACAGTTGTACTGCATAAGCTCATGAGGGACTTATGTTATATTTTTCAAGAATCAAAGGATTCATTGAAATGACCATCGAGCAGCAGAAAATATCACAGGTTGTATCTCTTTGGCCATTATCAAACAACCTCAGTTGACAATTAACAACTTGTTATTAATCATGACATGATCAGTCTGAAACACAGTCGTTAAAACTATATTTTTCTGTTTGCAGGTGTATGTGTTGCAGAACCTGTAGAAATGACTGTTGTAAAGAACTTCTATGTGGACCTGCGCCTACCATACTCTGTTGTAAACAGAGAGCAAGTGCAGATCAAAGTAGTTATACACAACTATGATGAAGAGTCTCAAAAGGTAGATGTCTTGTTTGAAGTCACTTGATCAGTAAGGCAGTCACTTTAGGCCGATGACTATATATATATGAATGGACAAAGCCATCGATCACGTGACACCATTCATTCCTATGTGAAGACTCAATAGCGCATTGAAGCCAAATGAATTCGGTTAAGGTTAAGATGGCAACATAACATGCGCAGTTTGACCTACTCCAGGAAGTGATGTTGCAGGCCATCTCAGTGCTGCCTCCTCTCATTGAGTAACTCAAGTTGAAGGCCGACTGGGGTAATGCAGAATGCCATTATCAACTGAATGATCCTTATAACTTCTGTATGTGATTTAAAAACAATCAGTTCAAGGACATACATCTGGTGTATTAGAAGCCATTAATGGTACCATCATTGTCTTCAATTTGTATTTTTACACAGATTGTCATTTTTCCATTCACTATAATGGGGGATCCTATTTACTCCAAACAAGGCCTGCAGTACCGCGGTCGGCGTTGAACTTCCGTGGCTTCAATGAGAGGGGACATTCTCCCCTTCTTTAGGCACAACTAAAATAACTTCTCATCTCTATTTGTAGGTCACAGTTTTGTTAAAGGCCAGTGAGAATCTGTGCACAGCAACGAATTACAGAGGATCCTACAGGGAAATAATTAATGTGGAGAAAAATTCACAGAAAGTCCTGTATGTCACTGTCATTCCCATGAAACCAGGGAAACACCAAATCACTGTAACGGCCCGGAGCGAGTATTATAGAGATGGCATAGAGAAACAACTTCTTGTTGTGGTGAGGCTGCCTGCACCTGCTCGTGATGCTCACAGTTTAGTTGAGGACACATAAAGTGTTTCTTTAAAATGTTTCTCTCTCTCCCCGTTTCTTCTCATATCATAGCCAGAGGGAGTGGAGAAGACCATACTACAGAAATGGATATTGCAACCAAATTTTATGAATGGTTTGGACCAAAACAGCTGTTGTACCCTCCATTAGATCTTAAAAATAACATGGCTTAAAGGTGTGGTTCAGAATTTTACAACTTGATGTTAGATGGTTCCTCACCTTGAAAGTATTCTATGGGCGAGAGAAACTGTAATCCATGGTGCGGTTTACTTTAAACAGCCACTAGAAAATTCAGCTAACTTCAGCCACTACAAACTAACAATCAATGGAAGTATGGCCAATGTATGTTTTTACATTAAAATGGCCATATCACCTGTAAGTAAGATCAAACCAAATATGGAGTTGATTTAAGTTGATTTCAGGCGATTTGTTCTGAGAAAAAAAAACATGCTCAAATGCCTCCATCACATCCATTGATTGTTAGCTTGTGGTGGCTAAATTTAACTGAAGTTTGAAGTGGCCGTTTAAAGAAAACCGAACTATGGATTACAGTTTCTCCTGGCCCATAGAATACTTTCAGGTTCAGTCTCCATCTAACATCAAGTTGTAAAATCCTGAACCACTCCTTTCAAATGTATTAATGCTATTGTCGAGAATGTGCCAGAATGTCCTCCTGAGATTACATAGAGGCCTAAATCTATGATATCAACAACATTGGTTGATATTATGTAGGTGTGAACATATATAATTGGTTATTTTTGTGCTGTTCCCTCTCAGATGAAACAGGGAAGCAGAATGGAGAAGTTTACATTAACCTGAAGAACATGCTTCCAGACACAGTGTCAAGTACTTACATCACTATAGAAGGTATCCTCAACCTAACAGATTGCTTATTCTAATAATAATAAAAGTGTGTTGCGACTACTATATATTTAAAAGAAAACATTAATGAAACAATCCAATGCTTTTTGATGTTTTGCTGTCAGTGTGTAGCCTGGTGGAACCAGCCTCATCGCTGAGTTTACCATTCTGTTTCATTTCATGTACCAGTCTGGCCTTCCTCCATTAGATGGGTATTTGGAATAAGTTAGCAAATGACCGGTCAAATCACCATCCTCTCAGAAGCAATGGGTGGGTTTAGGACAAAATGCCACGTGGCTAAACACTGTGCTTTGAATTAGGCCGTCCTCTGATTGGTTGATGGTGATCCAATTGCAGACAAGTTCGTTTTGAATAATGCCCCTCATTACAGACGTTGGCTCAAAACAGAAGTAGGCCAGACTGATATGTGAAGAGAAATGGAGTGCTGAAATCCAATCAAATAAAAATGTTCACATGCGCCTGAATACAACAGGTATTACAACACCTTACAGTGAAATGCTTACTTACAAGCCCTTAACCAACAATGCAGTTTTAAGAAAATACCAACAACAAAAAAAGTAAGAGATAAGAATAACAAATAATTAAAGAGCAGCAGTAAATAACAATAGCAGGGCTATATACAGGGGGTACTGGTACAGAGTCATAGTCAATGTGCGAGGGCACAGGTCTCGAGGTAATTGAGATAATATGTACATGTTGGTAGAGTTATTAAACTGACTATGCATAGATAATAACAGAGAGTAGTTGGGGGGGGGGTAGCCATTTGATTAGCTGTTCAGGAGTCTTATGACTTGGGGGTAGAAGCTATTCCCTGTAGCTCAGTTGGTAGAGCATGGTGTTTGCAACGTCAGGGTTGTGGGTTCGATTCCCACGGGGGGCCAGCACAGAAAAAAAATGAATGAAATTGTATGAAATGTATGCATTCACTACTGTAAGTCGCTCTGGATAAGAGCGTCTGCTAAATGACAAAAAATTTAGGAGCCTGTTGGACCTAGACTTGGTGCTCCGGTACCGCTTGCCGTGCGGTAGCAGAGAGAACAGTCTGACTAAGGTGGCTAGAGTCTTTGACAATTTTTAGGGCTTTCCTCTGACACCGCCTGGAATGGAGGTCCTGGATCGCAGGAAGCTTGGCCCCGGTGATGTACTGCGCTGTGCGCACTACCCTCTGTAGTGCCTTGCGGTCGGAGGTCAAGCAGTTGCCATACCAGGCAGTGATGCAACCCGTCAGGATGCTCTCGATGGTGCAACTGTAAAACCTTTTGAGGATCTGAGGACCCATGCCAAATCTTTTCAGTCTTCTGAGGGGGAATAGGTTTTGTCGTGCCCTCTTCACGACTGTCTTGGTGTGCTTGGACCATGTTAGTTTGTTGATGTGGATGCCAAGGAACTTGAAGCTCTCAATCTGCTCCATTACAGCCCCATTGATGAGAATGGGGGCGTGCTCGGTCCTCCTTTTCCTGTAGGCCACAATCATCTCCTTTGTCTTGATCACATTGAGGGAGAGGTTGTTGTCCTTGCACCACACGGTCAGGTCTCTGACCTCCTCCCTATAGGCTGCCTCATCATTGTCGGTGATCAGGCCTACCACTGTTGTGTCATCAGCGAACTTAATGATGGTGTTGGAGTCGTGCCTGGCAGTGCAATCATGAGTGAACAGGGAGTACAGGAGGGGCTGAGCACGCACCCCTGAGGGGACCCCGTGTTGAGGATCAGCATGGCGGATGTGTTGTTACCTACCCTTACCACCTGGGGGCGGCCCGTCAGGAAGTCCAGGATCCAGTTGCAGAGGGAGGTGTTTAGTCCCAGGGTCCTTAGCTTAATGATGAGCTTTGAGGGCACTATGGTGTTGAACGCTGAGCTGTAGCCAATGAATAGCATTCTCACATAGGTGTTCCTTTTGTCCAAGTGTGAAAGGGCAGTGTGGAGTGCAATAGAGATTGCATCATCTGTGGATCTGTCGGTGCGGTATGCAAATTGGAGTGGGTCTAAGGTTTCTGGGATAATGGTGTTGATGTGAGCCATGACCAGCCTTTTAAAGCATTTCATGGCTACAGACATGAGTGCTACGAGTCGGCAGTCATTAAGGCAGGTTACCTTAGTGTTCTTGGGCACAGGGACTATGGTGGTCTGCTTGAAACATGTTGGTATTACAGACTCAGACAGGGAGAGGTTGAAAATGTCAATGAAGACACTTGCCAGTTGGTCAGCGCATGCTCGGAGTACACGTCCTTGTAATCCGTCTGGCCCTGCGGCCTTGTGAATGTTGACCTGTTTGAAAGTCTTACTCACATCGGCTGCGGAGAGCATGATCACACAGTCATCCGGAACAGCTGATGCTCTTATGCATGTTTCAGTGTTACTTGCCTCGAAGCGAGCATAGAAGTTATTTAGCTCGTCTGGTAGGCTCGTGTCACTGGGCAGCTCTCGGCTGTGCTTCCCTTTGTAGTCTGTAATAGTTTGCAAGCCCTGCCACATCCGACAAGAGTCGGAGCCGGTGTAGTACGGTTCGATCTTACTCCTGTATTGACACTTTGCCTGTTTAATGGTTCGCCGGAGGGCATAGCGGGATTTCTTATAAGCTTCTGGGTTAGAGTCCCTCTCCTTGAAAGCGGCAGCTCTACCCTTTAGCTCAGTATGAATGTTGCCTGTAATCCATGGCTTCTGGTTGGGGTATGTACGTACAGTCACTGGGGGGACAACGTCCTTAATGCACCTATTAATAAAGCCAGTGACTGATGTGGTGTACTCCTCAATGCCATAGGAAGAATCCTGGAACATATTCCAGTCTGTGCTAGCAAAACAGTCCTGTAGCTTAGCATCTGGTTCATCTGACCACGTCATTATTGACCGAGTCACTGGTGCTTCCTGCTTTAATTTTTGCTTGTAATTTTTGCTTGTACGCATTTTGCTTGTACGCTGTGTGTGGAGTAACGGTGGTCTAGAATTTTTTTCCCTCTGGTTGCACATTTAACATGCTGATAGAAATGAGGTCAAACTGATTTAAGTTTCCCTGCATTAAAGTCCCCGGCCACTAGGAGCGTTTTCCTGTTTGCTTATGGCACTATACAGCTCATTGAGCATGGTTTTAGTGCCAGCATCGGTCTGTGGTGGTATGTAGACAGCTACGAAAAATACAGATGAAAACTCTAGGTATATGATAAGCTGTAGACCACACTACCTCAGGCGAGCAAAACCTCGAGACTTCCTTAGATATCGTGCACCAGCTGTTGTTCACATATATGCATAGGCCTTGTCTTACCAGAGGCTGCTGTTCTGTCCTGCCGATGGAATATATAACCCGCCAGCTGTATGTTCTTAACGTCGCCGTTCAGCCACCACTCGGTGAAACATAAGATGTTACAGTTTTTAATGTCCTGTTGGGAGGATATACATGCTTTCAGCTCGTCCCATTTATTTCCCAGCAATTTAACATTAGCTAGCAGGATGGAAGGCAAGGGCAGATTAGCCCCTCGTCGCCTGATCCTCACAAGGCACCTGGATCTTTTTCCATGAAATCTCAGTTTCCTTCTCCAGCGAATCACAGGGATCTGGGCCTGGTCGGGTGTCTGTAGTAGTATATCCCTCCCATCTGACTTGTTGAAGAACTCTTTGTCCAGTTTGAGGTGAGCAATCGCAGTTCGAATGTCCAGAAGCTCTTTTTGGTCATAAGAGACGGTAGCAGCAACGTTATGTGCAAAACATGTTTAGAACAACAGGGAAATGTTTTTTTAAAATAGCATGGTTGGTTGAGAGCCGATAAGATGGCAGCCCTCCCCACCGGCGCCATTGTGAACGCAGCGATCAGTCTGGTTCTACCAGGTCCAGTGTATATATGACAAAATAATGTACATGTGGGCTAATAAGCAAAATCCAGTATAGGCTGCATATATCGGGGAAACCTGATCATTACAATTTTGTAGCTAGCATGAACGGTGTCAAATTGATTACAGTATTTGGAATTTGCCTTTCTAAAACAAAAAAACATACAAGTTTAAAATGTCTTGGATTAGGGGACTCCCTGGCAGATACAGTAATCAACTCCATTGGTGGCGCAGTACTGAGTAAACTCATTAAGATGCCGGGTGGCTGTGTAGAGCAGAACCTGGTTTCAATGACTGCCCCCATCATCGCCACACACTACCTGGACCACGCCAATGCCTGGGAGGAGGTGGGAGTGGAGAAGAGAGCTGAGGCGCTTCAATATGTAAATCTAGGTGAATATACTGTACCATAGAGGCATCACCTGCTTTCTTTGGTGGACATGTGTACATGTTATACCCCTGAAAGGAGGAAATAGATCACATGGAGATGTAGCTTCGGCTTCAAGTCGCTTGTAATGAGTGAGCTGGGAAGCCCTGTGCGCCCCTATAGGAATTCCTAGGTATAACCAATCGAACTCAGATCAGACATCAATTGAGTACACAGATCGCATTATCAACATTCAGATAAATGAATAGCTTATTACTTACTGGTACGCATTATGATTCTCTTATTATTTAGTTAGAATTAAAGGTGCCTTAATAATATCACATATAATCAAATGTCCTTTTCTCTTCCTCTCTTTCTCCAAATTTCGCCCCCACTCTCTCATGTTGTTGTTTTCCATAGGCTATCAAAGACACCTTGGTTACAAAAACTCTGATGACACGTATTCTCCATATGGAAAGGACAAAAAACCAAGTACATGGTAAGTGAATTTATCAGTTTCGTCTCACTGGGCCTCATTTGTCATTGGTGCATGCAGTTGCATGAATGGTTGTGTATCATTGTAGAATGTCTATATACTCATCAGGTCTCAGATGGCTTGACCTGCATTATGGTGGTTAGTTACAATTGTTAAACACATCAGCCTTCTCTTGTGAAACAGAGAGCCACAAATCAGCGTTCTGATTCCTAAACTTATGAAAATCAACCCTATGGATAATCACATTTTAAAATGACACGATTTAAGTTTTTCAGTTATTTTAAGAATGTTCATACAATACAATTTAGTTCTCAAATTTAAGCTCTTAGAAACTGAGCCACACAGGACTGCTTACATCAAACCTACTGTATGATATGACTCATCAGGCTCCAGAATAGACAATACTGTGTCTTGGTCCCCAGGGTGACAGCTTACACTGCCAAGGTGTTTGCAATGGTGCATATGTTTGGGGGAGTGGAGGATGAAAGAGTGTGCATACCTTTGAAGTTCCTTGTAAAAAAACAGAACTCTGCAGGAATCTTTCAAGAAGAAGCTCCAATCAATAGTTGGAGGCTCACAGTAAAGTTGTTTATCTCATTTATACTTTTTGTCCACTATTAGAAATATAAAACATAAAATCATGTCAAGCAAACATGTTTGTTAAATCCCTTTGAAATTTACTATTTGTCCCGTAGGCATTTGTATATTAAGCACAAGTTTTAGCACAAATATTGTACTATGTTCAAAGCTATAATTTCCTTGACTAAAATCTGTTCTTCCATCTCCACTCAGGGTGGGATATATGAGGAAGGAGATGTGGCAACAACTGCTTTTGTTCTGATAGCCATGCAAGAGACCCTCGGGATCTGTAAGGATACAAGCACGGTAAATTAGGATAAATAACTTTAAGGGGATGCATTGTTGATGGTTTAAGTAGCCTACGTTTTGACTTAATTAGCAAAAATCTGTATTGATCTCTACATTTGTAAGTCTGTGTGATGGTCTGACAAAAAATTAGATCAGTTTTTTTTGCAGTGGACAATTGGGGCTAAGCTGTAATAGTTGGGTATACGGTAGCGTCAGTGAAGACTAGTGTGCTGCTCAGTAATGTGGACCTCTATTCTGCGATGAGTATGGAATTGTGGTTATTGTTACAGTGTTAAGATTAAGAGGTCAAACTGTTAACAAATAATTAGTCTCATTACAGTGTCATTCTTCTCCTGTGTATGTGGGTTTCTCATAGGACCGAGATGGAGCCATGAAGAAAGCCTCAGATTACCTATTTAATGCACTTCCTGCTCAATCCAGTCCCTACTCTGTAGCCATATCTTCCTATGCCCTGGCACTGACTAAAAAATATGAATGGAAAGATAAACTCTTAAAAGAATTAGATCGAACAAGCACAGGTAATATTTTCAGTGCTAATGTTAGTGTTTCTTTCATCCACTGTTTCCTCCAGTTATCTCTTAAAGCCATTTTACTGTGTTCTCTCAAATACACTGAGTCTACAAAACATTAGGAATACATGTGTAGGCCATTATTGTAAATAAGAATTTGTTCTTAAGACTTGCCTAGTTAAATAAAGGTAAAAAATAAATAATAATAATAATTCCATGACATAGACTGACCAGGTGAATGCTATGATCCCTTATTGATGTCACTTGTTAAATCCATTTCAATCAGTGTAGATTAAGGTTAAAGAAGGATTTCTAAGCCTTGAGGCAATTGGTTTGAGTGTGTCTAGAACTGCAACGCTGCTGGATTTTTCAGGCTCAACAGTTTCCTGTGTATCAAGAACGGTCCACCACCCAAAGTACATTCAGCCAACTTGACACAACTGTGGGAAGCATTGGAGTCAACATGGGCCAGCATCACTGTGGAACGCTATCGACAACTTGTAGTCCACGCCACGTTGAATTGAAGCTATTCTGAGGGTCAAACAGGGTGCAGCTCAATATTAGGAATATTAGTTTTATTAGTCTTGTCTGTAATGTCTGTTAGTCTTATTAGTCTTGTCTGTAATGCCTTTTAATCTTATTAGTCTTGTCTGTAATGTCTGTTAGTCTTGTCTGTAATGTCTTTTAGTCTTGTCTGTAATGTCTTTTAGTCTTGTCTGTAATGTCTTTTTTGTTATGTGTCTGACCCTGGTAAGACTAGCTGTCGCCATTGGCGTCAGCTATTTATTTATTTTTTATTTTACCTTTATTTAACGAGGCAAGTCAGTTAAGAACAAATTCTTATTTACAATGACGGCCTACACCGGCCAAACCCGGACGACGCTGGGCCAATTGTGCGCCGCCCTATGGGACTCCCAATCACGGCCGGTTGTGATACAGCCTGGATTCTAACCAGGGTGTCTGTGGTAACGCCTCTAGCACTGAGATGCAGTGCCTTAGACAGCTTCGCCACTCAGGAGCCCAATAATGGGGATCCTTAAACATCAAATTTGTATTTCTTTGACATTAAATCTCTCTCTGTTAGTTCTTTTTCTGTATCTATCAGACTTTCACCCTGTACCTGTCTCTTTCCA
This sequence comes from Salmo trutta, assembly GCF_901001165.1. Taxonomy (NCBI): domain Eukaryota; kingdom Metazoa; phylum Chordata; class Actinopteri; order Salmoniformes; family Salmonidae; genus Salmo; species Salmo trutta. The sequence goes on along the minus strand of NC_042977.1, from coordinate 35,597,773 downwards.
TCTTTCCTCAGAGGGCACTCATTGGGGTGGAAATGATGATAAAGGGGTGGAGGCAACAGGGTATGCACTTTCAGCCCTCGTGACACTGGGTGAGCTTAAGAGATCAGAGGCTGTGAGTGACTGGCTGGTGGCCAAGAGTCGAGCAAATGGCCAATTTGGGAACACACAGGTAACAACACAATATAGACAGAAAATGGTACTACTCATGAAAGTAAACACAGTCTGTCATTTCAATGGTTTACGCTCTTGTCTCCCTCCCCCTCATCCCCACCCCACTCCCTTCTATCCCCTCTACTTGCTTCATGTTTCTCTCTCCAGTGCACCATAGTGGTGTTCCAGGCCCTTTCTCTGTTCCAAAAACAGAAGCCTGCCCCACCAGGTAATAACATAAGTGTAAGCCTGTCTGTCAACAGCCCTGTCCTCACGGGCAAAAGCAGCTCTATCAAATGGAATTTAGACCAGAGATCCAGGTTTTTGTCACGATCTGAAAGGGTGAGTTACATTGGACTAGCAAACCAATTTGAACAACACAGGCAAATATGGTGTAGTGGCTTTTGCATTCTAGTGGCTTTATTTTATATGCACTTGATTACTGCAGATACCACAGCTGACGGATTTCACTTTCGAAGCAAAGGGGTCAGGGAAAGCAAAATTAAAGGTGTGTGTGGATTTTCCAGCTGTATTTGGATATTTGTGCACAATAAATATTTCAGTTAATGTAGTATACTCGATGTGTTTGAATATTCTTCCCATACTCATGATAAAATGATATCTATGACGTACTGTAATAATTCAGATACTGTCATCATTGTGCTCTTTCAGGTGCTGACAACGTACTACGCCATGCTTGTGAAAGAGAAGTCAGTTTGCAAAGGATTTAACATGAGCCATTCAATAGAAAAGATCAGTATGTTCCTGTTTTTCTGAAGAATAGCTTTACTCAACCCCTTTTGTCCAAGTGTCTTTATGTTATCGCTGTTATTTGACCATATTTTAATTACAACCCTTTTTTTGCCAGTACACTTTGGATGTAACTGCTCTGTTTGTTGCAGATGAAGCAAAGGCTCCAGAGGGTGTTGTCGGTGTCTATAAACTGACCATATGTGTTAGGTGAGAACTAAGGGGAGTTAGACTATACTGTAAGTGCATGTACATGTGAATGATATGATCCTGTTATGTTAGCAGACAGTAGAGAGCAGACAGTAGAGAGGAAAACTACATAATCACACATTTATCTGCAGCTACATACAACATATAGGAAACCTCTCATAGATTGAGAACACAGATATTTGAGGATCTCAGAATTTTCCTTGTTGTTCCCTTGTGCATATGCTTACAGTATGTATTGTGGTAGAAGTTTTGGAAGTGACTGATGGGTATCAAAGTACTATATGTAAATGTATTTACAGTAGTGTTGGTGGTGTGGAAGATCTGAATTAACATTAAATATGTATCTATCTCTCTAAATGTAGGCCTCTTGAAGGGACCCCCAACAAGATGGCCATTCTGGATGTATCTCTTCCTTCAGGTTTTGTGCCTGACTATACAAGTCTTAATGAGGTACAGTCATCAAAACAAAGTAGCAAAACAAAGTAGCAGTATGTAGAAAGTATCCTTTTCATGTTTAGTATCTACACTATACACAATAAAATGATATACTCCTTCACTAATTGATCATGGAACTCTGCGCTACAGAACATTCCATATTTTTCTGTGTTTGTAGTTGTTGTCTCGCAAGGACAAGTTGATTGACTTCTACCAGCTGGACAAGGAGCTTTCTGATAAAGGATCTCTCATTATTCACATATACGATGTAAGTAATTGGGAAATCTATTGAGAACACTGGCAAAGGTAGAGAGTAAGGGGCATTCTAAATTAGATTAAAAAAACTAAAGAAACTATTCCTTATTTTTAAACAACCTGCGTTAGAACTACAACAACTAAGAAAGCACCATAGAGCATTATGGATGTAAAAATGTGATGTATTGGCATGCAAATTGGAAGGTACAGGTTACTTGACCAGGAAAAACACTGGGCCCTAAGGTAAGACAAGTTTTTCCTGACCATGTGAACTGATCAGTCGAAAACTTTGTGTCATAACCATAGCCTATACACTGAGTGTACAAAACATTATGAACACCTGCTCTTTCCATGACAGCCTGACCAGGGTGAATCCAGGTGAAAGCTATGATCCCTTATTGGTCACTTGTTAAATCCACTTCAATCAGTGTAGATGAAGGGGAGGAAAAAGGTTAAAGAAGGATTTTTAAGCCTTGAGACAATATTAGGAAGGTGTTCTTAATGTTTTGTACAGTGAGTTTATGCCTTTTTTTCCCATTCTCTTCAGCTATCTCATAGTCCTAACTCTGATTACTGCGTACCAGTGACTCTGTATCAAGAATTTACTGTGCGCCTCCTACAGCCTTCTTCAATTAAGGTGTCATCCTATTACCAATCTGGTAAGATCCTTTCAATGTACGGGTTGTCCTTGGTTCGGCCACAATTGATTTGGGAGTTCAACACAACTGTTTCAAAAAATGCTCTCAATTTCTATTTGAAGTTCTTGTGTCCAACCACTTATGTATCTTTATATTCCCAGTTTTTTTATAAAAACACTAAGTTGATTGTGTGCCCCACCAGTCAAAAACCTGGCATGTGCGGCTACTTTCCACCGCACTGATAGGGGACTTTTGAATCCCCTGGAATTTATGTAAAAAATCTTTATTTACAACTTCGTGTCAACATTTGAGTCTGATGTAAAATTTTGACTGTACAATTATTAAAGGTGCACTGTGCAGAAATCGCTCTGCCATTTCCTGGTTGCTAAAATTCTAATAGTGGTGGTGTTGGAGGGCCAGTAGGAGGCACTCTTTCCTCTGGTCTAAAAAAAATATATCCCAATGCCCCAGGGCTGTGATTGGGGACACTGCCCTGTGTAGGGTGCTGTCTTTGGGATGGGACGTTAAACGGGTGTCCTGACTCTCTGAGGTCATTAAAGATCCCATTGCACTTATCGTAAGAGTAGGGGTGTTAACCCTGGTGTCCTGGCTAAATTCCCAATCTGTCCCTCATACCATCACGGCCACCTAATCATCCCCAGCTTACAATTGGCTCATTCATCCCTCCTCTCCCCTGAAACTATTCCCCAGGTCGTTGCTGTAAATGAGAATGTGTTCTCAGTCAACTTACCTGGTAAAATAACGGTAAAATAAATAAAATAAAAATTGTTTGCCTAATTTCTGTTTGACAAAATATGTAAGGATAGTGTAGAGAATCATTGTACCATATAAACCATCTAAACCTCTGTGAAATATATTTTCCATAACCAAAATTATTGTTTTTTCAACTGTTTAAAGCTGGTGTAAAAAAAAACGAATTTGGTTGGGTCGCCCAAAAAAGTCACATATTGTAACGCCAATAAAACGCTTCCACTTATAGTCATACAGCCCAGCAACAGATATGGAACTCAAACAATATTGACGGAATGATATTCCTCTGTGTTTCAGAAAAGAGCTGCACCAGATTCTACAGCCCCTTTAAGAATAGCACAGACGAGGACATTATCTGCAGCAAGAATGGATGTGCGTGCATTGACAGTAAGACACTTATTTCATACCACCACTGTATATTGGTGGATATTTCAGGGATCTACTGTAAGATAACTATTGGGTGGCCATTGTTTAGCTTTACAACTGTACAAAATTCAATTAGCAACATAATTTTTTACATGTATTTTATTTAACCTTTATTTAACTAGGCAAGTCAGTTAAGAACAAATTCTTATTTACAATGACGGCCTACCCCGGCCAAATCCTAACCCGGACGATGCTGGGCCAATTGTGTGCCACCCTATGGGACTCCCAATCATGGCCGGTTGTGATACAGCCTGGAATCGAACCAGGGTCTGTTATGACACCTCTAGCACTGAGATGCAGTGCCTTAGACCGCTGCGCCACTCGGGAGCCCAAATCATTCCTACTAACAATTCTTTGCAGCCATTCATTATTTTTATAGTTTCATAAATTTCACGATGGTGATTATTTTGCTTTTGTAGTATGCACATGTACTATGTTTTCACTTAATGTTTAGCATCTCTGCCTAAGCTTGACTTTTATGTTGCCTGCTTGCCAGTTCTCTTAAGCATCAGCCAACTATTGTTTTGTCGCCCCAAGATTGTTTCCAACCTTAATTTTATCTGACAGAAAATTGTCCATCCGTGAAGAAGGCTGAGTCCTTAACAGCTTCTGACCGTGAAGAGGAAGCCTGCGTTTGGACTAACCCTGGTAAAACAGCACTCACATTTCTCTGACTTTCAATAAACCCTTCTGACACATATTACAACCATGGTCACGGGAAGTAGAAGTGCTGAGGGTGCTGCAGCACTCCCTGATCAATCAGAATCATTTATAGGAAGAAAAAAAAAAATATATATATATATATATATATTATACAGAAGTAGTGTGCTAGGCCGTTACTAGTCCTGTATGAGCGGAACTAAATATCCGTCAGCAGCACAGGGAGAGAAAATATTCTCAGCAGCAGCACCACCCCCACCCCTAATCATCCTCCCGCGGCCATGACTATACCTACAATAGAATAGGGATAGCCACAGATGTATGTTACCAAAAAAGATTTGCTCAAACCCACTTATTTTCACCCTGTTTTGCGTCTGCAGTTTACAACATTCAAGTAAAACATATTCAAGAGGATGAGAACACCCTGATCAAATATAAAATGGAGATTCAAAAGGCCTATAAACTTGGTAAATACTACAGTTTTTCCCAAAATCATTATTTGTGTTGCCTCGAGAGAATAAAAAAGTAAAGAGAGAGTGATAGAGGAATCATGTAATGGATATTGCTTATGCTGTCTTACAGGGAATGATTTAAAAGTGGATGTTAAAACGGAGAGAGATTTCTATGCCCACCGCATGTGCCAGACGTCTCTTGGGTTGAAGAAGGATAAATTGTATTTATTCATAGGCAATCCAAAAGACATAATACTGGGTGATGATGGCAGGTTAGGATCACAATTAATCTGTTTGATTTGTTTCTTACATTACATGCCACAATTCATTTTTAATTAATGATTTGTTTGATTAAACCATTTCTGTTGTTTTTAAGTTATTCTTATGTCCTGTCGGGAAACACATGGCTGGAAGAATTTGAATCTGGGGGAGAACAGGCGACATTCCTGAATAAGCTTGAGACTTCTGGCTGCAGCACTTGAACACAGTGGTCCAGTTTGCTGGTTCATCCCACATTTGTGCATGTAGATGACCCACACAGTTTACTTAACTAACTTTGAAACATGATGTTTATCCTATATCGCAAAGTAAATGAAAATTAAACTGAAATATCACATTATTATCACAAACATATGTCCTTGTTTTACTTGATCACAATTTATGACATGGTCAGTAGGCTACAATTTATTTTGTTGATCACCTGAATTAGGAGAAGTCATGTGTCATACACCAGTCAATCCATTTGCACTGTGGGCGTCAATCAATATACTGTGTGCAGTTCACAACCTTTTTCAGGATTTTCAACTGCATGAATGGCGAAAGGGCGGGCCAGCAAGGCAAGTTATTCTGCGTTCACGTGCTAGTCAGAACTAGGAAACTGTAGTTATACACGTTCCGCGTTCAACCAGATAGCTTGTCGGAAATTTCAGAGTTTCCTGGTTCCGACTAGCAAGTGAACGCGTCATAACTCCAGGTAACTCTGGTCCTGGAGAATGGCATAGGTTGACCAGCAAACTGATTAAATGAATGGTTGACTCTATATTCAATTGTGAAGGTGTGTAGAAGCTGGCCTAGTAAAGCAGCTTTGTACCATTACACAACCAATGGGCATTTTTCACCTATCAGAAGCTGAAATCTTTGCTAACTACACCTCTACAGCCTACATTAAGCCTATACTATCTAATTTATTCATCACCTACACAGTTTACAGCGGGTGTAAAAGGTGCAGCAAAATGCTTATGTGCTAGCTCCCTCAATGCAGTACATTAATCAATAATAACAATGAAAAGAGTCAAGTCAAAAATAACAAGTGGTAACGTTAGAAGTAATAGAAGAGGTAATAATAGACTGTATATACACTGTATTTACAAATACAAAGTGGGTAGTGGAATCAACAGTATATGCTGAAACCAGAGATATGCCTATATAACGACGTGCTCATGTCTCCGCCTTAACAGTGTGAGTCATTGTCCCAAAGGCGGGAATGCAGGCAACAAGTTTCGGTCTGCATATTATGTCCATAGAAACGCATTGGACTTATTCAGGACAGATTTTGGAAAGAGTGAGCCCTCTCGCTTCACCTCTTCCTCTCTGCTGAAACTAACGAGTGAAACAGTGCTCCTCTGTCTTACTATATGTAGCCCATGTATCTGATGCTGTCTGGCCAGAAAAAGTATGACATGTCATACTCCTTTTGTCCAGACAGCGTCAGATACATGGTCTACACATACGGAGACAGAGGGGTGCTGTTTTGCTCGCTCGGATGCTTTATCTGAGATGGATCAAATTGTATTGGTCACATACACATATTTAGCAGATGTTACTGTGGGTGTAGTGAAATGCTTGTGTTCCTAGCTCCAACAGTGCAGTAGTATCTAACAATTCACAACAATACACACATCTAAAAGTAAAATAATAGAATTAAGAAATCAAATCAAATTTTATGTCACGTGACGAATACAACAGGTATACAACAGTGAAATGCTTACTTACAGGCCTTTAACCAACAACGTAGTTTTAAGAAAATACAAACCAAAAAAAGTTTGAGATAAGAATAATAAATAATTAAAGAGCAGCAGTAAATAACAATAGTGGGGCTAAATACAGGGGGTACCGGTACGGAGTCAATGTGCGGGGTCACCGGTGTCAAGGTAATATGTACATGTAGGTAGAGTTATTAAAGTGGCTATGCATAGATGATAACAGAGAGTAGTAGCAGCGTTCCAGGGGGGGGGGACAATGCAAATAGTCTGGGTAGCCATTTGATTAGCTGTTCAGGAGTCTTATGGCTTGGGGGTAGAAGCTATTTAGGAGTCTCTTGGACCTAGACTTGGTGCTCCGGTACCACTTGCTGTGCGATAGAAAAGAGAACAGTCTAAGACTAGAGTGGCTGGAGTCTTTGACAATTTTTAGGGTCTTCCTCTGACACCGCCTGGTGTAGAGGTCCTGGATGCCTGGATGCCAGGACCCATGCCAAATCTTTTCAGTCTCCTGAGGGGGAATAGGTTTTGTCGTGCCCTCTTCACGACTGTCTTGGTGTGCTTGGACCATGTTAGTCTGTTGGTGATGTGGATGCCAAGGAACTTGAAGCTCTCAACCTGCTCCACTACAGCCCCGTCGATGAGAATGGGGGCGTGCTCGGTCCTCCTTTTCTGGTAGTCCACAATTATCTCCTTTGTCTTGATCACGTTGAGGGAGAGGTTGTTGTCCTTGCACCACACGGTCAGGTCTCTGACCTCCTCCCTATAGGCTGTCTCATCGTTGTCGGTGATCAGACGTACCACTGTTGTGTCATCAGCGAATTTAATGATGGTGCTGGAGTCGTGCCTGGCTGTGAAATCATGAGTGAACAGGGAGTACAGGAGGGGGCTGAGCACGCACCCCTGAGGGGACCCCGTGTTGAGGATCAGCGTGGCGGATGTGTTGTTACCTACCCTTACCACCTGGGGGCGGCCCATCAGGAAGTCCAGGATCCAGTTGCAGAGGGAGATGTTTAGTCCCAGGGTCCTTAGCTTAGTGATGAGCATTTGAGGGCACTATGGTGTTGAACGCTGAGCTGTAGTCAATGAATAGCATTCTCACATAGGTGTTCCTTTTGTCCAAGTGGGAAAGGGTAGTGTGGAGTGCAATAGAGATTGCATCATCTGTGGATCTGTTGGGGCGGTATGCAAATTGGAGTTGGTCTAGGGTTTCTGGGATAATGGTGTTGATGTGAGCCATGACCAGCCTTTCAAAGCATTTCATGGCTACAGACGTGAGTGCTACGGGTCGGTAGTCATTTAGGCAGGTTACCTTAGTGTTCTTGGGCACAGGGACTATGGTGGTCTGCTTGAAATATGTTGGTATTACAGACTCAAACAGGGAGAGGTTGAAAATGTCAATGAAGACACTTGCCAGTTGGTCAGCGCATGCTCGGAGTACACGTCCTGGTAATCCGTCTGGCCCTGCAGCCCAGTGAATGTTGACCTGTTTGAAAGTCTTACTCACATCGGCTGCGGAGAGCGTGATCACACAGTCATCCGGAACAGCTGATGCTCTCATGCATGTTTCAGCATTACTTAGTTATTTAGCTCGTCTGGTAGGCTTGTGTCACTGGGCAGTTCTCGGCTGTCCATCCCTTTGTAGTCTGTAATAGTTTGCAAGCCCTGCCACATCCGACGAGCATCGGAGCCGGTGTAGTACGATTCGATCTTAGTCCTGTATGCTTTGCCTGTTTGATGGTTCGTCGGACGGCATAGCGGGATTTTTTATAAGCTTCCAGGTTAGAGTGCCACTCCTTGAAAGCGGCAGCTCTACCCTTTAGCTCAGTGCGAATGTTGCCAGTAATCCATGGCTTCTGGTTGGGGTATGTAAACTCAGCGAAAAAAGAAACGTCCCTTTTTCAGGACCCTGTCTTTCAAAGATAATTCGTAAAATTCCAAATAACTTTACAGATCTTCATTGTAAATGGTTTAAACACTGTTTCCTATGCGTATTCAATGAACCATGAACAATTAATGAACATGCACCTGTGGAACGGTCGTTAAGACAATATCAGCTTACAGACGGTAGGAAATTAGGACACTAAAGAGACCTTTCTACTGACTCTGGAAAAACACCAAAAGAAAGATGCCCAGGTTCCTGCTCATCTGCGTGAACGTGCCTTAGGCATGCTGTAAGGAGGCATGAGGACTGCAGATGTGGCCAGTGAAATAAATTGCAATGTCCGTACTGTGATACGCCTAAGACAGCGCTACAGGGAGACAGGACGGACAACTGATCGTCCTCGCAGTGGCAGACCACATGTAACAACACCTGCACAGGATTGGTACATCCAAACATCACACCTGCGGTACAGGTACAGGATGGCAACAACTGCCTGAGTTACACCAGGAATGCACAATCCCTCCATCAGTGCTCAGACTGTCCGCAATAGGCTGAGAGAGGCTGGACTGAGGGCTTGTAGGCCTTGTGTAATGTAGGTCCTCACCAGAGATCACTGGCAACAACGTCGCCTATGGGCACAAACCCACCGTCGCTGGACCAGACAGGACTGGCAAAAGTACTCTTCACTGACGAGACGCGGTTTTGTCTCACCAGGGGTGATGGTCGGATTCGCGTTTATCGTCGAAGGAATGAGCGTTACACCGAGGCCTGTATTTTGGAGCGGGATCGATTTGGAGGTGGAGGGTCCGTCATGGTCTGGGGCGGTGTGTCATAGTATCATCGGACTGAGCTTGTTGTCATTGCAGGCAATCTCAACACTGTGCATTACAGGGAAGACATCCTCCTACCTCATGTGGTACCCTTCCTGCAGGCTCATCCTGACATGACCCTCCAGCATGACAATGCCACCAGCCATACTGCTCATTCTGTGCATGATTTCCTGCAAGACAGGAATGTCAGTGTTCTGCCATGGCCAGCGAAGAGCCCAGATCTCAATCCCATTGAGCACATCTGGGACCTGTTGGATCGGAGGGTGAGGGCCAGGGCCATTCCCCCCATAATTGTCCGGGAATTTGCAGGTGCCTTGGTGGAAGAGTGGGGTAACATCTCACAGCAAGAACTGGCAAATCTGGTGAAGTCCATGAGGAGGAGATGCACTGCAGTACTTAATGCAGCTGGTGGCCACACCAGATACTGACTGTTACTTTTGATTTTGACCCTGCCTTTGTTCAGGGACACATTATTCAATTTCTGTTCGCCACATGTCTGTGGAACTTGTTCAGTTTATGTCTCAGTTGTTGAATCTTATGTTCATACAAATATTTACACATGTTATGTTTGCTGAAAATAAATGCAGTTTACAGTGAGAGGACATAACTTGTTTTGCTGAGTTTACGTACAGTCACTGTGGTGATGACGTCCGCGATGCACTTATTGATAAAGCCCAGTGACTGATGTAGTGTACTCCTCAATGTCATCGGAAAATCCCAGAACATATTCCAGTCTGTGCTTGTAAAACAGTCCTGTAGTTCATCATCTGCTTCATCTGACCCCTTTTTTATAGACCGAGTCACTGGTGCTTCCTGCTTAATTTTTAGCTTGTAAGCAGGAATCAGGAGGATAGAATTATGGTCAGATTTGCCAGATGAAGGGCGAAGGAGAGCTTTGTACGTGTCTCTGTGTGTGGAGTAAAGGTGGTCCAGAATTTTTTCCCTCTGGTTGCACATTTAACATACTGATTGAAATTAGGTAAAACTGATTTGTTTCCCTGCGTTAAAGTCCCCGGCCACTAGGAGCGCTGCCTCTGGATGAGTGTTTCCTGTTTGCTTATGGCAGTATACAGCTCATTGAGCGCGGCTTTAGTGCCAGCATCGGTCTGTGGTGGTATGTAGACAGCTATGAAAAATACAGATGAAAACTCTCTAGGGAGATAGAGTATCTCATGATAAGCTGTAGACCACACTACCTCAGGCGAGCAAAACCTTGAGACTTCCTTAGATATCGTGCACCAGCTGTTGTTCATATATATGCATAGGCCCCCGCTCCGTGTCTCACCAGAGGCTGCTGTTCTTTCCTGCCGATGGAGTGTATAACCCGCAAGCTGTATGTTCTTAACTTCGTCGTTCAGCCACGACTCGGTGAAACATAAGATATTACAGTTTTTAATGTCCCGTTTGGAGGATATACGTGCTTTCAGCTCTTCCCATTTATTTTCCAGCGATTAAACATTAGCTAGCAGGATGGAAGGCAAGGGCAGATTAGCCACTCGTCGCCTGATCCTCACAAGGCACCCGGATCTTTTTCCTCAAAATCTCTGTTTCCTTCTCCAACGAATCAAGGGGATCTGGCCCTGGTCGGGTGTCTGTATTATATCTCTTCCGTCTGACTCATTGAAGATTAACTCTTTGTCCAGTTTGAGGTGAGCAATCGCAGATCTGATGTCCAGATGCTCTTTTCAGTCATAAGAGACAGTAGCAGCAACATTATGTACAAAACAAGTTACGAACAACGCAAGAAAACAAACAAAATATCATGGTTGGTTAAGAGCCGATAAGACTGCAGCCTTCCCCTCCGGTGCCATCACTACCAAGCCCAAACTGAGGGAGGACCCAGTTGACTATTGGATCAGGCTCAACAAAGTAGCAAATTTAGCTGATGACGGTTTATGCAGACAGGGTGGGAGGATGGAAAACTTAGGTCAGCAAGTGGCCCACGTTTGTGAAACATTCCCCTGATCCTGAGCTCTCCTGCAGGTTCAGCTACAAAGCACTTCATAAGTGGAGCTCCAGAGATGTTCAGGTGAGGATAGACGTGTACCAGAGGGAACAGAGAGCCTTAATGAAACAAAGCGGTGTTACACAACTGAAGAGTCATGCCACTGCTCTGCAGGACAATGTCCCAGTGTCACACAACCAAATAAACAATGAAAAATGTAATGCCTCACACTCCTCTTTTGCTCCTGTTTACTACTCAAAGTCAACAGTATCATGTTCCACATACTTCCGTAACTCCTGCCTTGGTTCAACATGCACAGCAGCATTCAGACAAAACAGTGGTTCCCGTGAACACAACCCCCCTGCACACAACCCAAGGTCTCAACATCATCCCAGAGACCAGGCCTGCAGGGTCTGTGATGATACTAGGCACTCAACACAGTCTCATTGCATGGGAGAGCATCTGTGCTTCCTCCGTTTCACTCCTGGTCACACGAGACATGCATGCCCCAGGCTTTTGTCACAGTCCAGCCTGGCTGAGGGAATCTAGCCGACCTTTATTCTGAGGGAGGCAGTACAGGTCAAGATGAAGATACTCCCAATGCCGAAGCTATATACATGTCAACCAAAGACTCTAGTGACATGATTGGAGATGTTTTGTACCAGTGCACACTTGTGATAGGAAGAAGCGACATCCTTTTCTACACGCATGTGATTGTTGGTAACAAAGTGACTAGGCGCTATGCTTGACAGTGGCTCAATGGCGTGCACAATGAGTAAGATGGCAGAGCTGAAGTTGATAGATGCTGGGGTAGTTGATGTGAAAAAACTGTTAAACTCAGATGTCATGTTTGTTGGCTGTGGAGGACGCCTTGTGAGGCCTAAGTCTGCATTCAACATAAACATGGAAGTCTATGGATGCAACTTTGATTAATACTGGAAACCAACGTGATCAAGCACATCCTTCGTGAATCAAAACAATGTGACAATTATTGGAAAGCAGTCTCGGCCCCCTGCATCACAGATGACATGGAATCTGAACAGTTTCTGACCATGTTCGCTGGAATGAACCGCTGGAGAGGTGACGGCATCCCTGACAAGATAGGAACACTGAGATGTAACTCAGCATTTGCCTTGACCCTGGTCACGAGTATCTGGTTTGGGGTAAGCTACCGAAAACCACTGTTGTGTCTCTTGGCAGTGCGGTGATGACAGAACCTACTACGTCTCACTCAGCACCACAGGGATCATGGTTACAAGGATTGTTATGCCTCTGTGGGGAGACAGATGTGTCCCACTAAACCTGATCACCACGTCTGGCCGTCCTGTGTGTCTGAAGCGCAATGTGAAGCTTGCAGACATCTTCCCATGTGTAGCAATGGAGGATATACAAGACGCCGAACGAGAACCGAGTGTAGTCCACCTGGTCAACTGTCCTCAAGCCACGTCTGAGGCCGATGTGACGGGCCACATGAGAGAGACATGTTCCATGGAAGAGAAGCTGAGACTGCAGGAGTTGAGTGCTTTGGACCTCAGCTCCTGGGATGTGTCGGAGAAGTGCAAGAGTCAGCTGGCTGACCTAGTAGTACGCTATGAGGATATCTTCTCACGTCACCATCTTGATGGTGGATAAGCTAAAGGAAATAGTTCACAGATCACAATTTAATTTTACATTTACATTTTAGTCATTTAGCAGACGCTCTTATCCAGAGCGACTTACAGTAGTGAATGCATACATTTCATGCATTTTCCCTCCATTTCGAAGAGTGCCTCCAAGTCAATACCAAAAGTTGTGCCAGGTCTTGAGCGAGATGGAGGAAAAAGATCTCATCTGGAAATTGACAAGTGAGTGCGCATCTCCCCTGGTGCTAGTCTGGAAGAAAAATGTAGACCTTTGAACAAGAGGACCCTGAAGGATGCACATCCTCTCCATACACCAGGTGGACTGCTTGGCTACGCTCAGCGGCAATGCTCTATTCAGCACAATGGATCTCACCTCTGGGTTCTATAACATGCCACTGCACGAAGATGACAGGAAGTATTCCGCCTTCACAACACCAAGGGGGCTCTTTGAATACAACCGTCTATCTCAGGGTCTCTGTAACAGCCCTTGAAGCTTCATGCGCATGATGACCAATATCTTCAGATCAGAACTTCATGAGTTTTCTGTGTTACTTGGATGATCTGTTGGTCTTTGGTGAGAAGATGAGAAGGAAGCCTTTGAACGCTTGGAGAAGGTCTTCAGCAGACTTCGTGGTCACAACATGAAGTTGGCCCCAGAGAAGTTCTTCTTTCTCAGGAAGTCTGTCAAGTTCCTTGTTCACATAATTGATGAAAATGGTGTTGCAGCGTCGAAAGTTGAGCATTGCAGACTGGACACCCGAACATGAGCAGGCCTTCGAAAAGTTGAAGACATCTCTAGTAGACACGTGGTGTTGGCACATCCTGACTTCTCCCGTCCGTTCATGTTGTCGACAGATGCGTCCCTGGATGACATAGGTGCTGTCCTATCACAGTTGCAAGACAGAGAAACTTGTGCCAGACCCATTGCATTTGCTAGCAAGTCTCAAGTCTCAGAAGAACTACCCAGCTCATCGGTTAGAGTTCCTGGCAATGAAGTTGTCGATCTGCGACAAGTTCAGTCACTGGTTGAAAGGTTGTGTCTTTACTGTTTGGAGTGACAACAATCCACTTACTCGCATTATGACCAAGCTGAGGCTGGACTGTTGCGAGCAGCGCTGATTGGCCAAGTTAGCTAGTTATGATTTTGACATCAAGTATGTTCCGGGTCCTCAGAATATGGTTGCTGAAGCTGAGGCGAGTGCCCTTTGTCAAAGGTGTTGGCAACAGACTGCTTCGTGAGCCCCACGAAAAACTCCTTAGTGACGTTCAGGCAGTGTCAAACTCTTCAGTCCAGGATGCCTTCAGGTGGTCAAGTGATCTAAAAGGCATCCCCAAATGTGTAAGCTAACAGAGAACTTCCACTTCTGTTTACATGTGTTCTCAGTCCTTGGCAGTGGATGAGGTGTCAGCCATACTCCAGTCACAAGACAACTGGGAAACAGGAGCTATAGCATGTGTTGTGGAAATGGTGCATCATTTACCTCAACTGATACCTCCTGGTCAAGACACCTTACCTGCCTACTCTGAGAAGGAGCTCCGTGATGAGCAACTCAACGACGGGACCCATTCTCATGTGCTATTCTATGTGGAGAGAAAACGCAGGCCTTCTAGAAGGGAAAGAGCAAGAGAAACAGTTAGTCATCAGATACTTGAAGAGCTTGGAGAAGCTTGTTGTCAGTAATGACATACTGTACAGAGTCTCACGAGATCAGATATCAAAGACATAGCAGTTCCAGTACGTAGTTCCTGAGTCTCTCAAAGCAGAAGTCCTGAAGGGTGTTCATGATCACGGGTCATCAGGGTCAGTTCAGAAGCCTCAGTTTAGCTGGACAGAGATTCTTCAGGCTGCACCTTGACAGAGATGTTAGGGATTACCAACATTGCATCGTCAGCAAGACAGTTGAGCCTGAGGGCAGGGCTCCACTGGAAAGTAATACCTTGACTAGGCCGCTACAACTGGTTTGTATCGATTTCTGGTCTGCTGAAGATTCAAGCAACAAGTCCATTGACTTGTTAACTAGTGTTAACAGATCACTTTAAAAGAATGGCTCAAGCGTTTCCCTGCAGAGATCAATCAGCTGAGCAGGGCGCAAGAATCCTGTGGGACCGATACTTCTGTGTGTATGGATTTCCTGAGAGAATTCACAGTGACCAAGGAGCAAGTTTCGAGAGTCAGTTGATCAGCAAGTTACTCAGAGTTTCTATTGTGAGGAAGTTGCACACGACACCGTATCACCCAATGGGAAATGGCAGCGTGGAACGTTTCAATCGGACGCTTGGCAACATGATCCGAGGTCTAGCACCTAACACTAAGTAAGACTGGCCGAGACACCTGCAGACATTGACGTTCATATATAATTGAACCACTCATGAGACAACAGTGTTCGTCCCCTTCTACCTGATGTATGGAAGGATCCCTCGTCTGCCAGTAGACGTGCTTTCAGAAACACTCTGAATGATCCAGCTTTTACCGGTTATGACAAGTATGTGTGTCACTCTCCAAGGATCTGAAGGATGCTATGGTGATAACACAGAAACAAAAGAACATAACCGACAAACTGAGATTTACAACAGGAAGGTCAAGGGGCCCACCATAGAAGTCGGCAATCGAGTACTGTTGGCAAACAAGAAAGAAAGCGGTAAGAGGAAAGTGGCAGACCGATGGGAATCGACAATATACACTGTGGCGGACAAGAATCTAGGCACTCACACATACATAATATGTAATGAAGCCACTGGACAGGAAAGATTTGTCCATCGGAACCTGATCATGTTTGTCAACTTCCTCCCAGTGGACAATGAAAGTGCTGTTTCTGGCCCAACCTCATCCATGTCCGTTTACCTGATTCCAAGTTCTGGTGCTCACAATGTGATGATGGATTCAGTATCAGATATGAGACACGGTCAAGATTCGTTATCTGGAATGGAGCAGGATGTGTCTGTACAAGGTGTCACGCAGGGAGAACCAGATCATGGAGAGGAAAGAGGAGAGTACATGCCTGAGGGGGAGAGAGAATACCTACCTGCTGAAGAGAGAGTGGATTCCATTTCTGAAAGAGAGAGAGAGGACTCCTTACCTGATCCGGAGCTTGTGGACTGAAGGAAGAACTCGAGATTGGATAACACAGCTACGAAGTAGAAGAGATGAGCCTTAGGAATCTCCAGGTGTGACCTCAGAACCCCTGGTCTCTCAAGACTCAGAGATTCAGAAGAGATCCAGTGAGAAAACACGCTCTTCTGTCGCCATTGGACAGTCTGAACAGCCTAGTGACTCACAGTTCACTGACACACCAGCGACTTACACTCACACTGAGAATCATAGTGCAGTTATGCAAATCAGGACCCATGTTGGTCGAATGATCAGACCTGTCAACAGATTGATCTACTCTATGTCTAGACAAGATATTCTAAGTGACACTAAGCTTAATATTCAAGTAGTTTGCAAGACAGTGATCCAAGCCTTCAGAGATTAAGCAAAACTAGTTGTAATTTACACATAATCATTCAATGAAGATCCCAGTTTCTATTATTTTACATGGCCATTGTATTTTATTGGTTGGGTCCAGTAGTACACAGTAGGTTGTGTGGGGTGTAGAAAGGCATCATACAGCCAGTAGTTGGTTTGAGTTTGGCCAATTCTCATTCCACTTTGTCCTTTTGGGATACTTCAAATCTTGTAAATGGACCTTATATGTTGTGTAATTTGATGTATATGTGTGCTTAAGTTCTGCCAAAATTCAGTGGGGGTGGGTGTAACTGGGTTGAAATGGACATCCTTAGCGACCTGATGATCATTAGCGAGTTGGGTATTACTAACACATGTCCAGAGTGCATAAGAGGAGATTACCGCGACTCAACGATCACGTAGAATTTTACTGCGGTCATCACTACTAGTGTGGTGGTAATATCTCAGGGCAAACGTTGGAAGACTCTACCACACTTGTCACAGCAGGTAGGCCAACTACATACCGGACTGGCTGAACTTCAGAGCGCTCTTCACTGCCGACTGACTCCATTTATAGATCATCAAGTTCTCAAGAGAGCATGAAGACCTACTACTACTACTACTCTTGCACGCAAATTTCACACCGTTGACGAGTGTCTCTCCGTGTGACTTTGGCTTAAGGAATAATTGTTCACTTCTCTCATTGAAACTCCAAACACCAGCATGGTCTGCTTTGTCTGTTTCGCAAGTGTTCCCAGAAGTCTTGCGATGTTGCCCCTCTGGGTTTAGAAACTCTGTGCATACGCATTGTTTTAGTGACATTGTCAACTAACCCATCTATCCAGGTGCCCATGAGTTGAGTAGGGTCTATCTGCAGACAGCGTACTACATGCCGCGCCCACTACATGCTGCGCCCACTACACGTCACTTACAAAAAAAGATTGCCGTTTTGAAACTGCAGTAAAAGTGCAGTAACCGCAGTCGACTGTGGTATTTTGGATGCAGTAATTGCAGAATAACTGCAGTTATACTACACTCTTAACTGCAGTTACATTGCAAAATTACAGCAGTAAAAAAAAGTGTTCTTTTGGACGCAGTATTTGCTGCATACTGCAGTCTGCCTGCAATCGTTTTTCGTAAGGGTCCCACAGCCTGAGGCTGCTAGCTAGCTAGGACACCGACACAGACTGTCCTAAGTCCCGCCAGCCGAGCACTGCTTTCTCGCAGTTATTTTAACGGTATGGTGAGGGTAATCACTACCCGGTAGTGCCACGTGAGAGTTGGGTTGACTATACTAGCTTCCCTAAACATATTATTAATAGAACTGCGGAAGAGAAGTGCTCGGCAGGCGGTGTGGTCGAAGGACAATGTTTACCGGTATCCCCTAGCCTAGCTAGCTAGCAGCCTCCTCCTTCGGTGGGGATTTTCGGCTAGGTGAACCAAACAAGTGTGCTTGCCTTTTCCCTTAAAAGACCTTAGCTTGGAAAACAGCGGCAATATTACGGTTTGTCCATTTTGAGACACCGTAGCCTCAAAATAGTCCAAATTATTCTAAGATTACGCCAGAAATCTGTCATTAATTTTGACGTTTTTGCAGAGGAGATCTTAGTCGCTCAATTATACATCTAACTAAGATGTTTGGTGCAGTATTTCTCAATTAAAAAATGTGCATGAAAGTGAGTTGTCTCTCGTTGAAAAACAACAAACTTGATTGAAGAATCCCTACTGTTGACCAATCACTGACGAAGGGGCGTAGACTTCAGCTACCTACTTCGGCTTGCCTCACAAAAAAATGTGTGCCGAACAGCCAAAATAAAACTTACCTATCTCTAAAATGAAGTTCTTAACGAAATTATTTCATAACATATGCAAGAACTTCGAACCGTTTCCACTGGAAATCATGCGGATGCCTTAAGGCGGAGTTAATACAAGTCTTGGCTATCGGGTGGAGTAGTGACGAGAAAATGGCCGAGTGAGTGGCTTGCGCGTTGCTAGGTATGTTATTGATCTAGGGTCGGGAAGCATGGAGAGGCCAGAGATAGCCAGACTTGTAAATTGGGCTAGGGAACGGAAGTTGGGTTTTGGGGGAAAAAAAGCCATCACTGCGTGCTCTGCAAGCAATACAGCGGATGAAGGCACGGCAAGAGTGTGGTGAACGGATAGATGTGGTTATGGACAGCAAGGAAGAAGGAGAAGAGTCGACTGCAGAGGGAAGATGTGTGTTGAGGAAGAATGGCGCGAAGTACAAACCACATTCTGCTGTCTCTGATGGCTCAGAAAGTGAACCTGACAATAGTGAGGAAGAATTACCTGTGGTGGCAGGTGTGGTCGAAGACATCAGAATCCGAGCCTTGCCCTGATGGTCGTGCAAAGGATGATTCAGGCCTAGTGGGAGTGACATTTTTGGAGAAAGTGGATCACTGCCTTTTGGCTGATCCATATGTGGTCTCAGGCTGGATAAAAACGAAGTTGGGTACTGTTTAAATAGGTGAAGGTAGCTTGAAGAGGACTTCTTCCATCCAGAGGGAATAGGTGCTTTGTGTCACATGATTAGGGACAAGACCTGTGACTTGCTCTCCGGAGCAGGGTGCCTTTGAAAGTAGTGATTGAGTGTGAAGGTGGAGCAACTGAAATTGAAAATTCTCTTGTCTTTGATGCCCGCTATTTAGTGAGATGCAGACCTGGTGGCGAGCGTTGTGAAACTGAGAAGACATTGTCTGTCTGTTAAAACGGCCAGCTCATCACCTTTCCAAGACCCCAATTTTTTTTTGGTTTTTCAATTGGAATAAGGTCACGCCAATCATCATAATTTTATTAGCCAATAAGCAGCCTTCTTTCCCAGGACTTAGGGTAATACCCGACCAGGCAGGGCCTCAGGCAGTGTATAGTTTCCATTAAGATGATCAACCTGTTTTTCTCCTGCTTATTTTACCTCCTTAGAAGAAATTGCCTAGTTTATGATCATGTTGCAGAAGTGTGTAGGAGGGAGATTCCGAGATGTGAGAAGTGTGCACAAGGGCATGGGACAAAGGAATGTGTAGTATCGGTGGAAAAACTGTGTGTGTCAATTGTGGAGGTGTCCTGTGCGAGAGGTTGAGATTGCCAGGGTCTGAGGCAGTGACGAGAGTGGAGGATGATGGGTCAAGGGTGAGATGTAGGCCTAGGCCAATACAGAATGTTACAAATTTGTGCTTAAGTAAGATTCTTACTTTTGCGTTCATTGCAATGGTTATCATCTGTACTGCAGAAATGTAACGTAAATCATAGAAAATAGATGTTGTGGTGGCAGCTGCAGAGAAGTACTTGGGCGTATCGGAAGTTTTACTGCAGAAGAGTTACAATGTATGTTGAACGAAAGACTCCCCTCCTCCCAGGCTGTCAGCCTGGTGTTGAATCAGTTAAGGGGAAAGTGGTGGAATGGGGTAGTGATTTTTTTATTTATTCATTAAATAGTAACATATATGTGTATGGTTAGTTGGTGGTGCAAGTTTTCCCTTTTCCTTTTTGCGTAACAAAATGTAAGGTGATTCAATGCACACTACCGCACAGTAGGTGGCAGCATGCATTAACAAAATGTGCGAACGCCATTATACCAAAGAAGAAGTAGAAGAAGAAGAAGTATTCTTGGCTACCTCCCCTTTGTTGGGTGCTGCGCCATTTCGTGCAGGTTTGAAACAGCTTATTTTAGCCGCAAGAAGACGACCGTAGTACTAGCACTAGTGACTCATTTAGCTGAAATATTAGCCATTTAAATCTTTAAGCTCCCGGTGAGTATTTTTTATTCAAGGCTGTTTTAAATTTTTTCCTCTGACTTTTCAGTATCTTTGGAGTTTTCTTTTTTAACGCTATGTATTTTTCTATTTGAGCGAGCGGCTAGCTAACTCATTATGGTTCCATTTCTTAAAGCTAGGTAGATGGCAAGTTGGCCCAACAACATCCTAGCTAGCAGGATACCATCGTTTTTTTTATACAGTTTCTGCCAGCTTTTGTTGTCTTGCAAACTGAGTTGTATAAGCCGAGCTTTTTAAGACAGTATCTGCGAAGACGGCTTTCTTTGTTGACGATAACTTCAAAACGGCTGCAGTTCAATGTGTTAACTTTGCTGGTTGGCTAGCATGTAAGCTAACTAGCTAACCTTGTGGATTTTATCTCTAGCGTGCTAACCTTGTTGAATTTATTTCGATTTCGACCGTTTTTTTGTTCGATATCCATATTCCGTTTTGCACATACATTTTGGCTTGTGCTGTTTTTATTTTATTTTTGTGATTAGCTGGTTTTGGAGTCCGACCGGTACAGGAACGCTATTTTTGCGGGAATGTATTTTTTCTGCAAGAAATACTGGTTGTCCATTGTTTTTCTCAACGTTACGTTAGCGAATAGATTAACGTTATTTTAGGTTCATAACCGTAGAATTAATGTGACCGACGACACAAGGACAATTGCTATTTTTGTTACACTAATTAAAAGTTACTTTATGAATGATGCAGTTATGTACTTTTTCCTTGCTCAGTCTCTTTGCTAGACCCAAAAGCAATAAAACGTGCTAGGTTCATTTAATATAGTATAGTCTTTGACTACTAGTTAGCTAGATGGTGCAGATTGAGGTTATTTAGGCTGCCTTGGCAGGGTGTTGACTGGTAAAATTGTGTAGTCTTTAATGAACCTGATTTAATTAAGGTGCATCTTACAATAAACAACAGTGTTAAAGATATCAGTGAGTGCCATTCAAAAGCGATTCTAGCTACTAGCATTTACTTTGGAAGTCAGGTGGTGAATCATGAATGTTCAGAGTTG
This sequence comes from Salmo trutta, assembly GCF_901001165.1. Lineage (NCBI taxonomy): Eukaryota > Metazoa > Chordata > Actinopteri > Salmoniformes > Salmonidae > Salmo > Salmo trutta. The sequence goes on along the minus strand of NC_042977.1, from coordinate 35,576,526 downwards.
TGGTGCCGTGCCCCTCCCTGCCAGAGACCCCAGCACTGATTGATTAGCTTGTTAGATGTCACTCATCATTAGGCTGCTAATAATCACGTTTTAGTTTGGTCTGGTCTCATCTGTGGAGCATGCTTAGTACACTCTCTTATTTTCACTTGAATCATATCTGCACACTTGAGTTCTATAAAATAAGGGAGTCGGGACATTGAACTCTGCAGTGCACAGCTCTCGCCTCCCAAACACCACCCCATGCGGTGCTGCTGTAGGCCCATAAGCAGCTTGAGTGTTCTGGTGGCCCCTGTGCAGAACATACACTGCTTGTGAAGTCCTCAAAGTAGGCGTAGTACTACCTTTTAGCAACTCTATATGTTCATGCAAAACAACATCCCAATGTTGTTTCCCTGTGTGCATCACAAATGACTATTATAGTAAATCTGAAGACTTGTCAGCGATTACCACATTACCTACTACAACTTATCCCTGTAGACCTGTAATGGATGCCTGAACGGTAATAACACAATCTATCAACATAGATACATTTGCATAATGCGCAACTACAAGTACTTGAAGCATATTGCAACTCTGATTGGCTAGGCTGCTCCTAGTCTTATACATTTGTCCTCTATAGGATGCCAATAACCTTGTTTTTCCTCTGTATTTGACACATAACTGAATTATGTACAAAACCCAACCAGGTAAGACTAATAACCCTGTACATTGTCACTGAGATGTGTTCTCTGTCGCCCGCCTCAGTATAAGTCGTGGGGTGAAGTTCTGCATTCTGAGGGTGCTGCTGGAGTTGTAGTTTTTCCTGAAAGCATCCAAGACACCTGCCCGCACACACTGGCCTTGCCCTCAGTGTCAAAGAACTGACAGACGACCGCCGTGCACACAGACGCTATGGAGTGAGTGATGGTTATTTAACCCCCATCGGTTGTTATTTAAACATTTTTGACACTCTGGTTGTATGCGGTGCCATTGAGATTCTCACTCCCCAAAGTCCAATTGTGCCCAACCTCCTGTGCTTAGCCTTCCTCAAATTACCACATGTGCCACTAATATTATGAGCACTAAATTCCTCATTTGTACACACGTGCCTTTCCCTGCCCGTAGGCTTGGAGCGCTAAATAGTAGCCTGGTCCTGTTGCGTGACATCTATTTCCTACTCTTAGATGCTTGTTAACTTTGACCCCTGCCCAGATTTGCAATTCAGGCAATATAAAACAAACGCTGCTACAAAACCTGCCACAGGTGGATTGCAACATGCATATTGCCCTCTCCACACCATTCTAATATCCTGTTGTCTGAACAGTTAGTGGACACTCGTGTGCATCCATTTATTCGTAAAAAATATAAATTGTATTGAGTTTTGGTTTGTCTATCAATTGAAATGTGATGTGCAGCTTCTGTACAGCCACAAGTACGACGTTATAGTGTTTTTATATATTGTGATGGGTGTCGTCTTTGATTATTGCTGCTAATTCAGGGTCTTTATTACAGTAGGACCTTCTGGATTTGCACCAGACTAGATATATATATATATATATATGCTACCAACACATAGACATCTGAAGACTTTTTAAGATGCTACACAATCACAAAACAAATAATTTGTGGAGGTGACAGGGCTGGAGCATGAGATGCTTCAAAATGATTTTCGATATCTTGGTGATGCTGTTGATATAGGATCTGAATAAGGTCAACAACAGTGTTCATTAGCAACATTCCCTGCCACTCGGTTATTTATATAAAAAGATGGTTGAGTAGTGTTATCTTGCAGTGACACAGTTGATAATTGTGGTTTAATCTGTCTCTCCACCAGTCGGTCCCCCACCACCAGCGCCCTGATGGCCAGCAACGTGACCAACAAGACGGACCCTCGCTCGCTCAACTCCCGGGTCTTCATCGGAAACCTCAACACGCTACTGGTCACCAAGACTGACGTGGAGGCCATCTTCAGCAAGTATGGCAAGATCGTGGGCTGTTCTGTGCACAAGGGCTTTGCCTTCGTCCAGTTCGTCAACGAGAGATGCGCCCGGGCCGCCGTAGGGGGTGAGGACGGACGCATGATCGTGGGACAGGTGCTGGGTAAGAACTAAAGCCAGCTTCTGGGGCTGGTAAGCAATGCCTCAAATTGGCCTCAGGGTTCTTTGGGTAATGATCAAAACTGACATTTTAGGGTACAGTATCTTGCCTGCTTGGAGGATAACTGTTTTTAAAGGTAGTTCTGTGACTACTGAATATGGATAAAGATTGTATTTCCAAGACCGACTCTATCCTCTCTTCCTCAGACATTAACTTGGCCGGAGAACCCAAACCCCACAGGTCAAAGACCACAAAGCGCTCTGCGGGAGACATGTACAGGTCTGATTCAATGTAAAGAACCACGTTTTTAAATACCTAATATTAAAATGTGAACATGGTCTTTCCTCCTCTCCCAATCTTACTCTTCTCCACTGCATACATGTATCTTTTTTTGACAACTAATTTTCTTCTCCCCACAGCAGTCCCACATTTGATCTGGACTACGACTTCCAGAGAGATTACTATGACCGGTGAGTCCAATGCTTTGTCTGTTCCCACATCCTGTTTTTGTAGCTTTAGTTAAATAAACTTAATATGCAAGAGGAATTAGAGTAAATGAAATAAAGTTGGTTCATTCATTACTCTATTCTCAGAGTGTACTCGTACCCGTCCCGCGTGCCCCCTCCTCCTCCACCCCTGTCCCGAGCAGTGATCCCATCCAAGCGCCCGCGTGTCAGCATGACTGGAGGGGGCAGCCGCCGCACCAAGGCCAGTTTCTCCTCCAAGAGCAGCCAGAGGGCATCCTCAAGAACAAGTTAGTACCCAGCCCTCTGCTCTAACCACTCAACTGACATACTACTCGTAATACACTTGCACACTAGCAGAGTTATAGCACCCTGGTGCAGTACATGCTGTCAATGCTTAAGATGAATCACGTGGCTAATGACACTTGTCAAAAAGCTCTCTAAAACCTTTATCTCCTCCCGCTTCCTCTCAGTGAAAACAGATGACCTGCAGACCATCAAGAAGGAGCTGACGCTGATTAAACACAAAGTAGACTACCTACTGGAGAGCCTAGGCCGCATGGAGAAGGACCACGGCAAGAAGTCAGGTAGGGTTCAGGAGGGTCACCTGAACCATGTGGCGTTCAAAGTTGAACAAACACATTCATGAGCTGGTTTGTACTGTTTATGTATACCCGCAATCTCCGTATTCAGCAGACTTGTATATACAGGTGATGGATTATCTTTCTTTGACACCTTTTTATCTGTCTGGTTTGACCTGTTTCTCTGGGCAGAGGGGAAAGGTACCAAGCCTGAACCTGGAGCGGTGTCCTCACTGCAGCACTCCAGCAAAAAGGAGGAGAGCATCAAGAGGGAGAGGGAGAATCAGGAGCTCAATGACTCTGAGGAGGAGGGGGACCTGCTAGAAGAGGAGGTAAGATGGAGGGGGATGAGGAGAAATGTCATGATGCTGCAAAAGATGAATGGCGGTGTATTTATGCTTATTGGATTGTTTGTACTCGCCACCTAATCGTTGGTCTCTCAGGTAAAGAGTCAAGAAAGGGATGATGATGATGATGATGAAGAGGAGGAAGGAGAGCATGTGGATGGAGACGATGGTGACAGTGTCAACGGAGATGAGGACTCGTAGACAGACGGATGCACACTTGTACAGACAAACACAACTTCCAGTGGGACTTCCGACTCCTATTTTAATTCCCACACTATGAAATGTCAGTCACCTGCCCCCACTACCACCCTTCCATTGTCCCACAGGTATTTTTTTTCTTGACGCAATTTAGTTTGTCCCCATTTCAGCCCCCTCCTATCATTGTTATACATCTAGCATTGTCCTGCAGCCAATTACATTTCAACTAGCTGTAGGTAGCGAGCAGTAATATGTGATTTGCTGTGCTGCTGTTCCTTTTTTTGACCAGCAGAGAGCAGAAATGGCTGTTTATTCTCTGACCTGAGCCACAAGTCAAATCACCACATTGGCATTACTAGGATTGGTAATTGAGAGAGAACCAGATCTTTAAACTTGGGTCAAGGTTTGAAGAAACTTAATTTTTAGAAATGGGCCCACCTGAGTATGTATGTTCCTTATATTCATGTCATTATTTTTATACTAAGTTGTACTGTAATAATAAATTGCAATTAAATACTCTGATTAATGCTTTATTGAATTGAGGCAGGTTTTCAGATGCAAGCCTTCTCAGGATTGGGTGATGAAAGCATTACGTGTACTGTGGATCTCTGGATGTCAGATGACGGGCCCTTGTGTGCTTTATCATGGTTACACTTGGACCCAACCAGCCATGCAAACAGATAGGTAGTAGGAACACAATTGTCATGGAAACAACGGCTTATCAAACCATGGTCCTCTCCTTGAAATCCAATAATGAGCTTCATGTTTAGTACACATTGAATGCATCTATTGGAGACAAACTGCTTATTTCTGGGCTTTGAGCACTTCGTGTAGGTAACTGGTGGTGAGAAATGTCATGTTGAAAAAATGCAATCATTCAAGTAAATGCAGTGTGATGGCATGTTTTTGGCTACAAAATGCCTTTTTGCTTACTAAAGTTATGTCGGTGAGTATTGTATGAAATAACTATTTATTAAAGGATCCAAAACTACAAAATTGTCATAGTATTTAGTGTTATGCTGGAAGTTTACGTACACTTAGGTTGGAGTCATTAAAATTAGTTTCTCCAACCACTCCACATTGCTTGTTAACAAACTATAGGTTTGGCAAGGACATCTACTTTGTGCATAAGTAATTGTTCACAGCCTTTAAACAGCTTGGAAAATTCCAGGAAATTGTCATGGCTTTTGAAGCTTCTGATAGGCTAATTGACATCATTTGAGTCAAGGATTTATTTCAAGGCCTACCTTCACTCAGTGCCTCTGCTTGACATGGGAAAATCAGCCAAGACCTCAGAAATAAAAATTGTAGACCACAAGTCTGATTCATCCTTGGGAGCAATTTCCAAACGCCTGAAGGTACCACGTTAATCTATACAAACGATGGTATGCAAGTATAAACATCATGGGACCGCTCAGGTAGGAGATGCGTTCTGTCTCCTAGAGATGGAATGTACTTTGAGAAAAGTGCAAATCAATCCCAGAACAACAGCAAAGACCTTGTGAAGATGCTGGAGGAAACAGGTACAAAGGTTTCCACAGTAAAACGAGTCCTATACCGACATAACTTGAAAGGCCGCTCGCCAAGAAAGAAGCCACTCCTCCAAAAAAGACACTACGGTTTGCAACTGCACATGGGGACAAAGATTGTACTTTTTGGAGAAATGTCCTCTGGTCTGAGACAAAAATAGAACTGTGTGGAGGAAAAATGGGGAGGCTTGCAAGCCGAAAGATCACCATCCCAAACGTGAAGCACGGGGGTAGCAGCATCATGTGGGGGTGCTTTGCTGCAGGAGGGACTGGTGCACTTCACAAAATAGATGGCATCATGAGGATGGAAAATTATGTGGATATATTGAAGCAACATCTCAAGACATCAGTCAGGAAGTTAAACCTTGGTCGCAAATGGGTTTTCCAAATGGACAATGACCCCAACCATACTTCCAAAGTTGTGGCAAAATGGCTTAAGGACAAAGTCAAGGTATTGGAGTGGCCATCACAAAGCCCTGACCTCAATCCTATAGAAGATTTGTGGATAGAACTGAAAAAGAGTGTGCGAGCAAGGAGGCCTACAAACCTGATTCAGTAACACCAGCTCTGTCAGGAGGAATGGGACAAAATTCACCCAACTTATTGTGGGAAGCTTGTGGAAGGCTACCTGAAACGTTTGACCCAAGTTAAACAATTTAAAGGCAATGCAACCAAATACTAATTGAGTGTATGTAAACTTCTGACCCACTGGGAATGTGATGAAAGAAATAAAAGCTGAAATGGGAATTTTTACTAGGATTAAATGTCAGGAATTGGGAAAAACTGAGTTTAAATGTATTTGGCTAAGGTGTATGTAGACTTCCGACTTCAACTGTACATTATGAACCAATTAATTCCTTTTACTGTAGCATACGTACTTTCTAATTGTTCCCTTTCACACACATTTAAATTACCAAGATCCCACATTAGCAGTTGTACTAACAGTAGCATTTCATTGCACGTAACAGTAATTCATCTGAGATACTGAGTCAATTTTCCTTCAAATATTTAGGGTAAAAGGGTTATCTTTCCATTGGTGTTGAAGCTGGCTAACCTTCAGGTTCTCTTCAGGAAAGACGATACATCAGCACACTGAGCAGGACAATCACAGCTGAAAGGGAAGGGTGGATTGACTGGATGTTATGGACCCGACAGAACACTGGGAAGCACTAGATTTAGACATGACCCCAGCAGATCTATGGTTGATTAAGGGCAACTTCTAGCTCAAGCCTGGCTTGCTTACCTTGGGATGTGAGTGCGCTGCTGCCTGCTGTTGCAACGTTGCTGGTAGGGTCAGCCAGGTTCAATGGCTTATTGGTCAAGCGTATGTTGATGTCACCAATACCCATACATGAATAAGTAGGGATGAAGCAGAAGGCAGATGTTTAGAAGATACAATGATTACAGAGAGAGAGAGAGGGTGTGTCTGTGCCTGGTTCCAATATCAGGTCAACACATTTACCGTTTGTGACATTTCCCACAGCGAGGAAGGTGGTGACGTGACTGGTCCTGGTTGTTGCATTAACCGCTGGCACTCTGAAATTACACTGGATGACAGTCCCATTGACTAAGCCAGTGATGTTTTTCACAATCTGGGAAAAATTTTACATTTGCCTACAGTCAATAACCAACCTCAATAGTGTCAATTGATTTAATGAAAGCCTCTTCACCCTTTGTGTCAGAGAAATTGTGTTGTTGAGGTTGTTGCGCTGGGCAGAGCGGAAGAAGAAACTGCCATTTCTGTTCTGGGCACAGATAAAAACCATAGATGTTCCCTATTCATAGAGGAGAGAGAGAGCATGGGTTACAGACAATCATTATTACCTCTACTACAACAGCAATTGAATGTCCAACGAAAGGTCCCTTAATGTCTTGTCTTTGGGATGAAGTCCAAAAAGTGATAATTATGTGGTTATGGGTTCACCTTGTTTTTCTGGTTGTGTGTGTGTGCATGTGTTACCTCTGTCTCGTTGGCAGTCAGTCCTAGAGCAATGTATCCACTGGAGTCCCCAACTAGCTCAACTAACAGGTCTACTCCATTAGGAGAAGAGGGGGCAGTGGTGACTATGGAAGTGAAGAGGCCGCTTGTTTTTCCTGTAGGATCGCATTGTTCTGGGTCTCTACACACAGTTTAATTAATCCACAGCCTGTCCGTGTGATATGCACCTGTCAAACCACACACAGCAAATCTAGTTCAAGTTATGCACACACACACACACACACACACACACATAAGTTAATTTCAAAATCTACATTTGTGGGCTGTTGACTCATTGACATCATACCACTTTGACTTCTAAAATCATCTGACAAATTTTGATTTGGGAGTGAACTATGACTTTAAGCTAGGATCTGGGAACGGATTCACAAAATTTTCTTAAGAAATATATTCTTAACTGCCATTTTTTCCTTAACTATAGACTTAGAAGAAAGTTAAGCAAAGTTGCTATTCCTCAATAAAGTAATTGGAAATGTTCTTAAGGTTTTTCCTAAATTTCTTCCTAAGAAAAAAAGTTAAGAAGAAATGGGATTCTTGAAAATAAGGATTTCTTATTTGAAATGAACTGAACTTTAGGACAGCTAAACCCTTGTCTTGAGACGACTAGATACTTTTGTAAACAGCTGGCAACCGGGTATTTAAATACAGCAAGAAAACAAATTAAACGTGCATTATCTAGCTAGCTGGTAATTAACAATATATTACAATATTCTATAAGTGTTAAATAGCTAGCGTTATCTCGTCAATTTGCAAAGAACTTAGCTAACGTTAACGTCGTTAGATATGTTGTTGGCTATAATGCCGGGACGCTTTGGCTAGCGAAGGTAGCTACCTAACTTACCGGTTGCGCAGTCCCTCTATCACCTCCTCCAGCTGGTCCACATTAATGGTCTCTCAGCTCCCTTCTAAGCAGCCGACTTGATGTCGGACCACTTCTTTTTTACGGCGTCACTGTCCTTTGCCATACCCCCGACAGCATAGAGTCTATGCCATAGACGGACTCGGCCACTAGCCCATCCTCTCTTTTTTGTCTGCAGTGACCCCGCAGTTATCAAGTCTCCCCAACAGCAACCTTTTCCTGGCTGCTATTTCCTCCACCATCACTTCAAGCTCTTGTTTGCTGAAGTTTTTATTACGCTTTCCTTGGTTATCCATTTTTTTATGTTGATGTACAATAGCTAACGCTAGTCTTGCTATAATGTGTGAAAAATAAAGTTTTTTGTATGCGCGTATAAAGGGTTCGCGATCCAACTAAAACATTTTTATTCTCGAGACATAAAGCAACAAAAATAAATGTAATAAAATGTAAACATCAACACTATTATAGTGGGCCAAATCCGATCATTCCTGTCACATAGGCTTATTTATTAGTTTCAAGCACGTCACTAATGTCAATGACACATAAGACGATATTTACGAAGTTTAAGAAAACGACGAATTCCCAAGACCATTTTGAGGAATTGCATTTACGAACTATCTTATGAACTTCAGATTTTTTGTCTTAAGCAGCTTCTTAAATTTTTTCGTAAGTAATGTTTTGTGAATCCGTCCCCTGGTCCATAAAGGTGTTGCTGGAAAGAGTAGATTGAGAACCTTACCTCCGTATTATTGGCAAACGAGAGATGTCCGTTTCCACTAACACCTGGAGCCAGACAGCCCATCACCATAGAGACCACAAAGAGAAGTCCTCTGTCCATTCCTACATGGGAACATGGTACATGGTGGAGAAAATAGAACAATTATCAGAAATAAAAAATGTTTTACATAACTTTAAAAACACTTATTGTTATCATGTATCTTTTCTGATAGTAGAGAAATACATTTGTCATATTTTAAGAAGCCATCAACCAAATGTTTTAAATCTAAATGCAGAGTATTCTTAAATACAAATACAAGACTTACTTGGTCCTGTACTTAGTAAGTCTATCCTTTAGCCAATACACTGTCTCAGCAGGATTAATACTTTCTAAATTCTGTAATATGTTTTTTACTCCTTCTTATCTACATGTTCATGTGGAAGGAGGCAGGGCGTGGATTACCGGTAGAGGTGAGTTACCACGCAATGGAATAATACTATATGTACGTATGAATGCAGAAATTCAGTTCCTTGTTTGCCCTGTCACATTGTGTATTTACAAGAAGGAAACTATTAGTCTAGACCAGTGGCTCTCAATCCTGGTCCTATGGACCCAAAAAGATGCACATTATGCTTTTTTCCTTAGCGCTACACAACTTATTCAAATCATCAACTCATCATCAAGCTTTGATGATTTGAATCAGCTGTGTAGTGCTAAGGCAAAGGTCAAGGTTTGAGAACCACTGGTCTAGACCAATTGTTGACAAAAGATCTGGTCTGATTGGTCAAAAGACCAATTATTGGCAAAAGATTTTGATGCAATTGGTCAAAAGACCAATTATTGGTGTAAATGGTGTAAGCAGACATAGAGAACTAGTGGGCTGATGTCAATTCATAGAGAACTATAAGTACTGATGTCAATTCAATTCTTCAACTGACCAACCCTATATTGATAGATACAGACCTACATACATCCTCTCCATTAGGCCTGGGTGGTATAACAATGACTTATTGTGAAATCACACACAGAAGGAAATAATGTGCGATAAAAAAAAAAACGGTCTGATAATCAAGTCAAATCAAATGTTGTTTGTCACATGCGCTAAATACAACAGGTGTTAGACATTACAGTGAAATTCTTACTTACAAGCCCTTAACTAACAATGCAGTTTTAAGAAAAATAAGAGTTAAGATAATATTTACTAAACAAACTAAAGTAAAAAGAAAGTAACACAAAATAACAATAACGAGGCTATATACAGAGGGTACTGGTACCGAGTCAATATGCGGGGCAGTGGAGGCTCCTCAGAGGAGGAAGGGGAGGACCATCCTCCTCAGTGAAATTTCATAAAAATAGTGAAACATTAAAAAAGTTATTATTTTTAAATATATTCATATGTCACCAAATAATTGATTAAAATACACTGTTTTGCAATGACGGTCTACAGTAACGTAAACAGCACTGTCTGGGGTAGCACCATGGTGTAGCCAGAGGACAGATAGCTTCTGTCCTCCTCTGGCTACATTGACTTCAATACAAAACCTAGGAGGCTCGTAGGCCTCCCCCTTCCATAGACATACATGGTAATTATGACCACTTCCGGAGGATGTCCTCCGACCAATAAAAACTTTTGCATTGCTGGATAGAGATTAAGAGTGAAAAGTGATAGTTGAGCATTTTTTAAATATTTTTCAAATCAAATTAGTTTTTTCAATTTACAGGAGTCGATTGAAGTATATTATAAATTGTTTTCTTGGTTTTAGAACTTTATTTTTGTGCCCAGTTAGTGCAACGTATTTAAATGTGCCTTGCCTACTTCAGTAGCTAACTAGCTACCAGTGTGAGTGTGCAGTTTTCTCCGCCAGAATGGTAGAATGGCCAACGCTGCCGAAAATGGTGTGGACTTTTTGTTGAAGAATGCTTTTCATTTTCTGGGGTACACGGTGCGAATTAAAAGTGAGGGTCATAATGAAGGATGAAAAGGTTCAATACCAACTGGTATCAAAAGTATAGGAGCCTTTCATCAAGCCGCCTGTATTGCTTGTCTTGCCTGCTTTTTGAAAGTCTAAGCCTTGGTCGAAAGGTGGGTACAGTGACCCAAAGAACATCGATCGTTCAGCAGGCAGCATATAAATGCCCACATCAGATTCAAGCTTCTGGGAAAAAGATGCATCGATCATGACGAAGGTCTGCGTATTCAAACTACGCGACAGAACGAGAAGAAACAGGGATGTTCTCAAGCGGCTTATCAACACCACTGCATTTTTGGACATTTTATTTTATTTAACTTTTATTTAACTAGGCAAGTCAGTTAAAAACAAATTCTTATTTACAATGACGGTCTACCAAAAGGCCTCCTGCAGGGACGGGGACCTGGGATTTAAAAAATAAATACAATATAAATATAGGACAAAACACACATCACAACAAGAGACAACACTACATAAAGAGAGTAGAGGTCGACCGATTAATCGGAATGGCCGATTAATTAGGGCCGATTTCAAGTTTTCATAACAATCGGTAATCGGTATTTTTGGCCACCGATTTGCAGATTAATTTTATTTTTTTATTTTTTTCACCTTTATTTAACTAGGCAAGTCAGATTAAGAACACATTCTTATTTTCAATGACAGCCTAGGAACGGGGGTTAACTGCCTTGTTCAGGGGGATTCGGGGATTCGTTTTTGCAACCTTCCGGTTACTAGTCCAACGCTCTAACCACCTGTCTTACATTGCACTCCACGAGGAGCCTGCATGGCAGGCTAACTACCTGTTACGCGAGGGCAGCAAGAAGCCAAGGTAAGTTGCTAGCTAGCATTAAACTTATCTTATAAAAAACTATCAATCTTAACATAATCACTAGTTAACTACACATGGTTGATGATATTACTAGTTTATCTAACGTGTCCTGCGTTGCATATAATCGATGCGGTGCCTGTTAATTTCTCATTGAATCACAGCCTACTTCGACAAACTGGTGGTGATTTAACAAGCGCATTTGCGAAAAAAGCACTGTTGCACCAATGTACCTAACCATAAGCATCAATGCCTTTCTTTAAAGGCCGTAATTAATTTGCCAGAATTGTACATAATTATGACATAACATTGAAGGTTGTGCAATGTAACAGGAATATTTAGACTTAGGGATGCCACCCGTTAGATAAAATACGGAACGGTTCTATATTTCACAGAAATAATAAACGTTTCATTTTCGAAATGATAGTTTCCGGATTCGACCATATTAATGACCAAAGGCTCGTATTTCTGTGTGTTATTATGTTATAATTAAGTCTATGATTTGATATTTGATAGAGCAGTCTGACTGAGCGATGGTAGGCAGCAGCAGGCTCGTAAGCATTCATTCAAACAGCACCTTCATGTGTTTTGCCAGCAGCTCTTCGCAATTCTTCAAGCATTGCGCTGTTTATGACTTTAAGCCTATCAACCCCCGAGATTAGGCTGTTGTAACCCATGTGAAATGGCTAGCTAGTTAGCGGGTGCGCGCTAATAGCGTTTCAAACGTCACTCGCTCTGAGACTTGGAGTAGTTGTTCCCCTTGCTCTACATGGGTAATGCTGCTTCGAGGGTGGCTGTTGTCAATGTGTTCCTGGTTCGAGCCCAGGTAGGAGCGAGGAGAGGGACGGAAGCTATACTGTTACACTGGCAATACTAAAGTGCCTATAAGAACATCCAATAGTCAAAGGTATATGAAATACAAATGGTATAGAGGGAAATAGTCCTATAATTCCTATAATAACTACAACCTAAAACTTCTTACCTGGGAATATTGAAGACTCATGTTCAAAGGAACCACCAGCTTTCATATGTTCTCATGTTCTGAGCAAGGAACTTAAACGTTAGCTTTTTTACATGGCACATATTGCACTTTTACTTTCTTCTCCAACACTTTGTTTTTGCATTATTTAAACCAAATTGAACATGTTTCATTTATTTATTTGAGGCTAAATTGATTTTATTGCTGTATTATATTAAGTTAAAATAAGTGTTCATTCAGTATTGTTGTAATTGTCATTATTACAAATAAATAAAATAAAATAAAAATCGGCCGATGAATCTTTTTGGTCCTCCAATAATCGGTATCAGCGTTGAAAAATCATAATCTGTCGACCTCTAAAAGAGAGACCTAAGACAACAACATAACAAGACAGCAACACAGCATGACAAAAACATGGTTCAATCATTATTGGGCAAAGTCACCAGCACAAAGGTAGAGACATCAATACATCATACAAAGCAGCCATAACTGACATGCAAGAATTTGCTTTGAGAGGACACTACAAGCTGGTAAATTCCGGCGAACAAGGGAAACTATAACGAGCTTGCCAAGGTTATTGCACGTAACAATGCTTTACTTGCTGAACATATCAAACTTTCGACTGTCTTTTCTGGGATGTCGAAATCAATTCAGAGTGATTTGATAGCTTCCATCGCATCAGCCATTAAAATATTAAAAAGAGGTTGACGCTTTCCACTTTCCTCCGGTATTCATTTAGCAAAGATGAAAACACATAATCACTCCTTACAGACACAAGCAAACACTCATGCTATAAATGTTGCAGCAGCCTAGGCTACACCTAAACATTAGAGATCTGACATGTTATATGGGATGAAAACGAGACAATTTTTCAGTCTGATCAATTGTAGGCTACTAAAATGAGCAGATGCATACAGCCTATGTTCGCTGTCCATTTGGTCAGGGTAAACTAATTAGTAACGTTATGTATTTATAGTCCATTTGTGTGTCAGGAGAAAATGTGAATGTGATCTAATGTTGTTTATATTCCAAATCGGGCTGGCTAGGCTGCCAATACGTTTTCAATGGTGTTGAACGCTGAGCTGTAGTCAATGAATAGCATTCTCACATTGGTGTTCCATTTGTCAGGGTGGGAAGGGGCTTTGTGGAGTGCAGTAGAGATAGCATCATCTGTGGATCTGTTTGGGTGGTATGCAATTGGTGGGTCTGGGGTTTCTGGGATAATCGTATTGATGTGAGCCATTACCAGCCTTTCAAAGCACTAGATGGCTACGGATGTGACTGCTACGGGTCTGTAGTCATTTAGGCAGGTTGCTTTCGTGTTCTTGGGCACAGGGACTATGGTGGTCTGCTTGAAACATGTTGGTATTACAGACTCAATCAAGGACATGTTGAAAATGTCAGTGAAGACACCTGCCAGTTGGTCAGCACACGTCCTGATCTGGACGATCAGTCAGCGTTTTCTTTTCAGAAGACTGTCTGGTTCACTTCCTTTACCTGATTTTCATATGAAATGCACACATTTAATTATTAACCTGCATATCGCGAAGCTCATTCTATTAAAAGTATAGTATTTTACCCAGGTCTTGGCCAGTGTGAACTATAGCAAACATAGACAACACAAACAATCAAGCAGAATAATAGCTAAAAGCACTAAATGCTTCATTCTTCAAACATGGTTTTACTGGTTGTGTTCCACATTTTCTGAGTTTGATGTCAACAGTAATACCCATAGTCATGCCCATGGAAAGAGAGGGAGAGAGAAAGAAGGGACTTTTTGTCTGCATTCTTGAATCAAGTCCACTTGGATTCGTTCCACCTGAGAGCAGGTGATCATAACAGGGATCATGGGACAGAAAAACAAAACACAATCAGCTCCAGTTACTGACGCAGGTTCAATTGACACACCTTCCTGGCTGTAGTTCATTTGTTACGTGGTATCCTTTAAATTATTTATAGGTTGCATTGTGTTTCTGGTGAAACCTACAGGATACTTCCTCCTGTTGTGAAACAGCTTCCCCTTCAACTTTTATTGGGTTCATTACCAGCAGGTTAGACTCAGGTAAAAATAACTACACATACTCAAGTTATGCTAGACAACTTTTCTGCTCAGATGCTGATTGTAAACCAGATACAAAAGGGGATCAACAATCAAACTTTATTGATTGATTGTAGCCTCTGCGGCTAATGCCTGGAGTTATCGCTATTATTACTAAGGGCTATAGCACGATAAAAGTTTAAAGACAATGTTCAGCGTTTGCGGAGACTGCATTCTTTGTAGGCCTAAACGCTGCATATGTCAACTCGATACATTTTCCTTACATTTCAATTGCGATATAGTGTGGAAGATCACCCACTGGGGAGCCAGGCCCACCCAATCAGGTTGAGCAAAACACATTTTTTGGGGGTGTTTTTACCTAAACATGCAAACACCGTTAGATATAATTAATACCAAGCAGTACACTGGAATGACATACAGATTAACTGGAATAACATTCCCTCTCATGGGATGGATGGCCAAAAAATAACTAACTGAAAGCCACACCCCCAATAAACCACAAATATGATCGCATTGAGGCATACAGTCAACTCCAAAAGTAATGGTATAATGACACATTGGTTAATTTGGCTCTTTATTCCAGCGCTTTGGATTTGAAATGACACAGTGCAGATTATCTGCTTTATTTGAGGGTATTTTCATCCATATGGGCTGGTGGCCCTAAGCGACCGCTGATGTTGCAAATGCCTGGAAACGGCCCTGCAAACAAGACAGCTCATAATCCAGTGCCTGTATCACAGTCAACAAACATATAGTGCCTTCAGAAAGTATTCACACCCCTTGACTTTTTACTAATTTTGTTATGTTCCAAAATGGGATTAAAATTGTCATTTTTTTGTCAACGATCCACACACAATAGTCTGTAATGTCAAAGTGGAAGAAGTATTCTGTTTGAATTTTTTTAGTAATGAAAAATAAAACAAATATATCTTGATTAGATAAGTATTCAACCCCGTGAGTGAATACATGTTAGAATCACCTTTGGCAACAATTACAGCTGTGAGGGTTTTTGTGTAAATCTCTAAGAGCTTTTCATACCTGGATTGTACAATATTTACCCACTATTCTGTTAAAAATTCTTCCAAGTTCTTTCAAGTCGATTGAAGTCAAAACTGTAACTAGGCACTCAAGAACATTCAATGTCGTCTTGGTAAGCAACTCCAGTGTATACTCCTGGGGGCTGGTCCAACTCAAGGTTTCACAAAAAAAATAATTCCTCCCCATGTACTGTAAGATAAATTGAACACCCTCCCCCTCAAAGAATTAACTCAAAATAATATTTACGATCACAAATAACGATAACTGTATCGACCTTGTGTTTATAAACGTAGACATCTATGCATTTTGTGGCACAGGGCACGATTTTACTGAAGAAGAATGTTTTTTTTTATGATTTGATTTTGTTTTGTTTTTGTGTACTGTTGTGTATATTAAGTATATTCATGTGTATATGGATGTGACGTTTTAATGCGTTTATTGTATTTTGATTTCTGTTGTGTTATACAGGGTTCATCTGAAAAAGAGACCTCTAGTACTACAACTCTGTCGCCCTCAAGTGGTAAGAACATGGCTGTATCTGCTTTAGTTTTAAGCCGTATACTAAAATACAGCGAGCATTTTTAGATCATTTCAGTGTGGCAAAACAGATTATGTTAGAAGTTAGCTCTATTTTTTTTACAGAAACCAACACCTCAAAAAACATAAACCTATGTTTATGGAATTTACATTTTAGTAATTTAGCAGACACTCTTATCCAGAATGACTTACCCAAGTAGGGTTAAGTGCTTTGTTCAAGGGCACATCAACAGATTTTTCACCTAGTCAGCTCAGGGATTCGAATCAGAGACCTTTTGATTGCCGGGCCAATACTCTTAACCTCTAGGCTACCTGCTGCCCACATGTGAATGTGACCCACACCAAAAGTAGTTTGAGGCCAGCATTCAAATTGTGCAAAAAACAGCTGAGTTAGAGACACACTGATCTCTGACATTGGAAAAGTGGTCATGGCAAACATTTAAACAGAGAAAGAAAACCCTGAGGGTATTCACATGAGCAGCAAGCATTGTTCTTTTAAGTGATTTGAGTCAGTGTGAATCCGCTACCAGCTTTCGGACAGAGATATATATTTTAATACAACAATCTCTACAATGACCTTGTTTAAAAAATCACTTTTAAAAAAGTTTAATGACAAATGTGTATAAAAGCACCATTTGAAGTTCCATTGCTCTAGTTTCAAAGAAGGAGCAAATATTAGCAACTGGCTTTTGATTTGTCCCCAAATAAATTATCTAAAAACCAAACACCATGTCAATCCATTTTAGAATACTTAATCACATTTTCAGTAGTTAATAATGCATAAATTGTAATATTGGACTTTAAATATATAGTCTATCCAGTTAGATGGCTTTGGAGCGTGGGCGAGAGCCTTGGCGGAGAGGCTTTTGCTCAGCATCGCCCTCTCTCCTGTCCCTCTCATCATCACCCAGTCTCTTGTCCTTCTCCCTCTGACGAACCTCTCCATCTTAATTTCTGATGCTCCCCTCCCCACCACTTTCAAATGTTCTCCTCATGTTCTCAATCTTACTCCCTTGCTTTTCCTCATCTCTTTCCCTCTTACTCCCCAAGTCCATGTCCATTTCTTCTCTTCTGGACACTCACTCCTTCCTCTTTCAAGGCCCCTTTAGCTGTCCCTCTCTCAATCCCACTCTTTCTTTTCACCTCAGTCTCCCTTTAAGTCAATACTGTACTTAACTTTTGTATTTGTATTTATTATGGATCCCATCAACAGCTACTCTTCCTGGGGTCCGGCACAATTAAGGCAGTTATACAATTTTAAAAACATTACAATACATTCATTTCAGAATTCACAACACACTGTGTGCCCTCAGGCCCATACTCCACTACCACATATCTACAACACAAAATCCATGTGTACGTGTGTGTATAGTGCGTATGTTTGTGTTACTTCACAGTCCCCGCTGTTCAATAAGGTGTATTTTTACCTGCTTTTTAAATCGGATTCTATTGCTTGCATCAGTTACATGTGGAATAAAGTTCCATGTAGTCATGGCACGCCTCCCATAGTCTGTTCTGGACTTGGGGACTGTGAAGAGACCTCTGGTGGCATGTCTTGTGTGTATGCATGGGTGCTCGGTACCTTCAGCTTGTCAACACCTCTTACAAAAACAAGTAATGATGATGTCAATCTCTCTTCCACTTTGAGCCATGAGAGATTGACATGCATGTCATTAATGTTAGCTCTCCATGTACTTTTAAGGGCCAGCCGTGCTGCCCTGTGCTGAGCCAACTGAAATTTTCCCAAGTCCCTCTTTGTGGCACCTGACCACACTACTGAACAGTAGTCCAGGTGCGACAAAACCAGGGCCTGTAGGACCTGCCTTGTTGATAGTGTTGTGAAGAATGCAGAGCAGTGCTTTGTTATGGACAGACTTCTCCCCATCTTAGCTACTGTTGTATCACAATGTTTTGACCATGACAGTTTACAATCCATGGTAACTCCAAGTAGTTTAGTCACCTGAACTTGCTCAATTTCCACATTATTCATTGTGAGATGTAGTTGAGGTTTAGGGTTTAGTGAATGATTTGTCCCAAATATAATGTTTTTCGTTTTGGAAATATTTAGGACTAACTTATTCCTTGCTACCCATTCTGAAACTAACTGCAGCTCTTTGTTAAGTGTTGCAGTCATTTCAGTCGCTGTAGCAGCTGACGTGTATAGTGTTGAGTCATCCACATACATAGACACACTGGCCTTACTCAAAGCCAGTAGCATGTCGTTTAGTAAAGAATGAAAAAAGCAAGGGGCCTAAACAGCTACCCTGGGGAATTCCTGCTTATACCTGGATTATGTTTGAGAGGCTTCCATTAAAAAAAGTAACTCTTTATCCACATTATAGCAGGGGGTGTAAAGCCATAACACATCAGTTTTTCCAGCAGCAGACTATGATCAATAATGTCAAAAGCTGCACTAAAGTTTAACAAGACAGCCCTCAATAATTTTAGCATCATTTTCTCTTAGCCAATCATCAGTCATTTGTGTAAATCAAATCTGATTTTATTTGTCACATGCACCAAATACAGGTGTAGACCTTTGTTAAAGGAATTTTATATCTTTGATGATAATAATCAAGAATCAATTCGCCTTGACTAATGCCCAAGGTTTGTAAGACAATGGGTTAAAATAATTAGGCAAGGACTCAGCTTTCTGCAAAAGGTATCTGTAGCTTTTATTCAGAGAACGTTCTCCCGTCCGGATAACAAAACAGTCATTATATAGTTCTTGCTTTCTTACGCACATGCATTTACACACACTGTTGGTGACCTGTCTCCCCCACAAACTTCTCACACTCTTTATCACTCCCCTGATCTCGCCTGTTTCTTTCCCTCAAGATAAGAAATGCTTTGAAGCTTTCACTCCCAGGAACATGTGTCTCCTGGTGTCCCTCTAATTGCATATACACATTCCTTTCCCTATCACATGGTTCCTGAACTTTCCAGAACTAATCAAACTTATCTATCCATACATTGATCATTACATTGATTATTCATTAACCATTCTGTATGACTAATAATTCATCATGTTCTATTGATTCATTTACCTTTAATAGATAATTCTCTTATCAATTCCACCCTTAAATGTTTCAATAATTCTCCATGATTTGATCAGATGCTATATGAGAACCATACTAATCACACGCTATATGTAAATGCAATAATCACTCGTTACATGGAAATACATCACACACTATATGGAAATACAATACATCACACTACAATGATTTAAACAAGTCCAATACATGAATATTCCTCATATTCATCCATTAATGTCCTAGGCCTATTTACAATTATGACACTTCTATTTAGGATTTTCATCATAATTTTCATTTAAGGAACAGTGTATCTAAATGTTGAAAATTGTTTCATCAAACATTGGCTCCTCGTTGTCGAAAGAGACGGAATCATCTCCCTGGCCTGGAGGCCCGTAATCGCCATCCCACTGATCGGAGCTCGGAATCGGTCCATATCTCACCATCTGCTGCGTCATCGATCTCTCTAGAGTCCTGGTGATTAAACCTCTCACACATGGGATGAGACAACATCCACACAACACAAACACACTCATACAGGTGAAAGCAGCCCATAATACAGTTCTTACAACACTTTTCCATTTCCCAAACATGGGATGTATTATCAGGAATGTACGTGTAGCGCTGAACCTAATCATTCTACCTACACTGCCCTCTTCTGCCAATAACGTATCGAGAGTCAGTCTATTTTACCAGGTCATGAGGGGGGTGGCGGATAATTGATCAGAGAACCTCTTTACTGCATCCCCATTTTCATTCATGAATCTCTGTTGATTATAAAATATGTCATTAATCCCATCCACATTTTTATTTATTGTCAACCACCAAAATAATATAGTGTTAAAGCCTTCACATATTTGATTCATAGCTTTGTATTCATCTGGAACTTCCCTGAGGATGCCAATAGCATCCATCTAGACAAAGCTACTCCCATCCTGGTCAAAACTCCTCCTGTGCCTACTTTAGCCTCCTATAACTGGCCTCTGATGACTAACTTGACTTGGTTGGACCTATAACCCCAGGGCGCAAGTTCCTAACCACCCTTTGTGGTAATTTCCGTCGTATGCGTCCTTTGCTGGTACTAGCCCACCCTTCATCAGTTATAGGTGCTGTGAGGTTAAGAATGTTCTATTCATCTCTCAAACCTAAGTCAGTCACATTACCAATTACCTTTCAGTCATTAAAATCATCTAAGTTCTCGGTGCCATTCTTGTATCTATAACACTGGTATTCATCCGGAATTTAGGTGAACCGAGGTGGGTTGGCTGAGTACTTCAATCTGGCCAACCACAATTCCTGTACAGTCGTCTGCTTCCCCAGGAAATTGTTTAATGTTTACCTTAAATTCTACATCTTGATCTTCTTTGATTCCTTATTCTGTAAGTCACTCATCAGTGTATTATATAGTTTATCTTCTACTTCTTCTCAATGACAACGGTATCGTATGATTAGTTCCAGAAGGTGGTGGATCAATGTATCAGTCAGATTAGACTATGATGCAACTCAGAGTCTCTACTCTTCCCAAAAACCGCCAACCCTCTCCTGCCCTCAGTCTCTCTGCTAGGTACCACCCCATACTCACACCTCTAGGAGCACACACAGTGATGAACGGTCGGGATAGGAAATCTTCGTTAAGGAGGTAACCCCCGGACCCTATTGGTATCGGTTCTTCTCCTAACTCTGTGTGTGATCAACAGTGTTCATATGTGTACATACCTCCTTGCAGTGGGTAACGTGGACCCAAGTGACTCTCTCAGCTTTTCTAATGGCAAAAGCAGTGGTTTAACAGAACCTGGTATGGGCCTTCCCAACGGTGTTGCTTCCAGTTTTTTTTCTCCTCAGGGACTGGATCTACACCCAGTCTCCTGGCCGGACCGAGTGAATCACCTTCTCCTGTAATTCACCTGTTGGACACAAAATCTTGGACATACGGGTTTGGTTAACAAACAGTCTTCTCATGTGCTCTGCTAGTATTTCTTCAACTTCTATGTCTACCTGTTCTGGTATCTCTAACTCTGTCATTCTATAGGCTCTACCTGATTAGCTAAACTGTCATCCATCATTTAAAGAGATGGCTCCTAGTAAACCAACTCTAGGGATAATATCTTGACTTAATATTTTAGCTACCATAATCATGTCCACCAAGTAAGTTGGGAACGCTTCTACCCATTTGCTATACTTATCTATTCTTGTTAAACACCCTTCTTCCCCTCCTTTCGGAATATTTCAATAAGTCCAATTCCAAATGTTGGAATGGAGCTTCTTACAAACATTTTTTGTTTAAGTAATTATCCTCTAGGCCATCACTCTTTCCTAACTACTCTACTATACTCCCTTCCCCTTGATACATTGCTTAGCCTATGTATCAATATTGCTGCGTATCCATACAATTTCTTTGGTAGGATAAGTAAATTATCCTTATGTCAGATCTTCTCTTGTAGGATGCCCCCTTTCATTTTCCACATGTCCAATTCTCCCTGGGGCCTTCATCCTCGGCTATTCTGTAAAAATTCTCTGTCTAGTTTCTTATCGTCTTTAAGATTTATCTATGCTGCTTTGTATGGTTTTAAATGTCTATGTGCTTGTCTGTGTAAATAGTAACTTTTCTCTCCTTTCTTATTTCACCGGTTCTAGTCAATGCTACTATTTCGGCCTACTGTGCAGAATAGTGTCTGGGCAATGGTTCAGTGTCTAACACCTGAAACCAACTAAGCTTTCATATCTCCTCCTAGCGAATTTACCAAACATAAACTAAAATCAAAACTAAAATACATGCCTGCCAATGGAGCCGATAGTCTCTCCATGAATTAATATCCTAAAGCTAAGTGAACCAAATTCTCTTCCTATCTACTCCTGCTGGCCCCCCTTCTTTCTTCGTGCTACTCCCCAACCCTCAAGGTTTCAGCAGTGCAGGGGAGGATCTCTCTGTCTGCCCTTCTATCTGTCTCCAGCTCTTTCTCATAACAGAAAGTATCAAATCTGGGTTGTTTCCAAATATTGACTAAATGTCTCATTGACTCCTTGGTTGCACTCCTGAACTTTAGAAAAATCTACCTGTCTAGATATTGCATATCTACTTAAATTTATCTCGATACCCTCAATAATCCTGGATCACGTACAGATGTCATGTATCCCTGTCCTGTTGACCTAAGTCTACCATTATTAAACGTCTTCACAACAAAATATAGTAATACTAGTATATCAATTCCACAGCCTTGTTGTGTTAAATCTCTTACACTGAATTCAACAACAGCTGACTTCCTAAAGGAAAATAAATGTATCTACATCATGTAAAAAAATACCCCTGCTACTGGTCAAAATATTTTCAAATCACATAATCAGATCAAAATGACTAATCTGATTTCCTTCACACAGGAAAAATATTTTACCCTTATTGTTCTAGGAAAATAGACTTAAGGAAGCCTACCCTTAGTCTAAGGCTTTGCCCTTTTAGTCCTATCATTGGTTCAAATTATCAATTGTGTCTAAGAGATTTAAACATCCATCAAAATCATAGTTCTTCCTCCATCTTTGCCCAAAATGAATGTTTCTTTTATCTTTTCCCAGCATGAAACGTTCATCTCCCGTCAAGACCGGGATTCCCTTAGAGGATTTACTACCCATGTTGCTTAAATCGTTTAAAGTACACCCGTATTTATTCTGTTTCTTCTCCCAATCTAGAGTTTTAGAAATATTATTCGTAAGAACCTTAAACTATGTGCTTTAATTTATACAACTCCAAACCAAATACGATCAGTGTCTCCTCGTTGTTAATCTTTAGGTGTATGCTATTTTACCGTTATTAACCTAGAATTTGGGGAATAATCGTTCTATATTACAAATTGCTTCTATCTCATCGCTCAAAAAGGACAAACGGCTTTTTTCTTGCGACTGTTGATTCTAACAATATGTTCTCGTTATTAACTATTCAATTTGGGGAATAATTATTCTATATTACAAATTGCTTCTATCTCATCGCTCAAAAAGGACAAACGGCTTTTTTCTTGCGACTGTTGATTCTAACAATATGTTCTCGTTATTAACTATTCAATTTGGGGAATAATTATTCTATATTACAAATTGCTTCTATCTCATCGCTCAAAAAGGACAAACGGCTTTTTTCTTGCGACTGTTGATTCTAACAATATGTTCTCGTTATTAACTATTCAATTTGGGGAATAATTATTCTATATTACAAATTGCTTCTATCTCATCGCTCAAAAAGGACAAACGGCTTTTTTCTTGCGACTGTTGATTCTAGCAAAATGTTTTCGTTATTAACCTTCTTTTCAATTATAGAGTAGTTCTGCTAGAATGATTTATACATATCTATCCTAACCCGGTCTTTATCTCGCTCATAGGCAAACACTGCAACCCGTTTTATATTTAGGTTTTACTGTCTGTCTTTTCCTCGCGATTTATCGACAGAATTCTCCTCACACGCAATCCCTCATAACAGCATAATCACTCTATCTCTCTCGAAACTTTATCTACAGCGGGGATTTTCGATCAGACATTAGATCGCATACGTATGCAACTATAAACTACTTTCCAGGGGTCGTAAAGCCCTAGTTAACAGCCTATTTATCTGTTGCTTCATGTAACTCTTGACACCAATACCTGTATCTCACTCCACCATATTAGGTCTCACCTTTCCCATAGATATCAGACCCAAAGCCGTATTTAGGTACCGACTATCCCCCTATGGACTATTAACCCTTTTACGTTATCAGGTTCTCACCATAAGCCCTAGTTTAGTTTTATGCAGTGGCCACAGTTGCCGAGGGTCTATTTCGGACCCTCCGTCGTTTTCGAATTCGTCCTTTTGGATTTACAACTAATTTCTGCCTTCCATTCGCGCAGAATACTTGATTCCCTTTAAAACCGATTTTTCTCCACGCGAACTTCCGAAGCCAGATCACCAGCTATAACCTCCCCGACTTTCAGCGTCTAACACCCAGAGTACATTAAAATCCTCTACATCAATGAGATTTTGAATTTAAGACTGATTCCTTTCTTCTATTCGCGCAGACTACTTGATTTCCTTTAAAACCGATTTTTCTCCGCACGAACTTCTGAGCCCAGGTCACCAGCTATAACATTCTTAACCTCAGCGTACCCAGAGTACCTTTCACTCATACCAATCGCTTTTGCCTTGCACTCTCAACAATCGCTTTGCCTTGCACTCTCAACAATCGCTTTGCCTTGCACTCTCAACAATCGTTTTTGTCTTGCACTCTCAACAATCGTTTTTGTCTTTCACTCATTTCTCATCAAATGCCAACACCCAATTGTGTCCCTTATTCCCTCATGCAATGCATACACACAGGTGTATCACTCATTTCACTCATTTCACCATGCAATGCAAACCTATAGGTATATCACTCATTTCACTATGCAATGCAAACCTATAGGTATATCACTCACCCCTTATTTAATGTAATCATACAGGTGCTATTCCCCAAAAGTATGAATAAAGTCTACTAACCTTATCATTTGCAGCTGAGTTTTTTAATGTTCGTTGAATCTCGTCACCACCTCTGTCGCGTACCAATTTGCCACCGGCCTGTAAAGAACCCACCGAAAAGGGCCAGGTCTTTGATTTACGGATATTTCATCCGCCCGTGCACGGTTTCGGTGTCTCCTTGGAACGACAGCGGCAGTTTGAGATCCGTCTCGAAGGACCAATTGTTAAAGGAATTTTATATCTTTGATGATAATAATCAAGAATCAATTCGCCTTGACTAATGCCCAAGGTTTGTAAGACAATGGGTTAAAATAATTAGGCAAGGACTCAGCTTTCTGCAAAAGGTATCTGTAGCTTTTATTCAGAGAACGTTCTCCCGTCCGGATAACAAAACAGTCATTATATAGTTCTTGCTTTCTTACGCACATGCATTTACACACACTGTTGGTGACCTGTCTCCCCCACAAACTTCTCACACTCTTTATCACTCCCCTGATCTCGCCTGTTTCTTTCCCTCAAGATAAGAAATGCTTTGAAGCTTTCACTCCCAGGAACATGTGTCTCCTGGTGTCCCTCTAATTGCATATACACATTCCTTTCCCTATCACATGGTTCCTGAACTTTCCAGAACTAATCAAACTTATCTATCCATACATTGATCATTACATTGATTATTCATTAACCATTCTGTATGACTAATAATTCATCATGTTCTATTGATTCATTTACCTTTAATAGATAATTCTCTTATCAACCTTACAGTGAAATGCTTACTTACGAGCCCCTAACCAACAATGCAGTTAAGAAAAATATGGATAGGGATAAGAAATAAAAGTAACAAGTAATTATAGAGCAGCAGTAAAATAACAATAGTGAGACTATATACATGGGGGTACTGGTACAGAGTCAATGTGCGGGGGCCGGTTAGTTGAGGTAATATGTACATGTAGGTAGAATTATTAAAGTGACTATGAATAGATGATAATAACAGAGAGTAGCAATGGTGTAAAAGGGGGGGGGGGGCAATGCAAATTGTCTGGCTAGCCATTGGATTAGGTGTTCAGGAGTCTTATGGCTTGGGGGTAGAAGCTGTTTAGAAGCCTCTTGGACATAGACTTGGCGCTCTGGCACCGCTTGCCGTGCGGTAGCAGAGAGAACAGTCTATGACTAGGGTGGCTGGAGTCTTTGACAATTTTTTTAGGGCCTTCCTCTGACTGGTATAGAGGTCCTGGAAGTGCTGTGCTTGTTAAGTGTCCTTCCATATATGCGTGCTGAAAGTCTGTTGTCAATTTGTTTACTGTGAAATAGTATTGTATCTGGTCAAACACAATTTTTCCAGAAGTTTAGTAAGTGTTGGTAACAGGCTGATTGGTCGGCTATTTGAGCCAGTAAAGGGGGCTTTACTATTCTTGGATAGTGGAATGACTTTAGCTTCCCTCCAGGCCTGAGGGTGTTACGCCCCTGAAAAAGGGGAGAAATAATCACGAGAGTGATACGGTATTGTTTCCTCAATGAGAACTTTTACTGTAATGAGGAAAAGACCACGATTTCCCCGCGAACTTGGGTGGAGACCAGAACAATCGATCTCAGGCTCATGGATTAAAGAGCATTTAGTAGATCACAGATTAACACTTTTCCCCTTCAATTAGGCACCACAAAATAAAGTAATCAATATAATGTTAACACATTCCTTTTACAATTCTTACCCTTTGTACACTTGATGGATTTTAACTTAACACAATTATATGAATGTTATCCATCTCTATCAACTAATTCAGAATGCATGATCTTTTTAACCTTAGATGTTTTAAGATCCTCACATACTATGAACTTACTAATACTTTTTAATGTATAACAGGCTATGAGTATTTCCTTTAACCTGTCACACTCTCCCCGACAAAATAAATGTTGTCCCAACATTACCAACATTGTCTTCTTCAACAGTCTGTATGCACTGGACCTAGGAAATCCTCTTCTGTAAGGTAGTACTTGAGCAGAGGTCAAGGGTCACAGTTCAAATTTAACTAACAAGTTATTTTCACAGTCCATATCTGTTGACCAGCTGTATAAACAGTCCATAAGCAGTCTTTTCTCATACTATTGATCAACAGTCCATCACTTTTAATGATCTATATGCATAGTCTGCAAATTGTCTCTTGTGACAGTCTGAAATCAGTCAGTAGTCCATGGTCAAACATGTCAACTCTGTAGCCTCATGTTTGCTGAAGCCCATACATGTAAGGTGGCTGAAAGTAACATTGCTGTAGTGATGGCAGCCATGGAACCATTCCTGGTGCAGAGTAGACAGGGAACAACTGTGGCTGTGGCTGGATACTGTAGCAGGAAGGGATACCAAGCTGATCATAGGTGATACGTCTTGGAGGGTGTCTCTCTCTTTGTGGCAGCTGGTAGGCTGGTTCCCCAGGTTCAGCAGCAGCAGTTAACCTGTCTGGGCTAGGGGGCAGTATTGAGAATTTTGGAAAAATATGTTCCCATTTTTAACTGCCTCCTACACCAACTCAGAAGCTAGAATATGCATATTATTGTTCAGGTTTGGATAGAAAACACTCTGAATTTTCTAAAACTGTTTGAATGGTGTCTGTGAGTATAACAGAACTCCTATGGCAGGCAAAAACCTGACAAGGTTTCAAGCAGGAAGTACCCTGTCTGACAAGGAGTCGTGCGTCTTGCATCTTTTTATTGAAAAGTAAGGATCTTAGCTGTAACGTGACAATTCCCAGGGCTCCAATAGGCTCTCAGAGCCCGCGAAATAACTGAAGGTTTACGAGGGAGCCTCAGGTTGAAACAGATTATCGCCTTTTGTAAGTGGATGCTCAGAGGACCTTTGAATGATGCGCGTGCATGAGTCGCTTCTGAGGAGAAATTTTATTCGGCTGTTTAGGCTCAATGCATACTCCCGGTCGGAATATTATCACTTCTCTACGACATAAATGGCATAAAAATTGGTTTTAAACAGCGGTTGACATGCTTCGAAGTACGGTAATGGAATATTTAGACATTTTTGACACGCCAATGCGCCATGCGCGAGACCGGGAAGAAGCATTCTAGAACTCACGAACAAAACGTCGCTGTTTGGATATAACGATGGATTATTTGGGACCAAACCTACATTTGTTATTGAAGTAGAAGTCCTGGCAGTGTATTCTGATGAAGAACAAGCAAGGTAAGAACATTTTTCTTATAGGAAATGTGATTTTGGTGGAGGCTGACCTGGGTGGGTATCTAAATAGCTAGCCCTGTAATGCCGGGCTATGTACTTAGATTATTGCAAAATGTGCTTCATCCGAAAAGCTATTTTAAAATCGGACATATCGAGTGCATAGAGGAGTAATGTATTCTTAAAATAATTGTTATGCTTTTTGTGAACGTTTATCGTGAGTAATTTAGCAAACTGTTAGTAAATTCAACGGAAGTTTGCCGGGGGTTATGCGTTTTCTGAACGTCACATGCTAATGCAAAAAGCTGTTTTTTGATATAAATATGAACTTGATTGAACAGACATGCATGTATTGTATAACACAATGTCCTAGGTGTGTCATCTGATGAAGATCATCAAAGGTTAGTGCTGCATTTAGGTGTGGTTTGGGTTTATGTGACATGATATGCTAGCTTGAAAAATGGCTGTCTGATTTTTTCTGGCTGGGCACTCTGCTGACATAATCTAATGTTTTGCTTTCGTTGTAAAGCCTTTTTGAAATCGGACAGTGGGGTTAGATTAACGAGATTCTTGTCTTTAAATAGCTGTAAAATAGTCATATGTTTGAGAAATTGAAGTAATAGTATTTCTAACGATTCAAAAATCGCGCCACTGGAATTTCAGTAGCTGTTACGTAGGTGGGACGAAATCGTCCCACATACCCCAGACAGGTTAAAGAAGGAAAGGCACTTGGTGGACGATCATCAGGCAAATTTTCAGCAGGCAAGTTCATCTCCTCAGCAAGCCGGTCTTTAACTGTTGTCTCCTCCAGCCGCTTTTCAACCAGAGGCTGTGCTGGTTGCGTATCAGGGACTGGCACGGCAACTGTCTGTTTCACTGGTGGGGGCCTGTGTTCCCACTCTCTCGCTGGTTCAGCATTCCTCCCCTCAGGTACTGTAGATGTGGGAACCTGTAGCGGCTCATGATGAATGTCATATTCATCCACGCTGTCTTCATCAGAATCTAGAGGCTCTGATTCAGGCTGATGTCTCCTTTTTTTCTGACTTTTGTCATCTTTGGTCATTTCTGGTTGTGTCTCAAAAGGTAAGTGGTCACAGGACATGAGCAGGTTTCTGTGCAGGACCCTGGAGCGTCCCCTACCCTTTTCTGGTCTCAATTCATAAATCGGCAGGTCTGAACCCATTTGTCTCACTACTGTGTGAATTGTATCTTCCCAATAGTTACGGAGTTTTCCTGGTCCTCCTCTTGGTGTCAGGTTTTTAATCAGAACTCGCTCGCCAGGCTGTAGCACTGAACTCCTAACTTTAGTGTCATAGTACTTCTTACTTCTTTCAGCGGCTTTCTGAGCATTTTCATTTGCAATGGCGTATGCTTCTTCCATCCCTCGTTTCCAGTTCTCCACGTAGTCTCGCTGGTTACTGGAACCTGCCTCTGTGCACAATCCAAAGAGCATATCAACTGGAAGCCTGGGTGATCTCCCAAACAGAAGATAAAATGGTGAATAGCCAGTCACAATTTGACTTTTGTGTCTCAGTTAGTGTCTTTAACATTTGCAACACTGTTCTGTTCATGCGTTCCACTTGACCGTTCCCCATCGGGTGATAAGGTGTTGTTCTGCACCCCGCCATGCCACTGAGTTTCTTTAACTGATGGAACAACTGATTTTCAAATTCTCCCCCTTGGTCATGGTGGATGCGGGACGGGAACCCGAACTTCAGGGCAAAGTCATTGAAGATGAGATTTGCAGCAGTTTTACCTGACTTTGATGTGGTGGCGTAGGCTTGAGTGAAACGTGTAAAATGATCAACAATCACAAGGATGTACTCATATCCCCCTTTGCATCTGTCGAGATGAAGGAAGTCTATACATACCAGTTCAAATGGCTGTGTTGTCACAATGTTCGTCAGAGGAGCTCTTGTTTCATGGGCTGGCTTTTTCTGCTTGACACAGCAACAAGTTTTAGTCACATAGTGCTCGATGTCAGATTGCATATATGGCCAGAAGAAGCGGTCACGTACTAGTGATACAGTGCGGTCAGTACATTGGTGTCCCATGTTATTGTGCAACTCTTCCATCACCTTACCTTTGTACTGCTCTGGTAGAACTAACTGCTTGCGGGCTGTAGTAATTCTGTACAGAATGCCATCACTGTCTATTGTCAATTTGTCCCATTCCCTGAATAGGCATTTTGTCTTTGGACTGCATTCCTTTTGCTCTTTAACTGGCGGTTTGGAACCAGACAGTTTGAAATTGAGCACAGGACGGATGACCGGATCAGATTCTTGTGCTTCTCTTATCCCATCTTTTGGGATCGAGCTGATTGTTGCAGTGGTTGTCTCACCTTCAGCTGATACTGACATAGATGCAGCTGAAAGTGACCAAGGTACAACAGCCTCTTTCTGTACCTCAACTGCTTGTATCGTGGCGGCAATGGTGTCTGGTGGAAGCTCCTCAGAACATTCTTCCATCAGTGACTCTACATCCAGTGGCATCCTTGACAAAGCATCTGCATCACCGTTCTCTTTGCCTGGCCTGTACTTTATTGTAAAGTAGAAATCAGCCAATTCTGCAACCCACCTGGAAGTGGTTGCGTTCAGTTTTGCAGTAGACAGAATGTAGCTGAGCGGGTTGTTATCGCTGTATACAGTGAAGGTTGGAGCATAGTACAAATAATCACGGAACTTATCAGTGATTGCCCATTTCAGAGCTAGAAATTCTAGCTTGCCCGAGTGGTAGTGATAGTTCTTCTCAGCTGCTGTTAAGGTTCGAGAGCCATAAGCAATGACCCTAAGCTTCCCATCTTGCTTTTGATACAGAACTGCTCCCAAGCCTTGGTGTGACGCATCAGTGTGTACAACAAATGGCTGAGTGAAATCAGGGAAACCTAAGACTGGTGGGTGAAGCAAACACTCAATCAGCTGTTCAAGTGCCTGTTGATGCTGGTCAGTCCACAGGATTGGCTTGTTTGAGGGCACCACATGACTTGCTTTCTTTGTTTTTGTTTTCCGTGGGTGGTGAGGTAATTTCTCTGAATCTGCTTTCAGGAGGTCATACAGGCAGCTGGCCCTCCTAGAAAAGTCTTTGATGTACTGTCTGTAGTAAGTGAGTAAACCAAGCATTTTTCTGAGCTGGCCCACAGTCTCCGGTCTGATTTCTTTCAATGCTCTTACTGCTTCAAAATCGGCTGGGTCAACTCGGCTGCCCTCTGCAGACACTATTCTTCCCAAATAACGGACCTGGGGTTTAAAGAGATCACACTTACTTGGTTTGAGTTTAATGCCATACTCTCTGAGACGCTGCAAAACTTTTCGCACATCATTCACATGGCTGTCGAAGGTTTTACTGAAAACTAGCGTGTCGTCCAGATAAGGAATGCAGATGTTATCCCGGAGCCCTTCCAAACACTCCTCCATACACCGCTGAAAAGCTGCAGGAGCGTTCATGAGGCCGAATGGCATACGTATCCACTCATAGAGTCCCCATGGGGTCACAAATGCTGTCAGTGGTCTGCTTTCTTCAGAGATGAACCCCTGGTGATACACTTTTCCCTGGTCTAAGAGGGAGAACCAGGAATTACCACCTAAACTGTCCATGATGTCTTGGACCCGAGGGATAGGCTGGCGGTCGGGATGTGTCTTTCTGTTCAGGTCTCTGTAATCTATACACAACCGGAGGGTCCCGTCCTTCTTCCGAACGCACACGACAGGTGAAGATTATGAAGAGTTTGACTTCCTAACCCAGCCCTGGGCTATGAGGTCATAAAGGTAACCCTTCATCTCCTGATACAGTGGCCTGGGCACTGACATGTATGTGCGCTTGACTGGTTCAGAGTCCTTTAGAGAAATAGTCATTTTCAATTGTTCAATACAGCCAATGTCATTGTCTGATCTGGAGAAGGAGTGACACTCTTCTCTAAGTATTTGCCTAACAACCTCTCTCTGCTCTTCGGTGAGGTGATTTAAACCTACTGGTGGATCCCACTGTTCAGTAGCAGTACATGGGGTTCGAACGCTGGTGTGATTCACTGTGGCTGGGGTGACAGTTTTTTCAAAGACCTGGGCAGGTAACACAGTCATAATGGTTTGTACTGTACCAATTATTGTGCGTCCTAGCAGGGCAATGTCGTGGTCAGTGGGGTTAGAGACATCAAGCATGATAACTGGAAAAACACCTTTCCTGACTCTGACTAGTGTGTCAAAGAACTCAAGGTCGTCTGGCCACTGCGGGTTCAGGTCTGGCTGGAAAAGCATTGTCATGTCCTCTTTGAAAGGCTGGGAAGCTACACGGCACTCAATCTGAATGCTACTGTGTTTTGGTACAGAAACCTTCACTTTCTTGGTTTTCACTGCATATTCATCTGTCTGTTCTGCGCTAACAGCCTGTATAAAAGCTCTCACCTTGTTTCTTTTGAGGCTTGGGAAAGCTGTTTTTACTGTACTGTATTGTTTAGTCTTGTCGGTCATTGTCAGGATGTGCTCGATAACATTGAAACCTATGATGGGATGCGATAGGTGACAGCCTTTCATTACCAGCACTGGGATGATCAGTTCCTTTGTTTGGTCAGTTTCAGAGGCTAGCCGAAAAGTTGTTTCAATCCATCCCAGGTACGGCATTTCAGTCCCATTTGCTGCAGTCAACCTTAGATCATCAGGTGAGTCCAGGATTTCTGAAACATCTCTCAGCCTTGCGTTTGGGAGAGATTCCTCTTTCCATCGTTCATCAATGACCGATACCTGAGAGCCTGTGTCCCATAGAGCTTGGAGGTGGTGGCGATTCAGGTGACACTCAATAAGACACTGTCTGCCGACTAGCGAGGTGACCTTACGGGGGTGGCAACCTTGAGCTAGGGATGGTAAAGAGTCGGCATTTTCCTCTGTGCAGGAAAACCTTTCCCTGGTAGAGTCAATTTTCAGGTGAGTGCATTTTTCCTTATGTTTAGTCCAATGTTGGTTTTGACATACTTTGGAACAGTACAGTGTCTCTTTACATGATGAACATTGTTTCAGGTTCTCAAATGAATCTTCTCTGGCACAATTTGCACATTTCTGGGACTTTTTGGTAGCTACGGTTAACACTCGTCCCTCAGCGGTAACCCTTCCCCGTTTAAAGGGGCCTCTCTTGATGGTCTGACTCCCCGGATTTTACATCCAGCTTGAAAATGTTCTCCACTCCCACATCGGAAGCAGTGTGTGCAGCGTGCATCTGTTCTGGCCCGCTGGCAGACAAAACACCTCCTTGGAGCTTGAGCAGAGCGGTTGGTATACAGGTTAGGTGCATATTGCTGCTGCGCAGGGTCAGGTGCTTGGGGCAAACTGTAGTTGCTGTAATACTGCTGCTGGGAAACAGGTGGCTGGGGGTCCCTATCTGGCCTCCTAACTGGAGGTGGCGCATAGGCACAAGGCAGTGACTGAAACATAGGCTGCTGTAATGTCTCCTTAATCTGAGCAATCTCTGCCCTGAGACCTTTTAGAGAAGCTACACCTGTCTTAAGTTCAGCTAACTCTGTTAACAGTTCTGCGGGTATCTTAGCTTTGGCTTCCTTCACAGGACACTTTGCAGATGGCGTATCTTCTAACTGGACTACACTTACCGTTGTAGCAGGCTGTGGGGAATTAAACCGCCTTTTGTATCGTCTTTCTATCTCATTAGCACAAGCAATGTTAAGCTTCTCTAGCAAAACCTCATCTGATGTTTCGCTATCTAGCAGGAGAGGCTGCATGTCTATCCTGATACTGTCACTCTGGAGACCTGTAAGGACTGTGTGTATACACATGCGCTGGACTAGAGTAGGGTCATACTTAAGCCCTGATTCTGACTCCTGGGATGCCTACAGTACTTTCTGCCTCAAATCTAAGACGCGCATCAGGAAGCTTTGAGGGGTCTCCTTGCTATGCTGTGCTTCTGAAGCTAGCTGTTTGTAAAGCTCTGTTGCACTCTTCTCTTGGAATTGGGAACGCAGGATACATCTAAGTGTGGGAAGAGTTAGCTGGGGTTTACCTTCCAAGTAGCTGCGTAGCTGTGAGCCTGGAGAAATAGCCCTGACTACTGCGTCTACTATTTCTACCTCAGGATAGTCCATTCTCAATCTGATGGGCAAGGCTGGAAAAAATCTGTTTATCTTTCTGGCCCGGTTCACCTATCTAACCAGAAATTTTAAACTCTTTGCGCCAGTATGAGCTGGGCTGTGCACTGGGTGAGAGCGGCACGCTCACCTGAAGATTAGCATGGGGTTGGGGCTGACGCAGAGAATCACTGGCTTTGGCTGCAGTAATCTGCTGAGTTCCCACCCCTTGTTTTGGGGTTGCAGTTCTCAGTTCCTCTATTCTGGGATGTGTTCCGGCTGTTTCAATATCATGGTCAGTTTGCCCTGTTTTGTTATCTATGCCACTGATCATCTCTGTCATTTTGTCTTTAAGTAGCAACAATTCCGACATGCCGCCATCTTCTAACTCTGCATCTTCCTCTCTTTCAAGGAACCTCATAATGTGAGTCATCAATGATATGCGGGATTTGTCTTCAACATCTCTTCTCTGTTCGCCTGAGATGTCAAGGAAATCACATATCTCTAGTAACTTATCTTTAGTCAGGGTGTGCAATTCTCCTACTACCTCTTCCTGTAGTTCTTCCAAGGCGGTCGTCATGTTGACAGAACAGGAGGAACTTTTACTGTGCAGGAGTTGACTCTGAATTAGATGGTCCTTACTGTCTCTGATGGTCGATCAATGGCCTCAGCTGACACGTACTTAACCCCCAACTTCCAGCTCTCCTCGAACAGCAACACTTTCCTCACTGCAGCCTGCCTGAGTTATGTGAGGATTTAGCTGGCTCGGAATTCAGCGACCAGGATGTGGAAACTGGACATCTGAGCAGCAATCTCAGCGGAGCCTCCAAAAATGTTACGCCCCTGAAAAAGGGGAGAAATAATCACGAGAGTGATACGGTATTGTTTCCTCAATGAGAACTTTTACTGTAATGAGGAAAAGACCGCGATTTCCCCCCGAACTTGGGTGGAGACCAGAACAATCGATCTCAGGCTCATGGATTAAAGAGCATTTAGTAGATCACAGATTAACACTTTTCCCCTTCAATTAGGCACCACAAAATAAAGTAATCAATATAATGTTTACACATTCCTTTTACAATTCTTACCCTTTGTACACTTGATGGATTTTAACTTAACACAATTATATGAATGTTATCCATCTCTATCAACTAATACAGAATGCATGATCTTTTTAACCTTAGATGTTTTAAGATCCTCACATACTATGAACTTACTAATACTTTTTAATGTATAACAGGCTATGAGTATTTCCTTTAACCTGTCACAAGGGCACACACTTATCTAGTAGGCTTAAATTAAAGATTGGGCAATATCATCCGCTAATATCCTCAGTAATTTTCCATCCAGATTGTCAGACCCCAGTGGTTTGTCATTGTTGATAGACAACAATAATTGTTTCACCTCTTCCACACTGACTTTACGGAATTCAAAAGTACAATTCTTGTCTTTTCATAATTTGGTCAGATATACTTCCCCTATCTGTCTCTGCTCTCCAGTTCTTAACCCCTCTCTCTATCTCCCCCTTTTCAGTCTTTCTCCTTCTCACCTGTTTTTTTTTTTTGCTCCCTCGCTTCAGGTCTTTACTGTGTCTTATCCCCGGAGCAATCTCTGGTATTTCATCTCTACTACTGCCTCTATCCCTCTCACTCCTCTGGTTTTGCTCTTTGTCACTTTTGCTGCCATGTCTGCTTGCTTTCCCTGTCTCAATCTTTTTTCAGAAGTATTCCTCATTACCACCTCTTGTTTCTTAGGGCCTGATTCAGTCAGATCCGCTTTAACCAAAATCTGTATAGCTGATGTTTTGATGGTGTCTGCGGTGGAACTGCGTTAGAGCTGTCAAATCCACAAGCAGCTCCCGGCTTTATACGTAAAGCAGACATTGCCATTGGCAGCACAGAGTCGCATTAAGAGAAATCACATGCAGCCTTGTTTATAAGTTTAAACACTGGAATGTGAGATGTAATCTACACTTCAATTAGGCTGAAAGAAATCCTCATTATTTTGAGCATCATTATTTCTATATAGCCTACACTTTCTTCTTACTGTGCATCTTTCTTTGCTGTTTCTACTCTTCGTTCCTTTCTCAGACAGACCCTTCTCTTTAATCCTCGCTACCATTATTGTCACCTTTTACATTAGTCTCCACTCTCACATCCCCTCTTTCTCCAACAGTCTCACACAACTTCTTCAACTCTATTGTTTCACTTTTAGTCACCGTCTTCTCAAATCAAATTGTATTTATCACATGCTTCTTAAACAACAGGTGCTGACTAACAGTGAAATGCTTACTTATGGACCCTTCCCAACAATGCAGAGAGAAAGAAAATAGGGAAATAATAAAAAGTAATAACCCTTCTTTCTTACTATCGTTCTCCTTTTTACTTTCCTTTTCTTCCTAACTCTTATCTACCCCCTTATTGGTCTTATTCCCTTTTTATCTTCCCCCTGGACCTTCTTGTCCAACTTTTGGTCAAGCTGAGCTAGTCTAACTGGGTCTGACTCCCGGCCATCATCCATCTTCACATCCTCCTCCAGCTTGATTCCATCCCTGGTCTTCTGCAGCTAGGTTTTCACGTTGTTCAGCTCCTATAACCCATCCTGCAGGTCCTTGCACAGCTCATGACGAGGGTGGACATGACGAGGGTGGACATGATGAGCGCAGTGACGCTGACGGCCTGGGCAGCTTTGGCGGCCCCTCTGGCCACACTCAGAGCCTGCACGGTGCTGATGAACTTGTCTGAGTTGATCATTAGGGCCTTCCCAGCCTGCCCCCACCCCTCCTTCATCACATGCTTAATGTTGTGGTTCAGAGCCTTCTTGGCTGTACTCTGTGTACTTTTCAAAGTTCCTCTCTCACATAGCTTCCTATCCCAGTCTGCTGTCCCCACATGCTTCAATATGGCCACCATTGTTCCTGTACCCAAGAAGGCAAAGATAACGGAATTAAATTACCTCCGCCCCATAGCACTCACTTCTGTCATCATGAAGTGCTTTGAGAGTAGTCAAGGATCATATCACCTCCACCTTACCTGTCACCCTATCACCCTTTTTGAGGATTCCACTGAATATACCCTTTTTTCCTTTGAGGAGAATACAGTGTAATTTGAATAACCATTTTAATGATTATAAACATGTATACTTATGTCATGTTCATAATGTTGACAATCTTTTCTGACCCAGGTGGTTTTGTCGAAGTCTAATTGCAGTAACTCTGCCACCCCAGGGTTGTTGTTGTCAGACAGACTGTGATTGCTGGCTGAGAGTTCATTATGTACAGAGAGGTTTTTCCTGGAACACAAAACAGTAGAGCAGTTAGAAAATGAACAGACTCTTACTGTAAGTAACTAAAGCAAACAAACACGTTTGTTTAACAGATGATCTTAGACTCACCTTTTACTGAGGATTCCACTAAACATCCCTCCTTTCTCCTGATAGAAGAAAACTGTCGTTTCAATTGATTGTAAATCACATGTATACTCATGTTCATAATTATTAGAGTCTTTCTATGCAGAAGACCCAAGTGTTTTTTTCAAAGTCTGATGAAGTTACTCTGCCTCACCTTAGGGTTGTTGTTGCCAGATTGACTGCTGTTGCTGGCTGACATCTCACTGTGTAATGACTGCTTTTCCTGAACAACAGTTACCTTAGCGTGCTTCAAGAGTGTCTCCTTCTAGTAGTTGCTGGCTGATAGTTCATTGTGTAATGTTTGGTTGTCCTGAGAAACAGATCGAGATACCTATTTGACCAGTGAGAATGCATAATAACATTTGCTATGGGGTACATGCTATTCAAGTCAGCATATTTATAGGTAGGTTGGTAACAAAATGGTGCTCGAAGAAATGGCAGCAGTTTTACGGGCGCCCAACCAATTGTGCTATTATGTGGGGTACATAATGTTTCTGCGACCGTATCATATGGCAAAAAAAGAGCTTCTGGATATCAGGACAGCGATCACTCATCTCGGATTAGACAAAGATTTTTTCTTCAACAAGCAGGACGCACAGGACATTCTCCGAACACCCGATAAGACCAACATCCCAGTTATTTGCAAGAGGAAGAGACGCAGGTACAGAGGACACAGAGCGGGATGCCTCGTACGGATCCGCAGAAGGTGAGTGGAAAGCTGCCGTTACCGTCAATATTACTCGCTAACATGCAATCATTGGACAATAAATTAGACGAGGTACGATCACGAATATCCTACCAACGGGACATCAAAAACTGTAATATCCTATGTTTCACGGAATCGTGGCTGAATGATGACATGGATATTCAGCTAGCGGGATATACGCTGCACCGGCACGATAGAACAGCACACTCAGGTAAGACGGGGGGGGGGGGGGGGGGGGGGGGGGGGGGGGCGGTCTGTGCATATTTGTAAACAACAGCTGGTGCACGAAATCTAAGGAAGTCACTAGATTTTGCTAGCCTGAAGTAGAGTATCTTGTGATAAATTGCAGACCACACTACTTGCCTAGAGAGTTTTCAGCTATACTTTTCATGGCTGTTCATTTACCACCACAGACGGATGCTGGCACTAAGACCGCACTCAGTCAGTTGTATAAGGAAATAAGCAAACAGGAAACCACTCACCCAGAGGCGGCGCTCCTAGTGGCCGGAAACTTTAATGCAGGCAACCTAAATCAGTTCTACCTAATTTCTATCAACATGTTAAATGTGCAAACAGAGGGGAAAAAATTTGAGATCACCTGTACTCCACACACACACAGAGATGCGTACAAAGCTATCCCTCGCCCTCTATTTGGTAAATCCGACCACAACTCTATCCGCCTGATTCCTGCTTACAAGCAAATATTAAAGCAGGAAGCACCAGTGACTCGGTCTATAAAAAAGTGGTCAGATGAAGCAGATGCTAAACTACAGGACTGTTTTGCTATCACAGTCTGGAACATGTTCCAGGCATCTTCCGATGGCATTGAAGAGTACACCACATCAGTCACTGGCTTTATCAATAAGTGCATCGAGGACATCATCCCCACAGTGACTGTACGTACATATCCCAACCAGAAGCCATGGATTACAGGCAACATTTGCACTGAGCTAAAGGGTAGACCTGCCGCTTTCAAGGTGCAGGACTCTAACACGGAAGCTTATAAGAAATCCTGCTATGCCCTGCAACGAACCATCAAACAGGCAAAGCGTCAATACAGGGCTAAGATTGAAACGTACTATACCGGCTCCGATGCTCGTTTTATGTGGCAGGGCTTGCAAACTATTACAGATTACAGATTACAAAGGGAAGCACAGCCGCAAGCTGCCCAGTGACACGAGCCTACCAGACGAGCTAAATCACTTCATGCTCGCTTCGAGGCAAGCAACACTGAGGCATGCATGAGAGCATCAGCTGTTCCGGAGGACTGTGTGATCACGCTCTCCGTAGCCGACGTGAGTAAGACCTTTAAACAGGTCAACATTCACAAGGCTGCAGGGCCAGACGGATTACCAGGACGTGTGCTCCGGGCATGTGCTGACCAACTGGCAGGTGTCTTCACTGACATTTTCAACATGTCCCTGATTGAGTCTGTAATACCAACATGTTTCAAGCAGACCACCATAGTCCCTGTGCCCAAGAACATGAAGGCAACCTGCCTAAATGACTACAGACCCGTAGCACTCACGTCCGTAGCCATGAAGTGCTTTGAAAGGCTGGTAATGTCTCACATCAACCTCATTATACCAGAAACCCTAGACCCACTCCAATTTGCATACCACCCAAACGGATGATGCAATCTCTATTGCACACCACACTGCACTTTCCCACCTGGACAAAAAGAACACCCAAGTGAGAATGCTATTCATTGACTACAGCTCAGCGTTCAACACCATAGTGCCCTCAAAGCTCATCACTAAACTAAGGACCCTGGGACTAAACACCTCCCTCTGCAACTGGATCCTGGACTTCCTGATGGGCCGCCCCCAGGTGGTGAGGGTAGGTAGCAACACATCTGCCACGCTGATCCTCAACACGGAGCCCCCCAGGGGTGCGTGCTCAGTCCCCTCCTGTGCTCCCTGTTCACCCACGACTGCATGGCCAGACACGACTCCAACACCATCATTAATTTTGCAGACGACACAACAGTGGTAGGCCTGATCAACGACAAGACAGCCAATAGGGAGGAGGTCAGAGACCTGGCGCTGCCAGAATAACAACCTATCCCTCAATGTAACCAAGACTAAGGAGCACTCCCAAATTCTCATCGATGGGGCTGTAGTGTAGCAGGTTGAGAGCTTCAAGTTCCTTGGTGTCCACATCACCAACAAACTAGAATGGTCCAAACACACCAAAACAGTCGTGAAGAGGGCACGACAAAGCCTATTCCCCCTCAGGAAACTTAAAAGATTTGGCATGGGTCCTCAGATCCTTAAAAGGTTCTACAGTTGCAACATCGAGAGCATCCTGACTGGTTGCATCACTGCCTGGTACGGCAATTGCTCGGCCTCCGAACGCGAGGCACTACAGAGGGTAGTGCGTACGGCCCAGTACATCACTGGGGCTAAGCTGCCTGCCATCCAGGACCTCTACACCAGGCAGTGTCAGAGGAAGGTCCTAAAAATGGTCAAAGACCCCAGCCACCCCAGTCATAGACTGTTCTCTCTACTACCGCACGGCAAGCGATACCGGCATGCCAAGTCTAGGACAAAAAGGTTTCTCAACAGTTTTTACCCCCAAGCCATAAGACTCTTGAACAGGTAATCAAATGGCTACCCGGACTATTTGCATTGTGTGACCCTCCCCTCCCCCCCAACCCCTCTTTTACGCTGATGCTACTCTCTGTTTATCATATATGCATAGTCACTTTAACTATACATTCATGTACATACTACCTCAATTGGCCCAACCAACCAGTGCCCCCGCACATTGGCTAACCGGGCTATCTACATTGTGTCCCACCACCCGCCAACCCTTCTTTTACGCAACTGCTACTCTCTGTTCATCATATATGCATAGTCACTTTAACCATATCTACATGTACAGTCGTGGCCAAAAGTTTTGAGAATGACACAAATATTAATTTTCACAATGTATGCCGTCTCAGTTTGTATGATGGCAATTTGCATATACTCCAGAATGTTATGAAGAGTGATCAGATGAATTGCAACTACTGTTATAGTCCCTCTTTGCCATGCAAATGAACTGAATCCCTCCAAAACATTTCCACTGCATTTCAGCCCTGCCACAAAAGGACCAACTGACATCATGTCAGTTGTCGTGTCTTTAGCTATGCCAGATAAAGTGATATTTCATGCTAACCTATAAAATTATTTCTCTGTAATTAATATTACCTGATTAAGCTAATCATGTAAATGTAATTAACTAGAAAGTCGGGGCACCACGGAAGAACGTTTATAGAGCCGTTATCTTCCGAATAAACTCTTAAAATACTTAGTAATATTTTACATCGATAGCCGTCATCTTAATCATCTTATTTTCAGTCTCATAATGAAAGTTGTAAATTCTTGGTTATCTTCACGAACCCAGGCTAACAAGTTGAATCAGCAATACAAAATTGGGTTTAATCATTTATTTACTAAATACCTAACTAATCACACCGAATTACAAATACACCAAATACAAATGATGTCATACAGAAACGTCCCGGTGGACGGAACAGATATGACGGCTGGTTACACAAAGGAAAGGGGGTTGGGCTTGAATGAAAGAGCGGGAAGACATAGGAACAAACAAACAGCAGCTATGCTATCGTAAATACAGTATCTTATGCATTCTAAATTACCGCCCATTTGGAAAAGGAAAATGCAATAAATATTTACTCTGAGCTGCGCTTCGGTAGATTGGTCGTAGATGCTGGCCGGGTTGGCCAACAGATCTTCCTGTCCTCGGAAGAATGTCTCTGGTGGTAAATTGGATACGTGGTGGTATCTTCGTCTGTTTGTTAGACTGGATCCGTCGTCCGTCCTTTCCTAGCCCACGTCTACAGCGGCCGCTGCTAACTCAACGGCTAGGAAGTATCACTTCTGTAGTGAATAAGCTCAAAGTTCATACCATTCGCCACCAAAGCTCACGCCGAGGTTGGCTTAGTTCTGTACTTGACATGTGTGGCCTTCTAATGTAGAGGCTGCAGACCTCACGTACTGGAACAACTGGTTATCTTTTCATCAAAGGCTTATATAGTGGAGAGGGGGAAGGAGGTGTTTCATCGTTTATAACCTCTGTCTCTTCACAGGGTTGGGCCACTGATCAAGCAGGGCACTTTCCTTATGAAAACCCAATTCTCTCATTTGGAAGCTAAAATTACATTTAATCTCCTAACAAACAATTTCAATATCAAACATTTCAATTGCATAACAATTCCATGTGACTCTGATAACTACAGGGTGTATACTTTCCCAGGTACAGTTTATGTCGTCCTGTCATCAGTCATAATGTCTCAGATGACAACCGAACTGACATGCATACTCATTACGTTCCAAAGCATATTTCCAACTGGTTTTATTACCAAAATATGGTTCCTTTCCCCATTTGTTTGATGTTCCCAGACTCTCTATATTTAACAGGACAGCAGTCCTTCAGGACAGCAGTCCTTCAGTAGGGTCAGAGAGGGGAAGGGAGAAAGGTATTTATGGGCGGGGGGGGGTCATAAACCTTACCCACAGGCCAACGTCATGACACAGTGATTCTCCCGTTAACACAGGTGTGAGTGTTGACGAGGACAAGGCTGGAGACCACTCTGTCATGCTGATTGAGTTTGAATAACAGACTGGAAGCTTCAAAAGGAGGGTGGTGCTTGGAATCATTGTTCTTCCTCTGTCAAGCATGGTGTCGTGTCGTTGGGCACCATTAAACTGAAGACATGTTTATCAAATAACTCCCTGTAATTATTATTACGCGATTAAACTGATTAATCGTTTAACTGTAATTAACTAGGAGATCGGGGCACCAAGGAAAATATTCAGATTACAAAGTTATAATTTTCCTAATATAACTTTCCTATATTATAACATTATATATTATATTATAGTATCTGACCGGTTATCTTCTGGTTTAAATGGTGTATTCTTTACCTCGTCCAGTCTCATTCCAAATGTCGTAAATTGTTGTTATCTGCACGAACCCAGTCTTCACTAAGTCATCCATACATCAATTGTCTTAAAATCATTGATTTACTAAACTAAGTAATTCACAGAAAGCATACGAACAGTAGTTACTGTTACAAGGAAATGGTAGAGTAATGGTCCCTAGTGGGCTAAACCGGCATGGCGGCTTGTTAAACAAAGGGTGATACAGGGCAGCTGAGGAGGCACAACAAAGTTGATAAATATTAACAATTGATATGCTAATCCTTTGCACATGAACGCTCACTCATTCGGGAACAATTGCAATCAATATATATTTACGCTCAGTGTGTCGTCGGGATCCTTGTTGGAGAGTTTTTGTCCTGTTGGAGAGCTTTTGTCTGCGTTCTCTCTCTCTCGGTTAGAGTGGATCTTTCAAAGCGACATTCGTTCATGTCGTTATAGAATCGATGTTTCGTCGGTCTTCGCATTCAATGATACCAAATTTCTAGCTGCAGACTATTAATTAATATCAAAGACTTGTTATTATTCTGTATGTATCGATAGTCTCAAAGTTTAATCACGTGGTATGGTTAAACTTCACTAAAGGGATGCATTGTCAAACCTTGGCTCTCTCTTCTGAGGTAAGCTGGTCTGAAGAAAGAAATTCTGGGTGGGGGTTTTATACTGAACATAGAAAAGCTTGTCACATGATGCCTTGTCCTGTCTGTGTCCCTGGGGGCGTGCCGATGACTGAGTTAAGCTTTGTACAGAAATACAATTCTCTCACATAAACATCAGTACATAGCATCTCCACATATTCCAAATAGCTTTAATCTTATTAAATCATTTTATACAACCATTAGATGTAAGTCTCATCGCTGAGGCTAGTATATAAACCTTAGTAT
The DNA here is from genome assembly GCF_901001165.1 of Salmo trutta. Lineage (NCBI taxonomy): Eukaryota > Metazoa > Chordata > Actinopteri > Salmoniformes > Salmonidae > Salmo > Salmo trutta. Next base: position 35,532,661 of record NC_042977.1, on the reverse strand, counting down.
GGTAATATGGCCATATTGTCTCTAATGAGCCTCACAAATTGTACCAAGCGGACCAGTTCGTAGCTGGATTCTTCACCGATCTTTTATACCTTCTCCAGAACATAAATGTCGTTCGGTTCTCCAATTCTGTGAGGTGGAAGAATCCTTTGTTCTCTCCATGAAAATACTCTGTCTCTTTATACTGTGGCCTGTGAGGCAGGACATTCCCCTTTGGAATTTTATGACCCCTCTCACAGGGCCTGGGTAGGGGGAGGTAGGTAGGGGGATGGTGCATAGAAAACCCAGAGGGCAATGTCATGACAATGGTTACCTGCAAGGAAACACGTGCCGTCATCATTGCTTTGCACAAGAAGGGCTTCACAGGCAAGGATATTGCTGCCAGTAAGATTGCACCTAAATCAACCATTTATCGGATCATCAAGAACTTCAAGGAGAGCGTTTCAATTGTTATGAAGAAGGCTTCAGGGCTCCCAAGAAAGTCCAGCAAGCGCCAGGACCATCTCCTAAAGTTGATTCAGCTGCGGGATCGGGGCACCACCAGTACAGAGCTTGCTCAGGAATGGCAGCAGGCAGGTTTGAGTGCACCTGCACGCTCAGTGAGGCGAAGACTTTTGGAGGATGGCCTGGTGTCAAGAAGGGCAGCAAAGAAGCCACTTCTCTCCAGGAAAACATCAGGAACAGACTGATATTCTGCAAAAGGTACATGATTGGACTGCTGAGGACTGGGGTAAAGTAATTTTCTCTGATGAATCCCCTTTCCGATTGTTTGGGGGCATCTGGAAAAAAGCTTGTCCGGAGAAGACAAGGTGAGCGCTACCATCAGTCCTGTGTCATGCCAACAGTAAAGCATCCTGAGACCATTCATGTGTGGGGTTGCTTCTCAGCCAAGGGAGTGGGCTCACTCACAATTTTGCCTAAGAACACAGCCATGAATAAAGAATGGTACCAACACATCCTCCGAGAGCAACTTCTCCCAACCATCCAGGAACAGTTTGGTGACGAACAATGCCTTTTCCAGCATGATGGAGCACCCTGCCATAAGGCAAAAGTCATAACTAAGTGGCTCGGGGAACAAAACATCGATATTTCTTGTCCATGGCCAGGAAACTCCCCAGACCTTAATCCCATTGAGAACTTGTGGTCAATCCTCAAGAGGCGGGTGGACAAACAAAAACTCACAAATTCTGACAAACTCCAAGCATTGATTATGCAAGAATGGGCTGCCATCAGTCAGGATGTGGCCCAGAAGGTAAATTGACAGCATGCCAGGGCGGATTGCAGAGGTCTTGAAAAAGAAGGGTCAACACTGCAAATATTGACTCTTTGCATCAACTTCATGTAATTGTCAATAAAAGCCTTTGATACTTATGAAATGCTTGTAATTATACTTCAGTATTCCATAGTACCATCTGACAAAAATATCTAAAGACACTGAAGCAGCAAACTTTGTGAAAATTAATATTTGTGTCATTCTCAAAACTTTTGGCCACGACTGTACATACTACCTCAATCAGCCCGACTAACCGGTGCCTGTATGTAGCCTCGCTACTGTTATAGCCTCGCTACTGTTATTTTTCACTGTCTTTTTACTGTTGTTTTTATTTCTTTACTTACCTATTGTTCACCTAATACCTTTTTTGCACTGTTGGTTAGAGCCTGTAAGTAAGCATTTCACTGTAATACACCTGTTGTATTCGGCGCATGTGACAAACTTTGATTTGATCTTATGAGTCACTAGTCATTCTCCAGAAGAGGTGTGCCCACTCGAGGAGGTTTGGGGGATTGTTTTAGGATTTCACTGAAACGTCTTCCTTAATGACATCAGAATGGTTCAGGTTGTCAACTATTTATATGGTAATATCCATAATACTGGAGTCAAGCTTCAATGCCATACAACACTCTTTCCGTGGCCTCCAACTGCTCTTAAACGCTAGTAAAACCAAATGCATGCTTTTCAACCATTCGCTGCCTGCACCCGCCTGCCCGACTAGCATCACTACTCTGGACGGTTCTGACCTAGAATATGTGGACAACTATAAATACCTAGGTGTCTGGCTAGACTGTAAACTCTCCTTCCAGACTCATATTAAACATCTCCAATCCAAAATCAAATCTAGAATCGGCTTTATATTTCGCAACAAAGCCTCCTTCACTCACGCCGCCAAACTTACCCTAGTAAAATTGACTATCCTACCGATCCTCGGCTTCGGCAATGTCATCTACAAAATAGCTTCCAATACTCTACTTAGCAAACTGGATGCAGTCTATAACAGTGCCATCCGTTTTGTTACCAAATCACCTTATACCACCCACCACTGTGCCCTGTATGCTCTAGTCGGCTGGCCCTCGCTACATATTCGTCACCAGACCCACTGGCTCCAGGTCATCTATAAGTCTATGCTAGGTAAAGCTCCGCCTTATCTCAGCTCACTGGTCACGATAACAACACTCACCCATAGCACACGTTCCAGCAGGTATATCTCACTGATCATCCCCAAAGCCAACACCTCATTTGGCCACCTTTCCTTCCAGTTCTCTGCTGCCAGGGACTGGAACGAATTGCAAAAATCGCTGAAGCTGGAGACATATTTCCCTCACCAACTTTAAACATCAGCTATCTGAGCAGCTAACCGATCGCTGCAGCTGTACATAGTCCATCTGTAAATAGCCCAGATGGACTATTTTTATTTACTTTTTGCTCTTTTGCACACCAGTATCTCTACTTGCACATTATCATCTGCTCATTTATCACTCCAGTGTTAATCTGCTAAATTGTAATTCTTCGCTACTATGGCCTCTTTATTGCCTACCTCATCATGCCTTTTGCACACACTGTATATAGACTTTTTTACTGTGTCATTGACTTGTTTATTGTGTTATTGGCTTGTTTATTGTTTATTCCATGTGTAACTCTGTGTTGTTGTCTGTGTCACACTGCTTTGCTTAATCTTGGCCAGGTTGCAGTTGTAAATGAGAACTTGTTCTCAACTAGCCAACCTGGTTAAATAAAGGTGAAATAAATTAAAAAGTCAATATTTTTACTGAACAGGTGAATAGTTCTCAACTCTGTATCACCTTAATGTTGTTGTTTTCAGAGAGACTGGCTGAGAGTTCACTGTGTAATGACTGCTGGTCCTGTATGACATGAGAAGCTAGTTTGGTACAAATTACAGGCAACACAACGATCAAATGATGTTACCTGCACAGTGACAATTTAATTATGAATCGGTTCGCTTTACAGTTCATTGATATAAAATCAAGTTTAATGGACTCATGAAAGCACCTTTTCCTTTGTTCCGACATTTAGTTCACACGTTTAGAAATCATTCCACTGAAGATGCCTTTTTCCTCCTGAAACATACAGAGGGCCGTTTACACAGAACATCAACATGAAGTTATCAGAGAATCAAATAAGTAGAGTTTAAAGCTAGAATCCTTAGTTGCTACATCCATTATCAGACTTATAAATTAATGATATATTATTCAAGGATCAATGGGTATATAACTTGGCAACCATGTCATGTGTATGTTTGGTAGGACGTTGATGGAATATTCTGCTAACCCTAAAAAAACTGGACGCATGAATGTTCTTGGAACTCCCATGAAATGTATCTAAAACATTCAAATCTTATATTCAGAGAACATGGTAACCAAGTTCTGTGTATGTTTGGTGGGACGTTGATGGAATATTCTCATAACCCTCAGAAAACTGGACACATGAATGTTCTTGCATGCAAATTCGATCGTGGACGGTTCTTACTGGAGAGGGTCACTGCAGACCCCATGGATCGTGTGTCTGTGACAGACCATCGAAGTTTCAACGCACATATTGAGAGGTGTGCTGGAGACGTTCTTCAGAACCTCCAATATCAACTGGCGGTGGCAGCCTCGACTAGTTGGATCAGGATCGCAAATGACAGACGAGTAGGTTGTTTTGCTGTCGGTAGCTAACTAGCAATATAAGCTCTATTTTTACACGAAGCAGTGTTGTTCAGTATAGTGATCGATTTTGTGATCAATTTGGCCATAACGGGGCTAGCTAGCTAACGTTAAATCAAATAAATGTTATTGGTCGCATACACGTTTAGCAGACGTTAATGCTTGTGTTCCTAACTCCAACAGTGCAGTAATGTCTAACAATACATATACATATAAAAGTAAAATAATGGAATTAAGAAATATAGAAATATTAGGATGAGCACTGTCGGAGTATATATATATATATATATATATACACTGCTCAAAAAAATAAAGGGAACACTTAAACAACACAATGTAACTCCAAGTCAATCACACTTCTGTGAAATCAAACTGTCCACTTAGGAAGCAACCCTGATTGACAATAAATGTCACATGCTGTTGTGCAAATGGAATAGACAACAGGTGGAAATTATAGGCAATTAGCAAGACACCCCCAATAAAGGAGTGGTTCTGCAGGTGCACTTCTCAGTTCCTATGCTTCCTGGCTGATGTTTTGGTCACTTTTGAATGCTGGCGGTGCTTTCACTCTAGTGGTAGCATGAGACGGAGTCTACAACCCACACAAGTGGCTCAGGTAGTGCAGCTCATCCAGGATGGCACATCAATGCGAGCTGTGGCAAGAAGGTTTGCTGTGTCTGTCAGCGTAGTGTCCAGAGCATGGAGGCGCTACCAGGAGACAGGCCAGTACATCAGGAGATGTGGAGGAGGCCGTAGGAGGGCAACAACCCAGCAGCAGGACCGCTAACTCCGCCTTTGTGCAAGGAGGAGCAGGAGAAGCACTGCCAGAGCCCTGCAAAATGACCTCCAGCAGGCCACAAATGTGCATGTGTCTGCTCAAACGGTCAGAAACAGACTCCATGAGGGTGGTATGAGGGCCCGACGTCCACAGGTGGGGGTTGTGCTTACAGCCCAACACCGTGCAGGACGTTTGGCATTTGCCAGAGAACACCAAGATTGGCAAATTCGCCACTGGCGCCCTGTGCTCTTCACAGATGAAAGCAGGTTCACACTGAGCACTTGACAGACGTGACAGATTCTGGAGACGCCGTGGAGAACGTTCTGCTGCCTGCAACATCCTCCAGCATGACCGGTTTGGCGGTGGGTCAGTCATGGTGTGGGGTGGCATTTCTTTGGGGGGCCGCACAGCCCTCCATGTGCTCGCCAGAGGTAGCCTGACTGCCATTAGGTACCGAGATGAGATCCTCAGACCCCTTGTGAGACCATATGCTGGTGCGGTTGGCCCTGGGTTCCTCCTAATGCAAGACAATGCTAGACCTCATGTGGCTGGAGTGTGTCAGCAGTTCCTGCAAGAGGAAGGCATTGATGGACTGGCCCGCCTATTCCCCAGACCTGAATCCAATTGAGCACATCTGGGACATCATGTCTCGCTCCATCCACCAACGCCACGTTGCACCACAGACTGTCCAGGAGTTGGCGGATGCTTTAGTCCAGGTCTGGGAGGAGATCCCTCAGGAGACCATCGGCCACCTCATCAGGAGCATGCCCAGGCGTTGTAGGGAGGTCATACAGGCACGTGGAGGCCACACACACACTACTGAGCCTCATTTTGACTTGTTTTAAGGACATTACAATCAAAGTTGGATCAGCCTGTAGTGTGGTTTTCCACTTTAATTTTGAGTGTGACTCCAAATCCAGACCTCCATGGGTTGATAAATTGGATTTCCATTGATTATTTTTGTGTGGTTTTGTTGTCAGCACATTCAACTATGTAAAGAAAAAAATATTTAATAAGATTATTTCATTCATTCAGATCTAGGATGTGTTATTTTAGTGTTCCCTTTATTTTTTTGAGCAGTGTAGTTTGAGAAAAGAGATATCGATGTAAAGAGTTGATTTTATGCAATTCATCATTGCTGAACAGTCGCTGATGCTACCTGTCAGTGTGAATCATTTGCCATATTTCCCCCCTTTCAGGGATATAACCTTACAATCGTATAGCTAATAGGCTATGTTTTTGTAGGTGAATGAACCTACAGCAGCCAAGGTGATAATGGCTGGGGTCATCTTGCTTGTTTTTACTATTCTCCAAATAGCATTTAAGTTCCAACTTCAACTTTTAAAAAGTTACCTGTGTCCCTTCCGGACCTCATTAAAACACAAACCCTGGTTATGGCCCTGTGTTCATGCGAACCTTTCTCACACTCATGCCCTCTCAACCCATTAAACACACTCTCTCTTTCCCTCTCTCCAGGTGTATCTGACTGACACTTCTGTAAAGGGCATTGATATAGAGAGTGACGGACATCCATACCTCACAGACAGCCACAGAATAGCTGTCATCACCATTAACACTGTTCGCACAGATCCCAAAAAATATGTACAAGTGAAAACTGCTGTGTCTGATTTACACCGGGGTGTGAATACTTATATAAAAGAGATTTCTGTATTTCCTTTTCACCGAGTTAGGAAGGACGCCTGTATCTTTGCAGTGACTAGATGTATTGATACACCATCCAAAGTATAATTAATAACGTCACCATGCTCAAAGGGATAGTCAATGTCTGCATTTATTTTTACCCATCTACCAATAGGTGCCCTTCTTTGCGAGGCATTGGAAAACCTCCCTGGTCTATGTAGTTGAATCTGTGTTTGAAATGCACTGCTCGACTGAGGGACCTTACAGATAATGGTATGTGTGTGGAACAGAGATGAGGGTAGCCATTACAAAAATCATGTTAAACACTTATTGCATAAAGAGTCTATGAAAGTTAAGCAAATTTTTACTCCTAAACTTATTTAGTCTTGTCATAACAATGGGGTTGAATATTTATTGACTCATTATGGGGTATTGTGTGTAGGCCAGTGACACAAAATCTCAATTTCATCCATTTAAAACTCAGGCCGTAACAACAAAATGTGGAAAAAGTCAAGAGGTGCCCAATAGTCCAAGTCAGTGTCAGTCGTGATGAGGATGCTGCCATAGAAACTGTACTGTGCTTCTGATCCAATGTTCTGTTAAACATAAGGCCGATCCACAGACCTATCTTAGATTTTCAGAAGCAGAACATAATGAAAACAACCACCTCTCTCTTTAACTTACAGTTGAAGTCAGAAGGTGGCATACACTTAGGTTGGAGGAATTAAAACTTGTTTTTCAACCACTCCTCAAATTTCTTGTTAACAAACTATAGTTTAGGCAAGTCGTTTAGCACATCTACTTTGTGCATGACAAGTAATTTTTCCAACAATTGTTTACAGACGTTTACATACACTAAGTTGACTGTGCCTTTAAACAGCTTGGAAAATTCCAGAAATGTATGTCATGGCTTTAGAAGCTTCTGATAGGCTAATTGACATCATTTGAGTCAATTGGAGGTATAACTGTGGATGTATTTCAAGGCCTACCTTCAAACTCAGTGCCTCTTTGCTTGACATCATGGGAAAATCTACATAAATCAGCCAAGAACTCAGAAAAAAAATTGTAGACCTCCACAAGTCTGGTTCATCCTTGGGAGCAATTTCCAAACACCTGAAGGTACCACGTTCATCTGTACAAACAATAGTACGCAAGTATAAACACCATGGGACCACGCAGCCGTCATACCGCTCAGGAAGAAGACGCGTTCTGTCTCCTAGAGATGAACGTACTTTGGTGCGAAAAGTGCAAATCAATCCCAGAACAACAGCAAAGGACCTTGTAAAGATGCTGAAGGAAACAGGTACAAAAGTATCTATATCCACAGTAAAACGAGGCCTATATCGACATAACCTAAAAGGCCGGTCAGCAAGGAAGAAGCCACTCCTCCAAAACCGCCAAAAAAAAGCCAGACTACGGTTTGCAACTGCACATGGGGACAAAGACTGTACTTTTTGGAGAAATGTCCTCTGGTCTGATGAAACAAAAATAGAACTGTTTGGTCATAATGGCCATCGTATGTTTGGAGGAAAAAGAGGGATGCTTGTAAGCCGAAGAACACCATCCCAACCGTGAAGCACGAGGGTGGCAGCATCATGTTGTGGGGGTCCTTTTGCTGCAGTAGGGACTGGTGCACTTCACAAAATAGATTGCATCACGAGGCAGGAAAATTGTGTGGATATATTGAAGCAACATCTCAAGACATCAGTCAGGAAGTAAAAGCTTGGGTCAAAAGTTAAATGGGTCTTCCAAATGGACAATGACCCCAAGCATACTTCCAAAGTTGTGGCAAAATGGCTTAAAGACAACAAAGTCAAAGTATTGGAGTGGCCATCACAAAGCCCTGCCCTCAATCCTATAGAACATTTGTGGGCAGAACTGAAAAAGCGTGTGAGCAAGGAGGCCTACAAACCTGACTCAGTTACACCAGCTCCGTCAGGAGGAATGGGCCAAAATTCACCCAACTTATTGTGGGAAGCTTGTGGAAGGGTACCTGAAACATTTGACCCAAGTTAAACAATTTAAAGGCAATGCTACCAAATACTAATTGAGTGTATGTAAACATCTGACCCACTGGGAATGTGATGAAAGAAATAAAAGCTGAAATAGAGCACTCTATTATTCTGACATTTCACATTCTTAAAATAAAGTGGTGATCCTAACTGACCTAAGAGGGTGAATTTTTATGAGGATTAATTGTCAGGAATTGTGAAAAACTGAGTTTAAATGTAGTTGGCTTAGCTGTATGTAAACTTCCGACTTCAAACCATATATGTCCCCTTTCTCTGCAGCCACTAAATCAATGGGTTATCTTTTTACAATCTTTGCCTTTCAAGTCCAACACACACAGAGATATACACACTACCTTCCACCTTGCTACAGAAAACATTGCTATAGAGGACAATCTGATAAATGAGCTTGGCCATTTGTTGAACAAGGCATGACACAGCAGCAGAGGCAGAACGAGGGAAATGTCTGCAACCCTGTTCCTTAAAATTAAACAAATTCAACTGTATAATACGTAAGTTTATTAGCAACTTATTACATTTTATATATACACTCTTTAGATAAATACTACATTGCAAAACAAAAACTGTTACTAAAGTTGACCAATGAAAAATTCTCAGACCCTGCCCTTTGAAAGAGGCATTTCCAGTTTGTCAGTGAGTAAAAGAGATCACTTATCCAGCATCAGTACCACACACAAGTGAAGGAGACAGGGGAGACACAGGGACTGAATTGCATAGCAGCTGAGACCTTTCCAATCTAAGACAGGAAAATAGAATAACCCTAAAGTTAGACCTCATTTATATAAGACTTCATATAAATGAGTAAGGCACTACTCAGTAATAGAACATTCATTCCTAATCTAAAATAAAAGTTAGACTTAATTAAAAACCTGAATGCTTCAATATGAATTAATATTCCCTCGACTGACCTAAAAATGAAGCAATGCAATAAAGCAATGTTTTCTTAGGAACAAAATAGTGACTAAACCCCTACCCCGCAGAGAACTACAGTGCATTCAGAAAGTATTCAGACCCCTTGACTTTTTCCAAATTTTGTTACATTACAGCCTTATTCTAAAATGGATTCAATAAAACAAATTCCTCAGCAATCTACACAGAATACCCCATAATGACAAAGTGAAAACAGGTTTATACATTTTTGCTAATTTATTAAAAACAAAAAACATACCTTGTTTACATAAGTATTCAGACCCTTTGCTATGAGAATCGAAATTAAGCTCAGGTGAATCGTGTTTCCATTGATCACACTTGACATGTTTCGACAACTTGGAGCACACCTGTATTAAATTCAATTGATTTGACATGATTTGGAAAGGCACACACCTGTCTATATAAGGTCCCACCATTGACAGTGCATGTCAGAGCAAAGACCAAGCCATGAGGTCGAAGGAATTGTCCGTAGAGCTCCGAGACAGGATTGTGTTGAGGCACAGATCTGGTGAAGGATACCTAAAATATTCTGCAGCATTGAAGGTCCCCAAGAAATCAAATTGTATTGGTCACATACACATTTTGCAGATGTTATGGCAGGTGTAGCGAAAGTGCTTTCTAAACAGTTGCGTCCATCTTTTTTAAATGGAACCACCAAGACTCTTCCTACAGCTGGCTGCCCTGCCAAACTGAGCAATCGGGGGAGAAGGGCCTTGGTCAGGGAGGTGACCAAGAACCCGATGGTCACTCTGACAGTGCTCTAGAGTTCCTCTGTGTAGATAGGAGAACCTTCCAGAAGGACAACCATCTCTGCAGCACTCCACCAATCAGGCCTTTATGGGAGTGGCCAGATGGAAGCCACTACTCAGTAAAAGGCACATGACAGCCCACTTGGAGTTGGCCTAAAGGCACCTAAAGACTCTCAGACCATGAGAAACAAGATTCTCTGGTCTGATGAAACCAAGATTGAACTCTTTGGCCTGAATGCCAAGCATCACGTCTGGAGGACACCTGGCACCATACCTATGGTGAAGCATGGTGGTGGCAGCATCATGCTGTGGGGATGTTTTTCAGCAGCAGGGACTGGGAGACTAGTCAGGATCAAGGCAAAGATGTACGGTGCAAAGTACAGAGAGATCCGTGATGAAACCCTGTTCCAGAACACTCAGGACCTCAGACTGGGGCGAAGGTTCACCTTCCAACAGAACAATGACCCTAAGCACACAGCCAAGACAACACAGGATTGGCTTTGGGACAAGTCTCTGAATGTCCTTGAGTGGCCCAGTCAGAGCCCGGACTTGAACCCGATCGAACGTCTCTGGAGAGACCTAAAATAGCCATGCTCCCCATCCAACCTGACAGAGCTTGAGAGGATCTGCAGAGAAGAAATGGGAGAAACTCCCCAAAAACAGGGGTGCCAAGCTTGTAGCGTCATAACCAAGAAGACTCAAGGCTGTAATTGCTGCCAAAGGTGCTTCAACAAAGTACTGAGTAAAGGGTCTGAATACTTATGGGATGTTTTTTATTTTTAATAAATTAGCAAAATGTTCTAAAAACCTGTTTTTGCTTTGTCATTATGGGGTATTGTGTGAAGATTGAGGGGGGAAAAAAACAAATCAATTTTAGAATAAGGCTGTAACGTAACAAAATGTGGAAAAAGTTAAGTGGCCTGAATACTTTCCGAAGGCACTGTATGCATAAACAAATCAAAATATATTTTAACACTTTTTTGGTTAGTACATGATTCCATATGTATCATTTCATAGTTTTGATGTCTTCACTATTATTCTACAATAATAGAAAATAGTAAAAATAAAGAAAAACCCCTGAATGAGTAGGTGTGTCCAAACCTTTGACTGGTACTGTATGTGTGTATGTATAGTACCATATATATGTTTAAAGATTGTGTGTGTGTGTGTGTGTGTGTCTCTATCTCTACCAAAAATCGAAACCATCAAAATATTTGGCTGAGCTTTAAAATATTATGTTTTGCTTTTTACATTAGTCTGTATTAGAAAATATAGATACAATGATCCCTTCTATAATGAGCATGAGAATGTATTTGTAATATTTTTTTAAACATTATTCGCATCTGTGAACTGTTTCCTGCCCCCATGAACAAACAGATTTAACTTACAGCCGTTACTTTTCATAAAGTCCTGTAGATAATATTGTCGAGACAGGCACAATGCGCACAACTACAATACAACTCTTTGGGGCAAGACAAGGGAAAATGTGGACATGGGCACGTCGTACAATATACTATTTTGCTAGATATTACAGAGGTAAGTTTTAATAACAGTTCTTAACCCAAGCCAGTGATGACTGGGGATATCATCTTGCTCTATTTTTGCAGTCTGTAACAAAAAATGTTTCAGGCACGGGTGCTTGTCCTATCAAAGTGAGACTTAGAAATCAGAGCCTCAACGTTGCTACTAGTAGTGTTAATGCTGACAGGATGTGTCGTTGTAGAGATGGGTTGGAAATACAGTTTAGGATTTTCTAGCCTTATGGCTGTTATCTGAAGTATTGCTGTTATCAACAATGCTTTTGTTGTCAGAGGTTTTATAGTTGTCAATATCGTCATCAGAGACATGTTTTTTTGCTGTAATTGGTATTATCTGTGTTTTGGGTGTTGGTCTCATTGGTGTTGCCTGGATCTGAGGACTGCAGCTCAACCCGTATGCCATTGAGCTCCACCAGTCCATCATGCAGCTGGGTCGCCACCTCCCTGATCTTGGCTGCAAACTCTGACTTGGCTCCCTTCTTCAGCTCCTTGGAGTCCTTGGCCACAAAGTAGATGTCCATGCCCACAAAGAGGCCGGTGAGCACTCCGGTGGCCATGCTGGCAATCTGGACAGCTCTGGCCGCGGTGCTGCCCGCCACGTTGGCTATCTGCACCACACGCATCATCTCATTGGCGTTAATGAGGATGGCCTTCCCGGCCATGGCGCCATCCTCGTAGATGTTGTTGAGGCCCGGGAAGTCGCGGTTGTACGCATGCTTCTTCATCTTCAGCAGGTCGAACCTGCGCAGACTCTCAATCCCCTGCTTGATGAACAGCATGCACTTGTTGATGTCGGTTATCTTCTCCTGGTAGTCCGTCACGATGGCCTCCACCTTCTTGCGGTCCATGGAGTTGTTGACCGTGTTGGAGATTCCGGCACCAGCCGTGGTGAGGCCGCCCGCCGTGGCCACACCCAGCCCCACCGCCGTGACAATCAGGGAGGTTCCGAAGGTGACGGGGGCCAGGGCGAGGCCTACAATGGTACATACGCCTCCTACTGCGCTGGTGGAACCGCCAGTGATTTGGGCGATCTTAGTCTTCTTGTTGAAACAGTCGAGGGCGTCTGCAATGCTGTTAAGGTCAATGACGTGCTGCCACAGGCTCTCTGCACGCTCTGAGAACAGCTTGTTGAACACACGGATACCTTTCTGCACCTTCTCAGCTGTCACTGCAAACACCCTGGAAAACAAGTTTAGATGAATTAGTATTATCCATGCTTACTTAATATAGTATGATTTACCCATTTACCAGCTTTATAACATGGCTGTTCTATACAGGTGCACGCACACAAGGTAACACCCAACTGTAGAATCACTTACTTGGCCTCCTCTTTTTCAGTCATGTCATCCTCTTGAGGCATGTCTTCCCACTCTGCAGCAAAAGAGAAAGGGCATTATTTGGATCAAGTTTAAGGAATACCCCTACGCCAGTACTGTGTGTATGTTTCAGACTCACGCTCCACTGTGCTCCACCACTCCATCAGGTCATCCATATTCTGCCGAGACACAAATTTTCCTAAATCAACTTCAGAAAGTCATACTTTTCAATGAAAAATCGATTTAAATCAAATGCACAACTCCGTGGCAGTTAGTGAGAGGAAACCAAGAGTGAAAAGTAAATCTGTGTGGGTATTTAAGAGCACAGATTGATATTATTAACAGAAACCAACCTGCTGCTCGGGCTCCGCTGGATTAATACGGAATACCTCCAATTGGTCGAATAATGATTTATTTCCATCTTTGTTCTGAGAGGGCAGGGGTGATAAATGACATGCTATTATGTATACATTCTACACACTAAAGAAAAGTAGAATATTTCTTGGAAAACCAATGTTTGTGCTGCCAGTGTAGCAACCAAGATATGGACACAATTAGAGATCAGATTCACAGGCCAGAAATTAGAAAATACGTGGTCAGTTTCAGATTTCAAGTTGCGATTTTGGATTTCAGTTCCTTTTTTTGCTGTTTTGCAGAAGTGGAGCATCTAAAATCTTCCAGGGTTCAAAGAAACAGGAAGCAGGGGAACGTTTAGGCAAATAGCAATCTAATCAATTCACAATGCAAAGTAAAGGGCGAGGTGGTGTGGCTGGGTGTTTGGTAGGTAGAGATAGAAAGAAAAAAGAACAGAAGACAAAAAAACCCATCCTTTTCTTAGTTGGGAGTCAGAATAGCGTGTGGGAAAATCCTTCCAGTGACCGAGAAAAAAAGAGCTAGTCATCTAATAGACCTCATGTGGCGGCCATTTTGCAATCCTGGGCCACTTTACAGTCTGTTAGCTGTGGCAGTCAAGCCATCGCATACACAAACAAAACCTCAGGAGTGACGGTTGTACAGTAGATATCCATTAAAACAGTACCGGTATCTGGCAGAACAGTGTTAGTAGGAGTGTCAGGGTACAGAGCTACCTCTGTTGAGTCACTGCCTGAAGCTCCCTGTTGGGGTTCACGCTTCTTGGTTTTACCCTGAAACAGACAAATCAAATATAACAACTTTTACACTAGAGGACTATAACAGTTATCCCACAACGGAACCATAACATGCATATTGTAAACCATAGTTAACACCTGGAGGAAGGGAACTACAATGTACACAATGGGAGATCAACAGATGTGTGTGCATGAAAATAGAGGTTTGAACGTTACCTTGCCTCCAGCACCGCGTGGCATGAAAGGATTGTGTCTCGTGGGTTCTCGCATTTTGGCCTAAGAACAATAGAATACAAATCAATACATTAACGCAAAGGGCAAGTAAAGGGAAGTGTTAATTTGATTACCTCAGTGTCTGTTAGAAATATTGTGAGAAAATCTGGAAAATACCGGCATTTAATTATGGAATAATCTTAACTGAATTGAAGTGAAACCCTGATATTTGCATGGACACAGCAAAGATAGAGTACTGTGCCCGTATTCCTAAAGCGTATCAGAGTAGGAGTGCTTATCTAGGATCAGGACCCTACCTGTCAATATAATCATATTCATTACGTTCTAAAAGCCCAAACTGATCCTAGATCAGCGCTCCTACTCTGAGAGGCTTTGTGGATACAGGCCGAGGTCTAGGGGATGTAGAAAATAAGATGAAAACAAACTCTTACTGATGTGCTATCTGTAGGTTTAACCACGGCCTCGTCTCCGTCCTTGTCCTCTCCCTCTTTTACCACCGGGAAGAGAGATTCACCCTCTTTAAGGCATTCATCATCACATTGGGCCTAGAAAATAAATTACAGATAAGAAGTGAGTGAGTGAGTGAGTGAGTGAGTGTGCGCGCACGCATCTGCATTCGCTTACCGGATTGTCTTTTTTTGTATTTTGCTGACCACGTCTGGCTGGTCTGTTTATCTCCTGGAAACATAAGACAAAATCCTCCTATATGAGCCACCATGACACAGGATAACTGATAGACACAGATAATTTAGATATGATTATAAATCCTGATCAGTCAATCATCCAAGCCTACCTCTTCTGTGGGTCTAGGAGGAACCACTGGAGTTTCAGCAGTTCTCCCTTTCTTCTCACTCGGCATCATATTACAGTTAGCCTGAAATAGTCAGAAGGACGAATATAGTCACCATCTCAATTGTGCATTAATTAAACAGAGATACCGGTACGCTACATATACAGAGGGGTCTGAAATTATTGACATCCTTGATAAAGACGAGCAGTAATAACTGTACAAAATAAACAATTCAAATACTGAGCTATATTGTATGCCCCATTATAATATTTTATACTAAAACAATTGCTCAGAGAAAGACTGAACCTCTACGGGCCACGGTGGCAGTATTGAGAATTTTGAAAAAAATATGTGCCCATTTTTAACTGCCTCCTACACCAACTCAGAAGCTAGGATATGCATATTATTAACTCATTCGGATAGAAAACACTGAGTTTTCTAAAACAGTTTGAATGGTGTCTGTAAGTATAACAAAACTCATATTGCAGGCAAAAACCTGAGAAAAATAGATTTTAAAAAAATGAGAATTTTGTGGCTGTACTATTTAGTGTCATTGTTTATTAGATACCATAGTGAGAAAGGATTCAGTTCGCAACTCCTACGGCTTCCACTAGATGTCAGCGATCTTTATAAAGTTGTTTGAAGCTTCTATGATTAACAGGGAGCAAATTAGAATGCATTGAAGTTGACGTCCGTGGGATGTCGTCACTTCCATTATGGCCTGCACAATCATGAGACACGAGACATTTTTAAAAAACGTTTTTCTAGACACAGGTGAAGTCGGGTTGAAACATTACTGATGTTTCACGTTAAAAATGGCTCTAAAGATTGATGCTAAACAACGTTTGACATGTTTGAACAAACGTAAATAGATTATTTTTGTAACTTTTTTTAACTTTTTGCCGTGACTTCACACACCCCCCCGCGCTACTTTTTAGTAGCCACCGAAGCGCTAACAACATGGAACAACTTGGAGTTATTTGGACATCAATTATGAACTTTGTCAAAAGAAACCACATTTGTTGTGGACCTGGAATTCCTGGAACTGCCAATGGATGAAGATAATCAAAGGTAATGGATTATTGACAATAGTATTATTGATATTACATGGTTACAAGATGATGCTAAGCTAATTAGGCTAGCTTATTGTTCTTAGCACAGCACCCGGTTTATTGCAACTTGTGATTTCCCAGTAAAGTTATTTTGAAATCTGGCAAGACAGTATCATTTACGAAATGTTAAACTATAATTATTTGAATGACAATATTATAATTTACCAATGTTTTCGAATAGTAATTTTGAAAATTGTAACGTTGTTCACCGGAAGCATTTCAGAGAAGAAAAAAAAATCAGAATTTCACCGCTACTGTAAAATGCGGTTTTTGGATATAAATATGAACTTGATGGAACAAAAAATGCATGTATTGTATAACATAATGTCCTAGGAGTGTCATCTGATGGAGATTGTCAAAGGTTGGTGCATAATGTTAGCTGGTTTCTGCTTTTGGTGACGCCTGACCTTGAATTGAAAATGGATGTTTGTACTTTTGTGGCTATGTACTGTCCTAACATAATCTAACTTTATGCTTTTGCCGTAAAGCCTCTTTGAAAATCGAAGAATGTGGTTAGATTAAGGAGATGTTTATCTTTTAAATGGTGTAAAATAGTTGATTGTTTGAGAAATTGAAATTATTAGATTTTTGATGTTTTGAATTTCCAGCCTTGCTAGCAATCCCGTCTCAGGGTTCATTGCTAACCCGTGGCCTCAACAGGTTTTAACAAGTAATACTTTTTTTCTCTCAAAAAGGGTAGGGGACAAAATTGACACCCCTGAATATTCTTATAAATAAAGTAGTCAAAAGTTTAGCATTTGGTCCTAGAATGCAATGACTACATCAAGCTTGTGACTTTTATTATTTTAGTTGTGTTTCAGATTTAGTGCCCAATAGAAATTAATGGTAAATAATGTATTGTGTCATTTTGGAGTCATTAATATTGTAAATAAGAATAGAATATATGTTTCTAAACACATGTGGATTAGGGCTGACCCCAAATAGTCAATGGGTCGATTGGTTGTTGGTCGACCAAGATTTTCTTTTGTCAAGCAGTAGCGCGCATATATATACACAAACAGCAAAAAAAGTAACGTCCCTTTTTCAGGACCAGGTCTTCCAAAGATAATTCGTAAAAATCCAAATAACTTTACAGATCTTCATTGTAAAGGGTTTAAAAACTGTTTCCTATGCTTGTTCAATGAACCATAAACAAATAATGAACATGCACCTGTGGAACGGTCGTTAAGACACTAACAGCTTACAGACAGTAGGCAATTAAAGTTACAGTTATGAAAACTTAGGACACTAAAAGACACCTTTCTACTGACTCTGAAAAACACCAAAAGAAAGATGCCCATGGTCCCTGCTCATCTGTGTGAACGTGCCTTAGGCATGCTGCAAGGAGGCATGAGGACTGCAGATGTGGCCGGGGCAAAAATTGCAATGTCCGTACTGTGTGTCGCCTAAGACAGCGCTACAGGGAGACAGGATGGACAATTAATCGTCCTCGCAGTGGCAGAACACATAAAACACCTGCACAGGATCCGTACATCCGAACACACCTGCGGGACAGGATGGCAACAACTGCCGAGTTACACCAGGAACGCACAATCACTCCATCAGTGCTCAGACTGTCCGCAATAGGCCGAGAGAGGCTGGACTGAGGGCTTGTAGGCCTGTTGTAAGGCAGGTCCTCACCAGACATCACCGGCAACAATGTCACCTATGGGCACAAACCCGCTGTCGCTGGACCAGACAGGACTGGCAAAAAGTGCTCTTCACTGACGAGTCACGGTTTTGTCTCACCAGGGGTGATGGTGGGATTCGCGTTTATCGTCGAAGGAATGAGCGTTACACCGAGGCCTGTACTCTGGAGCGGGACTGATTTGGAGGTGGAGGGTCCGTCATGGTCTGGGGCGGTGTGTCACAGCATCATCGGACTGAGCTTGTTGTCAAGCAGGCAATCTCACCGCTGTGCGTTACAGGGAAGACATCCTCCTCCCTCATGTGGTACCCTTCCTGCAGGCTCATCCTGAGATGACCCTCCAGCATGACAATGTCACCAGCCATACTACTAGTTCTGTGCGTGATTCCCTGCAAGACAGGAATGTCAGTGTTCTGCCATGGCCAGCAAAAAGCCCGGATCTCAATCCCATTGAGCACGTCTGGGACCTGTTGGATCGGAGGGTGAAGGCTAGGGCTATTCCCCCCAGAAATGTCCGGGAACTTGCAGGTGCCTTGGTGGAAGAGTGGGGTAACATCTCACAGCAAGAACTGTCAAATCTGGTGTAGTCCATGAGGAGGAGATGCACTGCAGTACTTAATGCAGCTGGTGGCCACACCAGATACTGACTGTTACTTTTGACCCCCCCTTTGCTCAGGGACACATTATTCAATTTCTGTTAGTTACATGTCTGTGGAACTTGCTCAGTTTATGTCTCAGTTGTTGAATCTTATGTTCATACAAATATTTACACATGTTAAGTTTGCGGAAAATAAACGCAGTTGACAGTGAGAGGACGTTTCTTTTTTGCTGATTATATGTATACATACATACATACACTTAGGTTGGAGTCATTAAAACTAATTTATCAACCACTCGAAACATTTCTTGTTAACAAACTATAGTTTTGGGAAGTCAGTTAGGACATCTACTTTGTGCATGACAAGTAATTTTTCAAACAATTGTTTACAAACAGATTATTTCACTTAATCACAATTCCAGTGGGTCAGAAGTTTACATACACTAAGTTGACTGTGCCTTTAAACAGCTTGGAAAATTCCAGAAAATTAGATCATGGCTTTAAAAGCTTCTGATAGACTAATTGACATAATTTGAGTCAATTGGAGGTGTACCTGTGAATGTATTTCAAGGCCTACCTTCAAACTCAGTGCCTCTTTGCTTGACATCATGGGAAAATCAAAAGAAAATCAGCCAAGACCTCAGAAAAGAATTGTAGACCTCCACAAGTCTGGTTCATCATTGGGAGCAATCTCCAAACGCCTGAAGGAACCAAGTTCATCTGTACAAACAATAGTACGCAAGTATGAACACCATGGGACCACGCAGCCGTCATACCGCTCAGGAAGGAGACGCGTTCTGTCTCCTAGACATGAACGTATTTTGGTGCAAAAAGTGCATATCAATCCCAGAACAAAAGCAAAGGACCTTGTGAAGATGCTTGAGGAAACAGGTACAAATGTATCTATATCCACAGTAAAACGAGTCCTATATCGACATAACCTGAAAGGCCGCTCAGCAAGGAAAAGTCACTGCTCCAAATCCGCCATAAAAAAGACAGACTACGTTTGCAACTGCACATGGGGACAAAGATCGTACTTTTGAGAAATGTCCGCTGGTCTGATGAAACAAAAATAGAACTGTTTGGCCATAATGACCATCGTTATGTTTGGAGGGAAAAGGGGGAGGCTTGCAAACCGAAGAACACCATCCTAACCGTGAAGCACAGGGGTGGCAGCATCATGTTGTGGGGGTCCTTTTGCTGCAGAAGGGACTGGTGCACTTCACAAAATAGATGGCATCATGAGGAAGGAAAATGATGTGGACATATTGAAGCAAAATCTCAAGACATCAGTCAGGAAGTTAAAGCTTGGTCGCAAATGGGTCTTCCAAATGGACAATGACCCCAAGCATACTTCCAAAGTTGTGGCAAAATGGATTAAGGACAACAAAGGTACTGGAGTGGCCATCAAAGCCCTGACCTTAATCCTATAGAAAATGTGTGGGCAGAACTGAAAAAGTGTGTATGAGCAAGGAAGCCTACAAACCTGACTCAGTTACACCAGCTCTGTCAGGAGGAATGAAGTGATGATCCTAACTGACCTAAGACTGGGAATTTTTATTAGGATTAAATGTCAGGTACTGTGAAAAACTGAGTTTAAATGTATTTAGCTAAGGTGTATATACACTTCAACTGTATCTAAAACACACACGGAAAGTATTCAGACGCCTTCCCTTTTTCCAGATGTTGTTATGTTACAGTTTTATTCTAAAATTGATTATTTCCTTCCCCTTGTCAATTCATACACAATATCCCATAATGACAAAGCGAAAACAAGTTATACATTTTTGCATGTTTATTAAAACTAAAGGAACAGAAATATCTTATTTGACAGTACCAGTCAAAAGTTGACACATTTACTCATTCAAGAGTTTCTTCAATTTTTACTACTACTTTTTACTTCTTAACTTTCTACATGGTAGAATAATAGTAAAGACATCCAAACTATGAAATAACGCATATGGAATCATGTAGTAAGTAAAAAAAGTGTTAAACAAATCAAAATATATTTTATATTGGAGATTCTTCAAAGTAGCCACCCTTTGCCTTGATGACAGCTTTGCACACTCTTGGCATTCTCTCAACCAGCTTCACCTGAAATGCTTTTCCAACAGTCTTTAAGGAGTTCCCACATATGCTGAGCATTTGTTGGCTGCTTTTCTTTCACTCTGTAGTCCAACTCATCCCAAATCATCTCCATTGGCTTGAGGTCGGGTGATTGTGGAGGCCAGGTCATCTGACACAGCACTCCATCACTCTCCTTCTTGGTCAAATAGCCCTTACACAGCCTGGAGGTGTGTTTTGGGTCATTGTCCTGTTGAAAAACAAATGATAGTGGGACTAAGCGCAAACCAGATGGGATGACGCATCACTGCAGAATGCTGTGTTAGCCATGCTGGTTAAGTGTGCCTTGAATTCTAAATAAATCAACAACAGTGAACAGCAAAGCACCCCCACACCACCTCCTCCATGCTTCACTTTGGGAACCACACATGCAGAGATCCTCCGTTCACCTACTTTGCGTCTCACAAAGACACGGCGATTGGAACCAAACATCTCAAATTTGGACAGATTTCCACCTGTTTAATGTCCATTGCTCGTGTTTCTTGGCCCAAGCAACTCTTCTTGTTGGTGTCCTTTAGTAGTGGTTTCTTTGCAGCAATTCGACCACGAAGGCCTGATTCACGCAGTCTCCTCTGAACAGTTGATGTTGAGATGTGTCTGTAACTTCAACTCTGAAGCACTTATTTGGGCTGCAATTTGAGAACTGGTAACTCTAATGAACTTATCCTCTGCAGCAGAGGTAACTCTGGGTCTTTCCTGTGGCAGTCCCCATGAGAGCCAGTTTCATCATAGCACTTGATAGTTATTGCGAATGCACTTGAAGAAGCGTTCAAAATTCCTGACATTTTCCATATTGACTGACCATGTCTGAAAGTAACGGACTGTAATTTCTCTTTGCTTATTTGAGCTTTTCTTGCCATAATATGGACTTGTCTTTTACCAAATAGAGCCATCTTCTGTATACCACCCTTACCTTGTCACAACACAACTGATTGTCTTAAATGCATTAAGGTAAGAAATTCCACAAATGAACTTTTAACAAGACACACCTGTTAATTGAAATGCATTCCAGGTGACTACCTCATGAAGCTGGTTGAGAGAATGCCAAGAGTGTGCAAAGCTGTCATCAACGCAAAGGGTGGCTACTTTGAAGAATCTCAAATATAAAATATGGAGATTTGTTTACATTTTTTTTGCTTACTACGTGATTCCCCATATGTATTATTTCATAGTTTTGATGTCTTCACTATTATTCTACAATATAGAAAAAAGTTAAAATAAAGAAAATTGATTGGTACTGTACGTATTCAGACCCTTTGCCTATGAGACTCGAAATTGAGCTCAGGTGCATCCTGTTTCCATTGATTTACCTGTGGTAAATTCAATTGACTGGACATAATTTGGAAAGGCACACACCTGTCTATATAAGGTCCCACCATTGACAGTTCATGTCAGAGCAAAAACCAAGCCATGAGGTCAAAGGAATTGTCCGTAGAGCTCCGAGAGAGGATTTTGTCGAGGCACAGATCTGGGGAAGGGTTCCAAACAATGTCTGCAGCATTGAAGGTCACCAAAAACACAGTTGCCTCCATCTTTCTTAAATGGAGGAAGTTTGAAACCACCAAGGCTCTACCTAGAGTTGGCCACTCAGCCAAACTGAGCAATCGGGGGAGAAGAGCCTTGGTCAGGGAGGTGACCAAGACCCCGATGGTCACTCAGAGTTCCAGAGTTCCTCTGTGAAGATAGGAGAACCTTCCAGAAGGACAACCATCCCTGCAGCACTCCACCAATCAGGCCTTTATGGTAGTGGCAAGACGGAAGCCACTCCTCAGTAAAAGGCACATGACAGCCCGCTTGGAGTTTGATTATGCTTAAAAGTAGGCCTGTAGGCTACCTGGCCTGCGCGCAAATGTAGGAATAGGAATGTGCCCATTTGGGGATCTGATAGTATTTCTGATTGGCTGTAGAGCTTCTCAAAGTCATGTTTTCTTCACCTAAATAGCAAGCAAACAAAGTCTGTTTTTACATCCATTGAGAATGACAATAGTTCCTCAATGTATTTTTAAAATCTTTCCAGCTCTCTCCCTTTCGATAACCACTCAGCGTGAAAGGGAAAAATGTCCTGCTCCGGTCCAGTGGAAACATCATCAAATAGGCCTACCTGATTACTTATCAGTGCTTGACTTAGACAAATAGGTTCCGGTTCTCATTTTTGGTGCTGGTACTGTTTAAGTGCAGGAGCTCCACAATACTTTTGAGCTAATATTCTATTAGAGGAACAGGAGCTCAAGCAGTAGAGCATTTGAGGTGTCGGTACTCAGCTCTAGTGAGATCCTGCCCAAGTCAAGCACTGCTTCTTATCCCTTGCGTAAATAGCCTACAGCTGTGTCTGTCCTGAGCTCACTGGCACAGAAACTGAGGGCACAGAATATTTTATACAATGTTTCAAGTTCGTTGCAGACAGGCCATGCATATCCAATGTGATTTATAGGTTATTTATTTTTAAAATCAGAATATTTTCTACTTGCAGGCTGCAATGTTTTTAT
This sequence comes from Salmo trutta, assembly GCF_901001165.1. Taxonomy (NCBI): domain Eukaryota; kingdom Metazoa; phylum Chordata; class Actinopteri; order Salmoniformes; family Salmonidae; genus Salmo; species Salmo trutta. The sequence goes on along the minus strand of NC_042977.1, from coordinate 35,509,639 downwards.
TTGTTGTCTTTATGTAGGCAATTTTTTTTTTACATAGTTGGCAATGGCAATAGGAGTCACTTTTTAGGTTTGTATGATTTTTATTCAAATTTGGATAGAATTTGGTTTAATCACATAACAATGATTTTGAGATATGAAGACATTATAAACAAACTGTTCCACAAAAATGTGCTCATGGAAACCATAACTGGCACACAGATGGGTAGAAATAGTAAGATAAATTGGCATTCCACATGAGAAAGGTTGCCGACTCCTCATTTAGCCTATTACCGGCAACTTCAGGAGAGGAATGGCAGAATCTACAAAAGCCAGCAGGAGAGGGAGGAGAATGGTTGGGTCAAGTTTAGGTTTTTCTTCGGATAATCTAGATCTCTGGCTCCCTCGAGTCATTTGTGTTTTATTTCATCAAACAGTAAGCTTAAAGCCTTAGACAAGCTCAATGCATATAGTTGACTTTATTAAAACACAGTGTCTATATAGGGAAATATACTCAACAAAAACAAATTGGGCGAATCGAACAGACAACTTTCGGGCAACTAAGATGTATTTCTTTTTTTGGTCCCTGACAGCCCTAATGTGGATGCTTCCATGATTATGGATAATCCTGAATGAATCGTGAATAATTATTAGTGAAAAGTTAGAGGATCAAAGATCATACCCCCAAGACATGCTTACCTCCCCATGTTAATGGTGAGAGGTTAGCAAGTCTTGGTAGTATGATCCTTGACCCTCTAATTAAATTCAGACCTCACTATAGATAACACACATCCAAAAATGAACATGACTGGTGTAAACCATACCTGATTGTCGTCCGTCTCGCTCTTCTTCAGTCTGCCATGTAAGGCTGTACCCTTCAGCTCCTGTGGAGAGGTGACAGACAACCTCAGCAGAGATATATAAAACATTTCACATACGGTAAGGAGCAGCAGTTTGAGCCGTTTGCCTACCTCTTCAGTGGGTCTGGGAGGAACTGCTGGCTGTGTTTCAGTTCTCTCCTTCCTCTCTCTCTGGATCAGGTTGCTTTTGACCTGACAAGGACACTCACAGTCAATCACTGTTCTGTTCCTGTGACTTTGTGGGAGTTAGAGAAGCAATGGCTGGTGGGAACTTTAGGAAAAGGTGGAGACAAGGAAGAGAGGGGACTTTCGAAAGAGAGATGCAACTTTGATTGTGTGTATGGTCTTGTTCTTCTATCCTCCCCACAAGGATAGTAAAACAAAGAACATTTCCAATGTCCCCACAATCACAAAGGCTATTTTCAGTTTAGGGTTTATGTTTAGAATTATGGTTAGTGGTTAGGGTAAATAAGATTTTGAATGGAAATCAATTTTAGGTCCCCGCTAGGATAGTAGAACAAGTGTGTGTGGTATACATTATGTAACAAACAGACTGTTTTTTGCTTTTCCTCTTCCTGCCTCTCCTTGTCCCCGAGTAACTTTGTATCTTCAGTGTCCTTCTGAACAAGGAAAGTCATTGTTATTTTAAAGGGATCATCCTTCTCACCATATTCATTAACACATCTCTGCAGCATCACCACTTGCACTGAACTCAAAAACACCAACACAAACCGCCACCATCACGACTATGAAAACATCACGCCATCATGATCCTAACGAACATTTCACAAAAATCATCGATACAAGCACCACCACCAAGAGTTAATTAAATTCATTGGAATCTTAACTGTAGTTAAAGAGTGTCATACATTGTGTCACATAACAGCATTGCCCTCTTTCCACACTAGGCTGCTCATTGTGGATTCATTCACAGAGGATTTAGAAAAATACACAGAAGGATTGGTCAATGGTCATGGTTCTTGTATTAAAGAAAACCTATTGTAGCGAATTCGGGGGGTAGCACAAACCGGATCTCGAGCCCGGATCCGGCGACTGTCAAGGCAACACCTTAACCGTTATGCCAAGAGGTCTTGACGAGGTTGCTAGGTGTTGGGTCGGTCACTACATTATACTCTCTTCCTTTGGGAAAGAATGTCCCCGCGCTTTTCAATACTATACCAAGTCCCTCGTGTGCACGCCTCTCCGATGGCCTAACGGGCACCCTCCCACTTCCGACACCAGTGTAGTGAATTCGCGGGGTAGCCCCGACCAGGACTCAAACCCAGGTCCAGCAACAGTCAAGCAAACAGTTAACCCCTTGATGAGGTCGCTAGGTGTTGGGTTGTTCGTATCAATATGTAGGCTACTCAGTTTCACCATAATTTAACTCACGAAAAAAAACTTGCCCACGGTTGGCTCAGTGTGAACTACAATTCCTACGCTAGGTTTTATCGTTTAGAAAAACGCATCAATCATAGCTTGCAAAGCGGTTTTCGAAACATATGATGATATGAATGTGAAAGATAAGGGGCATAACAGCGAGAAAGAATCTTTCAAATAAAAATACACACTTCCTGTAGTAGTTTTGCACAGATCCATATGCTCTGTGTGCCTCCAGTTAACTACACTCCCTGCCCAGTTAGTGCATTCAGAAAGTATTCAGACCCCTTGACATTTTGTTACAGCCTTATTTTAAAATTCATTCAATTGTTTTCCTCAAGCTACATACACTACCCCATAACGACAAAGCGAAAACAGGCTTTTAAATTGTTTTGCAAATGTATTACAAATAAAACAGAAATACCTTACATAAGTATTCAGACCCTTTGCTATGAGACTCGAAATTGAGCTCAGGCACATCCGGTTTCCATTGATCACGCTTGAAATGTTTCTACAACTGGATTGGAGTACACCTGTGGTAAATTCAATTGATCGGACATGATGTGGAAAGGCACACACCTGTCTATATAAAAAGGTCCCACAGTTGACAGTGCATGTCAGAGAAAAAACCAAGCCATGAGGCTGAAGGAATTGTCCGTAGAGCTCCGAGACAGGAATGTGTTGAGGCACAAATCTGGCGAAAGGTACCAAAAGAATTCTGTAGCATTGAAGGTCCCCAAGAACACAGTGGCCTCCATTATTAAATGGAAGAAGTTTGGAATCACCAAGATTCTTCCTAGAGCTAGCCGCCCGGCCAAACTGAGCAATCGGGGGAGAAGGGCCTTGGTCAGGGAGGTGACCAAGAACCCAATGGTCACTCTGACAGAGTTCCAAAATTCCTCTGTGGAGATGGGAGAACCTTCCAGAAGTACAATCATCTCTGCAGCACCGATCAGGCATTTATGGTAGAGTGGCCAGACAGAAGCCACTCCTCAGTAAAAGGCACATGACTGCCCACTTGGAGTTTGCCAAAAGGCACCTAAAGGACTCTTAGACCATGAGAAACAAGATTCTCAGGTCTGATGAAATCAAGATTGAACTCTTTGGCCTGAATGCCAAGCGTCACATCTGGAGGAAACCTGGCACCATCCCTACAGTGTAGCATGGTGGTGGCAGCATCATGCTGTGGGGATTTTTCGGTGGCAGGGACTGGGAGACTAGTCAGGATCAAGGGGAAGATGAACAGATTAAAGTAAAAAAATAAAAAGAAATACTCCAGAGCGCTTAGGACCTCAGAATGGGGCACAGGTTCACCTTCCAACAGGAGAACAACTTTAAGAAAACAGCCAAGACAATGCAGGAGTGGCTTCGGGACATGTCTTGGAATGTCCTTGAGTGGCCCAGCCACAGCCCGGACTTGAACCTGATCAAACATCTCTGGAGAGACCTGAAAATAGCTGTGCAGCGACACTCCCCATCCAAGCTGACAAAGATTGAGAGGATCTGCAGAGAAGAATGGGAAACTCCCCACATACAGGTGTGCCAAGCTTGTAGCGTCATACCCAGGAAGAATCGAGGCTGTAGTCACTGCCAAAGATGCTTCTACAAAGTACTGAGTAAAGGGTCTGAATACCTATGTAAATGTGATTTCAGTTTTTTATACGTTTTCTAAAAACCTGTTTTTTTCTGTCATTATGGGGTATGTGGTATGTGTGTAGGTTGATGATAAAAAAATAAAAATAAACTTTAATCCATTTTAGAATAAGGCAAAGGGGTCTGAATACTTTCCGAATGCACTGTATGCTTACACACAGATGTTCAAAGCACGCTAGATAACGGAAAGCACAGATGGCTGCCTCGGTTAACACGCGCTGTAACATGAAGATACGGCCGCGCAGAAACCCTAAAAGATGTGTCGTACTATACTAATATATATATATATATATAAAAATAAAAGATGCATTCCTTGTTTCCAAAACCGTACCGTAATTTGCGTTACCTTTTAGAGAAGGCCTCGGGGCTCAGAAGTCCCACGATAAGTAGATTGATTAAACTCGACGATTTAGGATGGAGTTGAGAAGCAACTATTGAAGCTCCGACATCACAATTTCGTTTTTATAAGAAACGACTGGTTTCAGCACCCAGAGAATAGCCCCCAATGACGGAAGACAGACTGGACTACCTGTGCTAATTAGCCATCTGCGTCTCTGAACACTAGTGTGTAAACGGAAGACTGACGCCACAGAAAAATATTGACGGCTGCAAATGTTTTAAAACAATGTATTTTTTTTGTGTAGTGCAGCTGTACCTGCCATGGTTATTATAATTTGTAAAATGTCATTTTGTTTTTAAAACAATAAATTGTCGTGTCTTGTAAGCCCATGTGGGCTGGGCACCGGTAGGTGTATGACTCTTAAATCAATCATATTAACCAACCATGTGTGTATTTTGCATTTGTGAAATGATTTTGATGTGATAGGAAAGTCGAGGGATTTATGTTCATAAAACCGTAAGGCAATTGAGAATCGATTAAGGTTTAGATGGAGTATTTAGCGGGTTTGGCTTCCAGAGCCATTTCGCCTATAAACGGAACATTTAATGTCCTTTGATGACTAACTTTAGGCTTCTTTAGTCCATTATTGGGCTATGATGGGCTAACCATGACTTCTCCCTCGCACTCCAAATACACAATGGCATCGCCCTTTCCGATACTGTCAACACAAATGTTAACTATCTCTCATTATACAGGAGCAATTTATGGTCAGTTTAAAATGTACACCATTGTTTTCCAACACATTGTTGCGGACACCACAGATCAAAACATCACTTAAACGTATAACCAAAACAGTTCCAACGTGAATCCCTTAGCCTCTTACCATTACAACTACCTACTGGTTGTTTGTCTGTGATCTTCAAGCAATATACGCGTTGACAGCCTTTTTCGATCGTAAAAGTTGCTGAAATGTAGGCTGTGCTGAATAGTTGTTCGTCGGTTTCGACTCGCACTGACGTCAGTTTATTAGACTACCAGTTGGCTTGATTCTTTACCAGTTGTTGAACTTTTCTTTCTAGTCTGTAACACTAGCTAAAGTGTGTTACGTCACATATGTAATAATAACTATGTTTGCTTCCATTACTTCTTCTTCTTCTTCTTTAAGGTTTATTGGCAGAGTACACCCAAAAAGCTGTATTGCTGCCACCTAATGAGCGGGATGAAGACAAAAAGATCCCAAAAATGGGAACATTCTTGGATTGGGGGGAATATCCATACAAACTACCAACAACAACAAAAACACGTAAAAAAAAGAAAGAAAAAAGGGTGACATCTTCCATTGCCAATACCCCTTGTATATCTTCCGCTGTGAACTCCTGAAGTCCCAGATACTTTTCAGCTGCAGCCACATTGATGTCCAACTTCTTCGATATTTATGCCATACAGTTAATAGCAGTTGCAATGAATGCTACAAAATCCACCTTTTTAACCCACAGCGTATCCCGTTCTCTTGTTTGACGCAGAAGCGACCTTGGCTGCAGTCCTACTAGGTTATTTTCACCCCCTCAGCTCTCGTGCTAGCCAGTTTCTCTCGGGGAATCCCTGTCGCAACCGGATGCAGTTTGATTGCCATTTTAAGTGGAGGTCCAATTCACCAACATTGCCCTCTTGGCCCTCAATTTAGCTCGAGGGAGCGAGTAAAGAACTTTGATCCCTTGTGGGGTTGATATGACACGCAATTCAACGCAAACTGTAGTCACGTGTCATACTCCGGTGGCCGCAAAGTGTCACATTTAATCAACACGGCTGCATTTTAGTCATGTCAGACAAAATTATGACGCTAGCTTGCTAAAAAATGTATGTAGATGAAATTGATTGTAGCGTTTGCAAATTGGCTTAGTTTCATACTGAGGAGCATATAAAACATTGCTAGCTTCATAAACATGTTTTTTGGAATTCTGACATTTATTGGAATAAATGAGCAAACTATGAAACTAGCTAGCTAACTCCCTGACAGGAGTGCAGGCTAGCTACGGTAGCTTGCTAAGTACATTCATAGCTTCAGGTTGGTTGTTTTTATGCTCAATTTCAAGATTTTCACCAAGGACGTTGCCTCTCCGATCATCACTCTCCCTCGCTTGGGCAAGGGACATTTAAGGTATATTCGGATGTGACGATGTAAAACGTCATTCAAGGGCTGAGGGTTTAGGGCCGAGTCGGGCTGTCTACTTTGAGTTTGGACTGCAGCCCATATCTTCAACACAGTAATTTGCTTTCAAAACTATTTTGGTTGCCTCCGCAAAGGACAGGGGTGGGGGCCACAAAAAATCTGAACTCATCATAAGGTGCCGCAGTTGCTCCCAGGTCTGTGTACCCACAACCACGTTTCCAATACTGAACTTCATAACAAGTATTTGTTTTATAACTAACCCAAGATAAACCACAGCCTGTTGTTTCCAATGGGAGCAAATGAATCAGTGGGCAGAGCCAAGCACGAGCTAGTGAGATCCTATTGGCGCATTCTAGTGTTCATTCGCCTTTTTCCCATTAGGGAATGCCTACTCTGAAGTGCACGTGTGCAATAATCAATTCGCCCTTGCGCTCCTTCTAAAAAACAAAATGTTTTGAAACTTTGGCAAAGGGTAAAGTCTGCAAAACGCAGTCTATTCTGTTACATATTCTAGTTTTGGAAACAGAAAACTGTATGGAGATTAAATGTTTAATCGATGAGAAAATGAGCAGACGTTCATCTCGCTCCATCTTCTCCCACTGCCGGCCACTGGGCTTCCTCTCATAACCATATTTGGTAGTGAGAGGAAACGCCAACCAGATGCTTCACATGTATACATCCGGTGAAATATCTGGCTCATTCTTCTTTCCATCTGTGGTTATTAGGTTAGTTTATACAAAACGTCTATGAGACTGGTTGGCTGACAACATCACCAAAATTATGTGCGTGCATTGATGGGGCCAGAAGCCTTGCATTGTTATGATTCTGAACGGTCTAGCAACAATGAAAATAAGCTACCATGTGGGGAATCATAGGTGGCTCGTTTTATCTTGTTCTTGATACCAGGCATGTATTCAGGTCCATTCTAGCATGGTCAGATAGAAGCCCTCCCACCCGGGTCATCACTATCAGAAGGAGGACGAGGAAATGGCAACTGTGCTCAAGTCTGAAATTGTGGCAAGTGAATTGTGTGACAATTAATGGACAATAGTGAAATCAAAGAATGGAACAAAACGAGCAAAAATTGTAGAAGACAAAGACCGGTGCAATAATGCATTTCTTATTGGACTGCGTTTTTGGGACAAGGAGATTCATTTGGGAAATCCATTTGTAATATCGAGGACTGTGAAGAAAGCAGTGGGAAAGTTGGATTCAATCAAGGTGACTAGAACTGCCTTGTTTTGGTTAATTGTGTTGATGAAGAACAGAAGAACCGGGCACTGGATCTGTCAAAATTGCCACCTCAGAAGTAATGTGAAACTAGGAAAAAACACATATGGAATCATGTAGTAACCAAAAAAGTGTTAAACTAATCAAAATATATATTATATTCTTCAAAGTAGCCACACTTTGCTTTGACGACTGCTTTGCACACTCTTGGCATTCTCTCAACCAGCTTCACCTGGAATGCTTTTCCAACAGTCTTTAACTAGTTCCCACATATTCTGAGCATTTGTTGGCTGCTTTTCCTTCACTCTGCGGTTCAACTCAACCCCGAACCATCTCAATTGGGTTGAGGTCGGGTGATTGTTGAGGCCAGGTCATCTGATGCAGCACTCCATCACTCCTTTTCTTGGTCAAATAGCCCTTACAAAGCCTGGACATGTGTTGGGTCATTGTCCTATTGAAAAACAAATGATAGGCCCACTAAGAGCAAACCAGATGGGATGGCGTATCGCTGCAGAATGCTGTGATAGCCATGCAGGTTAAGTGTGCCTTGAATTCTAAATAAATCACTGACAGTGTCACCAGAATAGCACCCCCACACCACCACACCTCCTCATCCATGCTTCACAGTGGGAACTACACATGCAGAGATCATACGTTCACCTACTCTGCGTCTCACGAAGACACGGCGATTGGAACCAAAAATCTCATATTTGGACTCATCAGACCAAAGAACATATTTTCACCGGTCTAATGTCCATTGCTCGTGTATCTTGGCCAAAGCAAGTATCTTCTTCTTATTGGTGTCCTTTAGTAGTGGTTTATTTGCAGCAATGGCCTGATTCATGCAGTCTCCTCTGAACAGTTGATGTTGAGATGTGTCTGTTACTTGAATTCTGTGAAGCTTTCCCCTGCAGCAGAGGTAACTCTGGGTCTTCCTTTCCTGTGGCGGTTCTCATGAGAGCCAGTTTCATCATAACGCTTGATGGTTTTTGCGACTGCACTTGAAGACATTTTCCGTATTGACTGACTTTTATGTCTTAAACTGTCGTTTCTCTTTGCTTATTTGAGCTGTTCTTGCCATAATATGGACTTGGTATTTTACCAAATAGGGCTATCTTCTGTATACCAACCCTACCATGTCACAACACAACTGATTGGCTCAAACGCATTAACCTGTTGGGGATAGGGGGCAGTATTTGCACGGCCGGATAAAAAACGTACCCGATTTAATCTGGTTACTACTCCTGCCCAGTAACTAGAATATGCATATAATTGATTTGGATAGAAAACACCCTAAAGTTTCTAAAACTGTTTGAATGGTGTCTGTGAGTATAACAGAACTCATTTGGCAGGCCAAAACCTGAGAAGATTCCAAACAGGAAGCGCCCTCTCTGACTATTTCTTGGCCTTCTTGATCATCTCTATCCAAAACAGGGGATCTCTGGCATAACGTGACATTTTCTAATGCTCCCATAGGCTCTCAGAAGGCGCCAGAACGTTGAATGATGACTTTGCAGGCCATGGCTGAAAAACAGTAGCGCATTTGGTAAGTGGTCGATCTGAGAACAATGAGACTGGGGCGTGCGTGCACGAGACTCCACCATGTTTACATTTTCAGTCTTTGAACGAAAACAGGGTTTCCCGGTTGGAATATTATCACTTTTTTACGAGAAAAATCGCATAAAAATTGATTTTAAACAGCGTTTGACATGCTTCGAAGTACGGTAATGGAATATTTTGAATTTTTTTGTCACGAAACGCTCCGGGCGCGTCACCCTTCTTTACCCTTCGGATAGTGTCTTGAATGCACAAACAAAACGCCGCTATTTGGATATAACTATGGATTATTTGGAACCAAACCAACATTTGTTATTGAAGTAGAAGTCCTGGGAGTGCATTCTGACGAAGAACAGCAAAGGTAATCCAATTTTTCTTATAGTAAATCTGAGTTTGGTGAGTACCAAACTTGGTGGGTGTCAAAATAGCTAGCCTGTGATGGCCGGGCTATCTACTCAGAATATTGCAAAATGTGCTTTCACCGAAAAGCTATTTTAAAATCGGACATAGCGATTGCATAAAGGAGTTCTGTATCTATAATTCTTAAAATAATTGTTATGTTTTTTGTGAACGTTTATCGTGAGTAATTTAGTAAATTCACCGGAAGTGTTCCGTGGGAATGCTAGTCACATGCTAGTCACATGCTAATGTAAAAAGCTGGTTTTTGATATAAATATGAACTTGATTGAACAAAACAAGCATGTATTGTATAACAATGTCCTAGGAGTGTCATCTGATGAAGATCATCAAAGGTTAGTGCTGCATTTAGCTGTGGTTTTGGCTTTTGTGACATTATATGCTAGCTTGAAAAATGGGTGTCTGATTATTTCTGGCTGGGTACTCTGCTGACATAATCTAATGTTTTGCTTTCGTTGTAAAGCCTTTTTGAAATCGGACAGTGTGGTTAGATTAACGAGAGTCTTGTCTTTAAAATGCTGTAAAATAGTCATATGTTTGAGAAATTGAAGTAAGGTTCCTTCTTAACCCATAGAGGTTAAGAAGGAAAGAAATTTCACAAATTAACTTTTAATAAGGCACACCTGTTAATTGAATTGCATTCCAGGTGACTACCTCATGATTGAGGTACTGGTTGAGATAATGCCAAGAGCGTGCAAAGCTGTCATCAAGGCAAACGGTGGCTACTTTGAAGAATCTCAAATATAAAATATATGTTGATTTGTTTAACACTTTTTTGGTTACTACATGATTCTATATGTGTTATTTCATAGTTTTGATATCTTCACTATTATTCTACAATGTAGAAAATAGCAAAAATAAAGACTGGTATTGTAGATGACGAGTACCTTAGTCAGAAAATCCCAGTAGTGGTCAGTGCACGTCGCCTGACCCATATGGTAAATGGAAGGAAGGAGAAAAACCTATTGATATTTTTGTTTGAGGAGAATCTACCTGAATATGTGAAGCTTGCATTGGTGAGGTATGTGGTGAGAGCATTTGTGTCCAAACCATTACAGTGTAGGAATTGTAAAGGATATGGTCACGTGTCAAACGTTTGCAGACGGGAGAAGTATATTACTGAAGAATCTGTCAATGGAAAATGTGGCAACTGTGGTGGGGGTCATACCCCGGACTTCCTTGAGTGCCCTGTTAGACTGAAGGACTTCCTTGAGTGCCCTGTTAGACTGAAGGATGTCAAGGTGTCAAGGATCAGGGCTGTGCAGCACATCTATGTGGAGGCGGTGAAGAGAGTCGAAGGGGCAAGAGACAACGGTGTTGAAGATATGGTAGTGGATGCATTTCAACCAGTTGCTAGTGTTTAAAGTCAATCGAGTGATCTGGATACACTCATTAGCCACAGTGATTAATTGTACAGCACAAGTGTCTAAGAAGTCGAAGAAGCTGGACATCATTACATCTGCGGCCGATAAGTTTTTGGGGCTCCAAGACTTCACTGCAGAAGCACTTTATCCACATTATTTCCTTTTATTATCCTTATTAGTTTTATGTGTCAACACAAACTCATCTTCAAGGTCTGCATATTTCTCAAGAGTGAGATCCTTGTGCTCATAAATGTAGGTAGCAACCCTTTTTTAATTGTTGAATGGCACGAGAAGTATGAGTGTCTTTAAATCCTCAAGGTCTTTGACCTCTTGACAACCATACCAAACACTGTTGATTAATGGCGCCGGAGGGGATGGCTGCCGTTTTACGGGCTCCTAACCAATTGTGCTTATTTTGTACATATTTTTGATGCTACCGTCTCTTATGACCGAAAAGAGGTTCTGGATATCAGAACAGCGATTGCTCACCTCGAACTGGAAGAAGATTTTTCCTTTAATGAGTCTGACGCAAAGGATAATGTTGCTCCCAGACAAGGCCCAAATCCCAGTCATTCGCATGAAGAAAATAAGAAAATACAGGGGACGCAGATCAGGGTGCCTTGTGTGTTATCCAATCGGCAAAAAATTCTCACAAGGCACCCTGGTCTGCGTCCCCTGTATTTTCTTATTCTTTTGCCTCACCCTCTCAACAACACTTTGCGTCAGACTCATTAAAGGAAAAATCTTCTTCCAGTTCTGTTCTGTCCTGCTGACTGTATATTATCCGTCTCGTGGTTCAACCACGACTCAGTGAAACACAAGATATTACAGTTTTTAATGTCCTGTTGGTAGGAAAGTCTCGAACGGAGCTCATCCAGTTTATTCTCCAGTGATTGCACGCTGGGCAATAGAACGGATGGTACAGTTGGGATGAGGTTGGAGAAAAAAGGCACAGCACACCAACATTAAAACCTCATCCCTCATCCTACCAACAGGACATTAAAAACTGTAATATCTTATGTTTCACTGAGTTGTGGCTGAACGACGACACGTATAATATACAGTTAGCTGGGTTTTCCGTGCATCAGCAGGACAGAACAGCTACGTCCAGTAAGACGAGGGGTGGGGGGGATGTCTACAGTGGCAAGTATAGAAGTATGCGAACCCTTTGGAATTACCTGGATTTCTGCATAAATTGGTCATAAAATTTGATCTGATCTTCATCTAAGTCAAAACAATAGACAAACACAGTTAAACTAATAACACACAAACAATTATATGTTTTCATGTCTTTATTGAACACACCATGTAAACATTCACAGTGTAAGGTTGAAAAAGTATGTGAACCCTTGGATTTAATAACTGATTGACAGTTAACCCTCCTTTGGCAGCAATAAACTCAACCAAACGTTTTCTGTAGTTGCGGATCAGACCTGCACAACGGTCAGGAGGAAATTTGGACCATTCATCTTTACAAAACTGTTTCAGTTCAGCAATATTATTCTTAGGATGTCTTGTGTGAACCACTCTCGGGGTCATGCCACATCATTTTAAATCGGGTTGAGGTCAAGACTCTGACTAGGCCACTCCAGAAGGTGTATTTTATTCTGTTGTAGCCATTCTGTTGTTGATTTACTCCTGTGTTTTGGGTCGTTGTCCTGTTGCATCACCCAACTTCTGTTGAGCTTCAATTGGCGGACAGATAGTCCTACATTCTCCTGCAAAATGTCTTGATAAACTTGGGAATTCATTTTTCCATTGATGATGGCAAGCTGTCCAGGCCCTGAGGCAGCCCCAAACCATGATGCTCCCTCCTCCATACTTTACAGTTGGGATGAGGTTTTAATGTTGGTGTGCTGTGCCTTTTTTCTCCACACATAGTGTTGTGTGTTCCTTCCAAACAACTCAACTTTAGTGTAATCTGTCCATAGAATATTTTTGCCAGAAGCGCTGTGGAACATCCAATTGATCTTTTGTGAACTTCAGACGTGCAGCAATGTTTTTTTGGACAGCAGTGGCTTCTTCCCTGGTGACAGCCACTCCTAGGGAGAGTAGCAACAGTGCTGAACTTTATCCATTTATAGACAATTTGTCTTTCCGTGGACTGATAAACATCAAGGCTTTTAGAGATACTTTTGTAATCCTTTACAGCTTTATGCAAATCAACAATTCTTAATCTTAGGTCTTCTGAGATCTCTTTTGTTTGAGGCATGGTTCACATCAGGCAATGCTTCTTGTGAAAAGCAAACTCAAATACATTTTGTGAGTGTTTTTAATAGGGCAGGGCAGCTCTAACCAACATCTCCAATCTCGTCTCATTGATTGGACTCCAGGTTAGCTGACTCCTGACTCCAATTAGCTTTTGGAAAAGCCATTAGCCTAGGGGTTCACATACTTGTTCTAACCTACACTGTGAATGTTTAAATTCTGTATTCAATATAGACAAGAAAAATACTATAATTTGTGTGTTATTAGTTTAAGCACATTGTGTTTGTCTATTGTGTCACGTTTGTCGTAGGAAGGAGACCAAAGTGCAGTGTGGGTATTGTTCCACATTCTTTTATTTAAATGTGAAACTTTGCAAAACAAACAATAAACTACAAAAAAACACAAACCATGACGAAAGATGTGCAACATGCACTAACTCAAAATAATCTCCCACAAACAAAGGTGGGATAAACAACTACTTAAATATGATCCCCAATTAGAGACAACGATGACCAGCTGCCTCTAATTGGGGATCATCCAAAAAAAACAACATAGAAAAACAGAAACTAGAACCAAACAACAGAACTAAATAAACTAGATAACCCCCCCCCCCCCCCCCCCAGTCCCACCCTGACCTACTCTACCATAGAAAATAAGAGCTCTCTATGGTCAGGACGTGACAGTACCCCCCCCCCCCCCAAAGGTGCGGGCTCCGGACGCAAAACCTGAAACCAAAAGGGAGGGTTGGGGGGTGTCTAGTGTTGGTGGCGGTTCTGGTGCAGGACGAAGAACCTTCTCATTCCGCGGATCCTCCCGCATCGGAGGCGGTTCTGGTGCAGGACGAAGAATCCTCTCTTCCTGTGGATCCGCCAGCATAGGAGGCGGCTCTGGTGCAGGACGAAGAACCCTCTCATCCTGCTCCGGGCCACGGGCCGTCTCAGGAGGCTCCGGGCTGCGGGCCGTCTCAGGAGGCTCCGGGCTGCGGGCCGTCTCAGGAGGCTTCGGGCCGCGGGCCGTCTCAGGAGGCTCCGGGCCGCGGGCCGTCTCAGGAGGCTCCGGGCTGCGGGCCGTCTCAGGAGGCTTCGGGCCGCGGGCCGTCTCAGGAGGTTCCGGACTGTAAAACGTCGCCGGAAGGAGTATACCACCTCAGTCACTGGCATCATCAATAAGTGCATCGAAGACGTCGTCCCCACAGTGACTGTACATACATATCCCAAACAGAAGCCATGGATACAGGCAACATCCGCACCGAGCTAAAGGCTAGAGCTGCCGCTTTCAAGGAGCGGGACACTAATCCGGACGATATTAAGAAGGCAGCAGTTACTCTTACTGGGGTCCGGCAAAATTAAGGCAGTTATACAATTTTAAAAACATTACAATACATTAATTACAGAATTCACAATACACTATGTGTGTGCGTTCAGGCCCATACTCTACACGATCACATATCTACAACGCAAAATCCATGTGTGCGTGTGTGTATAGTGCATATCTCTGATGGCATGTCTTGTGGGGTATGCATGGGTGTCTGAGCTGTGTGCTAATACTCTGCTCAAAAAAATAAAGGGAACACTTTAACAACACAATGTAACTCCAAGTCAATCACACTTCTGTGAAATCAAACTGTCCACTTAGGAAGCAACACTGATTGACAATAAATGTCACATGCTGTTGTGCAAATGGAATAGACAACAGGTGGAAATTATAGGCAATTAGCAAGACACCCCCAATAAAGGAGTGGTTCTGCAGGTGGTGACCACAGACCACTTCTCAGTTCCTATGTTTCCTGGCTGATGTTTTGGTCACTTTTGAATGCTGGCGGTGCTTTCACTCTAGTGGTAGCATGAGACGGAGTCTACAACCCACACAAGTGGCTCAGGTAGTGCAGCTCATCCAGGATGGCACTTCCCTGTAGCTCAGTTGGTAGAGCATGGTGTTTGCAACACCAGGGTTGTGGGTTCGATTCCCACGGGGGGCCAGCACAGAAAAAAATGTATGATATGTATGAAATTGTATGAAATGTATGCATTCACTACTGTAAGTCGCTCTGGATAAGAGCGTCTGCTAAATGACTAAAATGTCAAATGTAAATCAATGCGAGCTGTGGCAAGAAGGTTTGCTGTGTCTGTCAGCGTAGTGTCCAGAGCATGGAGGCGCTACCAGGAGACAGGCCAGTACATCAGGAGACGTAGAGGAGGCCGTAGGAGGGCAACAACCCAGCAGCAGGACCGCTACCTCCGCCTTTGTGCAAGGAGGAGCAGGAGGAGCACTGCCAGAGCCCAGCAAAATGACCTCCAGCAGGCCACAAATGTGCATGTGTCTGCTCAAACGGTCAGAAACAGACTCCATGAGGGTGGTATGAGGGCCCGACGTCCACAGGTGGGGGTTGTGCTTACAGCCCAACACCGTGCAGGACGTTTGGCATTTGCCAGAGAACACCAAGATTGGCAAATTTGCCACTGGCGCCCTGTGCTCTTCACAGATGAAAGCAGATTCACACTGAGCACATGTGACAGATTCTGGAGACGCCGTGGAGAACGTTCTGCTGCCTGCAACATCCTCCAGCATGACCGGTTTGGCGGTGGGTCAGTCATGGTGTGGGGTGGCATTTCTTTGGGGGGCCGCACAGCCCTCCATGTGCTCGCCAGAGGTAGCCTGACTGCCATTAGGTACCGAGATCCTCAGACCCCTTGTGAGACCATATGCTGGTGCGGTTGGCCCTGGGTTCCTCCTAATGCAAGACAATGCTGGAGTGTGTCAGCAGTTCCTGCAAGAGGAAGGCATTGATGCTATGGACTGGCCCGCCCGTTCCCCAGACCTGAATCCAATTGAGCACATCTGGGACATCATGTCTCGCTCCATCCACCAACGCCACGTTGCACCACAGACTGTCCAGGAGTTGGCGGATGCTTTAGTCCAGTTCTGGGAGGAGAAGCCTGTGGCATGTCGTTAATAAAGATTGCTTTTTTCAATGGGCCTAAATGGCTACCTTGGGGAATTCATGGTTCTACATGGATTATGTTTGAGAGGATTCCGTTAAGAACACACTGTGTTCTGTTCGACAAGTAACTCTTTATCAACATTATAGCAGGGTGTGTAAAGCCATAACACATCAATTTTTGCTGCAGCAGACTATGATCGATAATGTCAAAAGCTGCACTGAAGTCTAACCCTAACCCCCACAATCATTTTATCATCAATTTCTCTCAGACAATCAGTCATTTGTGTACGTGCCGTGTTTGTTGAGTGTCCTTCCCTATATGCGTGCTGAAAGTCTGTTGTCAATTTGTTTACTGTAAAATAGCATTGTATCTGGTCAAACACACATTTTTTCCAGAAGTTCACCAAGGGTTGGTAACAGGCTGATTGGTCGGCTATTTGAGCCAGTAAGGGGGGCTTTACTATTCTTGGATAGTGGAATAACTTCAGCTTCCCTCTAGGCCTGAGGGCACACGCTCTCTAGTAGGCTTAAATTAAAGATGTGGGAATATCGTCCGCTATTATCCTCAGTCATTTTCCATCCAGATTGTAAGACCCAGGTGGCTTGTCATTGTTGATAGACAACAATATTTTTTTCACCTTTTCCACACTGACTTTACGAAATTCAAAAGTACCATTGTTGTCTTTCATAATTTGGTCCGATATACTTGGATGTGTAGTGTCAGCGTTTGTTGCTGGCATGACATCCATCCGTTTGTTTATCTTGCCAAGGAAAAAGTCATTAAAGTAGTTAGCAAGATCAGTGGGTTTTGTGTTAATGAGCCATCTGATTCAATGAACTATGGAGCCGAGTAGGCTTTTTTCCCCAAAAGGCCATTTAAGGTGCTCTAAAGCTTTTTACTATCATTCTTTATATCATTTATCTTTGTTTCATAGTATAGTTTATTTTATTTAGCTTAGTCACATGATTTCTTAATTTGCCAGTTAGTTGGGCTGCCAGACTTTTTTGCCATATCTTTTGCCTCATCCTCTCAACCACACAGTTTTTCAATTCCTCATCAATCCAAGGGGATTTAACAGTTTTTACAGTCATTTTCTTAATGGGTGCGTGCTTATTAGTAACTGGAATAAGCAATTTCATAAATGTGTCAAGTGCAGCGTCTGGTTGCTCCTCATTACACAGCACAGACCAGCAAATATTCTTTACATCATCAGCATATAAAACACTACAAAACGTATTGTATGACCTCTTATACACTATATTAGGCCCAGCCTTTGGAACTTTGGTTTTCCTAGATATGGCTATTATATTGTGATCACGCTGTCCGTAGCCGATGTGAGCAAGACCTTTAAACAGGTCAACATTCACAAGGCCGCGGGGCCAAACGGATAACCAGGACGTGTACTCAGAGCATGCGCGGACCAACTGGCAAGTGCATTCACTGACATCAACCTCTCCCTGACAGAGTCTGTAATAACTACATGTTTCAAGCAGATCATAGTCCAAGCAGACCACCATAGTCCCATAGCCCAAGAAAGTGAAGGTAACCTGCCTAAATGACTACCGCCCGGTAGCACTCACATCTGTAGCCATTAAGTGCTTTGAAAGGCCGGTCATGGCTCACATCAACACTATCAACCCGGAAACCCTAGACCCACTCCAATTCACATACCGCCCCAACAGATTCAAAGATGACACAATCTCAAAAGCACTCCACACTTTCCCACCAAAGGAACACCTACAGTATGTGAGAATGCTGTTAATTGACTACAGCTCAGCGTTCAACTCCATAGTGCCCAAAAAGCTCATCACTAAGCTAAGGACCCTGGGACTAAACACCTCCCTCTGCAACTGGATCCTGGACTTCCTGACTGGCTGCCCCCAAGTGATAAGTGTAGGCAACAACACATCTGCCATGCTTATCCTTAACATGGTGGCCCCTCAGGGGTGCGTGCTTAGTCCCCTTCTGTACTCCCTGTTCACCTACAACTGCGTGGCCAAACATAACTCCAACACCATCATTAAGTTTACTGACGACACAACGGTGGCAGGCCTGATCACTGACAACGATGAAACAGCCAAATGTCAGAGACAACAACCTCTCCCTCAACGTGAGCATGACAAAGGAGAGGATCGTGGACTACAGGAAAAGGAGGACCGAACACGCCCCCATTCACATCAATGGGGCTGTAGTGGATCGGGTTGAGAGTTTCAAGTTCCTTGGTGTCCACATCACCAACAAACAATCATGGTCCAAACACACCAAAGAAGTTGTAAAGAGGGCATGACAACGCCTTTTCCCCTTCAGGAGACTGAAAATATTTGGTATGTGTCCCCAGATCCTCAAAAAGATCTACAGCTGCACCATCGAGAGCATCCTGGCCAGTTGCATCACCGCCTGGTATGGCAACTGCTCGGCATCCGACCGTAAGGCGGGTAGTGCGTATGGCCCAGTACATCACTGGGGCCAAGCTTCCTGCCATCCAGGACCTATATACTAGGCGGTGTCAGAGGAAGACCCAAACAATTGTCAAAGACTCCAGTCACCCAAGTCATAGACTGTTTTCTCTGCTACAGCACGGCAAGCGGTACCGGAGCACCAAGTCTAGGTCCAAAAGGTTCCTTAACAGCTTCTACCCCCAAGCCATAAGACTGCTGAACAATTAATCAAATGGCCACCCGGACTATTTGCATTGACATCCCCCCTTTTATTTTTACACTGCTGCTACTCACTGTTAAATATCTATGCATAGTCGCTTTACCCCTACTTACATGTACAAATTACCTCGCCTAACCTGTACATTGACTCCGTACCGGTACCCCCTGTGTATTTTTATTTTATTGTGTTCCTTTTTTTCCTTTAGTTTATGTAGTAAATATTTTCTTAACTGTATTTTCTTAAAACTGCATTGTTGGTTAAGGGCTTGCTTTCGGCGCATGTGACAAATAAAATGGGATTTGAAGAAGAAGAAATGTTATCATTACAGAAACCGTTTACTGTTTAAGAACCGAACTGAAGCAAATAGAGCAAACTGAACTGAAGCAAATAGAGCAAATTGAACGAAACGTTAAGGGAGGGACTTGCATACCTGAATATGTCCAAAGAAACTCTTGTTTGCTTTTTTCTGTTTGGAGCAGCTGTTTTGATTTGCAAAACGTTTGGTAACAGAATCGGCATAATGATTACACCCCATGTCTTGTTTTGAGATGTTTTGACTGATTTCATGTCAACACTAATATGGATCAAATTCGCTAGCTAGCTAATCAACAACTGTAATGATGTATTTGAGAGACAACAAATGGTCATTGTGAAAATGTATTTATGTTTTCAATAGACATTTGGAGACTAAATATAGTTGATATGTTGTCTACAATCTAAGCTAACCCCATCTGTTTTACCCCATAGTTGCACACACATCGGTTTTGTTGCTAAACAACTAACGCTCAACTTACCTGCTCTTGGGAATACTTACTTCGTTCGATTCGGGAAAAAAGTGTATCTTATAAAATGTCTGTGTCCAGTTGCAGGTGGTTCTACAAAAACCAGAGAAATGTCAAAAAGATATTAAATACAAGTTTTGTACCGAATGAGATATGCCTCTTGCATGTGTGTAGATCTTTGTTGTGGATGCACTGTTTAATGCGCCACAGATAGAACAAGGAGCTAGTTATAAAAATCTTACAGATAGAACAAGGAGCTAGTTATAAAAATTGTATAGATAGAACAAGGAGCTAGTTATAAAAATCTTTGGATGCGCTTTAATTCAATTCTTAACGGGTCATGTGTAGATGGGATACAGCTTTTGACGCCAAAAGTTAATTCTTTATTTGCATTTTACCTAACCCTTTTCCTAATCTTGACATAATTCTTCTAACCTGCTTCATTAATTATCCTAACCTGCTGCGTAATTTCTCCTAACCCTGCAATGAAAAGTACAATTTAGACAAAAGCTGTATCCCTTCTAGACAAAACCTACTCACCTAGGTCCCATAGAAACTACTAGTTCCTGCAAAGACGCTGGGAAATGCTAGATGTGTGGCAGTAAAATGACGAGGAACTTCCTCGTGCAGTACAGAACATAATTTTGTACAAAGCATAGTTTATACAAACCGGGTGCATCTTAATAATTTAGTAAAGTGGCTTCATCTCCTTGTCTCCTTCCCTTCATCTGCACAGATCTGAAAACACAAGAAAGGTGAAACAGCAATATGGTGGATACTGGGATTTTGGTTTCAACTGTTATTTCAAATCAGTGTAGATTATTAAAGCAGAAGTGGAAAGGAAAGCAGAATTGAGATCCAACCCTGGATAAATAATCTCTGAATCTTGTCAATAGAGGGTGCTAGTTATAACATATAATAGGTTACAATAAGAGAGTTGAGTCTCAACTCTCCTAATAAATGTAAGAAAATGACAAAAGAATGTGATAGAACTGCCGATGTTTCCAAGGTCGGACTTTGCTATGTTTCAGGGGTTTCAATGTTTAAAAAAGAATTAAACATTATATGGCTTATACATTTTATAATTTCTAAATGTACATGAAATAAATATTTGTAATAATGGCATATTAAATATCAATCACCAGGTTATGTCTGTGGGAAAATGTCCCTTTCGTGGGGTGTAGGGGCCCTTCAACAGTATATTGCAATTTACCCCCAAATTACTAAATCCACCCCTGTATGTTTCCTACCAAATCTATCCAGTTCTGGTTCTAATAACTGTCCAGAGATTAGGACAACCAATTGAGATTATGGGACTTTCTTCAAAATCTGGTCAGGTGAGATGTCCATCTTTCCAAATAAATTGTATGGTCAATAGTATATTACTCTTGGTTAATAAACATAGATGTCAGTCTTAGTCAATTTATTACAGATTTAGAGAGACAGATTTAGAGAGGGGGGGGGGGCATGAGATGAGAGGGATATGAAGAGTAAAAGAGGGGGAGAGAGTATAACATTTACTGTCCAGTCATCAGACCAGTGATAATTAAAGGTAGGTGTCACAATCTTCTTCGTCAGACGATAAAGAAAAATCATTGTCGGACCAAAACACAGCGGGATCATGTGCACTCATCTTCTTTATTTAGGAAAAGAAGGGAAACCAAAATAAACACGTGCACAAAACACAATGACGAAATAACAGGCCGGTAAGGCATTAAGGCTATACCTAACACAATCTCCCACAAACTCCAAACACAAACACATACCTAATTATAGGACTCTCAACTCAACTAGAAAACACTTGCCTCCAATTGAGAGTCCAACACCCAATACCTAAACATAGAAATACTAAACTAGAAAGAACATAGAAATACAAAAACATAGCACATAACCCAAAACCCGTAAATAATAAATCAAACACCCTTCTAAACAACCAACCACCCCGAACCACATAAAACAAATACCCTCTGCCACGTCCTGACCAAACTACAATAACAAATAACCCCTATTACTGGTCAGGACGTGACAGTAGGGGAGAAGGAAGGATGTGCTTGAAAGTATTCTAATGGTGTATTCTAAAAGCACAAATGAAACTGAAACTGAAGTCCACACAAGGCTAAACAGTACATTGAAATGGGTAGAAAAACATCCGACTGGGAAGTGTGATCAATGTCAGGAGGAGATGGATGCTACAGTGGAACACGTTCTTTTTCAGTGCCAGCAATATGGGAGGGAAAGGAAGAGGTTGTTATTACACTGAACAAAAATAGAAACGCAACATGCAACAATTTCAAAGATTTTACTGAGTTACAGTTCATACAAGGAAATCAGCTAATTAAAATAAATAAATTAGGCACTAATCTATGGATTTCACATGACTAGGAATACAGATATGCATATGTTGGTCACAGATACCTTTAAAAAAAAGGTAGGGGCATGGATCATAAAACCAGTCAGTATCTGGTGTGACCAACATTTGACTCATGCAGTGCAACACATCTCCTTTGCATAGAGTTGATCAGGCTGTTGATTGTGGCCTGTGCAATGTTGTCCCACTCCTCTTCAATGGCTGTTTCTGGATATTGGCGGGAACTGGAACACACTGTCGCACACATTGATCCAGAGCATCTCTAACATGCTCAATGGGTGACATGTCTGGTGAGTATGCAGGCCATGGAAGAAATGGGAAATTTTCAGCTTCCAGGAATTGTGTACAGATCCTTGCGACATGGGGCCGTGCATTATCATGTTGAAACATGAGGTGATGGGTAATGAATGGCATGACAATGGGCCTCAGGATCTCGTCGCGGTATCTCTGTGCATTACAATTGACATGGAAAAAATGCAATTGTGTTCGTTGTCCATAACTTATGCCTGCCCATACCATAACCCCACCGCTACCATGGGGCACGCTGTTCACAACGTTAACATCAGCAAACTTGCCCACATGACGTCATCTTCCCGGTACAGTTGAAACATCCATGAAGAGCACACATCTCTAGCATGCCAGTGGCCATCGAAGGAGAGCATTTTCCCACTGAAGTCAGTTACGATGCCGAACCGCAGTCAGGTCAAGACCCTGGTGAGGTCTATGAGTACGCAGATGAGCTTCCCTGAGACGGTTTCTGACAGTTTGAGCAGAAATTCTTCGGTTGTGCAAACCTACCGTTTCATCAGCTGTCCAGGTGGCTGGTCTCAGAATATTCCACAGATTAAGAAGCTAGATGTGGAGTTCCTGGGCTAGCGTGGTTAGAAACGATCTGTGGTTGGTCATGCTGTTTAATTAGCTTCTTGATATGCCACACCTGTCAGGTGGATGGATTATCTTGGTAAAGGCGAAATGTCACTAACAGGGATGTAAACAAATGTGTGCACAACATTTAAGAGAAATAGGCTTTTTGTGCATTTGGAAAATTTCTGGGATCTTTTATTTCAGATCATGAAACATGGGACCAACACTTTACATGTTGTGTTTAGATTTTTATCCAGTAGAGATTTATAGGTTTTGATGACTGTGGCACGTTTAGGAGCATGGAGAGGCCATGTTTAAGACATGGAAAAATGGCGCCAAGTACAAACCATATTCTGCTGTCTCTGATGTGATACTGGCCGTTTGGTGCGACTTAGACCCGGTGGCGAGCGTGGTGAAACTGTCCTTTCGAGTTTTGAAGCAGAGTCTTTACCTGATATATTCCTGTTAGGATATGTCAGTTATCCAGTGAGAGCTTTGGTGCTGAACCCACTAAGGCGTTTCAGATGCCAAGCTGAGGGCCATGTTACAACAGTGTGTAGGAGGGAGATTCCGAGATATGAGAAGTGCGCAGGGGTGCATAAGACAAATGTGTAGTCTCCCTGTGTTGTAACCTACCATCTCTTCGTCACTGAGCCAGTGAGAGGTTACCAAGCCGAGACATCAAGTGGTTTGTGAAATTTCCGGTCACAACTTGCAGACTTGTTTATGTGCTGCTGTGCGTTTTGTTGCCAACCTTACTTTGCTACCTGACAACTTTACGTTTTTTACTTTTTAATTACCGTTTATATTTTTAGTTTTTCCCTCACTCATCTTTTTTTCATTCAACTTTTTCACTCCAGATGCTTTATCTGGACATGGTTCGTCAGGACCTCCAACAGCCAAAGCTAAGTAGTAACATTAACATGATGCCTTCTAATTGCAGTCGCTGAACTAATAATATACAGGAGAACGATCGCCTTACGGCGAGGATAGCTGTTCTGCAAGCCCAGCTTCAGACACAATCGCTAGGCAAGGGTAATTTCAGTGTAGAAAAGGATGAAACAGCGTCTGTGCCACCAGTAAGTACAGATAGTAGTATAAATCCCCTCGCACGGTCCCCGCAGCCGGACAACTTTCTCATGGCTTCTGGAGGGAAATGCTGTAGGAATGCTGAACCGGTGTCGCTCATTCAGCCGACAAACTTTCAACCGGTTCTCCCCATTAAGCAGCGAGTCGGAGTCAGAGGCCGAGCCTTCTCTGGTTTCTACTCCTCCCGTTACGGGGTCTGAGACGCCGAAGCCTTCCACCATTAGCTCTGACAAATTTAAAACCCTAGTCATTGGCGACTCCATTACCCGCAGTATTAGACTTAAAACGAATCATCCAGCGATCATACACTGTTTACCAGGGGGCAGGGCTACCGACGTTAAGGCTAATCTGAAGATGGTGCTGGCTAAAGCTAAAACTGGCGAGTGTAGAAAGTATAGAGATATTGTTATCCACGTCGGCACCAACGATGTTAGGATGAAACAGTCAGAGGTCACCAAGCGCAACATAGCTTCAGCGTGTAAATCAGCTAGAAAGATATGTTGGCATCGAGTAATTGTCTCTGGCCCCCTCCCAGTTAGGGGGAGTGATGAACTCTACAGCAGAGTCTCATAACTCAATCAATCGCTGGTTGAAAACTGTTTTCTGCCCCTCTCAAAAGATAGAATTTGTAGATAATTGGCCCTCTTTCTGGGACTCACCCACAAACAGGACCAAGCCTGGCCTGTTGAGGAGTGACGGACTCCATCCTAGCTGGAGGGGTGCTCTCATCTTATCTACGAACATAGACAAGGCTCTAACTCCCCTAGCTCCACAATGAGATAGGGTGCAGGCCAGGCAGCAGGCTGTTAGCCAGCCTGACAGCTTAGTGGAGTCTGCCACTAGCACAGTCAGTGTAGTCAGCTCAGCTATCCCCATTGAGAACGTGTCTGTGCCTCGACCTAGGTTGGGCAAAACTAAACATGGCGGTGTTCGTCTTAGCAATCTTACTAGAATACAGACCTCCTCCATTCCTGCCATTATTGAACGAGATCGTGATACCTCACATCTCAAAATAGGGCTACTTAATGTTAGATCCCTCACTTCAAAGGCAGTTATAGTCAATGAACTAATCACTGATCATAATCTTGATGTGATTGGCCTGACTGAAACATGGCTTAAGCCTGATGAATTTATTGTGTGAAATGAGGCCCCACCTCCTGGTTACACTAGTGACCATATCCCACGCGCATCCTGCAAAGGCGGAGGTGTTGCTAACATTTACGATAACAAATTTCAATTTACAAAAAAATAAAAACTTTTCATCTTTTGAGCTTCTAGTCATGAAATCTATGCAGCCTACTCAATCACTTTTTATAGCTACTGTTTACAGGCCTCCTGGGCCATATACAGCGTTCCTCACGGAGTTCCCTGAATTCCTATCGGACCTTGTAGTCATAGCAGATAATATTCACATTTTTGGGGACTTTAATATTCACATGGAAATGTCCACAGACCCACTCCAAACGGCTTTCGGAGCCATCATCGACTCAGTGGGTTTTGTCCAATCTCCGGACCTACTCACTGCCACAGTCATACTCTGGACCTAATTTTGTCCAATGGAATAACTGTTGTGGATGTTAATGTTTTTCCTCATAATCCTGGACTATCAGACCACCATTTTATTACGTTTGCAATTGCAACAAATAATCTGCTCAGACCCCAACCAAGGAGCATCAAAAGTCGTGTTATAAATTCTCAGACAACCCAAAGATTCCTTGATGCCCTTCCAGACTCCCTCTGTCTACCCAAGGACGTCAGAGGACAAAAATCAGTTAACCACCTAAGGAACTCAATTTAACCTTGCGCAATACCCTAGATGCAGTTGCACCCCTAAAAACTAAAAACATTTGTCATAAGAATCTAGCTCCCTGGTATACAGAAAATACTCGAGCTCTGAAGCAAGCTTCCAGAAAATTGGAACGGAAATGGCGCCACACCAAACTGGAAGTCTTCCGACTGGCTTGGAAAGACAGTACCATGCAGTATCAAAGAACCCTCACTGCTGCTCGATCATCCTATTTTTCCAACTTAATTGAGGAAAATAAGAACAATCCGAAATGTCTTTTTGATACTGTCGCAAAGCAAACTAAAAAGCAGCATTCCCCAAGAGAAAATGGCTTTCACTTTAGCAGAAATAAATTAATGAACTTCTTTGAGGAAAAGATCATGATCATTAGACAGCAAATTCCGGACTCCTCTTTAAATCTGCGTATTCCTCCAAAGCTCTGCACAACTCTAACAGGACCTAGGATCAAGGGAGACACTCAAGTGTTTTAGTACTATATCTCTTGACACAATGATGAAAATAATCTTGGCCTCTAAACCTTCAAGCTGCATACTGGACCCTATTCCAACTAAACTACTGAAAGAGCTGCTTCCTGTGCTTGGCCCTCCTATGTTGAACATAATAAACGGCTTTCTATCCGCCGGTTGTGTACCAAACTCACTAAAAGTGGCAGTAATAAAGCCTCTCTTGAAAAAGCCAAACCTTGACCCAGAAAATATTTAAAAAACTATCGGCCTATATCGAATCTCCCATTCCTCTCAACATTTTTGGAAAAAGCTGTTGCGCAGCAACTCACTGCCTCCCTGAAGACAAATAATGTATATGAAATGCTTCAGTCTGGTTTTAGACCCCATCATAGCACTGAGACTGCACTTGTGAAGGTGGTAAATTACCTTTTAATGGCATCAGACCCAGGCTCTGCATCTGTCCTCGTGCTCCTAGACCTTAGTGCTGCTTTTGAGACCATCGATCACCACATTCTTTTGGAGAGATTGGAAACCCAAATTGGTCTACACGGACAAGTTCTGGCCTGGTTTAGATCTTATCTGTCGGAAAGTTATCAGTTTGTCTCTGTGAATAGTTTGTCCTCTGACAAATCAACAGTGTTCCTCAAGGATCCATTTTAGGACCACTATTGTTTTCACTATATATTTTACCTCATGGGGATGTCATTCGAAAACATAATGTTAACTTTCACTGCTATGCGGATGACACACAGCTGTACATTTCAATGAAACATGGTGAAGCCCCAAAATTGCCCTCGCTGGAAGCCTGTGTTTCAGACATAAGGAAGTGGATGGCAAAAATCAGAGATTTTCTGTCCAAAAATGATGCAGAAAATGAATCCATGCTTCTGTTACTTCTAGGTTGGACAACTGCAATGCTCTACTTTCCGGCTACCAGGATAAACCACTAAATAAACTTCAGTTAGTGCAAAATATGGCTGCTAGAATCCTGACTAGAACCCCAAAAAATGATCATATTACTCCAGTGCTAGCCTCCCTACACTGGCTTCCTGTTAAGGCAAGGGCCGATTTCAAGGTTTTACTGCTAACCTACAAAGCATTACATGGGCTTGCTCTTACCTATCTTTCTGATTTGGTCCTGCTGTACATACCTACACGTACGCTACGGTCACAAGACGCAGGCCTCCTAATTGTCCCTAGAATTTCTAAGCCAACAGCTGGAGGCAGGGCTTTCTCCTATAGAGCTCAATTTTTTATGGAATGGTCTGCCTACCCATGTGAGAGACACAGACTCGGTCTCAACCTTTAAGTCTTTATTGAAGACTCATCTCTTCAGTAGGTCCTATGATTGAGTGTAGTCTGGCCCAGGAGTGTAAAGGTGAACGGAAAGGCACTGGAGCAACCAACCGCCCTTGCTGTCTCTGCCTGGCCGGTTCCCCTCTCCACTGGGATTCTCTGCCTCTAACCCTATTACAGGGGCTGAGTCACTGGCTTATTGGTGCTCTTCCATGTCGCCCCTAGGAGGGGTGCGTCACTTGAGTGGGTTGAGTCACTGACGGGGTCTTCCTGTCTGGGTTGGCGCCCCCCCTTGGGTTGTGCCGTGGCGGAGATCTTTGTGGGCTATACTCGGCCTTGTCTCAGGATTGTAAGTTGGTGGTTGATGTTGGTTGAAGATATCCCTCTAGTAATGTGGGGGCTGTGCTTTGGCAAAGTGGGTGGGGTTATATCCTGCCTGTTTGGCCCTGTCCGGGGGTATCATCGGATGGGGCCACAGTGTCTCCTGACCCCTCCTGTCTCAGCCTCCAGTATTTATGCTGCAGTAGTTTATGTGTCGGGGGGCTAGGGTCAGCCTGTTATATCTGGAGTATTTCTCCTGTCTTATCCGATGTCCTGTGTGAATTTAAGTATGCTCTCTCTAATTCTCTCTTTCTTTCTTTCTCTCTCTCGGAGGACCTGAGCCCTAGGACCATGCCTCAGGACTACCTGGCATGATGACTCCTTGTTGTCCCCAGTCCACCTGGCCGTGCTGCTGCTCCAGTTTGAACTGTTCTGCATGCGGCTATGGAACCCTGACCTGTTCACTGTGATTACTATTATTTGACCATGCTGGTCATTTATGAACATTTGAACATCTTGGCCATGTTCTGTTATAATCTCCACCTGGCACAGCCAGAAGAGGACTGGCCACCCCTCATAGCCTGGTTCCTCTCTAGGTTTCTTCCTAGGTTTTGGCCTTTCTAGGGAGTTTTTCCTAGCCACCGTGCTTCTACACCTGCATTGCTTGCTGTTTGGGGTTTTAGGCTGGGTTTCTGTACAGCACTTTGATATGTCAGCTGATGTAAGAAGGGCTATATAAATAAATTTGATTTGATTTTGTAGTATCGGTGGAAAAAACGGTCAATTGTGGAGGTGACCATGTTGCTGGGGATCAGAAGTGCCCAGTGCGAGAGAGACAGGTTTAGGTTGCCAGGGTCAGAGTAGAACAGAAGGTGTCGTATGCTGAGGCACTGAAGAGAGTAGAGGATGATGGGTCAAGGGTGAGTAGTAGGCCTAAGCCAATACAAAGTGATTGAATGTGTGCTTCAGTAAGGTTAGCTTCTTAGCATTCATTGCCATGGTTATCAACTGTACCGCAGAAATGGAACGTTAATCACAGAAAATAGACGTTGTGGTGGCAGCGGCAGAGATGTACTTGGGTGCACAAGGTTTTACGGCAGAAGAGTTGCAAGGTGTGTTGAACTAGAGTGCCGTCCTCTCATGCCATTGGCCTGGTGTAGGATCAGTTAGGGTCAAAGTAGTGGAATAGGGTGGGGATTTTTATTTTAATGAAATAGTGGTATATAGGTGTAGGGTTAGTTTGTGGTGCAATTTTTTCTTTTTCACCCTTTTTATGTGTTCACAAAATGCAACGTGATCGACCACACACTTCCGCACAGTAGGTGGCGGCATGCACAAACAAAATGTGAAAACGCCATGATACCGAAGAAGAAACTAAATTCACTTCCGCTGCTGCAGCAAAGACGGACAAGGGATATCAACCGGTAGACAATACTCTATTTATAGAACAAATATCATTTAAGAGATCGTGGGAAGAATTTTAAATACACTTTTCGAGAATAACACCATCTAAAATCTCCAGTTTTGTGGTCCGTTAAGGTACTGAGAAGGCTAGTTTATCTAACGTTAGATAGGTGAGTTAGCTGGCTAGCTAACTGCTCTCAACGAAAGAGATGGGGACAAGAGCTAGTCGTTTACAAGAGGACCCAGTGCCTTCGGCTTTCGGGAAAGATGGCATCACGCGGGATTCCTATCGACAACCCCGGTGCAATAGGCCCACCAGTCTTATGGTAGACTTTTTGGGGAGTTTTGACGATTCAGAGACCAACCGTAGCCGATCGGAGGAGGGCAGCGATTCGGACATGGGGCAACAGGCGAGCACCGGTGGAAGCCCCGTCGACCACAAGAGCCACCCGTCCATCAGCCCATCATCACCAGCAGAAGACAACAGCGAATGCAAACGCGAGGAAGACTGCAATAGCAGTCCTGATGGTGCTGTAAACGGGGAACATCTGCCTGGAGAGGAGACAGGCCAAGTGCCTCACCGTACTTTCTCTGAACGTTTACCCGGTAATCGACACTCTTCTGGGCGCAACGTCAGCGCAAGATCCGCACGGATGAGAGGCATCCATCAGCGCCCAGTGTCGGAGGCTTGGATTGGCCTCTACCGTGTCAACAACCGACATGGCAGTAAGTTTATACGAGACCACCCATTTTGTGTTTTTTTTATGTATTGTTTAAGTTGCTGATACTATTTTCTCTCGCAGATTTGACAACCATACATTATCACACACACTGTGTGATCAAAAACACAGTGAAATGCCCCATTGGTATAGAGCTTGCCAGCTTGTGGCCCGAAAAACCTGAAATTAGTTATGTCTGGTTCGTCCAGCCATTCCTGTAGGGGAAATAAATGTGTGTTGGGGATTTTGGGTCTGGTGTACTGTTCAGTTTATATATGTTACCCCTTAGCAGCATTATCAGAAAGCACAGCATTGATTTTCACTGCTACACAGACGTTATAAAACTTTACATTTCTGTGTCACCAGATGATTTTAGCTTCATAAATAAATTATTAGACTGTATTAGTGATTTAAATACCTGGGTGGCTCACAACTTCCTCCAGCTAAATCAAGACAAGACTGAGGTACTTATTGTTGGAGCCAAAGCACAGAGAGAGAATCTAGCTGCACATTTTAATTCACAGGCAATAAAGATACATCACAAGGTAAAAAACCTAGGTGTTATTTTAGATTCTGAACTAAATTCCGAATCACACGTTAGGATTGTGACCAAAATAGCGTTTTACCACCAAGGAACAGGCTGATACAGAGTGACTCATCCATGCTTTTATTACAAGCAGGCTTGACTACTGAAATGCTCTCCTGTCTGGTCTACCCAAGAAAGCCATTGGTCAACTGCAAAACATACAGAACGCTGCAGCACGGGTACTGACCAGACAGAGAGCACTGCCTGTGAGTTTTAGAATTCATTTTAAGATTCTTCTATTGGTTTTTAAATCAATCCACTATTGTGCACCCCAATACATGTCAGACATGCTATTAAGTTATGTACCAAGTAGGTCCCTCAGGTCCTCTGCCACTGCCCTTTTAACTATCCCAAAGCCTAGGACCAAGAGGCATGGAAAGGCAGCTTTTAGTTATTATTCCCAGCCTCTGGAATAACCTGCCAGTCAGGGTGGCTGAAACTGTGGACATATTTAAAAGAGATCTTAAAACACATATTTTTTTAGCTTTGATTTTCCTTAATGTGCTTTTTAGTATTTCAGTTTGTGTCATTTAGTTTTTTATATTGTGTAGTATATATTTCAGCTTTTATTTTCATTCTTTGTTATAATTGTTTTCCTGTAAAGCACATTGCGTTGCATTCTATGTCCGAAATGTGCTGTATAAATAAAGCTTGATTTGATTAGATAAACGCCGAAAATAAGGTCTGAGGTTATCACAGGCTAGGAGGTCTTATACATTTTATTCTATGAGGTAATATCAGTCAGTTAACATGACCGTTATGAATTCTGAAGCCTTTATGTGCTTGTTTTGATTACATAAATGCTTCAAAACTCACAAAAAGTGCCGTTAGCTGATTGAACAAAATCTCATAGAACAAAATGTATAAGATCTCTAAAGCCTGTATTTAACTTATTTTTCTGTGTTTATCCAAAAACCCTCAAACCCCCATTAATTTCCCTATAGGCTTTGGCCAAAGAGCCATGGTGAAGTTAGTGCCAACAAAAATACTCCATTCTCTATTAGGCTAGGGCTCAACAATCAGTTCTACGGTGACACAAATTGTCCAGGCTTACTACTGAACCTGCATTCTTGGAGGTATGATCTTCTCTCGTGCTTACAAGCTACTTGACTTATTACAGCAGAACCCATTGTTTTAAGTTGTAACAATCAGGCTGCTGTTAATAGATTAGCTAGCTAATACAGTAGTACTACAAACTGACTGCGTTGACAATTTCAGAATGTAGCACAACCATGAATTCATTCGAGATTCATCAATGATCTCTCCAACAATAGCCCATGCATCACTCTCAACAAAATCCATTGACTTACGGTAGGGCCGTTTCCAATATGGCCAGTCCCAGACTGAGAGAGATTCTCAGTGTAGACCTATGTTATTCATTAGACAGATGTGGTTGTATATGAGTGAGACCCCTGTCCAAACACGACGTTGGATTTATTTTCCCACGCGCCATAACACACAAACACAGCACAGAGCAAGTCTAGGAAATGGGTCAAAGTCCTCACTTGGGCATGGCTGATAGGAGGGCCAGAGAGGAATGTAGGCCAACTGGGCACGCTCTCCCCCACGTCGTTCCATCCCCGAGGCTGGACTCCTCTTTTTATGCGTGATTGCCTGGTCTGGTAGAATGATGATGACTAGAAAACTAATCACGGGTCAGTTGACCTTAATCATTTGTCATGACACGCTGATCACACAAATGCAAATGTCAACATCTACTGAAGACCAATGGCATGCATGATGGACTAGTTGATTTCATTAGTTGACTAGTTGATTTGATCAACTCCCCTCTTTTGTTTTTCTAATGTGTTGTTGTTAAACATGAGCATGTTGTCGTCTCCTCCCCAGATATCCGCTGTCCGTTCTGCTCCAAGCCTTTCCCGGGTGGCAGAATTGAGGATCACCTGTTGAGCTGCCTCACATCTCCCCCTCTCCCTTACAACAGTAAGTATCTCTCTTCAGCAGATATATAGTGAGTAATAAAAGAAGGGGGATACCTAGTCAGTTGTACAAATAAATGCATTCAACTGGAATGTGTCTTACGCATTGAACCCAACCCCTCTGAATCGGAGAGTTACGGGGGGCTGCCTTAATCAACGTCCAAGTCATCTGCGCCCGGGGAACAGTTGTTGTTGGGGGTAACTGCCATGCAGAACAGCAGATATTTCCACCTAGTCGGCTCGGTGACTCGAACCAGCGACCTTTCAGTTACTGGCCCAACGCTCTTAACCTCTCTAGGGTCGGCAGGACGAAATCGTCCCACCTACGTAACAGCCAGTGGAATCCTGTGGCGCGTTATTCAAATACCTTAGAAATGCTATTACTTCAATTTCTCAAACATATGACTATTTTACACCATTTTAAAGACAAGACTCTCGTTAATCTAACCACACTGTCCGATTTAAAAAAAGGCTTTACAACGAAAGCAAAACATTAGATTATGTCAGCAGAGTACCCAGCCAGAAATAATCAGACACCCATTTTTCAAGCTAGCATATATGTCACAAAAACCCAAACCACAGCTAAATGCAGCACTAACCTTTGATGATCTTCATCAGATGACACACCTAGGACATTATGTTATACAATGCATGCATGTTTTGTTCAATCAAGTTCATATTTATATAAAAATATAATTTTACATTAGCATGTGACGTTCAGAACTAGCATACCCCCGCAAACTTCCGGTGAATTTACAAAAAATTTACTGAATTACTCACGATAAACGTTCACAAAAAGCATAACAATTATTTTAAGAATTATAGATACAGAACTCCTCTATGCACTCGATATGTCCGATTTTAAAATAGCTTTTTGGTGAAAGCACATTTTGCAATATTCTGAGTAGATAGCCCGGCATCACAGGGCTAGCTATTTAGACACCCAGCAAGTTTAGCACTCACCAAAGTCAGATTTACTATAAGAAAAATGTTATTACCTTTGGTGTTCTTCGTCAGAATGCACTCCCAGGACTTCTACTTCAATAACAAATGTTGGTTTGGTCCCAAATAATCCATAGTTATATCCAAATATCCTCTGTTTTGTTCGTGCGTTCAAGACACTATCCGAATGGTAAAGAAGGGTGACGAGCACGACGCATTTCGTGACAAAAAAATTCTAAATATTCCATTACCGTACTTCGAAGCATGTCAACCGCTGTTTAAAATCAATTTTTATGCCATTTTTCTCATAAAAAAGCGATAATATTCTGACCGGGAATCTGTGTTTAGGATAAAAGACGAAAGAAAATAAAAGCATGGGGTCGACTCGGGCACGCGCCTCAGCCCATTGTCCTCTGATAGAGCACTTGCCAAAAGCGCTAATGTATTTCAGCCTGGGGCTGGAATTACATCATTCAGCTTTTCCCCGCCTTCTGAGAGCCTATGGGAGCCGTAGGAAGTGTCACGTTACAGCAAAGATCCTCAGTCTTCAATAAACAGAGTCAAGAAGCTCAAGGAATGGTCAGACAGGCCACTTCCTGTAAGGAATCTTCTCAGGTTTTTGCCTGCCATATGAGTTCTGTTATACTCACAGACACCATTCAAACAGTTTTAGAAACTTTAGGGTGTTTCCTATCCAAAGCCAATAATTATATGCATATTCTAGTTACTGGGCAGGAGTAGTAACCAGATTAAATCGGGTACGTTTTTTATCCGGCCGTGCAAATACTGCCCCCTATCCCCAACAGGTTAACCGCTAAGCAACCCCAATATGTTTGGAACATCAAATAAAATCGCAGTATCGACTCGCAATACATATAGAAACGTGAGAATTGCAATACATATCGTATTAGCTAGGGTTAAATATTTTCCAGGTATTTTACAAATGTTCCATCCCAAGAATCAATCACTTTTCACCCGGATAACCCAGTATTTCCCGCCAAAGCCGGAAGTGTCATTCAAAAGCATTATAAAGCATAAATGTCTGGATTTGATCAGCATGGACATTCAAACCTGATGCTAGCTGAGCCTGATGAGCCATATATTAAATACATTTTACGAGCCATACATGAATGACATTTAATGAGCCCAAGCCCAAAAAAGCCCAAATGATTGTGCCGTTATGCAATACATATATGATATAGGCTACTGCACATTACGCACAACATAAAAACATAAAATCCCATAGACGTAGCTAGCTATATGTGCTCTTGGGTAAATAAATTCAACTAGCTCCTGTAGGCTCATCGTTTTGAGTGTGAACTGTATTTTTATTTATTTCACCTTTATTTAACCTGTACTGTATTGTATTATACTGTATTATATGGACTGGAATTGCGCACATTGTTCAAACCATGATAAAGCAGAAGAAAACATGCGATTCTGGTGTAGCACATGCGGCCTACAAAGTTACAAGTATAGGTTAGCGAATTTGATTTTAATTTTGAAATATAATAGGGCCTATTTGTATACTTAGTAGGCTGACACATTTATACCTTCCATAATATTTCCCTTAATGTTATTAGCCTACCTCTTTCTCTATTGTTGCTTCATTCCTTCCTCGCTTTCATCAGTTAAATTAAATACGTTTTGTTGTCCTTATCTTAATCATTCTAATGACATCCTTGAATAATATAGGACTAGAATTAGATGCAGACTTCTATTGCCTGCAGTATTTAACATTCAACAAAAAAAGAGTTTGCATCCCTCTTCAAATTGTCTGTTGGTATAAGAAATGTTTAAAAAAACTATGTCCAACAAGCTATTCTGATCTAGTTTTTCCTGCCTGGGACTCCAAGAGCTACGGAGTATTTTTTAAGGAGAGAGGGCAGTGGAGTACAGGTGCTTGTGTTTTGCTCAAGAGACAGAGGCTATACGTAAGAAGCATATTATGCATAACCCATTATTAATTTTCTAACTATAAGGCTAATACTGCATTGAATATATTGCCTGAAAGAGGTAGGCTAGGACATGTATATCAATCTAGAACAGGATTATGTATTTTGGAAGCAATTGGAATGGAGTTGACGTAGAGAAAGAGAAAGAAAGACTGTGAGAGTGCTCCCGAATGCACTGATTTAAAGCAACGATATTCGAGTGATAGGCTGTTTTAAAACTCTGCAGCTGCAATTAAAAAATGATTATCTTACAGTTAAAAAACAAGGTGACCCCCGAAAGCCAGATGGAGATGGGTAAATTAGACACGTATTCGGTCTTTATATTACTGCAGCAAATCTAGGATAAAATGTTTTAATGAGATGATTCTGTAGGTCTACAATACATTGTGAACTGCGCTCCATACTGAGATGGTCTGTCCTCACCCTGAGCATTGATTCATCATGCAGAGGCTGTAGAGAAACCATATTTAGATATTGCATATCATTTAACAGTTCCATTTCATGCCATGGTGTTCATATAAATTATTCATTATAATTTACCGGTTTCTCGCAGTTATTTATCTTGGAAAAGGGGAGTGGTTTTGGACGGTAAATCCCGGTAACCGGGTTCCTGCCATTCAACCCTAGTATCGGCAACTAAGTATCGTGATAATATTGTATCGTGAGGTCCCTGGCAATTCCCAGCCCTACTGTCTTTACATTCACCCAGAGAAAGGGTTGGCATTGCATGCTGAATGTAATACTCACGTCGGGTCATGAGTGGTGTTATTACAGTCTATTACACAAACTGTGGTCTCAGCAGATGTGCTCAGTATTTTGTCTAACTATCATTTCTGTGATGTGTGTGGTGGTCTCAGCGGACGTGCTGAGTAAGGACAGCGGTGAGTGTTCCATTTGTCTGGACGAGCTGCAGCAGGGAGAGACCATCGCCCGGCTGGCCTGCCTTTGTGTCTACCATAAGAGGTAATTACACTGAGGATTTAATACACACAATATATCTGTCTCAAATGGAACCCTAGTCCCTATATAGTGCACTTATTTTGACCAGGGCTCCCCATAGGGCTCTGGTCGAAAGTATTTCACTATATAGGGAATAGGGTGCCATTTGGGATGCAGACATACACGTGGCCCAGTAGGGAAAGGGGTGACATTTCTCACACAGAAGAGCACAGATCTGATAATTCATCATAATCTGCTGTACAATTTAATTTTATACTTTTCTATTCTGTCTACCAGGAAGCAATTATGCAACTGTGATGCATGGGAAGCATGTCATACAACCATGAGTTGTATTCTTTTGAAATCCAATTTAGGACTGTGGCAGTCAAGACAATTTGTTAGCTGGTAACTGTCATGCAAATCACCGCCGGTCTCATGGTAATTGACCGTTAATTAACAAACACTTTAAAGCATCTCTGGGCTTCCACGCATCAAGCCACTGATGCAGACCCTTGGAACATCTACATTTTTAATAAATCCATTTAATATACAAAAAACGTTTAATAAATCCATTTAATATACACCATCAAATTAAATCCATGATTAAATCCATGATTTATTTTAGGCAGGTCTTAAGAACCTATGATATGAAGAAAATGTATTTCAGAAGAACATAAATACTGATCTGGCAGTTCATTTAGCAGACATGATTTTCTTATAATTCCCATGCCATTATTTCATATTATATTATTTTTATAGTAAGAAGAATACAATTTAAAATAATACAATTGAACATAGCTGCATGAAATAGAAAGGATATTTTCCGCAATCAATTGCAGTGTGTGTGCTCTGAATTGAGCGGTTATAAAAAGTGATAACAGGTCCTATATGCTTAATATAGAGTTATTTGGCAACTTTAGTTGTGATCCAAACCTTAGAATGTCTTTGGAAAATCAAAACATATATGGGCTGCATGACGCGAATATTGATGATGTGAAAAAGTTGCAAAACAATGCATGCGCTATTTTATTACACACATCAAAAAGCTGTTTGAGGAGCTGGCTCTCGCTGCGTGACAGGTGATATTCAATCATGAAGTGGTTGATTTGATTTTCAATTGTATTTGCATTGATGTCAGAGTGATTACAGGGACAATGGAGTGCTGAGTACCAAGCCATTTGTGACTTGA
The DNA here is from genome assembly GCF_901001165.1 of Salmo trutta. Lineage (NCBI taxonomy): Eukaryota > Metazoa > Chordata > Actinopteri > Salmoniformes > Salmonidae > Salmo > Salmo trutta. The sequence continues at coordinate 35,472,237 of NC_042977.1, read as the reverse complement.
GGGCCATTAACCTGTCTGGGCTAGGGGACAGTATTTTCACGGCCGGATGAAAAACGTACCCAATTTAAACAGGTTACTACTCTGGCCCAGAAACTAGAATATGCATATTATTAGTAGATTATTGGCCAAAGAAATCCAGTAATGTTCTCATCCTGCAAGTGATCTTTAATATACACTATATATACACAAGTATGTGGACACCCCTTCAAATTTGGGGATTTTGCTATTTCTGCCCGTTGCTGACAGGTGTATAAAATCGAATACACAGCCATGCAATCTCGATAGACAAACATTGGCAGTAGAATGGCCTTACTGAGGAGCTCAGTGACTTTCAACGTGGCACCGTCATAGGATGTCACCTTTCCAACAAGTCAGTTTGTCAAATTTTTTCACTCCTAGAGCTGCTCCAGTTAACTGTAAGTGCTGTTATTGTGAAGTGGAAACATCTAGTAGCAACAAAGGCTCAGCTGTGAAGTGGTAGGCCACACAAGCTCCCAGAACAGGGCTGACAAATGCTGAAGCGCGTAGTGCGTAAAAAACGTCTGTCCTTGGTTGCAACACTCACTACCGAGTTCCGAACTGCCTCTGGAAGCAACGTCAGCACAATAACTGTTTGTCGGGAGCTCCATGAAATCGGTTTCCATGTCTGAGCAGCCGCACACAAGCCTAAGATCACAATGCCAATCTTCACCTGGAGAGGTGTAATGTTCGCCGCCATTGGACTCTGGAGCAGTGGAAACGCGTTCTCTGGAGTGATGAATCACGCTTCACCATCTAGCAGTCTGAAGGATGAATCTGGGTTTGGCAGATTCCAGGAGAACACTACCTGCCCCAGATTTTTGACGAGCAGGTGTCCATATGTTCTTTAAAAGTAATTTCCTCACCATCTTAAATAAGCGTGCCCCTTTAAAAAAATGTAGAACCAGGAACAGATATAGCCCTTGGTTCACTCCAGACCTGACTGCCCTCGACCAGCACAAAAACATCCTTTGGCGTGCCCCATGTCAAACGCTGTTTAAAATCAATCTTTATGGTATTTTTAACGTAAAATTGCGATAATATTCCAACCGGACAATAGCATATTCATTCAAGAAGAAAAAGAAGGAACGGCGTGCTCGCGTGACCGCGCATATCCAATCCCTTTGTTGCCAGGCAGACCACTCAGTGAATGAGCTCCTATACTCTGCCCAGTGACAGTAGAAGGCTCAAACCACTTTCTGAAGGCTTTAGACAGCCAATGGAAGCCTTAGGAAGTGCAACGTCACCCCACAGACACTGTAGCTTCGATAGAGAATCAAAAGAACTACAATTCTCAGACTTTCCACTTCCTGCTTGAATTTTTCTCAGGTTTTTGCCTGCCATATGAGTTCTGTTATACTCACAGACACCCTTCAAACAGTTTTAGAAACTTCAGAGTGTTTTCTATCCAAATATACTAATAATATGCATATTCTAGTTTCTGGGCCAGAGTAGTAACCTGTTTTAAATTGGGTACGTTTTTCATCCGCCCGTGAAAATACTGCCCCATAGCCCAGACAGGTGAAGCATTGCACCTGTACGACAATTTTTATAAGTTTGTATTTCACCACCTTCTCATTTAACTTCTGAAAGTATTGCCATACAGGACTTCGCTGCTGTCGCGTGCCTTTCTCTGCTATTTTTCCAACTGTTGACAACAATGACGTAGTGGTGGATAGTCAACTCCAAAATAATAGATTCCTCTACTCCTTGCATGTCAACTCCCGGTTTCAACTCCCATTTCTGAGTGTCACAATTCAATTCCACTCACAATCGACTCCTAAGATTTTGTATTTTTGGAACAGAGGAGACTGATTAGTTCCTGTACTTCCGAGAACACAAACACTTCCATATTTCATAGCGAGTTAGCGAAGTAACGGATAGAGAGGGGAGGGGCACGGTATAGGCAGGTCGGCCACCAGACAGACCGTCCGAACCGTTCACTAGGCCTATCTATCGGTAATCAAAAGCTGTATCTCGCAATTTCTTGGCTTGCACATGTCTTGCAACTTCAGTAAAGCAAGGCCCTATTATCAATGAATAGGCTAGGACAATAGTGTTTTATTTGATTTTATTTTGTACTTTTTACCCCTTTTTCTTGCCAATTTCGTGATATCCAATTGGTAGTTAGTCTTGTCCCATCACTGCAACTCCCCTATGGACTCGGGAGAGGTGAAGGTCGAGAGCCGTGCGTCCTCCGAAAACAGGACCCTGCCAAGCCGCGCTGCTTCTTGACACACTGCTCGCTTAACCTGAAAGCCAGCCGCACCAATGTGTCAGAGGAAACACCGTCCAGCTGGCGACCGAAGTCAGCTTGCCACATGGAGTCGCTAGAGCGCGATGGGACAAGGAAATCCCGGCCGGCCAAACCCTCCCCTAACCCGGAAGACGCTGGGCCAATTGTATGCCGCCTCATGGGTCTCCTGGTCACAGCCGGCTGTGACGCAGCCTGGGATCGAACCCAGGTCTGCACTGATGCCTCAAGCACTACGATGCAGTGCCTTAAACTGTTGCTCCAGGCTAGGATATTCTACACACAAAAAAACTGAACACACATTCACATCATTAATGCAGAGAACAAGCAGGCGAGCCAGCGTGAGGAAGAGAGAGGAGGGGGCAGGCGAAAGAACTGCATGTCTTGGTAATCTGTATCTCACATTCACCAAAGTAGCCTAAAGTTTGCCTCTTCATCCCTGGTTTTATAAATATTATTCAACTTTCCCTAGGCCTTAGGTATTTTTTCTAAACGCCAATGATCCCAATTTCATTTAAACGTTCACACCCCTAACCACAACAAGTGTTTCTAATCATGCTGTCTCACAGTGAGTCAGCTGCACCATGGTCATAGTTAAGTCCCACCCTGGGACCACAGATGGAAGTTAGTTATGTAACTAAAACTGTTGTAATAGACATGTTATGCATGGTCCCTGACAAATAAGTGAATATGTGATAATCAAAAGGGAAAATAGACATTTGTTTCTCTGTCCAGCTGTATTGACTCCTGGGCGAAGGTGAAGACCTGCTGTCCTGAACACCCTTTTGATTGACTCATGGGTCACATGTCCTGCTCAGTGGCACACCTGACTCAGGTATGTACGTGTTCATGACCCCATTTGTTCCAACCTCATGATGTCACATTACCCAACTGGGTAGAAGTTAGTGTGGACATGATTATGTTCCTGAATACGAAGAGATTTTTATATGAAGGATTACACATTCCAAATGAGAGGGATGCATCTGTTTCTGACATGCTTTACATTTTTACCCCACAGGAGACTGCAATGTATCTACAATTGCAGAAAATATACTATGACAATGATTAATACCAGAGGCAAGCCTCCTAATAACAACACAACCCCACAAGGATGTGACCAACGACCACTTTACCATCTTGGACCTGGTTTAGTCCATTTGAACTCAACGCAGACCACTATAATCACCCCTGGAATAGATGGCACCTCTCCTCTGTTAATGTAGACGAAACTATAGCCTAAACTGCTGGAGGGGGATATATTATCATACCAGGTTGGCAGTACCCTGAAAGACCTTTGGAACTCAAGAGGAAAATGTGTTTCTGTGCTCCCTGCATTCTTCTTACCCTAATGTGGACTATCCATATGGAAAGGTAATGTTATCTTTCCTGATGCTGCAAAACAATATTGTGCAGAGATTCACGTTACAGTGGATAAATGTTTCTGTTCATAAAAAAAACAGCCCAGCTCTGGAAAAAAATAAATGAATTGATTATGCATAAATATTGCAATGCATTGTTTTTATTAGCCAGATGTTGGAACGCAGGGCTTTATTCTGTGGGTGGGGTTGTTATAGTGATTGTAGGTGTTTTTCTATTGTCACCATGACACATTTCAGGAGAAGGATGGTGGGTGTGAGTTGATTGTTAAGTTAAAGGCTGAGCAGGTCAGTTTGTTTGGTTGGTGCTGACACCACTGTATTAGGTCCTTTACTGCAGTGGTAGCAGGTTGTTGATATTTCCATACGGTTGTTTGTGTGTGTGTGTGTGTGCGTGCGTGCAATAGCGGTGTGGACGAATGGGGCCAGCTAATGTTGGGGATGACACCACCTGACTGGACCGCAGAAGTGAACTTCAGTCCTCTCACTGGCTGTATACATGAGAGGTGTGTGTGAAAGCGATAGTTTTAATCATAGTGATACTTTGTTTTTAATCACACAGATACTTTAAGGAACATTGTGCTACTTTGACATGGCCCTCCTCTGTGAGACCCACCCCGCCTGTTGTGCTGAAGGCATGTGGTGGTGTTTCTGGGTCTTCATGTCCCCCTGCCTCTCTCTAGGGTGTAGTCCGGATTGTTGGACCAGGCCCTGTGCGCTAGTCTGGCCATCTGGCTCCCTGGATTCATGTCTGAATGGGAGGGATGATGTATTTAAGGGCATGATTACTCCATGAGGCAGCTGCCTTGTCCTATCCCATGATTCCTGTCGCTGGAAGCAAAGAACAGCTGATGGGGTGATTCTTATATTACCCCACCCCCCTTTCCCCATAAGAGGATTTATAGACATTTTATTATTATTATTATTATTACTACTAAATGTGCTAAACAGATACCTTTGCCTGTGTTTTGGTTGCCTTTGCCTGGTGAGGTTTGTCTGTCCAGGCTCCTCTGGTGTAGTGTACTCTGGGGATCAGTGGTGATGCTACAGTGAGTTGATCAGAGCACGGCTGGACTGCTGTTGACCAGCATGAGGATCAGCCCTGTTCAGCATTCCTATTGGATGATATCCCCAAGTTCTTGCCCCACATCCTGCATTCTGAACTGAGGTGCCACGACCTTTCCTGCCCCTAGATGGCAGCCCTGTGCATGTTACTCTTTCGTCCCCCCCAAAAAAATAAGAAAGAACTATTCCGCCAAAAGTATGTATGCATGTCTGTGTACATGAAACAGTGGTAGGGGATGTGTGTGAAAAAGAGAGAAATTGATCATTAGACATAAATGTTACAATATTTGTGGTGATGATGATGAATAATGATGTGTACTTTTGAGGAGGGAGCGGAGGGGTTGTCAGTGAAAATATGGACAATCTGAAGCCCCAAATGTTCCTTTACTTTACTACTCTTCTCTTTTAGCTGTGTGGTGCAATACCTCCATTTTTACATATGTTATTACTCGGCAGCATAGCTTTTCTCCAAGGATGATCATTTCTGTATTGCATTCTTTGTGTTAAATCACAAAGTTCTGTTCCTCCTAGACCCTGAGCTTTGTTTAGGTTATTGTTGATATATTCAATGATAATGTTTTTAAGGTCACCGTGGTGATATCTGCATCCCAAGATATGGACAATCTGCCTTCTCTCTGGTATAACAGAACAATTCAGTTTATTTATTAAAGTGTACATATGTATTGCAATTCAAAATGGCTTGGTCTTTGTCTGTTCATTATACTGTTTCTAAGCTCCAATCTTTTGTCTCAAAGTTGTTTTTATATGTATTTTTTACAATAAATATACTTGTGTGAGCCATGTTTTGTCAATGTCCTTGTTTGCGTATGAGTACTGTAGTGTTCATAAGTGTTTTGTGGAATGTCTGCATGGTCCTTGCTAAAAAGGTAATGGTGTAACACTCATTTTTATATACTGATTTCTACAATCAAGTTATTCACCGTAAATAACTAGCCTACATTTTTTTTCTCAACCATGTGAAATTTGGGGGTCAGTTTCACAATTTTGTATATTCCTTACTGGTTGCATTCTTTAGATTTACCAAAGATGGTTACTCAAACCTTTATGAACACCAGATTACGTTATTGCATTTCCTGTTGTTAGGCCTCTTAACGATTAAAGTACATCCCCTTCTGACTACATTTCTGGAAAAGAACAGTGGAGAAACTTTGTGGTTTTCCATTTCCCCAAGCTACAGATCTGAAAATGTATGTTGGTTTGTTCTGTCACACGCTGGGTTTACACAGGCAGCCCAATTCTGATCTTTTTTTCACCAATTGGTCTTTTGACCAATCAGATCTGAAAAATATGTGATTGGTCAAAACAATTTGGCTGCCTGTGTAAACGCAGCCTTAGTTCCTCTAATCACCATCACTGTCAGTGACCGTTAGGTTCAGGAAATAACACAAATGGGCACAGGCTGCTAAAGGTAGATGTTCCAGAGTCTGTCTGAGCCAAGCAGCAATTGACAGTCTGTGTGTAGGCTAGATCAACACTCCACTATACAGGAAGGACAGTACGGTCATTGAAGTTCAGCAAAAGTGAAACCCAGGGGTAAAGGAGGTAAGTAATCTCCTGTTTTGTCTACTAAATTGAATTGGAACCAAATATGTGATTAGTTAAAAGACCAATTACTGGGGGGGGGGGGGTCAGATTTGGGCTGCCTTTGTAAACACAGCCAATTCATTGACTGAACCAGATGACAGAATTTTGGGGATGTGAAAGATCTCAGGATATTGTGAATGACATAGTATGTGCCAGTTTGGACAAAAAAATTAAATAAGATACAGTACCAGTCAAAAGTTTGGACACACCTACTCATTCCAGGGTTTTTATTTTTACTATTTTCTACATTTTAGAATAATAGTGAAGACATCAAAACTATGAAATACACATATGGAATCATGTTGAAACCCAAAAAAAGTTAAACAAATCAAAATGTATTTTAGATTTGAGATTCTTCAAAGAAGCAACCCTTTGCCTTGACAGCTTTGCACATTCTTGGCATTCTCTCAACCAGGTTCATGAGGTAGTCGCCTGGAATGCATTTTAATTAACAGGTGAGCCTTGTTAATTTGTGGAATTTCTTTCCTTAATGCATTTGAGCCAATCAGTTGTGTTGTGACAAGGTAGGGGTGGTATACATAAGATAGCCCTATTTGGTAAAATACCATATTATGGCAAGAACAGCTCAAATAAGCAAAAATAAATGAAAGTCCATCATTACTTTAAGACATGACGGTCAGTCAATGCGGACAATTTGAAGAACTTTGAAAGTTTCTTCAAGTGCAGTCGCAAATACCAAGCTCTATGATGAAACTGGCTCTCATGAGGACCGCCACAGGAAAGGAAGGCCCAGAGTTACCTCTTCTGCAGAGGATAAGTTCATTAGAGTTACCAGCCTCAGAAATTGGGAATTAACTGCACCTCAGATTGCACCTCACAGAGTTCAAGTAACAAACACATCTCAACATCAACTGTTCAGAAGAGACTGAATCAGGCCTTCATGGTCAAATTGCCGAAGAAACCACTACTAAAGGACACCAGTAATAAGAAGAGACTTGCTTGGGCCAAGAAACACGAGCAATGGACATTAGACCGGTGGAAGAGTCCAAATGTGAGATTTTTGGTTCCAACCGCCGTGTCTTTGTCAGACGCAGAGTAGGTAAACGGATGATCTCCGCATGTGTGGTTCCCACCATGAAGCATGGAGGAGATGGTGTGGGGGTGCTTTGCTGGTGACATTAACAGTGATTTATTTTGAATTCAAGGTATACTTAACTAGCATGGTTATCACAGCATTCTACAGTGATACACCATCCCATCTGGTTTGCGTTTAGTGGGACTATCATTTGTTTTTCAACAGGACAATGACCCAACACACCTCCAGACTGTGTAAGGGCTATTTGACCAAGATGGAGAGTGATGGAGTGCTGCATCAGATGACCTGGCCTCCATAAACTCCTGACCGCAACCAAATTGAGATGAGTTGGACCACAGAGTGAAGGGAAAGCAGCCAACAAGTGCTCAGCGTATGTGGGAACTCCTTCAAGACTGCTGGAAAAGCATTCCTCATGAAGCTGGTTGAGAGAATGCCAAGAGTGTGCAAAGCTGTCATCAAGGCAAAGGGTGGCTACTTTGAAGAGTCTAAAATATATTTTGATTTGTTTAACACTTTTTTTGGTTACTACATGATTCCATATGTGTTATTTCATAGTTTTGATGTCTTCACTATTATTCTACAATGTAGAAAATAGTAAAAATTAAGAAAAACCTTTGAATGAGTAGGTGTGTCCAAACTTTGACTGGTGCTGTATATCTGATGATGAATTGGACAACACAAACATTTTATTTAATTTTGTATAACTGATACAGTAAAAGTGATTGCTTTTTGGGCTTAGCTTTCCGGTTGTCATTTAGATGTGTTCACCGCTGAACTCTGTCACAGTGGTTTGACCTTCTTCTTATTCCTGTTACTAAGAACTGCATTCCCACACATAGACAAAACCACGTGTGTCAGTGTGTACACTAATACAAAAAATAATCTGGTAATAACATGCACAGTATGTTGGATTGGTCGTAAATGCAAGGATGTTATTGTTGCATGATTTTTCCGATACGTGGCTGTTATATTTCTTCTACTATATATGGTTTACTCTACCCAGGTTTCTCCTTATGTGGAAACCCCCCCAATGAGGCAATATCCCTGCAACACATTTTTACTTTCAAAATTAAGTTTTGCACGTCTATTTTCTTACTGACCTTTTGATATCAACATCCTCTATATTCTCCTTTCAACATCAGTCTCTTCTAACCACTCCTCCTTTTCAGACGACACTCTGCCAGAATGACAGATGCTCAGAACTACCCCATGCCCACAGAGTTTAAGGAGGTCCTGAACTCTAACCTGCCACCCCCTTACCCCCATGGGGAAACTCAAGTGGACTCCATGCCACCATACATGCCACCCCCCTACTCTGCAGCTCCAGCCATGTATCCTCCATCCCCCTACCCCCCAGTCCTGTACCCACCACAGGCAGGGGTAGACATGGGAACCCTCCCACCTGGAGAGTGTAACCCTTTGGGAGAGCCAGGTATGTATCTGTCCTGCTATAGCAAGGAAAAAGGGGAATCGATCATGCGGATGGATTATTCATGTCTTTCCTCATATTACTGCCAATTACTATAACATTGAACATTTCTGATTGAATAATTAATGTCCACTAAATTCACTTGTGTTACATAACCACTGAAAAGTCTGCAAAGTCTGGTCACTACAGTATTCCAGTGTTGTGTCCAATAATAACATGGGACTGTTGTTCTGTCACTCACAAAGGATCTTCTTCACCAGAGGCAGACGCCGCCCTATTGGTGTCATCTTTTGATGACAAGACCATAAGGAAGGCGTTTATCAGAAAGGTCTGTACTGATATGTCTCAGAGATTTGGGGCTTTATTCAATCCATATCGCCGAAGTTCAGAGCTATAGTGTGCTTGAAATGTAAAGGTAATTTCCAATTTAGTCTACATTTGCAGCGTTTAACACGAATGCAGTCTGCTACCGTGGGAACATTGTCTTTAAATGTAAATCGGGCTACAATGTGGAACTTCAGCGCTACGGATTGAATAGAGCCCTTAGTCTTTGACCCCCAAGTTTCATGGTGACCTCCCCAGTATACCTGGCAAGCAAAGTGGCTAATGGTAACCCTGTCTTTCTACCTGTGCAGGTGTTCAGTGTCGTGACCCTGCAGTTGCTGGTGACCTTCAGCATCGTGTGTGTGTTCACGTTCTCCAGTGTGGTGAGGGTGGCGGTGCAGAGCAACATCTGGATCTACCTCAGCTCATACATTCTGTTTGCTGTGGTGGCCATCTCCCTTAGCTACTCCAATTCCTTCAGCAGAAGCCATCCCTGGAACCTGGTGGGACTGGTAGGTCTCTCTCTCTCTCTCTCTCTCTCTCTCTCTCTCTCTCTCTCTCTCTCTCTCTCACACACACACTCACTCACTCACTCACTCACTCACTCACTCACTCACTCACTCACTCACACTCACACACACACACACACACACACACACACACACACACACACACACACACACACACACACACACACACACACACACACACACACACACACACACACACACACACACACACAAAACCCCTTTCACAGCTAGGTAGAGCAGCGACTGACATACTGGCTAGTGCAGTCAATGAGTTAATACTGAAGTGTGGGTTAGATTGAATTGAGCTCAAGGTTCATCTGTTGACTGATATACTGTATATAAACTATGTAATTGTTCTTTAGATGTTCACAAACATTATTGAAGAGGGAACCTACCTGTGATGGTTATAAATGCTTCTTCCTGTATTCACAGTTCCCTGTTAGTTAATGCCAAAGCCATTCTCCTAGAACCTAGTTGCATAACTAATGAGAACAACTGTCTTTGATCTTGCCTTAATTCCATCACCACTTAAACAGATAGACAAAGATACAGTGTGATTTGTGTTTGGGTGAGTGTTATTCTAACTGTGTAATGTACTACCTTTAGTCAGTGGTCACTCTCACCCTATCCTACTTGGTCGGCACTGTGGCCTCATTTCATGACACCACTGCTGTAGTCATTGCCATGGGAGCAACAGTGGCAATCTCCTTCACCATCATCATCTTCTCAGCCCAGGTCAGACTCAGTCTTTTCAAATAACAAAAAACATGATATTATGCTTAATTGGACTACTACTGTAGTACCTACCACGTGTGTTTAATGTGGTCAGGCTGATTAGTGACCAAGCCTATCTAGCCTTACTCACTCCCCTCTCTTTGGTCTGCAGACTCGAGTGGACTTCACAATTTGTAATGGCATCCTGCTGGTGCTGGCAGTGGACCTTCTCATGTTCAGTTTCTTCTGCTCTTTCTTCTACTCCAATGTGCTGCAGATAGTCTACGGATCTCTGGGAGCCCTGCTCTTCTCACTGGTACAGAACTCACTCAATGTTACTTCCCCTTTTAGGCCATTTCTGTTTATCCAGCCTTATAGCCAGAATGAATACCTCCATCCCTTGCACCCTAAACCCTTTCTTTCCTCCATTACCTTTTCCCTTTCTGTGTCTTTCCCTCAGTTCTTGGCGATTGACTGCCAGCTGGTGATGGGCAGGCAGAAGTACGCTCTGGATCCAGAAGAGTATGTGTTTGCTGCCCTGATCCTGTACCTGGACATCATTAACATCTTCCTCTATCTGCTCATCATAATGGGAGGCTCCAGCAAATAGTCAACACCTGGCAGAAACCTACTATGACACACATATGTAGCTGACATGGCTTATTGAATGACTGTCAGTAAACAGGTTTCCATCCAATATTTTTATGCGAGTAAAATACATGTCGGATAAAACATTTTATGACAGGCCTGATGGAAACAGCAAATTTGTTGGTAAACTTTCCAAATGTTGACAAAACTAAATACGCTAGACAAGGTGGGGTCTTTTTGTGTCGGTAAAATTAATAATGCGCGAAATGGCAGTGGAAACTCTTTTAAGCACAAATATTGATATAATAACCATCATATCGATGTAAATATGAAGTCACGCGAAGACATGTTGTGTTATTCTCCCACTACGACTTGGGAAACCATGCAGGTTATTAGGCTACAGGTGAAATAAGTTATGATGAACTTCACAGCGTGGTGAAAGTGCAAGGTGATGAGCTTGATGCTCCTTTCCAATAAATACAACGGTTCTTATTCTGGTGACATCATGACCGATGCTTAGCTGCCATTTGACAAATAAAATAATCTTGCTCTTTTGTCCATATTAATAACATCATGTAGGCTACACACGCATTGTATATACAGTGCATTCGGAAAGTATTCCGACCCCTTCACTTTTTCAACATTGTTATGTTACAGCCTTGTTCTAAAATTGATACATTTAATGTTTTCCCTCATCAATCTACACACAATACCCCATAATGACAAAGGCAAAACTGTATTTTGTTTGTGCAAATCTATAAAAATAAAAAAAACAGATACCTTATTTACGTAAGTATTCAGATCCTTTGCTATGAGACTTGAAATTGAGCTCAGGTGCATCCTGTGTCCATTGATCATCCTTGAGATGTTTCCACAACTTGGGAGTCCACCTGTGGTAAATTCAATTGATTGGACATGATTTGGAAAGGCACACACCTGTCGATATAAGGTCCCACAGTTGAAAGTGCATGTCAGAGCAAAAACCAAGCCATGAGGTGGAAGGAATTGTTGGTAGAGCTCCGAGACAGGATTGTGTCGAGGCACAGATCTGGGGAAGAGTACCCAAAAGTGTCTGCAGCATTGAAGGTCCCCAAGAACATAGTGGCCTCCATCATTCTTAAATGGAAGAAGTTTGGAACCAAACTGGGCAATTCGGGGAGAAGGGCCTTGGTCAGGGAGGTGACCAAGAACCTGATGGTCACTCTGACAGAGCTCTAGAGTTCCTCTGTGGAGATGGGAGAACCTTCCAAAAGGACAACCATCTGTGCAGCACTCCACCAATCAGGCCTTTATGGTAGAGTGGCCAGACGGAAACCACTCCTCAGTAAAAGGCACATGACAGCCTGCTTGGAGTTTGCCAAAAGGCACCTAAAGATTCTCTGGTCTGATGAAACCAAGATTGAACTCTTTGGCCTGAATGCCAAGCTTCATGTCTGGAGGAAACCTGGCACCATCCCTGCAATGAAGCATGGTGGTGGCAGCATCATGCTTTGGGGATGCTTTTCAGTGGTAGGGACTGGGAGACTAGTCAGGATCGAAGGAAAGATGAACGGCGCAAAGTACTTAGAGATCCTTGATGAAAACCTGCTCCAGAACACACAGGACCTCAGACTGGGGCGACAGTTCACCTTCCAACAGGACAACGACACCAAGCACACAGCCAAGACAACGCAGGAGTGGCTTCGGGACAAGTCTCTGAATGTCCTTGAGTGGCCCAGACTTGAACCCGATCAAACGTCTCTGGAGAGACCTGAAAATAGCTGTGCAGCGACGCTCCTCACCCAACCAGACAGAGCTTGAGAGGATCTGCAGAAAAGAATGTGAGTCACTCCCCAAATATAGGTGTCTCAAGCTTGTAGCGTCATACCCAGGAAGACTCAAGGCTATAATCACTGTCAAAGGTTCTTCAACAAAGTACTGAGTAAAGGGTATGAATACTTATGTAAATGTGATATCAGTTTTTTTATTTTTAATACGTTTGCAAACGTTTCTAAAAACCTGTTTTTGCTTTGTCATTATGGGGTATTGTATGTAGATTCAGATTTTTATTTTATTTAATCCATTTTAGAATAAGGCTGTAACATAACAAAATGTGGAAAAAATCAAGGGGTCTGAATACTTTCCAAAGGCACTGTATATACCTTGTTTGTATTTATTTGTATTTATTAGGGATCCCCATATTCCTGGAGTCCAAACACACCAAAGCACCCACATTTCATATAAAACAAAAGATAAAACAGTGAACTATGTTTGTACTGAATGAGCTAAAGATAAAACAGTGCATCATACAACATCCCTACACCACCACATATCCACAATACAACATTTTTCAATACCACCATACAACAATATCACAATGTGTGCATATGCATGTGTCTGTACCTTTGTGTGTGTCTCTTCACAGTCCGCGTTGTTCCATATGGTGTATGTTTATCTGCTTTTTAAATCTGATTCTATTGCTTGCATCAGTTACCTGATGTGGAATAGAGTTCCATGTAGTCATGGCTCTATGTAGTACTGTGCGCCTCCCATAGTCTGTTCTGGACTTGGGGACTGTGAAGAGACCTCTGGTGGCATGTCTTGTGGGGTATGCATGGGTGTCTGAGCTGTGTGCTAGTATTTTAAACAGACAGCTCGGTACGTTCAGCTTGTCAACACCTCTTAGAAAAACAAGTAATGATGAAGTCAATCTCCACTTTGAGCCATGAGAGATTGACATGCATGTCATTAATGTTAGCTCTCCATGTACTTTTAAGAGCCAGCCGTGCTGCCCTGTTTTGAGCCAACTTACAAATTGCCCCTTGTCCCTCTTTGGCACCTGACCACACTACTGAACAGTAGTCCAGGTGCGACAAAATTAGGGCCTGTAGGACCTGCCTTGTTGATAGTGTTGTTAAGAAGGAAGAGCAGCACTTTATTATGGACAGACTTCTCCCCATCTTAACTACTGTTGTATCAATATGTTTTGACCATGACAGTTTACAATCCAGGGTTACTCCAATATTATTAGCCTACCTCCTCTTTCTCTCTCTATTGTTGCTTCATTCCTTCCGTGCTTTCAACAGTTAAATTAAATCTGTTTCATTGTCCTTATTTTTATAATTCTAATGACATCCTTGAATAACATAGGATTGAATTAGATGCAGAAGGCTTTCACTTCTCCTTACGAAGATTGAATGGTTATGGGTCTGAATAAATAACTGCTATAGCATACCGCCATCGCGTGTTCGCGCTTCTTTCAAACTACCAATGAGTTCTATTGGCTGCTGTATTTAACATTCAGCAAAACATAACTTGGGTCCAGCAAGCTATTCTAGTCTAGATTTTCCTGCATGGGACTCTAAGAGCTAAGTAGATTTTTTTAAGGAGAGGCCAGCGGAGCACAGGTGCTTGCGTATTGAGCAAGAGACAGAGGCTATAAGTTAGAAGCTTATTATACATAACCCATCATTAATTAGCTAAATAAAAGGCTAATACTGCATTGAATGTATTGCCTGAAAGAGGTAGGCTAGGACATCGATATATAGGACTATATATAAATCTAGAACAAGATTATCATATTTGGATGGAATTTGAATGGAGTTGATCGAGAAAGACTGTGAGAGTGCTCACGCGTGCACTGATTTAAAGCAATGATATTCGAGTGATAGGCTGTTTTAAAACTCTGCAGCTTCAATAAAATAAACTCTTTACAATTAAAAAACAAGGTGACCCCCAAAAGCCAGATGGAGATGGGTAAATTAGACACGCATTCGGTCTTTATATTACCGTAGCATAGGCTATGCTGCAGCAAATGTAGGCCTACCTGTCACAAGAACAAAAATTACCATGAGATGATTCTGTAGGTCTACATGCATTGTGAACTGCGCTCCATACTGAGATGGGCTGTCTGTCCTCACCCTGAGCATTGATTCATCATGCAGAGGCTGTAGAGAAACCATATTTAGACATCACATATAATTTAACAGTTCCATTTCATGCCATGGTGTTCATATAAATTATTCATTATAATTTACCGGTTTCTCGCAGTTATTTATCCCGGGAAAAGGGAGTGGTTTTGGGTGGTAAATCGCAGTAACTGGGTTCCCGCCATTCAAACCTATCGCCAATCAGTAAATGGAACGTCTGAGTTCCATTGTCTCCGTTACCGCAGTGCTTTCAGAAAGTGTTCATACCGCTTGACCTATTTCACATTTTGTTGTGTTGCAGCCTGAATTTAAAATGGATGACATAATTTTTTTCTCTGCCATTTACACACAATATGCTATAATGACTAAGTGAAAACACGTTAAACATTTTTGCAAATTTATTGAAAATGAAATACAGAAATATCCCATTTACATATATATATTTTTGTACCTTTATTTAACTAGGCAAGTTTAAGAACGAATTCTTATTTACAATGACGGCCTACACCGGCCAAACCCGGACGATGCTGGGTCAATTGTGCGCCTCCCTATGGGACTCCCAACCACGGCCGGTTGTGATACAGCCTGGATTCAAACCAGGGTGTCTGTAGTAACGCCTCAAGATGCAGTGCCTTAGACCGCTGCGCCACTCAGGAGCCCAAATAATTATTCACACCCAAGTCAATCGTTTTTAGAAGTCTTTCTGGGTAAGTCTCTAAGAGCTTTTCATACCTGGATTGTGGAACATTTGCCGATTATTATTTTCAAAATTCTTCAAGGTCTTTCAAATTTGTTGTTGATCATTGCTAGACAACCATATTCAGGTCTTGCCATAGATTTTCAAGTAGATTTAAGTCAAAAGTGTAACTCGGCCACTCAGGAACATTCACTGTCTTCTTGGTAAGTAACTTTTGTTTTAGGTTATTGTCCTGATGAAAGGTGAATTCATCTCCCAGTTTCTGGTGGAAAGCAGACTGAACTAGGTTTTCCTCTAGGATTTTGCCTGCACTAAGCTCCATTGTTTATTTTAGCCATAAAAATTCCCCAGCCCTTAACGATTACAATACCCATAACATGATCCTGCCACTACTATGCTTGAAAATAGTACTTTAGTACTTTAGTTGTAAACGGGATGCATGTTGTGGAATATTTTTATCCTGTACCGGCTTCCTTCTTGTCACTCTGTCAATTAGGTTAATACTGTGAAGTAACTACAATGTTGTTGATCCATCCTCAGTTTTTGCCTATCACAGCCATTAAACTGTAAATGTTTTGTAGTCACCATTGGCCTCATCGTGAAATCCCTGAGCGGTTTCCTTCCTCTCTGGCAACGGAGTTAGGAAGGACACCTGTATCTTTGTAGTGACTGGGTGTATTGATACACCATCCAAAGTGTAATTAATAACTTCATTATGCTCAAAGGGATATTCAGTGTCTGCTTTTTTATTTACCATCTACCAATAGGTACCCTTCTCTGCGAGGCATTGGAAAACCTCCCTGGTCTTTGTGGTTGAATCTGTGTCTGAAATTCACTGCTCGACTGCGGGACCTGACAGATAAAATTATGTTTGAGATGAGGTAGTCATTCAAAAATCATGTTAACCTCTTAAATGTAATGGCAAAATGTAGATTTCTGCCTAAATAGACATACCCAAAAGTAACTCCTATTCATGTGTAATTACATGATTCTGACACCAATAATTTTGTAAAGACATGGGAGATGAGGAAATTATCAGAAGATAGGAGTTACATAGCTCAGAATACACAAGATCAAGCACACACACAAAATACGTTTTTTTTTATTTTGAAAGTCATCTTTCATTGACAAGCTATAAGTGAATTATTGATGCCCAGAGCTGGAAACACAGATGGCTTCCACAACATGTCAACAATATTAGGGGGGGGAAAATGGGATTGATAGACCTAACAACTAGAAATGGGCAGATGTTTTAGTAAGTTGTGTCAGGTGTGGTCACAGGACATTTCCAACTGTCCCTAAACCTCTCCAAAGTGGCATGTCTGTAAATTAGATAATTCCAGTGCTATTACATATTTGCAATCCCTAAATGCTATTTTTTTCAGTATAAAAACCATTTCTACCATATCAACTTCACTCAAACATTGTGGTGGTGTTATGGGGTATCCAGGGTACATTCACATGTCCTTTCAACCTCTCCAGAATGTGGCAATTGCACTGTTTTTGCACACTGGGTATGCAGAAAAGTAATAGTTCACTATAAAAACAAAATGTCTACAACACCAACCTCTCAAACATTGTGGTGGTGTCGGGGGACATACAGGGGATATCCAAGTGTTTTTTTCAACCTCTCCAAAGTGCCTGAACATTTAGCCTAGGCATTTCCAATGTATTGGTCCCACATACAAATTAACTGTTTACAAAAACAATATAAAAGCAACAGATACACATAAAATATATACATAACAAATATCTAAAAATGTCTTATCAAACACAAACTTGGTTACACACGTGTCCTTTGCAAAAATAGAAATAAGATGAACTATTTACAAATGGCATTCGTGTTCATTTTACATCCCAGGTGTAGATGATTAGATTTCACTTTCACCGTAGCTTGTGCATGTCATGATAGTCTTTGAAGCAGTCCCTGTCTGCCAGGAAACAAAAAGCAAACTGGCATTTCAGACAGAAGATCTGGCATTTCATCCTTTTTTCCCCCGTGTTATGTGCAATGCTTGCAGTTCTTCCTTTTGGCATGTGTGTTGGATAGTGGCGCTCATCTTGAGTGGGGGGTCTTGTGATGGTTGTGAGGTTGCTTTGGGCCCCCAATTCAGCCATTTCCAACACCAGCCACTCTAGGAAGGCCAACTGGGAAGGGTTTGACCTTTTGCTTTGGCCATCTGCTTGTGGAGAATGAAAGCATTTACTGTAGCAATGTCCACAAAGTGGTAAAAAAAAAAGTATTATACCACTTCCTGGTCTTGATACAGTTGAAGTCAAAAGTTTACATACACCTTAGCCAAATACATTTAAACTCAGTTTTTCACAATCCCTGACATTTAATCCTAGTAAATATTCCCTGTTTTAGGTCAGTTAGGATCACCACTTTATTTTAAGAATGTGAAATGTCAGAATAATAGTAGAGTGATTTATTTCAGATTTTATATTTTTTCATCACATTCCCAGTGGGTCAGAAGTTTACATACACTCAATTAGTATTTGGTAGCATTGCCTTTAAATTGTTTAACTTGGGTCAAATGTTACGGGTAGCCTTCCACAAGCTTCCTACAATAAGTTGGGTAAATTTTGGCCCATTCCTCCTAACAGAGCTGGTGTAACTGAGTCAGGTTTGTAGGCCTCCTTGCTCGCAAACACCTTTTCAGTTCTGCCCACAAAATGTCTTATTATAACTTGGCTCTGTCATATCCTCACATGGTCTCTCCTATCATTGCTATGCAGACGACACACAATTAATCTTCTCCTTTCCCCCTTCTAATAACCAGGCGGCGAATCGCATCTCTGCATGTCTGGCAGACATATCAGTGTGGATGACGGATCACCACCTCAAGCTGAACCTCGGCAAGACGGAGCTGCTCTTCCTCCCGGGGAAGGACTGCCCGTTCCATGATCTCGCCATCACGGTTGACAACTCCCTTGTGTCCTCCTCCCAGAGTGCTAAGAACCTTGGCGTGATCCTGGACAACACCCTGTCGTTCTCCACTAACATCAAGGCGGTGACCCGATCCTGTAGGTTCATGCTCTACAACATTCGCAGAGTACGACCCTGCCTCACACAGGAAGCGACGCAGGTCCTAATCCAGGCACTTGTCATCTCCCGTCTGGATTACTGCAACTCGCTGTTGGCTGGGCTCCCTGCCTGTGCCATTAAACCCCTACAACTCATCCAGAACGCCGCAGCCCGTCTGGTGTTCAACCTTCCCAAGTTCTCTCATGTCACCCCGCTCCTCCGCTCTCTCCACTGGCTTCCAGTTGAAGCTCGCATCCGCTACAAGACCATGGTGCTTGCCTACGGAGCTGTGAGGGGAACGGCACCTCCATACCTTCAGGCTCTGATCAGGCCCTACACCCAAACAAGGGCACTGCGTTCTTCCACCTCTGGCCTGCTGGCCCCCCTACCTCTGAGGAAGCACGGTTCCCGCTCAGCCCAGTCCAAACTGTTCGCTGCTCTGGCACCCCAATGGTGGAACAAGCTCCCTCACGACGCCAGGACAGCGGAGTCAATCACCACCTTCCGGAGACACCTGAAACCCCACCTCTTTAAGGAATACCTGGGATAGGATAAAGTAATCCTTCTAACCCCCCCCCCCCCTAAAAGATTTAGATGCACTATTGTAAAGTGGTTGTTCCACTGGATATCATAAGGTGAATGCACCAATTTGTAAGTCGCTCTGGATAAGAGCGTCTGCTAAATGACTTAAATGTAAATGTAATGTCTATAGGATTGAGGGCAGGGCTTTGTGATGGCCACTCCAATACCTTGACTTTGCTGTCCTTAAGCCATTTTGCCACAACTTTGAAAGTATGCTTGGGGTCATTGTCCATTTGTGACCATGCTTTAACTTCCTGACTGATGTCTTCGGCTTGCAAGCCTCCCCCTTTTCCCTCCAAACATAACGATGGTCATTATGGCCAAACAGTTATATTTTTGTTTCATCAGACCAGAGGACATGTCTCCAAAAAGTACGATCTTTGGCCCCATGTGCCGTTGCAAACGTAGTCTGGCTTTTTTATGGTGGTTTTGGAGCAATTGCATCTTCTTTGCTGAGTGGCCTTACAAGTTATGTCGATATAGGACTTGTTTTACTGTGGATATAGATACTTTTGTACCCGTTTCCTCCAGCATCCTCACAAGGTCCTTTGCTGCTGTTCTGGGATTGATTTGCACT
The DNA here is from genome assembly GCF_901001165.1 of Salmo trutta. Classification (NCBI taxonomy): domain Eukaryota; kingdom Metazoa; phylum Chordata; class Actinopteri; order Salmoniformes; family Salmonidae; genus Salmo; species Salmo trutta. Next base: position 35,452,485 of record NC_042977.1, on the reverse strand, counting down.
TTTCGCACCAAAGTACGTTCATCTCTAGGAGACAAAATGCATCTCCTTCCTGAGCGGTATGACGGCTGCGTGGTCCCATGGTGTTTATACTCGCATACTATTGTTTGTACAGATGAACGTGGTACCTTAAGGCGTTTGGAAATTTCTCCCAAGGATGAACCAGACTTGTGGAGGTCTACAATTATTTTCTGAGGTCTTGGCTGATTTCTTTAGATTTTCCCATGATGTCAAGCAAAGAGACACTGAGTTTGAAGGTAGGCCTTGAAATACATCCACAAGTACACCTCCAATTGACTCAAATTATGTCAATTAGCCTGTCAGAAGCTTCTAAAGCCATGACATCATTTTCTGGAATTTTCCAAGGTGCTTAAAGGCATAGTCAACTTAGTGTATGTAAACTTCTGACCCACTGGAATTGTGATACAGTGAATTATAAGTGAAATAATCTGTCTGTAAACAATTGTTGGAAAAATGACTTGTGTCATGCACAAAGTAGATGTCCTAACCAACTTGCCAAAACTATAGTTTGTTAACAAGAAATTTGTGGAGTGGTTGAAAAATGAGTTTTAATGACTCCAACCTAAGTGTATGTAAACTTCTGACTTCAACTGTAGGTCAACACCCCCCATGCTGGCATTGTAGTCCTTCACAGAATCAGGAATGGGGACATTCTTCCTTTTTCACCCTCCTTGAGACATGATCGCTATTGAATGCCTTATGCTGTGTGGTGAGCATGGTTACTTCCCTAGTGTCCTTCCGTTTCACAAAAAGCAGCTTGTTAGTCCTTATACAACGTATGGTCCCCCTCTACGCTGTCTTTGTCATGTTGTTTACCTTGGTCCTGGGGAAACCGATTATGTTAGGACGAATGGTGCCACAAGCCCCTATTTTCATTTCAAGAGGTCTATGAAAAGTGGATGTAGAACCATCAGACGGGGTGATTGACATAGCAGTGGGGGGTGAAGACCTTGACCGGGGGGCGCTTGCTGGGGAGGGGTGGATCCCAAACGTCATCATCCAAATCCTCTGCGGTGAATAAAATAAAGGGATATATTGTTGTAAAACACACAGAATTACAGTTGACTAAACAGTACTGTAAAGTAAAAACACCAAGCCTTAACTTCATCTGTACAGTGACTCATACAGGTGTGAAACACACACAATGCAAACAGTAACACTTTGGAGACAAAGGCAGAGGTGAGAACCACAAATAAACAATGGCCATGAGAGTTTAGTGGCCTCCCCAAAGTTTCAAGGATGAAATTTAGGAATTATATAACATTGAAATTACTTGTTACATAGGCCTAGATAAACTAAATCCAAAGTTTTAAAAAAGCAGACAACTTATAAAAAACTAAATGCATAGTAATATTAGTTATATAAAAGTCATGAAAATAATTTACTTACAGATCTAAAAGTGGATCCATTCCTTCTAGAAAGCTATCGTCGTTGGCCGATTCGAAATCTCGTTGTCCAAATCGCTCCCCGATCTGAGTCCGACCAGTATTTTATTCAAAGCTTCTATGTCGGTATGCTTATTCGTAGCTGCCTCCTTTTTAGCTTCCTGTTTAATATTCTTAGTTTTTACCCCCCCCCCCCCCCCAGATAACACTGGCATTATGCTAGATTTGTTCCTACCAACCTAAGGTTTAATTTAATACCACCCATGTATCTTTAGCACAAACCAAATTGAAGCTTACCTTGTAAGATGACAAGCATTTCACTACACTCGCATTAACATCTGCTAACCATGTGTATGTGACCAATAAAATATGATTTGATGTTTACTGTTAGGTGAAAAAATAGTGTAAAATAAATATTTTGACTCTTGGGGCTGGTGGTCAATAACGGTAGGTCATAGCCAGACAAATAAAACATCCTCATGATCTGTTGAGTCCCGCTTTCGGTGTGTATCAACATATTCCGTGTTTATTTCCTTTATGCTTCATAACGCTAACCGGAATCTATGTAGCAGTCATCTTGATTTGGCGTCACCTCGGCCTCCCATTATATATTCGTATGCCCATATATGGTAGTAAGTCACACCAAAGATTTTAAGGCACAGATCAATAGCCAAGATACTCAGCTTTCCACAGACACCCTGCGTTTGCAGATAGGGGCTACTGTTCTCATACCAGACTGAATTGAATTTTAAAAAATTTAATAGGGTCCCCAAATACGGGGACTTTACATTTGTGGTTAAACACTATTATTGCACACAGAGTGCAACTTATTATATGACTTAAGCAAATTTTTACTCCTTAACTTATTTAGGCTTCCCATAACAAAGGGGCTGAATACTTATTGACTCAAGACATTTCAGCTTTCATTTAAAACATTTTTATAAAAAGTTTGAAAAACATTATTCCACTTCGACATTATGGTATTGCGTGTAGGCCAGTGACAAAAAAAGAAGTCAATTTAATCCATTTTAAATTCAGGCGGTAACACAACAAAATGTGGAAAAAGTAAAGGGGTGTGAATCATTTCTAAAGGCACTACATGTGAGCTGTTGGCCAGATCGCACATATTCTACATACATTTTTTGTGACAAAACCATCAGTAGAGTTGAAAATGCGATGGAAACCCATTTAACCAGTATTTTTGTAAAAAAAAATATTCGGTACATGGGAATTTAAAAGCAAAATATATTTTTACATGCACTACGTCATCACACACATCCTTTTATCCGCAACAAGTCAATTAGAATGTAACATCTCTGGTGGGAAAATGTGCATATTGTTTTTATGCATATTTTAGTATATTCACATGAAAATCTGTCACCAATTGGAAACCTAGCTATTGACTGACATAAGAGAAACACTGCCCCTCTGTATATAGCCATGTTATTGTTATTTTATTGTGTTACTTTAGTTTATTTAGTAAGTATTTTCTTAACTCTATTTCTTGAACTGCATTGTTGGTTAAGGGCTTGAAAGTAAGCATTTCATATTTTGAAATGGCACCCTGTGTATCGTACCATTTTAACTCTCAACAGTAAATTGAGACCACGACTGAGTTACCCCCCCATATAAAAAAACAAAGCCTAAGGCCTATGACTTGTTCATCTGGCCCTGGATAAGTGATCAGTATGGTTGGTGCCGATAACTTTCGGTTTATCGTCCCAGCTCTACTCCAAACACACATACAAAACCCCTGTTCACAATGAAAACAGTCTTTATTTCGTTTTACATGGAAACCCCTGGACATACATATTTGATGAGTGATATTTCTCTCGCTCTTACAGACTTACTTTTCATGTTTTTGTTATCAATAAAATCAGTTGTGTTTAACATGTGGTGATACAGTTATAGCAATAGCTTATATATATAAAACAACCTTCAATTCATGCATTTTATTATTTTGTTTTACATTAGAAAGACACACTCAGGGTGACATTTGACAACATAAAACAAAATCTGTGCTGATGTCTAAACAAGCTGTATCACTTCAAAACACTCACCACATCATCCACTGTACTTCAAAAAATGTGTGGAATGCAACAGATGTAGAAATTTAACCCATTTTAATTGTTGCTGCCCTCTTATGGACATCATACAATGCGAGGCTTTGAAATAAAGCTATTGGGAGTAATACAGCCTCAACACCACAGACATTAAGGGCGGCAGATAGCCTCGACGTTGAAGCGTTGGGTCAGTAATCGAAAGAATAACAAAAAAATCTGTTGCTGTGCCCTTAAGAAAGGCATTTCCATTACACACTTGTGTGTAACAGGACAAATAAGCACCCCCCCCAAATTATTATTATGCGACAGTTTAGTTAATGTGTTAATGTCTCTTTTTGCTACACACGTCTTTACAGTATATCCCTGTCTCACCACAGCGAGGAATAGTTAAACTGAACTCTTAGTAAATACCTCATGTGGGTCTGGGCAGGGTTATAGACAATGAACTCGTTGTAGAGGAGGGAGTAGCCGCCACCTGCTCCCACCCCAGTCTTCATTCCAGGCCCCATGGGGACTGTCACTCCATCCCTGAGAGAATCACAGAACAGAGAAAGAGAGAGAGCGAGGAGACAATAGTGAACAATGGAAGATTCAAGCGAGTCATATACAACATGTATGACGGAAATCTTGATTCAGGTTCAAGTAAAACTACTAGAAATGTCTCCGTTTTTTATAACTCATCTGTGTTAGAGTAAACCAATAAACCAAACATTTACAGTGAGTGAAAGGGAGAGAAACTCACAATGTGACAGCGTTCCTGGGGTCTGGGCTTGTCTGTCCAAGGCCCTTGGTGCTGTGTTTCCCTGCAGGTAGTTTGGCAGCCTCGTAGTCAGCTGCTAACAGCTCGTTACTGTCACCCAGGGCAACCTGTTACCAAGACAATGAATAAACAGACGACTTGTTACCAAGTAACGCACATCGAATTGCATCACACAGACATATTTATATATATTTTTTTACATGTATGTAAATTGTAATTTTTTTTCATTATGTGTTGGATCCCAGTAAGACTAGCTGTCGCCATCAGCTAATGGGGATCCTAATAAATCAAATGAAAAATAGCAGGTGTATGGAAACAAACACTTCATATGGATTAGATCATTTCCAGAAGGGTTATTCTCAAGTTGGAAACAATGCATTTGTGTAGAGAAAAAAAATATATAACTACAAATCTCACACCTCGCTCAGCAGTAGGAGTCCAGTTTTGTTGCGTTGATTGGCAAAGCAGTAGTTGGCACTTTTCGATGACATGTCAGCAAAGTAAATACCTTTCCCAAACTAGGAGAAAGAAACAGTTGTCATCTTCCTGTTATGCAGCAGGTGAACATGTGCCATTTCATTTCAGTCATATTCTCTCTCACACACACAATCTCACCATGTATCCAGTGACAGGAGCCTCTGGAGGGGCCACTCTGAGGCCCTGGCTGAGGATTCCAACCCAGTTAGACAGACGAGAGCCATGCCACAGCAGCATCCTGAGGGAGACACACACAATAACAATGCAGAACACACCCTGAAGGAGAACCATTCACCACGGGTACCATCTTTATTTTAAAAGCCCTTTTAAAGTGGCACCGGACAGCCTGTGTAAGCAGACAATAAAACATGAGGTACCTGTTGTGTAGTTGTGAGAGGAAGCCATTCTTCTCCCCCTCCCTGTCCACAGAGAAGATGTCTAGAACAGTCATGTTGAAGTCAGAGTGAGTGGGAGCATGGGTTGTCTGAAGATATCTCTCAATCACCTTCAGAGAGAGAACAACAATTGAGCAGTGGAAGGAAGAGACTCCCTACCTGATCAATTTATGCAGGCTTTTGTTCCAACCCAGCTGTAACAGACCTCTAAACTACACACGAACATACTTTGAGTAAACTCAACCAAAGCACAGGTGCTCACCTGATACTCTTGGCTACAAGAGGACAGTGGCTGTAGCTGGCACTGGAGGGCGTTGTACTGTCTGTCCAAAGGATGCTCATCACCGTAGGCACTGGACTGGACCATCTTCACTGCTATCTGGATGTCACTCAGTGCCTGGAGATAGACAACACACTGTCAAACAGACGGCAAACGACGTGATTCCATACCAAACCAACATCCAGCAATTTCAATTTGTAAGAAAATGTTATTGAATGGTAGGATCTGCAGGGAACAGAAAATACAGTACTCAAATAAGTCATGCTCACTTCTAATAAGGCAATTTTTTCCTTCAGCTCCTCTTCTGAGCGGATTATTGGGGGAGTTCGCAACCTGGGAAAAATATAATAAAATTGTTATTTACCATGAATGGACACATGCCAGTGGATAGAGCAGCTTGAAATACAGGACATTCATTACTGACCCAAAGTCATGGGGGATGCGTGTGTAGAACTGGTTGCATGCCTCCTGTAGCTCACGGCTGCTTCCCTTTCTCTTCACACACTCCTCAATCTTCTTCAGGGCTGAGTAACCTGCACGGATCTGCTCTGTTGTAAGCTTGCCTACAGAGGAAAAACAACCGCAATGAAAAGTTACAAAAACAATGTCACATTTACTTTGTCAGTTATTTGGACTGTTACACATACTCACCGAGAGGAGCTTTTCGGGTGTCAAACTTCATCTCCAGCACACATTCCTCCATGGCCTTGATGTCACAGATCAGTTCAAGAAGGGACTGGACCTTCACATCCAGCTTGGAGGGCTTTCTCTGGGACAGTGCTGCAAGCGGGGGCTCTTCCTGGAAAAGGAGGAACACTGGTTAGGCACAGATTCACCTGCCTGAAGCTGGAGAACAGTGGACCATTAAGGTCAGAGGGGTGGGAGAGAAGATATGGAATGGAGAATTAATGAATGCAGAACAGGGGGATATGTAGATGATTTCACACTTGTGTGTATAAGATAGTTGTTCAGAAATTGTTAGATTACTTGTTAGATATTACTGCACGGTCGGAACTAGAAGCACAAGCATTTCGCTACACTTGCATTAACATCTGCTAACCATGTGTATGTGACCAATAACATTCGATTTGATTGAGAGATAAAACACTGACGATATGAGGAAAGTCTGAGATTATTTATTCCTTGCCTTTCCATTGGTACTGTAGTCCATAAACACCATGTCATATTTTCCTGCCACCTTCTCAAAGTTTGCCCGGTGTGCCCACTCGTTCTTGGTCTTATCCAGAAACCTACATCAAAACACAAATTAATACATTATCCTCTTAGCAATATTCAGTTAGTTCAAAAGTGTATATTTTTCCCCCACTCATTCAAACACCCAATATCACTCAACTCCCATCATACACACACACACCCCCCACCCACCCACTCACTCACTCACTCACTCACTCACTCACTCACTCACTCACTCACTTATTCTTGAAGAGATCTTTGGCTTGAAGAAGATCTCCACCACAGGAAACTAGATTGTTCTGTCCAACCTTACCAACTAAAGAGAGATGGCACCATGTGTTAGAAAACACTACTTCCCAATATCACAAATCATTTGGGAAAACAAAGACATGAACCCACCTCGTCCCCATCTAAACCACACACTGTAGGCCTTGACACCGTCATCCTGAAGTAGCTGGATCAGGAAAAATTTGTTGTTGTTGAACTGAAGATTTGTCTGTGAAACAACAAACAAAACATCTCCCTTACAAAATAATTTAGCAAATACACTTATGTAGTTACTATGTCGTTATGTTTTTACCTGGTTTAACATTACATCATATACGTCATTTCCTTCACTGTAGACATGGGCCTGTGAGAAAAAGAGAGGGTTTAGAAATGGTGAGAAGGGAATAGTATGGAATACACAACAGAGACTAGGGACTGGTTTCAATTATGGACTGTTTTGGCATAGAGGAACTACGTCACTGCCTACATCACTACTTTATCCGCTTGAATAAAATACGAAATAGTAGCTAGCCCGATGGAGATCAATGGAGATTATTTTTAATGAGTGCATTTCGCAAGTGGCTAGTTTGCAACAACTACCTTCACTAAAACACTGCAATGGTTTTGCCTGCAAACTTTGGTTTTGAATCACGCCATTCTGACATGTCTGCCTCGTTACTTGTTGGGATAGTCGTCTGTCTGAGGAGGACCCACCCGGAACATATTTTCTTCCCTTATTGAAAGTTACAAATGGTGTCCCATCATTGAAACCAGACCCTAGTCCATTTTTCTAGATTTTGGGCATACTGCATACATGGTAGATTGTGTCAGAGGCATGTGACTAAAACACTTTCAAACAGAAACTCCACATTGAGAACTGTGACCAAAGCTTGTCTTAAAAAAGCTCACAGACGTCTAGGTGACAAAACCACGACGAGGGGTGAGCATCATAAGATTATGTTTCAGTTGCCAGTCTAAAAACAAAAACAGTGTACTGTACCTTGCCGGCTTTGGCTTTGCATTCTGAATCAACTGGAGCCTTTCCTTTCATGACCACAGTCTTCACAATCTCTGCACAACATAAACAGCACCGTTAATACACAACGGTGTCTGACATTAACCACAGTTATTAAGAGAACATGAACACATTACAAAGCGCCATCAGTATACAGTAATTGACACAACCCCTTACATTACTGTATCACACATGAACAAAAATAGATTCCATGTCCATGTCTTAAAATCATGGGTATTTATAACATTGAAAGCACTTTAGACAACACATTTAAATTATAAAAATGGAAGGAAATGCTGGAACCTTTGCTTTCTGTTTCATCCACGGGCATCACTTTACTTTTCTTCTGGCTCCTTCCCTCACCCCGCTTCTTCTTGGCAATTGGCTGCTCCTCCATTTCCTCCACTTTAATCTGGGCTGGACTCACATCTTGTTGGGTTAAATCCGCTGCATCTCCTCCATTTAAACTCTCTACAGGGGGATAGCATGTGTTGGTTTGTTGTAGGTAACACACATACATAGACATGTTATATCCACATTGCCAACTGACCTGGTTTCAGTGTGTGAGAGCGTATTTTCCTCTTGTACTTGGTTACTGTGTTGACCTGGACCATCTTCTTCAAGTCTACATCATATGCTGCCCCAGAACCAAACGTCAGTGAGACCGTGGTGTCTCCAGAGCTGAGGGCTGAGTCTAGCTGGGCACATGCTGATGGTGGGTATGGCTCCCACTGACCCTCATCCCCCTTCCACTGCCACACTGAGGAGAGAACAGTCACAGAGATTAATACAACGCAACAGATGATGTAGACTAGACATACACGTTTTTGCATAGCTTTGTTTCAGTCGAACAGAGAGCTATAAAGCTTTATAGCAAATCAATGTCACAACAGACTTTGAGTCAAGCTAACTTTTCAACTAGTTTTTATAAAAGCAGAATAGTTATCAGCTCCTGTCAGTACTTTGTTAGTGGCTAATTAACGTTAGGTAAGCAAAGTTACACGCAACCGAAGCGTAGCTAGCTAGCCAGCTAACATTACCTTGAGCCAGCTAACAACAAAGCTAACGTTAGCTTGCTAGCAAGCACTAACCTGTCTTTGACGGAGTCTCTCCATTTTCTGATGCTACATCTTGAGATGTGTTCCTGGAGCTTCTTGTGCGTCTCATGTTTTACAATGTTTGTGTCACTTGCCAAATAAGAAAGTTTTTTTGGATCGAAGAACACTTAAAGAATTTAGACAGATGCAGATTAGAAAGTGGTCAACGCGGGAAATCACCCAACCAGCTAGTGCCTCTGTTGAGATACACTGTGGATTAACTCGGCAATGAATGAATGAACTTCCGCCTTAGCGTTTTCCTAGGCGGAAGTATTTGGTAAACGCACACGTGATCGATTCGCTTGTTGTGTCAGCTAGGTAGCTAATAGCTAGCTATTTAGTATAGCTACTATTCCATGTAGACATTTGGGATTGTTAAAACGAAGATATGGCTTTTCGAGCTTATGGTGCGCGTGTCCTTTATCAAAGGGTGGTTGCTGTGAGGATAATGTACAGAGTATGTCTTGTTTTTGCTCTTCTCGCCCTGTCATTGAGCCATTCTCTCAAATGTGCCCTTTTCTTCTATGTTCCATCCTTAATTTTTTGTGACCTTAAAGTCTAATTGAAGACTGACCATCCTTATTCATAGGTTGGGAATAATAATATTGAGAATGTTAATGTCAGTTATGTCTCGAATAACTTGTCTTTACCCACAGGCATTAAGTGCAGAAGTGCATCCCCAATCCCACGCAGACTTCCTAAAAGGTGCTCCCCACAGGAAACACCCAGGGGTGACAAATTTGAAGACACTGCGCCTGCCAGATGAACTCCAGAAAGCAGCACAAGCTATCATTCATGGTAGAGGAGATTTGACGTCCATATCTCAATAGATTTACTTCTTGCCATGATATTTATTTTGAGTAATACAATATCACGAGACAGTGTTACCATTTAGTGACAGTGTTATTCTAGTCTTGAATCCCCCCAACTTGCAGGCACAGAAGTGAGTGGGTTGGTTGGCAAAGCACGCAGTCTCACCAACTTCCTGTGGAGCAGGAAGAGAGCACCTGAGGATGTAACACTGAGGGAAAGAGCCATGGCCCTGGAGAATAATCTGTGGGAGAAGACAAAAGAGAAGGGTGGAGGTGACAGATTTAATACAAATGGATGTTAAAAGAAAGAGAGGGGCAGAGATTGGCGATATGGAATGTTGGGAGTGAGGGAAAGGTGAACTGGATGAACGACTTCCAGGAAAGTGTCTTGTTCAAGAGGACACAAGATGGAGAACATGTGGTAGTGTGAAATTAACGTCTGTTTTTATTAAAGATGTAGATCTTCAACTGCTGGAGACCCAAATCACAAAGAAAGTGCTGTCTGATCTCAGGAAGACAACATACCACTGGTCCCCTATGAGGTAGCTCTGTGTGTTTTCCTCAACTATGTTCATCTCTGCATGGTAAGCTTAAAGTAGCATGTAACTTAATCTTTCTGTCTCTCTGTCCTAGGTATGATGAAGAGTTGGGTGTGGTGTACATGGTTGCTAAGCTGGCAGGTGGCTACGCTGCAGTGAAAAGAGTTCTAAATGAGGTAAAGTAATCAGTCTTACCTCATACAAACATGCTTTATATACAGTCTGATCCCCTCTTGCCAACAGTGGGACCATTGCATGACCCTCTCTCACTTTTTTTCATCACTCTTTCCAGATAAAGAAAAGAGATCCCTCCTTCTCCCCTCATTCTCTCCTGGACTTTGGTTCAGGATTAGGAACAGCTGTCTGGTGAGGATCAGAACAATAACATCATTTCAGTTGTCTGTCTGTGCAGTGAGACTTCACATTTAAGATTCTCCTTCCTTTTCTCCCAGGGCATCACACTCATTTTGGGGTGATACGTTGAAGGAGATGGTGTGTGTCGACAATTCTGGGGCAATGAACACTATAGCAGCTCGCCTTCTCAGAGGTACAGTATGCACCTCCAGTCATTCATGTCAATGTACAGGGAGTGAGACAGAGAATTACATAATCATTATACTGTTCTTTGTTGAGCAGGCAGCAGCGAAAAAGATGAGCCTGTCATCAAACAAGTATACTTCCGTCAGTTCCTTCCTGTCTCCCCTAAGGTTAGTCTAGTTACCTTCAATGTGTCTAGTTATGTGCAAGACTAACAATGTGATGGCATTAGTGATGATGCGGTGTTATACTTTCAGGTGCAATTTGATCTGGTGGTGGGGGCCTTTTCTCTGTCAGAATTGGCCAGTCAAAAGGAGAGGGAAGATGCCATACTCACTTTGTGGAGAAAGACCAGCTCTTATCTGGTTGGTGAAAATGTTCCCTCAAACCCCGTCCATTATACAATAAGTAGTATTACCTTGAATCACCCCAACCTCTTTTCTTTGAACTCTGCTCTTGTTGTAGGTGCTGGTAGAAAATGGGACCAAAGAGGGCCACCAGATACTTATGGATGCCAGAGACATACTACTTAAGGTCTCACTCTCACAAACATATACTACAGTCACCTGCTTTTAATATCTAAATACTTGAGTCATTGAAAGTATGATACCTTTATTACTCTAATCCCAGAAACAAGAAAGAGCAGCCCATGACCCTAGAAGACCATCAGTGTTCGCCCCAGTATGTTATTATACATGAACCACCTTATAATACATTGTCTCATTCGCCAGTTTATTTCACCCATGTGTTTTTTTTGTCTGCTTTGTTTTGAGTGTCCTCATGAATCACCTTGTCCCAAGCTGTTCCAACTGCCCTTAGTACCCTGCAACTTCTCTCAAGCCTACAGCCCACTCCCTTTACCTGGGGTAAGAGATCATTCTGAAAGATCTGACTATTTTCTGGTTGTTGGCCTACTTGACCATGTGTTCATGAGATACTTGGCACAACAATGAATGCAAGTTAATCTGGCCTGTCCTATTCTTAGTCCTGTTCTTTCTTTCACAGGCTCCAGACCGACTGACCGAGAGGTTCAGCTACCTGGTTCTGTCAAGAACAGACTGGGCAGGTGGAGAGGGGCTGGACTGGGCCAGGCTCACAGCACCAGTGCTGCGCAGGCCGAGACATGTTCACTGTCAGGTCTGCTGCTCTAGTGGAGAGATTAAACGGGTTGTGGTGACAGCCCATCGACATGGCAGGTACGTTGAATCCTCAACTAGCATCATTACACTTCCACTGTCCAAGTTAAACTGCATACATGACTGATTGTATCCTTTCCACAGAGACGTGTATCGCTGTGCCCGGAGTAGTGATTGGGGAGATCAACTGCCAATCATTCAGCCAGAGGATGACTCAAGTAATTTAGACTGACCAGTCAGTGCCATTATGAATGAACGAGAGAAACACCCTCCAAGGTCATCCTTCCTGGTGCTGTGAAATCAACTGTTCCCTTCATAGACTGATCAAAAACAGGTTGAAATCATCAGGCTGAGGATAACTGACATGAAACACCAAAATTGATTCAAGCGCAAGTCTCCTTCTAAAAGGGTCTGTGGTGGAGATTGTTAATGTGAACATTGTTCAGTATATGACTGTCAAGGACACGGCAATAAAAGCGTATGATTTGTTAAATCCTGTGTTTACTAAGTGAATAAGTGCCAATCACATTCATCATACTTTGATCAGAACCTCAGCTCACCCCAGTCCATAAATTGCATGTTGTTTCCTGTAATGGGGAATAACATATTTACATTGTAAATAAAAATGAATAAACCGTGAAGTTCAAGTGCTCAAATCATGTAACTCATACACTTATTTCCAGTGAGTTACATTCTGAGGTCACAGAAACCTCTAGGCTGAGAATGCACTATTGGCTAATGTGTAGAAGATTTTATATATATGTACATATTCCTTTCTTGCAGTGGACACTGGACACTTTCTTTGAAAGACAGGGTCCATCTCATATTTATTCAGGAAAAAAGCTCACATCAGTGAAGTTCTCTCACATTACAAAATCTAATCTCTTCAGTCTCTTGACATCTCCTGTTTCACATCTAGCTCCCAACAATCTCCTTCAGGGCAGAGCTCAGGTCTGGGTACTGGTACTGAAAGCCTGACTCCAGAGTCCTCTTGGGTTCTACTTTCTGACCCTGGGTTAGCACTATGGCTCTCTCTGAACCCATTAGGGCATCAATGACAAATCCAGGCACAGGGAAGACAGTGGGTCTCCTCAGAACCCGGCCCAGCTCTTTGGTGAACTCGTAATTGGTGTTCAGTGCTGGGGCGACACCGTTAAACACTTGAGGGACAGCAGAGGGGGTGTCGGGAGAGGGCTCCATGGCATGAGCGATGATTCCAGCCAGGTCAGAGACATGGATCCAGGGGAATGGTTGTCTGCCAGACCCCAACGTGCCTCCAAGGCCTAGCCAGAAAGGAGTCATCATCTGCTTCATGGCACCACCATCACGACCCAGTACTACCCCTGTTGGAGGAAGGCAGTAGAGCAGGGGTATCAGTGGTGAAATCACAAAAGACTGCCATCTCATTCAAAGGACCGTATTCATATTAACATTGTCCAGTTGTATCTAACACACATACACACACTCTGATAGTAAATGTATAGTACTCACCTGGTCTGATTACTACTTGTCTGGTATTCTGTGCAATGTTTTCAGGAAGACGCCCCGCCCACTCCCATTCCTTCACCAGTCTTGACAGGAGGTCAAATGGCGTCCACTCACTGTCTTCTGTGTACTGAGCTGTTAGACTGGGTTTATAGCATGCTGTGGGGAAGAGACAAAAACAAACCAACAATTATGGTAAAAATATGGTAATATTTTTTGTGACTAAGGATGCTTTAAGTGTCATTGAAACTTTATGCAAGGAACCTAGGATACTTACCTACACCTGTGACAAGGACCCAAGCATGAGGGGGACTGGGAGACCCAGCAATGGCTTGAGCCAGAATTGTGGTTGTGTCAACCCGACTGGAGAACAGATCCTTCCTATAACCCTCATTCCACCTGTACCAACATGGAGGAGGGAGAACCAGTGGGGTTGAGAGGGACAAACATAAAAAGAAAAGAGAGAGAGGGAGGCAAAGAGTGGTATGGAAAGAGTCCAGTCCATGATGGATATTAACCTGTATTTAAAGCGTTTTCATCAAACTGTCCCCTTTTCTTTTTATGTCAGATAGGGCCTCGGATCCTCAAGTTCTACAGCTGCACCAGAGAGCATATTGACTCGCTACATCACCACTTTTTATGGCAAAGGCACCGCCCTCGACCGCAAATCGCTACAGAGGGTGGTGCAGACGGCCCAGTACATCACTGGGGCCGAGCTCCCTGAAATCCAGGACCTCTCTATCAGGTGGTGTCAGAGGAAGGCCCGAAAAATTGCCAAAGACTTCAGGCACCCAAGCCAAAGACGGTTCACTCTGCTACCGCCCGGCAAATGGTTCCGGAGCATCGGCTCTCGAACCAACAGGCTCCGAGACAGCTTCTACCCCCAAGCCACAAGACAGCTAAATAGCCACAAGACTGCTAAATAGTTAATTAAATGGTTACAAGGACTATACGTTGGCCCAATCTTGCAATGACTATGCACACGCACAAGACTATATATACGCACTCACACACCGACACAACACACTCACACACTCATCATATGCAGCTGCTACGCTGTTCTTTATTCTTACTGTTATTATTATCTACAGTGAGGGGGGAAAGTATTTGATCCCCCGCTGATTTTGTACGTTTGCCCACTGACAAAGAAATGATCAGTCTATAATTTTAATGGTAGATTTATTTGAACAGTGAGAGACAAACAACAAAAAAATCCAGAAAAACACATGTAAAAAAAAATTATAAAATGATTTGCCTTTTAATGAGGGAAATAAGTATTTGACCCCTCTGCAAAACATGACTTAGTACTTGGTGGCAAAACCCTTGTTGGCCACCAGGTTTGCACACATCTCAGGAGGGATTTTGACCCACTCCTCTTTGCAGATCTTCTCCAAGTGACGTTTGGCAACTCGAACCTTCAGCTCCCTCCACAGATTTTCTATGGGATTAAGGTCTGGAGACTGGCTAGGCCACTCCAGGACCTTAATGTGCTTCTTCTTGAGCCACTCCTTTGTTGCCTTGGCCGTGTGTTTTGGGTCATTGTCATGCTGGAAAACCCATCCACGACCCATTTTCAATGCCCTGGCTGAGGGAAGGAGGTTCTCACCCAAGATTTGACGGTACATGGCCCCGTCCATCGTCCCTTTGATGCGGTGAAGTTGTCCTGTCCCCTTAGCAGAAAAACACCCCCAAAGCATAATGTTTCCACCTCCATGTTTGACGGTGGGGATGGTGTTCGTGGGGTCATAGGCAGCATTCCTCCTCCTCCAAACACAGCGAGTTGAGTTGATGCCAAAGAGCTCTTTTTTGGTCTCATCTGACCACAACACTTTCACCCAGTTGTCCTCTGAATCATTCAGATGTTCATTGGCAAACTTTAGACGGGCATGTATATGTGCTTTCTTGAGCAGGGGGACCTTGCGGGCGCTGCAGGATTTCAGTCCTTCACGGCGTAGTGTGTTACCAATTGTTTTCTTGGTGACTATGGTCCCAGCTGCCTTGAGATCATTGACAAGATCCTCCCGTTTAGTTCTGGGCTGATTCCTCACCGTTCTCATGATCATTGCAACTCCACGAGGTGAGATTTTGCATGGAGCCCCAGGCCGAGGGAGATTGACAGTTCTTTTGTGTTTCTTCCATTTGCAAATAATCGCACCAACTGTTGTCACCTTCTCACCAAGCTGCTTGGCGATGGTCTTGTAGCCCATTCCAGCCTTGTGTAGGTCTACAATCTTGTCCCTGACATCCTTGGAGAGCTCTTTGGTCTTGGCCATGGTGGAGAGTTTGGAATCTGATTGATTGATTGCTTCTGTGGACAGGTGTCTTTTATACAGGTAACAAGCTGAGATAAGAGCACTCCCTTTAAGAGTGTGCTCCTAATCTCAGCTCGTTACCTGTATAAAAGACACCTGGGAGCCAGAAATCTTTCTGATTGAGAGGGGGTCAAATACTTATTTCCCTCATTAAAATGCAAATCAATTTATAACATTTTTGACATGCGTTTTTCAGGATTTTTTTGTTGTTATTCTGTCTCTCACTGTTCAAATACCATTAAAATTATAGGCTGATAATTTCTTTGTCAGTGGGCAAACGTACAAAATCAGCAGGGGATCAAATACTTTTTTCCCCCTCACTGTATCCTGATACCTAATCACTTTACCCTGACTTTATTTACATATCTACCTCAAATCCCTCTTACCCCTGCACATTGATCTAGTATTTGTACTCTCTGTATATGTCTTAATGCTTGTGTATTTTATTCCTCATGTATTTTACTCTGTATAGTTGGGAAGGGCTCGTAAGCAAGCATTTCACGTCAGTCTACAACCGTTGCATTTGCCACATGTGACAAATAAAATCTGATGGTCCAGCACCATCCTCAGACAATTGCTTTCATTTTTGGAAAAGGCTTAAAATGAGGGCTCCATTGCTCACCATCGCAGTGGGTTCATAAGATTCTCCCCAGACAGATTGACAGCAGCCTCACATGGTGGGAGGCCACCAGACTCCAATTCACCCTGCAAACAGGGCATGAGATAGCTTTTTAATTATTGTTTATTAGGTGACACCATGTGTTATGTTTGGGTGTCAACATTAAAGATTCCAATAGATAACTTCAATAATAAATGCCATTTAGCAGATGCTTTTATCCAAAGTGACTTATAGTCATTCGCGCATACAAAGATCATGGTTAGGGTTGTGAATATGAAGAATGGTTACTCTGTAGGAGTGAGGAATACTTTTATTATAATACTAAAGGAAAATGAATTACAATTATGCTATAAAATAAGGTCATAATCATACCCATGTGATCTTTCCCAGACCTGGCTGTCGAGAAATTATTGTGACTTCATGACCTTTGTTCTTGAGTAAACGAGTCAGCTCTCTTCCCACAAACCCAGATCCTCCTCCTGATGAAAATAAAAGGCAGAGAGAATATTACAAGCCAGGATAAGTACAAGCTCACATGATTGATTATATCAGTGGTTCTCAAACATCTCTTTGGGGACCTCTCGATGTTTCACAATTTTGTTGTAGCCCTGAAGTAGCTCACCTAATTCACCTAGTCAAGGGCTTGATAATTAGTTGACAAGTTCAATCAGGTATGCTAACTCTGGAATAGATCAAATACATGGAACAGGTTTGACAACCACAAGATTAGATTAGGGAAACTGCTGTTACTAATTGTGCATTTTATTTTTCACAGTCCAAAACATAGACTATGCTAGAAATTTGGATGAGAATGTGTATAAAACTCTGAACCTGTATAAACAACCAGCAATTACTCTAGGCATAAGAATCTTAGCTCACCAAACAACACATAACTGTTAAAAGAAACGTCATATTCACGCGCATGCGCACTTTGCTCAGTTACAAAACAAGGTAGTTGGCTACATTTACAAGGGTTTTTAAATGTGAACGAAATGTCCTTAGCAAAACTGACGTGGTTACCGCACACATGACATGGAACTGGAACCACAGAATGCATGTTTGATAACGATTTCTATAACTAGCTAACAGTATACGTCCAATGTAGCAAACACTCAGTTACAAGTAGCCAAGTAACGTTACGCTATTGAAGATCAGTGGTAACGTTAGGCCGTCATTGTAACTGACTTGCCTAGTTAAATAAAATAAAAATGTCTGATTTATACATACCTATTAACACTCTCATAACACACAATTTCCAGTTCCAGGGTTGGAATTCTGCTTTCACGTGTTGAAGATGCACAGTACACTAACTCAAATTGGCAAGGGGCGGCGGGTAGCCTAGTGGTTAGAGCGTTGGACTAGTAACCGAAAGGTTGCTGACAAGGTTCAAATCTGTCGTTCTGCCCCTGAACAAGGCAGTTGGTTAACTGCCCTAACCCTGTCCCTATGCCGTCATTGAAAGTAAGAATTTGTTCTTAGCTGACTTGCCTAGTTAAATGAAGGTCAAATATAAAAAACAGTATACGCAGAAGAACTTGTAGAACGGTTTCCCGTAGACATGTCACATGCCAAACTGGGCAGAGCCTTCCTCCATTTTTGTGAGGTAAGGAAAATAACTTACTGTCCTTTCGATCCAATTATACAATCACTATCTTGTATTATGCTTACAAGCGGAGTTTTTTTAAAACGCTATGTGTTTCCAGCAACACTTAAAACTAAATGGCAATAATGTTAGACATAAAATGCATGTTTAGAAAATATGGATATACCAGATCAGTTATTAGCCAGTTATTGGTTTGTGAGTCAATTGGCCTTTATAAATCAATATCAGATTAATGGAACAAATATTTATTACGATAACAACATTTTGTTTGTATTATAACAACATAATAGTTTGATCCCAAATTATTGATTTGGACTGAACTAGGTGCCGGTACTCATTTTGGGTGCCGGTATTGTTTACATTAAGGTTCAGGAGCTCCATAATACTTTGGAGCTAATGCTCTTAAAGAGGCACATGAGCTCAAGCATCCGGTGAGCTCCTACCCAAGTCAATCATTTCCTCTGAGAAAGTGTTGTATTCTCAGATATCCAGATTGAAGGGGGAAATTATAGCGAACCATGACCATTTCTATATTACATCTTGTCAAACTCGGGATTGATCTTTCGCGGCTTAAAGTGTTCAGCGTTGATTCGTTCCACGCGGAACTAAAATAAAGACATGTCTTGGGGGGAGATACCACACCCGGAAGCAACATGCGTGTTTCCCACAACAACACGTGGTGTGGTAAAACAGATAAATGCGCCCCCAGTCCCCTCAATCAGTCTTTCTCACCTACTGTGGTTCGAGGAATATTATTTAAGACAAGAGGACATCAGCACATGTGGTTGATTTCGCCATAAGCTACCAATTTTTTTAATTTGATATTAAGTTAGTTATTTAATAGCTATTTTTGTTAGACAATGTTATTTGATTCTAACTCCGTTTTGGGTTATTTGCTAGCAGTTGGCTGGTAAGTCATTTTGGTGGCTAGCTTGCTAGACTAGCGTTAGGCCAGCCTAAAATATCTTGATACATTTTAGTTGTATCCGTTTTTTAATTTTTATTAAAGTTGGTTCAATAAACCGACCATTCAAAGGCCTTGGCTACGGTAAGCATCTCATAAGTGTTTTCTTAACTGTTTGTGTCTGAGGATTGGGCCTAACTATCTAAAGTGATTTTTAACCACGAGTTCGAGTGCCTTAGGCCCTTAAATAGACAGTAAGCAGGTGTTGGGCACGAACTCTACAGCCGCTAGTCTGATGTTT
Source organism: Salmo trutta (assembly GCF_901001165.1). NCBI lineage: Eukaryota > Metazoa > Chordata > Actinopteri > Salmoniformes > Salmonidae > Salmo > Salmo trutta. The sequence continues at coordinate 35,433,286 of NC_042977.1, read as the reverse complement.
AGTATTCCATTTGAACCATGATGGCAGCATCTCTAAACGTCGTTATTTTTTAAAGGAATTTGGCTCAGAGGACTAGCCATTTGGCTTGCTACCTGGGTAATTACTATTACATCGTTAACGTTACTTACCTGTGACACTTGTTGTCAAACCCAAAATGATGATTTGCATGTGAGTCCGTGTTTCAGCTGAACCTCGTGATTATAAATTCACTGCACTGACTGGGTTGCCTGAATGTCAACGTTTAACACTTGTGAAAATGTGACTATAGGTAACTGACTCGTGTTTGTATGTCACTTTAGAGAATCAAAGATCAAAATCCTTGCTCTGCTGGAAAATCAGGTAACTATCAAATTATATGCTCCTGAAACCAGCATTTCAGTAACCTTACTATGATGAGTTTGTTTCATGATCCGTGTTTCACCTGAATCCTAGTGATTATACACATGCGCTGAGTAAATTAAGGAGTAGTTGAAGAATCTCTTTATTCTGTGTTGTACTGACTGTTTCCATCTGTCCACCACTAGGTAATGGGAACTGCCATTGTAGGAATGATCACCGCTTCCATTCAACCCCAGGATGATCTGTAATCTAGTTTGAGGTCAAATGTATGTATCTATTGACTAAGTATGTACTCAACAGTCGCTAACCAGAAGCGTTTTGTCTGAGGCACTGTCGAATTGGTTCAAAATTGTACAAAATGTTACTTGGTTGAAAGTGTTCAATAAATGCAGTGAATGTTAACTCTTGTTGTTTAATTTATGTAATGTCATTGGCAGTTGTGGTTAGTACTATTACATCCTTTACTTCAGCTGTTACCTGTAAACAAAGGCTAGGTATGTTTTTCTTTTCTGGGGGGGAATGGGATACCTTGTCAGTTGTGCAACAATGTTCAACTGAAATATGGCTTCTGCATTTAACCCAATCCCTCTGAATCAGATGTAATGGTCTAGGCAACAGGTGGAATAATGCCTTTTTAAAGTCACTCAACTGTATGCCTACTTTCAACTAGCAGACATGGACAAGTGGTGTAGAAATGGTAAACTACGTGGTCCAAGGAAATTTCATATTTAACTACGCAAGTCGGTTAAGAACATTCTAAATTTACAATGACGGCTTAACCCGGACGACGCTGGGCCAATTGGGACTCGATCACGGCTTGTGATAAAGTAGTGGTGACTCCAGCGATGCAGTGCCTTAGACTGCTGCGGCACACGGGAGCGACTGACTGCATTAGAAGTATGCTTGCTTTATATTCTCTAGTCATGTAATATATGCGATATTATTAGTGGTGAATAATTTGCTATGTAACTGGAAGACTTGAGTTGTGTTGGCCTTGTGCTTCGAACACACCAACCGCATTGCATTTTGGTACACAATAATTTAATTTACAATGAAACGCTGCGTTTGACTTGCAGTGCGTTCAATAATTCAAACTATGCTTTGACGGCTTGACATAAATGGTAGAAGGTGAATTTTGACCTTCCACGCAAATCCAGTTGCGTAGTATGTGCGACGTAGCTGTGATCAATGATTCATTGTTTGAACACTTTTAAATTCACTGAAGGGTGAATTTAAAATAAAACGCGCCATTACGTTAGTGACCAATCAAAGCTCACTAAAGCGTCCAACCATTACTGGATTGGGTGACTAGCTGTCGGTTTCTAGCAACCACATGAAGGCAAGGATAGCGTGGCTAGGCCAGTGCTGCTTGTATAGAGAATGTTCTAATGGCCCCCAATTTCCACTAGCCACGGTAGTTTCGCCCTCGTGGGTGCTAGTGTAGAGGACGTCACGCTGCTTGTTTAGGGCGTACCACTTCCAATTCGGCGTGACCTCTGCATTGCCAGCACACGTGACCGACCTGAAGCCTCTTACCAGTTGGCGCCACGCGAAAAGTATTGGCTAGTGCAAGTGGGGACAGATCAGGCAGTAAGTTTCTCACATGTGCTACACTAGCTAGCAGGCTAGGTATCAATAGTCCATCCAATAGGGGCTGGAAGCTATAACGCTTTCTGTTGGTCAATAGTGCTGCGAAGTCACGGAATATTAGCATAAACTGAAGAGTTCCCAAATTTTGGTCCCGCCCTCTTTTGCGTCTCAAGTCCCCCGTCACGTCACTTCCTTTGAAAATGAGTGTGCTCCGTCCGTTTCATCGCCCCAAATGTGTTATGTGGAAATGCCCTGTAGCTGTAATATTGGTCATATACCACAAACCCCTGAGGTTTCTTATTGCTTTTATAGACCAGTTACCAACATTTTTGCGTCGTACCCGTGGTATTTTGTAATTGCGGCACCCCGTCCTATTGTCGATAAATCATTGGATTTGATTCAATGCCACTGCAACCGTAATATAATTTATTTATGCCTTTTTTAATAAACCATTAACTTCCCATCTATGGTTATTTTTGCACACTCGTCCTATGTTTAAGTTGTTTGCAAATGCAACTGGAGCAATGTAAACTAAATAATTGTTAGGGTACTCATTTTGAGTCCACTGGTGACAGTAGCCCAATCGGCCGTTAGATGGCACTATTCTTTTTAACGACGTAAAAGTTTAAATGGAATAGTAGTTCATAGTAGTCTACAGATTCAAAATTGGCCGACAAAACGCTTACAACATTTGCATTATGACATCTGACTTTCCCATAGTAACCGTGCCATTCCAGGCACAAACGGGAAATAAGAAAAAAATACAGAACACAGCAGAATATCTAAACGGCCGGTGGCACGCTTCTTTTGATCCTAAAAATAAGAAAAAATTCACAACATTGTAGGAGTGGACCCTCAGCTGAGGCTTACGGCATTATAGATTTACCTTTTATAATGGTTGGCTCTTGGAAAATATCCTATAAATGTTATTTTAAATTAATAGCCTATCTATATTATAAGCTAAATGTTCTGATATTCTGCTTCTACAATCCTGTGCCGATTTTCTTCATTTTAGGCTCAAAAGAAGCACGTAGTCCTCTTACATCGGGTAGGCCACTTTACAGGCCTCCGTGTTTTGTATTTATTTTTGTGTTCGGAATAGCAATGTTACTATAGGCTGCTATGTTGTCACTGAAAACAGGAGTTTTCTAAATTTAAACTGTCATCAATAGCCTAATTACGGCATAATTTATCGCTGCTATGGCGTTACCAGACCCCCTAAAGCCATATAAAAGGGACCCCGGCCCATCTAAAAGTCATTCATAGTCTTATCTATCAATCACGATGCCCAGAAGACGCAGAGCATACACCAGCTGCCCTGTCCTCAGACACCCGCCGCTGCTCTAGTGCTCTACCTGACCTAACCGCCCCCTCCCTGTTCTCCCCCGACCCCTGGTAGAGCAGAGATGTTAAAGTCTGTTTACCAAGACGACATTTAATGTTCCTGAGTGGCCTAGTTACAGTTTTGACTTAAATCGGATTTAAAATCTATTGCAGGACTTAAATGGCTGTCCAGTGATGATCAACAACCAACTTGACAGATCTTGAACAATTATAATGTGCATATATTGTACAATCGGTGTGCAAATCTCTTAGATTTACCCAGAAAGACTCAACTAAGCCATGGAGTGCTTCTCCAGACCACTCCTCTCTGCAATGTGTTAATTCTACAGCCACTATGTATACTGTGCCTTCAGAAAGTATTCACACCCTTTTACCTTATCCACATTTTGTTGTGTTACAAAGTAGGGTTAAAATGGATTTAATTATTTTTTTTGTCAATGATCTATACACAAAATACTTTCATGTGGAAGACATTTACATTTGTAAAAAAGTAATTAAAAATTAAACACTATTCAACCCCGAGTCAATCAATACATGTTAGAATCATCTTTGGCAGCAATTACAGCTGGTTGTCTAAGAGCTTTCCACACCTGGATTGTGAAACATATGCCCATTCTTTGAAAAATTCTTCAAGCTCTGTCAACTTAGTTGTTAATTATTGCTAGACAACCATTTTCAGGTCAAAATTGTAACTTGGCCACTCAGGAACATTCACTGTCTTCTTGGTAAGCAACTCCAGTGTAGATTTGGCCTTGTTTTAGGTTATAGTATTGCTGAAAGGTGAATTCATCTCCCAATGTCTGGTGGAAAGTAGACTGAACCAGGTTTTCCTCAAGGATTCTGCCTCTCCGTTCTGCTTCTTTTTTATCCTGAAAAACTCCCTAGTCCTTAACGAATACAGTGCATTTAGGGAAAGTATTCAGACCCATTGACATTTTCCACATTTTATCTTATTCTAAAATTGATGAAATATTTTTTTTCCCTCATCAATCTACATGCAATACCCCATAATGACACAGTGAAAACAGATGTATTAAAAGTAAAAAATACGGTCTCTGAGGTACCGTGTCTCTGAGGTACCGTGTCAAGCACAATGTAGCAGCCAAGTAGCCTACTATCTATGGAGGTGAAATGGACAGCACTCTCCAAGGTGCTAATTAATTCAAAGCATTTTAGACGTCACTGCAGTATGCCACATACTTGAGTATAGTGCGGGGCTTACACAAGTCAGAATTTCTTAGAGCCTAATTTTATAGACAATGTACAGCAACATTTTTATACAACACTGCAGAACACCCGCCATATGCCACATACTCGGCTGTGGGGCTTACAAGATCTGAATTTCATATTTCAAGACAAATGTAGCAGTATAACAAATATCACAATATTGGAATATAACATAAAACTCCCACAATGACTCTACCCATGTCAAGTCCGTTTAACTCTCGAGTCAACTTCTTGCTCAAAAAATACTAGCTAGTAGAGGTGCCGGAGGTGATGCTGAGCTGGCAGGATAATGTTTTTACTTTATTTATTTAACCTTTATTTAACTAGGCAAGTCAGTTAAGAATAAATTATTTACAATGACACCTACCAAAAGTCAAAAGGCCTCCTGTGGGGACAGGGGCTGTGATTAACAAAATAAATAAAAATATAGGACAAAATACACATGACAAGAGACAACACAACATGGCATGGCAGCAACACATGACAACACAACATGGCAGCAGTACAACATGGTGCAAACATTATTGGGCACAGACAACAGCACAAAGGATAAGGTACAGACAACAATACATCACGCAAAACAGCCACAACTCAGTAAGAGTGTCCATGCTTGAGTCTTTGAATGAAGAAATTGAGATTCAACTGTCCAGTTTGAGTGTTTGTTGCAGCTCGTTCCAGTCGCTAGCTGCAGCTAACTGAAGAGAGACAAGCGAGGCATGTGTGCGCTTTGGGGACCTTTAACAGAATGTGACTGGCAGAATATCTCAGATAGGAGGGAGTGAGGCCTTAGAGGGTTTTATAAATAAGCATCAACCAGTGCGTCTTGCAACAGGTACAGTAGCAAGAAAAAGTATGTGAACCCTTTGGAATTATCTGGACAACCTACACTGTGAATGTTTAAATTATATAGTCAATATAGACAATAAAAATACAATAATTAGTCTGTTATTAGTTTAAGCACACTATATTTGTCTATTGTTGTGAAGATCAGATCAAATTTGATGACCATTTTATGCAGAAATCCAGGTATTTCCAAAGGGTTCACATACTTTTTCTTGCCACTGTATATTAGCATCGCTGTCAGGAACAGTTTGCCCCTCACTCCTCCCACAGTTCTCTGGCTCGTTCTGGGTTCCAATTCACCATCTTTCTCTGGATTTTTGGACTTGAAAAATTTCAAACTCGATTGCCTTTTTTTATCCATTTTTTATTTGCCTTTCCCATGATTCAAATTCAGTAGGGAGATGACTAGACTAGGCTACGTGACGTGACTACGTAGGGACCTACGTAGGGACTATCTGACCACCACCACCAGGACCTATGTCAAGATCAGTTACTTACCCCACTGTCCCTCCCCATAACCTTAATGTAGAATTAAGAGAGCAGGTCTGGAATCAGTGTGGCAGGATAGGATGATTACATAGAAGAATCACCACGCTTTTACATGATGGTCTGGGGGGCAGGAGAAATAACGAGGAGACAACTTGATTTAATGCTGATTGCTTTTATTAGAATGTCTACAGTGCGAACAGTGAAATTATGAATAAATCATGCTGCGAGAGGTACCGGATCTGGGCAAATAGGTGCTGGAACAAACAAAGTCAAATTTGAGAGGTGCAGGATCCTGTTCCGGCAGGATCTGGCTCAAGTTAAGCACTGCACACCTGTTTAAAGAAGGTCCCACAGTTGATAGAGCAAAAACCAAGTCTTGAAATCAAAAGAATTGTCCATAGAGCTCAGAGACAGGTTTGTGTTGAGGCACAGATCTGGGGAAGGTTCCCAAAAACACAGTGGCCCCCAAGGTGACAGTTGGGTTATGGTATGGGCAGGTATAAGCTACAGACAACGAATACAATTGCATTTTAACAATGGCAATTTTAATGCACAGAGATACCGTTACGAGATCCTGAGGCCCATTGTCGTGCCATTCATCCGCCGCCATCACCTTATGTTTCAGCATGATAATGCACGGCCCCATGTCGCAAGGATCTGTACACAATTCCTGGAAGCTGAAAATGTGCAAGTTCTTCCATGGCCTGCATACTCACCAGATATGTCACCTATTGAGCACATTTGGGATGCTTATGGATCGACGTGTATAACAGCATGTTCGAGTTCCTGCCAATATTGAGCATCTTTGCACAGCCATTGAATCCACAGGCCACAATCAACAGCCTGATCAACTCTATGCGAAGGAGATGTGTCGTGCACCATGAGGCAAATGGTGGTCACACCAGATACTGACTGGTTTTCTGACCCACTCCCTACTTTTTTTAAAGGTATCTGTGACCAACAGGTGCATATCAGCATTCCCAGTCATGTGAAATCCATAGATTAGGGCCTAATGAATTTATTTAAATTGACTGATTTACAAATATGAACTGTAACTCAGTAAAATCTTAGACATTTTTGCATGTTGCGTATATATTTTTGTTCTGTGTAAATACCTTTAATGCTGATGAGTGAGATGGGAAGCGATGTGAATTATGAGTTTACTAGATTAATTAAAAGTGACGATCCATTCAGACCAGCCTTACTGATTTAACTTTCATACCTACATTTCTTCTGGAAGATATTCAGTCTCCGACAGCTCATCACAGATATACGACAATGCTGTGAATCTGTTTACAAAGGTTATGGTCAATCAAGTCATGGACAACTTCTCTCAGTTTTCTGATTCAGTAATGCAGAAAGAGTACATTGGGCACTAAGGAACATCTGAAGATGGGGCCAGCGTCCATGACAGAGAGGTGGACATCTCAACTCTCCCCACTGAGTCTGAGGTTGAGAAACAGAGTAATACCTGTCTTCCTCAGGCTAAGGCTGTCTGGAAAGGCAAAGGGAAGTTCAGCTTCCTGTCAAAGATCAACTTCAAAATCATCTCTAAGGTAGACAAAAGATCAAAGTTAAAGTTGAAATATCACTATTACATAGAGTTGAAGTCGGAAGTTGACATACACTTAGGTTGGAGTCATTAAAACTCGTTTTTCAACCACTCCACAAATCTCTTGTTAACAAACTATAGTTTTGGCAAGTCGGTTAGGACATCTACTTTGTGCATGACACAAGTCATTTTTCCAACAATTGTTTACAGACAGATTATTTCCCTTATAATTCACTGTATCACAATTCCAGTTGGTCAGAAGTTTACATACACTAAGTTGACTGTGCCTTTAAACAGCTTGGAAAATTCCAGAAAATTATGTCATGGCTTTAGAAGCTTCTGATAGGCTAATTGACATCATTTGAGTCAATTGGAGGTGTACCTGTTGATGTATTCCAACACCAACCTTCAAACTCAGTGCCTCTTTGCTTGACATCATGGGAAAATCAAAAGAAATCAGCCAAGACCTCAGAAAAAAAATTGTAGACCTCACCAGTCTGGTTCATCCTTGGGAGAAATTTCCAAATGCCTGAAGGTACCACGTACATCTGTACAAACAATAGTACGCAAGTATAAACACCATGGGACCACGCAGCCATCATACCGCTCAGGAAGGAGATGCATTCTGTCTCCTAGAGGTTAATGTACTTTGGTGCGAAAAGTGCAAATCAATCCCAGAACAACAGCAAAGGGCCTTGTGAAGATGCTGGAGGAAACAGGTACAAAAGTATCTATATCCACAATAAAAACGAGTCCTATATCGACATAACCTGAAAGGCCGCTCAGCAAGGAAGAAGCCACTGCTCCAAAACTGCCATAAAAAGCCAGACTATGTTTGCAACTGCACATGGGGACAAAGATCGTACTTTTTGGAGAAATGTCCTCTGGTCTGATGAAACAAAAATAGAACTGTTTGGCCATAATGACCATCATTATGTTTGGAGGAAAAAGGGTGAGGCTTGCAAGCTGAAGAATACCATCCCAACCGTGAAGCACAGGGGTGGCAGCATCATGTTGTGGGGTTGCTTTGCTGCAGGAGGGACTGGTGCACTTCAAAGAATAAATGGCATCCTGAGGAAGGACATTTTTTTTGGACATATTGAATGAACATCTCAAGACATCAGTCAGGAAGTTAAAGCTTGGTCGCAAATGGGGTTTCCAAATGGACAATGACCCCAAGCATACTCCAAAGTTGTGGCAAAATGGCTTAAGGACAACAAAGTCAAGGTATTGGAGTGGCCATCACAAAGCCCTGACCTCAATCCTATAGAAAATGTGTGGGCAGAACTGAAAAAGCGTGTGCGAGCAAGGAGTCCTTCAAACCTGACTCAGTTACACCAGCTTTGTCAGGAGGAATGGGCCAAAATTCACCCAACTTATTGTGGGAAGTGTGGCGTACAGCAGGTCAGCCACCAGGGGGAGACTCGTCGAGGCCTGGTGACAGACGGAGTCTTCATCACAAGGTGATGGTTCCCTCTTCTGGACGTGCCAGGTCTCGACGGGCTTTCCGGCCAGGACTAATTGGGGCTGATTGTGGTTTGTGAGTAATCAAGGGCTGATTGAACACCAGCTGGACAAGTCCCATAAAGCTGCCAGAAGGGCAGCACATGGGAGAAGGGACTGGGGGAAGAAAGGTTGCTCCTGTGTAATTGGGGACAGTTCCAGAGATAAAAGGAGGGAGCTCAGTTTTGTTCCCCACAGGATACAGCAAGACCCGGAGCCCAGAAGACAGTATCCCGGAGAGGGTCTCATGGGGGAGACCTATTCTTTTCTTTTGGTTTGTTATTCAAATAAACACCCTTGAAACCGAGCAAATCCTACTCTGTCTGTGTCTGATCTGTATAAACGTTTTGACCAAACCCACTTGTCTGCCACAGAAGCTTATGGAAGGCTACCTGAAACGTTTGACCCAAGTTAAACAATTTAAAGACAATGCCTCCAAATACTAATTGAGTGTTTGTAAACATCTGACCCACTGGGAATGTGATGAAAGAAATAAAAGCTGAAATAAATCATTCTCTCTACTATTATTCTGACATTTCACATTCTTAAAATAAAGTGGTGATCCTAACTGACCTAAGACAGGGAATTCTTACTTGGATTAAATGTCAGGAATTGTGAAAAACTGAGTTTAAATGTATTTGGCTAAGGTGTATGTAAACTTACGACTTCAACTGTATATAATTTAACTGTTTGTCATGTATCTGTATATGCTGTTCTTCTGCCAGTTACCACACAATATCCTATTCAAACAATGACAATATATCTCAGTTTTCAGTGAGAAACCATGTGAAGTGTTATAGAAGTAGTTGAAGAAATGCACTAACAATGTCTGTTAACAGTATCTGTCTTTGTGTGGTGCTCCAATTAGCGCTCCAAGAAGAGCAACCAGAACAGCAAGGCCTCAGAGTTAAAACAAGACCAGGCTAGGATTCCCCATGAGGATGACTATTGCATACGTAAGTCCATACATAACCTTCTGCTATGGGCTATGTTCAACTATCTAAATAGAATGAAAAATGTTTAGAGTATATTAATCTTCCAATCAACAATGTTGTTGGGATTTTATCGTATTTCCAGTGCCACAACATTAGATAGTCATTACAGTAAATAGAATAGTTGGAGGAGAATATGTTTGATTAACACAAAATCATGTTCATGTCTTTTGTCCCTACCACCCCACAATGTGCCACAAGCTTCCATGTCTTCACCAGAGGAGGATCTCCACTGGAGAAACAATGCAAATGCTCCATCTTAGTGAGGATGTGTTCAGCCATTAACAAAGGCTGTGTAACACCTTCAAACAGTTCTCCAACAGGACACCGTAAAGGACTAAAGACTCACTTTAGTCTATTTATCATAAAATACAGTTGCATTTATTTCATTGTATTTTGGGTATTTTCTGAATCTATCTGATCTTACATTTTAAACAGTGTGAATGTAACTTGTGCTATAGTTACCTCACCAGTAGATGGTAAGATTTCTTCAATACCGTAAAATGTCTCCAACAGCAAGATGCACTGTGGTACAGTATTGTTACAGAAGGAGACACCTTTTAGAAATGATTGGGCACAATTGTTATTTTTGGTGTGTTTATGGGCATATTCAATCTCTCCCTATCCCAGTCTGCTGTCCCCACATGCTCTAAGATGGCCACCATTGTTCCTGTACCCAAGAAGGCAAAGGTAACTGAACTTAATGACTATCGCCATGTAGCACTCACCTCTGTCATCATGAAGTGCTTTGAGAGACTAGTTACAGATCATATCACCTCTACCTTACCTGCCACCCTAGACCCACTTCAATTTGCTTACCGCCCCAATAGATCCACAGACAATGCAATCACCATCACTCTGCACACTGCCCTATCCCATCTGGACAAGAAGAATACCTATGTAAGAATGCTGTTTATTGACTATAGGTCAGCATTCAACACCATAGTACCCTGCAAGCTCATCATTAAGCTCGAGACCCTGGGTCTGAACCCCACCCCGTGCAACTGGATCCTGGACTTCCTGACAGCCCTCCCCCGGGTGGTGAAGGTAGGAAACATCACCTCCACTCCGCTGATCCCCAACACTGGGGCCCCACAAGGGTGCATGCTCAGTCCCCTCCTGTACTCCCTGTTCACCCATGACTGCGTGATGAGACAGCCTACAGGGAGGAAGTGAGGGCTCTTTGAATGTGGTGCCTGGAAAACAACCTCTCACTCAACATCAACAAAACAATGGAGATGATCGTGGGTGCACCCCCCAAGCTACATTGACGGGACTGCAGTGGAGAAGGTGGAAAGCTTCAAGTTCCTTGGCGTACACATCCCAGACAAACTGAAATGGACCACCCACACAGACAGTGTGGTGAAGAAGGCGCAACAGAGCCTCTTCAACCTCAGGAGGCTAAAGAAATTTGCACAATTGAAAGCATCCTGTCGGGCTGTATCACAGCCTGGTACGGCAACTGCACCGCCCGCAACCGCAAGGCTCTCCAGAGGGTGGTGCGGTCTGCCAAACGCATTACTGGGGGCAAACTACCTGCCCTCCAGGACACCTACTGTACAGCACCCGATGTCACAGGAAGGCCAAAAATATCATCAAGGACATCAACCACCCGAGCCACTGCCTGTTCACCCCGCTATCATCCAGAAGGCGAGGTCAGTACAGGTGCATCAAAGCTGGAACCGAGAGACTGAAAAACAGCTTCTATCTCATGGCCACTGGCACATTAGAGGCTGCTGCCTATAGGCATAGACTATAAATCTCTGGCCACTTTAAGGAATGGAACACTAGTCACTTTAATAATGTTTACATATCTGGCATTATTCATCTGATACTGTTTTCTATACTTCTACGGTATCTTGGTTACTTAATACAGTTTACATATTAGTCACGGTATCTTAGTCACTTAATGTTTACATATCTTTCTCATATCTTTCTCAGCATTTCTCATCTCATATGAACCTCTCCCTATACTGTATTCTATACTATATCTTAGTCCTTTCCGCTCTGACATCGCTCGTCTATATATGTATAGAGTCTAAATTCATTCCTACTTAGATTTGTGTGTATTGGGTATATGTTGTGTAATTTGTTAGATATTACTTGTTAGATATTACTGCACTGACGAAGCTAGAAGCACAAGCATTTCGCTACACCCACAATAAAATCTGCTAATCACGTGTATGTGACCATTAAAATTTGATTTGTTTGGTTAGGTAATTATAACCTGAAGTTGAGTTTACATATTCAAAACTCAAATTATGAATTATTTTCCACAATTCTGAACCTTTAACATCTTTTAATCACAATATTCCCCAGTATTATAAGTGGTATTTACAACATGGGATTCAACAAACATTCAAGCAGTACAAGCAGTGTATTAAAAGTATTTTTAAAAATTGGGGCACATTTACAAAACGCATTTACAAAAATTAGTGGCAGTGAATTTGGGTCTAGTGAGAAACTTGTCTAACACGAGGTGCACTGAATATTGTATGGATTCTTTCAGGTGGTCCCATATGGACAGGTAAAGGTTTTGAAACAGTCTGTGTGCAGCAGTGCATCGTCATGATGAGTGGATAGCATGTGCAGTGCAACTCTACACAACTGTGTGTTTTTCGTTCTTCACAGCATTGCCCCCAGTGCTGCTGAAAGACAACGCATCTTTTAGTCCAATTCCCTTCTTTATCCCAGTGTCCAGAGATGTCCCCTCAAAGAGCCGAGCCATGAAGGCAATGCCGTCCTCTCTGATGTAGGATTTTCCAGCGAAGGTGTAGAGAATAGGGTTAGCACAGCTGCTGATGAAGGCCAGAGCGGAGGTCACAGGACGACTGGGCTGCCATACCATATCTAGTCTGCAGAGAGAGGGATAGAGTTCATGTTGCCGTTCCAGTCCTTTGACTTATTGTATGGGTGTTGGTGCTTATGTTAAATTTAACTTTAGCTAAATGGAGGGGAAGATGTTGGGTTGGTTGGCACATACCTCTTTTTCGTTGTTGAGTTGTCTTCAAACTGTTCAGCCACCACCTAGGAGAGAAAAAAACGTACAATCATTCCTTCACTGTAAAATAGTATAACTTTCTATGCTACACTCCACACTCTGAGTGAAATTGCATGATAAACAATATCATATGATCACACACACCTGTATTATGTTAATGAGGTGATATGGCAACCAGAAGATACCAAACATCACAACGATGGCCAGGATGAGTTTCTCACTGCGGACCTTGCGACGGAACTTGGTCTGTCTGAGGCGTCTCAGGATGCAGATGTAGCTGCACACTATAACCCCGTACGGAACCAGGAATCCCACTACTGTCTCAAAGGTGTACTGGTACACCACCTGAACATGAGCAATTATGTCATGATAAACTGCACACATGTAATGACATGGTGCAATACCAGGCTTATTTAAACATGAATTGGTCTGTCATACCAAGATCTCAAGCTAAAATGTAAGATTAGTTAGGATTTATGATGTCAGGAAGAAAGGGAGGCTCCTGTGAATATTAGTAGTCATAATGACTGTACCTGTATCAACATGTACACCTCTTCCTAATCCTGAATAACTATATACTTAAACCAGAAAAAATATATAATGTATCTAACTTCATTATTAACTTAATATTCACTTATCTCTTGAACTTACATATTGAGACCGGGAGTGATTTGAGGCACACACCAGGCGGGTGTTGTTCTGTTCATCATGATCATACCTCACCTGCCTGAACACCAGAGCAGGGATAGAAATTGAGAACACTAGGGCCCAGAGCCCAGCTATTGCCCGCACTACTATCTTCTTGCTGGCCAGGGCCGCCACTCGATGGGGCCACACCACCGCAACTAGCCTATGCAGGCTCATCAGCGTGATGAGGAAGATGGAGGCGTACATGTTAGTGTTGCACAGGTAAAACAGCCCCTTGCACATGAGGTCACCAAAGTCCCAGTTCTGCCTGGCCAGATAAATTATGAAGAAGATGATTAGGCATATGAGAAAGCCGTCGGCACACGCAAGGTTGAGGATGAGGAGGGTGGTAACGGAGCGTCGGCGGGCACGGGCCAGGATGCTCCAAATGATGAAGAGGTTTCCTGGGACGCCGAGGAGGAAGACCAGGCCCAAGATGAGGGCTCCTATGGCTGTGGTGGCGTCGTTACTCACGATGCTGGAATCCTCAACAGTGCCTTTGGTGAAGAGGATAGAGGTGGAAGTGGACTTGTTGAGATAATGGAGGAGGGAACTGCCATTCTTAGCCATAGTGAGGGTGATCGGCTCTGAAGGAGAGAGGGAGAAAGACATAGAGTTATCCATGGACTCTGATGGCTACAGTGTGTTATCAACCTTCAATTTGAAAAGTTGAAAAGTAGCACTGAGCTTGGGTCATTGACCAAGAGTATGACCTACATAAAACACAGATATCAGTAGACATTTTACTTATTGAAGCTAAGCTAAGAACTTATGATTTTGATGTAAAGGTTTTAGTTGAGGGCTCAAGGTGCTATCTGTCATCTTCAATCTCTGTGTGATTAAAGAAGTTAAGGAAGGAGATGGACGAGTCAGAAAAAAGGAGGAAATCAATGTCATTGGCCATTGGTACGGTTATTAGCTCTGAGGTAAAGGACGAAACAAGAGCCCCGTTTATACCTGTTGCTAACATGTTCTACATTCTGATTGTGCCCTGGCTACATTTTTAGACAGGTGTAGACAATTAAAAGACACAATGTGATCTGATTGTGATCAGGCACGCATTGTGTCTGGATATCAATCGAGTGTGAGCAGACCTGGATGGTGAAACCATTTAAATCATCATTATAATCATCACTCTAAAATCATTGACACGGGTAGCACCATTGATTTATGGTATTATTGTCTTAAATAAACTCTGATTATTTTGAAAGAATATCTGTCAAATAATTTCCATAAAGGGAGACACCAACTTAGTGCTGACACAGTGGAAGGATAAGAGACACATTTTAATACAACGTGTAGACGCGACAAACCTTGATCAGATAGTGATCGGATCATATTGATCAGATCTCACAAAACTCACATTAGCACAAGGTGTAAACGAGGGTAGAGAGAAAGAGACATATGTTTGGGAAGTACACTATATATACAAAACTATGTGGACACCCCTTCAAATTCAGACACACCCATTGCACACCCTTCAGACACACCCATTGCTGACAGGTGTACAAAATTGAGCACACAGCCATGCAATCGCCATAGACAAACATTGGCAGTAGAATGAAAGTCACTGAGCTCTTCAGTAAGGCCAATGTGGCACCGTAATAGGATGCCACCTTTCCAACAAGTCAGTTTGTTACATTTCTGCCCTGCTAGAGCTGCCCCGATCAACTGTAAGTGCTGTTATTGTGAAGTGCAAACATTTAGGAGCAACAATGCCTCAGTCGCGAAGTGGTGGGCCACACAAGCTCACAGAACAGGACCACCGAGTGCTGAAGCGCGTAACGCATAAAAATCATCTGTCCTTGGTTGCAACACTTACTACCGAGTTCCAAACTGCCTCTGGAAGCAACGTCAGCACAATAACTGTTCATCGGGAGCTTCATGAAATGGATTTCTACGGCCGAGCAGCCGCACACAAGCCTAAGATCACCATGTGCAACAGGAAAGGGCCTTTTGCGGGCCTCCCGAGTGGCGCAGTGGTCTAAGGCACTGCATCGCAGTGCTGAGGTGCCACTACAGCCTTGGGTTCTATCCCAGGCTGTGTCACAGCCGGCCATGACCGGGAGCCCCATGGGGCAGTGCACAATTGGCCCAGCATTGTCCGGGTTAGAAGAGGGGTTGGCCGGCTGGATTTCCTTGGCTCATCGTGCTCTAATGAGTCCTTGTGGCGGCCAGGGGTGCCTGCAAGTTGACTCGGTTGTCAGTTGGACCGTGTTTTCTCTGACACATTGGTGTGGCTGGCAACCATTTAGGGAACGGTTGCCAGCTTTACTGTTTCAACATGACAATGTCCCCATGCACAAAGCAAGGGGCATGCAGAAATGGTTTATTGAGATCGGTGTGGAATAACTTGACTGGCCAGCACAGATCCCTGACCTTAACCCTATCAAACACCTTTGGGATGAATTGGAACGCAGACTCCGAGCCAAGTCTAATCGCCCAACATCAGTGTCCGACCTCAATAATGCTCATGGCTGAATTGAAGCGTGTCCCCGCAGCAATGTTCCAACATCTAGTGGAAAGCCTTCCCAGAAGAGTGGAGGCTGTTATAGCAGCAAAGGGGGACCAACTCCATATTAATGCCCATGATTTTGCAATGAGATGTTCGACGAGCAGGTGTCCACAAACTTTTGGTCATGCATGTAGCGTATCACTGAACTGTCACCAACTCAAAATTAGGTGGATTGTTTTGCATATGGTTTACACTAGCTTCGCGAGTCCATCCTTCCAAATCTCACCTCATTGACGTGAGTGAAGCGTGGCCATCCAAGGCCATGTTTACACTGATAGAATTATATCCCAAAGCTATTTCTATTTCAGGTTGGGGCTACATGTCTCTCAACCCTCACTCACTGTTGTATCTTTGCGGTAGACAATGTGTTTGCAGCACACATAAAACATTTTGCCACTGACGCAGGCAAGCAAATATTCACCTTAGCCTTCCTGGCCAACAGTATATGGTATACTGTCACAACACAGAGATGGCATGCTAAAACATGCCAAATATTAACGCTGCTCCTTTAAAAGACTCCACTTCGATAGTCATAGACTTCTCTTGATTTCCTCCCTCCTGCTCTCTCTCTGTATCTCTCTCTGTACTCCACATTGCCACAATAATTTCCTTTTATCATCACAGGCTCTATGCTTGTCTTCCTCCGTACTGTAATTTCTATTTCTACCCATCTGTAAAGCTATGAAGAGGGAAATAATGGTTCACAGAAGTGGACATTTTGTCAATCAGGCTATGAACAGGGCAACAAGTCTCCACTTGTGCAGTTATTTTGACAAATAAAAAAAGTGAACAGCAGTGGAAAGTGCATTGTATTATACACTGAGTGTAGAAAACATCTGGAACACCTAATATTTTGTCTTGCCCATTCACCCTCTAAACGGCACACATACACAATCCTTGTCTCAATTGTCTCAAGAATTAAAAATCCTTCTTTAGTCTGTATCCTCCCCTTCATCTACACTGATTGAAGTGGATTTAACAAGTGACATCAATAAGGGATCATAGCTTCCACCTGGATTCACCTGGTCAGTCTATGTCATGGAAAGAGCAGGTGTACATAATGTCAATGGAATTGTATTTATACTGGTTGAATTCCTAGAAAGAACACAGCCCTTCTTTGGCAGTGTGAAAACATAAGATAAACCCTACATTACAGACTGACATTACAGCAGGTTTTGTATATTTCAAAAGCGGACCTTAGATCAGTGTATAGATGTGTCAACATAAGAATCAAGGTAGAGTTACGTCAACAGCAAGGAACGCACAGAACCAGGATTCACTCATCAACACATGGAGACGAGAGGGAAAGAAGATAGAGAGAGGGAAGAGGATGGAATTGGAAAATAGGAGGAAAATAGGAAAGAAATTCAGAGTTTTGGAAAGGAATGGAAAAAAATGGGAAATTAATTAGGAATGATTATTAGATTGGGAGAGAGAGAGCGAGAGAGCGAGAAAAAGAGAGAGAGAGAACGAAAGAGAAAGAGAGAGAAAGACAGAGAGAGAGAGAGACTGAAAATGAGAATAGAGTATGTCCCAGGGAAAAGTTCAGGATATTTGCATCCACTCACCTTACTACACAATCAAGACTTCAGAGGATGATGAAGAGGGTGACGAAGAGCAATGGATCTGAGTAGGGTGGGAATCGTTTTGTGTTTATCTATACTCTCTCTTTTCTGACAGCTTGTATCCAACTCCCTCTCTCATTCTATTTATTTCTTTACAACTGCTTGTTTCCCCTGTCTTTCCCTGCTACTGTGTCTAATAAATGTGCTGCCCCACAAGCTGTAACACGCTCTGAGGGGCGAGAGAGGTGTGTCCTTCCTTTAGTCTCCAACCGCTCACTCTCTTTCACACACACACCCTCCACAGTGGTGTTTCTACCTGGTGCTAACCTTCCCCCCCTTGTCCTGATCTTGCCAATATACATTGTTAGACAGGTGTAGAAGATTAAAATACACATTGTGATCTGATTGTGATCTTCCTGATCACCTTTAGAGGTAGTCAGGCACACATTGTGTCTGCCAACTGGGCACAGACATCAGTTCAATGTCTAGATTTGATTTACATTTGGTTGAGTTGTCAACTAACGTGAAATCAACAAGAAATGTCACCATGTCATTGGACTTAGGTTAAAAATACGAAATGCCCTTAAGTTGATTACTTTTGCAAATCCAATCAGTTTTCCACATTGATTCAACATCCTCACTCATGACATACCCCCTTCGAAGGCACTTATATTTTTTGTCTTGCCCATTCACCCTCTAAATGGCACACTATGTCTCAATTGTCTCAAGGATTAAAAACCCTTCTTTAGCCTGTCTCCTCCCTTTCATCTACACTGATTGATGTGGATTTAAGAGACATCAGTAAGGGATCATAGCTTTCACCAGGATTCACCTGGTCAGTCTATGTAAGGGAAAGAGCATGTGTTCTTAATGTTTTGTATACTCAGTATACGAAACACACACACACACACATATATATATATATATATATATATATATATATATATATATATATATATATATATATTGTGGCTTACAGTGGGTCAGCCACCAGGGGGAGACTCATTGAGGCCTGGTGACAGACGGAGTATACATCACGCGGCGATGGCTTCATCTGCTGGACGTGCCAGGTCTCGACGGGCTCTCCGGCCAGGACTAATTGGGGCTGATTGGGAGTTGGTGAGTATCAAGGGCTGATTGCTCACCAGCTGTACAAGTCCCATAAAGCTGCCAGGAGGGCAGCACACAAGGGAGAGGGTGGGGGAAGAAAGGACTCCTGTATAGTTGGGGATGGTTGCAGAGGTAACAGGAGGGAGTTCAGTTTTTGATCCCCACAGGATACAGCAAGACCCGGAGCCCAGAACCCAGAGAGGGTCTCATGGGGAGACCTATTCTTTTCTTTTGAACTATTTTAATAAACACCTTTGAAACTGAGCTAATCCTACTCTGTCCGTGTCTGATCTGTGTAAACGTTTTGACCCAACTCCCTGGTCTGCCACTATATATATATATATATATATATATATATATATATATATATATATACACACACTACCGTTCAAAAGTTTGGGGTCACTTAGAAATGTCCTTGTTTTTTAAAGAAAAGCACTTTTTTTTTTGTCCATTAAAATAACATCAAATTCATCAGAATACAGTGTAGACGTTGTAAATGACTATTGTAGTTGGAAACGGCTGATTTTGAATGGAATATGTACATAGGCGTACAGAGGCCCATTATCAGCAACCATCACTCCCGTGTTCCAATGGCACGTTGTGTTAGCTCATCCAAGCTTATCATTTTAAAAGGCTAATTGATCATTAGAAAACCTTTTTGCGATTATGTTAGCACAACTGAAAACTGTTGTCTGATTAAAGAAGCAATAAAACTGGCTGCCTTTAGACTAGTTGTGAATCTGGAGCATCAGCATTTATGTGTTTGATTACAGGCTCAAAATGGCCAGAAACAAAGAACCTTCTTCTGAAACTGTCTTTTCTTGTTCTGAGAAATGAAGGCTATTCCATGCGAGAAATTGCCAAGAAACTGAAGATCTCGTACCACGCTATGTACTACTCCCTTCACAGAACAGAGCAAACTGGCTCTAACCAGAATAGAAAGAGGAGTGGGAGGCCCCGGTGCACAACTGAGTAAGAGGACAAGTACATTAGAGTGTCTAGTTTGAGAAACAGATTCCTCACAAGTCCTCAACTGGCAGCTTCATTAAATAGTACCCGCAAAACACCAGTCTCAACGTCAACAGAAGAGGCGACTCCGGGATGCTGGCCTTCTAGGCAGAGTTGCAAAGAAAAAGCCATATCTCAGACTGGCCAATAAAAATAAAAGATTAAGATGGACAAAAGAATACAGACACTGGACAGAGGAACTCTGCCTAGAAGGCCAGCATCCTGGTGTCGCCTCTTCACTGTAGACGTTGAGACTGGTGTTGGAGTGATGAGACAGGAGTGATGGTTGCTGATAATGGGCCTCTGTACGCCTATGTAGATATTCCATTCAAAATCTGGCGTTTCCAGCTACAATAGTCATTTACAACATTAACAATGTATACACTGTATTTCTGATCAATTTGATGTTATTTTAACTGACAAAAAATGTGCTTCTCATTCAAAAACAAGGAACTTTCTAAGTGACCCCAAACTTTTGAACTGTGTATATGTATATATATATATTCCGGCATTGTGTGTAAAAAAACATTTATAAAAAAAGGGATTATGTGTGTATTGTTTTGCTAGATATTACTGCAAATCTGTGTACAAGACCGATAAACTTTGATTTGCACACACTCGCTCATGGAGCTCTGATACTCACGCAGGAATGTTGATTATTTCCTAGGTTTGGGGTACGAGGTAAAAACAGGACGCAGAGAGGGTAAGAAGTGAGTGAAAATTGATACTCCCTTGTCCAGGCGTATAGAAGCATTGTCCTTAGCATCATACACATGTGATATCTTTATTCAGTTCCTGTCTAACACATACACCCAGCCACCAAAACATCCATCCAGTTCTTATCTTCCTCTGGTTTTAGTTCAGTCCTTTCATCTCTGTCGTTATCATATGAGTTGTTCTGTATCATATGTATGCGTATTTCCTCTGTAAGTTGAAATATAAAAATATTATCATAAATGCTTCCCACTGGTGTTTGGAGATACTGAACATATGATGAGAGTTATTTTGTCTGAAATGTTCACTGCGTTCAAAATGTTCCTTCAGATAATATAGTAATATGTTGGAAACTGAGGCATTTACACCATCATCTCCTATACTGTGGAAAGACTGTTCCACCTTTCTACCACCTGGTGGCAAGATATCCACATTATTATATCCTCCTTCTGTCAGTGAATTTGACATTCAACCGTTGACATCCAACAGCAACTGAAACCCAGCCTGAGGATTTCACCCACATTAGCATCCTTTTCATTTGTAACACTCATATGCCTCCCAAATAAAACCCTACTGATTATATAAACTCAAAAAAACTATTTTTATCTCTTGCCAAGACCTTATGAATGCGAGATAATTCTACAATCCTATAGAATAAATCCCAATCCCCCACAATATAAACTATATTTTACCCTAAATAATGAGCAGTCTTTAGTCAATCTTGATTGCGCATAAACATTTACCAAATATAATCATCTTCATTTGGATAGAAGATACCCACATCTCCAAGATTATGAAAGAGAAAAAGTGAGAGAGAAAAAGCATCCAGCTCCAGTATAGCATGATGATTGTGAGAACTGGAGGAGGGGGTGAGAGGGGGGGGGGGGGGGGGGGCTAGGGAAAGAGAGGGATTGGGGGAAGGAGAGAGCATGTTTATTTAAGTTTTTCGTCTCCCATCTCAGACAGAGTACAGACTACAGAGAATAATGAGAAACAGATCTTGCAAGGGAGGGAGAGAGAGGGAGGGAGAGAGAGAGGGAGGGAGAGAGGGGGGGGTGAGAGGGAGGGAGAGAGGGAGGGGGGGTGAGCCTGGGAGAGCAAGGGGAGGAACATGGAGGAGGGAAAAGAAAAAGGCTGAGATGGTAATGGGAGTAGGAAAGGAGGATGACAAGACAGAGGGGAGAAATCATGTAAACACCACAGGAAACAGCCTGGCCTCCTTATGCTCTCAATGACAGCGAAGCATCATGGTCCTTCTTATGACAGAGAGCGCAGGGACATACAGTGAGGCCACAGCAAGGAGGAACAGCCCACCAGCCAAACATCTGGCTCAAGAGGGTCACTTCATTACTTTTATTACACTCGAGTTGATACCTTTCAAAAGTTTGGTGATTGAGGGACGGAGCGAAAACAGAAAACTTCTGGAAATACAAGGATGTACTGTCAAACTGTCCGAGGAAATGTAGCCAATAATCTATAGGCTATGGCCTACTTAACATATTAGTTATGTTAATAAGAACTTGGTAACAGTTAAAAAAAAAAAAACTAAGCACAGTATGTGAAAAGAAACATCCCTGCTCATGGACATAGGCAGGGGGAAAAGAGGAGAGGGGAGGGTGAGAGGGTCTCATTGACTGACAAACGAAATGCCCAATTGAGATCGAGTAACGGTCCAAACTGGGCTGGGCAACCCACCCAAAAGCAATTAAGGGTAAAGGACGACAAAATATTTGATACACTTTTTTTTCTGGTCGGATAGAAGAAAGGATGGCGGCAGAGCATTAGAATTAAAGACTGATAGATAGCCTGTGATGGAATAGATAGATACCGGTCCTATGGCTAACAGACTTCAAAGAACTCAACGATATATTTATTTAAATCTGTCTTCTCCAAAACTTCGAATGAAATAGATTTATAGCGGTGGTAGTGGGTTTCTGATCCGTCCAAAGTAACTTATAAACGGAAGACATTGTAAAAAGTTACAGAAGGAGCATAGCGACCACAATCCGGATGACAAGAACAATTTGGGCAAATGTGACTCCTACCCTTGCAGATAACCTCCTACATACATTTTGGGAAATCGTCGATGTTTTCCCAAAAAGGACCAAGGAAATTATCATTATCAGATAACACAGCAGATCTGTTCAACTGGGAGTTCTCTTCATCAGTTTCGCAGACTTTTTTCGCTTGCTGTGGGGATGGGGGCTGCGCCGGGTTCTGGTTGGGAGGAGGGGGAGTTCGAGTTCAAGTTGGTTTTTGAGGAGGACCCGACGCGCCAACTCCGGGGCCCATCCCCGCAGTGTAACGCGGACCAGGAGCACACTATCGTGGGGGAGAGGACAGAGAGCGCCCTGTCGCTCCTAGAGTCGAGCAATACTGGTTAGAACCATTTTTTGAATAGTGTTTGTGAATGTGGGAGAGATTGACCGAAAGAGAGATTGATAGATAAGGAAAGGAAGATTGAAGGCCGTTCAATGGTCCCCAATGTAGACAACTCATCCACAACGTAGAGACATTCCTCTGTGTGTGGTGTATGTAATGTGAATTATTTATTTGACTTGTTCTGAGTACTTTATCATTTATTTGTACAATTATTAGGCCTAATGTTCTCTCTCTCTCTACCGGGGTATAGATGAGTTATGTGTCTGATCAGGGCTCTCCAAACCTGTTCTTTGAGAGCTACCCTCCTGTAGGTTTTCACTCCAACCCCAGTTGTAACTAACCTGATTTGGTTGATCAACCAGCTAATTATTAGAATCAGGCACGCTAGATTGTGGTTGGATTGAAAAACTACAGGACAGTTGTTCTCCAGGGACAGGGTTGGAGAGCCCCGGTCTGGATGTACTGTATGTGCACACGTGCTTATCTGTGTCTGGGGCATGTGTGTTCATGTGCATGGAGTTCGTGTGTTTTGTAGCCTACTATGTGTGCTGTGTATTGCATGCTTGTGTGTGTGTGTGTGTGTGTGTGTGTGTGTGTGTGTGTGTGTGTGTAAGATCAGAACTCAATGTGGTTTTAATCAGCTGTGCGTGTGAGTGGAGTTAACAGCTGCCATCTGGATGGAACCGCAATCTCTGTTTACTGAGCATGCACCACATACACACCTCCCTCCGTTCTCCCTCTCCTCTCCCTCCGTTCTCCCTCCATTCTCCCTCTCCTCTCCCTCCGTTCTCCCTCCGTTCTCCCTCTCCTCTCCCTCCGTTCTCCCTCCATTCTCCCTCTACTCTCCCTCCGTTCTCCCTCCGTTCTCCCTCTCCTCTCCCTCCGTTCTCCCTCCATTCTCCCTCTCCTCTCCCTCCGTTCTCCCTCCGTTCTCCCTCTCCTCTCCCTCCGTTCTCCCTCCATTCTCCCTCTCCTCTCCCTCCGTTCTCCCTCCGTTCTCCCTCTCCTCTCCCTCCGTTCTCCCTCCATTCTCCCTCCTCTCCCTCCGTTCTCCCTCCGTTCCCCCTCTCCTCTCCCTCCGTTCTTCCTCCATTCTCCCTCTCCTCTCCCTCCGTTCTCCCTCCGTTCTCCCTCTCCTCTCCCTCCGTTCTCCCTCCATTCTCCCTCTCCTCTCCCTCCGTTCACCCTCCGTTCTCCCTCTACTCTCCCTCCGTTCTCCCTCCGTTCTCCCTCTCCTCTCCCTCTCCTCTCCCTCCGTTCTCCCTCCATTCTCCCTCTCCTCTCCCTCCGTTCTCCCTCTACTCTCCCTCCGTTCTCCCTCTCCCTCTCCTCTCCCTCTACTCTCCCTCTGCTCTCCATCTACTATCTCTCTCCTCTCCCCCTCTCTCCTTTCCCCTTTCAGCTTTTGATATACACCCCTCTCACCCACTAAAGCATTTATTTCCTGCCCACACTGGCATACACGTATACCACACCCCAACCTAGGGATGTTACCACGGTGTACACTGTACCTTGTAACTGATGCACTAGGCTGACCAATGATCCATACTGGACAGTGATGGACACAGTGCTCTACAGTGAACCTAACTGTCCCGTACTGTCTATTGCACCACAGCAGGGAAATGTTTGATGTAAAAACACAAATAAGGAACATTTACTTACCTATTTGATAATCAACCTTAAGCCCCCTCTACATTATTTCTGAAGCAATAGAGTTAGGGTGTGTTTTTTATAGTTGTAGTGGACATAACTGGTTACTCTGAAACTTTAATGTATTCTAGATCTGTACCATCTCTTTACAGTGAACTCAGTAGGCTAAAGCTTACCATGTCAACCTGTAACTGGGAGACTACTAACAACCCTCTCCAACATTTTTGTTTGGTCACAGACAGCCACCTGGATACCACTCACGTAGGCCAGCCAATCGGCATCCCTACCCCACCGTATTCTTCAGCCAGTCAAAGGGCTGGGATGCATTCCCCGCCCCCCAGACGTGCCTTGGTGAGGGAGTTCAGTGGGACCTATGAGAGCCTTCCAGCGAGATCTGTACAGGTGAGCGGATCGGAGATGTCCAGTTACTCTCCTGGTCAGTG
Organism: Salmo trutta; assembly: GCF_901001165.1. NCBI lineage: Eukaryota > Metazoa > Chordata > Actinopteri > Salmoniformes > Salmonidae > Salmo > Salmo trutta. The sequence goes on along the minus strand of NC_042977.1, from coordinate 35,408,329 downwards.
AGAGTGGGACAGTGACTCATAAATTTATGTCATAAATGATGCTAAAAGCCATACAGTTCCCTACGGTATGGTTGCCTGACGACTCCAACAATTATTCCGCTGCTCTATGTTCGCAACATACTTCAGTCTGAGACTGTCATCAGCGATTGGATCATCAGTAACCAATCAGAGTATAAAAGCCAATTACGAATGTTTATTTATTTGAATGATATTTGAATGATTTCGTGATATCCAATTATGATCTTGTCTTATCGCTGCAACTCCCCAACGGGCTCGGGAGAGGCGAAGGTTGAGTCATGCGTCCTCTGAAACATGACCTGCCAATCCGCTCTTCTTAACACCTGCCCGCTCAACCCGGAAGCCAGCTGCACCAATGTGTCGGAGGAAACACTGTTCACCTGACGAGCGAATTCAGCCTGCAGGCGCCTGGCCTGCCACAAGGAGTCGCTAGAGCGCAATGAGCCAAGTAAAACCCCCCCGGCCAAATCCTCCCCTAACCCGGACGACGCTGGGCCAATTGTGCGCCGCCCTATGGGACTCCTGGTCACGGCCGTTGTGACACAGCTTGGGATCGAACTCGGGTCTGTAGTGACGCCTCAAGCACTGCGATGCAGTGCCATTGACCGCTGCGCCCCTGACAAATTTTCTAAATGCCGCTTTATCCATGTGTGTTCTGGCTCTGGCCCAACCCATCAGTTTATGACCAATCAGAATGGTTAGAATGTGTTTGCATTCTAGAAATTGTTGGGGAGGTACTCAGATCCTGACTCATTGCAGAGAAGACACTAACGACCGTGGGGGTGGCGTAGCGTTTGACCGGAGCAAGGAGTTTGGTTAGCCAGGCAAACACTATGGTCTCTGCATTTCTCTATTGTTAATGTTCTAACTTATCTGTCTCTCTCTCTCTCTCCCATCTCTCTCCCAGGTGTCAGAGTCCCGTGTGTTGGAGTGCCCTAGCATCCAGATCACTACTATCTCCCCAGAGGATGACACTGCCCCAGCAGGAAGTAACTTCTGGGACACAGGGGGTGGATGGGACAGGGAGCGCCTCTACCTTCCCCTAATGGACCCATTCTGCTACCGCGAAGGCAGCACCGGCGCTGGGTCCCTGAGCCCAAGCCCTGCCTCCAGCCCCTCCTCTCGCGGCTGGCTCAGTCCTGCGTCCAGCTGTGATTCGCTGCTGGTGGAGGAGGAGGAGCTCAATGAGGTCACCTCCCATTTCTGCCTGTCACCCTCCTCCCGGCCCACCTCACCGGGGGGTAAGAAGCGCAGGAACTCCCCTCTGGCCTCCCCCTGCACGTCCCGCAGGAGCAGCTACTCAGAGGACCACTCCTGTACCCTGGAGGGAGAAGACTCCACCTCTCAGTCACAGGCTCACAACAGCAGCTTTGAGCTGAGCATTCCACAGAAAACTAGGAAGACTTCACTGGAGCAGGTAAGGTGGCTGGCTGGTGGTTCTTAGATCTTAGGTTCCATAGAGGTTTGTCTTGTTTCTCAACCAGAAATCCCTGGTTTGTGTCCTCCAGGTCTCCCCCAGGGATGTGGAGCAGGAGCAGGGTCCAGCCCATAGCTCCCACTGCCCACTGCCAGAGCCACTGCAGCAAAGGAGAGAGGTTGCATCCATGGGCATGGACTACCTGTCTGTGCCCCCTGCTCTGGGCTGGGGGAGGACCAGAGCCAGTGCCCACAGCCCTCTGTTCAGGTTACACACTATGTTTATACAGTATCCCTCAATACTGTGTTGACTTGCCATTATTATTGTTTGGATGGCCAGGAAAACCCGCTCCGCCCACACATCTGACAAGTCCATTGTTCTTACAGATCCAATGCTCTGCCGCCACTTGATTGGCCACTGCCAACTCAGTTTGACCAATATGAGTTGCGTATCGAGGTGCAGCCCCGCCCACACCACCGAGCCCACTACGAGACAGAAGGAAGCAGAGGAGCCGTCAAGGCATCACCAGGGGGACATCCGGTTGTTACGGTATAATACATTGATTAAATTAAAGAAAGTTTGATTTGTTTATGGCTTCAATCCCAGACTAACATATACAGTATTTATCTAAACAATAGCTCTCTTTTCTGTCTCTCCCAGCTGACTGGGTACACAGAGAGACAGCCCCTCTCTTTGCAGGTGTTTGTGGGAACAGCTGATGACAGGTCCATCCGGCCTCATCCTTTCTATCAGATACACAGGTAGGTTACCGTGCAACAATACACCAATCAATCTATGATAGTATGTGCTACATCAGTGTTTTGATGTGTTTTTGTTTTTATTGTTAAGATGCTTCTTTTGATCCTCAGGGTAACAGGTAAGATGGTGGGTACTGCCAGTCAGGAGAGTGTACAGGCTGGCACCAAAATACTGGACATCCCCCTCAACCCAGAGACCAACATGACTGCCCTGTGAGTATCTAACAGAGAGATAAAGCTCATAGGTATCAACGGCTTTGTATGGGGTAACCAAGTAGGCAGAAAGAATAGCTTTCCTGTATGTGTGTATGTACTATGATGCACTTTTACGTGGTATTTTGCACTGTGTGAGTGTCTGTCTGTGTGCTGAGTATAACAGCCTATCTCTGTTTCAGCATTGACTGCGCTGGCATTCTGAAGCTGAGGAACTCGGACATCGAGCTGAGGAAAGGAGAGACAGATGTAGGGAGGAAAAACACGCGTGTGCGCCTAGTGTTCCGTACCCACCTCCCCCTTGGACCTCCCGTGGGCCCGCCTGGACGGATGCTGGTCCTGCAGGTTACCTCCGTGCCTATTGAGTGCTGTGAGTATGGCAGGTAGCCTAGCGGTTAGAGCGTTGGGCCAGTAACTGAAGGGTTGCTGGTTTGAATACCTGAGTCAACAAGGTGAAAAATCAGGTGATGTCCCTTTGAACAAGGCACCTAATCCTAATTTGCTCTAGGGGTGCTGTACTACTATGGCTGACCCTGTAAAACAACACATTGTGACAATGTAAAACATGTTTTTTCCCCCTCCCTGTCCAGTCTCTTACTTTGAGCTTGTATTTTGATAAGGTTTCTGAATATCCTAGTGAATCATCTGTATTCTGTCCTCTCTCCCTGTGTCTCCTCAGCCCAGCGCTCTGCTCAGGAGCTGCCAGCGGTGGAGTCAGTCAGTGTCACATCGTGCTCTGTGGAAGGAGGGGAGGAGCTACTGTTGGGTGGATCTAACTTCCTGCCCATGTCCAGAGTGCTTTTTATGGAAAGAGGGACAGGTAAGGGGTTCGGGATAGGGGAAGTTAGAAGTTAGGGAAAATAGGATTCTTAATGGAAATTAATCTTAGGTCCCCACAAAGATAGGATAACATAACATTTGTGTGCGTGCATGTTTGTGTTCTTCTTTTCTTCAATGTGCACCATCCATGAAATTCGGTATAATTAATATCCGTATTTACCAGATGGAAAGCTACAGTGGGAAGAGGAGGCACATGTTGACCGTGACAACAGTAGTGAGGTAAATAGTATGTTTCTGGGTGTATTTGTGTTTGAGTGCACATGTATTTAAACTGTAATGTACATTGTTCATATTGTCATCCCACAGTGCTTGCTGTGTGTGCAAATTCCAGCCTATGGTGACCTGTCTGTGAACTGCCCAGTATCTGTGTGCCTTTACGTCTCCAACGGGAAGAGGAAAAGGAGCAGCACTCACTGTTTCAAGTACCTGCCGGGTGAGTCTCCTTCACTTCATCTGTCAGTCTCTCAGCTGAGACTGGAACTAGCTTTGTTGTTTTTGGTTCATTTTGAACAATTTATCCTGATGGTATTTATCTACGAGGTTAGGGGCTTATTACCACTTATTTTCTCTCTCTCTCTCTCGCCCTCAGTCATGTTTAAAGAGGACGACCCTCTGCTGTCGCGTCCCTCTGTCTTGCCCCTGGAGGGGGTGACACTCTGCTCCATGGGGGGGCCCAGCAGGGTGGACAGGGGTCTGCACCTGAGGAATGATCCCACGCCCAAGGAGAGAGGGCTGGCTTTGCACCTGCCCCCCTACCCTTCAGCCTACTCTCCCCCCTACCAAGGCCATGGCTACCAGGAGGAGTACTGCCACAAGCCTGAAGCTGTGGGTGACAGCATAGGTTCTCTGTCAGAAAGACGCCCCAGCTTTGAGAACTTGGAGCTGGGCTTCACCGAGTTACTGCCTCCCCTGTACCCCAGAATCTCCCAGCCTCCCTCTCCCTCCCCATGGCTGGACTCCCCATACCTGTCCTCCTCCCCCTCTCCCTCCCACTCCTCCTCTCTGAGTCCCTTCCCTGCAAGCAGCCCCATCTCCTCCTCCTCTCTTCCCCCCATGACTACCTCACCCTACCCCCACTACCCCTACCCTCAGGAGGCCTGCCCCTCGCCTCCTTCCAACCCCAGCCCGTATCAGGACTTCTACCCACCACCGTACTCCCACGACGAGGTATGGGACCACCAGGGCAGGGGACCTGGGGAAAGGGAAGCTCAGACTGGGTCTAAAATGCAGACGACCCCCCTGGAATTTGCCAGCTCATCATCTATTCACCACATTACATTAGAGGAAGGTGAGAAGTTTGCATGTACAGTACGAAGTTCTAATTGGTATTGATCTCCATTGTTACAAGAATAGCAATGCATATAATATAACATTTCTGATTGATTGATATACAGCATAAATTAATGTATAAACTTCTGACTGGCTGCTGTGTCTTTTTGACTACAGTGAATGAGTTCATAGGAGAAGACATCAGATCGTTCCAGTTGGGCTCACAGATGGACAGCCAACCAGGATGACAAGCTCAGTACTGTTCTGTCTTGTTCAGTTGTTATAGTATGAAGCGCATTATTGCTACCATATCACACCTTTTCCTATGCACTTGGTTTATGATGTATTGCTCAAATATGACAATACTGAATGGGGATTAAATGGCAAGGGCACAGTTGTAAGTATGATTACAGATACATTTTACAGTTTATATAAGGGAGACTAATGTTTTTAACCAGTTTTCAACATAAATTATACAAGTAAATGTGTGTTATTGGTCTGTTTGTGGATCTAGTTTTGTGTGTGCTTGAATAGCCGATCTCTCTCCTCCTGAGAGTAACATCTATTATCACTGAAGCTAAATAAGTTTCATTAGGCCCATGTGTGCATACAGCCTAAAGCTAGGCTAGAGAGGCTGAGTGAATGCAGTCTGGACTCTATGGAGGAGGGTCATTGTGTCAGAGATGCTGTAGAAGGACAGATCTCCTGCCCTGTGATCCAGGTACTCTCTTATCCTAGAGGACTCAGGGGCAGATAGAGACTAAACTATGTTGTTATGTAGGAAACTACAGGCTTATTTGACGCAGAGTAAATTCCAGGACTTCTCATTATGAGGCCAAACTGGCTTCTGGACCAAAGCTCGTCCTCCTGATGTCCTTGTATAAGACTGGTATGTAGGGCCTCTGCCCTCTGCACTCTACCTCCCAGTAACAGCAGCCTCTCTACACAGCACCTGGATACTGTGAAACCTCTCTGTGTGGTTGAGGCACGGTTTGGGCTCCTTCATTGTCACTTCCTGGTCTCTTTCAGTCAGGTGGAGATTGTAGAATGCTGTGTTTGGATCCAATGTGAGCTGACAGAAATCTATGGCGAGAGGAGAGGGAGGAAACAGAACAGAGGTACTTACAACATGTGATTAGTGTAGAATAGACCTTACATTGTGTGTAATAACATACTTTTATACTTTCATTTTTGCAGGGTTTTTTTTAGCAACAGTGTCTCCTGATGACAGTGAAGAAAGACATGGATGCACAATTGAATGAAATATGTTATTGATTTTAGATACATTTGTGAAGTATTTCTCTGAGAAGACAGATACTCACATTGTAAGAATTCCTCTTGTCTGGGGCTCTGGGGTGTACACAATCTCCATTGTATTGACTGCAGATTGGGAAAATGTTCAATTAATAACATCACAGGGCTAAATCTGATTGGGTGGACCTGGCAGGGCCAGGCTCCCCAGTAGCCGGGCCTGTGTCAACCCAGGCCCACCCATGCCCACACCTCTGATAAACAAAGGGCTATCAACAATTATGCACCAATCCATTTTAGAAAAACGATTGAAGAGCAATACCATTTTTTTTCTCCAGTTTTATGAAATAGGTTATGTACCACTGCCAACTTCTATTTATGTAGTGGTGTGGAATATCAGACATATCAGTGTCACACCTGCTCTTAAAATCTGAAGCCAATTCTCTTTCAGGATATCTTCATGTCTCTCTGTTAGTTCAGACCGATAGGTCTGACCCACAGGGACACTGGATTGGTCTGGAGTTTCAGGAGGGGCGTATAGAGACGGCCGTATCTAGAGGGAACAGTGAGAGAAGGATACAAAATGATACAAGTTAGAAATCCATCAACATGCAATCATTGTGTTTTAAAAAAAAAAAAATTACATGTAATACTTGATAATACCTGGTGGAATGTGATCCTCTGTGTGTGAAAGGTGCTCCAGCTCAGTCTTTCTTCCTCAGCTCAGCCACCTCCTGCTCCAGTCTCAGTATGAGCCCTTCAGTCTGACTCACTGCAGTCTTCTCCTGGGCTCTGATCAGCTCTCGCATCTCACAGCACCTTATCTCTATGGAGTGGATCAGCTCAGTAAAGATCCTCTCACTGTCCTCCATTGTTGCCTGTGCAGAGTGCTGGTGGGAGACGCAGAGAGTAACCTGCAGTAACCTGGAGACTGTGTACTCGTGCGCAACCACGGCAGCCAAAGGCTCAAACCCAGAGGAAACTGTGGTAACCAGGATAAATGCGCAACCTGTGTGCTGCCTAATACCCACTCCTGGACCCAGCCATGAGAACCATGTGAGCCACACTGGGATCAGTTACATCCAAGCGATAAAACCTCAAAGTTATGTCGGGAAACCCAACTTACTGCAGCACAGATATCACCAATCATCATGCACCTGAACAATGCCCAAGCAGCCACCACACCCCTAGTGGAGTGTACACCAACCCTTGTCCTTTGCTGTCATATGCCATTGAGATATCCTCCGCAATCTAATGAGAAAGACACTGCTTAGAAAATCGCCCTACCCTGAGCTGGATTAGCGAAACAGACAAAAAGCTCGTCACAAACCGGGATATCCTTGGTCCTATCCATATACAGTACCTTCGGAAAGTATTCAGACCCCTTTACTTTTTTCACATTTGTTACATTACAGCCTTATTCTAAAATGGATTAAAAGAAACAAATTCCTCAGCAATCTACACAGAATACCCCATAATGACAAAGTGAAAACAGGTTATTACGTAAGTATTCAGACCCTTTGCTATGAGACTTGAAATTCAGCTCAGGTGCATCCTGTTTCCATTGATCATCCTTAAGATGTTTCTACAACTTGATTGGAGACCACCTGTGGTAAATTCAATTGATTGGACATGATGTGGAAAGGAAAACACCTGTCTATATAAGGTCCACAGATGACAGTGCATGTCAGAGCAAAAACTAAGTCATGAGGTCAAAGGAATTGTCCGTAGAGCTCCGAGACAGGCACCGATCTGGGGAAGGGTACCAAAAAATGTCTGCAGCATTGAAATTCCTCTGAGATGGGAAAATCTTCCAGAAGGACAACCCATCTCTGCAACACTACACCGATCAGGCCTTTATGGTAGAGTGGCCAGATGGAAGCCAATCCTCAGTAAAAGGCACATGACAGCCTGCTTGGAGTTTGCCAAAAGGCACCAAAAGACTCAGACCATGAGAAACCAGATTCTCTGGTCTGATGAAACCAAGATTGAACTCTTTGGCCTGAAGGCCAAGTGTCACGTCGGGAGGAAACCAGACACCATCCCTACGGTGAAGCATGGTGGTGGCAGCATCATGCTGTGGGGATGTTTTTCAGCAGCAGGGTCTGGGAGACTAGTCAGGATCGAGGCAAAGATGAACGGAGCAAAGTACAGAGAGATCCTTGATGAAAACCTGCTCCAGAGCGCTCAGGACCTCAGACTGGGGCGAAGGTTCACCTTCCAACAGGACAACGACCCTAAGCACACAGCCAAGACAATGCAGGAGTGGCTTCGGGACAAGTCTCTGAATGTCTTTGAGTGGCCCAGCCAGATCCTGGACTTGAACCCGATCGAACATCTCTGAAGAGACCTTAAAATAGCTGTGCAGCAACGCTCCCCATCCAACCTGACAGAGCTTGAGAGAATCTGCAGAGAAGAATGGAAGAAACTTCCCAAATACAGATGTGCCAAGCTTGTAGCGTCATACCCAAGAAGACTCAATGCTGTAATCGCTACAAAAGGTGCTTCAACAAAGTACTGAGTAAAGGGTCTGAATACTTATGTAAATGTGATATTTCATTTTTTTATTTTGATAAATTAGCAAAATGTCTAAAGCTGTTTTTGCTTTGTCATTGTGGGGTATTGTGTGTAGATTGATGAGAGAAAAAAAACAATTTCATAAATTTTTGAATAAGGCTGTAACATCACAAAATGTGGAAAAAGTCAAGGGGTCTGAATACTTTCCGAAGGCACTGTATGTGCGTAAAGCATGCACCGGACACAGGCTATGCAACCTCCATTGTTGACTGGAAGCAAATGGAGGAGGTGAGAAAGTGAACAGCTTGAAAGCCAGGGACCTGTAAGACGAAGGCATAACCTTGGGAGAAAAAGCTGCATTAGGATGTAACATCACTTTGGAGTCGCCAGGCGCAAGCTCCAAACAGGAAGAGAAAGACCTAGTTAGTTGTACAACGGAATGCATTCAACTGAAATGTGTCTTCCACATTTAACCCAACCCCTCTGAATCAGAGAGGTGCGGGGTGCTGCCATAATCGACATCCACGTCATTGGCACCGGTGGAACAGTGGTTTAACTGCCATGCTCAGGGGCAAAATAACAGATTTTTACCTTGGGGATTCGATCCAGCAACCTTTCGGTTACTGGCCCAACACTCCAGTCCGCCAGGCTACCTGCCCCGTGTACTGAGAGCGCATGGAGATCCCCAACGGACTTGGCCGACACCAAGGCCATGAGCAGGGCAGTCTTGTAGGAAAAGACCTTCAGGTCCACAGACTCCAATGGTTCAAATAGAGGCTTTGATCCCTCCATGGAAGGTCCCAAAGGCTTAGAAACTGGTCTGAGCCGGCGCACGCCTTTCAGGAACCGCACCACCAGAGGACGAGACCCCGGGGTAGGGCTGTCTATCCTAAACTTGCGGACCTTGAGGTACTTGTTTAAAACATGCAAGTCCAGGATGGGACGCAACGTTCCATCGCTCTTGGGAACTAAGAAGTACCGGCTGCACCAACCGCTCTATACTTCTGACACTGGAACCACCCGAATAGCCTGCTTTTGAAGACGACAGGTGCTAGGACTGCCACGAATGGAGGAGGACGCACAGCAAACGGCAGGTGGTACCCCTTAGTCACTGTCCACATCACCCGTGGTTAAACTGCTTATGCCCGCCACTGGACGGAACATGCTCCCAGTCTCCCATACATTATGTCCTTAAGGGGCAGAGCGCCACCCTGAGGACTGGGATATTCTTTTTTGTTGTCATTTTTTTAGTCTCCACCACCCTTGACAGCATGTGTCTGAATGTGGGGAAGGATCTGTGTTTATTATGTCCACACCTGGACGATACCTCACTCTCGATACCCCTGAACACTAAGGAACCTTGGGTAGAAACAATGTGCTTACATGGTACAGCCATTCTGATACCCGGACCACACCGGATTCGGGGACTTCGGAAACCAGTAAGTTGCCCCCATTGACCGAGCCACTTGGGAGCACTGTTGCCACAGTAGATGCTTGGTGAGGTGGGCCCCGAGAACATAACTCCTCCCCCGGCCTGCAGCTAGGGTCATGTGATATGCTCTTTTCCCCGTGCTGTGGAAGAACCAGCTTTAACTTCCTCGAAACGGGCCTGTAAGGATTCCAGCAAAACAACCTTGTTAACGAAACAGACTCATCCAAATACATCTGCCTGTCCCTCTCAGGAACTACAACCAGCTGATCTGCTGAGAACCGGCACTGTTTATTCAGAAGCACCGTGCTAGGAATAGCCCCATTGTTAGACTCTGGAACTAAGTAACTCGCTAGCTTTACATCCATCGGCGATGTGCAAACGATCCTCGCCTCCTCCGTACCCTCTACATTCATGAACTCCCCATAACCTGGTAGCACCAGCCTGGCTGAATGAGGGGAATCTGAGGTGCCTTTAACTCATGAGAGAAATCTTTAAACAAGGGTAAGCAATGCTTCACCGCTGCATGGACAGGAAGTAAATACCTTCCCCCAACCTGGGGGAGAAGACGTCCAATCCACCCCCAGGTGATTTCCGCGCTACGACACAGCTCCATCAAAGGCGCATTAACAACCAATGGTCACTTTCCTCCACTGAATCCAAAGCCGGACTTTAGGCTGCCCCGGACTGATGTAATCCGATTCACACCGGATGGAGCCTCACTTGCCTGGGATGACACCCCTATCAACTCCGACCACCGCTGCTGCTCTCTCCTGACCTCCGACAACCCCATTCTTGAGGTTGCTTCACCTGAAGACCCTTCACCAGCAGCCCCAATCTTTTCCACAAAGTCAGCCCCGACACCCAATGGAAGTTGAGCCCAGCTGGAAACAATGGTCACACAAACTGGTCTAAGCCAAAGCCTCCTGTGCATGCTTCCACCCCAGACAGCACTCATGAGTATCTTTACCACATGCTCTAGGGCCCTCAAACTCAACTCTGGACCTCGAAGCCAGTTCAACTGCATTTTTTCATTGTTCCCCTCTAATCAGGGACTGATATAGACATGGGACACCAGGTGTGTTAAATTAATTATCAGGTAGAACAGAAAACCAGCAGGCTCTGGGCCTCGTAGGGTAAGAGTTGAGTACCCTTGTCCTTGAGCATAGTCGGAGGTTCAAAATCGGCTGGTTGGCCTGTTTGAACTTACTCTTACCACTGGCCGTCTTACTCAAGCTGGTTACACAAGCAGAGCAAAAAGTAGTTCAATTTTAGCAAACACAAAAACCGATACCAAGACCCAAAACATCTAGGGGGACAAGTACCCTCTCCCCTCTAACAGACACCTAAGTCGGAGAACAAATGTTGAAAAGTTAGCAAATTGCGTGACATGTTCTTCCTTCAGGCGAGCTGAAGAGCAAAGAATTTAGGGAATTATTGCGAGCCCCAGTATTATACCCAGGAAGTGGGGCTTCGAGGGCATCCATTTTCCCGTTGGGTGTGATTTCAGTTTTCTTCAGGTGAATATGATTGGTTGTTGATTCCCCATAGTATGTTATACCGAGTGACCGACTGAAAGGGAACTAGACATTTCATGTCAGCTTTCCAGGCATTGTTTGAAAATATACATTTCCACATATTTATTGAAAATAACCCACCTGATTTGATTGTTGTCTTGTGAATTTCCCAAAAACATTGCAGTAATTTGTCTCCCTCTATTGATAGCTTTAGTGTTACAGACAGGCATAAATGTGTATGTTTGATGCATTATTCTCCAGTCTCCAAATTAAGACTATGCATTTGTGGACAATATTTCCTTTTGCACACATAAAGAACACACCCTTTACATACTTGCGTAAAAATACAGCACTTCCCTGTCTCCCTGTCATATACTATGGGGTGTGTGAATGCTATGACAAGCCCCACCTGTCTGTCTGTCTGTCTGACTGTCTTCTCTGCTGCAGCTGAGACGGTAGCATGGCTCCTGTGTTCATCCATCACACACAGCATACAGACACACTGCTGATCAGTACGACAGTAGAAGATAGCAGATATTATCCTGTAGTTGCCTGGTGGCGTCAACCAGTGAATGCTTCTTTAGAGAGGGTGATTCCAAATGGCGCTGAAGGTGAGTCTCACAAAATACAGCCAGACACACCAAACTAGACTTCAGGCCCAGCATAGCAGCAGCATCTTCAGGCCCAGCATAGCAGCAGCATCTTCAGGCCCAGCATAGCAGCAGCATCTTCAGGCCCAGCATAGCAGCAGCATCTTCAGGCCCAGCATAGCAGCAGCATCTTCAGGCCCAGCATAGCAGCAGCATCTTCAGACCCAGCATAGCAGCAGCATCTTCAGACCCAGCATAGCAGCAGCATCTTCAGGCCCAGCATAGCAGCAGCATCTTCAGACCCAGCATAGCAGCAGCATCTTCAGGCCCAGCATAGCAGCAGCATCTTCAGACCCAGCATAGCATCTTCAGACCCAGCATAGCAGCAGCATCTTCAGACCCAGCATAGCAGCAGCATCTTCAGGCCCAGCATAGCAGCAGCATCTTCAGGCCCAGCATAGCTTTGAACAGGAGGAGGAGTTTGGACTCCTAAGACTTTAACTTTCCTAACCATCTCTGCCAAAATGGTTTTCCTTTCCAGTACTGGTCTTTTGGAAAAGGGGGGCAGCGGTATTCTCCTCAGCTTTGTTCAGCCTGGTCCCAGCAGCCTTCAATATAGACCACCCAGCTAACAATTCTAGGGGTAATGTTATTCTATCAATGTTAGCAATAACTTTTTGTTGCATGTTTTGGTATTAGTTAGAACATTCTCTTAAAGTCAAACAACTTATCTAGAACATAGTTACAATGTTCTCAGAATATACAACAATAATGTTCTAGACACATTCTGTCCAGTTTTCTGAGGATTGGAGAATATTTCAGAATTTTCACATCAAACATACACAGAACTTTGGTTGCCATGTTCTCAGAATGTAAGATATTAAAGTTCTAGACATGTTTCATAGGTACGTTGCAAGAGCATTTCTGTGTATCAGTTGTCAGGATGCCGCCTGAAGGTCCAAAGAACCCCCCCCCCCCCCCCCCCCCCCAAAAAAAACAAACACATTACGCCTTGTTACTGTTGCCAAGCCCATGATTGGTGAAACACTGAACCACCCACAGCTCCATTTGTCTGTTGGCAAGGTTAGACATAATCACACAGTGATTCTTACATACAGCGTTCTCAACTTACGTATTTGACACACTTTGACATAAATGATTATCTTGTGCGTGTTCATTTAAACAGTAATAATTATTCAACATGTCCTCATCTGGGATTTGAAATCAACACCTCTTCGTTCACAACATTCTAATCTTCCTGCTACGCCACCATGTCTGTGTTAGTGATCAGTTAATATGACTGTTCTCTCATCAATCATTTGATTTACTTATTTCAACAATATAATTAAGGGTTGTTGGTGGGACATATTAACCTGTTTTAATAATACTCCTGAATCACTATGATCAAAACAAGTTTTTCTTGAGTGTACTTTTAACAGAGCTGAGATTTAATTTAAAGTGCATTCACCCTATTGCTTACACCTATCAAGTTGTGTCAGATCTACACAAGTGCCGCCTAGGAAGTAGGGGGTAGGGTTTCTTCTGGACAGGGCCCAACTATACTGGCCCAATAAACACATAGTGATATGTGTTTAAGGGATATGTAATATCCCTTATTGGTACAGTGGTTAAGGTGTTTGTCATTGGTGCTGGTGGGCTCAGTTAGAGACCCACTTAGGGACTCATCGTATTCTTAGCAATATATGTTAAAGTCATTATTTGGCAACAGTTACAACAAACCTATCTGATCTAATTCAAATTTGTTTCTCATTGAAAGATGGGAATTGATAGAATTCTAGATAACTGAGAATCTCAAAGATACCCATTTTTGAAATCCACACCACATACAGTATACCATGTAGAACAAACGTGCCTTTGATAAGTAATCACCTCAGCTCTCGTCATTGCATTTATATATTTTTCAAGCATTGTGGTGACTGCATCATGATATGGGTAAGCTTGTAAAAGTTTTTCAGGATAAAAAAGAAATGAAAGGGAGCTAAGCACAGGCAAAATCCTAGAGGAAAACCTGGTTCAGTCTGCTTTCCACCAGACACTGGGAGATTAATTCACCTTTCAGCAGGACAATAACCTAAAACACAAGGCAAAATGTACACTGACGTTGCTTACCAAGAAGACAATGTTCTTGAGTTACAGTTTTGACTTAAATCTACTTGAAAATCTATGGCATGACCTGAAAATGGTTGTCTAGCAATGATCAACAACCAATTTGACAGAGCTTGAAGAATTTTGAAAAGAATAATGGGCAAATATTGCACAATCCAGGTGTGGAAAGCTCTTAGATTCCCAGCTAAACTCAGCAAAAAAAGAAACGTCACTTTTTCAGGACCCTGTCTTTCAATGATAATTCGTAAAAATCCAAATAACTTCACAGATCTTCATTGTAAATGGTTTAAACACCGTTTCCTGTGCTTGTTCAATGAACCATAAGCAATTAATGAACATGCACCTGTGGAATGGTCGTTAAGACACTAACAGCTTACAGACAGTAGGCAATTAAAGTCACAGTTATGAAAACTTAGGACACTAAAGAGGCCTTTCTACTGACTGAAAAACACCAAAAGAAAGATGCCGTGGGTCCATGCTCATCTGCGTGAACGTGCCTTAGGCATGCTGCAAGGAGGCGTGAGGACTGCAGATGTGGCCAGGGCAATAAATTGCAATGTCCGTACTGTGAGACGCCTAAGACAGAGCTACAGGGAGACAGGACGGACAGCTGATCATCCTCACAGTGGCAGAGCATGTATAACAACACACAGCATCTCACAGCAAGAACTGGCAAATCAGGTGCAGTCCATGAGGAGAAGATGCACTGCAATACTTAATGTAGCTGGTGGCCACACCAGATATTGACTGTTACCTTTGATTTTGACCCCCCCACTTTGTTCAGGGACACATTATTCAATTTCCGTTAGTCACATGTCTGTGGAACTTGTTCAGTTTATGTCTCAATTGTTGAATATTATGTTCATACAAATATTTACACATGTTAAGTTTGCTGAAAATAAACGCAGTTGACAGTGAGAGGATGTTTCTTTTCTTGCAGAGTTTATAATCACTGCCAGTGGTGGTTCTACAAAGTATTAACTCAGGAGTTAATACCAAGCCTGGCCTGCTGAGGAGTGACGGACTCCATCCTAGCTGGAGGGGTGCTCTCATCTTATCTACGAACATAGACAGGGCTCTAACTCCTCTAGCTCCACAATGAAATAGGGTGCAGGCCAGGCAACAGGCTGTTAGCCAGCCTGCCAGCTTAGTGGAGTCTGCCACTAGCGCAGTTAGCGTAGTCAGCTCAGCTTTCCCCATTGAGACCGTGTCTGTGCCTCGATCTAGGTTGGGCAAAATTAAAAATGGCGGTGTTCGCTTCAGTAATCTTACTAGTATAAAGACCTCCTCCATTCCTGCCATTATTGAAAGAGATTGTGATACTTCACATCTCAAAATTGGGTTACTTAATGTTAGATCCCTCACTTCCAAGGCAGTTATAGTCAATGAACTAATCACTGATCATAATCTTGATGTGATTGGCCTGACTGAAACATGGCTTAAGCCTGATGAATTTACTGTGTTAAATGAGGCCTCACCCCCTGGTTACACTAGTGACCATACCCCCCATGCATCCGGCAAAGGCGGAGGTGTTGCTAACATTTACGATAGCAAATTTAAATTTACAAAAAAAAAAACAATGACGTTTTCGTCTTTTGAGCTTCTAGTCATGAAATCTATGCAGCCTACTCAATCACTTTTTATAGCTACTGTTTACAGGCCTCCTGGGCCATATGCAGTGTTCCTTACTGAGTACCCTGAATTCCTATCGGATCTTGTAGTCATAGCAGATAATATTCTAATTTTTGGTGACTTTAACATTCACATGGAAAAGTCCACAGACCCACTCCAAAAGGCTTTCGGAGCCATCATCGACTCAGTGGGTTTTGTCCAACATGTCTCTGGACCTACTCACTGCCACAGTCATACTCTGGACCTAGTTTTGTCCCATGGAATAAATGTTGTGGATCTTAATGTTTTTCCTCATAATCCTGGATTATCGGACCACCATTTTATTGCGTTTACAATTGCAACAAATAATCTGCTCAGACCCCAACCAAGGAAGATTAAAAGTCGTGCTATAAATTCTCAGACAACCCAAAGATTCCTTGATGCCCTTCCAGACTCCCTCTGCCTACCCAAGGACGTCAGAGGACAAGAATCAGTTAACCACCTAACCGAGGAACTCAATTTAACCTTGCGCAATACCCTAGATGCAGTTGCACCCCTAAAAATTAAAAACATCTGTCATAAGAAACTAGCTCCCTGGTATACAGAAAATACACGAGCTCTGAAGCAAGCTTCCAGAAAATTGGAACGGAAATGGCGCCACACTAAACTGGAAGTCTTCCGACTAGCTTGGAAAGACAGTACCGTGCAGTATCGAAGAGCCCTCACTGCTGCACAATCATCCTATTTTTCCAACTTAATTGAGGAAAATTAGAACAATCCGAAATTTCTTTTTGACACTGTCGCAAAGCTAACTAAAAAGCAGCATTCGCAAATGGAGGATGGCTTTCACTTCAGCAGTAATAAATTTATGAACTTCTTTGAGGAAAAGATCATGATCATTAGAAAGCAAATTACGGACTCCTCTTTAAATCTGGGTATTCCTCCAGGGCTCCATTGTCCTGAGTCTGCACAACTCTGCCAGGACCTAGGATCAAGGGAGATACTAAAGTGTTTTAGTACTATATCTCTTGACATAATGATGAAAATAATCATGGCCTCCAAACCCTCAAGCTGCATACTGGACCCTATTCCAACTAAACTACTGAAAGAGCTGCTTCCTGTGCTTGGCCCTCCTATGTTGAACATAATAAACGGCTCTCTATCCACGGGATGTGTACCAAGCTCACTAAAAGTGGCAGTAATAAAGCCTCTTGAAAAAGCCGAATCTTGACCCAGAAATTATAAAAAACTATCGGCCTATATCGAATCTTCCATTCCTCTCAAAAAATTTTGAAAAAGTTGTTGCGCAGCAACTCACTGCCTTCCTGAAGACAAACAATGTATACGAAATGCTTCAGTCTGGTTTTAGACCCCATCATAGCACTGAGACTGCACTTGTGAAGGTGGTAAATGACCTTTTAATGACGTCAGACCGAGGCTCTGCATCTGTCCTCATGCTCCTAGATCTTAGTGCCGCTTTTGATACCATCGATCACCACATTCTTTTGGAGAGATTGGAAACCCAAATTGGTCTACATGGACAAGTTCTGGCCTGGTTTAGATCTTATCTGTCGGAAAGATATCAGTTTGTCTCTGTGAATGGTTCGTCCTCTGACAAATCAATTGTAAATTTCGGTGTTCCTCAAGGTTCCGTTCTAGGACCACTATTGTTTTCACTATATATTTTACCTCTTGGGGATGTCATTCGAAAACATAATGTTAAATTTCACTGCTATGCGGACGACACACAGCTGTACATTTCAATGAAACATGGTGAAGCCCCAAAATTGCCCTCGCTAGAAGCCTGTGTTTCAGACATAAGGAAGTGGATGGCTGCAAATTTTCTACTTTTAAACTCGGACAAAACAGAGATGCTTGTCCTAGGTCCCAAGAAACAAAGAGATCTTCTGTTGAATCTGACAATTAATCTGGATGGTTGTACAGTCGTCTCAAATAAAACTGTGAAGGACCTCAGCGTTACTCTGGACCCTGATCTCTCTTTTGAAGAACATATCAAGACTGCTTCAAGGACAGCTTTTTTCCATCTACGTAACATTGCAAAAATCAGAAACTTTCTGTCCAAAAATGACGCAGAAAAATTAATCCATGCTTTTGTTACTTCTAGGCTCGACTACTGCAATGCTCTACTTTCCGGCTACCCGGATAAAGCACTAAACAAACTTCAGTTAGTGCTAAATACGGCTGCTAGAATCCTGACTAGAACCAAAAATTTTTATCATATTACTCCAGTGCTAGCCTCCCTACACTGGCTTCCTGTTAAGGCAAGGGCTGATTTCAAGGTTTTACTGCTAACCTACAAAGCATTACATGGGCTTGCTCCTACCTATCTTTCCGATTTGGTCCTGCCGTACATACCTACACGTACGCTACGGTCACAAGACGCAGGCCTCCTAATTGTCCCTAGAATTTCTAAGCAAACGGCTGGAGGTAGGGCTTTCTCCTATAGAGCTCCATTTTTATGGAATGGTCTGCCTACCCATGTGAGAGACGCAGACTCAGTCTCAACCTTTAAGTCTTTACTGAAGACTTATCTCTTCAGTAGGTCCTATGATTAAGTATAGTCTGGCCCAGGAGTGTGAAGGTGAACGGAAAGGCTGGAGCAATGAACCGCCCTTGCTGTCTCTGCCTTGTCGGTTCCACTCTTCCCACTGGGATTCTCTGCCTCTAACCCTTTTACAGGGGCTGAGTCACTGACTTACTGGTGTTCTTCCATGCCGTCCATGGGAGGGGTGCGTCACTTGAGTAGGTTGAGCCACTGACGTGGTCTTCCTGTCTGGGTTGGCGCCCCCCCCTTGGGTTGTGCCGTGGCGGAGATCTTTGTGGGCTATACTCGGCCTTGTCTTCGGACGGTAAGTTGGTGGTTGTAGATATCCCTCTAGTGGTGTGGGGGCTGTGCTTTGGCAAAGTGGGTGGGGTTATATCCTGCCTGTTTGGCCCTGTCCGGGGGTATCATCGGATGGGGCCACAGTGTCTTCTGATCCCTCCTGTCTCAGCCTCCAGTATTTATGCTGCAGTAGTTTATGTGTCGGGGGGCTAGGGTCAGTCTGTTACATCTGGAGTATTCTCTTGTCTTATTCGGTGTCCTGTGTGAATGTAAATATGCTCTCTCTAATTCTCTCTTTCTTTCTTTCTTTCTCTCGGAGGACCTGAGCCCTAGGACCATGCCTCAGGACTACCTGGCATGATGACTCCTTGCTGTCCCCAGTCCACCTGGCCATGCTGCTGCTCCAGTTTCAACTGTTCTGCCTGCGGCTACGGAACCCTGACCTGTTCACCGGACGTGCTTGTTGCACCCTCGACAACTACTATGATTATTATTATTTGACCATGCTGGTCATTTACGAACATTTTAACATCTTGACCATGTTCTGTTATAATATCCACCCGGCACAGCCAGAAGAGGACTAGCCACCCCTCATAGCCTGGTTCCTCTCTAGGTTTCTTCCTAGGTTTTTGGCCTTTCTCAGGAGTTTTTCCTAGGGAGTTTTTCCCAGCCACCGTGCTTCTTTCACATGCATTGCTTGCTGTTTTTGGTTTTAGGCTGGGTTTCTGTACAGCACTTTAAGATTTCAGCTGATGTACGAAGGGCTATATAAATACATTTGATTTGATTTGATTTGAGTGTGAATTCTTACATACATTAGATATTTCTGTATTTCATTTTCAATACATTTGCAAACATTTCTAAAAACATGTTTTTTGACTTTGTCATTAGGGGGTATTGTGTGAAGATGGGTGAGAAAAAGTATATTTAATAATTTTGAATTCAGGCTGTAACAACAAACTGAATGAATACTTTCTCAAGGCACTGTAGGCCCTGTCCAGAAGAAACCCTAACCCCTCCTCCCTAGGCGGCACTTGGGTAGATCTGAAACAACTTGATAGGTGTAAGCAATAGGGTGAATGCACTTTATATTAAATCTCAGCTCTGTTAAAAGTACACTCAAGAAAATATTTTATTGATCATAGTGATTGAGTATTATTAGAACAGGTTTATTAGAACATTTTCTTGAGTGCACTTTTAACAGAGCTGAGATGTAATTTAAAGTGCATTCACCCTATTGCTTACACCTATCAAGTTGTTTCAGATCTACCCAAGTGCCGCCTAGGGAGGAGGGGTTAGGGTTTCTTCTGGACAGGGCCTACAGAGAAAGTATGCCCCACAAACATTAGACAACTACAGATGTAGGATGTTAATTTGAGCCAGTTTGCTACAGCAGGAAAATAATCCTGCAGCTTCAGGTAGTGAGAATTATTATGTGGATTATAATTAATGGATATTTTTTGTAGGGGTTAATGCATTTTACATTAGGGCAAATCAAGTCTGATATTTTTTTGTTAAAATTACAAACTTCAGTAGCCTTTTTAAACCTTGAGTACACAGCAAGTTTGCATTTCCTTCTGTGGAGGAAAATTCTCATCAACCAAAGAGTGATCAAATTAAGATCCATCTGTATACAGAAAGCACTTTAATTGCTCAAATAAGTAAATGAAATCAATGATGAGCAAATAGTCAGATTAACTGATACCTGACATGGACATGGTGGTGTAGAGATCGGAGTACTGTGAACTAAGAGGTTGTGAGTTCAAATCCCAGGTGAGTACATGTTTAATAATAATTAATGTATGATTGAACATGCACAATGTAATCATGTATGCCAAATATGTAAGTTAAAAGCACTGTGTATGAATATCCTTACCAACAGAAAAAAGCTATCAATGGTTCACTAATCAGGGCCTTGATTGGCTCGACAAGAGTGATGTGTATAGACGTTTTGGGCAGACACATGTCTGGCAGACACATCAGTGTGGATGACGGATCACCACCTCAAGCTGAACCTCGGCAAGACGGAGCTGCTCTTCCTCCCGGGGAAGGACCGCCCGTTCCATGATCTCGCCATCACGGTTGACAACTCCATTGTGTCCTCCTCCCAGAGTGCTAAGAGATTTGGCGTGACCCTGGACAACACCCTGTCGTTCTCCACTAACATCAAGGCGGTGACCCGATCCTGTAGGTTCATGCTCTTCAACATTCGCAGAGTACGACCCTGCCTCACACAGGAAGCGGCGCAGGTCCTAATCCAGGCACTTGTCATCTCCCGTCTGGATTACTCCAACTCGCTGTTGGTGGGGCTCCCTGCCTGTGCCATCAAACCCCTACAACTCATCCAGAACGCTGCAGCCCGTCTGGTGTTCAACCTTCCTAAGTTCTCTCACGTCACCCCGCTCCTCCGCACACTCCACTGGCTTCCAGTTGAAGCTCGCATCTGCTACAAGACCATGGTGCTTGCCTACGGAGCTGTGAGGGGAACGGCACCTCCGTACCGTCAGGCTCTGATCAGTCCCTACACCCAAAGAAGGGCACTGCGTTCATCCACCTCTGGCCTGCTCGCCTCCCTACCTCTGCGGAAGCAGTTTCCGCTCAGCCCAGTCAAAACTGTTCTCTGCTCTGGCATCCCAATGGTGGAACAAGCTCCCTCACGACGCCAGGACAGCGGAGTCAATCACCACCTTCCGGAGACACCTGAAACCCCACCTCTTTAAGGAATACCTGGGATAGGATTAAGTAATCCTTCTAACCCCCCCACCCTCCCCCCCAAAAAGATATAGATGTACTATTGTAAAGTGGTTGTTCCACTGGATATCATAAGGTGAACGCACCAATTTGTAAGTCGTTCTGGATAAGAGCGTCTGCTAAATGACGTAAATGTAAAATGTAAACATACATGTTCATGAAACGTGTCTAGAACATTAATATCTTACGTTCTAAGAACATGGCAACCATGTTCAGTGGATGTTGATGGAATATTCTCTTAACCCTCAGAAAACTGGACATGAATGTTCATTAAACATGTCTATAACAACATGGTAACCACATTCTGGGTGAGTTCTATTTGACATTAAGGGAATGATCTCTTGGAAACATTCCTTGCACGGGAACATTCCTATGAAAACGTTAGTTAAGGACCTAATGAGACTCTTAAGGGAACATTCTCCAGTGTTTGTTGTTAGCTGGGCATGCAGTAACTGTGTCCATCTAGACACACTGGACAGAGAAATTGATCCTGGTAGATGAGTTCCTCTGCCTGTGCCATTTCAGAGAGTACAGGAGAAACAGCCAGAGAGAGAGAGAGAGAAACAGCAAGAGAGAGAGAGAGAGAGAACCGTATTGATTTCTTTTGATAGTGAAAATTGCTGAATTATATTGTACTTCCTGGTTCAACCAGCAGTTACAGGAGGTGTGGTTACTGTGTAACAAAGAAAAAGGAACTTCCGGCTATGTTCATGTGTGTGTGCGTAAGAGACAGTATGACATTTGTTCATGTCTATTTCCATCTGGCACAGTACAAAAAAAAAAGAGGCATGAAATGAAAATGAAATGTATGTATTCACTACTGTAAGTCGCTCTGGATAAGAGCGTCTGCTAAATGACTAAAATGTAAATGTAAAATGTATTTCGCAACAGACTGGACTTTTGCGCACTGCTGTGCTGTTGCCACTGAGGTTACTTGTGATACTTTTGATAAAAACATACTACAATAAATGTGTTTAAAAAACACAAATGTCAGTGCTATTGATATTGCCCTTAATATGACACCATTTAAAATCAACATAATGGTGATGTGATGACAGTCAGATTAGACAATAGGGGAACAGGATAGACTTTTCTTTTAATTTCACTTCACAAGAAGGTATTTGCAAAATTTGCATTGAAATTATTGTGCTTTGTTTTGCCAGCAAAATACAAATTATATAAACTCTACAGTAACTAAACTACTAAACTATACTTTAACTCTTCAGTAATAAACAAATACAAACCGGGGTGAGCGACATATCTGAGACTATCAATTATTAACTTCACCATGAAACTAATTTTCACACATGCTACTGCTTTTCTCTCAGCTGTTATTTCGCTTTCATTCCATCTGGCACAATTTAACGAAGACTCCGAAACACATAAACTCAAAGCCAAGATAGAGGGGCTGAGTAAATGTGGCTTGGACTCTATGGAGCAGGGTCATTGTGTCAGAGACGCTGTAGAAACACAGACTTCCTGCCCTGTGATCCAGGTACACTCCTATCCTAGAGGAGGTTGAAGTGGGTATTCTAGTGGCCACGTTATTGTGCCAGATGGTACAACCTTTTCTGGAACAGAACAAACTCCAGGACTTGTCATTGCGTCCAAAGTGGGAGTCATTGCCCTCTCCTCTCCTGGTCATCTCTTTGTACGCCACAGCCATGTTGATGCCACTCCCGCTACACTCGGCTTCCCAGTAGCAGCGCCCTGACAGGGCCTCAGTACAAAGCACCTGGCTCCAGTGATCAAACCTCTCTGGGTGCTCCAGGCAGGAGTGGTCCCTGGCCCTCACTGTCACCACCTTGTTCTCCTCAGACACACTCAGGTCCCTGTGGGCTGTCCGGGGGTCCAGTGTGAGCTGACAGGAATCTACGAGGAAATAAGGGTATGAAAGGAATGCTAACAAGAAGATTAATGGAATCCATAGAGCACCACCACGATGCAGATTTAGCCCCGAGCTCAGTTTGGATAATAGCACTCTGGCTATTAATGGAGTTGAAACTGACTTACAGTATAAAAACTCTGGTCTGATCCGGGGCTCTGGACACTGCAGGAGTTTCACTGTGCCCGCTACAGTTGAATACGGATTAGACAGTGATGAGTAGTAATGTTCCACAGAAGAAAAAAAAACTGTACTTTTAAAACAGCTTTAATGCAATATGGAGTGAATTACAGTAAAGTGTCCAGTCTCACCTGCCCTGGATATTTTGGGCCATTCCCCTTTGAACAGGTCCTCCAATCTCTTCTGGAGTGCTGTTACCGAGGCTCGAACTTGACCAAAATCCACCAGAGGAACCACTGTGATTCTGGGTGTGTCTGTGAGTTCAGTCGATTTAGAGATTGACTGGCAGTTCTAGAATCCAGGAGAGAGGAAGACAAAGTGTGGGACGGATTACAAGATACAAATAAATAAAAACACTGGACACCTTAATTATACCAATGCCAGAGCAGCAGTGATGCTACCTGTAGAAAATAGATATGATCCTCTGTGTGTGAAAGCTGCTCCAGCTCACAGTCTTTCTTCCTCAGCTCAGCCACCTCCTGCTCCAGTCTCAGTATGAGCCCTTCAGTCTGACTCACTGCAGTCTTCTCCTGGGCTCTGATCAGCTCTCTCACCTCACAGCACCTTCTCTCTACGGAGCAGATCAGCTCAGTAAAGATCTTCTGGCTGTCCTCCACTGCTGTCTGTGCAGAGTGCTAGTGGGAGACAGAGTGTGGTCAAGATATAACATTTATCCAAGTATGAACAAACTCCCAAAACCTCCCCCATCCACTAAAATATTAGCTTATTAATACTTGAAAGTCGCTTCGGACTTGGCCATGGCTGCCATTGCTCTACGGATCTCCACAGTGCATCACCTTTAGTGATTGCAGAGCCTGTCTCAGATCCAGCAGTTCCTTTTCTTTGGCTTGCATTCTCAGTTTGGATTGCTTCCTCATCTTCCCCAGCTGCCTCTGCAGGGACAAGGACACACCCACAAGCCTATCTTAGTAAATATTTGGGGCTCATATAAGCAGGCTATTGATCTTATGGTGAGTCGTTCGCTTTGTCAAATTGAATATTTAGCTGGTGAAAGCTGTGAGGTTGTTTAGTCTCCATAACACTCAACATACATACTTTTTTTCCTTTTTACATTCTACATTCCTCAAATGAAAAAAAGCCTACTCAAAATGGACACATTGAGTCATAAAATGACTTACACATTCTATAACCCGTAACAGCTAGGCTATGGATGAAGGGAAAATTTTGACTTCCCTTAAGAGAATCATGTTACACATTTGCACATCATCTCAGTCAGATAGTCAAAAGAGATGAAGAGGTTTTGCATGTGGAAGCATAGTGTATGGTGCCACATTCAAAGCAACTGACTGAACCAATGACAGGCACCTGACACACCTTATCCAGGATAGGAACCCTTCCTCAGATCCCTGGTTACATATAGGCAGGTGTCAGATACAGAGTTAACATTTGAATATGGGAAAGGAAGTTCTATTGATAGAAATGTACCTCTAACCTTTAGATTTTATGGCCTCAACTCTGATCATTATCAGGGAAATGTTCACATTGTTCAAATTATATGAATCACTCCCAGTATATAAGGCACCAAACATACCACTTCCTTATAGTTATCAGTCATAGGAATGGGCATAAGTATTCTTAATGCACATAACATACTTTCAGAAATGTACATATTCTGTCATGGTTAAACAACTGAGGTTGAAGGACAAGAGATTGTTTTTCAGTCCTTACTCGTTTCTTGGTGCTTTCTGCTGCAGCTGAGACGGTAGCATGGCTCCTGTGTTCATCCATCACACACAGCAGACAGACACACTGCTGATCAGTACGACAGTAGATCTCCAGTAGTCTATCGTGATGAGAGCAGATCCGCCCCTGCAGTGGCATGGTGGCTTCAACCAGGGTATGCTTCTTAAGGGCAGGAGATTCGTTGTGAGTGTGGAGGTGAGCTGCACAGTAAGAGGCCAGACACACTAAGCAGGATCTGGTGGCTTTGATCTGACCACCGAGGCAGATATCACACGCCACATCTCCAGCTTCAGCATACCGGCAGCGTTGACCAGAGGGTGCAGCTTGGAGTCCCCCTGTATTCAGTTTCTCCACCATCTCAGCCAAAATGGTGTTTCTCTTCAGAATTGGTCTTGGAGTGAAGGTCTGTCTGCACCGAGGACAGCTGAAGATGTAAGAGTCGTCGTCTTCACCCCAGCAGGCCCTGATACAGCCCATACAGTAGCGGTGTCCACAGGGGAGAGCTACTGGCTCCTTCAGTATCTCCAGACAAATTGAGCAGCACAATTTCTCTCTATCCCGAGGACCTGTTTGTGCCATTCTCTACCACAGACAGGGGGAGATTGTATAAGCTTCTCTGGAGCCGCCTGTGGCATCCCTTTTATAAACCTACATACTGTATACAAAGCAGCAACCCACAACCACACCTCCCACAGCAGTTTGGGGTGTGTGTGTGCGCGCGCACCTTTGAGTGTGTGTGCATGTTTGAGTGTGTGCGCACATTTGAGAGAGATAGAGAGAGAGATTGAGAACACCTAAGTGTTAGTTTATTTTGTTCAATTAACAAGGACAAAGACAGATATACATAGGCTATAATTCAGGGATCATCAACTACATTCAGCCGCAGACTGTAAATTGCCTGGAAGAAGCCCAAACAGATAACATTTGACTCAAACATAATAATTTGAAACTTAGCTTACATGTGTATACAAATCACATTACTCGCTCTGTTATATGTGGAAATAATTTTGGAACAGATTTCCAAAATTAAAAACAGTTGAAGTTGATTTGCTGGTGTTTTTAGTCCTTTATGTCAAATCATTTAAATTTGGTGTGGGTTTGCTCAGAAAACTTGGGGGCCAAATAAAATTTGACCCGTGGGCCCCCAGTTGACAAACCCTGCTATCATTTGTCACATTGCTTTTACTGAACACTGGATTGTATGTTTCCATAACACTGATGTGGTATGCACAGTCTCAACAGGCACACGGAATAAAAAACATGTCATGTTTAGTAACAGCAGGAAGTAGTGAAGACGATGCAGCAAATGGATGTCTCCCTCTATGACAAAGTGGACATTCTCATTCACAAGAGCAGATTGTTACAGCAGTACAAAGCAATGGGCCAGATTAAAAATAACACATTTTCCTTTTTCTTTTTATTCAAAGATGTTTTTGGAGACACCATAGCCTACAGAGAACGGGTTATAACAAACACATAAGTGTCGAACAGTAAGTGTTCATTACACAGTGAGTTTTAATTCAGTTACCTTATGCATATATTATTTCAACATACAATATACTCCTGACATGTAGCTTGGCAGAAGATGAAAATATAAAAAAAGGGTAAAAACAGGAATGTAAAATTAGTAAAAAATCTACACTAACAGAGTATATCTTTACATTAATTCAAACACAATTTGTTCTACTTCACGTCTTGAAAACATTTGGAGCAGTGTACCAATCTTCTAGGAATTACTTAGGGGTTTGATTGAATTACTTTTAACCCTTCGTAACTCATCTTAAACAAACTAGGAAGGTGTGAGTTGTTCTGTAAAATCTACCTACAGTTTTCCATAATGTAAAAAGTCATGCTTATTAAAAGACCATTGAACGTTGTAAGACTTTACATGATCTATAGTAATGTCAACATACTCAGCAGATCCATCCGGTCTTTGGAATACTGCATTTATGTGTGTGTCAGATAATCAGAGCTCAAACTTTGAAAAGATCTGTTCCATCTGATCATAGTTCTTGGGTCCATAAAATCATCCTTGTGTAAGGACTTTTCCTTTTGCATGAAATAAGAAATCATTTAGTCTCTATGTGTGGAGGTGACTAATGGCTGAACATTGATATATAAATGACACAAAATACAGTAAGCAGTTTTTGTTTCTCCCTCTTTCTTCACCTCTTCATTTCTACTCCTCAATATTTCTTTCCATCCGACTCAAAATCAACTACCTCTTCTCGTTCTTCCCCTCTATACCTTTTGCTCACACAGTAATAAACACCAGTCGGGCAGAGTAGATCAGGTCTGCCAGGTAGAGCACCAAGTTGACTGCAGTGAGCACAGCCACAGCCATCTGCTTGTCCCATGCACACAGCCCTTGACTGTTACCACAGAAAGTGGGCCTGGAGGAAGAGTGCTTCCTGTCAAATGTAAAAATGGGCCAGACGATGGTAGCGGAGAGGTACATGATGACAGCCAGTAGGGCGTAGGCAGACAGGAAGCGGGCGAAGGGGAAAGGCAGGCAGCCGGTGCACTCGCAGATACACAGCACAATGATGGCCGCCGACAGGATGAAACAGATGCAGTAGACGGCCAGGCACCACCTCAGTGCATCGTGAGAGTCGTAGGACACTGGGTCGCTGATGAAGACAAAGATGACGCAGGCCACAAAGGTTTCACACACTTTCAGCAGACCCGGGGCGGTGGTCATGTAACCTGCTACCTCACCTGGCCGGGCTTTGCTGATGCTCACCTCACTCATGTAAGCGATGGTGGCCAGGCAGGAGAAGACGGTGGCCACGATGCGGTAGTTATGAGTCTCGTTGCGGGAGGTCTGGCCCTTGAGGAAGTAGAGGGGGAAGATGATGGAGGCGGAGAGGCAGAGCAGGGAGGCATAGCAGGCGAAGGTGATGGGGAAGTTTTTCCAGGAGACGGGGGCACGGGTCTGCAGGCCAAACAGCTCTACCAGCAAAACCAGCAGGGTCCCAGCGAAGCTGAAGGCCCAGCAGAACACAAACCAGTCCCCTGTACCGTGCTTGAGGTCGGCCCCATGGATGGTCACAGCAAAAGCCACACAGGAGAAGACCAGAGCACACAATCGCACCCAGAACAGGGGGTTGGAGTGCACCACCACTATCGGCATGATGGGATATGGATGATGCTTGACAACTAGGACGGGTTAGACTGAAGTGAAGGGCTGAATTGGCTGGAGATGTAGGTGTTTCTGCGAAATACCCCAGGCCTACAGTTCTTTGTGCATCTGTGGCAGAAGGATCTATAAGGAGACACAGAATAGAGAGCAGCTGTCAGTAACAAAGAACAAATTGACAGCATGCATTCATATAAAAAATATCTCATAGCAAGTATTGATTCCATTATGATTTTCAATGTACATTCTTGATGAGATATCATATTTGGACTCATGAGGGCAACAGTAGCAATGTGTCATTATCTCCCATCTCAACATGAAAGTAAAAAAAAAAGATTTCATATTTTGATACCTTGTACAAGGAGAATCAAAAGTATAGGTTCTCTTCAGTTTTATACTCTGTGAGAGTGCTTTATCAGCTGAGGGATTCCTGTTCTGTGAGTCAGTGTCCCTGGACATTCCTTCACCCCCCCCCCCTTTCAGACAGACGTGGTGCTGAGACCTCTACCCGACCTCTCAGCCAATCTGTCATCAGCCTCTGCGGCAGGGCCTCATCCACTAACAGTCCCAACATCCAGAGACACTCAGGGCTGCTCCCTCCCACTATCCCCCACAAGTAATAGTGAGTCCATGTTCCCAGTTTACATACTGTTGAAGGACTCATAAACAGAGACACATGTTTACATTAATAAAATAAGTTGTTCAAACAGCAGGGGACAGAGTTGGAGAGAGAAAGAGAGGAAACAGACAGACGAATTAAGATTTGAAAAATGGACAAACTCAAAGTGAGAGTGACCAAAGCAGTCAGGCAAAAAAGGCTAGCTGAAGTAAGAGGAGAAAAATAAATCCATTATTATTTTTTTTTAATTTAAAAAAAATGGGGAAAGCCCTGTGCCTTAACCTCAGGACACATTTGAAACACGATGATGAATAGCAGAGCAGTGAGTCACCTCCCTCCCTCCCTCTCTGCCCCTCCGTCATTCTCCCTTTCTCTTCCCCGTAAGATTTTCCAACTCGTTGATTTTTCCCAGATGTGCAGACTGCTGCCGAACTGCAAACTGAGTCAAAGGTGCCAAGTCCCTTCTACCTCTCTCTCACACACACTAGAAAAACCATATGGAAGGCAGTAATGGAAAACCCATCCCCTACCTACCATTACTTGAATGTTAGGAAAATTGGTAAAAGACCATAAAGTCCCTGCATGGAAAGCCACCTTATAAGGGGTGGCATGGAAAAGACTACATTATCATCCAAACAGAGGGACTTCCCTTTAGAGATACACTCACAGTCCCACACACAGTCTGGACAAGAGAGAAAACAGGATATTACAGTCAAATTATCTCCCTCCCTCTCACACACACCCTTGAGGGTGAGGAGGCTCAGTGTTTGTTTGCAGCCAGGGTCACGAGCGTTGTTATGACAACATGGTTAACTCGATTTCACCCATAATTCAGTTAAAGAGCTATGGGCTCCCAGGCTGGAGATGTTCACATGTTGTTTCATCATGCTCCATAGTTCAGCTGCGATAATAAGGGGAACTACTTGCTTCCACGTGTTCTGATCAATAGTAGACTATATTCACACAAAATACACTAATATATGTATGTATATGTACAGTTGAAGTCGGAAGTTTACATAGCCAAATACATTTAAACTCAGTTTTTCACAATCCCTGACATTTAATCCTAGTAAAAATTCCCTGTCTTAGGTCAGTTAGGATCACCACTTTATTTTAAGAATGTGAAATGTCAGAATTAAGAGTAGAGAGAATTATTTATTTCAGCTTTTATTTCTTTCATCACATTCCCAGTGGGTCAGAAGTTTACATACACTCAATTAGTATTTGGTAGCATTGCCTTTAAATTGTTTAACTTGGGTCAAACGTTACGGGTAGCCTTCCACAAGCTTCCCACAATAAGTTGGGTGAATTTTGGCCCATTCCTCCTGGCAGAGCTGGTGTTACTGAGTCAGGTTTGATGGCCTCCTTGCTCGCACACGGCTTTTCAGTTCTGCCCACAACATTTCTATAGGATTGAGGTCAGGGCTTTGTGATGGCAACTCCAATACCTTGACTTTGTTGTCCTTAAGCCATTTTGCCACAACTTTGGAAGTAAGCGTGGGGTCATTGTCCATTTGGAAGACCCATTTGCGAGCAAGCTTTAACTTCCTGACTGATGTCTTGAGATGTTGCTTTAATATACCCACATCATTTTCCTGCCTCATGATGCCATCTATTTTGTGAAGTGCACCAGTCCCTCCTGCAGCAAAGCACCCCCACAACATGATGCTGCCACCCCCGTGCTTCACAGTTGGGATGGTGTTCTTTGGCTTGCAAGCCTCCCCCTTTTTCCTCCAAACATAACGATGGTCATTACGGCGAAACGGTTCTATTTCTGTTTCATCAGACCAGAGGACATTTCTCCAAAAAGTACGATCTTTGTCCCCATGTGCAGTTGCAAACCGTAGTCTGGCTTTTTTATGGTGGTTTTGGAGCAGTGGCTTTTTCCTTGCTGAGCGGCCTTTCAGGTTTATGTCAATATAGGACTCGTTGTACTGTGGATATAGATACTTTTGTAGCCGTTTCCTCCAGCATCTTCACAAGGTCCTTTGCTGTTGTTCTGGGATTGATTTTCACTTTTCGCACCAAAGTACATTAACCTCTAGGAGACAGAATGCATCTCCTTCCTGAGCGGTATAACGACTGCATGGTCCCATGGTGTTTATACTTACGTACTATTGTTTGTACAGATGAACGTGGTACCTTCATGCGTTTGGAAATTGCTCCCAAGGATTAACCAGACTTGGAGGTCTACAATTTTTTTTCTGTGGTCTTGGCTGATTTCTTTTGATTTTCCCATGATGTCAAGCAAAGAGGCACTGAGTGAAGGTAGGCCTTGAAATACATCCACAGATACACCTCCAATTGACTCAAATTATGTCAATTAGCCTATCAGAAGCTTCTAAAGCCATGACATCATTTAATGGAATTTTCCAAGCTGTTTAAAGGCACAGTCAACTTAGTGTATGTAAACTTCTGACCCACTGGAATTGTGATACAGTGAATTTTAGTGAAATAATCTGTCTGTAAACAGTTGTTGGAAAAATAACTTGTGTCATGCACAAAGTAGATGTCCTAACTGACTTTCCACAAATTTCTTGTTAACAAACTATAGTTTTGGCGTGGTTGAAAAATTAGTTTTAATGACTCAAACCTAAGTGTATGTAAACTTCCGACTTCAACTGTATGTATGTATGTATGTATGTATGTATGTATGTATGTATGTATGTATGTATGTATGTATGTATGTATGTATGTATGTATGTATGTACACACAAACAAAAGTACAGTACTAGTCAAAAGTTTGGACACCTACTCATTCCAGGGTTTTTCTTTATTTTTACTATTTTCTACATTGTACAATAATAGTGCAGACATCAAAACTATGAAATAACCCAAATGGAATCATGTAGTAACCAAGAAAGTGTTAAACAAATCAAAATATATTTAATATTTTAGATTCTTCAAAGTAGCCACCCTTTGCCTTGATGACAGCTTTGCACATTCTTGGCATTTTCTCAACCAGCTTAATGAGGTAGTCACCTGGAATGCATTTAAATTAACAGGTGTGCCTTGTTAAAAGTTCATTTGTGGAATTGATTTCCTTCTTAATGCGGTTGAGCCAATCAGCTGTGTTGTGACAAGGTAGAGTTGGTACACAGAAGACAGCCCTATTTGGTAAAAGACCAAGTCCATAACATGGCAAGAACAGCTCAAATAAGCAAAGAGAAACGACAGTCCATCAAGATATAAAGGTCAGTCCATGCGGAAAATTCCAATTCCAAAATTCCAATTCCAAGAACTTTGAAAGTTTCTTCATTTGCAGTTGCAAAAACCATCAAGCGCTATGATGAAACCGGCTCTCACGAGGACCACCACAGAAAAGGAAGACCCAGAGTTACCTCTGCTGCAGAGGTAAAGTTTATTAGAGTTATCAGCCTCAGAAATTGCAGCCCAAATACATGCTTCACAGAGTTCAAGTAACAGACACATCTCAACATCAACTGTTCAGAGGAGACTGTGAATCAGGCCTTCATGGTCGAATTGCTAAAAAGAAACCACTACTAAATGACACCAATAAGAAGAAGAGACTTGTTTGGGCCAAGAAATATGAGCAATGGACATTAGACCGGTGGAAATCTGTCCTTTGGTCTGATGAGTTCAAATTTGAGATTTTTGGTGTCGTTCCCACCATGAAGCATGGAGGAAGAGGTGTGATGGTGCTCTGATGGTGACACCGTCAGTGATTTATTTAGAATTCAATGCACACTTACACAGCATGGCTACCACAGCATTCTGCAGTGATACGCCATCTCATCTGGTTTGTGCTTAGTGGGACTAACATTTGTTTTTCCAACAGGACAATGACCAAACACACCTCCAGGCTGTGTAAGGGCTATTTGAGCAATAAGGAGAGTGATGTAGTGCGGAATCATATTACCTGGCCTCCACAATCACCCGACCTCAACCCAATTGAGATGATTTGGGATCAGTTGGACCCCAGAGTGAAGGAAAAGCAGCCAACAAGTGCTCAGCACAGGTGTATAAAATCGAGCTTACAGCCATGCAATCTCCATAGACAAACATTGGCAGTAGAATGGCCTTACTGAAGAGCTCAGTGACTTTCAACATGGCACTCTCATAGGATGCCACTTTCCAACAAGTCAGTTAGTCAAATTTCTGCTCTGCTAGACCTGCCCCAGTCAACTAAGTGCTGTTATTGTGAAGTGGAAACTTCGAGGAGCAACAACGGCTCAGCCGCGAAGTGATAGGCCACACAAGCTCACAGAACAGGACTGCTGAAGCGCGTAGCGCATAAAAATTGTCTGTCCTCGATTGCAACACTCACTAGTTCCAAACTTCCTCTGGAAGCAACGTCACCACAAGAACTTCGAGAGCATCATGAAATGGGTTTCCATGGCCAAGGAGCCGCACACAAGCTTAACATCATCATGCGCAATGACAAGTGTCGGCTGGAGTGATGTAAAGCTCGCCACCATTGGACTCTGGAGCAGTGGAAATGTGTTCTCTGGAGTGATGAATCACACATGGTCTGGCAGTCCGGTTGACGAATCTGGATTTGGCGGATGCAAGGAGAACGCTATGTGCCCCAATGCATAGTGCCAACTGTAAAGCTTGGTGGAGGAATAATGCTCTGGGGCTGGTTTTCTATGGGTTGAGCTAGGCCCCTTAGTTCCAGTGAAGGGAAATCTTAACGCTACTGCATACAATGACATTCTAGACGATTCTGTGCTTCCAATTTTATGGCAACAGTTTGGGGAAGGCCCTCTCCTGTTTCAGCATGAAAATGCCCCCCGTGCACAAAGCAAGGTCCATACAGAAATGTTTGTCGAGATCGGTCTGGAAGAACTTGACTGGCCTGCACAGAGCCCTGACCTCAGCCCCATCGAACACCTTTGGGATGTATTGGAACACCGAGTGCGAGCCAGGCCTAATCGCCCAACATCAGTGCCCGACCTCACTAATGCTCATGGCTGAATGGAAGCAAGTCCCCACAGCAATGTTCCAACATCTAGTGGAAAACCTTCCCAGAAGAGTGGAGGCTGTTGTAGCAGCCAAGGGGGACCAACTCCATATTAATGCCCATGATTTTGGAATGAGATGTTCGACGAGCATGTGTCTACATACTTTTGGTCATGTAGTGTATATCAGAGCCCTCATATTCAAAAGAGTCAGATAAAATAGGTTTACAATTTCCCCGTTATTCTGGCAGCTGTTGCCTTCCGTTATCCTCCCGTTATTCTGGCAGCTGTTGCCTACCATTATCCTCCCGTTATTCTGGCAGCTGTTGCCTACGGTTATCCTCCCGTTATTCTGGTTGGTCATTGACAACCACAGGCCGAGGTGATGCGTGAAGTGCAAATTGTGCCGTGCACTGGAGTTTCTCAGTGTATCAACCATCAAGTCATTCATAGAAAGCAAAAACATTTCAATGGAAAACAAGTTTTACAACACCGCAGCAGTTATTGTCTTGACTATCCTATCTTGTGTCCTAAATACTGCTAATAATAGGCAATTTACTGGATCCCGTGCAAAAGTGATGTTTAATTTCCAGCGCTCACGGTGAAAATGATTATTTTCAATAGACTGTGTTAAAACTATAGAAAAGCATGCAGGTAGGCCAAGTTTCAACTGTTTGTAGACAACATGTATAAAAACTACGCTAACTCTCGGATAGACCAGTATTCTATTACACAATCTCAAATACAACTCTGAAACAAAAAGGTATTACCTTTTCGTTAGTTTTGGGACTGCAAAATCCTTCGTTCTCTCTCAGGATCTGTCATCGAATAGGAATTTACACTGGTAGCCATCCTAGTCCTGAATTTAACACATTCATAGTCAGAGAAAACCCTCCCCCCAGCTTCCCGCCCATTGCAACCAAATTAGGTATGAAATGTCTCAAGCGTTATTTCCACATATTTCTACTGCGCGTCATCCCAATCCACCCTCCTCCATTTAGATGAATAATCTTTATATTAACAACCTGATATAAATTAATGAAATAATGTCAATTAAATAATTACAGTTTAATTAATTGAATTGATTGTCATTTGGTTATTATTGTTTAATTTGGCGTAATGGTTCCAATTTAAAGCAGCAACGTCCTACTATGGAATAAGATAGAGTGGTGAGGGCTACAGAACGATGTCATCATTGGCTAGGCTACCAAGATAATACATCATTTTGCATGTACTACTATTCTTTTTTTTGTTGCTCACATTATTTGTATTATATTGCTAAGAAACAGAGGCAGTTCCCCTGGAAACCACTATTTATTTACTTAGAATGTGATTTAAGTGACTCAGAAACATCCGTTTCCGGACCTGGGTCAAAGATTGAAGGCATACGTAGTTGCACAAAGCTGCACCAAAAGTGTTGCGCTTCAGCGCGACAAGCAGTCACACACACATACACACACACACACACACACACACACACGATTCAGAGGAGTTGGGTTAAATTTGGAAGACACATTTCGGTTGAATGCATTCAGTTGCAGTGGTGTAAAGTAAAAATACTTTAAAGTACTAAAGTGGGATTGGGGGGGTATCTGTAATTTACTATTTCTATTTTTGGAAATGTATACTTTTACTTCACTACATTCATAAATAAAATAATATACTTTTTACTCAATTCAATTTTTCTGACACCCAAAAGTACTCATTACATTTTGAAAGGAAAATGGTCCAATTCACACTTATCAAGAGAACATCCTTGGTCATTCCTATGCTAGATTTGTAAATTTGGTCTGAGTGTTGGCGTGTGCCCCTGGCTATCCATAAAAAAACACAAAAAAACAGTGGTGCTGTCTGCTTTGCTTATTATAAGGAATTTGAAATGATTCATACTTTTACTTTTACTTTTGATACTTAAGTATATTTTAAACCAAATACTTTTAGATTTTTACTCAAGTAGTATTTTACTGGTTGACTTTCACTTTTACTTGAGTCATTTTCTATTAAGGTATCTTTACTTTTACTCAAGTATGACAATTGAGCACTTTTTCCACCACTGTTCAGTTGTGCAACTGACTAGGTATCCTTTCCCTTTCTCTCATTCTCATTCTCTCTCTCTCAAACACACACACACACACACACCACTGTGTGTGTGTGTAACTACGGACATGTAGCCTAACAAAGGGAAAGTGTTTAGCCTACCCTCCATTCATGTCCTTGATCCCACAAGAACACCTGGTAGTAGCATTTGCATTTATTTTTTTATTTAACCTTCATTTAACTAGGCAAGTCAGTTAAGAACAAATTCTTATTTTCAATGACGGCCTACCAAAAGGCAAAAGGTCTCCTGCGGGGACGGGGCTGAGATTTTTTTTAAATTAATATAAATACAGGACAAAACACACACCATGACAAGAGAGACAACACAACACTACACTACATAAAGAGACACCTAAGACAACAACATAGCAAGGCAGCAAGACATGACAACACAGCATGGTAGCAACACAACATGACAAGAACATGGTAGGAACACAACATGGTAGCTGCACAAAACATGGTACAAACATTATTGGGTACAGACAACAGCACAAAGGGCAAGAAGGTAGAGACAACAATACATCACGCATAGCAGCCACAACTGTCAGTAAAAGTGTCCATGATTGAGTCTTTGAATGAAGAGATTGAGATAAAACTGTCCAGTTTGAGTGTTGTTGCAGCTCGTTCCAATCGCTAGCTGCAGCGATCTAAAAAGACGAGCGACCCAGGGATGTGTGTGCTTTGAGGACCTTTAACAGAATGTGACTGGCAGAATGGGTGTTGTACGTGGAGGATGAGGGCTGCAATAGATATCTCAGATGGGGGGAGGGAGGCCAAAGAGGGTTTATAAATAAGCATCAACCAGTGGGTCTTGCGACAGGTATACAGAGATGACCAGTTTTACAGAGGAGTATAGAGTGCAGTGATGTGTCCTATAAGGAGCATTGGTGGCAAATCTGATGGCCGAATGGTAAAGAACATCTAGCCGCTCGAGAGCACCCTTACCTGCCGATCTATAAATTATGTCTCCGTAATCTAGCATAGGTAGGATGGTCATCTGAATCAGGGTTAGTTTGGCAGCTGGGGTGAAAGAGGAGCGATTACGATAGAGGAAACCAAGTCTAGATTTATCTTTAGCCTGCAGCTTTGATATGTGTTGAGAGAAGGACAGTGTACCGTCTAGCTATACTCCCAAGTACTTGTATGAGGTGACTACCACAAGCTCTAAACCCTCAGAGGTCTTAATCACACCTGTGGGGAGAGGGGCAGTCCTCTTATCAAACCACATGACCTTTGTTTTGGAGGTGTTCAGAACAAGTTAAGGGTAGACAAGCTTGCTGGACACTAAGAAAGCTTTGTGGTAGAGCATTTAACACAAGATCCGGGGAGGGGCCAGCTGTGTATAAGACTGTATCATCTGCATATAAATGGATGGGAGAGCTTCCTACTGCCAGGGCTATGTTGTTGATGTAAATTGAGAAGACGTGGGTACTCCCTTGGTGACAGGCAGTGGCTGAGACAGCAGATGTTCTGACTTTATATACTGCACTCTTTGAGAGAGGTAGTTAGCAAACCAGGCCAAAGACCCTTCAGAGACACCAATACTCCTTAGCAAACCCACAGGAATGGAATGGTCTACCGTATCAAAAGCTTTGGCCAAGTCAATAAAAATAGCAGCACAACATTGCTTAGAATCCAGGGCAATGGTGACATCTTTGAGGACCTTTAAGGTTACAGTGACACATCCATAACCTGAGCGGAAACCAGATTGCATACCACAGAGAATCCTATAGACATCAAGAAAGCCAGTCAGTAGATTATTGACAAGTTTTTCCAACACTTTTGATAAACAGAGCAAAATAGAAGTATGCCTATAACAGTTAGGATCAGCTTGATCTCCCCCTTTAAATAAAGGATGAACCGTGGCTGCCTTCCAAGCAATGGGAACCTCCCCAGAAAGGATAGACAGGTTAAAAAGGTCGGAGCTAGGCTTGGCGATAATAGGGGCAGCAACCTTAAAGAAGAAAGGGTCTAAACCATCTGCCCCAGATGTTTTTTTGGGGTCAAGTTTCAGGAGCTCCTTTAGTACCTCTGACTCAGTGACCGCCTGCAGGGAGAAACTTTGTAGCGATGCAGGGGAAAAAGAGGGAGGAGCGTCGCGGCTAGTCGCATTAGAAGGGGTGGGAGATCAGGAAATATTGGATGGGCAAGGAGGCATGGCTGTGTCAAATAGGAATCCCGACTTAATGAAGTGGTGATTAAAGAGCTCAGACTTGTGCTTCATGTCAGTAACAACCACATCATCAACATTAAGGGACATGGACAGCTGTGAGGAGGAGGGGTTTTTCTCCAGGTCTTTAACCGTTTTCCAGACCTTCTTAGGGTTAGACCCAAAGAGAGAGAACTGCTCCTTAAAACTAACTAACTTTGGCCTTCTGGATGGTCTGAGTGCACTTATTTCTCATTTGCCTGAACGAGAGCCAGTCAGCCTGAGTATGCGTGTGCCGAGCCTTTCGCCAAATGCAACTCTTGAGGTGGAATAAATCTGCAAGATAACGGTCGAACCAGGGGCTGAACCTGTTTTTAATTATAATTTTATTTATGGGGGCGTGTTTTTTAACAATACCACTGAAAATATAAAAAAATAAGGTCCAAGCATCTTCGACAGAGGGGATCAAACTGATTCTATACCATTTTACAGAGACCAGTCCATGAAGGAAGACTTGCTCATTAAAGTTTTTTGCAAGCGTTTATGACAAATCAGGACAGGTCGTTTCACTGAGCAGCCATTATGAACACAGGCTGTAAAACAGTGATCACTAAGGTCATTACAGAAAACACCAGACTGATAGCTATCAGGATTATTTGTGAGGGTAACATCGAGGAGAGTAGCCCTTTCTGAGTGTTTGGAGTCATACCTTGTGGGATTGGTAATAATCTGAAAAATATTTAAGGAGTCCCATTGCTTTAGGACTTGGTCAGGTGGTTTAAGTATGTCCCAGTTTAGGACCTAGCAGGAAAAATTCAGACTTAGTGTAAGGGGCCAGGAGAGAGCTTAGGGCAGGTAGGGCACAGGCCGGTGCTGATGGAGGACGATAGCACCCAGCAACAGTCAACAAAGAGCTATTTGAAAGTTTAATGCTTAGAACCAGCAAATCAAATTGTTTGGGGACAGACTTGGTGGAGACAACCGAGCACTGAAGGTGATCCTTGGTGAAGATTGCCACTCCCCCACCTTTGGAAGATCTGTCTTGTAATACAATCAAGGCACTGCAGTGTTGATTTATGACATCTGAATGTGCATTAGATGGCAACAAGATCATATTATACAGCAATTTCATCAGGTAACATGAATACAAAGCCGGCGAGAGGTGGTTAGAATAGGATGGGAGGCCAAAAGTCTGTGTAACCAATGGAGAGTCAGAGTCCCGAATGTTGGAATAAACATAGTCTGTCCCATGGTGTAACGCCCTGGCCATAGAGAGGGGGTTTTAGTTCTCTATTTTGGTTAGGCCAGGGTGTTACATGGGTGGGCGTTCTATGTTTATTTTTCTATGTTGGTTTGTTTCTTTGGTTGGCCGTGTGTGGCTCTCAATCAAGAACAGCTGTAGTTCGTTGTTGCTGATTGGGAGTCATACATAGGCAGCCTGTTTTTCCTTTGGGGTTTGTGAGTGATTATTTTCTGTCTAGGTTTGTGTTAATCCTGACAGGACTGTTTGGCTGTCGTTTCTTTTCGTGTTTTGTTTGTAGTGTTCATTCGTTCATTAAAAACTTTTATGATGAACACATCCTCCGCTGCACCTTGGTCTCATTGCGACGACGATCGATACAGATCTACCCACCAAAAACGGACCAAGCAGCGTGGAGGGGAGCAGCACCAGGAGTGGAGGAAGCAGCGTGCTCGGGAGGTGATGGCATCCTGGTCGCTGGAGGAATTGGAGGGAAGAATAGACTGGACTTGGGAACAGCTATTTGACCATTGCAACAACCTGCCGGGGAAGCAGGTGGAGGTGAAGAGGCAGCCCCCAAAATTCTTTGGGGGGGGCACATGGGGAGATTGGCGGAGTCAGGCGTTAGACCTGAGCCAACTCCCCGTGCTTACCGGAAGCGGCGTGGTACTGGTCAGGCACCGTGTTATGCGGTAGAGCGCACGGTGTCTCCAGTGCGCGCTCATAGCCCGGTGCGCTACATCCCAGCCCCCCGCAAGTGCCATGCTAGAGTGGGCATCGAGCCAGGACGGGTTGTGCAGGCCGTGCGCTCTAGACCTCCAGTGCGTCTTCAGGACCCGGTCTATCCTGTGCCTGCGCCCAGAACCAGGCCTCCTGCATGTCTTCCCAGCCTGGTGAGTCCTGTGCCTGCGCCCAGAGCCAGGCCTCCTGCATGTCTCCCCAGCCTGGTGAGTCCTGTGCCTGCGCCCAGAGCCAGGCCTCCTGCATGTCTCCCCAGCCTGGTGAGTCCTGTGCCTGCGCCCAGAGCCAGGCCTCCTGCATGTCTCCCCAGCCTGGTGAATCCTGTGCCTGCGCCCAGAGCCAGTCCGGAGCCGCCCGCCAGTCCGGAGCCGCCAGAGCCGCCGCCTGTCCGGAGCCGCCAGAGCCGCCCGCCTGTCCGGAGCCGCCAGAGCCGCCCGCCTGTCCGGAGCCGCCAGAGCCGCCCGCCTGTCCGGAGCCGCCAGAGCCGCCCGCCTGTCCGGAGCCGCCAGAGTCGCCCTCCAGTCCGGGGCCCGCTGCGAGGGTCCCCAGTCCGTGGTCGGCGGCAGGAGATCACGCTCTAGGGAAGCCAGTGAAGTGGGGTGAGCCAGTGGTGGAGTGGGGTCTGCGTCCCGCTCCAGAGCCTCCACCGCGGAGAAATGCCCACCTAGACCCTCCCCTATAGGTTCTGGTTTTGCGTCCGGAGTCCGCACCTTTGGGGGGGGGGGGGTACTGTCACGCCCTGACCTGAGAGAGCCTTTTTATGTCTCTATTTAGTTTTGGTCAGGGTGTGATTTGGGTGGGCATTCTATGTCTGTATTTCTATGTTGGGGATTGCTTTGTTTTGGCCAGGTATGGCTCCCAATCAGGAACAGCTGTACATTGTTGTTGCTGATTGGGAGTCATACTTAGGCAGCATGTTTTTCCTTTGGGTTTGGTGGGCAGATGTTTTCCGTATAGCTTATGTGCCTTATGGAACTGTGTAGTCGTTGTTTTGTTTGTTTTTGTAAGTGTTCACTTTTCTTCAAATTAAAAAGATGAGCATTCATATTCCCGCTGCGTTTTGGTCCTGTGTTCCAGACGACCGTTACACATGGGGATTTTAATGCAGGGAAACTTAAATCAGTTTTACCTCATTTGTATCAGCATGTCACATGTGCAACCAGAAGGGAAAAAAATTCTAGACCACCTTTACTCAGCACACAGAGACGCGTACAAAGCTCTCCCTTGCCCTCCATTTGGCAAATCTGACCATAATTATATCCTCCTGATTCATGCTTACAAGCAAAAACTAAAGCAGGAAGCACCAGTGACTCGGTCTATAAAAAAGTGGTCAGTTGAAGCAGATGCTAAACTACAGGACTGTTTTGCTAGCACAGACTGGAATATGTTCCCGGGATTCTTCCGATGGCATTGAGGAGTACACCGCATCAGTCATTGGCTTTATGAACAAGTGCATCGAGGACGTCGTCCCCACAGTGACCGTACGTACATACCCCAAACAATGAGACAGCCTTTAGGGAGGAGGTCAGAGACCTGACCGTGTGGTGCAAGGACAACAACCTCTCCCTCAACGTGATCAAGACAAAGGAGATTATTGTGGACTACAGGAAAAGGAGGACAGAGCACACTCCCATTCTCATCGACGGGGTTGTAGTGGAGCAGGTTGAGAGCTTCAAGTTCCTTGGTGTCCACATCACCAGCAAACTAACATGGTCCAAGCACACCAAGACAGTCGTGAAGAGGGTACGACAAAAGTTTTACAGCTGGACCATCAAGAGCATCCTGACGGGTTGCATCACTGCCTGGCTATGGCAACAGCTCGGCCTCCGACCACAAGGCACTACAGAGGGTAGTGCATACGGCCCAGTACATCACTGGGGCCAAGCTTCCTATCGTCCAGGACCTCTATACCAGGCGGTGTCAGAGGAAGGCCCTAAAAGTTATCAAAGACTCCAGCCACCCTAGTCATACTGTTCTCTCTGCTACCGCACGGCAAGCGGTACCGGAACGCCAAGTCTAGGTCCAAGAGGCTTCTAAACAGCTTCTACCCCCAAGCCATAAGACTCCTGAACACCTAATGAAATGGCTACTCAGACTATTTGCATCCCCCCCCCTTTATACACTGCTGCTACTCAATGTTTAATATCTATGTATAGACACTTTAATAACGCACAGCTCTACAAATAGCTGTTAATGATGATGGCATATTCAATGAACTGATGAAAACTAACCAAGCGCTCCAGGACAAGCTGTCTACAGAAATAAAGGAACTTAAAATCAAGAAATTCAACCAAGACAAAAAAGACAAGGCCGAGGATAAAGTCTACTTTTGGAGAAACCCTGACAAAGGAGGTCCTGCTCCTCTCCATGGCAGACGCAGGAGGGATGACACTTACTTTGATCCACCCCCGTCTGACCAACACTCTACAACCAGTGCCTCATCGGCTTCCAGTGGCAGTTTTTTCATTCAACGAGAGACTGGGCCAACGGAAGGGCGCAGTTGGCCGCAGGCACGCGCATCGACGAGATGCCGCACCCGACGGGGTAAGAAGAAACGACTATCCGAGGCAGAGGAGACCGTTCACACGGTCCCAGAACCCACGGGACTGAGTGTCTTTAATTTATCAAGCAAGATATTGAGCCCTGCCCATGTCTCTTTGCTTAATAAAGGGTTATCTTTTGTGCCTACAACACAGTGTAACGATTTTGACGTTAAGGTAGACATGTTCAAGTTTTTTAGAAACATCCGTTTAAGGGAATACTTTAGCTCCCCTAATCCTGACATTTCTATTGAACCAGTAGGTTACTCACCTGTACATACTCCGACTCCTTTTAGAAGCAAGAGTTATTTTGTACCCCCAGCCAATCGCAATCACTCTATCGAGACATATTACAGACTTGTTGAAAAAGATGTTGCTCATCTCCTTAAGAATAAACAGGAGTTCAAATCTTTCCATAATTTATCTAAGGATGAAAAACAAGCTTTGCTTGATTTACAATCCGATACGTCAGTCCTTATTCGTCCTGCTGATAAGGGTGGGTCGGTTGTACTCATGGATAGGACAGCTTATGTAAATGAGTGTCATAGAAAACTGCTTGACAACACCTTTTACAAGAAACTCAGAAGTGACCCTACTTCCCAATTTCAGAATACTATCTTTACTGTCCTAGATGGTTATTTAAATTCTGGTCAGATAACCAAAAAATAATATGACTTTCTGGCCATTCAACACCCTAAAATTGCCACTTTCTATACTTTG
Source organism: Salmo trutta (assembly GCF_901001165.1). Lineage (NCBI taxonomy): Eukaryota > Metazoa > Chordata > Actinopteri > Salmoniformes > Salmonidae > Salmo > Salmo trutta. The sequence continues at coordinate 35,365,240 of NC_042977.1, read as the reverse complement.
CCGAAATTACACAAGAATGTTACAAACCCTCCAGGGCGCCCTATTGTAGCGGGCATTGATGCAGTAACGGCCCCTCTATCTACTTTTGTTGACTTTTTTATTAGACCACTCGCAGAACAGCTCCCCTCCTTTGTAAAGGACACCAGCAGTATGATCTCTATCATTGAATCTCTTGATCCTCTCCCTGAGAACACCTTGTTAGTTACTTTTGATGTTGAGTCGTTATACACAAATATTCCACACGAGGGCGGTATTGAAGCCATGGAACATTTTCTTCTGCAACGTGACCCTAATGAACTACCTTCCAGTGCCTGCATTATAACATTGGCTGAAATAGTACTCACACATAACTATTTCATGTTTCTAAATTATTTCTTTATTCAGACGAAGGGTACTGCTATGGGATCCCCCATGGCTCCTAACTATGCTAGATTGTATGTGGGTTACATGGAGAAACAATCCATTTTCAACCCTCTCAAAAATGTTTTCTTGCCTAACATCATTATTTGGAAACGGTATATTGACGATATTTTTGTTCTATGGAGGGGTGATGCAGAACAGCTCCAGGCATTGCATGCTTTTCTTAACTCCTGTTCTGAACATTTGAGATTTACTATGCAATCTGATACACGTCAAATCAGTTTTCTTGATCTTCTGATCTTGTGTGAAGATAATGTTCTATACACTGATCTTTACAGGAAACCTACTGATCGTAACAGTTTGTTGAGGGCTGATAGTTGTCACCCACTTCCCTTGAAAAATAGTTTGCACTACAGCCAATTCTGTCGAATCAAAAGAATTTGTATAAAACAATCAGATTTCGACAGAAATATGGCTGAGACGCAGGATAAGTTCAAGGAGAGGGGGTACAACAATGATCAGATTAATATTGCCATTGAGAAAATTCAAAACAAAACGAGACATGACCTTTTTCAAGGTCAGTCTCGCAAAAAGACGCATTCTTGCGTTCTCACTACCCGCTATTCAAAGTGCTCTGAACAAATTAAAGGAATCGTTCACAAACATTGGCACATTCTGAAATATGATGATAGTCTCGGTAATGTGTTTTCTGACCTTCCCCTGGTCGTATTCTCGCGGGGCAGAAATCTCAGAGACCAATTGGTACACTGATTTACCACCCCAATATATTCCTGAACAACGTCTATTTGCGTCCATACTGGATGGAAATTACAAGTGTAATGGCTCAATGCAATGGCACTTATAAATGTAGATCCTTCAAACACCCCCAAACAGGGAAATCTATCCCAATTAAAGGTGTTATTACGTGGTCCACTAAGGCAGTTATTTATCTTATAACTTGTCCTTGTGGTAAAAATTATGTGGGTAAAACAAAGCGTGAATTAAAAGTATGTATCTCAGAGCATCGTAGCACCATTAGGTGCAAAAACTTGACTTACCCAGTTGCGGCCCACTTTTTGGAAGCAAACCATTCGATTTCGTCTCTGCGTTATATTGGCATCGAACATGTCACCCTCCCGAGGAGAGGGGGTGACCTTGATAATGTATTGTTAAAACGAGAGGCTGCCTGGATCTTTAATTTAAAGACCTTTGCTCCCTTAGGTTTCAACATAGACTTTGATCTGAAGCCATTCTTGTGATTATTGTGATTTTGCCATTGTAATTGTTTGTTAGATACATTTTAGACTACAAATGCTATGATCGTATGCTATCCATTTGTTTGTCTTTTTGTATGTTCTTTGTATGCCATTTTTTTAAATATTTGAGTTAACCAATGATATTAGGCCACACTTGGCCATGATTACAAACACCTGTGTGTCTCTTGACACTATATAAATGACTCATCTCGCAGTGTTTGTGATGATACCCTGATGAAGACAGCTTTGCTGTCGAAACGTTGGTTATTACATTTTTGCATCTGGGCTCTTATAGTGTGTGGCTTTCCCTTATTTTCTACTTTAATAACTCTACCTACATGTACATATTACCTCAATTACATCAACTAACCGGTGCCCCCGCACATTGTCTCTGTACCGGTACCCCCTGTATATAGCCTCGCTATTGTTATTTTACTGCTCCTCTTATTTGTTACATTTCTTTCTTTCTTTTCTTGGTATTTTTCTTAAAACTGCATTGTTGGTTAAGGGCTTGTAAGTCAGCATTTCACTGTTGAATTCGGCGCATGTGACAAATAAAATATTATTTGATTTGACACTAGAGACTCACATCAAAACTCAAAAGAACAGACAATGATTCTTCTCTTTCACCACTCACACCATCCTGTATATGTTGAACCAAATGACGAGCATCACAAACACCAGGAATCTTTCCATTCAGTTGGTCCACTTTCACATTTACCGCTGGCCTAGTAATCACTCCTTTCAATGGCAACCTTTTCTTGAGAGGAAAAAAAGTCACATCTCTTGTCCTAATTCATTTGGGGCGAAGTGCCTGCTCCTTCTGACCAGCAAGAACCACAAACAATTATCACAAGACCACTTCGAGTTACCTTCATCGATTTCACAGCACCCAACTCCGTTTCCACGTACCCTGGAACCACAAATGGATCAGCCAAAAGGCATAGGCCCACTTTCTCCAAAAATGGCACTCCTACCATCACAGAATCATCTTTTCCTGACCACCGGTGCAAGCATCGGGCTCCGAGGACTTCACCACACCTGCCACCTTCGATAATTTGACCTCATCACTTCAATTTCTCCTCCAGACCTCGATTCAGCATACGGCTCACTCTACTTACACTTCCTACCATTCTTCTCCGACAAAGCATCTCCATTTCTTAGACCTCTGCCTTTCTTTTCCCCTCCATTCCGCCTCCGTATTCCAAGTACATGTACAGCTGAAGTCGGAAGTTTACATACACTTAGGTTGGAGTCATTAAAACTAGTTTTTCAACCACTCCACAAATTTCTTGTTAACAAGCTATAGTTTTGGCAAGTCGGTTAGGACACCTACTTTGTGCATGAAACAAGTAATTTTTCCAACAATTGTTTACAGACGGATTATTTCACTTATAATTCACTGCATCACAATTCCAGTGGGCCAGAAGTTTACATACACTAAGTTGACTGTGCCTTTCAACAGCTTGGAAAATTCCTGAAAATTATGTCATGGCTTTAGAAGCTTCTGATAGACATAATTTGAGTCAATTGGAGGTGTACCTGTGGATCTATTTCAAGACCTACCTTCAAACTCAGTGCCTCTTTGCTTGACATCATGGGAAAATCTAAAAAAATCAGCCAAGACCTCAGAAAAAGATTGTAGACCTCCACAAGTCTGGTTCATCCTTGGGAGCAATTTCCAAACACCTGAAGGTACCACGTTCATCTGTACAAACAATACTGCGCAAGTAGAAACACCATGGGACCACACAGCCGTCATACCGCTTAGGAAGGAGACGTGTTTTGTCTCCTAGAGATGAACGTCCTTTGGTGCGAAAAGTGCAAATCAATCCCAGAACAACAGCAAAGGACCTTGTGAAGATGCTGGAGGAAACGGGTACAAAAATATCTATATCCACAGTAAAATGAGTCCTATATCGACATAACCTGAAAGGCTGCTCAGCAAGGAAGAAGCCACTGCTCCAAAACCGCCATAAAAAAGCCAGACTACAGTTTGCAACTGCACATGTGTTACGGCTTGGTAATCGTGGAGGAGGAATGAGGCGCAGGAAGCAGCGAACACAGGGTAGTGGTGTTTTTAATATACACTCACACAAAAAACAAATGTTCCCACACACAGGGGAGAAAATACATACGGCGTCAAACAACGTCGACACGAACATAAGCCGTCTGTCAAGAAACAATCATTAATCCCGCACGAACAGGAGCGGGCCAGCTAAACTAAATAGCCCCTCTAATGGCTAATTGACCACAGGTGTCACAAAATAAAAAAAGGGAAAAGCAAAAGGGAATCGGTGGCAGCTAATAGGCCGGTGACGACGACCGCCGAGCGCCACCCGAGCAGGAGGGGGCGCCACCGTCGGTGGGAATCGTGACAGTACCCCCCTCCTGACGCGCGGCTCCCGCAGCGCGCCGACACCGGCCTCGAGGTCGACCCGGAGAGCGAGGCGCAGGGCGATCCGGACGGAGGTGGTGGAACTCCCTCAACATAGATGGGTCCAGGACGTCCGCCGCCGGCACCCAGCACCTCTCCTCCGGGCCGTACCCCTCCCAGTCAACGAGGTACTGTAGGCCCCTCGCCCGGCGTCTCGAGTCCAGTATGGCCCGTATGCTGTACGCCGGGGACCCCCCGATGTCCAGAGGGGGCGGAGGGACCTCCGGCACCTCATCTTCGTGAAGGGGACCAGCTACCACCGGCCTGAGGAGAGACACATGAAACGAGGGGTTAATACGGTAATAGGAAGGGAGTTGCAACCGATAACACACCTCGTTTATCCTCCTCAGGACTTTGAAGGGCCCCACACACTGCGGCCCCAGCTTCCGGCAGGGCACGCGGAGGGGCAGGTTCCGGGTCGAGAGCCAGACCCTGTCTCCCGGTGCGAACACGGGTGCCTCACTGCGGTGGCGGTCAGCACTCCTCTTCTGCCGCGCACTGGCCTCCTTTAGGGAGTCCTGGACGGCTCTCCAGGTCTCCTTGGAGTGCTGGACCCAGTCCTCCACCGCAGGAGCCTCGGTCTGACTCCGGTGCCATGGTGCCAGGACCGGCTGGTAACCTAACACACACTGAAAGAGTGATATGTTAGTAGAGGAGTGGCGAAGTGAGTTCTGGGCTAACTCAGCCCAGGGAATATACCTCGCCCACTCCCCTGGCCGGTCCTGGCAATACGACCTCAGGAACCTGCCCACCTCCTGGTTCACCCTCTCCGCCTGCCCATTGCTCTCGGGGTGATAACCGGAGGTCAAACTGACCGAGACCCCCAGCTGCTCCATAAACGCTCTCCAGACCCTGGATGTGAACTGGGAACCTCGATCAGAGACAATGTCCTCCGGCACCCCGTAGTGCCGGAAGACGTGGGTAAATAGGGCCTCTGCAGTCTGCAGGGCCGTAGGGAGACCGGGCAATGGGAGGAGATGGCAGGACTTAGAGAACCGATCCACAACCACCAGAATCGCCGTGTTCCCCTGAGAGGGGGGAAGATCTGTCAGGAAGTCGATGGACAGGTGCGACCATGGTCGTTGTGGAACGGGGAGGGGCTGTAACTTCCCTCTTGGTAGATGCCTAGGAGCCTTACTCTGGGCACACACCGAACAGGAAGAGACATAGGACCTCACGTCCTTAGCTAAGGTGGGCCACCAGTACTTCCCCCTTAGACTCCGCACTGTCCTCGCCTCACCAGGATGACCCGCAGTGGGTAGCGTGTGCGCCCACCGAATCAAACGATCACGAACACCGAGCGGCACATACATGCGCCCCACGGGCACCTGCGCAGGCGCAGGTTCCAACACCAATGCCCGCTCGATGTCCGCGTCCACCTCCCATACCACAGGTGCCACCAGCCTAGACGCTGGAATGATGGGAGTTGGATCGATGGGCCGGTCCTCCGTGTCATAGAGACGGGACAGCGCGTCGGCCTTAGTATTCAGGGAACCCGGTCTATAGGAGATGGTAAACCTAAACCGGGCGAAGAACATGGCCCACCTCGCCTGACGTGGATTCAGTCTCCTCGCTGCCCGGATGTACTCCAGGTTTCGGTGGTCGGTCCAGATGAGAAAGGGGTGTTTAGCCCCCTCAAGCCAGTGCCGCCACACCCTCAGGGCTTTGACCACTGCTAGCAACTCCCTGTCCCCCACATCGTAGTTACGCTCCGCCGAACTGAGCTTCTTCGAAAAGAAAGCGCAGGGGCGGAGTTTCAATGGCACACCCGAGCGCTGGGATAGCACGGCACCCACCCCAGCCTCGGACGCGTCCACCTCCACTACGAACGCTAAAGACGGGTCCGGGTGCGCCAACACGGGTGCGTCGGTGAACAGCGTCTTCAACTTCTTGAAGGCTCCGTCCGCCTCCGCCTCCGTCGACCATCGCAAACGCACCGGCCCCCCCTTCAGCAGTGAGGTAATGGGAGCCGCTACCTGGCCAAAACCCCGGATAAACCTCCGGTAGTAATTGGCAAAGCCTAAAAACCGCTGCACCTCCTTCACCGTGGTTGGAGTCGGCCAATTACGCACGGCCTTAACGCGGTCACACTCCATCACCACCCCCGTGGTGGAAATGCGATAACCCAGAAAGGAGACGGCTCGTTTGGAAAACTCACACTTCTCAGCCTTAACGTATAGGTCATGCTCCAGCAGTCTCCCAAGCACCTTGCGCACCAGGGACACATGCGCGGAGCGGGTGGCGGAATATATTAGAATGTCATCGATATAGACTATCACGCCCTGCCCGTGCAGGTCCCTGAGAATCTCGTCAACAAAGGATTGAAAGACGGCTGGAGCATTTTTCAGCCCATACGGCATGACGAGGTACTCATAATGGCCTGATGTGGTACTAAAGGCGGTTGTCCACTCGTCTCCCTTCTTGATACGCACCAGATTATACGCGCTCCTGAGATCCAGTTTTGTGAAGAACTGTGCTCCGTGAAATGATTCCACCGCCGTAGCGATGAGAGGTAGTGGGTAACTAAACCCCACCGTGATAGCGTTTAGACCTCGGTAATCAATGCACGGACGCAGACCTCCCTCTTTTTACAAAAAGCGATCGCCAAATCGGCGTATTCAGGGGGAATGCGCACGGTGGACACCTGGTCTGGACTTTCCACCGACGTGGCACCTATGGAAACTCCTAGACACCTACCTGAACACTCCTCTGACCACCCCTGGAGAACCCCCTGTTTCCACGAAATACGGGGATTGTGACCAGCCAGGCAGGGGACCCCCAGCACCACCGGAAACGCAGGCGAATCAATAAGGAAAAAACGAATGCGTTCCTTATGATTCCCCTGCGTTACCATGTCCAGTGGCACCGTAGACTCCCTGACTAACCCTGACCCTAATGGTCGGCTATCTAGGGAGTGCACAGGGAAAGGGAAAAAAAATTGTAAACAAAACAGGCTGGCTCCTCCAGCCAAAACAGACTGGCTCCTCCAGCACCGGTCGGCCGTGTGTCCTCTCCGACCACAGCTGGTGCAGGAGGAGCCACTTCCTCCAGTGCCCCTTTGCACGGCCCCCCCTACCTCCATAGGGGTAGGGGCGGGGGTGCACAGGGGTGGAACGGGCAGGACCCTGTCCGAACGCCCGCGGGCAGCCAGCAAATTGTCCAGTCGTATGGACATATCTATGAGCTCGTCCAGGGACAGAGCTGTGTCCCGACAGGCCAGCTCCCTGCGGACGTCCGCCCGGAGACTGCAGCGGTAGTGGTCTATGAGGGCCCTGTCGTTCCACCCCGCCCCAGCAGCCAAGGTCCTGAACTCCAGCGCGAAGTCCTGGGCACTCCTCGTCTCCTGCCTGAGGTGGAACAGCCGTTCAACTCTGGGTAGTGGTCCCTCGCCGAGTCTGGACCGTTCCAGACCGCATTAGCCCACTCCAGAGCTCGGCCCGTCAGGCAGGAAACGAGGGCACTCACGCTCTCCTCCCCCGTGGGAGCAGGTCTGACGGTGGCCAGGTACAGCTCAAGCTGGAGCAAAAATCCCTGGCACCCAGCCGCCGCCCCATCGTACTCCCTCGGGAGCGCCAAACGAAGCGCGCCAGAGCCAGACGTCATGGGAGGAGAAGATGGCTGTATCGGGGGAGGTGGAGAGAGGATACCACTTCTCTTCCATCGGTCCATCCTCTCCATCATCTGGTCCATTGCCGATCCGATGCGATGGAGGACTGTCGTGTGGTGGAGTACGCGTTCCTCCATCGAGGGCAGAGGAGTGGCCGCTGCTCCCGCTGATTCCATGCCTTTTATCTTGGTGCGGGATTCTGTTACGGCTTGGTAATCGTGGAGGAGGAATGAGGCGCAGGAAGCAGCGAACACAGGGTAGTGGTGTTTTTAATATACACTCACACAAAAAACAAATGTTCCCACACACAGGGGAGAAAATACATACGCCGTCAAACAACGTCGACACGAACATAAGCCGTCTGTCAAGAAACAATCATTAATCCCGCACGAACAGGAGCGGGCCAGCTAAACTAAATAGCCCCTCTAATGGCTAATTGACCACAGGTGTCACAAAATAAAAAAAGGGAAAAGCAAAAGGGAATCGGTGGCAGCTAATAGGCCGGTGACGACGACCGCCGAGCGCCACCCGAGCAGGAGGGGGCGCCACTGTCGGTGGGAATCGTGACAACATGGGGACAAAGATCGTACTTTTTGGAGAAATGTCCTCTGGTCTGATGAAACAGAAATAGAACTGTTTGGTCATAAGGACCATCGTTATGTTTGGAGGAAAAAGGGGGAGGCTTGCAAGCCGAGGGAACACCATCCCAACCGTGAAGCACGGGGGTGGCAGCATCATGTTGTGGGGGTGCTTTTCTGCAAGAGGGACTGCTGCACTTCACAAAATAGATGGCATCATGAGGCAGGAAAACTATGTGGATATATTGAAGCAACATCTCAAGACATCAGTCAGGAAGTTAAAGCTTGCTCACAAATGGGTCTTCCAAATGGACAATGACCCCAAGCTTACTTCCAAAGTTGTGGCAAAATGGCTTAAGGACAACAAAGTCAAGGTATTGGAGTGGCCATCACAAAGCCCTGAACCTCAACCCTATAGAACATTTGTGGGCAGAACTGAAAAAGCATGTGCGAGCAAGGAGGCCTTCAAATCTAACTCAGTTACACCAGCTCTGTCCGGAGGAATGGGCCAAAATTCACCCAACTTATTGTGGGAAGCTTGTGGAAGGCTACCCGTAACGTTTGACCCAAAGTAAACAATTTAAAGGCAACTAAATACTACTACTAAAAACTAATTGAGTGTATGTAAACTTCTGACCCACTGGGAATGTGATGAAAGAAATAAGTGCTGAAATAAATCACTACTATTATTCTGACATTTCACATTCTTAAAATAAAGTGGTGATCCTAACTGACCTTAGACAGGGAATTTATACTAGGATTAAATGTCAGGAATTGTGAAAAACTGAGTTTAAATGTATTTGGCTAAGGTGTATGTAAACTTCCGACTTCAACTGTATATGTCTCCTTATGATAATATTGTAATTCTTCTAACATACATCATCTTGTTCTTGCCCTATCAAGCGACACAATTTTAAGCTCCTCTCCTTGGATGAACACCTTTCTTCAAACTGCCTTGAAATGGATATTCCAACTTGCTGCTGGTTGTCATTTAATTTAAATGTAGAAAAATAAATAATTTCCTCTGTAATCAATAATAGTTTATGGAAATTTACGGAATATTTCTACATCTCACACTAGAGGTGCGAACTATCTATCCCGGCAACTTTGACAACAAAATATACTGAACAAAAATATAAACGCAACATGCAACAGTTCATAGCAGGAAATCAGCCAATTGAAAAAAAAAAGGATTCGCTTTTTGTGCATATGTAACATCTCTGGGATCTTTTATTTCAGCTCATGAAACATGGGACCAACACTTTACATGTTGCGTTTATATATATTTTTTCAGTAGATATCGGAGTTGTGCCTGTTGTTCACACAGCTATCTGCCCTCTCATCGGCTAGAATGGTCCCACCTGATCTTGCCTCCCCCCGACTGACTTCAATTTTTGAAGAAATGTATTCTAGGAAAAGGGTTTGGCGCAGCTAAAATGCGTAGCAGGTTATGATAATTAACGTGGCAGGTTAGGAGGACTAACGCAGCAGTTTAGGATAATTAAAATGGCAGGTTAGGAAAACGAGGTTAAGATTAAGAAAATAGTTAGGTTTAGCAAAATGCTACAGTTGTCAACATTGAACTCGTTGTGCCGCCCAATCAGCCATGCAAAACGGTCTTGAGTGGCAACAAATCTGCCCAATTAGCTCCATATATGCAGTTCGTTATCGTTAACCTCATCGAAGAAGACTCGTTAGAACGGCCACTTGAGTATCTGGTCAATAAAATAGATCATCTGTGAAGAAATCCATGCCAGAGTGACGCACAATCCGCGTCGATTTTATACGCATACGTCATTTTACTGCGTCTGCAGTAAATTTGTTTGGAGAGAGAAGATGGCGTCAGAATCAGCGGAAACGTTAGCCGAACAAGACACAGAACTGGACGAGTTATTGGACAGTAAGATTTGACATTACTCCCGAGTGAAGTGTGATTGTCATCAATCCTGCCAATACATTCATTCATACAAAGAATTGTGTCAAACGTGGCGCAGCGGAGCAATGTGCCTTGTTAGCTAGTTTAGCCTAGTTGGTGGAATGTGGTTGGTCCTGCCTGGCAAGTCCAAAACCAGTCAGGCATTCTCTTACAAAATCTCCTACAACGCTGCAGCAGATGGCTCAGTGGGGATGTATAACTATAATATCATCATTTTCGTCGTCAACTTTGACCCCGATTTGACAAAAACGTAACATCATAATGTGTTAACAAGCTAAACTGCTCTTGAAATGTATATCATTTTTGTTATGGTTGAAGCGCTAGTATGACAGAGGTCTGTAAATCCAGATCTCACTATCTGTTATTGTTTCTGTCAACTGGCCTGCCGATTTGAATTCATAATAGTATTTAATACTTGTAGCCGATGCCACTTTGTGTATTGTGACGACCCTGGGTTTATAGGCGCGGATATCGACTCTGCCACTTGAGCATGCTTTTGCGGCACAGTCGATAGCGCGCTGGATTTAGGGATAGAAGATCGATGGTTCGAGACCTGCTCCCTGCTGTTTCATTACAGTATTATTAACTATGGCCTACCAGACTACTATTATCTTGATAGCAGGAATTTAATGGAGATGATCATAATCTGTCGTTTTTAATATTTCAAGTAGTTTGGTGAAGTTGTACTCCTAACATCAGAGATGGTAATGGTTTCTAAAGTAGAAGTAGTGACCTCATCATACTGATAATCAACTAATGCATGACTGAATTGCACATTGACCCAGACTTTGAAGAGGTTACCTTTGTCCTCTTAACTACCTGCTCAATCCGGTCACCTTGCCTTGACCATGCTTCCACCTGCTCATGTGAAATGCTGCTATCTGTGCCACTGCTTTTCAGCTTTTACTGACTTTCCTCTACTAAAGGTGCACTCGATGACTTTGAAAAGTCAAACCCGGCCACCCCAGCCCCAGTTCCTGCTGCTGCCGCGGCTCCTCAGTCAGCCAAGGGCAGTGAGGAGAAAGTGAGTGAATCTTTTCTTAACTTCACCAATTGCCTGGAGCTTGCATATAAGAAGCTGTCGTTTTTAGTGTTCAGATTGTGGTACAGACGTTAACTTTCAGTGTCTCAAGTCTGTCAACCCTTTCCATTTCTGTCTGTATGTGGGGGAAGATCAATTGAACAGTTTGTTTACTTGTTGATGCACATCTCTCTCTAGCCCCCTCTACTGGAAGACAGTCAGTTCTTTGAGGCTCTGTTTGAAGGGGAGATGGCCTCTCAGGCGAAGGAGGAGTGGGAGAAAGCCATGACTGAACTCGCACAGGAAGAACCTGAGCTGCTGCAACACTTTCACAAATTGTCAGAGGCAGCAGGGAAAGTTGGTAAGCATCCACATGTTTTCAGTTCCGTTCTTTTGTGCCTGTCAATGTACTACCTCGTACCCCTGCACTTTGTTCTCAGTACCGGTAGTCTTTGTAAATAGTCTCATTTTATTGTGTTACTATTTCCTTATTTTTTGTTGCTAATTTAGCTCTGCATTGTTGGGAAAGTAAGCGCTTCACGCACAGGAGGCTGGCTTATAATATAATGAGCAAAGTGAATAAAATGTCATCAACCACCTGGTAACCTTTTTAGTAGACGCTCTTATCCAGAGCGACTTACAGGAGCAATTAGGGTTAAGTGCCTTGTTCAAGGGTACATCTGCAGATTTTTCACCTAGTCGGCTCGGGGATTTGAACCAGTGACCTTTCATTTACTGGCCCAACACTCTTAACCGCTAGGCTACCTGTCACCCAATGTTTGATGTATTTGATACCATTCCACTCTAGCCATTAACACAAGCCCGTCCTCCCCAGTTAAGGTGCCACAACCTCCTGTGATTTCATGGTAAAGTCTACACCTGTTGTATTCGGGACATCTGACAAATAAAATTTGATTTGAGGATTGATTGGAGCCGGGGGTTTTTTTCATCTCAGTATTTTTTGCGCTGTGTTTTGCAAGGAAAAAATTAATTCAAACTGTCCTCCTTTTGAACAGGTACTGATGTAGCCTCCCAACAAGAATTCACTTCCTGTCTCAAAGATACCCTCAGTGGATTGGCGAAAAATGCAGACAACTTACAGGTAGTTCAGATTGTAATTTTTTTTTTTTATAAGTTATGGAAGGTTTGGTTGTCACCAACCACCCTTGGACAATGTTCTGAAAATATTGAAACTTTGGACCATTGGCAGAATGTCTGTTTCTTTGGTCTTAGATGCATTTCAGACTGTTCTCTTGTTTTTATTCATCAGAGTGCAGGTTTGGCTGGAGAGGATCTAGCAAAGACTCTGGAAGGGCTGGGATTGGATGAGGGTGGACAGGGGGGCGGGGAAGATGGAAACATCTTGCCGATTATGCAGTCCATCATGCAGAATCTACTCTCCAAGGAAGTGCTCTACCCATCTCTCAAAGAGATCACTGAGAAGGTTAGTGTTTTTTCTGTCCATATGTTTGGGTTTTTCCTAAAAATGTATATAGTTAACAAGCCACTAGCAGATGTTGATTCTTGTTTTTATAGATCTTTCCCTTGTCTGCCCTTTACACAACTTTCTAACTGGATAACTGGCTGTTATTCAATCCTCATGCAGTATCCTGAGTGGCTGAACAGCAATCGTCAGTCCCTCCCGCCAGATCAGTTCCAGCGCTACGAACAGCAGCACAAGGTCATGGGAGAGATCTGCAGCCAGTTTGAGAAGGAGGGAGAGCGAAGTGGAAGGGATGGGGAGAATCGCTTTGAGAGCATTCTGGAACTCATGCAGCAAGTGAGTCAAAGAGGACTGTTTCTTACCTGCATGAATTGTTGGTTGTCATTCATACTGACTGATGGTTTGCTATGCATGGATATTGATTGAGTTATTGTCTGAATTTTCAGCTACAAGACCTGGGCCAACCACCCAAAGAGCTGGCTGGTGAATCGGTATGTTTCTCCTCTCACTTGCTCTCTCTTTCTCCTTCAGCTACCAACTTTTGTTATTGCAGCTGCATAGTACGTTTCCCTCCTTGGACAGGGCCCATCTGGTAAAATAAACTATCTAAATGTGCTATACAGAATGAATTCAAATTAAATGAAACCCACTCTGTTTCCCCCCCCCATCAGCCACCTGGCCTGAACTTTGACCTGGAATCCCTGAATCTCCCAGGAGCCTCTGGGGCTGGAGCGGCAGAGCAGTGCTCAGTCATGTGATGTCAGAGAAGCCAGATCAATGGATGCACAGGCTAGGAGCTGTGTGCGAGGGGGGGATGATGAGAGAGGACGATCGATCACAAGACAAGGAGGAGAACGAGACTGTTTGCACTGCTCTCCTTGCAACAGATGTTTCTGTGTCTAAATAGAAGGCACAGTCAAGGGTGGCACAACAAACCAATATTACCACCCTTCGGTAACTCACTGATCATCACTTCACTGATTTTAAATTAATTGCTTTGGTTTTTCATAAGCTCTTCTAGGTCATTCATGGTACAGGTAGTAGCATACCCACACACACAGCTCAACTGACTAGCACTTGACTTATGAGTCTGTTTTTACACTCACCATTGTTTAGCCTCATGGTAGAACTGGTTGAACTGCCCTATTGGTTAAAATGGTGCCTTGCATTATTGTTATAAACCTTACAGCAAGGATAATAGGATTCTCTGTTGTGAGAGTTGCTGAGTGATGATTGAGTTGTTTCATAGCTGCAGTATCATCATGGGGCTGCGTGCCCAACAAAGGGTGTTGAGTCAGCGTCACAGTTCCACTCATCAATAAAGTAACACCAACACCCCAGGGGTTGATTAGGTTGTTTCTGACCACTAGTTTAGAATTATACATGTTGCCATTTTCATCATTAATACTGTTAATGTAACAAATGCGTGTAGATTAATATTGTTGGTTGCTTAACCAGTGTACATTTGTGAATTATTTAAAGAAAATCGAGGAGTTAAACTTACCTCGTTCTAATTTCATAATCATAAGACAGCTAACTGATTTTTAGAGACCTACTTTACCTTGGTTAGTTATACAGTATCTTCCCAAAAGCTGCTATGTTGTACCAGAGACTGTAGATGGCTGTGCACTTGATTTGACCTCTAGTTTTCTTGACGTCGGTTCAAACATTGTTACATCCACAAGATGTAAGAACCAGTCCTGTGGCCAATTGTGACATATGTTTATAACTGACATTATTCAAGTTTTTAAACAGGTTAGCGAGGTTGGTGCTCTGGTTTGAGCATTGTAGCTCGGTGGGGCTAGAGCCAAGGTCGGTCCGTAACCATCGGGATTAAGACGGTCCCCTGAATCCCGGGGCGTCTGTCCAGTAGTGGGACTCTTTTGTGACTGTGGTTATAACCCTCTTAGCTTTTTATGCACTACAAGTTATGGAAAAAAGGTTTCTGACACCGTGACCACAATGTCGAAATTGGATTTGGGCCAGGATGAGAAAATACTGTTTCACATGATTATATCGAAATCAGTACCATTACTGGTATGTGACCCTGCTGTTTTTCTTGTGATCAAAATGATACGAATATATAGCATTTATATAAGGGACAGACACAAGTAGTAAAACAGTTCAAATAATTTCAGAGAATCTTTACAAGTGTTGAAGTGATGTGCAAAAATGATTTTTCCCAGTGGCCTTTGCTGTGGGCACAGTGATTAGTAGTGTTAAAATTACTGTGAATTACCCCTCGTGTTTGACAGTGGTTTGCTGTTCCTTTGGAGTGAGTGGAGTGACATTCTTGATATTTCATATGCCAACATATGCATTGACTGAATCTTGGGGAGTACCGCTGTAGTTAGTAATGATTTTCATTAGTCAAATTGGGTGCTACTTCATTAGGCTACAGTATGTACTCTTTCATACCCTACATCCAGACATGTTCTGGTTGTGTAATTTATTGGCAGTTGGCATCTAGAGCAGTCACCTTATCACCTCAAACATTGGGATTTACTTCACTTGTGGTAAACATACAGTACCAGCCAAAAGTTTGGACCCACCTACTCATTCAAGGGTTTTTCTTTATTTTTACTATTTTCTACATTGTAGAATAATAGTGAAGACATCAAAACTAACCAAAAAAGTGTTAAACAAATCAAAATATATTTGAGATACTTCAAATAGCCACCCTTTGCCTTGATAACAGCTTTGCACACTTGGCATTCTCTCAACCAGCTTCACCTGGAATGCTTTTCCAACAGTCTTATGCTGAGCACTTGTTGGCTACTTTTCCTTCAATCTGCGGTCCAAATCATCCCAAACCATCTCTATTGGGTTGAGGTAAGGTGATTGTGGAGACCAGGTCATCTGATGCAGCACTCATCACTCTCCTTCTTAGTCAAATAGCCCTAACACAGCCTGGAGGTGTGTTGGGTCACTGTCCTGTTGAAAAACATGATATAGTCCCACTAAGCGCAAACTAGATGTGATGGCGTATCGCTGGATAATGCTGTTGTAGCCATGCTGGTTAAGTGCCTTGAATTCTAAATAAATCACTGACAGCGTCACCAGCAAAGCACCATAACACCTCCTCCATGCTTCACGGTGGGAACCACACATGCGGAGATCATCTGTTCACCTACTCTGCGTCTCACAAAGACATGGTGGTTGGAACCAAAAAATCTCACATTTGGAATCCAGACCAAAGGACAAATTTCCACCGGTCTACTGTCCATTGCTCGTGTTTCTTGGCCAAAGCCAGTCTCTTCTAATTGGTGTCCTTTAGTAGTGGGTTCTTTGCAGCAATTCGACCATGAAGGCCTGAGTCTCCTCTGAACAGTTGATGTTGAGATATCTGTTGTTTGAACTCTGAAGAATTTATTTGGCTGGTAACTAATGAACTTATCCTCTGCAGCAGAGGTAACTCTTGGTCTTCCTTTCCTGTGGCGGTCCTCATGAGAGCCAGTTTCATCATAGTGCTTGATTTAAAAAAAAAAATTTGCAACTGCACTTGAATAAACTTTTTAAAAGTTCTTGAAATTTTCCGGATTGACCGACCATGTCTTAAAGTAATGATAGACTGTCGTATCTTTGCTAATTCTTTTTCTTCTTCTATGAGGTTTAACGGCGGTTGGCATCCAATTTGTTGCATTACTGCCACCTACTAGACGAGTACAACTCCCTTATACTTTACTTGAAAAAGAGAAATGTACTAAACAAATACCCTACCATCTAACACTATACTAACTAATTTCAAAATTAGATAAAATTAACACCCCCCCCCCCCCCCACTCCACTAATTAAATGTATTTATTCTTACCTTATGCCATCACCCTGAAAGGATGGGACATCGCCACTTAACACATCCTGTAACTCTTAAGTCTCGTACACCCAAATACAACTCTGCAGATGCCACCGCAACCTCAATTTTCTGAGACTTCTGATCCATCCCTGCAGTACAATTAATAACCATTGCTATAAATGCTAAAAATCCAATCTTACTGAAACTTATTTCACTTTTTGGCCTATCCCTCTGTACTGGTATATCTCTACTACTCTCCCTCCTCCCCCTTAACCCATCTTCCTCTACTTTCTTCACTGCCTCAGCATATGACAGCTTCTGCACTACTCTACCCTGGAAACCTCAACCTGCCTCTCTCGCACGGGACATTTCCGATCCCCAGCTCCATGGGCACCCCTACAATTAACACTTTCCCCAATACTACATATTCCTTTGTCTCATGCCCTTCTGCACATTTCAAACACCTTGGACCCTCCCTCCAACACACTGCTGCCACAAGCCCATAAGCTTGACACCTGTAACATCTTAATGTATTCGGCACATACGCTCGTACAGGATAACTTATGTATCCTAACTTCACATTGTCAGGCAAAGACTCATCTTCAAAACTCAAAAGAACAATGACTCTTCTGTTTCTCCACTCTCGCCACCCTGTCTGCATCGCATCAAACAACGAGCATCACATACACCGGGAATCTTTGCCCTTGGCTGGTCAACGTTTATATCTACTGCTACCCCAGTTATCACTCCATTCATTGGTGCCCTTTTCTTGAGAACGAAACAATTTACTTTTCTTGCCCCCATTCATTTTACTTCGAGTGCATTCTTCCTCTGCCCAAAAGAAACACAAACAATTATCACTAGACCACTTCTAGTTACCCTCACCGATTCCACATGACTCAACTCTTTTTCACCCACTGTGAATCCACAAATGGATCGGCCAAAAGGCAAGAGTCCACTTTTTCCATAAACTTCACTCCTACTGTCACGGACTCTTGTTCATCCTGATCCTTGGTGCATACCTCGGTCTCCGATAACTTTACCGTACCTACCACCTCCGATACTTCACCCTCATTCACTTGCATTTTTCCTCTTGTCTTCAGCTCCCTCTGCTTACACTTTCTACCATCCCTCTTTGACAACCCGTCTTCCTTTTTCCACCATTTTTATCTGACTCAAGCTCACCCTCTTCTTCTTTCACTCTCTTAGACCTCTTCTCCCTCTCTTTTTCCCTCCATTCCTTCTTCGTTAGTACACATCTCCTTATGATAATACTGCCGCTCCACCCCTGACACTCATCTTGTACTTGCTTTCTCTAGGGACTCCATGTCCCCAATAACGTGAATACAACAGCGCAGCTGCTTTTTGCTTATTTGAGCTGTTCTTGCCATAATATGGATTTAGTCTTTTACCATCTAGGGCTACTGATTGGCCTCAAATGCATTAAGATGGAAAGAAATTCTACAAATGTACTTTTAACAAGGCACACCTGTTAATTGAAATGCATTCCAGGTGACTACCTCATGAAGCTGATTGAGAGAATGCCAAGAGTGTGCAAAGCTGTCATCAAGGCAAAGGGAGGCTACTTTGAAGAATATCAAATATATTTTGATTTGTTTAACACTTATTTGGTTACTACCTGATTCCATATGTGTTATTTCATAGTTTTGATGTTTTCACTATTATTGTACAATGTGGAAAATAGTAAAAATAAAGAAAATCCTTGAATGAGTAGGTGTGTCCAAACTTTTGACTGGTACTGTATATCAGGCTGATAGACTCGTGGAACAGCAGATAAGAGGAGTGTGATAGAAATAGCGGAGAACGTATAGGCTTACCATTGACATATGTCAGTAATGGCTGTGGAGAGGAGATGAAGGTAGCTTATGTATTGTCAGAGTTACTGCTGCATGTTAAAGCAAAAGGAAAATGATCAGTCCATGTAACTCTGTCGGAGCTGATAGCCTCTGCTCTCAGGACTGGTGTCGTTCAACCAATTATTTCTACCCGATTAGCTACATGTCTCTTTCCACTGTCATCATTAAATTATCAGCCTGAATATATTGTATAAATCATCTCTGTAGAATATGTAGGCCTATTAAAAAATAAACTAACAATGTTTATGAAATAAACAAACAAACAAACACAGTGCTGTCTTCCTTTTGTTTTATGTTCTGTTCAGATCTCAAGAAATATTGCTGGTTGAGAAATTGGGAACCGGTAGTTGTTGAGGTTTTTTATTTTTATTGAACCTTTATTTAACTAGGCAAGTCCGTTAAGAACACATTCTTATTTACAATGATTGCCTACTAGAAAGCAAAAGGCCTCTTGTGGGGACGTAGGCTGGGATTAAAATAAATAAAACAAATATAGGACAAAACACACATTACGACAAGAGAGACAACACTACATAAAGAGAGACCTACTCAATCACTTTTTATAGGTAATGTTTACAGGCCTCCTGGGCCGTATACAGCGTTCCTCAATGAGTTCCCTGAATTCCTATTGGACCTTGTAGTCATGGCAGATAACATTCACATTTTTGGTGACTTTAATATTCACATGGAAAAGTCCTCAGACCCACTCCAAAAGGCTTTCAGAGCCATCATCGACTCAGTGGGTTTTGTCCAACATGTCTCTGGACCTACTCACTGCAAGTCATACTCTGGACCTAGTTTTGTCCCGTAGAATAAATATTGTGAATCTTAATGTTTTTCCTCATAATCATGGACTATCGGACCACAATTTAATTACATTTGCAATCGCAACAAATAATCTGCTCAGACCCCAACCAAGGATCATCGAAAGCCATGCTATAAATTCTCAGACAACCCAAAGATTCCTAGATGCCCTTCCAGAATCCCTCCACCTACCCAAGGACGTTAGAGTACAACCATCGGTTAACCACCTAACTGAGGAACTTAATGTAACCTTTCGTAATACCCTAGATGCAGTCGCACCCCTAAAAACAAAAAACATTTGTCATAAGAAACTAGCTCCCTGGTGTACAGAAAATACCAGAGCCCTAAAGCAAGCTTCCAGAAAATTGGAAATCTTCCGATTAGCTTGGAAAGACAGTACCGTGCAGTATCGAAGAGCCCTCACTGCTGCTCAATCATCCTATATTTCCGACTTAATTGAGGAGAATAAGACCAATCCAAAATGTATTTTGATACTGTCGCAAAGCTAACTAAAAAGCAGCATTCCCCAAGAGAGGATGGCTTTCACGTCAGCAGTGATAAATTCATGAACTTCTTTGACGAAAAGATCATGATCATTATAAAGCAAATTACAGACTCCTCTTTAAATCTGCGTATTTCTCCAAAGCTCAGTTGTCCTGAGTCTGCACAACACTGTCAGGACCTAGGATCAAGGGAGACACTCAAGTTTTTTAATACTATATCTCTTGACACATTGATGAAAATAGTCATGGCCTCTAAACCTTCTAGCTGCATACTGGACCATATTCCAACTAAACTACTGAAAGATCTGCTTCCTGTGCTTGGCCTTCCTATGTAGAACATAATAAATGGCTCCCTATCCACTGGATGTTTACCAAACTCTCTAAAAGTGGAAGTAATAAAGCCTCTCTTGAAAAAGCCAAACCTTGACCCTGAAAATATAAAAAAACTATCGGCCTATATCAAATCTCCCATTCCTCTCAAAAATGTTAGAAAAAGCTGTTGCAAAAAAAGCAACTCACCACCTTCCTGAAGACAAAATATGTATACGAAATGCTTCAGTCTGGTTTTAGACCCCATCATAGCACTGAGACTTTACTCATGAAGGTGGTAAATTACCTTTTAATGGCGTCAGACCAAGGCTCTGCATCTGTCCTCATGCTCCTAGACCTTAGTGTTGCTTTTGATACCATCGATCACCACATTCTTTTGGAGAGATTGAAAACCCAAATTGGTCTACACGGACAAGTTCTGGCCTGGTTTAGGTCTTATCTGTCGGAAATATATCAGTTTGTCTCTGTGGATGGTTTGTCCTCTGACAAATAAACTGTAAATGTTGGTGTTCCTCAAGGTTCCGTTTTAGGACCACTATTGTTTTCACTATATATTTTACCTCTTGGTGATGTCATTCGGAAACATAATGTTAACTTTCACTGCTATGCGGACGATACACAGCTGTACATTTCGATGAAACA
Source organism: Salmo trutta (assembly GCF_901001165.1). Taxonomy (NCBI): domain Eukaryota; kingdom Metazoa; phylum Chordata; class Actinopteri; order Salmoniformes; family Salmonidae; genus Salmo; species Salmo trutta. The sequence continues at coordinate 35,344,652 of NC_042977.1, read as the reverse complement.
TGGTGAATCCCCAAAATTGCCCTCCCTGGAAGCCTGTGTTTCAGACATAAGGAAGTGGATGGAGGCAAATGTTTTACTTTTAAACTCGAACAAAACATAGATGCTAGTTCTAGGTCCCAAGAAACTAAGAGATCTTCTGTTGGATCTGACAATTAATCTTGATGGTTGTACAGTTGTCTCAAATAAAACTGTGAAGGACCTTGGCATTACTCTGGACCCTGATCTCTCTTTTGATGAACATATCAAGGCTGTTTCAAGGACAGCTTTTTTCCATCTACGGAACATTACAAAAATCAGAAACTTTCCGTCCAAAAATGATGCAGAAAAATTCATCTATGCTTTTGTCACTTCTTGATTAGACTGCTGCAATGCTCTACTTTCTGGCTACCTGGATAAAGCACTAAATAAACTTCAGTTAGTGCTAAACATGGTTGCTAGAATCTTGACTAGAACCAAAAAATTGGATCATATTACTCCTCTCATCTCTTCAGTAGGTCCTATGATTGAATGTAGTCTGGCTCAGGAGTGTGAAGGTGAACGGAAAGGCACTGGAGCAACAAACTGCCCTTGCTGTCTCTGCCTGGCCGGTTCCCCTCTCTCCACTGGGATTCTCTGCCTCTAACCCTATTACAGGGCCTGAGTCACTGGCTTACTGGTGCTCTTCCATGCCGTCCCTAGGAGGGGTGTGTAACTTGAGTGGGTTGAGTCACTGTGGTGATCTTCCCGTCTGGGTTGGCGCCTCCCTCGGGTTCGTGCCGTGGGGGAGATCTTCGTGGGCTATACTCGAGCTTGTCTCAGGGTAGTAAGTTGGTGGTTGAAGATATCCCTCTAGTGGTGTGGGGGCAGTGCTTTGGCAAAGTGGGTGGGGTTATATCCTGCCTGGTTGGCCCTGTCCAGGGGTATAGTCGGACGGGCCACAGAGTCTCCCGACTCCTCCTGTCTCAGCCTCCAGTAATTATGCTGTGATAGTTTGTGTCGTGGGGCTAGGGTCAGTCTGTTATATCTGGAGTATTTCTCCTGTCTTATACGGTGTTCTGTGTGAATTTAAGTATGCTCCCTCTAATTCTCACTCTCTCTTTCTCTTCTCTCTGAGGACTTGAGCCCTAGGACCATGCCTCAGGATGACCTGGCCTGATGACTCCTTGCTGTCCCTAGTCCACCTGGTCGTGCTGCTGATCCAGTTTCAACTGTTCTGCCTGCGGCTATGGAACCCTGACCTGTTCACCGGACGTGCTACCTTGTCCCGGACCTGCTGTTTTCGACTTTCTCTCTCTACCGCACCTGCTATCTCTAACTCTGAATGATCGGCTATGAAAAGCCAACTGACATTTACTCCTGAGGTGCTGACCTGTTGCACCCTCTACAACCACTGTGATTATTATTTTTGAACATCTTGGCCATGTACTGTTATAATCTCCACCCGGCACAGCCAGAAGAGGACTGGCCACTCCTCAGAGCCTGGTTCCTCTCAAGGCTTCTTCCTAGGTTCCTGCCTTTATAGGGAGTTTTTCCTAGCCACCATGGTTCTACATCTGCATTGCTTGCTGTTTGGGGTTTTAGGCTGAGTTTCTATATAGCACTTTGTGACATCGGCTAATGTAAAACGGGCTTTACAAATAGATTTGACCTAAGACAACAACATAGCATGGCATCAACACATGAAAACACAGCATGGTAGCAACACAACATCACAACAACATAGTAGCAACACAACACGGCAGCAGCACAACATTGTAGCAGTACAAAACATGGTACAAACATTATTGGGCACAGACAACAGCACAAAGGCCAAGAAGGTAGAGACAACAATACATCACGCAAAGCAGCCACAATTGTCAATAAGAGTGTCCATGATTGAGTCTTTGAATGATTATATAAACGAGAATTTGGTAGAAAGGTGGATTCTACATATAATTAATTCAGTACAACTCATTAGGATTCCAGCCAGCCCCATCCATTGACTGTAGTCAAAGATGTTCTAATCTGTGGCGGTTCCATTCTATCGTCACTGTGCCGTGGAGTTGTTTGGGTCAGCTGTATCCTAATTGCTGCATTCACAACAGCTAGAAAATGGGCACTCAGAAAACTCACGATTTTCAATGCGTTCACGACAACTGGGAAGTCGAGCTCCGCCTCCGAATGGGACAATATAGTTTTCAACGGTCATTCATCTCGGAATTCCATGTCAGAAACTCGGACATCTTTCTCGAGCTCTGACTTTCCGACCTGAAAATCATTGACGTCATGATTTGACCTCGTTTTTCCCGGGTTCCCAGTTGTCTTGAAAGCACCATTAATATGAACTTTATTGTTCCCAAGCAGGAAGACATTGCACCAACACAGGTCGACGTGTCAGGAAACACTCGGGAGAAGTAAATGGGCTAAAGAAGCAGTTGGGAGACCAGTCTGCGAAAAATAAGAGTTTTATATGTTCAGCGTCAATTTGACACATTCATATATAGTTATCATTGCTTTCCTGTGATGTTGACCAAATTTGAGACGAAGTCGGCCCGTGTGAAAGGTAACGTTACGTTAGCAGCCTGTTAGCTAGCTAACGATGTTACCCATGCAAAATGTTGTCATTTTTTTGTGGTAAATTGATAAGACCAAGTTATTGATACGATTAGCAATGTCATGTCACTTTTTTTTATTTTTATATCATTCATGACTTAACGTTAGCTGCTACCAAGGAAACCTATGCTATCTCAGCTAATGTTAACTAGCTAGCCAGCTAATGTTAGCAAGGTTTACTTAACAAGTTAGCTAGCCAGTCAACACCTTCAGTTCATACCTCCGCTAGTTTTCAATGTCATTCATGTGATCTGCATGTGTATCATTGATGATGGTTTACTTGATGAAACTTTTTCCATTCATTGGTGTCTAACTTACTAATGTTAGTAAGCCAACATTCTGAAACCATTTCTATTCCATAGGGCTGAGTTTCCACCCTAAACGGCCCTGGATCCTTGCTAGTCTTCACAATGGAGTCATACAGTTGTGGGACTATCGGATGTGCACACTGATTGACAAGTTCGATGAGCATGATGGTAAGAATGTGTTTTTCACATTTCTTAACATGAAAATGTAATTGATTTCGATTATTGATGATGATTGTGATTTTATTGTGAAGGACCTGTCAGAGGAATTGATTTCCACAAGCAACAGCCTCTGTTTGTGTCTGGAGGAGATGACTACAAAATCAAGGTTAGACATTCATACACCCTCACATTCTCCCTTGTACATGTTTTAATTGCAGAGAATACATTCTAAAACGTACTGGGAAAATGTGATAATGATGTCACTGCACTATTTACTATTTATCTCCCTTTACCAGGTGTGGAACTACAAGCTGCGGCGTTGCCTCTTCACTCTTCTTGGACATCTGGACTACATCCGCACCACCTTCTTCCATCATGTGAGTCCTTATTTTTTCACTCTCAAAATGGCTAGCCTACATCCATTCTGTTGTCACTTACATGAAGACCAACCTTTTAAATGTCATGTTTATCCCATAGTTTCATGTTCTTGCATAGAATTCCATATAGGCCTAATAATGCATTCTGAAACTCATTCCTTTCCTTTCTCCAGGAGTATCCATGGATTTTGAGTGCCTCAGATGACCAGACCATCCGTATCTGGAACTGGCAGTCCAGGACCTGTGTCTGGTAAGTCAGTGCCTGAGCCAAGTGTTGGCACCTCACTGAAACACTTGTGTCTATTGTTTTTCTAATTGTAATTTCTGTGTTTCTGTCCTGCAGTGTACTGACAGGGCATAATCACTATGTGATGTGTGCTCAGTTCCACCCCTCTGAGGACCTAGTGGTGTCGGCCAGCCTGGACCAGACCGTGCGTGTGTGGGATATCTCCGGTGAGGGCGTGGGGATGGGACTCAGGGTTGTGGGTGGGCAGTGAGGTTTGGGGATGGGGCTGGGTGGTATGGAGTGGAAGGCGGAGACACGTCCTTAACCCCTCCTTCCTCTCCTCCTTGTAGAGAATTAATCTCTGGGCTTTTTGCAGAAACACCTCTCCTTAGTTGAGATGGACAGTTGAATAGAGTGAAAATGCTAGTTTTAGAATAGGGAAAACTGATGAAGAGAGCCTAGTTATGAACAGAACTAAAGACCTTTCACTGAAGATTTGTAGAAGGGGTTAAAATGAGGTAAGAAAGGTAACACTAGATGTGAGAAATATGGAGAGCGAGAATATGGGAGAGGTGTTTCTGTGCTTCTGCATGTTTTAATATTTACTTTTCTTTGGTGTTTCTTGCCTGTCTTTCTGTCACACTTCTCATTCACTTACCCATTTTAGGTATCTAATTGTTCTACCTCATTCTCAACACACACTACACGTAATCCTGTCGCCAGGCTGTTGGCCATCACAATTGCACCCTTCAAATACCCCAAGTAAACTGTATTAGCCATCAGCTCTGTGCTACCACTCACTACTAACTGCTCTCATTGATGAGAAGAGCACATACCTCACAAACGTACTAATTAAGCACTAAGGCCCCAGTGGGTGTGGTATACAACCAATATACCACAGTAAAGGGTTCTTATGCGCAACGCGGAGTGCCTGAATACAGCCGTTAGCTGTGGTATATTGGCAATATACCACATACCCCAGAGGTGCCTTAATACTATTATAAACTGGTTACCAATGTAATTAGTGCAGTAAAAATAAATGTCTTGTCATATCTGTGGTATACGGTCTGGCTGACAGCTGTGGTATACTGTATCAATCAGCATTCAGGGCTCGAACCACCCAGTTTATAATAAGTAATAAACCTGCACGATATAATGCTCAATCTGCAGCGCACAATGTCTCCATGGCACAGTCAGTAATACTGTAAGTAGCCATAACATCCCTGCTTTGGATTACTTTGACTGGTAAATGATACGCTTGTTGGTCAGGAAGCATGCACTCTTGGCATGACAGAAACCTCACAGCAGCAGTAAGATGTTTTGTTTGTAGCAGTATCTAACCCAAGCATGGACTCAAACACTACTCACCCTCCTGACATTCAACGCCCCATCAGAGCACCTCTTTACAACCCCAACCACCACCTCCACCAGCCCATCGGTCAAATCCACCTCTTCCCACTTCCGCTTGTCACCTGTCCCCATGCTCCCTCAGGAAACATCCACACCTGCACATGGGTTCCTAGTGCAGTTCTCCTTCATGAATCCTCTTCTTGATCCTGTTGGGTTATCTGTTCACCACGTGATTTCTCTGGGCTGGAGACACTGACACACACTGTTCTCTCTAGATTAAGTGTGTGTTCTGACTCGAGTCCTGGGTGTCATCTCTTTTGTGATTTGATTAATTTAGGGCTGTCCCCGACTGGAAAAAGTCTTTCGACCAGTTGTGGTATTTTTAAATATGTGTTTTTCCAAATATAGACACCCTGTGTTTTAATAAAATCAACAAAATATGCATTGAGCTTGTCTGATGCGTTAAGCTCACTGTTCGCTAAAATAAGACACAAATGTCTCGACCATCCTCGTCCCACTCATACTGGCTTTCGCAGATTCTGTCGTTACACTCCTGAAGTTGCTGGTAATAGGCAACATGAGGAGTCTGCAAACTTTTTCGTGTAGAATGCCAATTTATCTTACCATTTCTACCGATCTGTGTGCCAGTTATGGTTTTCATATGCACATTTGTCTTTGTCATGTGGTTAGTCAAAATGCTATCCAAATCTAAATGACAAACATAAAAATAACTTCTAGTGCCAACTATGGAAAAATAGCCAAAAAAGCCAACAAACATTTCATGATAAAAATATCCGGATAAAAATAAATATCCTATAAATCACATTGGCTAGCGCGGCCTGTCTGCAATGAACTTGAAACATTATGTCAACATAACTTGGGTCCAGCCTGAAACTCCTTGCAGCATTGTATATCATATTCTGGGCCAGTTGTAGGCTATTTGTGCAAGGGATAAGAAGGAATCAGGTAGGCAATTTTATGACGTTTCTACTGGATCAGAGCATGACATCTTTCCCTTTCACGCTGAGTGGTTATCAAAAGGGAGAGAGCTGGGGGGGGATCAAATACATTGAGGAATTATTGTCATTCTCAAAGCTCCACAGCTCATTAGTGGTGGTGCATTAAGCCTATCAGAAATATTATCAGATCCCCAAATGGGCACATTATACACTGAAAACAAAACATGTAAACGCAACTTTTAAAGTGTTGGTCCCATATTTCATGAACTGAAATAAAAGATCCCAGAAATGTTGCATATGCACAAAAAGCTTATTTTCTCATTGTGCACAAATTTGTTTACATCCCTGTTTGTGACCATTTCTCCTTTACCAAGATAATCCATCCACCTGACAGGTGTGGCATATCAAGAAGATGATTAAACAGCATGATCATTACACAGGTGCACCTTGTGCTGGGGACAATTAAAGGCCACGTCCATATTATGGCAAGAACAGCTCAAATAAGCGAAGAGAAACAACAGTCCATCATTACTTTTAAGACATACCACCCTGCATCCCACTGCTGGCTTGCTTCTGAAGCTAAGCAGGGTTGGTCCTGGTCAGTCCCTGGAAGTGGTGTTGGAGGGCCAGTAGGAGGCAAGCTTTCCTCTGGTCTAAAAAATATCCCAATGCCCCAGGGCATTGTGTAGGGTGCCGTCTTTCGGAAGTTAAACGGGTGTCCTGACTCTCTGAGGTCATTAAAGATCCCATTGCACTTATCGTAAGAGTAGGGGTGTTAACCCCGGTGTCCTGGCTAAATTCCCAATCTGTCCCTCATACCATCACGGCCACCTAATCATCCCCAGTTTACAATTGGCTCATTCATCCCTCCTCTCCCCTGAAACTATTCCCCAGGTCGTTGCTGTAAATGAGAATGTGTTCAGTCAACTTACCTGGTAAAATAAAGGTAAAATAAAAAATAAACATGAAGGTCAGTCAATCCAGAAAATGTCAAGAACTTTGAAAGTTTCTTCAAATGCAATTGCAAAAACCATCACACTATGATGAAACAGGCTCTCATGAGGACTGCCACAGGGAAGGAAGACCCAGAGGTAACTCTGCCTCAGAGAACAAGTTCATTAGATTTACCAGCCTCGGAAATTGCAGCCCAAATAAATGCTTCACAGAGTTCAAGTAACGCAACACAGCTCAACATCAACTGTTCAGAAGAGACTGCGGAATCAGGTCTTCATGGTTGAATTGCTACAAAGAAACCACTCATAAAGGACACCAATAATAAGAGACTTGCTAGGGCCAAGAAACACGAGCAATGGACATTAGACCGGTGGAAATCTGTCCTTTGGTCTGATGAGGCCAAGTTTGGGATTTTTGGTTACAGTCTTTGTGAGACGCAGAGTAGGTGAACGGATGCTCTCTGCATGTGTGGTTCCCACCTTGAAGCATGGAGGTGGGGGTGCTTCATTTAGAATTCAAGGCACACTTAACCAGCATGGCTACCACAGCATTCTGCAGCAATACTCAGTCCCACTAAGCGCAAGCCAGGTGGGATGATCATTTGTTTTTCAACAGGACATTGACCCAAAACACACCTCCAGGCTATGTAAGGGCTATTTGACCAAGAAGGAGTGATGTCGTGCTGCATCAGATGACCTGGCCTCCACAATCACCTGACCTCAACCCTATTGAGATGGTTTGGGATGAGTTGGACCACAGAGTGAAGGAAAAGCAGCCAACAAGTGCTCAGCATATGTGGGAACTCCTTCAAGACTGTTGGAAAATAATTCCAGGTGAAGTGGGTTGAGAGAATGCCAAGAGTGTGCAAAGCTGTGGCTACTTTGAAGAATCTCAAATATAAAATATGTTTTGTTTAACACTTTTGGTTACTACATGATTCCATGTGTTTTTTTTTATAGTTTGGATGTCTTCGCTATTATTCTACAATATAGTAAAAATTAAATAAAAACCCTTGAATGAATATGTGCCAAACTTTTGACTGGTACTGTATTAATGGGGGAATTGACAGACAGTAGCAATCAATTCACACTATGAAGTTATGAAAAAATGTACGTGGCTCCGCAATGGCTTATTCGCGATGGATTAGTCTACCGCTCAACTTTACAGCCTACCGGTCAACCAACAGCCTATCGACCAGTCGAATAATTTGGGTCAGCCCTAGATTAACTGTAATCCAATGACAGGAGAACTGTGATGCTCTTTGTGTTAATCAACAATCAACTCAATGACTGTTTGATGTGCTGAATATGGTGATAGTGTTCCTCCTGTACTCGAGTTAGGACCACACCGAGAACACTGGTTGTGTCCCTGCTATTCAGCGTGTGTGTGTTTGTGTGTGTGTGTGTGTGTGTTTTCGGTAATTCAACAGCTACGTTTGTGTGTTAGTATGATCAGAGTTCCCTATCTTTGCCTCTTGTTGATGGTATCTATTTTAGAGTGTATTAACGTATCATGTTCTGTCTTCTTTCTCCCTGATCTGTATCTGGGTGCCCCTGTGTAACACATATGGATTCCCCTTGTCCGTGGTGCTTTGCATGTTGGTTCCAGGTCTGAGGAAGAAGAACCTCTCTCCCGGTGCCGTGGAAACTGATGTGCGAGGCATCTCTGGTGTTGATCTGTTCGGAGCATCCGATGCCGTTGTCAAACACGTGCTCGAGGTAAGAGTCTGTTTTGAGTCTCTCTGTAAGACATTGATGTCTATTGATGGTACTTTAGTTGTGCTTCAGAACTGCTATAGGCAAAGATCTATATAAGGAGAGTGTTGTGAGCATTGAGCAGATCACTGAAATGAATAGTAATGTTATTGGTATGCCCAGGAGTTTGTGCTTATTAAGAACAAGTCTGGGCCACATGAGGGCCAGTTGTGAGCCATGTGAGTTTCCCTCTCTCCCTGCAGGGTCACGATCGTGGGGTCAACTGGGCCGCCTTCCATCCCACCATGCCCCTCATCGTCTCAGGGGCTGACGACCGGCAGGTCAAGATCTGGAGGATGAACGGTAAGTAGAATGGGTCATACCATGAAATTAGGCCCTTTTGCGTCCCTTTGATATTTCAGGTAGGAATTGTGCACCAATATTGAATTTTAAAAGCCTGATATATTAAATGTAGTGCTCTTTACTATTGACCACATGGAAAATTCAAATCTTGCAATTCAATACATAATTTTTTTAATATGAATAAAGACTCGCTAAACTGCCAAAATTCTGTATTTTGACATGTCCCTCTGTGCACCCTCTATGACATAGGAACATTTTAACCACTTAATTAAACCTCTTTGGGCTAGCATCCCACCTCGACAACATCCGGTGAAATTGCACAGTGCGAAATAAAAAATACAAAAATCGTAATATTAAACATTCACGAAAATACAAGTGTTTTACATCGTTTTAAAAGCTTAACTTCTTGTTAATCCAACCGCGTTGTCAGATTTAAAAAATGCTTTACAGCGAAAGCATACCATGCGATTATCTAAGGACAGCTCCCCACATACACCAGCATTAAAAACATTTTTCAAACCAGCAGAGGCATCACAAAAATCAGAAATGGTGATAAAATAAATCACTTAGAAATGCTATTACTTCAATTTCTCAAACATATGCCTATTTTACACCATTTTAAAGACAAGACTCTCGTTAATCTAACCACACTGTCCGATTTCAAAAAGGCTTTACAACGAAAGCAAAACATTAGATTATGTCAGCAGAGTACCCAGCCAGAAATAATCAGACACCCATTTTTCAAGCTAGCATATAATGTCACAAAAACCAAAACCACAGCTAAATGCAGCACTAACCTTTGATGATCTTCATCAGATGACACACCTAGGACATTATGTTACACAATACATGCATGTTTTGTTCAATCAAGTTCATATTTATATCAAAAAACATATTTTTACATTAGCATGTGACTAGCATTCCCACCGAACACTTCCGGTGAATTTACTAAATTACTCACGATAAACGTTCACAAAAAACATAACAATTATTTTAAGAATTATAGATACAGAACTCCTTTATGCAATCGCTATGTCCGATTTTAAAATAGCTTTTCGGCGAAAGCACATTTTGCAATATTCTGAGTAGATTGCCCGGCATCACGGGCTAGCTATTTTGACACCCACCAAGTGTGTCACTCACCAAACTAAGATTTACTATAAGAAAAATTGGATTACCTTTGCTGTTCTTCATCAGAATGCACTCCCAGGACTTCTACTTCAATAACAAATGTAGGTTTGGTTCAAAATAATCCATAGTTATATCCAAATAGTGGCGTTTTGTTCGTGCGTTCAAGACACTATCCGAAGGGTAAAGAAAAGTGACGCACCCGACTCGTTTCGTGACAAAAAAATTCAAAATATTCCATTACCGTACTTCGAAGCATGTCAAACGCTGTTTAAAATCAATTTTTATGCGATTTTTCTCGTAAAAAAAGCGATAATATTCCGACCGGGAAACCCTGTTTTAGTTCAAAGACGAAAAAATAAAAACATGGTGTCGCCTCGTGCACGCGCCTCAGTCTCATTGTTCTCAGATCGACCACTATCCAAATGCGCTAATGTTTTTCAGCCATGGCCTGCAAAGCTACCATTCATCGTTCTGGCGCCTTCTGAGAGCCTATGGGAGCGTTAGAAAATGTCACGTTATGCCAGAGATCCCCTGTTTTGGTTAGAGATGATCAAGAAAGTCAGAGAGAGCGCTTCCTGTTTGGAATTTTCTCAGGTTTTGGCCTGCCAAATGAGTTCTGTTATACTCACAGACAGCATTCAAACAGTTTTAGAAACTTTAGGGTGTTTTCTATCCAAATCGAACAATTATATGCATATTCTAGTTACTGGGCAGGAGTAGTAACCAGATTAAATCGGGTACGTTTTTTATCCGGCCGTGCAAATACTGCCCCCTATCCCCAACAGGTTAAATACCGGAGATAAATAACGAAGTGCGTGCCCTCATTCACGTGCGCCATAAAACTAGAGTCCTAATGAGAGACACCTTGAAAAACTACAACTACTTGCTCATTTTTCAAAAAACAAGCCTGAAACCCTTTCTAGAGACTGTTGACATCTAGTGAAAGCCGTAGGAACTGCAATCTGGGAGATATTTATTTGTATATCCCCATATACAAGTATTGAAATGGCCTGTGATCTCAAAAAAAAAACAATCTGGATGGATTTTTCTTGGGTTTTCACCTGCCATATCAGTTCTGTTATACCCGCATACATTATTTTAACAGTTTTAGAAACTTCAGAGTGTTTTCTATCCAATGCTACCAATTATATGCATATCCGAGCTTCTGGGCCTGAGTAACAGGCAGTTTACTTTGGGCACGACATTCATCCGAATTTCCAAATACTGCCCCCAAGCCCTGAAGTTTTAACCCCAACATTTTTTCACCATCATTAACACCGTATCCATCCACAGTTTTTATGTGAGTAAAGTCATACCGTATAAAAAAACGAATCACGTCAGCTGCGATGGAAACAGGAAGTTTCTGTACAATATTTTTTTTTTATGCTGACAGAATTTGTTCGTTAGACATGGTGGGATCTTTTTGTGTCTGTAAAATGAATTATGCGAGAAAGGCGGTGGAAATATTGATACTAATCATCATACCGAAGAAAACTTGGAGTCACGATAATAAGGTGTGTGTGTGGTCCTCCCACTACGACTCGGGAAACCATTCAGTTCAGGCTTTGGTTCAGGAAACCGTTCAGGCTTTGGTTCAGGAAATCATTCAGTTCAGGCTTTGGTTCAGGAAACCATTCAGGCTTCAAATTAAATAAGTAATGGTGAAAGTGCACAGTAATGTTGATGTTCCTTTCCAAAAAATATCTCGGGTCTTATTCTGGTGACATGATGATTGATGTTTGGTAAATATTCTCACGCTTATACATAATAATCTCATGTTGACTATCCTACCCGCACCGTATCTGCGAGCTGTTGGCTAGTGCGCACGTGCGAAGGCTAGAGCAGTCATATTTGCGATTTAACGCAACAGTTTAAAATGCGATGGAAACATTGAACTTTAGAATTTTATTTGGTACTTGAAAACTTAAGCGGAAAAAATACGTTTTGTGTGCACCTCTTCATCACGCACCTATTTTTATCCGCATGAAGTCAGTTTGGTGAAAACACTACAACATTTCTTTATGCGGATTCTAGAATATTCGCATGAAACTGTCGCTAATTGAATGGAAACCTAGCTACTGTAAATACCAGAGTTATTTTGTTGCTTTGACAGTCATTTCATGCGAATTCATGCGAATTATTTATTTCATGGGATTCATTTTAAGGTAAAACGAGGTACAGGTTGTCTTTTTAAGGTCAACCCTGTTACATAACCTGAACTCTTGTTATAATAAGGTGAAACTATTCCTTTTTTAACAATAAAAAGAAACATTATACAGTATGATTTGACTATTAGATGTTCAATCAGGTGAGCTGATTCTACTCTTTTTGGACATTTTCTGTTTTGTGGTGGATTACTTGAGTGGGTCGAGCATAACACATAACCCTGTTACCCATAGATGGGCTAGAAATGTTTTAACAATTTCTTCTTTTTTTGTGACGCTTTCATTGAATTGTCCCTCGCTGTTGCACACAAGAAGTGTCCATTCACCCTGTTACTTTATTTGGCACTTAATAGGCACTTGCTATCGTCATTTTTATTATTTAACCTCTTGAGATGGGAAGACATGTTTTTTATTAAGTTGAACATGTGCTCTTTATGACAGAAGGGTAGGGTTATTTATTTTTTACACTGTCCAAAAAGGTACTCATTTCTTGGAACAACCCAGATAATGAAAAGTCTTGACTATGTACGTTTATGAACTGCAGATAAATGTTTTAAATAAAGGTACAGTGCTATTTAAAGAACATGCTTGGTTGCTGATTAGATTATTATTTTTTAAGAAATTCTCCTTAAGATCCTAGCAATTTTTTTACTTGATTGTCTTACTTTCTCCCCTTCCCCAGAGTCCAAGGCGTGGGAACTGGACACCTGCAGGGGCCACTACAACAATGTGTCCTGTGCTGTCTTCCACCCCCGCCAGGAGCTCATCCTCTCCAACTCTGAGGACAAGAGTATCCGTGTGTGGGACATGTCCAAAAGGACCGGTGTCCAGACCTTCCGCAGGGACCACGACCGTTTCTGGGTGCTGGGGGCTCACCCCAACCTCAATCTATTTGCTGCTGGTGAGTGACTTACACATAATGATAACATTATGGTGCTTTTTAATGTGCTCAAAGTAGATTACATTGTAAGGCGGTTGGAGCTCATAGTCTTGAATCTTGACCCACCTCATATGCAGATAGATAAACGCACTGAATATTGCTGCACTTCATTTCACTGTCTTTCAGTGACCGTGTGTTGGAGGCATTTGTTAATTAGAAGTGGAGTGTGTAACCAGGCTGTTTGTCCTCCAGGTCATGACAGTGGTATGCTGGTGTTTAAGCTGGAGCGTGAGCGTCCGGCCTATGCTGTGTACGGCAACATGCTCTACTATGTCAAGGACCGCTTCCTGCGCCAGCTCGACTTCAACAGCAGCAAGGACACCGCTGTCATGCAGCTGCGCAGGTGTGTGTGCATATGCATGCTCATATAATACTGCAAAGTCTTTATTGTCCTGAAACTGAGTTCTGAAGGATGAGTGACTGCTTGCCATTTTGTAAAAGAATGCAAGAGGTCAGCTGGTTTTGTCATTATGTGGAATCTAACCACGTTCTGTTTTTCTACTAGTGGGTCAAAGTTCCCAGTGTTCAGCATGTCTTACAACCCTGCAGAGAATGCTGTCCTGCTCTGCACTGTGAGTCTCGCTCTTAAAAAGAAGTGCATACACATAATAGGTTATACAGTACAGTCGTGGCCAAAAGTTTTGAATGACACAAATATTAATTTTCACAAAGTCTGCTGCCTCAGTTTGTATGATGTACATTTGCATATACTCCAGAATGTTATGAAGAGTGATCAGATGAATTGCAATTAATTGCAAAGTCCCTCTGCCATGCAAATGAACTGAATCCCCAAAAAACATTTCCACTACATTTCAGCCCTGCCACAAAAGGACCAGCTGACATCATGTCAGTGATTCTCTCGTTAACACAAGTGTGAGTGTTGACAAGGACAAGGCTGGAGATCACTCTGTCATGCTGATTGAGTTCGAATAACAGACTAGAAGCTTAAAAAGGAGGGTAGTGCTTGGAATCATTGTTCTTCCTCTGTCAAACATGGTTACCTGCAAGGAAACATGTGCCGTCATCATTGCTTTGCACAAAAAGGGCTTCACAGGCAAGGATATTGCTGCCAGTAAGATTGCACCTAAATCAACCATTTATCGGATCATCAAGAACTTCAAGGAGAGCGGTTCAATTGTTGTGAAGAAGACTTCAGGGCGCCCAAGAAAGTCCAGCAAGCGCCATGACCTTATCCTAAAGTTGATTCAGCTGCAGGATCAGGGCACCACCAGTACAGAGCTTGCTCAGGAATGGCAGCAGGCAGGTGTGAGTGCATCTGCACGCACAATGAGGCGAAGACTTTTGGAGGATGGCCTGGTGTCAAGAAGGGCAGCAAAGAAGCCACTTCTCTCCAGGAAAAACATCAGGGACAGACTGATATTCTGCAAAAGGTACAGGGATTGGACTGCTGAGGACTGGGGTAAAGTCATTTTCTCTGAATCCCCTTTCCGATTGTTTGGGGCATCCGGAAAAAAGCTTGTCCGGAGAAGACAAGGTGAGCGCTACCATCAGTCTGGTGTCATGCCAACAGTAAAGCATCCTGAGACCATTCATGTGTGGTGTTGCTTCTCAGCCAAGGGAGTGGGCTCACTCACAATTTTGCCTAAGAACACAGCCATGAATAAAGAATGGTACCAACACATCCTCTGAGAGCAACTTCTCCCAACCATCCAGGAACAATTTTGTGACGAACAATGCCTTTTCCAGCATGATGGAGCACCTTGCCATAAGGCAAAAGTGATAACTAAGTGGCTCGGGGAACAAAACATTGATATTTTGGGTCCATAGCCAGGAAACTCCCCAGACCTTAATCCCATTGAGAACTTGTGGTCAATCCTCAAGAGGCGGGTAGACAAACAAAAACCCACAAATTCTGACAAACTCCACGCATTGATTATGCAAGAATGGGCTTCCATCAGTCAGGATGTGGCCCAGAAGTTAATTGACAGCATGCCAGGGCGGATTACAGAGGTCTTGAAAAAGAAGGGTCAACACTGCAAATATTGACACTCTGCATCAACTTCATGTAATTGTCAATAAAAGCCTTTGACACTTATGAAATGCTTGTAATTATACTTCAGTATTCCATAGTAACATCTGCCAAAAATATCTAAAGACACTGAAGCAGCAAACTTTGTGGAAATTAATATTTGTGTCATTCTCAAAACTTTTGGCCACGACCTGTACACACACACACTCAATTTAGACACGGTTTCTTTAGTTGTTGAAAATGTAATGCCGTGTCTCTTGCTCTTGCAGAGGGCAACCAACCTGGAGAACAGCACCTATGACCTGTATGCCATTCCCAAAGAGAGCGACTCTCAGAACCCAGATGGTAAAGCTGCACCGTTATTCTCTCGTATAGTGAGACAGCATCTTTGAAGTGTTAATGTAATTCCAGTTTCATATCCTGTTTTTTAGATTATGAAAACCCACTAAACCCATGTTCATTCTTTCTCCACCTCCTCAGCTCCTGAGGGGAAGAGGTCCTCTGGTCTGACCGCAGTCTGGGTCGCAAGGAACAGGTTTGCTGTTCTGGACCGCATGCATTCTGTAAGTGTGTGTGCACATTATTAAATTGTATTTGTAATTTCTGGGCCAATGGCTGTAGTTATTCTAAATATGGGTATGGTACATTTGAGTGGTCAGAGGATGACTATAATAATGATGGTGAACCCTGCTCTCCCTCCAGCTGCTGATCAAGAACCTGAAGAATGAGATTGTGAAGAAGGTGCAGGTGCCCAGCTGTGAGGAGATCTTTTACGCCGGGACAGGCTCCTTGCTGCTGCGTGACGCAGATGGGGTCACCCTCTTCGACGTGCAGCAGAAGCGCTCGCTGGCCACCGTGAAAATTGCCAAGGTCAAGTATGTGGTGTGGAGTGCTGATACCAGCCACGTGGCCCTGCTGGCTAAACACGGTACGTACTGTACACACTCTAAACACACTCAGATCTATATCAGGATTACACTCTTCTGTCCTCTACTTTCTCTACAGCTTGGCTGTCAAGGTTTTGGGCCCTCTTGCTGTTTTTAAACTTATCACGATTCACTCTCTATAGCTGTTGTCAACAATGTATCCTATATTTACACCCTTTTTAGCTTTTCCCTCGCTCTCTAGTACCCCAGATTTACCTGCTATTAAATCTGTTGATAAATCTCTGCTTTCCTCTGCAGCCATTATGATCTGCAACAGGAAGCTGGAGAGTCTGTGCAACATCCATGAGAACATCCGTGTGAAGAGTGGAGCCTGGGACGAGAGTGGTGTTTTCATTTACACCACATCTAACCACATCAAATACGCCCTCACCTCAGGGTAATGCACAAGACGCCACTAACGCACACTTTATTCAGAGTATATTCGAAGTACAGTATATTGATTCATTCCCTTCCTAGTCCTTTGTGAACATACTGGATTATGAAAGCTGTTTACTCCTTCAGTGATGCGTTTCAGAGACGAGAGGAGTTCCAACTTTTCTAATCACACTCTACTCTTGTCTGTAGTGATCATGGTATCATCCGGACTCTGGACCTGCCCATCTACGTGACCCGGGTCAGAGGCAACAGCGTCTACTGTCTTGACCGTGAGTGCAGGCCCCGTGTGCTGACCATCGACCCCACGGAGTACCGCTTCAAACTGGCCCTGGTCAACCGCAAATATGAAGAGGTGAGAACGATGCAATTCAGTGCTCCTATCTCTGAGTTAACATGGTCATCTCTTTTTCTTTTAGACTGACTTTGTGACCCCTGACCTTTGTCTCCTCCAGGTTCTGCACATGGTGCGTAACGCCAAGCTGGTTGGCCAGTCCATCATCTCCTACCTGCAGAAGAAGGGTTACCCTGAGGTAGCCCTGCACTTTGTCAAGGATGAGAAGACCCGCTTCAGTTTGGCTCTGGAGTGTGGCAACATTGAAGTGAGTTTGAGACCCCATGTTTCATTAGGAATCTCTTGAGATCATCTGTGAAACACTGTGTGATGTAATTTTTCCTTTGTGTCTGTAGGTGGCGCTGGAGGCTGCCAAGGCTCTGGATGAGAGGGGCTGCTGGGAGCGGCTGGGCGAGGCTGCGCTGCTGCAGGGTCACCACCAGGTTGTGGAGATGTGCTATCAGAGGACCAAGAACTTCGACAAGCTCACCTTCCTCTACCTCATCACTGGTAACCTTGCCAAGCTCCGCAAGATGATGAAGATCGGTAAGAGATTATTATTTTTTTGTCTTTTGTTTGACTGACGGTGTGTTTCTGAGTTGTATGACTGACGTCTGTGTGGTGTTGCAGCTGAGATCAGGAAGGACATGAGTGGACACTACCAGGGTGCTCTGTATCTGGGGGACGTCAGCGAGAGAGTTCGCATCCTGAAGAACTGCGGCCAGAGTGAGTCCCCCTTAATTCACACACACCTCAATCGCTCTCCCACTCCCTCGACATTTCTGACACAAGACTCTTGTTTCTGGTGCTTTTGGTCTAAATTGCTTGTCTGTAACTCTGATCTCTCTGTGGCTGTCTTCCAAATGTAGAGTCACTGGCATATCTGACTGCTGCTACCCACGGGATGGACGAAGAGGCAGAAGCCCTGAAAGAGACATTTGACCTGGAGAAGGAGACTGTCCCTGAGGTGGACCTCAATGCCCAGCTGCTGCAGCCACCACCTCCTATCAACCCCCTGGATACCAACTGGCCCCTGCTTACTGTGTCCAAGGGCTTCTTCGAGGGAGCCATTGCAGCCAAAGGTGAGTGAGTCCCCAGCCCTGACACTCCATGCACTCATTTGAGTTTAGATGTAATGTTGTAATGGTGATGTAATGTGCCATGTCAGCATGGCGTGTATTGAGTTGAAAATGTTTTTACGTGTATGTTGGAGTGGAAAGTGCTCAGAATATTTGTTGCGTAGAGATGTTTAATCTGTTTTTGTGTGTGATTCAGGGAAGGCTGGTCAGATGGCTGCAGACATGGATGTTGATACCCCAGGAGGAGAGGGCTGGGGAGAGGACGCAGAGCTTCAGCTGGATGAGGGTGAGTCAGTCAGTCAAAGTAGAGACATCTGATGGACCCTGCCTGTTACCCCATCTCTTCCTATGTTCATCTCATTTCTCTGCTCTGTTTCCATCAGATGGCTTCATGGATGCCCAGGATGCATTAGGAGAGGAAGGAGGTGCAGCGAAGGAGGAAGGTGGAGGTTGGGAGGTGGAGGAAGATCTGGACCTTCCTCCAGAGCTGGTGAGATGATTATCTTCTTTGACATCAGTTCTGTCTTGACAATTTGGCTTAAGGAATGCAAATCGTAGCAGGAATGATGACGTCAGTTTGAGAACGTTTATTTTCTCTACCACTAGGAGTTGTCAGCTGGCGCTGGAGGAGGGGCTGAAGATGGTTTCTTTGTCCCACCCACTAAGGGCATGAGCCCCACCCAGCTGTGGTGCAACAACTCCCAGCTCCCTGTGGACCACGTTCTGGCTGGCTCATTTGAGACCGCCATGAGGGTAAGCTCACACACACACACACACACACACTTTATACAGGTTTATACTTTGTACTAAAGTCTCTCTCTTCCTCTACTTTTCAGTTGCTCCATGACCAGGTTGGGGTGGTGCAGTTTGGGCCCTATAAGCAGCTGTTCATGCAGACTCTGTCCCGCGGGCGGACCTGCTACCTGGGCCTGCCTTCTCTACCCTGCCTGCGTGGTAACCCCCAGAGGAACTGGAAAGAGTGTGGGACCAAGCAAGGGCTGCCTGCCGTGGGTCTTCGTCTTTCTGACCTCATCGCCCGCCTGCAGCAGTGCTACCAGCTCACCACTGCCGGCCGCTTCGAGGAGGCCGTTGAACGCTTCCGCGCCATCCTGCTGTCTGTGCCACTCCTGGTGGTCGACAACAAGCAGGAGATCGCAGAGGTATGCAGACTTGTTTTAGAGTAAAATGATTTTATTGTGGTCAATGTTATTTACTGCGGTTAATCAAGTGTGGGCCGGATGGTAGTTGGTGGTGGTTACCTGATGAGGTTACTGTCTCTCTTAGGCTCAGCAGCTGATCACAATCTGCAGAGAATACATTGTTGGCCTCACCATGGAAACAGAAAGGAAGAAGTTGCCTAAAGACACATTGGACCAGCAGAAGAGGCTGTGTGAGGTATTGTCATTGTTTCTCTACTTCCCATCTCAACCGTTAAGTCCATAATCATAAGAGTTTACTACCCAGTAGTCTTTTAATTATTGTATTTGATTGTTATTTTCAGATGGCAGCTTACTTCACCCACTGCAGTCTCCAGCCAGTCCACATGGTCCTGGTCTTACGTACGGCACTAAATCTGTTCTTCAAACTGAAGAACTTCAAGACAGCTGCCAGTTTTGCCCGTCGCCTGCTTGAACTAGGGCCCAAACCAGAGGTGGCACAGCAGGTAACAATCTAACTTGTTTGTCTGTATGTAAATGTAATTATTTCCATATTGTACCTTTTACCCTCTCTATCGCTGTCTTTTAGACACGCAAGATCTTGGCAGCATGCGAGAAGACACTGACAGATGCTCACCAGCTGAACTACGACCCCCACAATCCATTTGACCTGTGCGCTGCCTCCTACACGCCCCTATACCGTGGACGCCCCGTGGAGAAGTGCCCTCTGTCTGGGGCCTGCTACTGCCCCCCCTACAAAGGCCAGGTCTGCAGGGTCACACAGGTCAGTCAAGAGAACTTCTGTACTGTGTTATGTACACAAAGCCCCTCCTATTTAGAAGTGTCCCGCTTTTATGTAAATGTTGTATTGATTGCTTTGTCAGTCTTAAAACAGAGTTTAGACATCGCCTTCCCAGTGATATCTCTGACCCTTTAACCTTATTTCCAAGGTGACGGAGATCGGAAAAGATGTGATTGGTCTGCGTGTCAGCCCCCTGCAGTTCCGTTAGAGGACACGAAGAGGACCAGGGAAGAACGGCGTTGATCCGTTCAGAGAAACACATCCACACTTTATTCTATATATACAGTTTTTCTCACTAGGGTTGGAGAGAACAAAACATGCTTGATAGGATGACGTGATTTATTGGTGAGAGAATTCTTGATATTAAGCATTTACATTTTTCAGACTGTCTGCTTCACTTTTCCTGTAATGCTGTACTTGTGAGTGCCATGTCATCTCTGCTCCAACGATTGAGAATTGTGGTTTTATTAGAACCCTACTAGCCATCCCTGTTGGTCTCTTTCTGACTTGTATACACCATCAAATGTAAATCACTGCTTTGTGTAACTCGTTAAATAAAATTGTGTGCACCATTCTTTAATTCCACATGTATCATTCTAGCTTGTTTTAAGTCCTAGTTTTCAAAGTTGACACCCCAAAGATTTGACAGCTCTGGATCAGTCATGTCCTGCAAATGTTGCAAGTACAGCGCGAAAGGGCCAAGTTGGTACAAATAAAAGTTGTCCTTGATCTGAGATAAATTAAATGTTATTCCATTTTTTTCCCAGAGTACAGGTTTAATCATTAACTCTACTCATGTAGGAATAAATGCCATTGTAACATTTTGACAAACCATCTTGCAGTTTGCTTTTGAACACGGAAGTTTGTTCTAAATTTCCTTCAAAACAAACTTCCTTTAGATTTTCTAAAGTGCCTGTCCTATATCTGAGATGTCAAAGATCAGGGAACTTTTAACATGTATTTAGCCCCTTAGTTTAGTGCCTATCTCCATGTACTTCCATTCAGGAGACACGTGTGTGTGTGTGTGTCCTAGAGCAAAACAGAATGAAGGTTGTGAGCTATATGGATCACTCCAAGATATTGGTATCACTCCGCGGTGGAGGGATACATCTGAGGTGAGGATTTACAGATTCACTCTCGTGTACACCTGTGTCACGGCTGGGGTCTGCCCCTATATATAGACCCCATGTCCGCGACACGTTCTCTACATAATTTGAGGCGCCTCTAGCACCGTAGATGATTGGAGTGATCCATATAGCTCACATAACCGAGGTTTCACTATATTGGATCACTCCAATATAATCAGGATACCCGTACCAGATTTAGTCGGTACTAGAGGGACCTGGCCCGCCAGAGGCGGTTAATGTGGAAGGGAGGTCCCGGTACAGTCCCCGGAAGGGGAGGCAATGCCCAGTACCGCTGAACTAACTGCAGAGGGAGGTGCCACATTACCCAATAGTACCTAGCAAAAGGTGCAAGAGGAAGCCCAGCTGGCTGTAGCACAGATATCAGTGAGGGGCACTCCTCTCAATAGAGCCCAGGACACAGCCACACCTCATTGAATGTGCCACCACAGATCCCAGCACTGGCCTGCCAGCCAAGCGGTATGCTATCATAATCGTGTCCACGATCCAGTGAGAGGCTCTGCTTGATAGAGTCCTGGGGGCTGGGCTCTCACCATAGACAAAATGCTGGTCTGTTGTTCTCACTGACCGTGTCTGCTCCACATAGGCAGCCAGTGCCCACACAGGGCACAGCATGACGGAGGGAGGCCCAGACTCCCCCGCCACTGCCGGGGTGGGTCGTAAGCAGACAGGATAAAAGGGATGTTCACATGCCTGTCTGACAGAACCTTCGGGAGGAATGAAGGGTTGGGGCGGAGAGATGTACTCCTCCCCCGGGGTCCATCCTGTAGCACTCAGAACTTACCGAAAAAGCACGGAGCTCACCCACCCCTCTTCATGGAAGTAATGCTACCAAGAAAACCACCTTCATAGAGAGGTGTTGGGAGGAAGGCGGCTTTTCCAAAGCTGCCAAGACCATATCCAGATCCCAGCTTGTCATTGAGCGGGTCTGAGCTGGACGCAGGTGACAAACCCCCTTCATAAACCTGGAGACCAAGGGATGGCGCCCCACAGGCCTGTCCATCCACCCCACATGGCAGGCAGATAGAGCGGCCAAATACCCTCAATGCAGAGGCTGCCAAGCCCTCATCCAAGCGAAACTGCAGATATTGGAGGACATACTGCACCCTGCATGACTCGGGAACAACCTCAATACCAGTGAACCAAGAGCAGAACAACCGCCAGCGCCACTGATATGCCACGGTTGTAGCTGGTCACCTTGCGCTCTGCATGGTGTTCCTTACGCCCTCCTGTAGTCCTAACATGGACCATTGGTGCCGTGCAGAGGACAAGCCCACAGTCTGAGGCGGTGCGGTCTCGGATACCACAGTGTTCCCCCGGCCTGAAACAGCAGGTTGGGTCTCGGGCATTTACCAAGGTGTCCCAGACAACAGGGACAGGAGAAGGCTGAACCAGGGTCGTCTAGGCCAGTATGGGGACACCAGCAGCAGATGATGCTCCGCCATCCTGGTCCTGTCCAGCACAGCCTGGATCAGGGGGAAAGGGGGGGAATGCGTAAGCTCCTGGCCAATTGTGAGTCAGAGCATCCATGCCCAGAGTCCCTGGTGGCTCCGACATGGAGTACCACAGGGGGCAGTGTGCATTGCCCAGGGAGGCAAACAGGTCCATCTGCACCCTCCCTAACTTGTTCCACAGGATGTAGGCTCCAGTCCCAAGGTGGCTGGCCCTCCCTCGAGAGCATATCCGCTGCCACATTCAGGATGTCAGGTACGTGCGCTGCCCGTAGAGACGCTAGACGTTCCTGAACCCAGAGAAGGAGCTTGCGTGCTATAAGACCGTAGTGCCAGCAGTACAGCTCAGAGCTCTAGTGTATTGATGTGCCTGCCGCTCTAAGGTGGTAGACAACAGCCGCTGGCCGACCTGCCCTTGGTCACACCCCCCAGCCGTTCTGGGAGGCGTCTGTGCTGACCAGCTCCCGGCGGCACATCCTCAGCATCTCCACCCCACCTGAGAGAAAGAAGCGACAGCGCCACCTAAAAAATGTCCTAAGGCCCTGTGTGGTCACACGCAGGTGACGGTGGTGCTTCGGGTGCAGCCGGTGGGAGTTGAACCACCGTTGAAGAGGCCAGAGATGGAGCAGGCCTAGGAGAATCAGCAATGAGGCCGCTGTCCGCAAGCCCAACAGGCGTTGGCAGGTCGATGCAAGATGAGATCGCCTGAACCCTTCCGATGGGCAGGCGTGCTCTCATGCGGACCGAGTCCAGTTCCATGCCAATGAAGGCAACCCTTTTGTAATTTACAGTAATGCCCAGCCCGCCGATGTGGGTCAGGAGCATGTCTCTGTCTGAGAGGACCTGGGTCCTGGTTGGGGCACAAATCAGCCAATCATCCAGGTAATTGAGGATCATCAATCCTTGGGACTTGAGAGGTGCCAGGACAGCATCCATGCACTTTGTGAAACTGCGGAGTGCCAAGGAGAGCCCGAAGGGAAGAACCATGAATTCGTAAGCCGTCCCTTTGAAAGTGAATCGAAGGTACTGCCAATGAGCTGGGTGAACAGGAACAAGGAAGTACGCATCCCTCAGGTCCAGCGTCACAAACCACTGGTCCCTGGACAAGGCCTGCAACACCCAGCTGGGGACAGCATATGGAACCTCAGTACCTTCAAGTACTCATTGAGGTTGTGGAGGTCCAGAATCGGTAAAAATCCTCAGTCTCTTTTTGGGACCACAAAATAAGTGGAGTAGAACCCACCTAGCCGTTATGATACCGTGGTGACACGAAGGCCCCTGAAGGACGGGGGCCGGCACCGGAATTGGAGTTGGTAACCCTTGAGCATTGTGGAAAACACCCAGGGGGACTCCACACCCTCCTCCCACTTTGAGACCGGGAGAAGCAGCCGGTGAAGGGTATGTCAGGGGTCCTGCCGGGTCCTGCCTCTCCTCTGGCGCCCCGAGCGCCTGGGTCTCCCAGGCACGTCCCTATAGCGGTGACGGTTGACACCACCACACCTGTCACAAAGGGAAGCCGTAAGCTCAGCCGTAAGCTCAGCCGTAAGCTCAGCCGTAAGCTCAGTCAAGCCAACAAGGCCACGGAGCAGGGGTCCGACGCCCTGGGAGAGTTTGTCGTGACCCGCTTGGAGGAATAGGGTCCCGGTGAGGGATAAATTACCCAGTACCTCTGCAAACACAGGGGACGACACCTACGAGAAAAACAAGCAGACGAAAAAAAACAGCAAACAGGTAATGGATTTGATTTATTTGTTTTACGCCAACTGCAATATTACTTAGCTGGTTTAATATCCAAGCAGTAAAAACAGCACCATATGGAGTAACTCCATTAAGGAACTCCAAAGTTAATATCTCTACAAGCCCAACACAATACTTTTACACTCTGCAGGGGAAAGAACAAGAAAAAAACCTATGGCCTGTGAGCAGCATGTTAAAGCAATTCACAGCACAGACATAGAACAAGCCAGTCGGCAAGTTGTGTAAAGTAAATTACAGTTTGTGGCTGCAAGAGCCACCATAATAATGGATGCACACGGCGTCGTAGTGTAACGCTAACGAAAAACAATTACAACAAACCAGGGGCGGAAGACACAGATCAATAGTGCGCTGCGAGTGGAGCACTCAAGAGGAGGGTCTAGCTGCTCCAGGCTGCAAACAGCCAGTGAGTATAGTTCCACGCAAGATATTACACTTACCAGTGACTTACCAAGCGAACTTCAGAAAGTTTGTACCTCAAACCATATGAACGTCCGCCGAGAAAATCAAAGAGAACGTGTGTGAGCCAATAGACAATGGGCCTGATCGGACAGCTCAGAGCTTCTGCTCTTGTCCGTAAAAACAAATGGATTGGTGGAAGAGGCAGGGCAGGCCATGAGCAAGGAAGGAGGGTGTGGTCAAGCAAGGCATCCCTGGAGTCTAAATGCACTAAGGTTTTATCAGAACAGGCATAGATTAGATTTTCCTTTCCGACATGAGTTTATTGTGTTTAAAACCAACTTTATTAAAATTACATCTTACAGCTGTGGGGAGGGAGGGGGGGCTAAGGAATGCATCCACATATATACACACACTTGTTATATACACACATTTTTCGTACTTTTGTATTTTGTAAAAATAATACAATATTATGCTTATGGAAAATAAACTATGTGTAATTAAAGTCAGTCTTGCATGATTATGTTTATTTTTTATGTCAGTTTCAACATGATGGACATCGGTGTGTCTGTGGTCCATTTGGCCTGTCCCACAGCTTCCTTCAATGATGGATTTATGTGTGGCTCTGTTGATGAACTTCTGTGTTGTGGCTATGGGGTCTATATATAGGGGCGGACCCCAGCCATGACACAGGTGTACAAGGGAGTGAATCTGTAAATCCTCATCTCGGATGTATCCCTCCGCCACGCAGTGATTCCAATATATTGGAGTGATCCAATATAGTGAAACATAACAGCATTGTATTCGTGCTAGTAATCTTTCAATCGAGTAGGCTACAGATGTTTTTTGTGAGAAAACACCGTTCTAGCTCTGAAGGTCGATATCAGCTGATGCGGTGGATTGAGAAGCATCCCATCCCCAAAAAACACATCTCTACCTAAAACAGACAGATTTTGATGAGGATTGTTTTATGTTAGATTTAAGGAATAAGGCCAGATGAAGTGTGGTGTATGGCCAATATACCACAGCTAAGGGCTGTTGTTATGCGCAACGCCAAGTGCCTGGACACAGTCGTTAGCCATGGTATATTGGACATATCACAACCCCCCGAGGCGCCTTATCGCTATTATAACCTGGTTACCAACGTAATTAGATCAGTAAAACATTTTTGTCATACCCGGCTTTCAGCCAGTCAGCATTCAGGACTCGAACCACACAGTTTATAATTCCTATTAACCCATGATTTTTTTATGGTAAAATTATGGGCACATTAGTAGTAATGAGAAAGCGACAGACTATAGACGAAAGTCGAGGGAGCTGCATCTGCGACAGCTGAAAGTCAGACACAATTTCAGAAAGAAAACGACATGTAGAAATATGTTTGACCATTTATTAAGCAATGAATAATGAAAGTCGACATAGGCTCTGCTCCCTCAAAATAGAATACAGGCACTGAGCGCAATCCCCTCACAGGAACACAGAACCTAAACACGTGGAGGCTGGTGCAAATGTATTAAAAATAAACAGAAATTACATTTACTTAAGTATTCAGACCCTTTACTCGGTACTTTGTTGAAGCACCTTTGGCAGCGATTACGGCCTCAAGTCTTCTTGGGTAGGAAGCTACAAGCTTGGCACACCTTTATTTGGAGATACTCCCAATCTTTATCAAATGTATTTATATAGCCCTTCTTACATCAGCTGATATCACAAAGTGCTGTACAGAAACCCAGCCTAAAACCCCAAACAGCAAGCAATGCAGGTGTAGAAGCACAGTGGCTAGGAAAAACTCCCTAGAAAGGCCAAAACCTAGGAAGAAATCTAGAGAGGAACCAGGCTATGAGGGGTGGCCAGTCCTCTTCTGGCTGTGCCGGGTGGAGATTATAACAGCACATGGCCTAGATGTTCAAATGTTCATAAATGACCAGCATTGTCAAATAATAATAATCATAGTAGTTGTCGAGGGTGCAACAAGTCAGTAACACAAGAGTAAGTGTCAGTTGGCTTTTTCATAGCCGATCTTTGAGAGTATCTCTACCGCTCCTGCTGTCTCTAGAGAGTTGAAAACAGCAGGTCTGGGACAGGTAGCATGTCCGGTGAATAGGTCAGGGTTCCAGCAGGTCTGGGACAACAGGTCTGGGACAGGTAGCACGTCCGGTGAACAGGTCAGGGTTCCATAGCTGCAGACAGAACAGTTGGAACTGGAGCAGCAGCACGGCCAGGTGAACTGGGGACAGCAAGGAGTCATCAAGCCAGGTAGTCCTGAGGCATGGTCCTAGGGCTCAGGTCCTCCGAGAGAGAGAAAGAAAGAAAGAGAAAGAGAGAATTCGAGAGAGCATATTTCAATTCACACAGGACACCGGAAAAGACAAGAGAAATACTCCAGATGTGACAGACTGACCCTAGCCCCCCGACACATAAACTACTGCAGCATAAATACTGGAGGCTGAGACAGGAGGGGTCAGGAGACACTGTGGCCCCATCCGATGAAACCCCCGGACAGGCCAAACAGGTAGGATATAACCCCACCCACTTTGCCAAAGCACAGCCTCCACACCACTGTGCAGATCCTCTCAAGCTCTGTCAGGTTGGATGGGGAACTTCGCTTCACAGCCATTTTCAGGTCTCTCCAGAGATGTATGATTGTGTTCAAGTCCGGGCCACTCAAGGACATTCATAAACTTGCCCTGAAGCCACTCCTGCATGGTCTTGGCTGTGTGCTTAGGGTCATTGTCTTGTTGGATGGTAAACCTTCACCCCAGTCTGAGATCCTGAGCGCTCTAGAGCAGGTTTTCATCAAGGATCTCTCGTTACTTTGTGCTGTTCAATTTTCCCTCGATCCTGACTAGTCTCCCAGTCCCTGTAACCTATTAAAAAAATTACAAATAGTTTATACAAAACGTATTGCATTTGGTGGTCATCCCCCAAATTTGACCATTTAAAGCCTTGATAGTTGCATCCTTCCTCAGGGAATGGTCGATAGTTGACAACATGGTGGCAGGTATTTTGATCTGCTGCTCTAGAGTTCCAGCAGACTCACCTGGGAAAAGAGAGATGAACACATTCGTTTTTATAAAAGTCTAGGAGACTTTTAGTGGGGGAGAGCACATGAGTTTGAGTGAGTACAGTAAATCCAATCCAACCAGTGGCCCTGGATAATATGCTATATGTCATCACACAGACAGACAGCCATAGTGAAGGAGGTTTACATAGTGCATAAAGGATATTACCACCAGCAGAGGTTACATGTCTGTGCTCTGGAGAGATCGCAGGTAGTTGGTCTGAAGGCTTTGGAGGTCCTTGGAATATTATGTCTATATAGCGATAGATGGAGGTACTGAATGCTATTGAAAGAGAGATCAAAGAGATTCTTCAAAGTAGCCACCGTTTTCCTTGATGACAGCTTTGCACACTCTTGGCATTCTCTCAGCCAGCTTCATGAGGTAGTCACCTGGAATGCATTTCAATTAACAGGTGTGCCTTGTTAAAAGTACATTTGTAGAATTTCTTTCCTTAATGCATTTGAGCCAATCGGTTGTGATGTGACAAAGTGGGGGTGGTATACAGAAGATAGCCTTATTTGTTAAAAGACCAAGTCCATATTATGGCAAGAACAGCTCAAATAAGCAAAGAGAAACGACAGTCCATCATTACTTTAAGGCATGAAGGTTGGTCAGTCAGGGCGGCAGGTACAGTAGCCTGGTTAGAGCGTTAGGCCAATAACCGAAAAGTTGCTAGATCAAATCCCCGAGCTGACAATGTAAAAATCTGTCGTTCTGCCCCTGAACGAGGCAGTTAACCCACTGTTCCTAGGCTATCATTGTAAATAAGAATTTGTTCTTAACTGACTTGCCTAGAAAAATAAAATAAAAAAATCTGGAAAATGTCAAGAACTTTGAAAGTTTCTTCAAGTACAGTCGCAAAAACCATCAAGCGCTTTGATGAAACTGGCTCTCATAAGGACCACCACAGGTAAGGAAGACCAAGAGTTACCTCTGCTGCAGAGAAAAAGTTAGAGTTAGCAGCCTCAGAAATTGCAGCCAAAATAAATGCTTTACAGAGTTCAAGTAACAGACACATCTCAAAAACTGTTCAGAGGAGACTGCATGAATCCGGCCTTCATGGTTCAATTGCTGCAAAGAAACCACTACTAAAGTACTCCAACAAGAAGCAGAGACTTGCTTGGTCCAAGAAACACGACATTAGACCAGTGGAAATCTATTCCTTTGTCTGATGAGTCCAAATTTGAGATTTTAGGTTCCAACCGCCTTGTCTTTGTGAGATGCAGAGTAGGTGAAGGGATGATCTCCGCATGTGTGGTTCCCACCGTGAAGCATAGGAGGAGGAGGTGTGATGGTGCTATGCTGGTGACACTGTCTGTGATTTATTTAGAATTCAAGGCACACTTAACCAGCAAATCAAATCAAAGTTTATTTGTCACATGCACCAAATACAACAGTGAAATGTTTACTTCAAATGCTTGTCATCAAGGCAAAGGGTGGCTACTTTGAAGAATGTCAAATATAAAATATATTTTGATGTGTTTAACACTTCTTTGGTTACTACATGATTCCACGTGTTATTTCATAATTTTGATGTCTTCACTATTATTCTACAATGTAGAAAATAGTAAAAATAAAGAAAACCCCTTGAATGAGTAGGTGTTCTACAACTTTTGACCAGTAGTGTATATATATTTTTTAAACAATATCTTTTTTCCACAAAATTAGTGCACTGGGACTTTAATAGTCCTGTATTAGTGGAGCAATATCGCCTTATGAAGCATGGGCAAAATCTCTACTTCCCCAGCTATGCCTGTCTGGCTCCCGGCCTGTTTAGAGTGTTTATATGCTGTTAAATATGACATGTAGCATATTTGAAATTATGAGCTCTTCTTACATTCACCTTTTCATGTTTATTAAAATAATTTTCATTCAAATCATAAAGTTAAATAAAGGCAACACATTTTTTTATATGGTTTTGTTTCAATACTTCAAAACCAAATGGCAGGTCCAGGTAATCACAAAAATAGATGGGTGTTGGTTAAATTGTGATTTTAATCAATGGAGTTTATTTGGATTGGCAGTTTTTATCCCTGTGAGGCAGAGGTTTTTAGCTGGAGTGGTTGGATAGAACCTGAAGTGGTCTGCTCCATTAGCGGTTCAGAACTCCGCCACATACTTTGACTGGGTGGGATTTCTATAGGTTTGAAGACTCAATCGCGCTGCCCATGCTGTCAAATACGCTATTATGGCTATAAAGATGAGTCCTCTATCTATCTCTATGTTCTGTTTTCACTGCCATTTTGATGAGGTTTTGCAATATTGGAACCCAGAACAAGTTTTACTGCAACGCTTCCTGTGTTTTTAACTGTTCTTTATGAAACCAGGAAGATGGCGTTGGAATCATCGAAATGGGTTATGTTCATAGTTTGTTGGCTTTTCAAAAGTAAGAATTCCTTTCGTTTGTAACGTTAATACTAGCTACATGCTTTCACTTACCTATATCTTATTACCGATTTAGTTTGGCTCAGTAAGCTACAGCTAACTAATAGCCCAATTATTTAGTCAACGACGTTGCTGACAGTGAGGTCCTATGGATTATAATGCTTTATAATTTTACACTAGACAACCCGAATTATGTAGCAAGTTTTTTGAAATCCCGTATGCGATGCACTTAGCTAGATAGATAGATAGCCATGTTAACCAGCTGGCTAACTAGCAAACTTGTGAAACTGATACTGTTGCTGCTAGGCACCACAACTTGAGTCAGCCACAGCGTGACCACTCAGAGCTCAAGGCAAGCAGTGGGTGGGCGGCTATACAGGCATTATATACAAAACAAAAATAAATCAACATGCAGTCATTTCAACGATTTTACTGAGTTACAGTTCATATGGAAATCAGTCAATTGAAATAAAATAATTTGGCACTAATCTATGAATTTCACATGACTGGGCAAGGGCGCAGCCATGGGTGGGCCTAGGACAAGCATAGGTTTTCCCCACAAAAGGGTTTTATTACAGACAGAAATACTCCTCAGTTTCATCAGCTGTCCGGGTGACTGGTCTCAGAGGATCCCCCGCAGGTGAAGAAGCTGGATGTGGAAATCCTGGGCTGGCGTGGTTACACGTGGTCTGCGATTGTGAGGCCAGTTGGACATGCTGCCAAATTCTCTAAAATGACATTGGAGGCCGCATATGGTCGAGAAACGAACATTCAATTATCTGGCAACAGCTCTGGGGGACATTCCTGCAGTCAGCATTCCAATTGCATGCTCCCTCAACTCAAGACTTCTGTGGCGTTGTGTGACAAAACTGCACATTTTAGGGTGGCATTTTATTGTCCCCAGCACAAGGTGCACATGTGTAATGATAA
Organism: Salmo trutta; assembly: GCF_901001165.1. Taxonomy (NCBI): domain Eukaryota; kingdom Metazoa; phylum Chordata; class Actinopteri; order Salmoniformes; family Salmonidae; genus Salmo; species Salmo trutta. Next base: position 35,313,647 of record NC_042977.1, on the reverse strand, counting down.
TGATGTTTAATCAGCTTTTTGATATGCCACACCTGTCAGGTGGAAGCATTATCTTGGCAAAGGAGAAATGCTTATTAACAGGGATGTAAGCAAATTTGTTGACATTCTATTTATATATCTACTACTGTACAAAATAATATATTATTTTGTGCTTATTGGCATTTACTGCATTATTTGATAGGAACTATGAACATAAGCATTTTGCTGCACCCACCTGCTAAACTGTGTACTGACCAATACAATTTGATTTGGTTTGGTGTCTTGGGAATACATCATTACAGAAACTGGTCACTTCAATTCAATTGTTTCTCTTCTTTTGTCTTTCAGATGTGAGTTCTAACTCTGTTGCGCAGAAGATTTATGTTGAACTGAATAACACTGTACCATGCGTCCGACTGCTCAATGCTACACATCAGATTGGCTGCCAGTGTGAGTGACATGACACACACACACTCTGCTTGGTACAATACTGTGCTCTGTATCCTTGCTATATTTATGTAATGCTGGATATTTGCATACTAAGACAAGCATTTCTTTCCATCCTGTGTCTCAGCCTCGATATCAGGTGATACAGGGGTGATCCATGTCTTGGAGTCTGAGGCAGATCTGGAATGGCCTTTGAGCAAAGGACCCAATCCTCCTTATATGGTCCTGTTGGAGTCATCCCTCTTCACCAAGTAGGCTATACACACAGCCAAAAACAGTCAACTCCATCTCCATTGACCTCCAGAACAAAGTTGGAACACTCTCACTGTGACTATTGTTCAGCACAGCCACACAATGATATGATCTATATCCTAGTAGCCCCCTCATACTCAAACATTGTCATCATTTTACAGGTCCATCATGATGAAGATGAAGAATGCCTCCAGCAGGGTGGCAGGGGTTGTGGTGGTCCCAAAAACTAGCCCACCGGAGTTCTCGCCACATACAACATGTCCCAATGAGAACACAGGTAGGAGGATCAGGCATTAGGACGCCAGTCTGTCAAAATGACCAAATGACCTTTGCTAACCAGCATGCTTTTTGAACGTCATTTGTTTACTTTTATCCTCAGGTGTTTACACGGAAACCTATGATCATAATTTAGCGCACTGTAACACGACTGTATGGAATCCTCGGGGGAACGGTCTATCCTATGAGGAATTTGATTTCCCTGTCTTCTCCCTGAAAGAAGACAATGAAACAGAGGTCATCAAACAGGTGAGGAGTCACTTCAAGCAGTCACAACCCAGTCTGGTAAAATCATGTCACTTAATGACCATGAAATGTCTTTATTCAAAGAACAGAGGTGATGTCTTATTCTACAGTATTTCTGTGTATTAAAACAATGTGCTCCTCATTCTGATAAATGTGTCCACTCTCTACCTGCAGTGCTACTTTGATCATAATCGTGTGGTGAACGGCAGTGGCCTGCAGTACCCTCTGTGTGCCATGCAGCTCTTCTCTCATATGTATGCTGTCACTGACACTGCAACCTGCATGAGACGCGGAAGCATCGACTTCAGCACCTCCCCAGGTATACAAAGATGCATTATTGTATATGCGTGAGTAGTCAATACACACACTGTCATGTATATATTACAGACATCTCTCTCGCTCTCTCTCTCTCACAGTGATGGTGTGTAACCCTCTAGGTGATTATAATGTGTGTGCTTTCATCCGGCCTTATAACAGCACCGCCTTTGGTCACAAGGAGAACGAGAGTGTTGTTGTAGCAGCAGCCAGGGTGGGTGATGCATTGAGGCCTTGCCTCCCACTGACTCCTCTTGTCACATGTTCACAGATGTCTAAGCCTTTTGGAATCTACACAATAGTATATACAATATGAGCCACATTCCAGTGTGTGTTATACACATCCTGAAAAGTGCTTTGGTATTTGCTCAGTACCATTTCCTTCTATACAATCCTTACATGGTTTTTCCTTGTTTGGCGTTTATGGAAAATTGACTGGACACTGGATTCTTTCTCCATTTTTGTAGCTGGACAGCAGGGCATTTTTCTTGCAGGATTCTACAGGAGCGGAGGGGAGTGTCTCAGGGTTTGTTACTCTGCTGGCTGCTGCCCAGGCACTACGTGAAGCCACTCAGGAAGCCCCTCCCACACGGAATATCCTCTTTGCCTTCTTCCACGGGGTGAGTTCCTTCGGTCTCCCTTAGCAAGTCATTCTGTGGTATGTCAATTATGGAGTCACATGTGGTCACTTTATCATATAGCAGTATTGTTCAGTGTTGTACTGTAAGAGGATGTTTATAGCTTATTCCTCTCTTTCAGGAAGTATTTGACTACATTGGCAGCTCTCGAATGGTTTATGACATGAAGAATAACAAGTTTGTGATAGACCTGGACAATGTTCACTCAATACTGGAGATTGGACAGGTTAAGACATGTATATGTTCTCATTGAATACTCAAGCACACAACAGGCATCAATGTGTAAAATGCATGGATATACAATCAACCAACAAATAACAATGAATCTCTAATGTAATTTGTTAGGTAGCAGTGCGCAGTGGCACCAACCTATTTCTTCACTCAGACCCTGTGTCCAGGAGGAACAACACCATCCATGACGAGGTAAGGGGGAGTGAAATGATTCTATTTGTGGCGCGCTTACCTGGTCCATCCTCATCCACCCCTTTTTTCTATATTCTCTTCATTATGCTCTCTCTCAACCCACTTTTCCCAACCTCTTACCTCTGTTTCAGGTTACGAATCTTGTAAAAAACTTACAGTCCTCCACGGCTGGTCTCAACTTCTCATTTGTTGAGACAGGTTTTTCTCAGCCACTCCCGCCCTCCTCCTTTCAGCGTTTCCTCCGAGCTCGGGCAATTCCAGGAATTTTTCTTGCAGACCATCAAACAGCTTTCAACAATAGGTGAGTGTTTGACTATGGTCTGTCGTTGCTGGTCATTTTTATTACTGCAATCTTTATCTTGCCTGATGAGTTTATTAGTGAAGTGTTCTACCCTGTTTTTTTATTTTTTATTTCACCTTTGTGTAACCAGGTAGGACAGTTGAGAACAAGTTGTCATTTACAACTGCGACCTGGCTAAGATAAAGCAAAGCAGTGCGACACAAACAACACAGAGTTACACATGGAATAAACAAACGTACAGTCAATAACACAATAGAGAAAAAAAGTTTATATACAGTGTGTGCAAATGGAGTAAGGAGGTAAGGCAATAAATAGGCCATACTGGTGAAGTAATTACAATGTAGCAAATAACACTGGAGTGACAGATGTGCAGATGATGATGTGCAAGTAGAAATACTGGTGTGCAAAAAAGTAAATAAAACAATATGGGGATGAGGTAGGTAGATTGGATGGGCTATTTACAGATGGGCTATGTACAGCTGCAGCGATCGGTTAGCTGCTCAGATAGCAGATGTTTAAAGTTAGTGAGGGAGATAATTCTCCAACTTCAGCAATTTTTGCAATTCGTTTACCCATGCGCAGGTACTATGAGAGTTTTTATGACGACGCTGCCCACCTGAACCTGACTTATCCATCTAACTTGAGTCCAGAGGAACAGCTAGAGTTTGTGACTGATACTGCAAAGGTATTGTTACCATAGTAAACCCACTGATGGATTTATTTGTAGTAGTCACAGTTTCCATTACATTGTCCACTGTCTGTTAGAATAATATCTCTCTCTCTCTCTCTTCCCTCCCTCACTGTACTCTTTCAGTCTCTTACCGAGGTGGCTACTGCAGTTGCCCGCGCTCTCTTCAAGCAGGCTGGGGGAAACAACTCCCAAGTCAACAACATCAATGCAGACCCCAAAACAGTAAGACTCGATGATTGATGAGGTGTTGTACAAGTCAAACTGATCAGTCATGGCCTCCCGAGTGGTGCAGTGGTCTAAGGCAGTGCTAGCTGTGCCACTAGAGATTCTGGGTTCGAGTCCAGGCTCTGTCGCAGACGGCCGCGACCGGGAGACCCATGGGGCGGCGCACAGTTGGTCCAGCGTCATCCGGGTTAGGGGAGGGTTTGGCCGGCAGGGATGTCCTTGTCCCATCGCGCACTAGCGACTCCTGTGGTGGACCGGGCACAGGGCACGCTGACACGGTCACCAGGTGCACGGTGTTTCGGCCAACACATTGATGCTTCTGGGTTAAGTAGGCATTGTGTCAAGAAGCAGTGCGGCTTGGTTGGGTTGTGTTTCGGAGGATGCACGGCTCTCGACCTTCGTCTTTCCCGAGTCCGTACGGGAGTTGCAGCGATGAGACAAGACTGTAACTACCAATTGGATACCACAAAATTTAATTTGGGAGAAAAAGGGCTAAAAAATGTTTTTTAAACTGATCGGTCATACTGTTATAGTCTGTTATTTTCCATGACACTGTCAATATGTCTGCTAACATATGTCATTCTCAACATCTAAAATCTTTTCAAATTCACTTTTTTGGGACAGTGAGCAGAATTGTTTGACCAACACTGTGCATCTCTCTCTCAGGTGACCCAGATGCTGTATGGGTTTCTGGTTAGATCCAACAACAGCTGGTTTCAGGCATTGATGGCCCCAGAACTGAAGGACGTTCTCCGTGAGTTTTAGTCTGATACTTTTTCAGAAGGACACCCTTTGACACTATAGAGGTGTTCTGCTACTACTGACGTCGTAAAACCCATGCAGATATGGACTAGTCACAGACACACTCACGTCTATAAAGAAAGTATTTGGGTTTTCATTCCATTGTGTTTTCTGTCTCTCAGAGCCCAACCCACCCCAGTACTACGTTGGTGTTGCCAAGTTGCCCCATCAGGCTAACGCACTGACCTATCTGGTCCAATATCTCCTGGCCAATTTAACGGGAACAGCCACCAACCTCACCCAGAGCCAGTGCAAGAAGCCAGATGAGCTGCCGAACGAGAGCACATATGTAAATGTGCCTCTGGATCTGTCTGTGCTGATGGATAGATGTTTACAAATGAAAAATGTGTTTCTTTGTATTGCTGGAACCACACCGCACTCTGATTGGCTCATTCTCTCCCTCAGATGTACTCTTATTTCTGGGTTCAGGGCATGGTCCCACCCAACAGCACCCAGAGGGAGTCTTTCTGCGTACGCACAGCAGTACGCCTGGCCAAGGCAGTGTCCCCTGCCTTCGACCTGGGGGATTACGTTTCCAAAGAATATTCCACGTGGACAGAATCGCAGTGGACGTTCATCAAAGCACGAATTTTCCTAGTAGCCAGCCGGGACCTGGAGGTAAAACTGCACTCAATTTTCCCACCATGATCCATCTGTTTAATTAATTACAGTTTTGTATACGTTCATGTAGTTCTGTTTGAATCTAGTAAGCCTGTGTAAGTGGTATATATTTTTTTTTATTGTATATTTGTTTTACACGTTTGACTGTATCCATTGTCTGATAAAGATGATGGTAGAAGAGAATCACATTATTTACCTTTTTCTTTCCTCTTAATTTCTCTCATAGATGCTGACCTTAGGCGTGGGAGTGGCCGTGTTGTTCACATCGCTACTGGTGACATACTTTGTCAGTACCAAGGCAGATGTCCTCTTCAGCGCCGTCAGGGAACCCAACAACGGCGCATACTGATTGCCTCATACTAACCTGTGACCAGCAACCACTACTCTCACAGCCAAACAGGACAGACAGAGTTTTTTTTTTTTACACACGATAGGTACACAGACAAATGGACAGGTTAGGCAGAACTGGTTGTTTTAACTCACAGTGAATGGCCTGTTTGGACTCACACAGATGAGTTTTAACACATAACCGGATTTGATTGGCCTGGATGGATGTGGACTCACCAGGGTCAGATTGCCACCACTGTAAAAAAAAAATCATATTTTGTTTTGTCAAATAATGTTTTGTTTACTGTATCATGGGATTAGGCACTAAACTTTCTTTGACCTTGACGTGTGAGTGTGTGTCCAAATGGGAGGTGAGTGTTTGCGAGCGTGTGCAAGTGTGTTTTGAGTATGCGGTTGTAGTATGTACAATAGCTTTCCTATCATTTCTCAGGAGAATGAACCTTATGTCGGGCAAATGGACTTTGGATGTGGGTTCAGCTGAATGACCACTACTATCCTTAAACATTCGGATATCGAAATAGTATTTTTTTTATTTGAGTTGCAGTCTTTAAAAATCGACTTTATTTTAAATCTACACATAAATTGCAGGATTTAATAACATCATGCCCAGATGTTTTTAATCATGTATTGATGGAATTGTTAAGTGACCTGGAGGTTTTTTGTATGTGAAGGTGACCTCTGATTTTGACCAACTGGGGAATAAATGTGATTATTGCCTTGATAACTAAATAAACATGGCCTTTTTTCCTATCTAGTGTTGCTTCTCTACTATTTCCCGGCATGGTTTTGGTACAGGACATGGTCTAGGACAGGAGAAGGTACTGCAGTAGGCAATTACATACAGTGCCTTCAGAAACTGTTCACACCCCTTTTTCCACATTTTGTTACAGCCTGAATTTAAAATGGATTAAATAGAGATGTTTTTTTTGTCACTAGCCTACACACAATACTCTTCATTCAAAGACCTAATCATGGACACTCTTATTGACAGTTGTGGCTGCTTTGTGTGCCGTATTGTTGTCTCTACCTTCTTGCCCTTTGTGCTATTGTCTGTGCCCAATAATGTTTGTACCATGTTTTGTGTTGCTACCATGCTATGTTGTTGTCTTGGGTCTTTCTTTATGTAGTGTTGTGGTGTCTCGATGTGTGTTTTGTCCTATATTTTTATTTTATTCTTAATCCCAGCCCTCGTCCCCGCAGGATGCCTTCTGGTAGGCTGTCATTGTAAATAAGAATTTGTTCTTAACTGACTTGCCTAGTTAAATAAAGTTACATTTTAAAATAAATACCCCATAATGTCAAAGTGGAATTGTTTTATGAAATTTGTACTAATTAAAAATGAAAATCTGAAATGTCTTGAGTTAGTAAGTATTCAACCCATTTGTTTAGGCAAACCTAAATAAATTCAGGAAATGTGCTTAACAAGTCACATAAATTGCATGGACTACCTAATCTCTGTACCCCACTCACAATTATCTGTATGGTCACTCAGTTGAGCAGTGAATTTCAAATACAGATTCAACCGCAAAGACCAGGGAGGTTTTCCAATGCCTCGCAAAGGGCACCTATTGGTAAATGTGTAAAAAAAACAAACAGGCATTGAATATCCCTCTGAGCATGGTGAGGTAAGGGTGTGTGGGGTCCTTGAGGCCAACGGGGACTTTAAAACAGTTAAGAGTTTAATGGCTGTGATAGGAAAAAACTGAGGATGGATCAACAACATTGTAGTTACTCCACAATACTAATCTAATTGGGAATGAAAAGAAGGAAGCCTGTACAGAATAAAAATATTCCAAAACATGCATCCAGTTTGCAACAACGCACTAAAGTAATACTGCAAAAAATGTGGCAAAGCAATTCACTTTTTCTCCTGAAAGCAAAGTGTTTGGGGCAAATCCAATACAACACAGAGTACCACTCTTCATATTTTCAGCATAGTGGTGGCTGCATCATGTTAGGCGTATGCTTGTAATCATTAAGGACGGGAGTTTTTTAGGATAAAAAAGAAACAGAATGGAACTAAGCACAGACAAAATCCTAGAGGAAAACCTGGTTCAGTCTGCGTTCCACCAGACACTGGGAGATTAATTCACCTTCCAGCAGGACAATAACCTAAACACAAGGCCAAATCTACACTGGTGTTGCTTACCAAGACATTGAATGTTCCTGAGTGGCCGAGTTACAGTTTTGACTTAAATCTACTTCAAATTCTATGGCAATACCTGAAAATAGTTGTCTAGCAATGATCAACAACCAATTTGACAGAGCTTGAAGAATAATGGGCAAATGTTGCACAATCCAGGTGTGGAAAGCTCTTAGAGAGTTACCTAGAAAGCCTCACAGCTGTAATCGCTTCCAAAGGTAATTCTAATATGTATTGACCAAGTGGGTTGAATACTCATCTAATCAAGGTATATTTGTTTTTTTACAAATGTTCCAATTTTTCCTCCACATTGACATTACAGAGTATTCGGTGTTGATCGTTGACAACACCGTTTACAGATGGGCTATGTACAGGTGCAGTGATCTGTGAAATGCTCTGACAGCTGGTGCTTAAAGCTAGTGAGGGAGATATGAGTCTCCAGCTTCAGTGATTTTTGCAGTTTGTTCCGGTCATTGACAGCAGAGAACTGGAAGGAAAGGCGACCAAAGGAGGAATTGGCTTTGGGGGTGACCAGTAAGATATGCCTGATGGAGCGGGTGCTACGAGTGGGTGCTGCTATGGTGACCAGTGAGCTGAGATAAGGCGGGGCTTTACCTAGCAGAGACTTGTAGATGACCTGGAGCCAGTGGGTTTGGCGACGAGTATGAAGCGAGGGCCAACCAACGAGAGCGTACAGGTCGCAGTGGTGGGTAGTGTATGGGGCTTTGGTGACAAAACGGATGGCACTGTGATAGACTGCATCCAATTTGTTGAGTAGACTGTTGGAGGCTATTTTATAGATGACATCGCCGAAGTTGAGGATCGGTAGGATGGTCAGTTTTACGAGGGTATGTTTGGCAGCATGAGTGAAGGATGCTTTGTTGCGATATAGGAAGCCGATTCTAGATTTAATTTTGGATTGGAGATGCTTAATGTGAGTCTGGAAGGAGAGTTTACAGTCTAACCAGACACCTAGGTATTTGTAGTTGTCCACGTATTCTAAGTCAGAGCCGTCCAGAGTAGTGATGCTGGACGGGCGAGCAGGTGCGGGCAGTGATCGATTGAATACATTGCATTTAGTTTTACTTGCGTTTAAGAGCAGTTGGAGGCCACGGAAGGAGAGTCGTATGGCATTGAAGCTCGTCTGGAGGTTAGATAACACAGTGTCCAAAGAGGGGCCAGAAGTATACAGAATGGTGTCATCTGCGTAGAGGTGGATCAGGGAATCACCAGAAGCAAGAGCAACATCATTGATGTATACAGAGAAGAGAGTCGGCCCGAGAATTGAACCCTGTGCCACCCCCATAGAGACTGCCAGAGTTTCTGACAACAGGCCCTCCAATTTGACACACTGAACTCTATCAGAGAAGTAGTTGGTAAACCAGGCGAGGCAATCATTTGAGAAACCAAGGCTGTCGAGTCTGCCAATAAGAATGTGGTGATTGACAGAGTCGAAAGCCTTGGCCAGGTCGATGAATACGGCTGCACAGTAATGTCTCTTATCAATGGCGGTTATGATATCGTTTAGGACCTTGAGCGTGGCTGAGGTGCACCCATGACCAGCTCTGAAACCAGATTGCATAGCGGAGAAGGTACGTGGGATTCGAAATGGTTGGTAATCTGTTTGTTAACTTGGCTTTCGAAGACCTTAGACAGACAGGGCAGGATAGATATAGGTCTGTAGCAGTTTGGGTCTAGAGTGTCACCCCCTTTGAAGAGGGGGATGACCGCGGCAGCTTTCCAATCTTTGGGAATCTCAGACGATACGAAAGAGAGATTGAACAGGCTAGTAATAGGGGTTGCAACAATTTCGGCAGATAAATTTAGAAAGAGAGGGTCCAGATTATCTAGCCCAGCTGATTTGTAGAGGTCCAGATTTTGCAGCTCGTTCAGAACATTGTTCAGAACAGAAGGAGATGGGGCGGGCCAGCCGTAGAGAAATGCTTATTGAAATTCTCAATTATAGTGGATTTATCGGTGGTAACAGTGTTTCCTAGCCTCGGAGCAGTGGGCAGTTGGGAGGAGGTGCTCTTATTCTCCATGGACTTTACAGTGTCCCAGAACTTTTTTGAATTTGTACTACAGGATGCAAATTTCTGTTTGAAAAAGCTAGCCTTAGCTTTCCTAACTGCCTGTGTATATTTGTTCCTAACTTCCCTGAAAAGTTGCATATCACGGGGGCTATTCGATGCTAATGCAGAACGCCACAGGATGTTTTTGTGCTGGTCAAGGGCAGACAGGTCTGGAGTGAACCAAGGACTATATCTATTCCTGGTTCTAATTTTTTTGAATGGAGCATGCTTGTTTAAGATGGTGAGGAAGGCACTTTTAAAGAACAACCAGGCATCCTCTACTGACGGGATGAGGTCAATGTCCTTCCAGGATACCCGGTCCAGGTCGATTAGAAAGGCCTGCTCGCAGAAGTGTTTTAGGGAGCATTTGACTGTGATGAGGGGTGGTTGTTTGGTCTCAGACCCATTACGGATGCAGGCAATGAGGCAGTGATTGCTGAGATCTTGATTGAAAACAGCAGAGGTGTATTTGGAGGGCGAGTTAGTTAGGATGATATCTATGAGAGTGCCCGTGTTTACGGATTTGGGGTTGTACCTGGTAGGTTCATTGATAAATTGATCATTTGTGTGACAGAGAGAATCGTTTTTGTGTCATTTAGAGGGGAAATGAGTGCATTTTAGCATTTAAGTCACTTTTCAAAAGTTGCTAAAAGTTCCAAATACATTTTTAAAAGTAGCTACATTTGTTGTTAGGTGCTGTTTGAAAAAAAAGTTGCCAGGGTAGTCTGAAAAGTTGCAAAATCTAGCAACAAAATTGCTAAATTGGCATCACTGGTTTTAGTACTAGTTCTAAGTAGGATGTTACATGGGGGTCTGAAGTTGGCTACGTCATCAGCCTTGAGGTTCCACAAAAAGAAAGGAGTGGAGGAGGGGCAATGAATCGGGGGCGGGCCGCAGGGTGCTACTGTTGAGGGGGGGAAATGAGGAACGTGAGAAAATACCTGAATGAATATTTTGGGACATCTAAGGAGTTTTTCAGTGTGGATAGGTATAGAGAACAATGTTTGGACATTATTGACCATTGAAATACAGGGGAAGACAAAATAAATAGGCGCTAGAGTCTCATGTTTCCGAAACAATAAGTCTGTTATCGCTCGAGACCGCAGTTGCAGGGAAGTTTAGAGAGGACCCCTGATCGGGCCTATTGTTATTTTCACCCTGGACACGTATCTACGGTATCTAACCAGATATCGGACGGTTCGTAGGGCTGAGTCCCGAGTCCCCAACAATTTGGGAGGAAGTAGCTTACCCCCATCGCGACGGCATGGAAACTAGACTCGGAGAGGATAAATGGGTTCCAGCTTCGTGAGAATTTTCGCCGAAGGTTGGTGTTTATTTCAATGTGCATGATCCATCATCTATCCAGGGTTTTCCCTTTCGAAAAGAGCGTAAAAAGATTCGCCGACTGGAAATGTCAGTCTCGCCCCATTGTTTGCCCTAGTCCTCATAATGGACGATGCTGATGTTGCATACAACTGGCATTTATAACTTGTTTTTCGTAGTTGAATCTTCGATTAACATATTTTGTTTGCTAGTTTATTGCTCATGTAGTAACAGGTTATTGTTTCATTCAGTCCTTTGTGGTTGTGATGTTTAATTATTAATAGACCTTCATGTTGGTCCCTGTTCCAAACAGGCTGGGCACGAAATGAGGTTGATGCATGCCTCTGTTACACTGTAGCAAGTTATATTCGTATCTGATTCAGCTGGTGGTTAAAGTACATGTTTGTAACATTGTTACAACATTGTAGCAAGGATTGTCCCCATTGTAACAAGATTGTAACGTTGTTAAAAGGACTGTAGCTATGCATTTTAATAAATGTATCCTACAGTCTAGAGATTAAAGTGAAACAGTATGTATGTAGACTACTGCAGCAGCTCAAATGCTGGTGCTTGTTTTACTTTCCGATCAAAGTAAACTACAAAAACTGTGCAGCAAGTAGCCTAGTGGTTAAGAGCGTTGGACCGGTTACCGAAAGGTCGCTGGTTCGAATCTCCGAACCCACTAGGTGAAAATAATCTATGTGTCCTTCAGTAAAGCACTTAACCCTATTTGCTCCTGTAAGTCAGAGCGTCTGCTAAATTACTAAAATGTACAGAATTACAATGTTTTCAGTTGAAAGTTATGTTAGGTTAAAGTTAACTGTTGTGTTATGCATAATGAAATCAAATGGTCTTGCAAAATTATCAGAAGCTAATGAAAGTACAACAAATAACCAACTTTGCCACTGCAATCATCCAAAATATATAAACAAAATAACAGCTGGCTACAATATTATTATTTTGTTAATTTTATGCCTACCTTTATCATGTAGTAATTGTCCACTAGCTTTTTCTTGGGCTACTGTAGAGTTCCCAATGCCCAGGCTATTGTCCCAGCTGCCGTGGCTCTCAAAATAAACAGGCCAACAAGTCAGGCCTATAGATGAGGCAAAGTCAATGGTGACAGAGGCAAGACTTGGGACAGTGGTAACCTCTAACCCATACATGGGCTTGAATATGGCTTATGGGCACAGCACAGTTTGTGTTTGGTAAATTGTCTTGCCCCTCTTGTATCAATCGTAACAAGACTGCACTGTCCAGTCCATAATCTATTGATTTGGCCACACCATGTCTTCCACATTGTATTCTACACACACCAGCTCCACTTCATATCACATGGGCAGATTGGGCACAAAGGTTGAGAGTGCACAGTTGTCTGTTTTCCAGTGGGTTTTCTGGTGTTTTTGCAGCTAGCAGTAGGTGGGTGGGGTTTGAAATGGTGTGTGTGTGGCCCTCTCTCATACACTCTCTCTATACCACCGGTGCTGGGCTTTGTACATTTATTTTCACAGTTGCCATTTTTTCCTTCATATTACTCTGACATGAAGTAACATACCGCTTTGACACTGATCATTACTCTGACATGAAGTAACATACCGCTTTGACACTGATCATTACTCTGACATGAAGTAACATACCGCTTTGACACTGATCATTACTCTGACATGAAGTAACATACCGCTTTGACACTGATCATTACTCTGACATGAAGTAACATACCGCTTTGACACTGATCATTACTCTGACATGAAGTAACATACCGCTTTGACACTGATCATTACTCTGACATGAAGTAACATACCGCTTTGACACTGATCATTACTCTGACATGAAGTAACATACCGCTTTGACACTGATCATTACTCTGACATGAAGTAACATACCGCTTTGACACTGATCATTACTCTGACATGAAGTAACATACCGCTTTGACACTATGATAATTGTTTGTTTGGACTTTGCCACTCCCTCAAACAGTTGGTGAAAGTTTGGATTTGATTTAATAAAAATGGTTTTGAAGGGTCTCTGTGTGGGCATGTAGTTAGGGGTATATCACCTCCCCTGCTTATATTCACCAAGCACCATTAAAAGATGAAGCTTTGTGAGAGAGGAAGGAGATGGTGTCATTTGTCAGGCATGTGTGCTGTTATGGTAGTCTAGGTAAGGGTGTAGAGTCATGTGAAGAGATAGATGTACTCATAGAAGGCAAGGCATCTGTGATACTCACTATGAGGCAACGAGATGTGCATAATAGTTTATACACTGTCAGGAAAGCCATGCCGTTGGCTTGTCTGACTGGATCATCATCTTTTTTAAATAAAGGTTAAATATAAAATTAATATTTTAAGAGACTAAGGTTCAATGGGACTACCTATTATTTATTTTAAATAGGGGCCTCCCGAGTGGTGCAGCTGTCTAAGGCACTGCATCGCAGTTCTTGAGGCGTCACTATAGACCCGTGTTAGATCCTGGGCTGTGTCACAACCGGCCTCGACTGATGAGTCCGATAGGGTGTCACACAATTGGCCCAGCATCGTCCGGGTTAGGGGAGGGTTTGTCTGGGGGGGCTTTACTTGGCTCATCGCGCTCTAGCGACTCCTTGTGGCGGGCCGGGCGCCTGCGTGCAGCTGGCTTCCAGGTTTAGTGGGCGGGTGTTAAGACCACGGTTTGGCGAGTCATGTTTCAGAGGTCACATGACTTGACCTTCGCCTCTCCCGAACCCCTTGGAGAGTTGCAGCGTTGAGACAAGATTGAAATTGGGAGGGGGGAAAAAAAGTGTGTGTGTGTATATATCTATATAATATGACTACAGGGCCAGATTATGCTGCTAAAAGTGAATTCTGTTGAGTTGGTACTGGGCTTGCTTGTGTATGGATTTTATACAAGCACAGGCAGGTGAATCTGACAGCCTTCTATGTTTGTTTAGATTGCTACGGTATGGTTGGCCTCAGAGTCGAGTATTTAAAGAGTTGGGCCATTTTTAATATTTTTTTTTGAATATTGTTGTAATTCTAGACATTCAGTTATACCATTATTTAAATATTCCACATGTTATGTTAATAAGATGCTAACATGGCTGCCACAGAATGTTGGAGTGCCATGTTAATGCATCATAATGCAGAAACCTCAATGGCCCAACTCTCTAATTACATGGCTCTGGTTAGCCTTTATGACATGATGATGTGGTTGAGTGAGGTTGGCGTTAGTCACGTGAGGAGTCACCACCACCCGCACAGTTAATTAACTGGGTCACAAGACATACAGGGTTGAATAGGGAAAGGAAACTCTATCTAGGCCTATACATCTCTCCAGCAGACCACACCTTAATGGATCAGGTGTTCATCATATCCCCAGTATCAAGCAGACAGCCTGGTCTGTCCTTGGGGTATCAAGTCCAGATCATGGGAATACTAACAGCAAGCTGGGATGAGCATGTCTTCTCCCTGCTCCTCACTATCTAGCATAGCCTGCCTTGTCTCGAATTTCAGGAGTATGCCTATACATTAAGCATACATTTTCCCCCACATCCTTTACACAGCACCTCCACCGAGACTGATTAATAGATTGTGTTTCTTTTCAGCATTCGATGGGAGCTGAAGTTCAGCACATGCTCTGGGGCTCATATGTTTTTATAGGTGTGTACAAAGGCTGAGTTTATTAGCATAAACAGTGGGGCACTCTACTAAGACGAGGCTTATGTCAACTTGTGCAAGCAGACACATACATACTTTTACATTTTTTATGGAAGGAGGGTACTTGAGAATAGAATGGTATTTTGGTAGAGTTGTTTAATTTAATGCCTTGCAAGGCTATGACTGACTGTCGCCCCACATGTGACAAATCAAGCTCTCCAATTAACATCAAGATCTCCAATTAACTTGGTGAGCCCATACAATTAACATAGTGCCCATATCAATTAAGCATGTGAGAAGACAGTCACACAAACACTTGTATTTATGGGGCATTTTCCTCAGTTTATGAGAGGGTGGTGTAAGGTCAGGTTCCCATGGAAACTGTCAACCTCAAATCCCCTCCAGCTGAACACCCTCTTTCATCACCATGGCAGCGGAGAGGCCCTGTTACCCAGGGGACCAAGGGAGACCAAGAGGGAATGTGAGATGGGGAAAGAGGGAGAGGTCAAATAAGTTTGTGAAAACAGTAATCCAATGTGGCTGCCATTGTATCAGATCTGTAGGCTTTCCAGGACCTCATCTCACTGCAGTCTTATAGCCTGTAGAACTACGCTCACATGAAGATCAACCTTGAGATCTGAAAGCTTATCTTTACCTCTAGAGCTAACATATTTTAGCTCAATTGGCAAACGTCGTCTTGAGTTGCGCAGACAGTCGGGGTCAAATACCAAGAAACAGGTTGGTTTTAAACACCACAGCTTAGGGATAGGAGTTTGTTTTTGTCACTAATTCTAACCCTTCTCTCCTCTATTTCAGGACCTGTCCACCTCAACACCCGCCTCCTATACTCCCAACCATCATATCTTTTTACCCTCCCTGTCTAGTCTAGCTTTTCTTCTCCTTCCCTCCTTTCTCTAGTCCATCGTTTCCCTGATTCCCTCTATCTTGTAGGCTCTTCTACCTCTCCCTGCCCTCCGGCCTCCAAAATAGATTCCTTCAGGAGTAAGGTTGACCTGCTGAAGCTGCCTCTGGCCCTGTCCACCAAGTCCATCTCTGAGCGCAAGAGCCAGCTGGGCGGAGCCAGGGAACAAGCCACGGGGGGAGGAGGGGCCCGCAAACCCTGCCCACCGACCCGCGACATGGACAACGAGTCACAGTACTCGGGCTACTCTTACAAGTCGTCCCACTCCCGCAGCTCCCGCAAGCACAGGTACCAGAAGGGTGGTCACAAATGCCCCAAAAACACACAAGCGTGCACGCACACTGTAAACACAGAGATCAAAGGCATGTGTGTAATACACATCGATCCATTAGTCAATGGGCACATTGATGAGCAACCACACGCACGGGTCACACATGTACCCCCAGGCTTCGGTCACACAATGACATGGGCTTAACACGCTGACATAACTGTGTGGTTGTCCTGTTTCTGTGCTCCAGGGATCGGAGGGACAGGCATCGCTCCAAGAGCAGAGACGGCAGCAGCCGTGGAGACAAGTCTGTGACCGTCCATGCCCCTGGGGAGCCACTGCTAGACGCAGAATCCACCCACGGAGATGACCGGGTCAGAATCACAACCTCCTCCAACACCTCTACATCTCAAAATCTTTATCTCATAATAGGGCCAGAGGTTTTCCTGACCATGTGACCTAACCAGGAAAAACTCAGATCAGGTTATGTGGTCAGAAAAACCTCAGGGCCCCAGTCATCTTCCCTACCCATCCAAATCTCAACATCTCTATCCTCTCATATCTCTTTAAAGCCCCCTTTCCAATCTCTCCTCTATGTTTACCCTATCTCCTGTCTCTGTTCCTCTCTGTAGGATGACAACTGGGGTGAGACCACCACTGTGGTCACAGGCACATCAGAACACAGCGTTTCCAACGAGGACCTGACGCGCGTCTCCAAGGAGCTGGAGGAATCGTCTCCCCTGGAATGCAAGCGCTTCCTGGGGCCTGTGCTGGGTGGCTGCCTGGGCCTGTTCGCCCTGTTCACCCCCCTGGCCTTCCTGGTCCTCCCCCAGCTGCTGTGGCGTGAGGCCCTGGAGCCCTGCGGCACGCCCTGCGAGGGTCTATACGTCTCTCTGGCCTTCAAGCTCCTGGTGCTCCTCATCTCCTCCTGGGCACTGTTCCTGCGCCCTCCGCGCGCCACCCTGCCCCGCTTCTTCGTCTTCCGCTGCCTGCTCATGGTGCTGGTGTTCCTGTTCGTGGCGTCCTACTGGCTGTTCTATGGCGTGCGTGTGCTGGAGCCCCGGGAAAGGGACTATAGAGGCATCGTGGAGTATGCGGCGTCGCTGGTTGACGCGCTGCTCTTTATCCAGTACCTGGCCCTGGTGCTACTGGAGGTCAGACACCTGCAGCCTGCCTTCTGCCTCAAGGTGGTGCGCACCACAGACGGGGCTAGCCGCTTCTACAATGTGGGACACCTCAGGTCAGTCTGTGTGTGACTGTAGTGTGTCATAGGATGAGGATGATCATTACTAACACAATGATAAAGATTATGATGACGATGGATCTCACCATTTCAAAAATAAAATAAAAAATTCACATTTATTTAACCAGGTAGGCTAGTTGAGAACTGCGACCTGGCAAAGATAAAGCAAAGCAGTGTGACACATACAACAACACAGAGTTACACATGGAATAGACAAAACATACAGTCAATAATACAGTAGAACAAAAGAAAACAAAAAGTCTATATACAGTGAGTGCAAATGAGGTAAATTAAGCCAATAAATAGGCCATGGTGGTGAAGTAATTACAATATAGCAATTAAACACTGGAATGGTAGATGTGCAGAAGATGAATGTGCAAGTAGAGATACTGGGGTGCAAAGGAGCAAGATACATAAATAAATACAGTATGGGGATGAGGTAGATAGATGGGCTATTTACAGATGGGCTATGTACAGGTGCAGTGATCTGTGAGCTGCTCTGACAGCTGGTGCTTAAAGCTAGTGAGGGAGATATGAGTCTCCAGCTTCAGTGATTTTTGCAGTTCGTTCCAGTCATTGGCAGCAGAGAACTGGAAGGAAAGGCGACCAAAGGAGGAATTGGCTTTGGGGGTGACCAGTGAGATATACCTGCTGGAGCGCGTGCTGCTAGGGTGACCAGTGATCTGAGATAAGGTGGGGCTTTACCTAGCAGAGACTTGTAGATAACCTGTAGCCAGTGGGTTTGGCGACAAATATGAAGCAAGGGACAACCAACGAGAGCGTACAGGTCGCAATGGTGGGTCGTGTATGGGGCTTTGGTGACAAAACGGATGGCGCTGTGATAGACTGCATCCAGTTTGTTGAGTAGACTGTTGGAGGCTATTTTATAGATGACATCACCGAAGTCGAGGATCGGTAGGATGGTCAGTTTTACGAGGGTATGTTTGGCAGCATGAGTGAAGGATGCTTTGTTGCGATATAGGAAGCCGATTCTAGATGTCATTTTGGATTGGAGATGCTTAATGTGAGTCTGGAAGGAGAGTTTACAGTCTAACCAGACACCCAGGTATTTTTAGTTGTCCACGTATTCTAAGTCAGAGCCGTCCAGAGTAGTGATGCTGGACGGGCGAGCAGGTGCAGGCAGTGATCGATTGAATAGCATGCATTTAGTTTTACTTGCGTTTAAGAGCAGTTGGAGGCCACGGAAGGAGAGTTGTATTTACATTTACATTTCAGTCATTTAGCAGATGCTCTTATCCAGAGTGACTTACAGTAGTGAATGCATACATTTCATAAATGTTTTCTCCGTACTGGTCCCCCGTGGAAATTGAACCCACAACCCTGGCGTTGCAAACACCATGTTCTACCAACTGAGCCACACGGGCATTGAATCTCATCTGGAGGTTAGTTAATACAGTGTCCAAAGAGGGGCCAGAAGTATACAGAATGGTGTCGTCTGTGTAGAGGTGGATCAGAGAACCACCAGCAGCAAGAGCAACATTATTGATGTATACAGAGAAGAGAGTCGGCCCGACAATTGAACCCTGTGGCACACCCATAGAGACTGCCAGAGGTCTGGACAACAGGCCCTCCGATTTGACACACTGAACTCTATCAGAGAAGTAGTTGGGAAACCAGGCGAGGCAATCATTTGAGAAACCAAGGCTGTCGAGTCTGCCAGTAAGAATGTGGTGATTGATAGAGTCGAAAGCCTTGGCCAGGTTGATGAATACGGCTGCACAGTAATGTCTCTTATCGATGACGGTTATGATGTCGTTTAGGACCTTGAGCGTGGCTGAGGTGCACCCATGACCAGCTCTGAAACCAGATTGCATAGCGGAGAAGGTACAGTGGGATCCGAAATGGTCCGTAATCTCTTTGTTAACTTGGCTTTTGAAGACCTTAGAAAGACAGGGTAGGATAGATATAGGTCTGTAGCAGTTTGGGTCTAGAGTGTCACCCGCAGAAGTGTTTTAGGGAGCGTTTGACAGTGATGAGGGGTGGTTGTTTGGTCGCAGACCCATTACGGATGCAGGCAATGAGGCAGTGATTGCTGAGATCTTGATTGAAAACAGCAGAGGTGAATTTGTAGGGCAGGAGCCCTGGACGGGCTAGCTTCAGGCTAATTGGTGCTTGTTCCGGGATGGAAATGCTAGCCAGGAGTAGTCACCCGGGATTGCGGTTAGCTAGTTGCGAAGATCCAGATGAAAATGTTCAGAGTTTGCGGAATCCGGGGATATCGGAAATTAAAAAAACAAATAATAATAGGTCCGTTATGCTCTGGTTTGAGTCACGTTGTTCGAACTGGCGAGAGCTTTCCGAGCTAAAGGTTAGCTGATGACCGCTAGCAATGGTTTGCTGACTGATAGCTGGTAGGTAGGTAGGTAGTTAGCTGGCTAGCTTCAGTTGAGGGATTCCAGATCCGAAGTAAATAGAAATACTTGGTGTCTGTGTGTTCCAGTGTCCAGAGGGCAGCAGTGTGGGTGCTGGATCAGTACTACAGGGACTTCCCTGTCTACAACCCTGCCCTGCTCAACCTGCCCAAGTCTATCCTCTCCAAGAAGATGTCTGGATTCAAAGTCTACTCTCTGGATGGTAAATAGCATTGTAGACTACTTACTTTCTCTACCTCATCCCTCTATCCATCCATTCATCCACCAACTAACCAACCCTTACCTCACTCCATTCATCCATCCATCCACTGACTGATGTATATGTCTTGATCCACAGAGAACAGCACCAATAACACCAACAGTCAGTCCCGGGCCATGATTGCTGCTGCAGCCCGCAGGAGAGACAACTCTCACAGTGAGTATTACTACGAGGAGGCCGAGCTGGACCGCAGGTGCCGCAAGCGGAAGGCCAGGTAAGACGGACAACATCCTGTTTTCTATACATTTCTATAATATACTTTTAAGTGATTACAGGGGGACAAACCCTGTTAATGTCCCTATTCTGTTTGTGTTCAGTGAATTCTGTTATGTACGTTGCTAGAGAATGACCAGTCCCTTTCATAGTGTATTTCAGGCACAGTAATGATGACTGATGACACTATCCATTAAGCTCTCCTGTATCATGGTTTAAAAATAAATAAAAATAATAATAAAATATTTAACCTTTTATTTAACTAGGCAAGTCCGTTAAGAACAAATTATTATTTACAATGACGGCCTACCCCGGCCAAACTCGGATGACACTGGGCCAATTGTGCGCCGCCCTATGGGACTCCCAATCACGGGCGGATGTGATGCAGCCTGGATTCGAACCAGGGACTGCAGTGCCTTAGACCGCTGCGCCACTCGGGAGCATGATGATGGTGATCATAATGATGATTGTTGCATTGTCCAGGCTGGTAGTGGCAGTGGAAGAGGCCTTCACCCACATCAAGCGTCTCCAGGATGATGACCCCGCAGCATCGTCCCCCAAACACCCCCGTGAGGTGATGGACCCCCGGGAGGCGGCTCAGGCTATCTTCGCCCCCATGGCCCGAGCCATGCAGAAGTACCTGAGGACCACGCGCCAGCAGCCCTACCACAGCATGGAGAGCATCCTCACACACCTGCAGTTCTGTATCACTCACAACATGACCCCCAAGGTGAGAAACAACGTATCACGTTCACTTGTCTATAATGTATAACCCGCAAAGAGAAGGGATACATTGTGTCACTTCCTGGGTATAATGTTACAACAGCTTTTGGGATAAATATCATGCATTTGATCAGATCTACAATTCAAACAATCAGTTGTGCTTAACTAGTCATCTACTCTGTACCCATTCACAGGTCTTCCTGTGTAAGGTTGATTTTGAAAGGCTGTATTTTTGTCTTTTCAGGCTTTCCTGGAGCGTTACCTCAGCCCAGGCCCTACCTTGCAGTACCAGCGTGAGAATGGCAGGGGGCGCCATTGGACTCTAGTGAGCGAGGAGCCGGTGACCTCTGCCCTGCGTCAGGGTCTGGTCTTCTCCCTGCGCCGCCTTGACTTCTCCCTGGTCGTCACGGTGCAGCCCCTCCCCTTCCTGCGTATTGGTGAGGAGTTTATCGACCCCAAGAGTCACAAGTTTGTGATGAGGCTACAGTCGGAGACCTCTGTGTAGAGCGGGTCAGTGGAGGCCCCTCATCCTACTGGGATACGCAGGGTGCTAGATCATGTAATCTCCTATTGAACCATTGTCATGGATGTTAACAGAATGTGATGAAGCTACAATCTTCCATAGAAAGAAGATGGATGCCTTGACCATGTCTTTATGATACACTGTAAAATGCCCTTGTTTTTCCAAAGGGAGCATTTGCCTACATTTATTCTGATAAATAACAGCAATTTTTGCTACTTTCACTGCAACCACTGATCACTGTGTAGTAAACTCATCACATAAAAATCACTATCTGACTGCTAGAGGGTCATGGCTAGAATGGATCCAGCTTTTGTCAAATTAACATCAAAAGTTGCTTTTAGCTAACCCTTTTCTTTACCTAATTATCTTAACCTGGTACGTTAATTCTCCTAACCTGCTACGAAAAGTCAACCTAACGTTAATTTGACAAAAGCTGGATCCCTTCTAGCCATGACCCCGTTAGAGTGGCTGTGTCATGTCTTACGAAAGTACCAATCAGAGTACAACTCTCAAAGGTGGCAGGCAGCCTGACGGTTAAAAGCGTTGGGCCAGTAACCAAAAGGTTGCTGGTTCGAATCCTGAGCCGACCAGCTGGGAAATCTGTCGGTGTGCCCTTGAGCAAGGCACTTTACCATAACTGCTCCTGTAAGTCACTCTGGATAAGAGTGTCTGCTAAATGACAAAAATGTAAGTCAGCTGACTGCAAACTTGGTAAACTGCTTCTACTCATTGCCAGTGTGTTGTGCTTGAAGTGATGGTTAGGCCTGTTTTATATAGGGTGTGACTTTTTTTTATTACTGAATGTATACGTATTGAATTAAGGTTTTTCTTGTTGTCTGTAGGCCAACTGTCTCCATCTGTTTAGGAAGGAACAACATTCCTGAGCTTGTTGTATCTGAGACTGTATGTTGTAAGGAGTCATATATTCCGTGTATATGTGGCTCTCATTTCAATTTACGCTTGCCTTTTTACACACGTTATCATGATTTTGGTAACATTGAATGAGGAAATCTGAGAATCCCTGCCTTGGGACAGCTTTCTCATACAGACTGTCCTGAATAACCTGTAGTTCAATTAAGCTTTTTTGAATGGACTCCTCTTTTCTTTACCCTGTGTCCACTGTCCTCCATCCATCTTCTTCTGCCCTGGAACATGTGATTGTATCCTCACTGCAAGTCCTCTGCAGTTGTAGCAAATCACCAGATTGTGCCACATATTAAAACAAGCACAGTATGATTGCGGCATCCAATAGCCTTACTCATGTGTGAACTACGAAACGCTGTCCGGTCATCTCTGGCAAAGAACCACTTCTCTGACCACTACACTTCTCGGTTCTAACCAAGACATACTGTAACTGGCAGCCTGGTGTTGAGACTTGAACTGCTCCAAACTGTTGTCTACCTTTTTTTGGACAACTGAGCCACTATGACTGCCAGTCATTTTAATTCAAGCAGAAATGCCCTTCATTTCTGTGAGAACCAATGAAACAAAGTGCAGAACTAGTTGACGTAACTGATGAGAACATCTGGATGACAGAATGCAAATGATTGTTCCCGTTTTTTATGGATTCTAGAATTTAGGGTTTAGGTACATTTTATATGATGAGCTTGTTTGTTTCTTTTTTTTAAGATGCCTAAGTTATAATGCAATTCAATAAAAATGAAACATTTACTTTTGGAAAAGAGGACAGCTTGTACACGTGTACATTTGACTTGTATTGTTTATTTTATTAATAATAGTAGCTTGTATAGTGTGCTAGATGTTTTTGACATTATTAAACCATTTTCCTGTGCACCTGTTCTCACTCCTTTTTCTCTCACACACACTGAGTTGTGATTGTGTGAAGCCCTGTCTGTCATTTTCCTAGCCTCGTATTACCAGACTGATTACTGCTGAAATATGTGTAGTGAAACAGAATGTAATCTTGGGAGAGTTCCAGATGGTTGTAAGAGGTTATCATTATCCTGCCCTGTTAGCAAAAAGAGTACGGTAAGCCTACTGATTAGAAGATGATTAAAGACTTAATGGAATATGTGAGGTCTTTAAACAAGAAGCAATCTACAGTACATCTAATCCCTGATCTCAGAGCTCTTTCATAATTCAGAGAAGGATAAAAATAATTCAGATTGAGTTTAAACTTCCCTTTTTTTACCTAAAACATTTTTTTCCTGATCAGTTCCATTGTCTTTTTTTGTGTGCATAATACCCCATTATTCAATTCAATATAGCTCTTAAGCTAAAGCTACTTCAAACTGCACATTGGCAGTTTGAAGTGACTCATCCTATTTTTTGGCATATCTGATTCGAATCTGTTCTTTTTCCTGCGGTCTGAACAGTCAAAAAAAGCACATGGAATAGGAAATTTCATGACACAAATCTGATACAGTTTCAACTGTTCTGCCTGCGGCTATGGAACCTTGACCTGTTCACCGGATGTGCTACCTTGTCCCGGACCTGCTGTTTTCGACTCTCTACCGCACCTGCTGTCTTGAACTCTGAATGCTCGGCTATGAAAAGCAAACTGACATTTACTCCTGAGGTGCTGACCAATCACTGTAATTATTATTATTTGACCCTGCTGGTCATCTATGAACATTTGAACATCTTGGCCATGTTCTGTTATAATCTCCACCCGGCACAGCCAGAAGAGGACTGGCCACACCTCAGAGCCTGGTTCCTCTATAGGTTTCTTCCTAGGTTCCTGCCTTTCTAGGGACTTTTTCCTAGCCACCATGCTTCTACATCTGCATTGCTTGCTGTTTGGGGTTTTAGGCTGGGTTTCTGTATAGCACTTTGTGACATCGGCTGAGGGCTTTATAAATAAATTGGATTGATACCTGGCCATGCGACTTGTGTCTGAACGGTCAAATCTGATTTATTTGCCCTCAAGTGATTTTTTAAATGTTATTTGGCATATCTTGTTGCTTGCTAGCTACTTTGTTGACAAGAACATGTGGTAGGTAACTAGATAATTGTTTACAAAGTAGTGAATGTGCTAGAAAGCAAAAAAGCTACCCAGCTAGTTGACTGCTGTGGCTAGACAAACTCATTTAGAAAGTTGGATCATATCCTTTGAGGCTTTAAAAGGGTTCTTACACTATGATTTTGAACATTCAAATCAACTGAGAATCGTCCATGGCAGGCATTGTTGTCACCTTAGCTTGCTACATAACTTATGTGTGATAGGAAGCAGGAGCACCACCACCAATCAGCCTACATCACTGGGCACACGCCTGTCATTACTACGACAAATAGCGTAGCCATGTCAGCGAATGACTGCTGTCTGAACATGCACACATCCGATTTGGTTACTTGTAACTTGTTGTTTGGACAGTCAATATTCCTAAACGAATTTGAAAAACAAAACTGATTTGAGCATTAAGGCCTGAAGTGTGAACAATGCTTTAGTGACAACATGCAACACCATGTGAACACCCTGAAAAGTAACTTCTTATTTAGCCATGTGTATGTATATCATACTAAGTTGAAGTTTATGTTTCTGACCACCATATTATTTAATATTTACATCACAACTTAAAAAAAAAAAGTTAATCACACTAACAAGTAGCCTTACACAGTATCCATTCTTTTGAATTACAATATGGCACATAATGAGGTATCCAGGCACAGTGTAATAATGTATGCATCATAAATGTGTACATGTTTGTGTTTCCATCTTCTCTTCTCACTGAAGTTAACAAGTACTATATATCTGTGGGTGGGAAGGGGACAAGCATGTGGTTTTAGCATATAAAAACGGACACCAGTATGAGCCCATAACTTCCTGCTAGAGCTCTCTGCACTTTCTGTTCAGAGGTGTCAGAAACCCACAGACAGCCATTGAAATAACACGAAGTACTCCAACTCTCCATCTACTCTCTTTAACCTTTCATTTTGTGCCTGCTACGAAGATGTTTCAGGGATCTCTGATCTTGGTCGCTCTACTCTTGAACTTCAGCTTTGCAGGTGAGATTCCTGTTTTATTTTACATTATGATGTTCAGCACTTTTTTATTCCATCATGAACAGGGATATTTATACTATATATATATATACACACACACACACATAGAGGGACATGTATACTCAGTGTACTGTGATAATTACTCCTGATCCTCAACTTAATGGCCTAGTAACACAGTACTCTATGCAATAGATGATTTATCTTTATATTTAACTACAATGTTCTAAACACTAATGTGTATTACATGTATAATTCATTATTTGCAGTATTACAACATGAACAGATACAAATAGTAGGCTTGTGGTTGATAAAACATTGTTTTACATGATGATGGGATAGTGATGATGATGATGATGCAGTGTGATCCCATAATGTGTGCAGAGGCTCAAGTGCCAGACGGTAAACTGTGTTATATCCTGGATGGGATTCTCGTGATCTATGGCGTCATTCTCACCATCTTGTACTGCAGACTGAGGGTAAGGAATTATAAACGCTCTATAACACATTATAAATCATTCCACCATCCACAAAACATATGATATATCAGGGTATGCAGTGCACACATATCTCCATGACCATATTAACAATATTCATACAGTAAAATGCTATTTATATTTCAATAATGATAGCACATTCAAAACATCAATAAAAATATAAATGCCTCACCAATTGAAGACCAGCTCCCACATAAATAGAATATGTTTCACATTCACACAGCTGTTTAATTAAAATGATATTTATCATGTTCCTCAGATGCATCCCATCTACATAAACAGTGGCGGATCTCCACAGGGCACTGGCGGGTATCCACAGGTACAATAAAAATGTGTGTGCATATGTAAGAGGGAGAGAAAGAAAGAGCGAGAGAGAAAGTGAATGTGTATTGGGCATGTATAATTTACACAATACTCTCAATAACCACTATTCAACTCTAGCTTTCTTTACAAACCCCAAAATATATGTATACATCTGAATGTTGATCAAATTCAGCTGGCGAAATGCTTCCTCCTGGTTGTTCAACAAATTAGCTATGTAAGAGGAATATGTCAAGTCATATGCCGTCTTACCATGTCACCTCGAAGTCCACAGTTCTGCTTTTCGTCCCCCTCCTTCAGCAACTGTGATCATTTCCTGTTAACAAGAACTGACCACCAACCCTGCCACTTATAAACACAGTTTCCATTACAGTCAGACTAAAATACAACACTATATCCTGTTACACAGAAATACCCGGGTAGACAGATTACTTAGAAAGAAAATCCAATTACAGTGGAAGCTAAGAGTAGTGAAGCTTTAAACGGTCGCATCATCACCCTCTGTGTCTAGTCTTCTACACCAATTCCTTTCTTTGCCCGATAAAAAAAGGTAGAGAAGGAGAACATGAGAAAGACGGAAGGAGAAATGAGGAATGATGTTCTTTTGTTAAATGTTCTTCTGATAAAATAAATTGTGTGTGTGTGTGTGTGTGTGTGCGCATGTGCATGTGTGCCTTCAGCAGATAACAACGCAGATAACAGCTCTCGTAATTTCCATTTTACAGAAAGGAGAGGGACTTTACGCAGTAAGATCATTTTTCTTATTCTTATTATGACTTACAGTATATCATAAATGACAAAGAATATTGCAGTTTTAAGGATTTCAAGTTGTTTTCAAGTCCCTCATTGTTCTTCCTCTCACAGGGTTTGACCCATAAAGGTCAGGACACCTATGAGACCATCAAGGTGCAGAAGAAAGCGATGCTGGTGTGATAGAGGAAGAAGACAGTAGTGTGAGTGGTGGTAAACAACAAACCACAACCCCGTCTTACATGGCATTTAAATGAGTTTTGATCTATATGACTGCTTGCTTTCCAAATCTTAGGTTAGGTTGGGCCGGTAGTGTTGGTGGCTGTTGACTGGGGGCCTGAGATGGGAAGTGTTTAAGATGCATTTTGGTTATTCTGTAAAGCAGCCCTTTCACTTTGTATAATTGACTATCAATTAACTTGTCATTTAAAGATTAAATGATTCGGAAACTACCTTAAATCAGGGTCCGTTTTCTTTTTTGATTACAGCTTCATTGACATGAATGTATTCTGTCCATGCTTAAACTGATATTATAAAACCATATGAGTGTTACTACTGTGTTACATATGAGTGTTACTACTACATACTACTGTGTCACCGTGGGAAGAACCCAACAAAGGCTCAACAACTGACTGCACAGAGTCCGATGGACTGACCGACTGACTGACCAACTGCATGTGAGATTATTTTATCTGTCAAAGCCAGGTATCCTTGCTTGAGATCAAGAAAGACCACTAGATGGCATTCACAGATCCATAGTTACTGATCACAATATTTGTTTTTATGCGTGTAGATATGGTTGTTCTTGTTTGATAGAGCCATTGGACGTCTTTCAGCAATGTTCCTATCTACACCAAAGAATGGAGCCGGAGGAAATGGCTGCCGTTTTACAGACTCCAAACCAATTGTACTATAGTGTGTGTTTTTTCGCGTTATTTGAAACTTATTTTGTACATAATGTTT
The DNA here is from genome assembly GCF_901001165.1 of Salmo trutta. Lineage (NCBI taxonomy): Eukaryota > Metazoa > Chordata > Actinopteri > Salmoniformes > Salmonidae > Salmo > Salmo trutta. Next base: position 35,285,879 of record NC_042977.1, on the reverse strand, counting down.
CAGCCACTGTCTCTTATGACCAAAAATAGCTTCTGGATATCAGGACAGCGATTACTCACCTCGTACTGGACAAAGATTTTTTTCTTTAACGAGTCGGACGTGAAGGATTTACTTCAGACACCCGACAAGGCCCAAATCCCTGTCATTTGCATGAGAAAGAGACAGAGGGGTGTAGGTCAGGGGTAAGGGTGCCTTGTAAGGATCCGACGGCGAGTGGGTAATCTGCCATCAGTCCTATTAGCCAACGTACAATCATTGAATAACAAAATAAACGAGCTACGATCATGAATATTCTACCAACGGGACATTAAAAACTGTAATATCTTATGTTTCACCAAGTTGTGGCTGAACGAAGACACGGATAACATACAGCGTGGGGTTTATGCTGCATTTGCAAGACAGAACAGCTGGCTCCGATAAGACAAGGGTGTCTATTTGTAAATAACAGCTGATGCACGAAATCTAATATTAACTTATTAAGGAAGTCTTGAGGTTTTGCTCAACTGAGGTAGAGTATCTCATGATAAGCTGTAGACCACACTATTTACCAAGAGAGTTTTGAACTATATTTTTCGGAGCTGTCTACCTACCACCACAAACCGATGATGGCACTAAGACCGCACTCAATGAGCTGTATAAGGCAATAAGCAAACAGGAAAACGCTCATCCAGATGGGGCGCTCCTAGTGGCCGGGGACTTTAACGCAGGGAAACTTAAATCCGTTTTACCTAATTTCTATCAGCACGTTAAATGTGCAACCAGAGGGGAAAAAACTCTAGACCACCTTTACTCCACACACAGAGACGAGTATAAAGCTCTCCCTTGCCCTCCATTTGGCTAATCTGACCATAATTCTATCCTCCTGATTCCCGCTTACAAGCAAAAACTAAAGCAGGAAGCACCAGTGACTCGGTCAATAAAGAAGTGGTCAGATGACGCAGATGCTAAGCTACAGGACTGTTTTGCTAGCACAGACAGGAATATGTTCCGGGATTCATCCGATGGCATTGAGGAGTACACCACATCAGTCACTGGCTTCATCAATAAGTGCATCGATGACATCATCCCCACAGTGGCCGTACGTACATAACCCAACCAGAAGCCATGGATTACAGGCAACATCCGCACTGAGCTAAAAGGTAGAGCTGCCGCTTTCAAGGACCGGGACTCTAACCCAGACGCTTATAAGAAATCCCGCTTTGCCCTCTGACGAACCATCAAACAGGCAAAGCGTCAATACAGGACTATAATTGAATCGTACTACATCAGGTCCGACGCTCATCGGATGTGGTAGGGCTTGAAAACTATTACAGACTACAAAGGGAAGCACAGCCGTGAGCTGCTCAGTGACACGAGCCTACCAGACAAGCTAAAATACTTCTACGCTTGCTTCGTGGGAAGCAACACTGAAGCATGCATGAGATCATCAGCTGTTCCTGACGACTGTGTGATCACGCACTGTGTAGCCGATGTGAGTAAGACCTTTAAACAGGTCAACATTCACAAGCCTGCAGGGCCAGACGGATTACCAGGATGTGTACTCCGAGCATGCGCTGACCAACTGGCAAGTGTCTTCATTGACATTTTCAACCTGTCCCTGACTGAGTCTGTAATACCAACATGTTTCAAGCAGACCACCATCGTCCCTGTGCCCAAGAACACTACAGTAACCTGCCTAAATGACTACGACCTGTAGCACTCACGTCTGTAGCCATGAAGTGCTTTGAAAGGCTGGTCATGGCTCACATCAACACCATTATCCCAGAAACCCTAGACCCACTCCAATTTGCATACCACCCCAACAGATCCACAGATGATGCAATTTCTATTGCACTCCACACTACCCTTTCCCACCTGGACAAAAGGAACACCTACGTGAGAATGCTATTCATTGACTACAGCTCAGCGTTCAACACCATAGTGCCCTCAAATGCTCATCACTAAGCTAAGGACCCTGGGACTAAACACCTCACTCTGCAACTGGATCCTGGACTTCCTGACGGGCCGACCCCAGGTGGTAAGGGTAGGTAACAACACATCTGCCACGCTGATTCTCAACACAGGGGCCCCTCAGCCTCTTCCTCAATGTGATCAAGACAAAGGAGATAATTGTGGACTACAGGAAAAGGGGGACGAGCAGGCCCCTATCCTCATCGATGGGGCTGTAGTGGAGCAGGTTGAGAGCTTCAAGTTCCTTTGTGTCCACATCACCAACAAACTATCATGGTCTATCAAACTATCAAACTATCATGGTCCAAACACACCAAGACAGTCGTGAAGAGGGCACGACAAAACCTATTTAATTTTTGACTTATCTATTTTTTTGTTTTGTTTTAAAAAAATGTATTGAATATTTAAAACATACAATATACTTGCAGTGAAGCCGCTCAACAACTACATCACATTAGTTATCTAACAGACACCCATCCAGAGCGACACACAGAAGCAACCAGGGTCAATGCCCTGCTCAAGGGCACATCTACAGACATTCCACAAGGTCAAAAAACATAGACCCGAACCAGCGATCCATCAGCCACTGGCCCAAGCTCCCAACTGCCAGCTGTCCAAGATCCCCCCCCACAGTTCCCCAAGAGCTGCCCCTCAACCATCCGAGACACCCCCCACTGCCCCCCCGAGAAATAAAAATGAATAATAATAATTGAGTGCATGTATGGCACTATTTACCTGTGTGTGTGCGTCCGTGTATATGCACATGTGTGCATTTGAATGAGACTGTGTGTATATGCAGGTGTCAAACACCTGCATGGCATCAGCCTCAGGCAAACCGGCATTAGCTGTAAAAACACTGCCCCTCAGTGTCATTCAAACATACTTTTTGTTATGGTTTATTTTGACTTTATTTTATTATAGTTTTATCTTTGACCATCATTCTATCCTCCGCCCAGCAACTCCACTCCCACTTGTCTCCAATTCCACATCCCAACCCTCAGCTTCCCTCAGCCCCTCCCAACTATCTCGCTGACCACCCTCTTTGGATGGTCAGCACCATCACGCACCATGCTGTGATGTTTAACATACAATTTCAATCTATCTAATCGAATAGAATCCACAGATTGTGAGTTGAAGATAAATACTTTTATTAAGAGTATTAGTATATTATTAATTGACTGACCCGGTATCTCCAGATCTCCCAACAGTACTATTTCTAGGGTCAATTTTAGATCAATGTTCTGCATTTTCAGCAATTCCTGAACCTGAGACCAGAAACAGGCTACCTGAGGGCAATACCAAAATAAATAGTCTATTGATTCTGTATCCTCACAACAAAATGTGCAGTTTCGATGACTAAATGCCCCAAATATTCAACATTTTGTTGGTGGCAAGAATTCCATATCATCAGGCCTAGGTCATCAGGCTGCTGATTATCCCGCACACCTGTCACCATCGTCTCGCACACCTGCGCCTCATGACACTCACCTGAACTCCATCACCTTCTTGATTATCTTCCCTATATCTGTCACTCCCCTTGGTTCTTTCCTCAGGTGTTCTTGACTCTATTTTCATGTTGGTGCGTTGTTTGTGTTTCGTGGTCATTGTTTCTTTAATTTATTAAAACACCTTCTCCCTGAACTTGCTTCCCGACTCTCAGCGCACTCGTTACAGAATAACACCTCACCTAAGGGAAGCATCATGGAGTGTTTTATTTTTTGTGTCAGAGTAATGATATCGGGTCCGGGAACTGCTACAGGCTCTCATGCCTCAACCAGATTGCCAGGCTTCCCTGCCTCAGCCGGATCGCCAGGCTCCCCTGCCTCAGCCAGCTCGTCGGACTTTCATGCCTTAGCTGGATCGCCAGGCTCCCCTGCCTCAGCCAACTCGTCGGGCTTTCATGCCTCCGCCGGATCGCCAGGCTCCCCTGCTTCCATTGGCTCGTCAGGTTCTCATGCCTCAGCCAGATCACCAGGCTCCCCTGCCTCAACAGATCTGTCCGGTTCCCGCTCCCCAGCTGACTCGACAGGTTCCAGTGCCTCAGCTGGCGTGACAGGTTCTCGCGCATCTGTAGGGGTGACCGGTCCGCTGCTTCTGATCCCCAGGTTCGTCCCCTTTGACGGCGTCCTGTGGCTGGAGCCGCGCGTCGGGGAGGGGGTACTGTCACGTATACTCCCTCTCTGGCCTCTAGGTCATCAGGCTGCTGATTATCCCGCACACCTGTCACCATCGTCTCGCGCACCTCATGACACTCACCTGGACTCCATCACCACCTTGATTATCTTCCCTATATCTGTCACTCCCCTCGGTTCTTTCCTCAGGTGTTATTGACTCTGTTTTCATGTCGGTGCATTGTTTGTGTTTCATGTTATTTATTAAAACACTCACTCCATGTACTTGCTTCCCGACTCTCAGGGCACTCGTTACAGATCTGTTATATTGGGCAGACAGACGAGTTCCCTACCTCCTCCTGCTGCCACCTGCCTCCTCCATTTTTGGGGTACTGCTGCAATCAATTGGTTGCAATCTTAGATTGAGCAGACCTTCCCATACATTTCTGATAACTCTATGAAAGACATAACTCTACCATTCCAATTTACAATATCATTTAAAAACAAAATACCCTTTTCAAACACCTTTCCCATAAATACAGGTATTTTATCAACCAGCACATTTGAGTTCAGCCATGATATTTGTTCTTTCTTTTCAGGGGGATGAAATTGAAATTATAGCCAGCTCTGCAATGCTTGTTTGAAAGAGACACTTCGAAAAAAGTATAATCTCAATTAATTGAAAATGAGACATGGCAATCTGCAAAAAGGCAATTTTTAAACAATGGAGGAGCTTTTCTTAGTAATCTACTTGAGAACCATTTAGGGTTCAAGTAAAACTTAAGTGAAGCTTATAGAGAGAGGTTTAGTGCTTTTATATTTAATAATCTCAACCCACCCAATTCATTACATTGATAGGCACGCTTTATCTTGTCTGGTTTAGCATCCTAGATAAAGCAAAATATTTTTTGCCCATATGATTTGAAAAACGAATCATCAGGTGTAGGCAGCGTCATAAGTGAGTAAACTGAGATATGACTAAGGAGTTAATCAAGGCAAATTTTCCATAAATAGACAGGTATTTAACTCTCCATGGTTGCAGGATCTGGTCTATTTTTACAAGTTTTCTATTGAAATTCATTGTGGAGAGCTTATATCTTTTGCGATATGAATACCAAGCATGTCCACTTCACCGTCAGTCCATTTCATAGGTAAACTGCAGAGTAATGTAAAAGTTTTAAAGATACAATACGTAATATTGTACACTTATCAAAATTAGGTTTTAGTCCAGAAAAGTTATCTAGATCTTCAATAAGACATTGCAGGGATCTAGCTTGCGGACTTAATATAAAACTTGAGTCATTGGCATACATGGACATCTTCGTTTTTAAGCCTTGGATTTCTAATCATTTAATGTTGTTATTTGATCTAATTTTAATAGCTAGCATTTCGATGGCCATAACGAATACATATGGTAACAGCGGACACCCTTGTTTAACTCCTCTTGACAATTCAAAACTCTCTGAGAAATAGCTGCTATTTACTATTTTACACCTGGGGTTGCTATACGTTGCTTTTACCCATTTTATAAGAGAATCACAGAAATTGTAAAACTCCAGGCATTTATAAATAAAATCCAGTCTTTATCAAAGGCTTTTTCAAAATCCGCTATAAATACCAGGCCTGGCTTCTTAGATGTTTCATTATGTTCTATTATTTCTAGTAGTTGTCGTATATTATCTCCAATGTATCGTCCATGTAAAAGACTTGTCTGATCAGGATGAACAATATCAAATCAAATCAAATCAAATTTATTTATATAGCCCTTCGTACATCAGCTGAAATCTCAAAGTGCTGTACAGAAACCCAGCCTAAAACCCCAAACAGCAAGCAATGCATGTGAAAGAAGCACGGTGGCTGGGAAAAACTCCCTAGGAAAAACTCCTGAGAAAGGCCAAAAACCTAGGAAGAAACCTAGAGAGGAACCAGGCTATGAGGGGTGGCCAGTCCTCTTCTGGCTGTGCCGGGTGGATATTATAACAGAACATGGTCAAGATGTTAAAATGTTCGTAAATGACCAGCATGGTCAAATAATAATAATCATAGTAGTTGTCGAGGGTGCAACAAGCACGTCCGGTGAACAGGTCAGGGTTCCGTAGCCGCAGGCAGAACAGTTGAAACTGGAGCAGCAGCATGGCCAGGTGGACTGGGGACAGCAAGGAGTCATCATGCCAGGTAGTCCTGAGGCATGGTCCTAGGGCTCAGGTCCTCCGAGAGAAAGAAAGAAAGAGAGAAAGAGAGAATTAGAGAGAGCATATTTACATTCACACAGGACACCGGATAAGACAAGAGAATACTCCAGATGTAACAGACTGACCCTAGCCCCCCGACACATAAACTACTGCAGCATAAATACTGGAGGCTGAGACAGGAGGGATCAGAAGACACTGTGGCCCCATCCGATGATACCCCCGGACAGGGCCAAACAGGCAGGATATAACCCCACCCACTATGCCAAGGCACAGCCCCCACACCACTAGAGGGATATCTACAACCACCAACTTACCGTCCGAAGACAAGGCCGAGTATAGCCCACAAAGAACTCCGCCACGGCACAACCCAAGGCACAACCCAAGTAACAAAAGCATGGATTAATTTTTCTGCGTCATTTTTGGACAGAAAGTTTCTGATTTTTGCAATGTTACGTAGATGGAAAAAAGCTGTCCTTGAAGCAGTCTTGATATGTTCTTCAAAAGAGAGATCAGGGTCCAGAGTAACGCCGAGGTCCTTCACAGTTTTATTTGAGACGACTGTACAACCATCCAGATTAATTGTCAGATTCAACAGAAGATCTCTTTGTTTCTTGGGACCTAGGACAAGCATCTCTGTTTTGTCCGAGTTTAAAAGTAGAAAATTTGCAGCCATCCACTTCCTTATGTCTGAAACACAGGCTTCTAGCGAGGGCAATTTTGGGGCTTCACCATGTTTCATTGAAATGTACAGCTGTGTGTCGTCCGCATAGCAGTGAAATTTAACATTATGTTTTCGAATGACATCCCCAAGAGGTAAAATATATAGTGAAAACAATAGTGGTCCTAGAACGGAACCTTGAGGAACACCGAAATTTACAATTGATTTGTCAGAGGATGAACCATTCACAGAGACAAACTGATATCTTTCCGACAGATAAGATCTAAACCAGGCCAGAACTTGTCCATGTAGACCAATTTGGGTTTCCAATCTCTCCAAAAGAATGTGGTGATCGATGGTATCAAAAGCGGCACTAAGATCTAGGAGCATGAGGACAGATGCAGAGCCTCGGTCTGACGTCATTAAAAGGTCATTTACCACCTTCACAAGTGCAGTCTCAGTGCTATGATGGGTCTAAAACCAGACTGAAGCGTTTCGTATACATTGTTTGTCTTCAGGAAGGCAGTGAGTTGCTGCGCAACAACTTTTTCTAAAATTTTTGAGAGGAATGGAAGATTCGATATAGGCCGATAGTTTTTTATAATTTCTGGGTCAAGATTCGGCTTTTTCAAGAGAGGCTTTATTACTGCCACTTTTAGTGAGCTTGGTACACATCCGGTGGATAGAGAGCCGTTTATTATGTTCAACATAGGAGGGCCAAGCACAGGAAGCAGCTCTTTCAGTAGTTTAGTTGGAATAGGGTCCAGTATGCAGCTTGAGGGTTTGGAGGCCATGATTATTTTCATCATTATGTCAAGAGATATAGTACTAAAACACTTTAGTATCTCCCTTGATCCTAGGTCCTGGCAGAGTTGTGCAGACTCAGGACAATGGAGCCCTGGAGGAATACCCAGATTTAAAGAGGAGTCCGTAATTTGCTTTCTAATGATCATGATCTTTTCCTCAAAGAAGTTCATAAATTTATTACTGCTGAAGTGAAAGCCATCCTCCATTTGCGAATGCTGCTTTTTAGTTAGCTTTGCGACAGTGTCAAAAAGAAATTTCGGATTGTTCTTATTTTCCTCAATTAAGTTGGAAAAATAGGATGATCGTGCAGCAGTGAGGGCTCTTCGATACTGCACGGTACTGTCTTTCCAAGCTAGTCGGAAGACTTCCAGTTTAGTGTGGCGCCATTTCCGTTCCAATTTTCTGGAAGCTTGCTTCAGAGCTCGTGTATTTTCTGTATACCAGGGAGCTAGTTTCTTATGACAGATGTTTTTAATTTTTAGGGGTGCAACTGCATCTAGGGTATTGCGCAAGGTTAAATTGAGTTCCTCGGTTAGGTGGTTAACTGATTCTTGTCCTCTGACGTCCTTGGGTAGGCAGAGGGAGTCTGGAAGGGCATCAAGGAATCTTTGGGTTGTCTGAGAATTTATAGCACGACTTTTAATCTTCCTTGGTTGGGGTCTGAGCAGATTATTTGTTGCAATTGTAAACGCAATAAAATGGTGGTCCGATAATCCAGGATTATGAGGAAAAACATTAAGATCCACAACATTTATTCCATGGGACAAAACTAGGTCCAGAGTATGACTGTGGCAGTGAGTAGGTCCAGAGACATGTTGGACAAAACCCACTGAGTCGATGATGGCTCCGAAAGCCTTTTGGAGTGGGTCTGTGGACTTTTCCATGTGAATGTTAAAGTCACCAAAAATTAGAATATTATCTGCTATGACTACAAGATCCGATAGGAATTCAGGGAACTCAGTAAGGAACACTGCATATGGCCCAGGAGGCCTATAAACAGTAGCTATAAAAAGTGATTGAGTAGGCTGCATAGATTTCATGACTAGAAGCTCAAAAGACGAAAACGTCATTGTTTTTTTTTTTGTAAATTGAAATTTGCTATCGTAAATGTTAGCAACACCTCCGCCTTTGCCGGATGCACGGGGGGTATGGTCACTAGTGTAACCAGGGGGTGAGGCCTCATTTAGCACAGTAAATTCATCAGGCTTAAGCCATGTTTCAGTCAGGCCAATCACATCAAGATTATGATCAGTGATTAGTTCATTGACTATAACTGCCTTGGAAGTGAGGGATCTAACATTAAGTAACCCAATTTTGAGATGTGAAGTATCACAATCTCTTTCAATAATGGCAGGAATGGAGGAGGTCTTTATACTAGTAAGATTACTGAAGCGAACACCGCCATTTTTAATTTTGCCCAACCTAGATCGAGGCACAGACACGGTCTCAATGGGGAAAGCTGAGCTGACTACGCTAACTGTGCTAGTGGCAGACTCCACTAAGCTGGCAGGCTGGCTAACAGCCTGTTGCCTGGCCTGCACCCTATTTCATTGTGGAGCTAGAGGAGTTAGAGCCCTGTCTATGTTCGTAGATAAGATGAGAGCACCCCTCCAGCTAGGATGGAGTCCGTCACTCCTCAGCAGGCCAGGCTTGGTCCTGTTTGTGGGTGAATCCCAGAAAGAGGGCCAGTTATCTACAAATTCTATCTTTTGGGAGGGGCAGAAAACAGTTTTCATCCAGCGATTGAGTTGTGAGACTCTGCTGTAGAGCTCATCACTCCCCCTAACTGGGAGGGGGCCAGAGACAATTAATCGATGCCGACACATCTTTCTAGCTGATTTACATGCTGAAGCTATGTTGCGCTTGGTGACCTCTGACTGTTTCATCCTAACATCGTTGGTGCCGACGTGGATAACAATATCTCTATACTCTCTACACTCGCCAGTTTTAGCTTTAGCCAGCACCGTCTTTAGATTAGCCTTAACGTCGGTAGCCCTGCCCCCTGGTAAACAGTGTATGATCGCTGGATGATTAGTTTTAAGTCTAATACTGCGGGTAATGGAGTCGCCAATGACTAGGGTTTTCAATTTGTCAGAGCTAATGGTGGGAGCCGTCGGCGTCTCAGACCCCACAACGGGAGGAGCAGAGACCAGAGAAGTCTCGGCCTCCGACTCCGACTCGCTTAACGGGGAGAACCGGTTGAAAGTTTCTGTCGGCTGAATAAGCGACACCGGTTGAGCATTCCTACAGCGTTTCCCTCCAGAAACCATGAGAAAGATGTCCGGCTGCGGGGACCGTGCGAGGGGGTTTATACTAACGTTACTATCTGTACTTGCTGGTGGCACAGACGCTGTTTCATCCTTTCCTACACTGAAATTACCCTTGCCTAACGATTGCGTCTGAAGCTGGGCTTGCAGCACAGCTATCCTTGCCGTAAGGCGATCGTTCTCCTGTATATTATGAGTACAACGACTGCAATTAGAAGGCATCATGTTAATGTTACTTAGCTTCGGCTGTTTGAAGTCCTGACGAACCATGTCCAGATAAAACCTCCGGGGTAGGAAAGTTGAATGAAAAAAAAAAATGAAATAAAAAAAAAATAAAAAAAAAAACAATACCTGGTAAAACTTTTTAATTCTGAGTGCTATGCATTTCTCTAGTATTTTTGCATCACAACATTGAAGTGTAAGAGGCCTCCAGTTTTTATGATAGACTGGATCTTTATATTTCCATCTGGGTCTTGTTTTAATAATAGTGAAATCAGACCTTCCTGCTGAGTACCTGACTTATACATTTCTACTTAACATTTATTTTTCTTAAAACTGAATTGTTGGTTAAGGGCTTGTAAGTAAGCATTTCACTGTAAGGTCTACCTGTTGTATTCGGCGCATGAGACAAATAACATTTGATTCATTGCTAAATGTACAAGCAGATAAATTTTTTCCAGTTTCTGGAAGACTACAACTTGTGTTGGGCAGTGCTTCGTGCTCTGGCAACCATCCCTCCCCCAAGGCAGACTTTTTTGAAAAGGAGGCAGACACTCCTTTTCAAACACAATCCTTTGGGCAAAACTGAAAGAACTGACCAGGCGCAATGGTTTCAAGTTATTCCTCTCATCAACAAGAATTCAACCATTTTTTATGTTTTATTAGCTATATGGTTCAACCATATATGTTTCCACCGGAATATAGCGAAGAGGATTCGAAACAAAGAGTTGGATTTAGCTAACTAATGATGTTAGAAGTGGCAGATCTTGTAAAAGAAATTCCAAAATAAATCAACTATTTAAAAAAAGAAAATTGGACCATCATCTTTGAAATGCAAGAGAAAGACCATAATGCATTATTCCAGCCCAGGTGCAATTTAGATTTTCGCTACTAGATGGCAGCAGTGTATGTGCAAAGTTTTAAACTGATCCAATGAACCATTGTATTTCTGTTCAAAATGTTGTATCAAGACTGCCCAAATGTGCCTAACTGGTTTATTAATAACTTTTCAAGTTCATAACTGTGCACTCTCCTCAAATAATAGCATCACTGTAATAGCTACTGTAATGGCTACTGTAAATTTGACAGTGCAGTTAGATTAACAATAATTTAAGCTTTCTGCCCATATCAGATATGTCTGTGTCCTGGGAAATTTTCTTGTTACTTACAACCTCATGCTAATCGCATTAGCCTACGTTAGCTCAACCGCCCCATGGGGGACCCACCAATCCTGAAGAAGCTAAGTAAGTTATTTTTCCTGCAAGCCACCTAGCTAGCTAACTTTAGTTTATCTACTGAAACCCATATTGTGTATTGCTGGCTAACATAGTATTTTGCTACAGTGGGGGGAAATCGAATAATTTTTCTGTAATATCTAGCTAACTATTTTGGTAGCTAAGTTAGCTAAACAACTACCGGTAGTCATATCCATACCTAAAATTAGAAGAGGTTTTACAATTGGAGATCTTTTGTATCTCGATTGTAAAACCTCTTCTCTTTTTAGTTGTAGATATGGCTACTAAACAGCAAGCTACAACATTACAACCAGCCAACTAAAGCTAGGTTTACCAGCAAACATTAGCACATGACTAGAGTTTGCTAGCTAGTTAGCCTGGCGCCTGCTAACTTGTTATGCATGTCTGTTACTGAATACTACCTCACAGAATGGAAGCAGCAGCCAACGAAAACATCTCCCTGATCGTCGGCAAACAAGGGCGACCTACTTTGCCAACACCACGACCAGCTGGTGCAACTAGGGATGGCTATGGATGAGGTCCTCTGCGTTCTTCTACGTCTAGATATTCCTCAAAGGACGTCACCCCCAACGAGCGGAGGATCTTCTACAATGAGTCGACCCAGCGAGCCAGCACCCCAGTCCATTCAGCAGTCTGCCCAGGTCAGCGATGCCCTTTTGTCTCTTCCAGACAAATATGATGGGATTCCATCCAAATGCCGTGGCTTCCTCCTCCAGTGCTCACCTCTATTTTTCTCATCAAACAGGAGCCCCCACCACCGAGATGTCCAAAGTTGCCACGGTTATTTCCCTGCTAACCGGGCGGGCGTTGGGGTGCGTGGGCTACGGCTGCCTGGGAGTGAGGAGAGGAGGAGCTGGGTTTCTATTGAAGGTGTATGGCTATGTTCAGAGGAGTCCTCGATCATCCACCGGAGGGCAGAGAGGGTTGTGAGCGCCTACTCCAACAGTGGACCAGACCGCTGCGGAGTACGCCCTCACCTTCCGTACAGTGGCAGCATTCAGTGGATGGAATGAGCCGGTTCTCCGCTCCTTATTCAGAAGAGGATTGTGCAGGGAGGTCCAGATGAAGTTGTCATGCCAAGACAACACCCTCTCATTGGACGCATTCATCGCGATGGCCACCCGTCTGGATAACCTCCTTCGGGAGTGTCGGCACTCCCATCGCCTCTCTCCCTCCTTCGTTGACTGATCTGAGTCTGAACCCATAGACATAGGGGCCGAAGGGCTCCCTGCAGCTGAGCATTGGAGACAGCTGGGGCTCTGTCCCTATTGTGGTCAAGCGAGGCACCAGCTTCAACGGTGTCCGCTACGTCCCAACCCGGGAGCCACTAGAGCAGAGGGATGGCCCTGTGATCATCCGTCTCCAGGGGTAGGTGTGAGTATTACATCATCATCCTTCTCCACCATACCCTTTTTTAGTACCCGATTTCACTACCTGGCTGTACCTTTCTACAGTTCTAGTGGACTGCGGTGCCGCAGGGAATTTTATTGACCAGGTCCTTGCCTCCTCCCTGAACATAACATCATACCCACTCTCTTCTCCATTTCCGGTTCAAGAGCTGGATAACCAACCACTGGGATCTGGGACAATCACACACATCACAGCACCACTCACCATCACCGTGGGACCTCTGCACCAAGAAAACCTTCCCTCCTCATCATCCAGGCACCCGTACACAAAGTCATCCTCGGCCTCGTATGGCTCCCAAGCCACAACCCCACCATCTCCTGCTCGAGGATGGAGACCATGGCCTGGGCACCCGGATGTCAGAAGACCTGCTTTCCTTTACCCTGTGGTTCCACGTCAGTTGAGAGTCCTGTGGTTGCCCTCCAGGCCAACATCCTGGAGGTTTACCAGGTTCTCCGGTAGGTTTTCTCCAAGACCCTCGCCACCTGTCTCCCTCTTCATTGCCCCTGGGACTGTGCCATCGACCTGCTAACAGACTCTGCATCTACCCACTGTCGGTGGCTGAAAGCAAGGCTATGGAGGAATACATCAAGGAGGCTCTCCAACAGGATTTCATCTGCCCATCCACTTCCCCTGCGTCGGCAGGTTTCTTCTTCGTGGCCAAGAAGGAGGGGGGTCTTCGTCCATGTATTGACTACAGAGGTCTCAATGCCATCACCACCAAGTACCGCTACCCCCTCCCATTGATGCCGGCCACCATTGAACAGCTCCGCAAGGCCTGTTTTTTTTACCAAGCTGGACCTGCGTAGTGCCTACAATTTGATCTGCATCCAGGAGGGGGATGAATGAAAGACGGCCTTCAGCACGATGTCTGGGCACTACGAGTACTTGGTGATGCCTTATGGATTAGCCAATGCTCTGTCAGTGTTCCAGGTATTACTGAACGAGGTGCTTTGGGACATGCTTGGGCATCAGGTGGTCGTATAAATCAACGACATCCTGATTTTCTCGGCCACCTTGAAGTAGCACATTGCCCACATCGGGGGAGTCCTGGCATGCCTCCTGGAGAACCATCTGTATGTCAAAGTGGAGAAGTGCCAGTTCCAACAGGCCGCTGTCTCCTTCTTGGGATATCGGATCAGCCCACAGGGAGTGGTTATGGAGGAGAGGAAAATAAATATAGTCAGGTCATGGCCAGTCCCAACCACCATAAAGGGACAACAACGTTTTTGGGGGTTTGCCAACTTCTACCGCCACTTCATTAGGAACTTCAGCTTCATCGCCTCTCCTCTCACCTCTCTCCTCAAAGGTGCTCCCCCTAGGTTGGTGTGGAATCCTGCGGCCGATGAGGCCTTCTGCCTACTGCTGAAACACCCAGATCCTACGCTGCCCTTCGTGGTGGAGGTGGATGCCTAAGAAGTTGGTGTGGGGGCCGTCCTGTCACAACCTCAAGTTACTCCACAAGAATTGTATCCATGTGCATACTCTAAAAAACTGTCTTCTGCAGAAAGGAACTATGACATCAGTGATCAGGAGCTCCTGGAGGTGAAGTTGGCATTAGAGGAGTGGAGCCACGGACCCGTTTCTCATCTTCAATGACCATTGGAACCTGGAGTACATACGGACAGTGAAGCGGCTGAACCCGCATCAAGGAAGATGGGCCCTTTTCTTTACAAGATTCAACTTCACCCTGTCATACCGCCCAGGTTCAAAGAACATCAAAGTCGATGCCCTGCCCCGTCTCCATGATTCGGGAGAGGTTCCAGTCCTGAGTGTGCCCATCATACAGCCATCCCAATTCGTTGCACTCGTGCTTTGGGACATAGAAGTGGACATACACCAGGCTCTGGAGAGGGATCCGTGCCTGCTACCTGTCCTCAGGAGCGTTCCTATGGAGGTAAGGGATTGGCTATTGAACTGGGCGCACACATCCCTTGCTGCTGGACACCCAGGTATCACCCACACCACTCAATCCATCTCCGTGAAGTACTGGTGGCCCACCTTGGCGCAGGACGTCACCGCCACATCAACTCCTGCTCTGTATGTGATCAAACCAAGTCTCCCCGGCACACCCCAGCAGGGAGACTCCTTCCCCTTCCCTTGCCTCAGCGGCTTTGGTCCCATCTATCTATAGATTTTATTACTGATCTTCCCTTGTCTGATAGTTTCACCACTGTTAGGTTTTTTGTGGACAGATTCTCCATATCCTGCCATTTTATCCCTCTCTCAGGTCTCCCTACCGCTCTCTGGGTCGCTGAGGCATTGTTCCAGCAGGTCTTCGGCACTATGGCTTTCCAACTGACATAATCTCCGACCGTGGTCACCAATTCACGTTGCGAGTATGGAAAGCTTCTACCCCCAAGCCATAAGACTCCTGAACAGCTAATCAAATGGCTACCCAGACTATTTGTTTGTAAATACCTTACCTTTACCTTGTGCAGAGCTAGGGGTTGGAAGAGCATGTTGGTGGAATCAGATTATGTACCACCTACAACAAAATACACAGTTTAACCACCCCACTAACTGTATTGATCTCTATTAGACTGGCTAGCTTAGCATACCTAACATGGACATTTCAATACTGTCTGCTTGCTGTTAACTAACTAGCATCACTAAATTGGCAGCAAGATTGCTATCCAGTTGAGACTGTCTGAGAACCAACTAACCAACCATAGACGATTTATACACATTCATCATTGCTAACGTTACCAACACACAAACAGAGGGTGAGTTAGCTATAGCAACAATTATGTTTGTAGTAACGGAGTGTTTTCCAGACAAGGGTGGAATAGATGGTTACCAGATTGAGCTACTCTTATTTGCTAACATTAGGTAGCTTATGTTAGCTAAAGTCAGTCAAAGATAGAATGAACAAACAAACATGTTTACTCTGCTGAAGGTAGTTACCAGTCTAGCAGTGACTACCATGGCATTGGCGAAATTGATTGACAGTGTGTATACCAAATAATATAGCTATACGATTTAGCTGATGGCTTTCAGAGTTCAATACATGTTGTGGAAAAATTCTTACACAGGGACACTCGAAGTCAATCTTAAATGAATCATTGTTTATTTGCAGCCATAAGACTCCTGAACATCTAATCAAATGGCTACCCAGACTATTTGCATTGTGTCCCCCCTTTTACGCTGCTGCTACTCTGTTATTATCTATGCATAGTCACTTTAATAACTCTACCTACATGTACATATTACCTACAATACCTCGACTAACCGGTGCCCCTGCACATTGACTCTGTACCAGTACCCCCTGTATATAGCCTCGCTATTGTCACCGTACTTCTGCACTGTAAATATTTATTACTTCTATTTGTTACTTTTTTGGTATTTTCTTAAAACTGCATTATTGGTTAAGGGCTTATAAGTAAGCATTTCACTGTAAGGTCTGTTGTATTGTGACAAATAACCTTTGATTTGATTTGATTTTGTAACATTAGCTAGCTAGCTAGCTTAGCTAGTCCAGCTAGGCTAGTAAGCTAGCTAATGTTAGGTTACCTCTAATTGAGAATCTTCCATTTTGTTGTGAAGGAAAAAAATCGATGGTATCGCATCACTTCTCAGCTGTAGTCAAAATGGATTCCCCATCAGTTCAGCCTGAAAATCCCTCTGATAATCTTTGGTCACCGCAAGCAGCATCATTCTTGATAGATGCAAGCCACTGGCAGAATTGTGGTAAATCTCTGGTAGATAGAACGATGAAAGATAACATGTTTTCGTGCTTGTTTGTAATTAGCACAGCCAGGCACAGAACACCACACAGGTATGATGACAAGCAAATATTGTCTAAAGAAATCTGGCACACAGAAGTTCTGAGATTGATGTGTGTTTTTTTACCTTTATTTAACTAGGCAAGTCAGTTAAGAACAAATTCTTATTTTCAATGACAGCCTAGGAACAGTGGGTTAACTGCCTTGTTCAGGGGCAGAACAACAGATTTGTACCTTGTCAGCTCGGGGATTCAAACCTGCAACCTTTCGGTTACTAGTCCAACACTCTAACCACTAGGCTACCTTGCCACCCTGGAGTGCCAGACTTTGTGGTTGACTATGAGCAGACTCATACATAGGAAGTTGAAACTTCACGATTCTACCAGTGAAATGAAAATGTGCTAGTATTAGCTTGTGGTTTGGATAATTGTGTTTATGATAAAAATGTAATGTTGTTAATATAGTAATGACTATATGCCGTGGCAGAGCCAAGGTGAAATTCCCCTTTGATGTTATTGTGTTTCCATCAATACTTGTGGCGAGCCTAATCAACAACCTCTGGTTGAAGGTATTGAAGTTCACAGTTAGCCATTGTTATGTAAATGGTGCTGAAAAGTACCCAGGGCCTTGCCTTGGCTCCAAGATTGAGCTGGTCTGACAGAGCCATGGCCCAGTGAGATACGGGTGCCGGCCCAGGTAGATAGAAACAGAAGAGTCTGAGACTTTTGGGTAAAACACTGGGGTACATCCTCACTGGAAATGAAGCACAAGTGTCTCCTAGGCTACAATATCTCATGCATCACCATTATTTACATACACAAATAACTGGTCATGGAACTGTATTCAAAACAAATTCAAAACAATAACCACTTCAATAGTTAAATAAAGGTTCAAATCAAAAAATATCTAAATAAAATAATAGAGAATCAGCAATATGCCAGATTTCATCTCCACAGTAACATGAACTCACAAGACCAAAAACACAATAACATTCTAGTCCTGGTAGTAAAATACATGTCTGTGAACCTCAACCAACCTGTTTACTTTTTCAAAATGGTCTTGGTCTGAAACAGGAATGACAAATTTAGACCTTATATCATGCATTTTTGTAACAACAGCATCATCCTTTTTTAAATGTTTAATGACGGCATAGGAACCGTGGGTTAACTGCCTTGTTCAGGGGCAGAACGACAGATTCGATCTTGCAACCTTTCGGTTACAAGTCCAACGCTCTAAGCACTAGGCTACAAGCCGCCCCCTTGTGAATACCCATAATTAATATCAAACAAAACATCTACAATTCCGGGCCAATATATGACTGTAGACCTCAGTAAGAGTGAAAGTGACCAATTAGACGTCAACTTTACTTATTGAAGTGAGATTTTATCTGATTCAATAGTCATTTCCATTAATCTGGCCAAATACGTTTAGATTTAAACACGACTAGAGCCATTTGAGAATAGACCACTTATAAATTAGGTGTACAGTATTGTGCATTGCATTGTGTCAAATAAAATAATTCACTGTTGTATGGTCAGACTTAAAAGACAAAAAAGGAGGCTACTTTACGTATGATAATTAGGGGGTGGAGAGAGACGCAGGCAGTAACATATGTATACAACACTGGAATGCAAAAGCTTGAGCAAAGTGTAAATTCGAGAATTAGAGACATTTCACAGAATAATGTTAGTCTTGTGTAGGCTAGTGACTTAATCTAATTCTGTTCCGATGTTGTGTTACCCGATTGTCTGGTGTTTTGCAACTGTTCGAGTTGGAATTAACGTTTTACCTCGTGCGTCAGGTAGGCTACGGACTACGAATTCCTGGAGAGAGTGAGCGAAAGAAATGTTTGAAAAGTAAACCGAAAAGTTGGGACCTTTTTTCTTGTTACTGAATATTTGGAATGTAGTTATACTGTAGAAAATGGGTACACAATTTGTGTGCTACTGTAAATAAATCGAGCAGCTTTGGTTTTATTGGCAAGAACTACGAAGAGACACGAACACCTGACGCACAGTCCACCGTAAGCTTGTCTACAAATGTTTCTCCAAATAGGCTACTCCAATGGCAACACGTTACTCTCATGTTTCTAATAATAATAATAATGAGATGACGAAAATGCATTATTTCATACCATTTTGAAGCTTGTTGTTGAACTTGGATAGATTTTGGAACTCCCTAAGATTGATTTTGGGAGTGCCACTGAATCAAGGGATGGAGTTACCTGTCCGGGGCCAGAGCCAGTGGGGCACAGCGTGGTTGGTGCTATGGGCATTTGGTAAGATTTGGGAATGTTTATTTGGTTTTTTTTCTTTAAAAAAAATACAATTAGGCTTCACATTTGTATGGTGTATAACAATGACAGTATAAGGAAAGGGAGTTGTGACAAGTACGGATCGGCATCATAGAAATGTAGTAGCGTAACATTCTTTGGAAAACAAAGTGCAGGCTACTTCCCTGCTCTATCTTTTTGTTTTGATTAGTAGTGAGTGTTTCAACAAACACATTTTTGTAGCATGTGTAGGCCTATACCTGTGTTTAAAAGTAAGCTTCCTTTGTGGTAAGTGCACTCTGTCAGTGTGTTAATATTGGCCTTCGCATAACTGCCAAACTGAGGTGTGATAAAGGTCAATGAATGCCATGAACAGGAAAAGCAAGTAACACAGCTTTGTGGCACAAACGACCTCTGTCTGAGGCCCTGTGTGCGCCTGTCTGTTTCCCCCGTTTTAAAATAGGTCACAACGAGTCCCTTTTTGTGTTCACTAGAAATGTGTGAGCCTGTGTGTGAGTTTGTTTGCATTCCTCTGTGGGTCTGTGTCCTTGTGTGGTTGAAATGAACGGAATAACTCGTATACAGGTAACATGCCCCAAAATAAAGGAAACACTTGGATAAATGAGAGATACAAATTATATTCAAAGCTGGTGCGGTTCCTGAGTTAATTAAGCAAGTTACCCGTTATTTTGGCTACCATGGCTCGAAGAAGAGATGTATATTTATTTAACTAGACAAGTCATTTAAGAACAAATTCTTATTTTACAATGACGGCCTACCCTGGCAAAACCCTCCCCTAACCCCAGATGATGCTGGGACAATTATGCACCGCCCTATGGGACTCCCGATCACAGCCGGTTGTGATACAGCCCGGGATCGAACCAGGGTCTGTAATGACACCTCTAGCACTGAGATGTAGTGCCTTAGACCGCTTAGCCATTCGGGAGCCTTAAGATCTCAGTGACTTTGAAAGGAGCATAGGGTGGTGGAATAGAGGCCTGAGGGCATACAGTCTGTGAATGTAATGTTTTTAAAATTGTATAATCTGCCTTAATTTTTCTGGACCCCAGGAAGAGTACTCTGTCAGGGGATCCATAATAAATACAAATAGGGGGTTTAAAGGTTGTGTGTGTGTGTGTGTGTGTCTCGGTCACCAAATCTCAACCCAATTGAACACTTGTGGGAGATTCTGGAGTGTTGCTTGAGACTGCGACTCCACCACCATCAACAAAACACCAAATTATGGATTTTCTCGTGGAAGAAGGGTGTCGAGTTCCAGACACTTGTAGAATCTATGCCAGGGCGCATTGAAGCTGTTCTGGCAGTTTGTGTTGGGCCAACGCCCTATTAACACTTTACAGTATGTTGGTGTTTTCTTTATTTTGGCAGTTACATGTATGTGCCATGGTCTTTTAACTGCGGGTGTAATCATTAATGAGTGAAGGAATCATTAACTACAGACAGTCTATACCCACCTCAAAACTTCAAAGGGCAATGTTTGCGATTCCTTGTTTGTTATAGTGATGATGCATTACTCTTTCTCCACCCCGTCACTCACCCTGTTTCGCTTTCTCTAACACACACACACACACACCTCTTTCTCATACAGCAGTGTGTGTGAGGGGTGGGTTTGTGGAGCCTCCTCCGTCCTTCTCCCTGCGATCCTTGACGGAGGATGAGACGCGGCTGCCCTGTCAGTTTCAAGTTCAGGAGGAGGAGCAGGTAGTTCAGGTCAGCTGGTTCAAGGAGCTACCTGATGGCACCAAGGAACAAATCATCACTGCCCACCTCACAGAGGGACACACAGGTTGGTACTACATGCCCTCACCAACTCACACAGAGTAGACCCCCATCTTAACCACTTAGTCACTCAATCACTATAATCATAATGTTGTTTTCTTGCATTTGTCTGCAATGATTGTAATGTTTACCAGGAATAAATCTGTCTTTGTCTCTCTGTTTGTCTCTGTCTTATGTCTGTCAGAGTTTGGGCGGTACTCTGGGAGAGTGAGGTTTGAGAGCAGTACCCCCACAGTGGACTCTGCCCTGCTCATCATGAACACGGAGGAGTCTTATGAGGGGAAATACACCTGTCACATCAGCACATTCCCCTATGGGAACTTTGAGAGGCAGCTGTCACTCACTGTGTGGAGTAAGACTAATTACTTTCACCATCCTCTTCATCATAGTTGTAAACCATGTGACTATTTTCGTTGTTATACTCATCATAGTCATTTCCTGTTAATAACCCCACATTTGACTTGATTTGTTGGCGTCAACCACGGAAGGAAATCTCTGTTCTGACTGACCAAAACCTTACTTACGCACTCGATTTACCTGCACAACATGGAATCTCATATAGCCTGGCCCTGCCCCTCTACCTCCCTTCCCCCCCAGCCCTACCAATCTCTTCTCTGGACCCGGTGGTTCTGGAGGAGGGCCAGTCCTTCCGCATAGCTGCCTCCTGCCGCTCCGTGGCCCGTCCTCCACCTCGACTGACCTGGGATACGGATCTCCCTGGTCAGACGCAGAACCGCAGCTCCGAGGGCGGGGCCGTGTCCACCCACTTCTCCCTGCACCCCCTGAGGAGTATGAACGGCATGCGGCTGGACTGCCTCGTCTGGCACCCTGCTCTGGAGCAACCCCGGAGGATCAGTAACCGCCTGGTGGTGCAATGTGAGTTTACCCTCAGCTGTCACTATGGTGGGGTAGTATAGTTAAATGGCCATGCTTGGATTAAAGTGACAAAGTTGATGTTGACAGTTCCCCCAGATGCAGCTGTCACTGGCTATAATGGAAACTGGTACATGGGACTGAAGGGAGCTGAACTCAAGTGTGAGACTGGAGGAAACCCCAAACCACAGAGCTTCACCTGGACCAGGTATTACCTGTCTGACTATTTCTGTCTGTCATTATTTGCGTAATGTAACACTCTGCACTAAAAATGTACTATTCTAATATTTGCAAAAGAAACACACATGCAGGATAAAGTGTCAACTAGAGGAGGGTGTCTTCCTCTTTGTTCCATTCAATATGGAATAAATACATTGTCGAGTTACAGAATTAGAGAACCGATTGAAAGGGAGACATTTTCACACGAGTGAGCGATCCAGGGAGGGGAGGGAGCCATGGAGGGAGGAAGCGCTGGAGACGCCTCTTAAGCACTTAATCATAGTGCCTCGCTTTAAATATCACTCTAATACACTGTAAAACACAGGGTCTGCGCGTAATTAAAGATTCTTCTCTGAGCATTACAATAATGACAGAACACACAATTAAATACTCACTATTGCAACATGCTAACAAATCGTGTGTCAGTTTCCGCAGTAGTTAAAAATAATTGAAGGAGAGATACTTTTCCAAAATTGCTCTAAATGTACTGTATATAGAGTATCACATTTATGGCATGTTTCTAAAACCTTAATGCATTTGAATGAAAATAAACCCTGTCAGTATAATTATTGTCAAACATGTATTCAGTGTCAGATGTAATCTCTGGCTTTGATTCCATTATAAAGGATTGGTAATAAGGTGGGGCTGAGTGAGTAAGAAGAGAAATGTGAGAAGCCCCTTGTTGGGGTGAACAGTAAAATGGCAGCCTGGCTGGCACAGTGAAACTTGGGCAACTTGAGCCCTCTCAGTGGACCTAGTTCCTGGTGGGATCAGAAACTGCCTCTCTATTATACTTCCTGGGACGTCTGAGCTTATTCAGGGGCCTCTTAGTCTTCCTTCATATAGTAGTTGGCTCATACCAAGCCAAGCGGCATTTGTCTATTCAGATCAATAGGAGCAGTAATTAAACTGGTTTTACAGATAAATGAAAATTGCTGGTTTCCCTTTTGTGGTAAACCTGATGTAACAAATGTATTTTGCTAAAACACCTCACCAATGCACACTGACCTATTGTTTGGATGTAATTATAGGCTACTTCTGTGTAGCTTAGCTGACATTCCCTTCAGAGGTTTATATTCTGGTAATGTCTAGCTGAACAAAAGGCTTCATTTTTTTTTTCATAAATTGACTTAGAACTTTTAAATTAAGAATTGATCAACCCTGCCCAATACATCTGCCTTCATGAACATAGCCGTTGTTTCATGCAGTGAGTCTGCTATTCCATTAGTCATACAGTGCATTCCGAAAGTATTCAGACGCCTTCACTTCTTCCACATTTTGTCACGTTACAGCCTTATTCTAAAATGGATTAAATCTTTTTTTCCCTTAATCTACACACAATGCCCCATAATGAAAGTTTTTTTTGTTGTTGTTGAAATGTTAGCAAATGTATGTATGTATGTATGTATGTGTGTATATATATATATATATATATTAGTACCAAGGGTACCAAAACATTTCTGCCAGCATTGAAGGTCCCCAAGAACACAGTGGCCTCCGTCATTCTTAAATGGATGAAGTTTGGAACCATCAAGACTCTTCCTAGAGCTGGCTGCCCGGCCAAACTGAGCAATCGGGGGAGAAGGGCTTTTGTCCGGGAGGTGACCAAGAACCTGATGGTCACTCTGACAGAGCTCCAGAGTTCCTTTGTGGAGATGGGAGAACATTTCAGAAGGACAACCATCTCTACAGTTCTCCACCAATCAGGCCTTTATGGTAGAGTGGCCAGACGGAAGCCATTCCTTAGTAAAATGCACATGACAGCCTACTTGGAGTTTGCCAAAAGGCACCTAAAGGACTGTCAGACCATGAGAAACAAGATTCTCTGGTCTGATGAAACCAAGATTGTACTCTTTGGCGTGAATGCCAAGCGTCACATCTGGAGGAAACCAGGCACCACTCGTCACCTGGCCAATGCCATCCCTACAGGGAAGCATAATGGTGGCAGCATCATGCTGTGGGAACGTTTTTCAGCGGCAAGGACTGGGAGACTAGTCCAGGATCGAGGGAAAGATGAACAGAGAAAAGTACAGAGATCCTTGATGAAAACCTGATCCAGAATGCTCAGGACCTCCATAAATGTGATATTTCAGTTTTTTGTCTTGTCATTATGGGGAATTGTGTGTAGATAAAAACAAAACACTTTAATCCATTTTAGAGTAAGGCTGTAACGTAACAAAATGTGGAAAAAGTGAAGGGGTCTGAATACTTTACGAATGCACTGTAAGTACATTCATACACACACACACAGTTGAAGTCGGAAGTTTACATACACCTTAGCCAAATACATTTAAACTCAGTTTTCAAAACTCCTGACATTTAATCCTTGTAAAATTCCCTGTCTTAGGTCAGTTAGGATCACCACTTTATTTTAAGAATGTGAAATGTCAGAATAATAGTAGAGATAAAAGATTAAATAAATCGTTATTTCTTTCATCACATTCCCAGTGGGTCAGAAGTTTACATACACTCAGTTAGTATTTGGTAGCATTGCCTTTTAATTGTTTAACTTGGGTCAAATGTTTCGGGTAGCCTCCCACAATAAGGTGGGTGAATTTTGGCCCATTCCTCCTGACAGAGCTGGTGTTACTGAGTCAGGTGTGTAGGCCTCGCTCGCACATGCCTTTTCAGTTCTGCCCACAAACTTTCTATGGGATTGAGGTCAGGGCTTTGTGATGGCCACTCCAATACCTTGACTTTGATGTCCTTAAGCCATTTTGCCACAACTTTGGAAGTATGCTTGGGGTCATTGTGCATTTAGAAGACCCATTTGCGACCAAGCTTTAACTTCCTGATTGATGTCTTGAGATGTTGCTTCAATATATCCACATAATTTTCCTGCCTCATGATGCTATTTTGTGACGTGCACCAGTCCCTCCTGCAGCGAAGCAACCCCGCAACATGATGCTGCCACCCCATGCATCACGGTTGGGATGGTGTTCTTCGGCTTGCAAGCCTCCCCCTTTTCCTCCAAACATAACAATGGTCATTATGACCAAACAGTTTTATTTTTGTTTCATCAGACCAGAGGTTGCAATCCGTAGTCTGGCTTTTTTTATGGCGGTTTTGGAGCAGTGGCTTCTTCCTTGCTGAGCGGCCTTTCAGGTTATGTTGATATAGGACTCGTTTTACTGTGGATATAGATACTTTTGTACCTGTTTCCTCCAGCATCTTCACAAGGTCCTTTGCTGTTGTTCTGGGATTGATTTGCACTTTTCGCACCAAAGTACGTTCATCTCAAGGAGACATAACGTGTCTCCTTCCTGAGCGGTATGATGGCTGCGTAGTCCCATGGTGTTTATACTTGCGTACTATTGTTTGTACAGATGAACGTGGTACCTTCAGGCGTTTGGAAATTGCTCCCAAGGATGAACCAGACTTGTGGAGGTCTACATTTTATTTTCTGAGGTCTTGGCTGATTTCTTTTGATTTTCCCATGATGTCAAGCAAAGAGGCACTGAGTTTGAAGGTAGGCCTTGAAATACATCCACAGGTACACCTCCAATTGACTCAAATGATGTCAATTAGCCTATCAGAAGCTTCTAAAGCCATAACATCATTTTCTGGAATTTTCCAAGCTGTTTAAAAGCACAGTCAACTTTGTATGTAAACTTCAGACCCACTGGAATTGTGAAACAGTAAATTATAAGTGAAATAATCTGTCTGTAAACAATTGTTGGAAAAATTACTTGTGTCATGCACAAAGTAGATGTCCTAACCGACTTGCCAAAACTATAGTTTGTTAACAAGAAATTTGTAGAGTGGTTGAAAAACAAGTTTTAATGATTCCAACCTAAGTGTATGTAAACTTCCGACTTCAACTGTGTGTGTAACCGATGTGAAATGGCTAGTTAGTTAGCGGTGGTGCGCGCTAATAGCATTTCAATCAGTGATGTCACTCGCTCTGAGACTTGAAGTAGGGTTTCCCCTTGCGTCACAAGGGCCGCGGCTTTTGTGGCGCGATGGGTAACGATGCTTCGTGGGGTGTCAGTTGATGTGTGCAAGGGTCCCTGGTTCGAGCCCAGGTTGGGGCGAAGAGAGGGATGGAACCTACACTGTAACGTGTGTGTGTGTGTGTGTAATATATATATATATATATATATATACACACACACAAGTATGTGGATACCCCTTCAAATTAGTGGATTGAGCTATTTCAGCCACACCCGTTGCTGAAAGGTGTATAAAATCGAGCACACCGCCATGCAATCTCCAGACAAACACTGGCAGTAGAATGGCCTTACTGAAGAGCTCAGTGACTTTCAACATGGCACCATCATAGGATGCCACTTTCCCAACAAGTCAATTTGTAAAATGTATTCCCTGCTAGAGCTGCTGTAAATACTGTTTTTGTGAAGTGGTAGGTCACACACGCTCACAGAACGGGTCCGCAGAGTGCCGACGCATATAGCACTTAAAAAATTGTCTGTCCTTGACTGGCCTGCACAGAGCCCTGACCTCAGCCCCATCAAACACCTTTGGGATGAATTGGAACGCCTACTGCGAGCCAGGCCTAATCGCCCAACATCAGTGCCCGACCTCACTAATGCTCATGGCTGAATTGAAGTATGTCCCCGCAGCAATGTTCCAACATCTAGTGGGAAGCCTTCCCAGAAGAGTGGAGGCTCTTATAGCAGCAAAGGGAGGACCAACTCCATATTAATGCCCATGATTTTGGAATGAGATATTTGATGAGCAGGTTTCCACATACTTTTGGTCATGTAGTGCATGTTAAGTAGGTTACGATTACATTGTTGAGTAGCTCAGTATTAATATGGGCATTCTTCTTTAATTTCCTGTATGTGTTTTGTCTCCATCTGCAGGGGTGGTAAGGCCCTGCCAGACGGTCTTACTGTGAATGGAGCAAGGCTTCTGTTTGGCCGAGCCCTGAGACAGAATGACACTGGAGTTTATGAATGTGTGGTGAACAACGGCATTGGGACAAGGAAAGTAGAATCGAACATCACAGTGACAGGTAATGGGCAAAGTTACTCCTGTATTTTGGGAGAACCTGGACAGCATAATAGAACTTATCTCCCGATGTGTTTGGTACCATTTGTGCAACATTGCTGCCCCCTTGTGATGATCTGAAATACCAACCTTGCTCAAATAGAAAATCCGCAACTTAACTAGATCACTGCAGTTGGTCGTTTGTTTACAATTGTGTATGTTCCCTTCCCTCACATAGAGAAAATTCGCAGTGTGCAGGAAACCACTGTTGACACTCTAGTGATGATCATTATAGTTGTGGCTGCTGGGGTTTTGGTCATCGTCATGATCATCATCATCATCTTAGTCAACCGATACCACAGGCGCAAAAACAGAAAATTAGAGATGGAGCTTAGTGAAAGAACGTGAGTTGATTTCCACAATACTTTGCTCCCCCTTTCCATTTTAGTCATTTAGCAGATTCTGTTATCCAGAGCGACTTACAGCAGCAATTAGGGTTAAGTGCCTTGCACAAGGGCACATCTGCAATTGTTCACCTAGTCGGCTCTGGGATTCAGACCAGCAACCTTTTGGTTACTTGCCCAATGCTCTTAACCCCTATCCTCAAATCCCCTTCAGTTTGACATTCTCTGTCTTTCACAGGTTAAAAATCAACACACTCTCCAGACAGGACTCCTCCCGGAGACTCAACTCTGTCAGCACAGACCCCAGAGGACAGGTACTCAGTACTTTACATACTCAACTGGAAATTTGAGCAAAATAGATGATAAACTATAATGATCAGTTAGTATCTACTTGTGAATGACTGTGATACCCCAAATTATTCTCTCTACTTTTCACCCCAGAATGAAGACTGTACACTACTTAGACTAGACAGTAGAATGAAAAACAGCCTAATGTCCCTTGAGGTGAGTTCCATAAAATACTTTTAAGCAATATTATACATTTACAACATTATGTCCACTATCAAAGATTTTTTACATTGACGTTTAATATATGGCATTATTTGGATCCCTCCTGTTAGGACCGCCCCATCTACATAGGCAGTGAATCATCCCTGGGTGGGAGGCGGGGGACTGTTGGAGAGGGGGATGTGGATTACCTAGGCCGCCCTGTCCTGTACCAGTCTAGCTGGCATGAGGGCAGAGAGAGTATGAGGGGCGCTGAGATGGAGGGCGAGAGGGAAGAGCGCAGACGAAGGGTGGAGTCGTACCTGAAGAGAAGCAATATGTCCCTGGTGTGTATTTGTCTGATCAAGGAAGAGTATACGTAAAAGCTTAAATGCACATTGTTTATTCTGTAATAACTCACAGGCCTATCTGTTTTTCTCAATGCCTTGCAATATGTGGTCTCAATTTTGCAGGACTCTGGCCTTCCTTCCTCCCTTGTCCCCATCAAGCCCCAGGACCAGGATGGCAGTGTGGGGCCCACAGACATCCCCCCAATGCTCAGTGACCTGTGTGGCCAGAGGGAGGGGGTGACCAAAGGGGAAGACTGGGGCCACAGACGTGCTGTGCTGGAGGTTGATGAGGCAGACTGTGACACCAGTTCTTACCAGATCTCAGAGGCGCTCTCCAACCACTTCCACTACAGCAACGGGTTCCTGCGGCCCAAACCACACTCCAACGCCATCCTCCTACACCCCAGAGGACAGATCATCTAGACATGGGAGGCTTGGCTGAAAAGGGAACTGCCCTCAGCTCCACCCTAACCTAGTGGTCATTATACAGAAATGAGGGTTTGGCAACTTCATGCTCACATTCATTGCCATGTGTCTTTTTTTATCAGCATTGTCTTCTTGTATGTCCTATGTAAACAAAATGTACTAGTCTAAGTAGAGATTGGACAAGATTGCACCATCACTTTGTATCAACTATAAACCCAGTCTTGTGTAAGCACTCATCAGTTGTGATTGTGCTATCATTTTAGCTAACCTTATAGTTCTGATATCCAAATATATCCTGACCTTGTGAGTTAGTTATTTTCATGTTCATTTCAACAACAAATCGAAAGGGCTCAAAGTTGGATAATTCAAATTTTTATTCATAAAAATGTATGCATTGACAAAAGCATGTCCATTGTAGTGTTAGTCTGGCATAGCTCTACAAAAACCTAAAGATGGAGATCCTCCTCTTAAGCGTTCCTTAAAAGGTTACAAGCAGGAAGCTGTAAACCAGCGACTCTGATCCCTCACTACAGTACATAAGCACCACTAGTGCAACAGTTGTGGTAGGGTCTCACTGCTCTCACTTTATAGAATGGGAAGACAAAAGTAACACACTGCTGCTTTCTGCAAGAGTGTCTTAATGGTCTTAACAACTCTGTTCTCAGTCATTAGAAAATGTTGTTCCACAATGTTCTTAGTTGTCTCGTCATGGTGATAACGCTCAGTAGACAGTTTGCTTTGTTGTGAGGCCCCTGTGTACTCGCTGGTGTCTGCGGAGATTACTCTGCTGAGCGAAACACCTTCCGCACATCACACAGCTGTACGGTTTCTCTCCCGTATGAATCCGCTGATGCATCTCCAGGTGACCGACCCGGTCAAAGCTCTTTCCACAGAAGGAGCAAACAAACCACTTCTCTCTTGCTGGGGTTCTCCTTGGGGATACCTTTGCTGAGTTGAAACCATTTGAACAATTTGGGGCAAGTGAGAATACGTTGTTTAGCCAAACATTGGAATATGCTACACCCTCATTGGCTAGCGTTTGTTTGTCTGACGGCACTCTGGTAGTTGTCCCATCCTGCCTTCTCTCTGGGTGCATGGTTTCTCTGTGCTGTCCTGGCTGTGCCAAATCTGTAGGGGTACTTCTTCTGTCATTCCAAACAGACTGTGCTCGCATCTCTTCTGTCATAACTCTGTTAATGTCACCCATCTCTGATGATGGACCGCTATTGAGACCCTCCACTGCACTTTGAATGAGCTGTATGTCTGTATCTTGATCCAGTGGATATTGTTCTGTGCACTTATGGTAATCTGGACCCTCCGAGTCACAGTTGCGCTCTGTTAAAGACGCCCAGAGCTGACTCTCTCTCTCATCCACAGCAAACTCAGTTTCCTCATGATCGGATTTCTCTGTGTCATGTTCACTTCCTGATGTATGTAGTGAAATAACATCATACTCTTCCTGCTCAGTCTTCACTAACTCTAGTCCACTATCCTTCTCTTTGTGGCCTGACCTGTTCTCTTCAAATCCCTCTACTTCTTCTGCAGGTGGCTGTGGTCTATTTTGATCCAGTTGGTCGTCTTTCTCTCTGGCGTTCTGCTCAAATGAAGTCCTTTCACCAGCATCCTCATCACACCCTTTGGACCCTGAAAGGGAAGGTTTAAAGGAACTGTCAGTATGTAATTATTTTTTTTTTAAATAAAAATTATATTTTACTTTTATCTATACAGGGTGGGTCACCATTGAGACCAGGGTCTAATTAAGGGTGCCCTGTGAACAAGAACATACAACATTTAAGAATAATACCAATACAATATTAATCAAAACAAACCACTCTCACATATCACCTCCCTTAAACTATCTAAACTGTCCAATGGAGACCAGTGAGTCCAATTTCAATGTGGCCTGAAGGCTATTCCATGAGCTGGGGGCATAAAAACAAAGCATTTTTTCCCCAGGTCAATGTAGACCTGCGGGACCTCCAGAACTAGCCAGTCCAGAGAACGGGTCTGAAAATTGCTGTATCTCCACTTAATACATGAGCTGAGGTAGTTGGGGAGTCTCTGAAGAACCGCTTTATATACAAAAAGTAGCCAATGTTGGGCTCTTCTGGTAATCAGACTCCCAGCCAACAGAACTATTTAAAATGAAGTGTTGTGTACGAAAATGATCATAGTGCTGAGTGAGACTGAATGTAAAAGGTTTTAAAACAGGCTGCTGCATGCATGTAGATTATATCACCATAATCAAGTACTGGGAGAAGCGTTACTTGAACAATCTTCCTTCTACTTTCCAAAGTGAGACTGGTTTCTTTTATAGAAATAAATCCTATCTTAATTCTCAGCTTTTGTCAGTTTTCAGTGTGTTTTAAGAGTATCGTCAATCCAAATACCTAAGTACTTAGAATGGGGAACTTGCTCAATTTGGGCTCCAGTCAATGTGCAGGTCCTCACGAGTCAACGTTACGAAACCGACAGAACAACAAACTTGGTTTTATTAGCATTTAGCACTAGTTTAAGATAAGTAGGCCATTTTTGAGTTGAGTCAAAACCATGCTGAAGGTCATGGATGACCTGCTGTACTGAGGGGTCACAGGAGTAAATCACTATCTGCATAGATTAATGTTACAGATTTTAAAATACCAAAATTGAGAGCACTGCGATAGCAACCCATTATCTACACTAGTTAGGCATTGAGAAATAATTGTCATTGTTAATACTGCATATTTTTTAAGAATTGACCCTTGAGTTGAGATGGACAGCAACACATTTCAGATAGGCCTAGGTCTAGCTAGCTAGTACAGTAAGCAAGCACGAGCTGGCTCACCCTGCTCCGTTCTGCTGGAAGACGACGAGCATGTGGAAGAACAGCCTGCTTCTCGCGCTTTGGACCTTGTCGTTTGCCGTTCGTTCTCCATAAACAATAATTTGATTTTTAAGGCTTCTATTTCATTTTCTCTTCTGCACATTTCCAAGCGTAAAACAGCAAACCCATCATCGAATAATTTACTTATTTCTGCCACCGCAGTTTTGGCCAACACATCCATAACGGAGGTTAATTTGGTCTGAAAAGTAACACAATTTGTCATATTCTCCTGGAATAACATTTTATCTGACTAGTGTTATGTTTCTACAGATTTTCAATCTGAAAAAAACTATAAATAGTAATAGATGCTCTGCTTTGTTAGCTACCACATTGACAGATTTTACTTCCGCGAAAGCAAACGGAGGGGAGGAACGAGTGGTCATATGATCATTAAAGAGCCCTATGGTGTCTGTAGAGCAGGGGATGCAGTCCAAACACATTTTTACCCCCCTCAGCCCTCGAGCGAGCCACTTTTCCTCAGCGAAATCCCCGTCGAAACCGGATGCAGTTTAATTGCCATCTTAAATCGAGGTTCAATTCACTAATGTTGCCCCCTCCGCTTAGTCAACAATGGAGCAAGTGAAGAACTTGGCTGCAGTCCAAACACGTTATTTTTACCCCCTCAGCCCTGTCTTATTTTGTACGCTTTGTACAAAATAAAACGCAGAACTACAGGATGTTTCTTAACATAACTCTTTATTAACTAGCTACAACTGCATGTTCGCCTATCTCCAACCACGATCAACTGGCCATGACCTAACCGTCTGGGACCAATCACCGCACAGTAGGATACGGCGGTAAAATGCATCCAATTATAATTCGGTATGTATTCACATATGAATATTTCAAGCCCTTGCCATCTTAAGTGGAGGTCCAATTCACTAACGTTGCCCCCTCGATTTAGCTCGAGGGAGCGAGTGAACAACTTTAGGCTGCATTCCAAACACTTAAGACACACCCTATCCCCTCAAATTAAATGGACACTTCTGATGACGTCTCATGACGTCTGAAGAGTATACAGTTGCAGGGTAAGGTGCAAGGGAGGAAGGAATGATTTTTAAATGGACTGCCCTTGCTCAGAAATTAATCCTGCCATGATTGTGTTTTCAGCCACCATTGGCTTGTGGGTGCTTTATATGCTCTACAGTCAATTATGATTGCATGTCAAATCAAAGTTTTTGTCATGTGTGCTGAATACAACAGGTGTAGACCTTACAGTGAAATGCTTACTTACAGGCTCTAACCAATAGTGCAAAAAAGGTATTAGATGAACAATAGGTAGGTAAAGAAATAAAACAGTAAAAAGACAGGCTATATACAGTAGCGAGGCTACATATAAACACCGGTTAGTCAGGCTGATTGAGGTAGTGTGTACGGTTAAAGTGACTATGCATATATGATGAACAGAGAGTAGCAGTAGTGTAAAAGACGGGTTGGCGGGTGGGACACAATCCAGATAGCCTGGTTGGCCAATGTGTGGGAGCACTGGTTGGTCAGGCCAATTGAGGTAGTATGTATATGAATGTATAGTTAAAGTGACTATGCATATATGATTAACAGAGTAGCAGCAGCGTAAAAAGAGGGGTTGGGGGGGCACACAATGCAAATAGTCCGGGTATTCATTTGATTACCTGTTCAGGAGTCTTATGGCTTGGGGGTAAAAACTGTTGAGAAGCCTTTTTGCCCTAGACTTGGCACTCCGGTACCGCTTGCCATGCGGTAGTAGAGAGAACAGGGGTGGCTGGGGTCTTTGACAATGTTTAGGGACACTGCCTGGTGTAGAGGTCCTGGATGGCAGGCAGCTTACATTAACTATAGAATTATTAATATACACCTACTGTATGATAGCTAGCTAACTAACGTTAGTCTGCCTAGTTATTTCGGAAGAAGGAAAATGTTTTAATTCTACAATTTCCAAAAGCTAACCAAACAAAAACATGAGACGTGTTTGTGCATTAGTAGCACAATTTCTAACTTAGTTAAATTCGTTTTTACTTACACTTGTATGTTGACTCCATATTAAAGTTGAGGTTTTAAGTTTTGTCAGAATTCTCTTAGCGGGTGTAATCATCGTGAATTGAATTATGGGGCATTTCAGGCCCTGAAGTGAACATAATTGTAAACTCCATTAAAAACGAGGGCGATTAGTCAAGCAAGGAAAGTTTGCAACGTAAACCCCTCAGGTTTACGTTGCAAACTTTCCTTGCTTGACTAATCGTAAACCCCTCAGGTTTACGTTGCAAACTTTCCTTGCTTGACTAATCGTTTGGACCGATGACAAATATGGCCGCGGGGATTCCCCCGAGGGCATAGGGCCGAGGGCTGTCTACTTTGAGTTTGAAACGCAGCCATTGTCACTTGCAGTGTTGATATGACCCACAATTCGTTGCAAACTGTAGTCACTGAAGTGTCACATTTAATCAACAAGGCTGCATTTTCGGCATGTCAGACAAAATTATGCTAGCATGCTAAAAATATATATATAAATTACATTGATTTTAGCGTTGGGAAATGGGCTTAGTATCGTAGTGAGAAGCTTATAAAATGTAGCTAGCTTCATAAACATATTTTTGGGCATTCTGAAATATATTAGAATAAATGACCAAACTATAAAACTAGCTATGGGTAGCTAGTTACCTGACAGCAGTGCTACCTAGCTATGTTAGCTTGCTATGCACATTAATAGCTTTAGGTTGGTTGTTTTTAAGCTCAACTTCAAGATTTTCACCAAGGACGTTGCCTTTCTGATCGTTACTAGCAAGGGACATTTAAGGTACACTCGTACGTGACAACCTGCTTCATGAGGTAGTCACCGGTAATGCATTTCAATTAACAGGTGTGCCTTGTTAAAAGTTAATTTGGTGAATTTGTTTCCTTAATGCGTTTGAGACGATCAGTTGTGTTGTAGCCTTATTTGGTAAAAGACCAAGCCTTATTTGGTAAAAGACCAAGCCTTATTTGGTAAAAGACCAAGCCTTATTTGGTAAAAGACCAAGTCCATATTTGGTAAAAGACCAAGTCCATATTTGGTAAAAGACCAAGTCCATATTATGGCAAGAACAGTTCAAATAAGCAAAGAGAAACAACATTCCATCATTACTTTAAGACATGAAGGTCAGTCAATCCGGAAAATTAAGAACTTTGAAAGTTTCTTAAAGTGCACTCACAAAAACCATCAAGCGCTATGATATAACTGGCTCTCATGAGGACCACCACAGGAAAGGAAGACCCAGAGTTACCTCTGCTGTAGAGGATAAGCTCATTAGAGTTAACTGCACCTCAGAAATTGCAGCCCAAATAAATGCTTCACAGAGTTCAAGTAACAGACAGATCTCAACATCAACTGTTCAGAGAAGACTGTGTGAATCAGGCCTTAATGGTTGAATTGCTGCAAACAAACCACTACTAAAGACACCAATAAGAAGAGACTTGCTTGGGTCAAGAAACACGAGCAATGGACATTAGACCAATGGAAATCTGTCCTTTGGTCTGATGAGTCCAAATGTTAGATTTTTTGGTTCCAACTGCCGTGTCTTTGTGAGACGCAGAGTAGGTGAACGGGTGATCTCCGCATGTGTAGTTCCCACCGTGAAGCATGGAGGTGTGGGGGTGCTTTGCTGGTGACACGGTCTGTGATTTATATAGAATTCAAGGCACATTTAACCACCATGGAAATAGCAGCATTCTGCAGCAATACACCATCCCATCTGGTTTGTGCTTAGTGGGACTATCATTTGAAGGAGAGTGATGGAGTGCTGCATCAGATGACCTGGCCTCCACAATCACCCGACCTCACCCCAATTGAGATGGTTTGGGATGAGTTGGACCGCAGAGTGAAGGAAAAGCAGCCAACAAGTGCTCAGCATATGATCTAGCCTGTATCACATCCGGCCGTGATTGGGAGTCCCATAGGGCGGCAAACAATTGGCCCAGCGTCATCCGGGTTTGGCCGGGTAGGCCGTCATTGTAAATAAGAATTTGCTCTTAACAGACTTGCCTAGTTAAAAGGTTAAATAAATGAAACAAAGTATATTGGGAACTCTTTCAAGACTGTTGGAAAAGCATTCCTCATGAAGCTGGTTGAGAGAATGCCAAGCGTGTGCAAATCTGTCAAAGGCAAAGGCTGGCTACTTTGAAGAATCAAAAATCTACTTTGATTTGTTTAACACTTTTGTGGTTACCACATGATTCCATATGTGTTATTTCATAGTTTGTCTTCACTATTATTCTACAATGTAGAAAATAGTAAAAAATGAAGAAAAGCCCTTTAATGAGTAGGTGTGTCCAAACTTTTGACTGGTACTGTATATGTAATTTTTTGCAAGCTAACGTCATAATTTTGTCTGACATGCCGATAATGCAGCAGTGTTGATTAAATTTGACACGTGTCTACAGTTTGCATTGAATTGTGGGTCATATCAACCCTCAAGTGATCAAAGCACAGATAGAACAATGATACATATTTCACCAGATGTATAAATGTGACGTATCCAAATATGGTAGTGAGAGGAAGCCCAGTGGTTGGCAGTGGGAGAAGATGGATTTTGACCGACTTTCTGCTTGTTTTGTCATTGATTAAACATTTGTTCTGAATACAGTTTTGGGTTCCTAAAACTAGAATCAGAGTGGGTAACGTTTTTTAGAGTTGACTTTTCCCAAAGTAAAAATATATTTTGGATTTGTTTAGGAGTGCAAAGGCGAATTGGCGTTATGGCACACGCGCACTTCAGAGTATGCATTCTCTAACGGAAATATGTAAATGATGCTAGAAGGCGCCAATAGGATCTCGCTAGCTCGTACTTGGCTCTGCCCACTTCCTTGCTTG
This sequence comes from Salmo trutta, assembly GCF_901001165.1. Lineage (NCBI taxonomy): Eukaryota > Metazoa > Chordata > Actinopteri > Salmoniformes > Salmonidae > Salmo > Salmo trutta. The sequence continues at coordinate 35,249,819 of NC_042977.1, read as the reverse complement.
TTCTGCCCACTATTACTAATTTGTTCCCGTTTTGAAACAATGGGCTGTGGTCTCTTGGTTTAGTTATAACATATTACATCAAAATTCTTCAAATCGCTCCCTAGAGAGCAACGTTTGTGAATTGGACCTCCGCTTACAGCATTTCTACTTTATTTCAAGAAGTAAATGTTTTGTTTTTGTAATGCCTTGATAGAAAACATAGATAAGTGTCACTGACATTGTCACATTTTCTGTATGTCAGGAGTTATGGCAGGTACACAGGGCAAATGGCAGGCATTACCACAAAAGCCCATTAGTGAGGAGGTCAGGAATTGAAGGGGATCCTGAAGGCATTAAAAGTCAAAGATTATTTCAAGACGGCTGAAATCATTGGTGGGAATATATAGGATCACAATAGTAAATAACGAAATTCATTAACCTTGACTTAAAAAAGTAATTTATTGTTGGATTTGAGAGACAGAGAACAGGCATTTTTCTTACAGAAGGATTTATTATTGGTCTTTTTCTACATAATTCCTTGTCCACAACCTCGAGGACCCCATACCAGTCTGCACAGTCTCACCTGGGAGGGGAATTTGTTGAGGGCCAGGATCTTTTCTCGTAAACATATTTTCAAAATAACCTTGGTAATGGTTAACCTTAAGTATTTTTTTTGTATTTATTTATTTCACCTTTATTTAACCAGGTAGGCAAGTTGAGAACAAGTTCTCATTTACAATTGCGACCTGGCCAAGATAAAGCAAAGCAGTTCGACACATACAACACAGAGTTACACATGGAGTAAAACAAACATACAGTCAATAATACAGTAGAAAAATAAGTCTATATACAATGTGAGCAAATGAGGTGAGATAAGGGAGGTAAAGGCAAAAAAAGGCCATGGTGGTATACAGATGTAGGATCTTAATTTGATCACCCTGTTGCAGGACAACTTATGCAACGCAGGAAATTTTTTACTTGTAGTGTATTTGAGGCTTTGAAAGGCTTCTAAAGTTTAATTTCCACTTTGAAATGTATACTTTATTTTCCCTTACGGAAAATGTATCAACTCTGACAAAATGTACATTTATTATAATCCACTTAACTCACATTTTCTGTTGCTGCAGGTTCATTTTCCTGCTGTTGCAAACTGACTCAAATTAAGATCCTACATCTGTACATTTATAATGCCTTTAAAACGCACGCATACAGTACTGTGCCCATTTTGTGACATCTAGGCCAACCTAGGATGGAGGTTGGGCTGCACCAGGACCTGTGTCTAATTCCCCTGAAGTTGGTAATAATATATACAATTATATTGAGTGTACAAAACATTAAGGACACCTGTAAATGTAAATGCTCTTTTCATTACATAGACTGACCAGGTGAATCCAATTGAACTCTATGATCACTTGTTAAATCCACTTCAAATCAGTGTAGATAAGGGGGAGGAGACAGGTTAATCCCCTAGAGTCGGTTGACTCATTGGTGCGTTAATCTAAGTTTACATAACAAAAAAATCCCCATCAAAGCCTGTCAGTTTAAACTAGATATGTTTTTTTTTTTTTTTTTTGCATTGTATGCGTCTCAATCCAGCACGTCCGCCAGTGTCGCACTTCTTTATCTGCGTTGAAAGGAGGCAGCGCTGGAGCAGTGTTTGGCAGACAATGACACATCCCGAAAATCGGTCTTCTCACGTAAACGTCTGTAGCGTTTGGCCTACAAACTATTATGACCACTCTATGGAAAGGGGAGACTCTCACGAAGGTGTTATTTTGCTCTACGAACCCCACAAGCGTCACGGGACTTGTCTAAAGGTAGCTGGTACCGGTTTTAAAAAACAAATGGAAGTAAGGTCGTTTTGTTCCTACCACAAAAAGGGATTAAATGTGTAAAAAATGTTTTTTTATATCTCTTAGAATTAGGACAGACACTTCAAAACTTTGTTTCTTATGATACCATTTTTTAATGTCCATTTTGCCATTTTATGAATGTGTTATTCAATGTGTTTCTATGGGCTACTAAACAGGTCCTAAAATTCAAAATCCCCCCAATGTCTTAGACTGAAGAATTAAAGGATTTTTAAGCCTTGATACGATTGAGACATGGATTGTGTATGTGTGCCATTCAGAGGGTAAATAGGCAAGACAAAATATTGCCTTTGAATGTGGTATGGTAGTAGGTGCTAGGCACACCGGTTTGTGTCAAGAACTGCAACGCTACTGGGTTTTTCCACACTCAACAGTTTCCCGTGTGTATCAAGAATGGTCCACCACCCAAAATGACATCCAGCCAACTTGACACAATTGTGGGAAGCATTTGAGTCAACATGGGCCAGCATCCCTGTGGAACACTTTGTAGAGTCCATGCCCCGATGAATTTCTTCGAGAGGCTGTTCTGAGGCCCCCTCCCCCCAATAAAGAAATATATATATTAGGAAGGTGTTCCTAATGTTCGGAATACTTAGTGTATAGCTTGCGCCTTTAGAACTTGCACGCGCACACACACGTTCATTCCTCAACCACTTTCATCTTCTGAATCACTGCCCTCCAATTCACTGTCCTCCTCTACGTCTGTGCTGACCAAGCCATCACCAGTCAACATTGAAAATGCATATGGAGCTTTAATAAGTTCTGCATTTTCTTTCGGAGCAACACAGAGGCACCCAGGTGAAAGCGTGTTGGCTCGGCCTCACACTGCCCAAGAGAAGCAAGGGTCTCTTCAAAAAGCCCCAGCTCTCTGGCAATAAAAAAGGCCATTGTGTAGGTCTGCATGTATAAGGTGCCTCTCCTCTGCTGCCCTAAGGCACATGTTATGCAGCATCGCTGCACGCTGCTTGGCCCGGAGCAGACTGTCCCCCAAGCTGTTGGACACCTGGGACCAGACTGGATGGTCTTTCTGGAGAACATCCACATACTCCAGTCTTTAGGGGGGGGGGGGGGGGGGGGGATTGAGGAGACTTGTTCCTTCAATTGTAGGCATTCATCTGCTGTTTTATTCTCTCCGATGTCCACTTAATTTTTCTTAAGAGCCACACAGCAATGGTTTGTCCACCTGAAAAACAATTTAAAGAAATGGTAATCAAAATCTTTAAGTTTGATAGTAATAGTTCAAACACCTGGGTGAATGACACTTAGATAACAATAGCAGTGATATGGAGGGTGTGATGCAGTGTTCAACAACACTGAATTGGCTGCAGTACCTGCATACTTTCTGACCAGGACACAATAGAAAGAGCGCTCCAGGACTAGCCAATGGCTCGTGGCCAGCAGACAGTAAGTCTTCTTAGTCTGCAGACTTTCCAAAATTACTGCACAGTGTTGGAGACCAGTGTACAATCCGGTCAGAAGACTTAATGTAGGATGGATTAAGCAAGGGAGGGAGGTAAGATTATATAGTAAAAGGGAGTAGCTATGCATCCAGAAAATGGTGGTACCAGGACACAGTAGGGTATAGGAAAGTTGAAAGAGAGCGACCCGGCTCTACGTATTTTACAGGCTTGTGACTCACTGACACCGTCCCCGGTTTCTGTGTTGACGCATCCCATGCACATATATGTCCACCCACACTCACAGACTGGAATAACACTGTTTAGGTACGGAAATATTTACTCCCTTGGCGTGTGGGTCAGGCTGGCTAGCCAATCAGGACCTGTAGAGACTGCATGGCTAGAATATGCACAGGGGTGAGACATGGAAATTAGTCCCACAGTGCCCTCAGCAGGGGGATTCTGTAACAGCCACCCCTAAATATGTGCAGCATATTTACAAAAATAAAAGGATTCCCTGCCGGAATGTCAGTAGTGGTGGTCCAGCCACCCTGTGTAGGTACCCCATGCAGCCACTCCATTAGCTGCAGGTCAGGAACCACCAGGGGACAGAGGGCTTAAGGTGTTGATGCGGGTAGCACGTCAGAGTAGGGCCAGCCCACTGCAACAAGTCAGGGGGACGGAATAGTACGATGCCATATCACCAAGGATAAATGGCTTCTCCTGATTTCAATCAAACTTCTTCAGCATTAGCCCAGCTGTTGGTTATACACAAAAACACATCACACAAGTCACACAGAAGAGGGCTAGTGAAAGTAACCGATTGTGAGATACATCCCATTCGTCAACATCCAGTATACCTCAGTTGGTGTGTCTGATGCTCCTCCTACACAGCAGTTGACTTTGTCTTGGTCACAAAAGAACCACCCAACAATGCTGGTCCCAGACCATCTTTTCCTGGGGAGCCCAAATAGTGCATCTGCTGCAATAATTTGATGACCATTTTCTTTTAAAACAATGATTAATTATACCAAACTATTAGGGACACTGGGAATGGACATTTGCAAGGGTATTACTTAAACCCTTGTATTCTTTGGGAAGCACAGGTCATTTACGCTATAGTTTCTTCGTGAATGTATCTGTAATCGGTAGTATCCACTAAGCGGATGATTGGTCCACCTAGCTTTACCAGAACCCCGTTATCCAGCGTGTTGTGGATCCAGACCATCGTGGCAACCGTAGCGGCCTGGGTAGCAAAGCCACCCACAAAACTTAGCCCTGTCTGGGAATCCCGTACTTGAGCCGTTTCCGCCTCCCACAACTTGGACGAGGGGTTGGGTTTTTGAGAGACTCACAATAGTATTGCCGCATATGCCGCAATGATATAAGAACTATAAAAAAGACAACTGAGGTGGTAGGATATACACTACATGAACAAAAGTATGTGGACACCTGCTAATCGAACATCTCATTCCAAAATCATGGTCATTAATACAGAGTTGGTCTCCCCTTCGCTGCTACAACAGCAGCAGCGTAAAATAGGAGGAGGGGGGGGTAATGCAAATAGTCTGGGTAGCCATTTGATTAGATGTTCAGAAGACTTATGGCTTGGGGGTAGAAGCTGTTTAGAAGCCTCTTGGACCTAGACTTGGCACTCCGGTACCGCTTGAAGTGCGGTAGCAGAGAGAACAATCTATGACTAGGGTGGCTGGATTCTTTTACAATTTTTAGGGCCTTCCTCTGACACCGCCTGGTAGTCCTGGATGGCAGGAAGCTTGGTCCCGGTGATGTACTGGGCCGTACGCACTACCCTCTGTAGTGCCTTGCGGTCGGAGGCCGAGCAGTTGCCATACCAGGCAGTGATGCAACCTGTCAGGATGCTCTCGATGGTGCAGCTGTAAAACCTTTTGAGGATCTGAGGACCCATGCCAAATATTTTCAGTCTCCTGAGGGGGAATAGGTTTTCTCATTGTTATCGGAGATCAGGTCTACCACTGTTGTGTCATTGGCAAACTTAATGATGGTGATGGAGTCGTGCAGTCATGAGTGAACAGGGAGTACAGGTGGGGACTGACCACGCACCCCTGAGGGGCCCCCATGTTGAGGATCAGCGTGGCGAATGTGTTGTTACCTACCCTTATCACCTGGGGGCGGCCCGTCAGGAAGTCCAGGATCCAGTTGCAGAGGGAAGTGTTTTGTCCCAGGGTCCTTAGCGTAGTGATGAGCTTTGAGGGCACTATGGTGTTGAACGCTGAGCTGTAGTCAATGAATAGCATTCTAACATACAGTTGAAGTCAGAAGTTTACATACACCTTAGCCAAATACATTTAAACTCAGTTTTTCACAATTCCTGACATTTAATCCTAGTAAATATTCCCTGTCTTAGGTCAGTTAGGATCACCACTTTATTTTAAGAATGTGAAAAGTCAGAATAATAGTACAGAGAATTATTTATTTCAGCTTTTATTTATTTCATCATATTCCCAGTGGGTCAGAAGTTTACATACACTCAATTAGTATTTGGTAGCATTGCATTTAAATTGTTTAACTTGGGCCAAGATCTTCCATTCACCTCACAGGTGTGGCATATCAAGAAGCTGATTAAACAGCAAGATCATTACACAGGTGCACCTTGTGCTGGTGACAATAGAAGCCCACTAAAATGTGCAGTTGTGTCACACAACACAATGCCACAGATGTCAAGTTGAGGGAGGTTGCAATTGGCATGCTGACCACAGGAATGTCCAACAGAGCTGTTACTAGATAATTTAACGTTAATTTCTCTACCGTAAGCCGCACCCAATGTAATTGATTTCCGGTTTGGAGCGAGCAGTCGCACTTCGCTCCACAGGTAATATTACACTTTATTACATTACAACGGTTTGGTTTGTTTGATCTGAGCAATTTTTCTTAGCTAGCTACATAGCCGTCTTTGTATCAAAGATAATTGTGTAGTTTAGAGTAATTAGAGTAATTATCGAGGCTAGCTATTTTTCGTCCTCCTAACGTAGTCAACACTGCTAGCTAGCTAGTCAACTAGCCAACTTCTACCGACTAGCAGCACTGTAGAAACTATTACATTACAACGGAACGACTTGATTAGCGTAGTGTTAGTGTTAGTTAGCTAGCTACATAGTTGTCTTTGCTGTCTTTGTATCTAAGATAATTGTGTAGTTTAGAGTAATTATCGAGGTTAGCTAGCCAGCCGCGACGCCTTGTCCAGACTCCAGACTTAGTCAACACACCTAGTCATCAAACCCACTGCTAGCTAGCCAACCGTTACCGACTAGCAGCGCTGTAGATACTAATACATTACAACGGAACGATTTGACTAGTGCAGTGTTAGCTAGCTAGCTACATAGTTGTCTTTGTCATAGCTTGATAATTGTGTAGTTTAGTAATTATCGAGGTTAGCTAGCCAGCTATTTCCGTCCACCGCGACGCCATTTTTCCAAACCTAGCCAACTATTACCGACGAGCAGCATTGTAGAAACTAAATACATTACAAAGGAACGTCTTGATTAGTGTTATGTTAGCTAGCTACAAAGTTGCTTTTGTATCATGACAAGGTGTAGTACTGAAACTATCGAGGTTACCTAGCCAGCTACACGTTCAAACAGTCAACAACGCAGCCACTGCTAGCTAGCCTACTCCACCAGCCAGCAGTACTGTATCATTTGTCATTTTAGTCAATAAGATTTTCGCAACGTAAGCTTAACTTTCTGAACATTCGAGACGTGTAGTCCACTTGTCATTCCAATCTCCTTTGCATTAGCGTAGCCTCTTCTGTAGCTTGTCAACTATGTGTCTGTCTATCCCTGTTCTCTCCCCTCTGCACAGGCCATACAAACGCTTCACACCGCGTGGCCACTGCCACTCTAACCTGGTGGTCCCAGCGCGCACGACCCACGTGGAGTTCCAGGTCTCCGGCAGCCTCTGGAACTGCCGGTCTGCGGCCAACAAGGCTGAGTTCATCTCAGCCTATGCTACCCTCCAGTCCCTAGACTTCCTGGCGCTGACGGAAACATGGATTACCACAGATAACACTGCTACTCCTACTGCTCTCTCCTCGTCTGCCCACGTGTTCTCGCATACCCCTAGAGCATCGAGCCAGCGGGGTGGTGGCACTGGAATCCTCATCTCTCCCAAGTGGACATTCTCTCTTTCTTCCCTGACCCATCTGTCTATCTCCTCATTTGAATTCCATGCTGTCACAGTTACCAGCCCTTTCAAGCTTAACATCCTTATCATTTATCGCCCTCCAGGTTCCCTTGGAGAGTTCATCAATGAGCTTGACGCCTTGATAAGTTCCTTTCCTGAGGATGGCTCACCTCTCACAGTTCTGGGTGACTTTAACCTCCCCACGTCTACCTTTGACTCATTCCTATCTGCCTCCTTCTTTCCACTCCTCTCCTCTTTTGACCTCACCCTCTCACCTTCCCCCCCTACTCACAAGGCAGGCAATACGCTTGACCTCATCTTTACTAGATGCTGTTCTTCCACTAATCTCATTGCAACTCCCCTCCAAGTCTCCGACCACTACCTTGTATCCTTTTCCCTCTCGCTCTCATCCAACACTTCTCACTCTGCCCCTACTCGGATGGTATTGCGCCGTCCCAACCTTCGCTCTCTCTCTCCCGCTACTCTCTCCTTCCATCCTATCATCTCTTCCCTCTGCTCAAACCTTCTCCAACCTATCTCCTGATTCTGCCTCCTCAACCCTCCTCTGCTCCCTTTCTGCATCCTTTGATTTTCTCTGTCCCCTATCCTCCGGGCCGGCTCGGTCCTCCCCTCCTGCTCCGTGGCTCGACGACTCACTGCGAGCTCACAGAACAGGGCTCCGGGCAGCCGAGCGGAAATGGAGGAAAACTCGCCTCCCTGCGGACCTGGCATCCTTTCACTCCCTCCTCTCTACATTTTCCTCTTCTGTCTCTGCTGCTAAAGCCACTTTCTACCACTCTAAATTCCAAGCATCTGCCTCTAACCCTAGGAAGCTCTTTGCTACCTTCTCCTCCCTCCTGAATCCTCCTCCCCCTCCCCCCCCTCCTCCCTCTCTGCGGATGACTTCGTCAACCATTTTGAAAAGAAGGTTGACGACATCCGATCCTCGTTTGCTAAGTCAAACGACACCGCTGGTCCTGCTCACACTGCCCTACCCTGTGCTTTGACCTCTTTCTCCCCTCTCTCTCCAGATGAAATCTTGCGTCTTGTGACGGCCGGCCGCCCAACAACCTGCCCACTTGACCCTATCCCCTCCTCTCTTCTCCAGACCATTTCCGGAGACCTTCTCCCCTACCTCACCTCGCTCATCCTTGACCGCTGGCTACGTCCCTTCCGTCTTCAAGAGAGCGAGAGTTGCACCCCTTCTGAAAAAACCTACACTCGATCCCTCCGATGTCAACAACTACAGACCAGTATCCCTTCTTTCTTTTCTCTCAAACTCTTGAACGTGCCGTCCTTGGCCAGCTCTCCTGCTATCTCTCTCAGAATGACCTTCTTGATCCTAATCAGTCAGGTTTCAAGACTGAGCATTCAACTGAGACTGCTCTTCTCTGTGTCACGGAGGCTCTCCGCACTGCTAAAGCTAACTCTCTCTCCCCTGCTCTCATCCTTCTAGACCTATCTGCTGCCTTTGATACTGTGAACCATCAGATCCTCCTCTCCACCCTCTCCGAGCTGGGCATCTCTGGCGCGGCCCACGCTTGGATTGCGTCCTACCTGACAGGTCGCTCCTACCAGGTGGCGTGGCGAGAATCTGTCTCCGCACCACGTGCTTTCACCACTGGTGTCCCCCAGGGCTCTGTTCTAGGCCCTCTCCTATTCTCACTATACACCAAGTCACTTGGCTCTGTCATATCCTCACATGGTCTCTCCTATCATTGCTATGCAGACGACACACAATTAATCTTCTCCTTTCCCCCTTCTGATAACCAGGTGGCGAATCGCATCTCTGCATGTCTGGCAGACATATCAGTGTGGATGACGGATCACCACCTCAAGCTGAACCTCGGCAAGACGGAGCTGCTCTTCCTCCCGGGGAAGGACTGCCCGTTCCATGATCTCGCCATCACGGTTGACAACTCCCTTGTGTCCTCCTCCCAGAGTGATAAGAACCTTGGCGTGACCCTGGACAACACCCTGTTGTTCTCCACTAACATCAAGGCGGTGACCCGATCCTGTAGGTTCATGCTCTACAACATTCGCAGAGTACAACCCTGCCTCACACAGGAAGCGGCGCAGGTCCTAATCCAGGCACTTGTCATCTCCCGTCTGGATTACTGCAACTCGCTGTTGGCTGGGCTCCCTGCCTGTGCCATTAAACCCCTACAACTCATCCAGAACGCCGCAGCCCGTCTGGTGTTCAACCTTCCCAAGTTCTCTCACGTCACCCCGCTCCTCCGCTCTCTCCACTGGCTTCCAGTTGAAGCTCGCATCCGCTACAAGACCACGGTGCTTGCCTACGGAGCTGTGAGGGGAACGGCACCTCCGTACCTTCAGGCTCTGATCAGGCCCTACACCCAAACAAGGGCACTGCGTTCATCCACCTCTGGCCTGCTCGCCTCCCTACCTCTGAGGAAGCACAGTTCCCGCTCAGCCCAGTCAAAACTGTTCGCTGCTCTGGCACCCCAATGGTGGAACAAGCTCCCTCACGACGCCAGGACAGCGGAGTCAATCACCACCTTCCGGAGACACCTGAAACCCCACCTCTTTAAGGAATACCTGGGATAGGATAAAGTAATCCTTCTAACCCCCCCCCCCCCCTAAAAGATTTAGATGCACTATTGTAAAGTGGTTGTTCCACTGGATATCATAAGGTGAATGCACCAATTTGTAAGTCGCTCTGGATAAGAGCGTCTGCTAAATGACTTAAATGTAATGTAAATGTAATTTTATAGAATTTGGCAATAAGTTCAACCAGCCTCACAACCGCGAACCATGTGTAACCATGCCAGCCCAGGACCTCCACATCCAGCTTCTTCACCTGCTGGATTGTCTGAGACCAGCCACCCAGACAGCTGATGAAACTGTGGGATTGCACAACCCGAAGAATTTCTGCACAAACTGTTAGAAACCGTCTCAGGGAAGCTCATCTGCGTGCTCTTCGTCCTAACCAGGGTCTTGACCTGAATGCAGTTCAGCGTCAACCAACATCAGTGGGCAAATGCTCACCGTCGATGGCCACTGGCATGTTGGGAGAAGTGTGTTCTTCATGGATGAATGCCGGTTTCAACTGTACCGGGCAGATGGCAGACAGCGTGTATGGCATTGTGTGGGCAAGCGGTTTGCTGATGTCAACGTTGTTTACAGAGTGTCCCATGGTGGCGGTGGGGTTATGGTATGGGAAGGCATAAGCTATGGACAACAAACACAATTGCATTTTAGCGATGTCAATTTTAATGCACAGAGCTACCGTGACGAGATCCTGAGGCCCATGGTCGTGCCATTCATCCGCAGCCATCACCTCATGTTTCAGTATAACACACGGCCCCATGTCGCAAGAGTCTGTACATCATTTCTGGAAGCTGAAAATGTCCCAGTTCTTCCATGGCCTGCATACTCACCAGACATGTCACCCATTGACCATTTTAGGGATGCTCTGGATCAACGTGTAAGACAGAGTGTTGCAGTTCCAGTTCCCACCAATATCCAGCATCTTCGCACAGCCATTGAAGAGTGGGACAACATTCCACAATCAACAGACTGAACAACTTTATGCGAAGGAAATGTGTCACGCTGCATGAGGCAAATGGTGGTCACACCAGATACTGACTAATTTTCTCATCCTCACCCCTACTTTTCTTTAAGGTGCATATCTGGATTCCCAGTCCTGTGAAATCCATAGATTAGGACCTAATGGATTTTTCAATTGACTGATTTATATGAACTGTAACTGCATGTTGCATTAATATTTTTGTTCAGTGTAAATACACCCCCCCCCCTCCCCCACCCACACACACAAACCTGTTAGCTTAAGAGGTTAATAAGGATTGAATTCAGTAGGGTACAACATTACAGAATGTTCTGTATAAAAATGTAGAAATACATTGTGTATAATAGATATGATTCTCATGTACATCAAGGACCCATGTCAGTTCTTCTATCTGCAACATTTCAGATGTTAGCCCTCCTGAACATTATCCTGGCACCTATAGAATCCACACACACACACACACACGAAAGGGCTCAAAGTTTGAGAGAATTCACGTTTATTCATAAAAATATATGCATTGACAAAAGCATGTCCATTGTAGTGTTAGTCTGGCATAGCTCTACAAAAAATGAAAGATGATGGAGATCCTCCTCTTAAGCGTTCCTTAAAAGGTTACAAGCAGGAAGCTGTAAACCAGCAACTCTGATCCCTCACTACAGTACATAAGCGCCACTAGTGCAACAGTTGTGGTAGGGTCTCACTGCTCTCACTTTATAGAATGGGAAGACAAAAGTAACACACTGCTGCTTTCTGCAAGAGTGTCTTGATGGTCTCCTCATTAGAAAATGTTTGTCACTGAGGTTGTGTTTCATAATGTGCGGGGTGGGCCCCAGCTGGTTTCTCTAGGATGCTCTAAATTGTCTCGTCATGGTGATGGATCAGTAGACAGTTTGGTTTGTTCTGAGTGCCCTGTGTACTCGCTGGTGTGTGCGGAGATTACTCTGCTGAGCGAAACACCTCCCGCACGTGACACAGCTGTACGGTTTCTCTCCCGTATGAATCCGCTGATGCATCTCCAGGTGACCAAACCGGTCAAAGCTCTTTCCACAGAAGGAGCAAACAAACCACTTCTCTCTTGCTAGGGTTCTCCTTGGGGATACTTTTGCTGAGTGAAAACTATTTGGGGCAAGTGAAAATACATTGTTTAACCAAACATTGGAATATGCTACACCCTCATTGGCTAGTGTTTGTTTGTCTGACGGCACTCTGGTAGTTGTCCCATCCTGCCTTCTCTCTGGGTGCATGGTTTCTCTGTGCTGTCCTGGCTGTGCCAAATCTGTAGGGGTACTTCTTCTGTCATTCCAAACAGACTGTGCTCGCATCTCTTCTGTCATAACTCTGTTAATGTCACCCATCTCTGATGATGGACCGCTATTGAGACCCTCCACTGCACTTTGAATGAGCTGTATGTCTGTATCTTGATCCAGTGGATATTGTTCTGTGCACTTATGGTAATCTGGACCCTCCGAGTCACAGTTGCGCTCTGTTAAAGACGCCCAGAGCTGACTCTCTCTCTCATCCACAGCAAACTCAGTTTCCTCATGATCTGATCTCTCCGTGTCATGTTCACTTCCTGATGTATGTAGTGAAATAACATCATACTCCTCCACTTGCTCTCTCTTCACTAACTCTAGTCTACTACCCTTCTCTCTGTGGCCAGACCTGTACTGTTTATCAAGCCCCTCTACTTCTTCTGCATGTGGCTGTGGTCTATTTCGATCCAGTTGGTCATTTTTCTCTCTGGCGTTCTGCTCAAACGAAGTCCTTTCACTAGCATCCACATCAGACCCCTTGGACCCTGAAAGTGGAAGTTTTAATGACTTGTTAGAAGCATAACGTTACCGGTATGTCAAAATCAAAGTTGAGAGAGAGCACTGCACAATTTAACAAAGTAAACAATACAACTGAAACCTAGCTACAGTAGTTAGGCATTGTGTTAAAGGATTCAGTCCTACTGCATTTAATATATTTTTGAAGGTTTGACCATTGAGTTGAGAAACATATTTCAGAATTATATTTCTATGAGTACAGTAAGCAGGAGGTGGCTCACCCTGTCCCTCCTCCGTTCTGCTGGAAGACGACGAGCATGTAGAAGAACAGCCTGCTTCTTGCGTTTTGGACCTCGTCGTTTGCCGTTCGTTCTCCATAAACAATAATTGTCTTTTCAAGGATTCAATTTCATTTTCTCTTCGGCACATTTCCAAGCGTAAAACAGCAAACCCATCATCGAACATTTTACTTATTTCTGCCACCGCAGCTTTGGCCAACACATCCATAACTGAGCTTAATTTGGTTTGAAAAGTAACACAATTAGTCATATTCTCCTGGAACAACATTTTCTGACTAGTGTTATGTTTCTAAAAATAATTTTCAGTTGGAAACACAAATGTTAGTTTACTAGCTACCACATTGATCGTTTTTACTTCCGCGAAAACAAACGGAGGGGAGGAGCGCCTGATCATATGATCTCCTACGGTGTCCGTAGAGGATAGATGTTTAGATTGTGCGCTCGTCTGACAGACAGCTACATAGCGTAGACGTATGCGGAATTAATATTTCATCTTGCTGCTTTGAACACATATATAATTATTTGAGAAGTGTTAGCAAGTAGTTGTCCCGCTACTTATTAGGTAAGTTTGAGTCTCTGTTTGTGACTTTCGGAAGACTTAGCTACAGTCACGCCCATTCAAAGTACTTGTAAATCTGGGTAGCCTAGCTACTTCAATGTGCCTTTTGATTACTACCTGGTTTTAGACTTTCATCCCTGTGCAGTTCCCAGAATATTGTTTTATGGGCACAATGTATTCTAGTCTGGACATTCGTGTTTCTGTGTTATTATATTTGTAGGAAGAACATTGATACTTCTGGTCCAGGGCGTTAGTGCGCGTCCCTAACGCCCTAGACCAGAGCTAGGCAGTAATGTACCAATCTATCATTGTGTACAAGCACCACTTCAGTCTGGTGTTCTGGACATGGACAGAACAGCATTGGTGCATGGTTCTGGATTTGTCATTCATTTAATGAGCCAGTCATATCTAAAGCACAAGACAATCTTTTATCTGTGTGTCGAGTGAACTTTGTTCTTTTTTTACCACTCTCTTTGTCATACAAGCGACCCACCCAAACACATGAATGCCCTTTTGTATGTTTTACCGTTGACTGTTTAAATAAGACCTGGCTAGAATGCGGATGAACTGCTTATCTCTAACAAACGTAGTCAGTCGAGTTTCAAAGTTTACTTTCCACGTGCACAGGTTACAATAGGTGTAAAACAGTACATGACATTCTTACCTTGAGGTACTGTGTAATCTGTTTGTCCTAGAGCTGTGTTTCTCAAACTCTCCTGGGGACCCCAAGGGGTGCACGTTTAGTTATTTTTCCCAAGCAGAACACAGCTGATTCAACTAATCATAAAGTTTTGATTATTTGAAACAGCTGTGTAGTGCTGGGGCAAAAACCAAACCGTGCACGCCTTGGGGTCCCGAGGACTGAGTTTGGGAAACGCTGTCCTAGATGTACTGTAAAAAGGACCCTCCCTGTGCTGAGTGAATATTTGCCTGACAGTCTATTGACCTGTCTTCCAGCAGAAATGAAGGTGCTGACTTTGCTCCAGCCTCATGGGGCCCAGGACCAGCAGGCTGCATCAGGGGGGCTCTACTCTAACTACCTTGGCCAGAGCATGGAGAACAGATGCCTGATCCATGCATCTGTGCTGCCTCAGGCCTTCTCTGGACCAGTATCCCAGCCCTCCTCCTGCCCCTCTCTCCAGCCCTCCAGGCTCACCTCCACCACCTCCTCCCTCCTCTCCACTACCACCTCCTCCCTCCTCTCCACTACCACCTCCTCCCTCCTCTCCACTACCACCTCCTCCCTCACTTCTCCCTGTCTTACCTCCCCCCTCCTCACCTCTCCACTCCTCAGCACAGAGAACAAATTCCTAAAGAAGGATTCACTACTCTTCCCTCATTCCCTCTCTCTCTCCTCTCCCTCCCCCCTCCCCCCTCTGTTCTCTTCAACCCTGGCACCCTCTACTCGTGTCCTGCCTCCTACCTGTTCTCTCCCCCCTCCGGTTCTGAATGTAGAAGAGCGGATGGGGGGAGAAGGAAGAATTAGGCAGCCTGCTTCTGAGGACGCGCTGTCTTACTATGAAGAGATGACTGTGGTATATGGCACAATGCATCCTTTTCAGTTTGGCTTTCTGTGATGTAGTTTGCACAAGGTCCCTTCCAATCCTGGCACATTTTGTTGCCATTGTACCAAATGTGTTTTCTTTCCTCCTTATGAAATGGTAGGATTCTGACCAGGACAGCCTCATGACTGAGGCAACCACAGAGATGCCTGTCTTGGACATGGTATTGGATGAAGAGAAGTTGGACCAAACCATGCCATTCGGGGAACAGGAGTTTGGTGAGATGGAGAGGGGGAAAGATGAACTGGAGGAAGAACTGAAAGACAAAAAGGTGAGGGAGTAGATTCTGCATTTAGTCTCGCACAGAAAACCATGTATCTCAACATCAACCTGAACCTCAAAACCATTCTACCTCCCCTTTCCTGCGCTCTTTCTACCCCATAATTTATTTTCCTCACACTTTCCCTTCAATCAGTACCTGCTGCTGAACGAGGTGTGCTGTTCTCTGGTGAATAAGAGCACTGCTCCCGGTCAGAAGGACTGGGATGTAGAGGAAAGTGTCTGGAAAAGGATCCAAAACTTGTCCAAAGCCATCTCTACCGACGATCCCCAGTTTCTCCTCAAGGTGTGTGTTTCTGGAGAACCTCTCTTGGTGATGTCCAACTAGGGTCCTCTATGGATTTTGGGGTACATTAAACAGTTATCCTATTTTACCATATTTTCCTGTTCCCCTTTAGGTTGCAGTTTACACCAGACAGGAGTTGAACATCCGTATCACAGCTAACTTCCTTTTGGCTCTAGCTGCCCATCTGCCCACCACTAAGCCACACGTGCGTAGGTACTTCTGTGCAGCTGTGCAGCTACCCTCTGATTGGCTGGAAGTGGTGAGACTCTACAGCACGGTGAGTCTTGGTCAATCTCTGTGAATCTCTTACTAATCTCAACTGCTCTTTGTTTGTCTCTCTCTCTCTACATGTTTATTTTTATTTTTTAAATCTTTATTTTAACAGGGAAAACAGACTGAGACCTGGATCTCTTTTACGGCTGTGCCCTGTGTAAACATGTTGACATGTACAGTTTTAGGCATACAGACAAAAACATTTGAAACATATAAAACAAAGACAGAATTCAACAGAAACAATCAGACAATATCATATTGATCCTCCATAACATTTTTGAAATGGGCAAGGGACACCAGAGTGTCTAACTTAAGTTGGATCTGCAGTTTGTTCCATAAATAAGGTGCAAAGGAACTAAAGGCAGTCCTACCCAACTCTGTGGAGACCGCAGGAGTCTCTAATGTAATCCACATCTGTGATCTGGTTTTAAAATTAATATATCTAGTGGAAATTAATGATATATATGGAGGTAGTTTTAAAAGAAGTGCTTTATAAATAAACAAGAGAGCATGTTGCTCTCGCCTCACAGATAGAGAGGCCCAACCCACATGTTGATATAGGATACAGTGATGAGTTTTGTAACTATCACCCGTGATAAACCTGAGTGCACAATGGTAAATAGCATCCAGTGGTTTTAATGTGTTTGCCGATGCATGCATATAGATAATATCACCATAATCTAAAACGGACATAAAAGTGTGACAGACTCAGTAAGGTACAGGACATGTCTCTCTCCTCTCTCTCTCTCACTCTCACTCTCACACACAGACTCAGTAAGGTACAGGACATGTCTCTCTCCTCTCTCTCTCTCACTCTCACACACAGACTCAGTAAGGTACAGGACATGTCTCTCTCCTCTCTCTCTCTCACTCTCACACACAGACTCAGTAAGGTACTGCACATGTTTGTTTCTCTCTCTCTACATTTTATTTATTTTTATTTTATTTATTTCACCTTTATTTAACCAGGTAGGCTAGTTGAGAACAAGTTCTCATTTGCAACTGCGACCTGGCCAAGATAAAGCAAAGCAATTCGACACATACAACAACACAGAGTTACACATGGAATAAACCAAACATACAGTAAAAGAAAACAAAAAGTCTATATACAGTGAGTGCCAATGAGGTAAATTAAGCCAATAAATAGGCCATGGTGGCGAAGTAATTACAATATAGCAATTAAACACTGGAATGGTAAATGTGCAGAAGATGAATGTGCAAGTAGAGATACTGGGGTGCAAAGGAGATAAATAAATAAATACAGTATGGGGATGGGGTAGGTAGATGGGCTGTTTACAGGTGCAGTGATCTGTGAGTTGCTCTGACAGCATGTGACAGACTCAGTAAGGTACTGCACATGTTTGCTCATCTTGATCGCTTAATGAGTAGTTGTTTGGGAGGCAAGCTGATTTGTAGATCAGGGATTCTGTGCAGAGCTTTGCTCAGGCCGATCCACACCGAATATCTCTCCTAACCATTCCACTGTGATGTCATCTTCAGTGTTTTGGCCACTCTTTACCCACCTGTCTGAAGAAAGCCCTGGGAGACAAGTTCAAGCAGTTCAACGAGTATCAGCTGGCCAAATACAACACACGCAAACATCGCTGCAAACACAATTGCTCTAGACCCAAAGGCAAGGTACGGCAAGCGTGTGTACACACACACACACACACACACACACACACACACACACACACACACACCTTGTTTTTTCTCTTCTCCATCTTCTCTCTCTTTCTCTCCATCACAGAAACCATCCACTCAGCAGTTGGAAAAATGGGCAAACATGCTTGGAAGTGATGCCACCAATCTGCAGAAATATGTGAGCGTGGAGCTAGGTTTCCATCCTATTGGTGACAGATTTTCATGTGAATGTTCTAAAATCCGCATGAAGAGAAATACTACATTTCCCACTAGTAGTGTTTCCACCGAACAGACCTGTTGCGGATAACAATCTGTGCATGATGACTTGGTGCACACAGTTTTTATGTTCTGAATAAAAATGTGTTTTAATGCATTTTCAACTCTACCGTTTAGTTTTATCACAGTCTGTTGTGTTAAATAGCAAATTCTTGTCATGTGCACTCTAGCCAACATCTGCTCGCAGATACAGTGCGGGTAGGCTGTGCAGGTAGTCTAGATGATGAGATTATTATGGATAAGATTAATATCTTTAAGCATTGATTTTTAAGCATTGATCATCATGTCACCAGAATAAGACCCTCGATTATTTATTGGAAAGGAGCATCGTGCACAGCTCTGTGAAGTTCATTTATTTAATCTGTAGCCTAATAAACTGAGTCGTAGTGGGAGTTTTATTAGGCTACAGATTAAATAAATGAACCACACACCATATCATCGCGTGATTCCAAGTTTACATTGATATGATGGTTATTATATCACTATATGCGCATAAAGGTGTTTCCACTGCCATTTTCTTGCTAAATACATTTTACTGACACAAGAAGATCCCACCATGTCGAACAAATAAATTACCTGCTAGCATTTATAAAATAGCATTTTTTTTCTCTACAGTATGACTTTACTCGCATAAAACTTGGATGGAAACGTATTTTGTGTTTGTATATATTGTGTCATATTTTGTGTGTACAGTCTTGTGTTCTCTAGCATGCTAATAATCTCTTTTAGCTGTTGTGATGTCTTGGGAAATGTTGATATGTAGCCTATACTGTGTGTGTGTGATATCTCTGTATGAAGCTATGACAGCAGTCCATAGCCTTACCCATCTTCTGAAACTATATAAGCCCACAGCACCCCCCCCCCCCCCCTAGCTATTTTAAGATTTTGCATGAACTGTAATTTGCTCCGGATAAGAGTGTCTGCTAAATTACTATAATGTAAATGTTTGCAGTTGAAAATGGAGGAGAGACCAGTGGTGGATAAGAAGCAGAGTGAGTTCAGTCTGAAGAAGATGATCAAGAGGCTCCACATCAAAGAGCCTGCTCAGCATGTCCTGGCCATACTGGGAAAGCGGTACTGTATACCAAACACCGAAGTTGACAGATGTTTTTCTATTTTACAGATCCAAAGATCTATTAGCTAACATTTTTTTACTTTTCTGAGCTGTATACAATCTCGATACTGTGCTTTGTATGTGTGTTTCAGGTACCCTGGTGACCCCAAGGCGTTCTCCCGCAGTGGGCTCAGTGGGGTGTGGGACAGGGAGCGGGCAGGGCAGCGCATGAAGCTCAAACAGCCAGACACATGGGAACGCAAACTCAGCCAAGAGGGAAACAAAGCCTCCACCTGGGAGAAACTGATAGGTATAGTTAAAAACACTCTCTCTCACACACACACACACACAAGCATTTCACTACACTCGCATTAACATCTGCTAACCATGTGTATGTGACCAATGAAATTTGATTTGACACACACACACACACACACACACACACACACACACACTGTCACAGTGAATCAATGCTGCAGATTGTGGCTGTAATATTGTTATAATACTGTCCTTATTTATTTTACAGATAGTAACTCTCTGCCCTTCATGGCAATGCTGAGGAACTTGAGGAATATGATAACCCAGGGCATCAGTGAGCGGCATCATCAGAAGATTCTGGGAAGACTGACCTTCAGGGTGAGTAACCATGAATCATTTAGCTTTTTTAATTCCCACTTGTTTTATAATGTTCAAGCAATCGGCAGAATAAATTATTGGACAAATAAAAAATATACTGCTCAAAAAAATAAAGGGAACACTTTAACAACACAATGTAACTCCAAGTCAATCACACTTCTGTGAAATCAAACTGTCCACTTAGGAAGCAACACTGATTGACAATAAATTTCACATGCTGTTGTGAAAATGGAATATAGACAACAGGTGGAAATTATAGGCAATTAGCAAGACACCCCCAATAAAGGAGTGGTTCTGCAGGTGGTGACCACAGACCACTTCTCAGTTCCTATGCTTCCTGGCTGATGTTTTGGTCACTTTTGAATGCTGGCGGTGCTTTCACTCTAGTGGTAGCATGAGACGGAGTCTACAACCCACACAAGTGGCTCAGGTAGTGCAGCTCATCCAGGATGGCACAACAATGCGAGCTGTGGTAAGAAGGTTTGCTGTGTCTGTCAGCGTAGTGTCCAGAGCATGGAGGCGCTACCAGGAGACAGGCCAGTACATCAGGAGACGTGGAGGAGGCCGTAGGAGGGCAACAACCCAGCAGCAGGACCGCTACCTCCGCCTTTGTGCAAGGAGGAGCACTGCCAGAGCCCTGCAAAATGACCTCCAGCAGGACACAAATGTGCATGTGTCTGCTTAAACGGTCAGAAACAGACTCCATGAGGGTGGTATGAGGGCCAGACGCCCACAGGTGGGGGTTGTGCTTACAGCCCAACACCGTGCAGGACGTTTGGCATTTGCCAGAGAACACCAAGATTGGCAAATTCGCCACTGGCGCCCTGTGCTCTTCACAGATGAAGCAGGTTCACACTAAGCACATGTGACAGACGTGACAGAGTCTGGAGACGCCGTGGAGAACATGCTGCTGCCTGCAACATCCTCCAGCATGACCGGTTTGGCGGTGAGTCAGTCATGGTGTGGGGTGGCATTTCTTTGGGGGGGCCGCACAGCCCTCCATGTGCTCGCCAGAGGTAGCCTGACTGCCATTAGGTACCGAGATGAGATCCTCAGACCCCTTGTGAGACCATATGCTGGTGCGGTTGGCCCTGGGTTCCTCCTAATGCAAGAAAATGCTAGACCTCATGTGGCTGGAGTGTGTCAGCAGTTCCTGCAAGAGGAAGGCATTGATGCTATGGTCTGGCCCGCCCGTTCCCCAGACCTGAATCCAATTGAGCACATCTGGGACATCATGTCTCGCTCCATCCACCAACGCCACGTTGCACCACAGACTGTCCAGGAGTTGGCGGATGCTTTAGTCCAGGTCTGGGAGGAGATCCCTCAGGAGACCATCCGCCACCTCATCAGGAGCATACCCAGGCGTTGTAGGGAGGTCATACAGGCACGTGGAGGCCACACACACTACTGAGCCTCATTTTGACTTGTTTTAAGGACATTACATCAAAGTTGGATCAGCCTGTAGTGTGGTTTTCCACTTTAATTTTGAGTGTGACTCCAAATCCAGACCTCCATGGGTTGATGAATTGGATTTCCATTGATTCTTTTTGTGTGATTTTGTTGTCAGCACATTCAACTATGTAAAGAAAAAAGTATTTAATCAGATTATTTCTTTCATTCAGATCTAGGATGTGTTGTTTAAGTGTTCCCTTTATTTTTTTGAGCAGTGTATATTGTCAGCACATGTCCAACATCCATGTATATTTTGACCTCTAGGATGCAAGTCTAGCAGAGGATCAAATAAAAGTTGCTAGAAATTGCAGTAGGGAATACAGCATGTTTACATTAACACCCATATCTCAATAAAACACTGGTGGTGTTACAGAAAGCAGTGATTCAGAGCAGACAGTTTCCCTTCCGTTTCCTCTCCGCCTATAAGGTCATAATGGAGCTCAACAACATGGGTTAGTATCTTTCACACAAACATACACTCTAGCAACATCAATACATTCTAGTTTGGAGAAGTCTACATTTGATGTTGTCGGACAAAGCTTTACCTCCCTCTTTTAGCCCGTGCATCAGAGAAAGCGGTCTCCAGCTCTAAGGAGATCCTCAGGGGCATTCTGAAGAAGATGCCTAAGAGCAAGAGCCTCAGTCGTCTGGATTGGGAGACGGCTGGGCAGAAGAGGATGAGGGTGGCGTTAGGTGTGCCCTTTGTCTACCGCATCTACAACATGAAGAAGAGTCAGTTGAAGAAAGCCAGGTACAGACAGCAACACCGGGTATTCACCTGGGAGAGGAATCAGGTGATCCAGACAGGGAAACCAAGAGACATGGGAGATTTGATAATGAATATTTATCAGGTAGAGGAAGTCCAGAGAAAAACTGTAATATTAAAATCTGCATGAATGTGTTTGCGTGATAATAATTAGATGCATGTTTATACTGAGTAAGGAGGATGCACCCTGAAGTGCGTATGTGTCCACAGCCAGAGACTGTATTCGCAGGCCCTTTTGCAGCAGTACCGCAAGGCTCTGGAAACAGCGGTGCAGATCTCGTGCCGTTACAACGTGCCACCCCTCCCTGGTCGCACCGTCATCTTGTTCGCTGGTAACATGGGTGAGGACGGCACCTGGAGCGCCACTCAAGACTTCTGCTGCCCGTCTGACTTAGAGGCAGAGAATGTAGATGAAGCTAAGGAAGAGAAACTCACACCCTCTGTAAGAACCCTCAACACACTACGTCCCTGACCAGAAACAACCCCTAGCCTCTTCCCTCTACGCACTTGTGTAGATCTAAAATAAATGGGGACGTATAGTCAGTATGGTAGCAGCTTCGTCCTTCCCTCAGACATGCTAGGTCACATTGTCTCCATATTGCTTAGACTTGTCCAGTCCTCCCAGACAAGTGCCTAGTGAGTAGGGGCTAGGGATTGTTTTCTAGATGGGGCCACACTCTACAACGCCTAGCAGCTGTAATCTGTGCTTATTACTGATCCTGCTGATTTGTGTATTTCCTCACAGATGCTGGAGGTGGCAGTGTTGCTGTCACTGATGATAGCCCACAGCGCTGAGCATCCCCAGCTGATCCACTTTTACTGGTGGGGTTGTGCAGAAGTAGAGCTCAAGTCGGACGTATTGTTGGATAATGTCAGGCATGTGATGAAGCAGTTAGAGGTGAGGCTGTCGCTTCCTTTCCCTCACGTCTATCTACACGCTGTTGTAACGGTTTCAATACACTTCCAACATAACGCCATCGCTGTGAAGTCCTTTTAAATAAACTGAAGTGAATATTTAAAGTCTGATGTATTGGAGATTGATAGTAGATTGAATAATTTGTCTAACAGGAGTCTCAGAATGCCTATGACAAGCAGGAAACATTCTCTTCTTTCATGACCAGAGAGATGACGCAGAAAAACAAGGTGTGTTTATTTGCACATTTTGAATTGTTTTCAGGGCTCCATTTGACTTAATTGTACTTTGAAATGTGACCTTCCCGTCTTCATTCTCAGGTGGACAATATCATCGTGCTGGGGGATCGTCACTTGGAGAATAACATGGACATAGCGCTTGACCGATACAGGAAGGATGTGAACAACAACACCCTCGTAGTGAAAATCTTCTTTGGGAAAAGGTAGGGGGTGCTTTTCTGTGTGCTGAGCAGCAGCATATCTCTGCCACATAGGAGAGAGCAAGCAGTGGGCTGTCTCCATACATTTACTATTCTATGAGAAACTACCTTTTCTATAGTCACCCTGCTCGCTTTCTTTCCTGGAAGGAGCATTTTCAGTCCATGTTCTATATCCCCAGTGTGTTAACAGCTACAACCTTCGCCATGTATGTCCTGCCTCTGTCTGTTGCAGGACGACAGACCAATCCACAGACAGGAACTGTGTGGTACTCCAAGGCTTCAGCGAGCAGATCCTCAGGCAAGCTTTCTTCTCATTCACCCTCTTGTCTCTGAGACACACACACACACACACACATTGTGGCATGGTGTCTCTGAAGTGTTTGTTTAACTCTACAGGTTTGTGGCTGAAAGAGGCTCGTCTAGACTGCTGGATCACGTGGAGAGCATAGACAAGCTGCATCACATTATCCCGCCACAGGGGGGTGCTAAAGAGGCTGAGCGAGAAGCTACCATCACCCCACTTCTTGCCACTCCAAAGCTGAGGTACTGTGGCAGGGCAGGTTGAATACGTTTCTTTCGAAACTGGTTTGGTTGTCCATGATTATCCATACTTGATGATTGGGCTGTCTCTGACAACATAGAGTAGCCATAGGGTTACCAAGAGAACCACAGAGCTGAACGAACACGAAACCAACTGAGCATTACTCTCTTTTCTCTCCTCTTGCATCACTGACTCTCTTATCCCCCTCCTTTTCTCTGCCTGTCGTTTGCTTTCTGTCCTACCTGTTTCTTTTTAGATGGCGAATCGTGCGTGTGTTTGTCTCCTCCACGTTCAGAGACATGCACGGTGAGAGAGATGTTCTGGTGCGCAGTGTGTTCCCTGAGCTCCGGCGTCGTGCGGCGCCACACTGCCTCTACCTGCAGGAGGTGGAACTGCGCTGGGGGGTGACTGAGGAGGAGACTGGGCGTGTCGTGGAGCTCTGCCTCTCAGAGGTGTGCCGTAGCCAACTGCTGCTAGGCATTCTGGGAGAGCGATATGGACTGCTACCTCCCCGTCCATCCCTACCAGACCTCCCACAATACAGCTGGGTAAGGCTTGCCTTCTCAAGACGCTATCATTCTTTCCATCTCTCTCTTTCTTAGTCCTACTAAGCTGTCTGGTTGCACAAAATGTCATGTTTTTTATCAGGAGAGAAGTTTTATTTGCAGCCACATCTAGTCAGAAAATATGCTTAATAAGATAAAGATATTTCATGATTTGGTTACCCTTCTCTACAGCTGGATTCTGCTCCATCGGGGTTGTCCATCACCGAGATGGAGATTCGACAGTTCCAGGCCCTTCATCCAGACACAGCTCAGAATCGCATGTTTTGCTACTTCAGGACACCCCACCTGTCTAGGTACACTATCAAATCAGTCCACTTCACTTATCCAGGTTCACGCCTTGAAAAATACAAATTTGTCCAATCGTTCATCTGCCAATGATTCATATGAACAATAAAATTATGACTGTATGCATTTGAATATTAAATAATGTTAATAATCATCGTACAATGTTTGTTTCCTGATTTTTCTCAGGTCTGTTCCTGTGGCGTGGAGGTCAGACTTTGCTCCTGAGTCCAAGGAGGCTGAATGTAAGATGGCTGACCTGAAAAGAAGAATAGTGGATAGTGAAGCAAAAGTCACAGAGAAGTGAGCTCAGTTTCTGTTCCTTACACATGGTCTTGAAGTAGCTTTATTAAGGTTATTGGCCTCATGTGCTCTGTCTGTCTCTCTGTCTCTCTCTGTCTCAGTTACCCCTGTGAGTGGGGTGGTGTTGTGGATGGGAAGCCCTATGTGAAAGGCCTGGAGGAGTTTGGGAAGGTGGTGCTTGAGGACCTTTGGGGGGCACTGTTGAAGCAGTTTGTAGAGGTTAGAGACTTTAAAAATGACAGACAACTTAACATTGAAGGCATTTTGAGTTCCACTTCCATCAATCATTGTATTGATGTTGTTTCTCTGACAGGAAACGGATGAAAGTGATTCCAGGCCAGATCTGTCAGCGCAGGAAGTGCACCAGAGTGCCTTGCAGCGGCAGTTCTTTGGCCGTGCCAAGCTGCTCTCTGGGGCGGTGGGGAAGGTGCAGGAGGCTCAGCTCAAAGGAGGAATGGTGCTGCTGGAGGGAGCTCCAGGAGAGGGCAAGACTGTCTTCATGGTAAACCATAGCAGCAGCTTTAGCAGAGATACACAAACATAATTTATTCGCTCAGTATAAAGATATTATCCATCTTTTAGTCCTACCCGGTTTCTGTAAGGTTTTTCTCATAAATTGTCTCCTCCCTTCACACAGGCTGCTCTGGCGAACGCCCTAAGAACTCCTACCAAGTCCCAGAAAACCCCTAGAGGTGATGTCATCTCCTTTTCCACTGCTGCTACCCAATCAGCATGCACTGTGGAAAACCTTCTACGCTGCCTTGTACAGTGGTTACGGAGAGGCAATGAAAAAGAAGACTTGCCTCTCCCTTCCTCTTATAAGTGAGGGCAGACAGCAAACATTTTATCCAGATTTTGTCAAATGGCCTTTCAATGACCCTGCCAATAAATGTGCTTGATTCAATAGGAAGGGAAAATGCTGCTGAAGACTAATCCAACCATATCTGTTTTATCATAGAGATCTGCTGACAGAATTCCACTCCCAGTTGAGTGACACCAGGAAGGACCAACCACTGGCCCTGCTAGTTGATGGGGCAGAGCATGTGCAGGATGGTACAGGACAGCTGACCTCTGATTGGATACCACAGCACCTTCCTCAGGTCAGAAACTCAGCCTAAATGTACACAGACGTTTTCAGTTTCTGTGTACATGGTGAACACAGGAGGTTGATGGCACCTTAATTGGGGAGGACGGGCTGGTGGTAATGGCTGGAGTAGAATTGGTGGAATGTTATCAAACACATGGTTTCCATGTGTTTGATGCCATTCTGTTCGCTTCGTTCCAGACGTTGAGCCTCCCCACAGCAGCCTCCACTGATTGTGATGTAGTATCATATAGTATAGGATTTAACATAACGCATACAAAACTTCTACTCTTTCTTCTGTTGTGTTCTTCTGACAGGGTGTGTCTTTGGTGCTGAGTTTCACCTCCACTTCGGCCCTGCTGCAAGTCCTCGCCAAGAGGAAACGGGCCTTCTTGTTTCCTTTAGGACAGCTTTCTTTGCCGGACAGAAAGGAGATAGTTCAGAAGGAACTTGGCGTTTACGGGAAGAAGCTTAGTGACTCCGCTTTCAATAATCAGGTTATTATCTTTACATTTTAGTAATTTAGCAGCTGCTCTTATCCAGAGCAACTTACAGTAGTGAGTGGATACTTTTTTGTACTGGTCCATCGTGGTAATCAAACCCACAACCCTGGTGTTGCAAGCACCATGCTCTACCAACTGAGCCACATGGGACCCCATATCATCACTCTGAAAAGCCTACTAACAGTGTTGTGAATAGTATGACCTGCTCTGTATAATTTTGTCACCATTAATGAACTATTGTCTCTGTGTACCTGTATAGCTTCAGACCCTTCTGATGAAGAAGGGAGCAGTGAGTCCACTTTATCTGCACCTGGCCTGTGAGGATCTGAGGAACTTTGCCTCCTTTGAAAAGGTCAGACATCATGCATGTCAAATTGACCCGACCCATAGTCATGATGATCTGTGTCAGATGATGAATAAGTGTCTGTGTTCCAGATGAAGGAGAGCCTCCAGGCTCTTCCTCCGTCTCTGAGTGAGCTGGTGCAGCACAGCCTGAGCAGACTGCAGTCCCAGTACAGAGAAGTGGGACTGGGTTGGGCGTTAGCCGCCTTGACTGTCAGCAGCAACGGTGAGAGTCAGGGCACTTCAAAACCACCTTATTCACTAACTGCATCCACTGTCTTTTCAACACACACACATACAGTTGAAGTCGGAAGTTTACATACACCTTAGCCAAATACATTTAAACTCAGTTTTTCACAATTCCTGACATTTTAATCCTAGGAAAAATTCCCTGTCTTAGGTCAGTTAGTATCACCACTTTTATTTTAAGAATGTGAAATGTCAGAATAATAGTAGTGATTTTATTTCAGCTTTTATTTCTTTCATCACATTCCCAGTGGGTCAGAAGTTTACATACACACAATTAGTATTTGGTAGCATTGCCTTTAAATTGTTTATCTTGGGTCAAACGTTTCGGGTAGCCTTCCACAAGCTTCCCACAATAAGTTGGGTGAATTTTAGCCCATTCCTCCTGACAGAGCTGGTGTAACTGAGTCAGGTTTGTAGGCCTCCTTGCTCGCACACGCTTTTTCAGTTCTGCCCACAAATTTCCTATAGGATTGAGGTCAGGGCTTTGTGATGGCCTCTCCAATACCTTGACTTTGTTGTCCTTAAGCCATTTTGCCACAACTTTGGAAGTATGCTTGGGGTCATTGTTCATTTGAAAGGCCCGTTTGCCACCAAGCTTTAACTTCCTGACTGATGTCTTGATGTTGCTTCAATATATCCACATCATTTTCCTGCCTCATGATGACATCTATTTTATGAAGTGCACCAGTCCCTCCTGCAGCAAAGCACCCCCACAACATGATGCTGCCACCCCCGTGCTTCACGGTTGGGATGGTGTTCTTCGGCTTGCAAGCATCCCTCTTTTCCCTCCAAACATAACAATGGACATTATGGCCAAACAGTTCTATTTTTGTTTCATCAGACCAGAGGACATTGATCCAAAAAGTATGATCTTTGTCCCCATGTGCAGTTGCAAACAGCAGTCTGGCTTTTTTATGGCGGTTTTGGAGCAGTGGCTTCTTCCTTGCGAGTGGCCTTTCAGGTTATGTTGATATAGGACTCGTTTTACTGTGGATATAGATACTTTTGTACCTGCTTACTCCAGCATCTTCACAAGGTCCTTTGCTGTTGTTCTGGGATTGATTTGCACTTTTCGCACCAAAGTACGTTCATCTCTAGGAGACAGAACGCGTCTCCTTCCTGAGAGGTATGACAGCTGTGTGGTCCCATGGTGTTTATACTTGCGTACTATTGTTTGTACAGATGAACGTGGTACCTTCAGGCATTTGGAAATTGCTCCCAAGGAAGAACCTGACTTGTGGAGGTCTGCAATTTTTTTTTCTGAGGTCTTGGCTGATTTCTTTATATTTTCCCATGATGTCAAGCAAAGAGGCGCTGAGTTTGAAGGTAGGCCTTGAAATACATTCACAGGTACATCTCTAATTGACTCAAATGATGTCTATCAGAAGCTTCTAAAGCCATGACTTCATTTTCTGGAATTTTCCAAGCTGTTTAAAGGCACAGTCAACTTAGTGTATGTAAACTTCTGACCCACTGGAATTGTGATGCAGTGAATTATAAGTGAAATAATCTGTCTGTAAATAATTGTTGGTAAAATTATTTGTCATGCACAAAGTAAATGTCTTAACCGACTTGCCAAAACTATAGTTTATTAACAAGAAATTTGTGGAGTGGTTGAAAAATAAGTTTTAATGACGCCAACCTTAGTGTATGTAAACTTCTGACTTCAACTGTACGTCCTATATGTTACCCAAAACCTAATTTGGACATTCCTTACCTGGTGGCTGATGGTGGTGTGGACAAACTTTTATATCTGCTCAAGTGACTCCAGTGGTTAAAATCTACCACTCACTAATATTCATACCCTACTTACTAATCACATTTACTCATCTCACTCAGCAATGGTGCTCTGTGACATGTCATGACAATTCCCCCCTGGTTCCATTGCAGGCCTGAGGGAGAGAGACCTATATACCATACTGAACATGTGCAATGGCCTGACCTCTGGAGGTGAGAAGGCAACATGGCAGGATATGCTGCACTTGGCCAGAAAGCCCATAAAGCGTGTCCCAATGGCAAACTTCTCCCACATGGTGCGGAGTCTACAGAGGTATGAGACTGTGTCAGATGATGGGCAGTCGGAGGTCAGACTTGGGTTGATGAGGCAATCAAACTAATATTGGCTGATGTTCAATTCTCTACTCTTCTCCCAGAAGTGTTCACTCCCTCTCATGGAATGCGCTGTTGTAAGGAATTGAACGTAAACACAGTCCATCTCTTTGTTGACTCTGTTCTGCAGCCTGATTGATCCATCCCGCTGTTACGGCCCAGATGACCTCCTGGCACTGACCAATCCCGAGGTCAAGCTGGCCTTTAAAAAAGAGCTCCTCCTACCAGGAGAAGCTGACTGGACCAGGGCTCATATCCTGTTGGCAGGTAGCTACTATTATAAAGATCCTACACACAAATTCACTGCTTACATCTGTATATAATCAAACATGGATACACAAGGATTTGTTTATTTCTCTCCCAGCCCATCTTTGGGTGCTGGCAGATCCTCAGGGAACATGCTCATTTCTTCACTGTGAGGCCAGCTCCATCATGAACCTGCCATTCCACCTGGTCAGTGGCACTTCCTCTCGCTTTTAACCTCTCTCCCAGTTGACCTCTGTGTCACTGACCACACCTTAACACTTGGTTGTCTTTGGTCAGATGAGAAGTGGCCAGTGGGAGGCGCTGCATTGCCTGCTCTCTAGTTATAATTTCCTGTTTGCCAGCGTGCGCCATGGCCTCCTGCACCACCTCCTGGAGACCTACAGCTTGTTTGGTAAGTCACCTCTCTGGAGAAATGGAAGTACTTTATTCGATGATGGGTGTTAGGTTATCTAGTAACTTTTAATCTACTCTACTTCCACTTTTATTATTCTCTTCACTGCAGGCAAGAGGTTCAAGTCGGAAGGTATTGGTTCATGGGACACTTTAGGTAAAATAATTGATCTCTTTTTACCGGTTACCTGCATAGAAAAGTCTCTAGAATCTGTTCCTCAGACAGAAAGCCCAGAGTTGAGTCTTCCTCTCCTTTTTCCTCTGAAGACCAGAGCTGTCTGACAGATCGTGTCGGGTTCCTGCAGCGCCATGCTCCCATCCTGTCCTCATGGCCAGCCCTGTTTCTGCAGCAAGCTCTCAACGAGCCCAACCACACTGACGCCCATGTATGGGCACAAGGCATGATGGGAAAAGGGGTGCACGTGATGAGGTGTCTGAACAATGAACAACATACCCAGACGGAAACCAGGTAGCTAATCTGATTTTTACAGTTATTGCAGTTAGACCATATTGGTCTCTGTGTTCCCTACCTCAGTGAATTAGTTATATTGTTATCTTGGTGATGCTGGTGTCCTCTGTTACCACAGTAAGCTGGTCTCCACCTTCTCCTCTGAGCCCACCTGTGTGGTTGTGAGTCCAGGGGGTGGGGTTATGGCAGTAGGGACTGGACAGGGCACCCTCCACCTCATCCACACAGAGACTGGACAGGTAAACTCCTGCTCTCTTTTCATAACAACAATATGCCACTGACCTAACAGACTAGGAAAGGACTTACTACTGACTATATGCCACCATCCGCACTAAAATATGACAGTAATATCTTTCAAATGCTCCATCTTTGAATCTAAGTCCATTTTACCTTGACCGTTAACAGGAAGTGAGATCACTGGTGAGCAGCTGTGACGGAATCTCAGGATGTGTCTTTCTGAGGGAGGGGCTTATGGGAACTACTTCATTTGATGGACGGATTGAATTGTGGGATGTTGAGAATGGCTGCAGGTGAGACAATGCTTGGAATAAAAAAAAAGTTCCCAAGGCCTATATGGGATTACGAAATTCCAATCTTGCAGACATACGAAATGGTCAACTGTCTTGTCTTTCTAGAACTGCCCTCATCGATGGCCACTCAAACAGAATAACAGGAAGTGACGTCAGTGCAGACAGGAAGCACCTTGCAACTGTGTCTCTGGACTTAAGCCTTAAAGTGAGTCTCACATCAAGACTATGCCAGTCGCTCTGACTACTACTTCAGCCATTCATTTGAACGTTAATGTTATCAATGTTATTCTCCACAGGTGTGGTCATCTCCAAAGGGCGGTCTGGTCACAGCCCTCTCCAGCACTAGCCCTCTGAACTGTGTGACCTTTGACCCCGAAGGTCATCTTGTGGCAGCTGGGGGTTGGGATGGGGCTGTGCGTCTCTGGAACTGGCTGAAGGGTGAAGTTACGGTTAGTCGAATGAAGGACCATATTGCAGCGAGAGATGTCACACTGTTAGATGTTTTATTCGCTCGTTTTAAAACAACCTTTCTTTCATCATTCCTCCTTACTCCCTTCCAGACTCTCTCTGGTCATCAGAGGTCAGTACGCAGTCTGTCTTTCTCTCCCTCCTCTTCTCTGCTATGCTCTGGCTGTCTGTCTGGAGAGGTGAGGCTGTGGTCAGTTCCAGCCTCTACCTGCGTGGGGCGCTACCAGGCTCACAGCGGATCTACAGAGGTGCTCACCTTCCTGCTGGGAGGGACGGTACTCCTGAGTGCTGGATCTGACCACACGGTGAGAAGGATGGTTTACACACATACACACAGGGAAGATCTCAGTTGCATACTCCTTGCATCCTATCCTTGTCAAAAACCCATTGGAGGAGAATTTTCAGAGAGGAGGCTTTCTCATCCAATGGGTTTTGAGGAGATGAGGAGAGCGGATGCGAGGAGTAGGCAATTGAGATCTTCCCATATGCACGCACACACACACACACACACACACACACACACACACACACACACACACACACACACACTTACTTTGAGAGGTTCCTTATGTGCCTGTCCCCCCTTCCTCCACAGGTCCAGTTATGGTCAGGTGGTCTGGGTCGCTCTGTGAATGTATTTGGAGAATCCAAGGTATGCTGTTCCACTCATGTTTCAGAAGTTCCTCAATTTTCATTTCTGTCACTTGGAATCTCAAAAATCACTTTGTTTGCCTTGACAGGAGTCTGTTATTCAGGAGTCTGTTATTCAGAAGGGAAAGAAGATGTCAACCACGGAGCCCGCTGCTCTATGTGTGGCTGTCACTGGTGGTTATGCTGCAGTGGGTTACCATGGTGATGGGTTGAAGCTCTTCAGTCTTGAATCAGGTATATGGTTTTAAGTTTGCCAACAAACACAACTCTGCAAGCCAAGGAAATTAATTAATTTAATGAATAACTTAACACACTCCAACCCTATTGCGCAGGTGAGAGGACATGGGCTAGCAAGGACCTGCGGGTGTCTATCCTCTGCCTGATGTGGCTGGCTGCAGACGAACCTGAGCTGCTGGTGTCTGGGGGCGGGGACCAGCGGCTGAGGGTGTGGAGACAGGAGGAGGAGGCAGGCATGGTGCTGCTGGGATGTTTTGGGGTGCAACAAGGCCCCATCCTGGCCCTGGCACAAAACTCCTCTTATCTGGCCTCTGCCTCAGGTCAGACCAAGAACTTAAACTCTCATTAAACACTCAGTTGATCAATAGTAAACTCATTTTGTACTAATCACTAATTCATCTAATAATTTTATTAAGACAATTTACTAACTTTCTCCATCTCTTTCCTCAGATGACTGCTCCATTGCTCTGTGGGCAGTGAAGGACTTGACCTCTGACCCCTGGGTTGACCCCAGTGTAATCTCTGTCCTGAGAGGTCACAGTGGAGGGGTCACCTGCCTGGCCTTCAATCTAACTGGGGAGGAGTTGCTGTCTGGTGGAAAAGATCAGGTATAGGTTTAAAGAGTGTTCATATTTGAGTTTCGGTTGGTGTGTAATCTCAGTTAACCCAGAACTAAAGTGGTCAGATGCTCGATTTTAAGTTCTGGGTCCATACGTGTTAAAGGAAGAGAGAGAACGAGGATCGGAACTAAGAGCTCCACCTGCTCTCTTTGCAAGTTACGGGCAAGTCTATGGGCCAAATGTCCCCTTCAGAAATGTGAAAGTTGTGAACACCTGTGAAATCGTGTTTTGTCCAAATAACCATTGACAAAAAACCCAAGCACTGAAACTAATGCTGCTCGTTATCTCATGCATCCCGTTGTATCATGACAGATCTATGGTACCAGTTGTTTACGTAGTCAGTCCATGAGAGATTAGTTGGTGTGTTGCAATTTTACTTTTATTGTGAATAGTGGGGATGTTGTTGATGGAAACAACCAAGAATATTAAGAGCTGTCTGTTACTTGTGACAGTTGTAGAGATAATGTGACTTTGTTTTCAGGTTCTAATGGTGTGGAATACCAGTTCCTCTCCTCCTACTCTCACTCAGTCTCTACCACACTGCCATGGAGACTGGATAACTGGCTGTGTCTGGGGCCCAAACTGTGTGGTGAGTGTCTGGATAGTGTTTTTTTCTTCTATGACTTTGTCCTTTTGTTGCCTGTTTTTTATCTGATGATAATTCCCATTTCAACAAGAAAGAGACTTCTGAATTAAACCCAAGTAACTTACTGTCTGTTTGTCTCTCAGGTGAGCTGTTCCAGTGACTGCAAGATTCGTGTGTGGGACCTACAGAAAGGTCGCAGTGTGAGAGAGATCCTGGCGAGATCCTCCCTCAGTGCAGTCTGCTGCCTGGTGAGTCTAACAATAGGGGGCAATGTGGACCTCTCTAAAATAGTACTGGATGGATGGCTTTAAACTCTAGTCTTAATGGAGAAGGTGTTGAGGGGGAAAAAGTCTGTCTTCACGGCGAAATTGTGGTGTCTATATGTAATGAGGCACTGTTGTGATGGTGTTTCCATTTTGTCTTGATGTTTGTGTTGTCTTGGGGGGTCCGCAGGGAGAGTTTGTGATAGCAGGCTGTGCCGAGGGGGAGCTGCACGTGTGGAAATGGGATTCAGGGATGGAAATCAGCACGATTTCAGCTCACAGGTCACGCATACACCACTGCTCTGTGCTACCTGACCCAGGTATTGCATCTTTACTAAAAACACTGCTCAAAAAAATAAAGGGAACACTTAAACAACACAATGTAACTCCAAGTCAATCACACTTCTGTGAAATCAAACTGTCCACTTAGGAAGCAACACTGATTGACAATAAATTTCACATGCTGTTGTGCAAATGGAATAGACAACAGGTGGAAATTATAGGCAATTAGCAAGACACCCCTAATAAAGGAGTGGTTCAGCAGGTGGGGACCACAGACCACTTCTCAGTTCCTATGCTTCCTGGCTGATGTTTTGGTCACTTTTGAATGCTGGCGGTGCTTTCACTCTAGTGGTAGCATGAGACTGAGTCTACAACCCACACAAGTGGCTCAGGTAGTGCAGCTCATCCAGGATGGCACATCAATGCGAGCTGTGGCAAGAAGGTTTGCTGTGTCTGTCAGCGTAGTGTCCAGAGCATGGAGGCGCTACCAGGAGACAGGCCAGTACATCAGGAGACGTGGAGGAGGCCGTAGGAGGGCAACAACCCAGCAGCAGGACCGCTACCTCCGCCTTTGTGCAAGGAGGAGCAGGAGAAGCACTGCCAGAGCCCTGCAAAATGACCTCCAGCAGGCCACAAATGTGCATGTGTCTGCTCAAACGGTCAGAAACAGACTCCATGAGGGTGGTATGAGGGCCCGACATCCACAGGTGGGGGTTGTGCTTACAGCCCAACACCGTGCAGGACGTTTGGCATTTGCCAGAGAACACCAAGATTGGCAAATTCGCCACTGGCGCCCTGTGCTCTTCACAAATGAAAGCAGGTTCACACTGAGCACATGTGACAGACGTGACAGAGTCTGGAGACGCCGTGGAGAACGTTCTGCTGCCTGCAACATCCTCCAGCATAACCGGTTTGGCGGTGGGTCAGTCATGGTGTGGGGTGGCATTTCTTTGGGGGGCCGCACAGCCCTCCATGTGCTCGCCAGAGGTAGCCTAACTGCCATTAGGTACCGAGATGAGATCCTCAGACCCCTTGTGAGACCATATGCTGGTGCGGTTGGCCCTGGGTTCCTCCTAATGCTAGACCTCATGTGGCTGGAGTGTGTCAGCAGTTCCTGCAAGAGGAAGGCATTGATGCTATGGACTGGCCCGCCCGTTCCCCAGACCTGAATCCAATTGAGCACATCTGGGACGTCATGTCTCGCTCCATCCACCAACGCCACGTTGCACCACAGACTGTCCAGGAGTTGGCGGATGCTTTAGTCCAGGTCTGGGAGGAGATCCCTCAGGAGACCATCTGCCACCTCATCAGAAGCATGCCCAGGCATTGTAGGGAGGTCATACAGGCATGTGGAGGCCACACACACTACTGAGCCTCATTTTGACTTGTTTTAAAGACACTACATCAAAGTTGGATCAGCCTGTAGTGTGGTTTTTCCACTTTAATTTTGAGTGTGACTCCAAATCCAGACCTCCATGGGTTGATAA
Organism: Salmo trutta; assembly: GCF_901001165.1. Taxonomy (NCBI): domain Eukaryota; kingdom Metazoa; phylum Chordata; class Actinopteri; order Salmoniformes; family Salmonidae; genus Salmo; species Salmo trutta. Next base: position 35,214,425 of record NC_042977.1, on the reverse strand, counting down.
ATTGGATTTCCATTGATTTTTTTCTTTCATTCAGATCTAGGATGTGTTGTTTAAGTGTTCCCTTTATTTTTTTGAGCAGTATACTTATTAATATTATTCCCCTTTTCAAAAATACTATGATACACATAGCATTGTGGTCATATAGTGTATTGTTCCTAAATGTTTTATATTCAGACAAGACCAAGGAGACTAAGCAGGAGGACATGGTGGTTGCTACGGCATCTGATGATGGCACAGTGAAGCTGTGGCACCCCTTCCAGGTGAGATTAATGCAATTTTCTTGTAATTTCTAGGATTTAGGTTGATTTGAATAAGATACATGTATCAATATGCAGTGATGCTTGGTCTGATTATCTCTTTGCCTAATTCTAGGTACAGCATCACAGCACCTTGCAAGGCCACAGCGGAGGGATACATGGAGCAGTCTCAAAGCAGGAAGGAGTCCCGGCATTCCTCACTGTTTCTCAAGATCGGTCGTTGAGGTCTTGGAGCGTTGCTGCAGCAATGGGTAACACATTTATAAACCTGAATTGTCAACCTAAACCAATCCTCCAATTTCTATACTTGTTTTATTGATTCATTTCCCCTCTTTATTTTTTCCTCCAGAGAGTCCTCTCAACCAGAGGGGCACTGTTACCGCTCTGTCCTTCTGCCAGAGTGGGGATTTGCTACTGTCTGGCTATGAGTCTGGCAGAGTGGAGCTATGGAAACACAATTCTGCAGTTGGCCACAAAAAGGTATCTCCCTACAGTGCCAACCATTCAGCACCTTGTAGTGTTGTGATTCTCTCATTGACTAATAGAACAAAGTTGGTTTATCTTTGATTTGCTTGTGTCGCTCAGGTGTCTGACAGTAGTGTAACAGCGATATGCTCCATGCCTGATGACCAGTTTGCTGTGGGATGCAGGCAACACTCTGTGTCAGTGTGGAAGGTGGAGTGGAATCCTCAGCACAATGCTGCAAGGTCAGCTCTTGGCTATTATATGTTTTCACAGTATGGCGACGGTTGCTATTGGCCCAATTTGTCATTTGTGCGAGATTGATTCAGGAAATATCTGCTGGTTGCAAATTTGTAAAACTTTCAGTAGTACATGGATTACATTTTTGTCAACATTTGTTCTTGTACACCTGCATTGCATGCCGGCAAAGACTGTCATCCTTTTGTCCCTAGTCTGTTGAAGGTCTCCACATACTCAGTGCCTACCCCAGTGATGCACCTGTACTACTGTTCCATCCTGCTGGGAACCTGTGAGGATGGAAATATCATCAATGTCCTCGCTGACGCTGATAGAGAAATTGACAAGTAAAGCACTCACTCACTTATGCTATACACATTATTAGATGAAAAATACTGACTTGAAATGTACATAACTTGCCTAAATTGCAGTTGGAAGGATGACACACAAATTCTTGGGATGGTGGCCAATGATGAAAAAAGCACTTGGCTGGTGGGCGAAAAGAAAGGACAGATTGTGCTTGGCTTCATGGTAAGTTTACCACCATCACCGACATAATCATCATCAATGACCTGCTGCTGTTTTAGATAGATAGATAGTTTTAATAAGAGTTCTATTGGTAGATTATAATATGGTCCTATCTGCCTTCCCTAGTATGCCATGGGCCCAAAGACTGACCTGCAGTCATCATGTGGTAAAATTGAGCTAGAAATGGAGGAGACTTGTGGTGGAAAAGGTGGCTGGATAACTGCTGTGACTGTGGAAAGAGGTAGCTGCACTGCAGTACAATGACACTCGCATACTCATATTAATTTTGATACTACTTGTGAATCATCTGTAAATTAATAATTTATTAACTGCACTGTAATTTGTGTCCTGTCTCCAGAGTTGGTGGTGTGTGGAGATTCCAAGGGGAATATGTGGTTCAACCAGCCACCAAACATCAACTCCTGGAGCAGCAGGAAACCTGTAAGATCTGTCCCTTTTCTCTGATGGTGACTGTCTTGAAGAGGAAACTGTTGTCTTATTTTCTATGATAATTTTGATGGATTTTCCCTAGGCACACAGTGACAGGATCAGTGTTCTGAGACTCACCAACAGCACTATCATCTCGGCGTCCCATGACAGAACGGTCAAAATGTGGGACAGAAACACCAAGAAACAGGTGCATGTCATTCTAACTCTTTCACACACTCAAATCATTTCACAAAGAACAGATGAATAGTCACAGTAATGCTGTGTGTGTGCACGCGCTTACACTATCTCTCTGTGTTTTTGCTCAGGTGGGTGTGTTTGTGTGTGCGGGTCCTGTTCTGGTCTTGGAGGTGAACCCACACTGCTCCAGTGAACTGGTGTGTGGCGATGGACTGGGCCAGCTCTACTTCCTCTCCTGGAGAGAATAACCACCCAGTCTACACACAGTCATTGTATACACACAAGGAGTCATAGTTAACTTACTCTCACACAGATATACACTGTATATACAAAAGTATGTGGACACCCCTTCAAATTAGTGGATTCTGCTATTTCAGCCACACATTCTTGCATTGACATTTTTGTCATTTAGCAGATGCACTTATCCAGAGTGACTAAAGGTTAGTGCATTCATCTTAAGATAGCTAGGTGGGACAACCACATATCACAGGCATAGAAAGTAAAAATGTTCCTCTAACATAGCTGTCAGAGCTTGGGGGGGCCATGCAATCTCCATAGGAAAACATCGGCAATAGAATGGGCTTACTGAAGAGCTCAGTGACTTTCAACGTGGCACCATCATAGGATGCCACCTTTCCAACAAGTCAGTTCGTCAAATTTCTGCCCTGCAGAACGGGACTGCTCACAGAACGGGACCGCCGAAGCGTGTAAAACATTGCCTGTCCTTGGTTGCAACACTCATTACAGAGTTCCAAACTGCTTCAGGACGTAACGTCAGCACAAGAACTGTTCGTCGGGAGCTTCATGAAATGGGTTTCCATGGCCAAGCAGCCACAGACAAGCCTAAGATCACCATGCACAATGCCAAGCGTCGGCTGGAGTGGTGTAAAGCTCGCCGCCATTGGACTCTGGAGTGATGAATCATGCTTCACCATCTGGCAGTCCGATGGAGGAATTTGGGTTTGGCGGATGCCAGGAGAACGCTACCTGCCCCAATGCATAGTGGCAACTGTAAAGTTTGGTGGAGGAGGAATAATGGTCTGGGGATGTTTTTCATGGTTCGGGCTAGGCCCTTTAGTTCCAATGAAGGAAAATCTTACCGCTACAGCATAGAATTAGATAATTTTGTGCTTCCAACTTTGTGGCAACAGTTTGGGGCAGGCCCTTTCCTGTTTCAGCATGACAATGCACCCATAGAGAAATGGTTTGTTGAGATTGGTGTGGAAGAATTTGACTGGCCTGCACAGAGCCCTGACCTCAACCCCATTGAACACCTTTGGGATGAATTGGAACGCTGACTGCAAGCCAGGCCTTATCGCCCAACATCAGTGCTCGACCTCACTAATGCTCTTGTGGCTGAATGGAAGCAAGTCCCCGCAGCAATGTTCCAACATCTAGTGGATAGCCTTCCCAGAAGCCTGGAAGCTATTATAGCAGCAAAGGGGAGACCAACTTCATATTAATGCCCATGATAAGATATTTGACAAGCAGGTGTCCACATATTTTTGGTCATGTAGTCTATCAGTACTACTGTACTTTTATGAATATTCTCTCAAGCAGCTCAATCAACACTACCTGCTATCTTCTACATACCATCTAATATGCATACTAATATCTCTACTTATATGTACATGCCTTTAAAACCTAAGAGAAGGTCCTCTGAATGTTAATCAGCTATAATGCATGTAGTATGCAATAGTTACCTGAAATAAAGTGTGTGGGTGTGTGATCTATCTCTCGCTCTCTCTCGCTCTCTCACACAGTACCAGTCAAAAGTTTGAACACAGCTACTCATTCAAGGGTTTTTCTTTATTTTGACAATTTTTTTACATTGAAGAAATCAAAACTATGAAGTAACACACTATGAAGTAACACAAATCATGTAGGAACCAAAAAAGTGTTATAAAATGTATTTTGATTTGTTTATTTTAGATTCTTCAAAGTAGCCACCCTTTGCCTTGATGACAGCTTTGCACACTCTTAGTGTTCTCTCAACCAGCTTCACCTTGAATGCTTTTCCAACAGTCTTGAAGGAGTTCCCACATATGCTGAGCACTTGTTGGCTGCTTTTCCTTCACTCTGCGGTCCATCTCATCCCAAACCACCACTGTAGGGTTGAGGTCGGGTATTATTAAAAAATTGATAAATTATTATTTTTACTCAATCTACACACAATACCCCATAATGACAAAGCAAAACATGTTTTTTTTTTGCAAATGTATTAAAAATACCAATAGAAATAGCTTATTTACATAAGTATTCAGACCCTTTGCTATAAGACTCGAAATTGAGCTCAGGTGCATTCTGTTTCCATTGATCATCCTGATGTTTCTACATCCTGATTGGAGTCCACCTGTGGTAAATTAAATTGATTGGCCATGATTTGGAATAGCACACACTTGTCAATATTCGGTCCCACAGTTGACAGTGCATGTCAGAACAAAAACCAAGCCATCAGGTCGAAGGAATTGTCTGTAGAGCTCCGATACATGATTGTTGTTGAGGCAAAGCTCTGGGGAAGTGTACCAAAACATTTCTGCAGCATTGAAGGTCCCCAAGAACAAAGTGGCCTCCATCATTCTTAAATGGAAGAAGTTTGGAAATGGACTTCCTTGAGCTGGCCGCCAGGACAAACTGAGCAATCAGGAGGGAAGGGCCTTGGTCAGGGAGGTGACCAAGAACCTGATGGTCACTCTGACAGAGCTCCTCTGTGGAGATGGGAGAAACTTCCAGAAAGACAACCGTCTCTGCAGCACTCCACCAATCAGGCCTTAATAGTAGAGTGGCCAGACGGAAGCCACTCCTTAGTAAAAGGCACATGACAGCCATCTTAGAGTTTGCCAAAAGGCACCTAAGGGACTCAGACCATGAGAAACAAGATTCTCTAGTCACGATCAAACTCTTTGGCCTAAAGGCCAAACGTCACGTCTGGAGGAAACCTGGCACCATCCCTACGGTGAAACGCGGTGGTGGCAGCATCATGCTGTGGGGATGTTTTTCAGGGACTGGGAGACTAGTCAAGATCGAGGGAAAGATGAACGGCCCAAAGTACAGTGAGATCCTTGATGAAAACCTGCTCCAGAGCGCTTAGGACCTCAGATTGGGGTGAAGGTTCCCCTTCCAACAGGACAACGACCCTAACCACACAGCCAAGACAACGCTGAAGTGGCTTTGGGACAAGTCTCTAAATGTCCTTGAGTGGCCCAGCCAGAGCCCGGACTTGAACCTGATCGAACATCTCTGGAGAGACCTGAAAATAGCTGTGCAGCGACCCTCCCCATCCAAGCTGGCAGAGCTTGAGAGGATCTGCAGAGAAGAATGGGAGAAACTCCCCAAATACAGGTGTGCCAAGCTTCTAGCGTTATACCCAAGAAGACTCAAGGCTGTAATCGCTGCCAGAGGTGCTTCAACAAAGTACTGAGTAAAGAGTCTGAAAATGTATGTAAATGTGATATTTAAAAATTCTAAACCTGTTTTTGGTTTATCATTATGGGGTATTGAGTGTAAAAAAAACAAAAAACAATTTAATCAATTTTGGAAAAGGCTGTGACGTAATAAAATGTGGAAAAAAGTAAAGGGGTCTGAATACTTTCCGAATGCACCGTATATATTTACTAAAAACAAGACTTTCTACCATCTTGAATTCTTTAATGTCTTCTCTTTTTGGTTAACTTCTCTAGGATAGGGGGCAGTATTTTGACGTCCGGATGAAAGGTGTGCCCAAATTAAACTGCCTGCTTCTCGGGCCCAGAAGGTATGATATGCATATTATTAGTAGATTTGGATAGAAAACACTGAAGTTTCTACAACTGTTTGAATGATGTCTGTGAGTATAACAGAACTCATATGGCAGGCAAAAACCTGAGAAAAAATCCAACCAGGAAGTGACTTGTAGTTTTTCTATCTAATCCCTATCGAAACTACAGTGTCTGTGGGGTCATTTTGCACTTCCTAAGGCTTCCATTGGCTGTCAACAGCCTTTAGAAACTTGTTTCATGCGTCCACTGTTACTGGGCAGAGAATAGGAGCTCAGTCAATCAGTGGACTGCCTGGGACCAGTGAGTTGTTTGCAGCGCAGGCACTTCTTTTTCCTCTGTAATGAATACGCTATTGTCCGGCTGGAATATTATCGAAGTTTTATGTTAAAAAGACCCTAAGGATTCATTGTAAATATCGTTTGACATGTTTCTATGAACGGTAATGGAACTATTTGACTTTTCGTCTCTGGTTTTACCCTCTCGCGTTATGCCTTTGGATTAGTGATCTGATCGCGCGAACAAAACGGAGGTATTTGGACATAAATATGGAGTATTTCGAACAAAAATAACATTTCTTGTGGGAGTCCTGGGAGTGCATTCCAACGAAGATCAGCAAAGGTAAGGGAAGATATATAACACTAATTTTGAGTTTAGTTGACTCCAGAACTTGGTGGGTAACTGTATAGCTTGCTTTGATGGCTGAGCTCTGTACTCAGAATATTGAAAAATGTGCTTTCGCCGTAAAGCTATTTTAAAATCTGACACAGCGGTTGCATTAAGGAGTAGTATATCTATAATTCTTTCAATAACTGTTGTAAAGTTTATCAACGTTTATGATGAGTATTTTTGTAAATTGATGTGCTCATTCACCGGATGTTTGGTGGGAATACATTTTCTGAACATCACGCGCCAATGTAAAATGGGGTTTATGGATATAAATATGAACTTTATCAAGCAAAACATACATGTATTTTGTAACATTGAGTCTTGGGAGTGTCATCTGATGAAGATCATCAAAGGTTAGTGATTCATTTTAGCTGTATTTCTGGTTTTTGTGACACCTCTCCTTGCTTGGAAAATGGCTGTGTGGTTTTTCTTGTCTCAGCGCTGTCCCAACATAATCAAATGTTATGCTTTCGCCGTAAAGCCTTTTTGAAATCGGACACTGTGGTTAGATTAAGGAGAATCTTATCTTTAAAATGGTGTATAATACTTGTATGTTTGAGAATTTTGAGATTTTTGTTGTTTTGAATTTGCCGCCCTGCTATTTCACTGGCTGTTGATAGTGTGTCCCGCGGGTGGGACGCTAGCGTCCCAGATGTCCCAGAGAGGTTTTAATATTAGTCTGCATGTAGGGCAGCCAAGAATATTATTTTTAAAGGAATTATAACGCAATCTTGCAGCCGGTTGGGCTAGAATACATCCTGGTATTTTCCTTGCCAGTGCTAAACCAAAGATATTACTACATTTTATAACTGACTGATACGTGTCTAACTTTCTCACTCATTATTATTCACGCTTCATTGAGGATTATCCATAATTATGGTAGCATCCAGATTAATGTAGAAATGTTTAGAAACATATTCTATTCTTATTTACAATAAAAGTGACTCCAAAATAACACAATACATTATTTACCATACATTTATATTGGGTACAAAGTCATCTGAAACACAACCAAAACAAACAGCTAATGAATCCAACAAGTTTGTCGAGTTGCAAGCTTCATGTAGTAATTGCGTGCTAGAAGTATGGGACCAAATACTAAACTTTTGACTAGTTTAATACACATGTGAATTTGTCCCAATACTTTTGGTCCCCTAAAATGGGACGCAATGCTCTCGACCTTCGCCTCTCCCGAGTCCGTGCGGGAGTTGTAGCAATGAGACAAGACAGTAAGGGCTAACAATTGGATACCACGAAATTGGGGAGAAAAAGGGTATAAATAAAAAAATATTAAAAAAAGGTTTTAAATACCCTCAAATTAAAGTTGAGTCTGCACTAACCCCATAGTACTTGTGTCATTTCAAATCCAAAGTGTACTTTTGAAACTCACTGTATAAGTATCTTTGCCAAAGATGAATAGTGTAAACTTTTATATTTGCTGATACCCTACAGTCAAATGTCAGCACCAGTAGAATAGAGTACCACAGTATGAGTTATAATACCCATAAAACCTAGCGGTCAAACAGGAAAATGGTTCCAATCGTTTTTCCACCATTCCTTTTTCCCATAGAAAAAATCATGTAGGCTTACCCTGGTGTGATGTTTTGATAACAGTGTAAATCTCTAAGACAAGGTGACCCCCCCCCCCCCAAAAAAAAAAACAATTTTGAAATGCTAATGTGGCTATCATAAATAACTAAGAGTGCCATGATGATCTGGACGAGACTGCCGAATCGAGGCAAAGGTAAGAATCTCTTGATTAACTAAAGTTAGCTAAATTTAGTAATGAATAAATTGGCTAAATTTCTTTAAATTGACAATTCTATGAACTATATTGTGCAAGTTTTAAATTGACACAATACCTGTTAGCAAAGATGTCAGCTAGAGATTTGTAGTCTTGCATGATGTCTACTTTGATGCTTATTAGCATTTTTGAATCTGAGAGTAAATCGAGCTGAATATTTTGATAAAAGTCAGATGTATTTGGTTCTCAAAATGTCACGCCAGGGTAAGCCTACACCAAACACTGCCCATATTTTAAGTGTTTCTAAAATTCCCTATGGGGAAATGAATGGTGGAAATAACAATTGGAACCATTTCCCTGTTTGACCGTTAGGTTTATGGGTATTATGACTTCTCCACTGTGGGGTGATATAGCTATCTAGCTACATAAACCACCCCTCAGGATACACGCGTTCTCCAATGTTAAAATCAAATTGTATTGGTCACATACACGTGTTAAGCGGGTGTAGTGAAATGCCTGTTGGTTACAAGGCGGTATTTATTTAAATTAGGTAAGAGGATATCATGTTACCATTCATTAGTGTATTAAAATGAGAGTTAGGGTGAATAATCCCAATAGTGTGAAACTGCAGGTCACAATTCGGGGTGTTCCTGCATGTGGGCATTCCTGCATCTGTCTATCGGTTGTCTCCGCCTCCCGTGTACTAGCTAGCTTGATAGTTAGCGACATCATGTACTCACTAGCCCCCGCATTCCATGTACCGGAGTCATTGACAAGCTAGCTGAACTAGCACACAGTGCACTTCGCTCCCGCCTGCCCTCGCCGTCGTTAACAGAACTCGGGAACAACAGTGCCCGACCCTACTTCTGTGGGGTTTAGCAGGAACGCTCAAATGCCGCAACACTCCAAATTACAGGGCGTAATTGCACCCTTCTCAATAAGCGTGCCTCCTGAATCCATGTGTTTGACATGGAGGAAGGGACCAGTAACTTTATGATAAAATTGTATCAATGTAGAAGCAACAGTATTTTTCCCCATACTTTGGTCATCATACTTTGATCTGGTTTCATCCAATCAATCTCATGAAAAACATGTATTGTTCATGACCTTAAATAACGATGTTTGCCACTGCATTGCACTACATGTAGCCATATATTGTATTGACTAATACGTTTTACGATCTGAATTCTTTTTTGGTCAATAGATATGGCTACCCTACATGCAGACTAGAACAGACCCTGGTATTTGTTTTGCCAGTGCTAATTCTTACAATTTTGAAGGGCTGTTGCAGTCTCATATTTACGGTAATAAATACTTAGGTCACGAGTTGTTGAACGGAAGTGCAATTGCGCACGCATCACGCGTTGTTTTAATTTGTAGACATCTACGGCTTGTTTATTGAACATTAGGTTGGAAATTGTAGACTTTACTTAACACAGAAAATACAAATCTGTCATTTGGGCTGGACAAGATGGCCAGCTGCAATTTTCAGGCGCAGTTTATATCCATTATGGAGGTATTAGCTAAAGCAGCTTTAGCCGAAATAAACAATCGTGTTGATGATAGCTGTGCTGTTATACGTTTGGAAATGACCCAAAGCCAGCGAGATATTGATGTACTGAAAAGGAAGTGGCAAATGATGGAGAGCGAGCTGAAGAAGACACGAGGACGAGTCAGGAGAAAAGGTAGTTGATGTGTTATTCATGTTAAACTGATTGCATATGCAAAACGTAAATGTGTGAATAGCCCTAATATTTGACTAAATACAATTACTAGTATTTTCCCGTTTTTTATCCCATGGCACCAGAGAGATCTTCATATCCAGTCAAGATAGTTTTAAACAAGCAGAGGAGTAGTTCACAGTGGAGAGACGGAGAGATGGCTGTTGAAGAGGTCTCTCAACCCAAGGTGTGATACATCACCTTTTAAAATGACAGAGACCTGACTGGCCTCTTGGATCAATTCTGATATTGGAATATCAGGACAATTTACTGCTTTTGTGTGATTCATGAGTATGAAAAGGGTTAGATATGGTGTGTCCAGAGTAATAACCTCAGTCCCTGTTACAGCCTACAGATGTGGAGCAGAGAGTGGAGACTGAACCCATACTGATCAAAGATGAGGAGACAGCAGAGGATGTGTGGAAGACTGACCCTCAGGAAGAGCTCAGGATCACTGGAGAGGGTGGGTGTGACCATAAGGGGCACTGCTCTGTCTGTCTATGGAAGACTATGTGGGTGTGGTGGTATGCACGTTCCAAATTACATTGGTGTTTTATGTTCTGGCGTATGGAGTGCACGTACACACAGTCAGTTCTAAAGCAGTCATGTTTTGCAACTGTTAAGGGTTTTTTGTCATGTTTATGTTTATCTCCAAATCTTTAGAGTCTGGTTCCAAGCCTGGGAAACCACCATCCTTTGAGCAACGGCACTGTGATGAGGACTTCATCACACAACCCAACATATCTCCCAGAGACTCAGTGGAACATTACCCAAATTCTGATCGTCCAGAGGAACCAGGCACACCCCAGCTCACATCTACAGAGGTGTTCAGCACAGAGCAGCACCGGCCAGATGAGGACTCACTAGACCTAGTGATGGTGAAAGAGGAGGAGCTGGATCAGACCACGACCCTGGCAGGACCTGACCAGTTTGTCATGGATGAGTCTGATGGGCAGCTGTGGACCTCTGTGGATCCAAGCGGAGACACTGACGCTGATGTCCACCCAGATTTCTCCTTTCATTCCACAGAAGAGTACTCTCAGAATATCTCAATTTTCCCATCTCATAGTGGGCTGCCATCTGTTCCTACTATGACAGATGAAGTAGGGCCATCGCTTCACTCTTCTATAGGAAAACCACATGCTAACATGTTCAGTGCTGCAAAACACATGACAAGACATGTCAGGACATTAGCTGATGAGACTAGACAACAGATGCCAGAGGGACAGAGCACTGAGATGCTGAACTCAAATAATGATGGAAATAGTTTAGCTCTACAGCCAAGACTGCATCAATACAGGGCTTCAGAAGCGACTGTGAGATTGAGTGAGTGCGTGACAGGGTCAAACATGGCCACCACCTCCACCTTCTCTGGATACAGCCTGAGTCGCAGTAGTTTTAACATGGTGAAGAGAATGAGGACTCAGTGGAGATCAGGCGGCACCACCGAGAGGTGTTTCAGCTGCACCTTCTGTGGGAAGAGCTTCCCGCGTTTCTGGCAGCTAAAAGAACACCTCCGAAGTCACACTGGAGAGAAACCGTACACCTGTGAACAATGTGGCAGGAGTTTCACCAAGCAGTGCAACCTGATCAGACATGCTGTGGTCCACAGTGGAGAGAAGCCCTACAAGTGCACACAGTGTGGGAAATGCTTCCCCCAGCGCTCCGGTATGAAGTCACATCAGAGAACTCACATAGGAGAGAGTCCAGTATCTCAATACGGGGCACCCGCATACCCAGGGGATCGACACACAAGTTTAATGTTGTCTCAGACCAGATGGAACAAATAGTTAATAATTGCATAGTTCTTTCTGTATCACTTTATGGGTAAATGTGGTGCAGAAGGTAAAATGGTGTTCATGTTTGACTGTTAACGGCTCCTCACTTATAAAATGATAATCTATTTATTTAAAAACAAATAATATTCTAATTTGCAATGAAAATGACTCCAAAATGACACACTACATTATTTACTTTTAATTTCTATTGGGCACAACATAATGACCATAGAAAAGTTGGGCATACCCACATCCTTAAATGTGCTGGGCTAAAGAAAAAATACATGTACAGATGATGAAGGCCCTTCACACTGTTTATGCTCCCAATTCACTGCTTTATTGACACATTTTCGATCCAAACACAAAAAATGCTAATGTTTCCAACAAGTTTGTAGTCACATGCATGTTGTAGTCATTGCGTGCTAGGACTATGGGACCAAATTCTAAACTTTTGACAATGTAATACTCTAAGTAAATTTGTCTAAATACTTATGAAACTTTCATGGGGGGACTAGATAAAGGTCATACATTTCTAAACGGTAAAATAATTTATGTACGAAAATACCCTCAAATAAAAGGTCACCTCATAAAATATTTGATATTAAATCCAAAATGCTGGAGTATAGAGCCAAATGAAAAGTTTTAGCTTCACTTTTTAAATAAATAGGGGAGTGCATATGAAGAGTTTTATTCCAAAACACTATATCCATTTTCAGAAATGTTAGTAAATTGGTGGTCACACCAGATACTGACGGTTTTCCTGATCCACACCCCTGCCTTTTTTTCTTTTTTTTTAAAGGAATCTGTGACCAACAGATGCATATCTGTATTCCCAGTCATGATGAAATTCTGAGATTTAATGATTTTTTTGGGGTCAATTGATTGATTTCCTTATATAAACTCTAACTCAGTAAAATCTTTGAAAATGTTACATGTTGCGTTTAAAAATGTTACATATTGCTTTTTTGTTTTTACACTTACAGATCGTTTCAAAATGGTTCAATTCTTTCCATAACAATGTGAATGGATAAAGAATCTGCCATGAAAAATAAACTTACAATGAAAGTTACATCGGGGGTCCATATAATTTGTAGTTTATTTTAAAATAAAATCTAACTCACTCTAAAATCTTGTGGCATAAGAACAGTCCCAAAATATATGGTCAAGAGTCTCTGGGTTACAACCACAAAATACACATTTGTTATCAATAGCAATTTTGAATCTGTGTACAATAAAGGTCTTTAGAGGGTAGATTCTGTGAATGAGTTTGTATGATACTTCTTTCATCTTATTAGATACACAATATTTGCCAGACAATGTGACTTTGTTCCAGTTCGCTTGTAGTCCCAAAACCCAGCCATCCCTACAGGAAAAATGAATGGCGAAAGAATAGGGTTTTGGGATAAATGCCAAAAATAAGGTCTGAGGTTAACACAGGCTTAGGAGATCTTCTACATTTTGCTCTATGAGATAACCGCAGTCAGTTAACATGCCCTTTATGAATTATAAAGCCTTTATGTGCTTTTTTAAAATTACATACATTCACATAGTGACGTTAGCTGATTAAGAATATTTTATAGAAGAAAACATAAGATCTTATAAGCCTGTGTTTACCATATACCTTATTTTCGGCATTTATCCCCCCCAAAAACACTCAATTCGTATTCTGCCCACATAAAGATGCCATTACTAGCGTGTCGAGACTGACTGATCTACAAAAAACATTGCAACATAAATAACTACTCAATATTATTTGTATATCAGTCAGTCACAATTTACCCATGATACATCACTGTTTTGATGCTCTCGAACACGGTCACATAGTTGCCTTTTATCAACTGCTACGGATTGTTTATTGCACATTAGCTTGGAAATTGTCAACTATTCACTTCACACAGAGAATACAAATCTGTAATTTGGGCTGGACATTATGTCCAGCAGCAATTTTCAGGCGCAGTTGGTATCCGTTATGGAGGTATTGGCTAAAGCAGCTCTAACAGAAATAAACAATCGTGTAGATGATAGCTGTGCTGTTATACATTTGGAAATGGCCCAAAGTCAGCGAGATATTGATGTACTGAAAAGGAAGTGGCAAATGATGGAGAGCGAGCTGAAGACACGAGGACGAGTCAGGAGAAAAGGTAGTTGTGTTATGTTAAATTGATTGCATATGCAAAAAGCAAATGTGTGAATAGCCCTAATATTTGACTGAACACAATTATTTTCCCTTTTTTTTACCTCATGGCATCAGAGAGATCTTCATATCCAGTGAAGATTGTTTCAAACAAGCAGAGCAGTAGCTCACAGTGGAGGGATGACGATATGGCGTTGAAGGGGACCCTCAACCCCATGTGTGATACATCACCTTTTAGAGCTCTTGGATCAATTCTGTTATTGGAATATCAGTAGAATGTTTTGCTTTTGTGTGATTCATGAGTATGAAAAGTGTTAGATATATGTTCATATACCCCTTCTGGGTAAACTCCCTCTTTATCTCTGTAACCTGCTCTTCTTCATCGCTAGCAGTTACCAGACCCGGTCGACTAGGTGGTTTCCACTTAAAGTCCCCAGGGCTGTTACTGAGTTAGGCAAGACTGCCTTCTTTATTGTTCACCAGAGGCATGACATTTTCTACAAAGTATGTTTAAACTAGATGTATTAGTGCCTCTCAATTACTTTAAAACTCTAGTACAAAACTCTGTTCAGGAGGAGTGTAAATGTTTCCTGTAGGCTGGATTGTATTACTGTGCTGATTGTGTTGTGTTTTAAGTGTTGTAATGTATTGATTGCTGCTGCCTTCTTGGCCAGGTCTCCCTTGCAAACTAGACTGTGTCTCAATGGGATTTTCCTGGTTGAATAAAGGTAATATAAATGCATATATGGTGTGTGTCCAGAGTAATCACCTCAGTCCCTGTTACAGCCTACAGATGAGGAGCAGAGAGTGGAGACTGAACCCATACTGATCAAAGATGAGGAGACAGCAGAGGATGTGTGGAAGACTAACGCTCAGGAAGAGCTCAGGATCACTGGAGAGGGTGGGTGTGACCATAAGGGGCACTGCTCTGTCTGTCTATGGAAGACTGTGTGGGTGTGGTGGTATGCACGTTCCAAATTGCTGCATTGGTGTTGGGTGGTTTATGTTCTGGGATATGTAGCGCACGGACACACAGTCAGTTCTAAAGCAGTCATGTTTTGCAACTGTTAAGGGTCTTTTGTAATGTTTATTTTATCTTTATCCCTAAATCTTTAGAATCTGGTTCAAAGCCTGGGAAACCACCATCCTTTGAGCAACAGCACTGTGATGAGGACTTCATCACACAACCCAACATATCTCCTGAACACTCAGTAAAACATTACCCCAATTCTGATCGCCCAGAGGAACCAGGAACAGCCCAGCTCGCATCTACAGAGGTGTTCAGCACAGAGCAGCACCGGCCAGATGAGGACTCACTAGACCTAGTGATGGTGAAAGAGGAGGAGCTGGATCAGACCACGACCCTGGCAGGTCCTGGCCAGTTTGTTATGGATGAGTCTGATGGGCAGCTGTGGACCTCTGTGGATCCAGGCAGAGAGACTGACCCTGATGGCCACACAGATATCTCCTTTCATTCCACAGAAGAGTACTCTCAGAATATCTCAATTTTCCCATCTCATAGTGGGCTGCCATCTGTTTCTACTATGACAGATGATGTAGGGCCATCGCTTCACTCTTCTATATGGAAACCACATGCTAACATGTTCAGTACTGCAAAACACATGAAAAGACATGTAGGGACATTGGCTGATGAGATTAGACAACAGATGCCAGAGGGACAGAGCAGTGAGAGGCTAAACTCAAGTAATGAAGGAAATAGTTTAGCTCTACAGTCAAGGTAGCATCAATACAGGGCTTCAGAAGCAACAGTGAGATTGAGTGAGTGCGTGACAGGGTCAAACATGGCCACCACCTCCACCTTCTCTGGATACAGCCTGAGTCACAGTAGTTTTAAGATGGTGAAGAGAATGAGGACTCAGTGGAGGTCGGGCGGCACCACCGAGAGGCGTTTCAGCTGCACCTTCTGCCAGCTCAAAGAACACCTCCGGAGTCACACCGGAGAGAAACCGTTCACTAATGCGAACAGTCTGGCAGGAGTTTCACCAAGCTGTGCAACCTGATCAGACATGATCCACAGTGGTGAGAAACCCTACAAGTGCGGGAAATGCTTCCCCCAGCGTTCTGGTATGAAGTCACATCAGAAAACTCATATCGGAGAGAGTCCAGTGTCTCAGTACATGATACCCGCAAACCCAGGGGATCCACACACAAGTTTAATGTTGTCTCATACCAGATGGAACATATAGTTCATAATTGCATAGTTTTTATGTAACACTTTCTATGTGAAAAATACAATACGGACGTTTTTAGAAATTGACAAGCTTTTTTATTTAACTAACCATCTATCGTCATAGCTCGTGCTGCTAGGTGACCTAAACTGGAACATGCTTAACACCCCAGCCATCCTACAATCTAAGCTTGATGCCCTAAATCTCACACAAATTATCAATGTACCTACCAGGTACCACCCCAAAGCCGTAAACACGGGCACCCTCATAGATATCATCCTAACCAACTTGCCCTCTAAATACACCTCTGCTGTTTTCAACCAAGATCTCAGCGATCACTGCCTCATTGCCTGCATCCGTAATGGGTCAGCGGTCAAACTACCTCCACTCATCACTGTCAAACGCTCCCTGAAACACTTCAGCGAGCAGGCCTTTCTAATCGACCTGGCCCGGGTATCCTGGAAGGATATTGACCTCTTCCCTTCAGTAGAGGATGCCTGGTTATTTAAAAAATAATGCCTTCCTCACCATCTTAAATAAGCATGCCCCATTCAAGAAATGTAGAACCAGGAACAGATATAGCCCTTGGTTCTCTCCAGACCTGACTGCCCTTAACCAACGCAAAAACATCCTGTGGCGTTCTGCATTAGCATCGAACAGCCCCCATGATATGCAACTTTTCAGGGAAGTTTGAAACCAATATACACAGGCAGTTAGAAAAGCCAAGGCTAGCTTTTTCAAACAGAAATTTGCTTCCTGCAACACATACTCAAAAAGGTTCTGGGACACTGTAAAGTCCTTGGAGAATAAGAGCACATCCTCCCAGCTGCCCACTGCACTGAGGATAGGAAACTCTGTCACCACCGATAAATCCACTATAATTGAGAATTTCAATAACCATTTTTCTATGGCTGGCCATGCTTTCCACCTGCTACCCCTACCCCGGTCAACAGCACTGTACCCCCCACAGCAACTCACCCAGGCCTTCACCATTTCTCCTTCTCCCAAATCCAGTCAGCTGATGTTCTGAAAGAGCTGCAAAATCTGGACCCCTACAAATCAGCCGGGCTAGACAATCTGGACCCTTTCTTTCTAAAATTATCTGCCGAAATTGTTGCAACCCCTATTACTAGCCTGTTCAACCTCTCTTTTGTGTTGTCTGAGATTCCCAAAGATTGGAAAGCAGCTGCGGCCATCCCCCTCTTCAAAGGGGGGGACACTCCTGACCCAAACTGCTACAGACCTATATCTATCCTACCCTGCCTCTCTAAAGTCTTCGAAAGCCAAGTCAACAAACAGATTACCAACCATTTCGAATCCCACTGCACCTTCTCCGCTATGCAATCTGGTTTCAGAGCTGGTCATGGGTGCACCTCAGCCACGCTCAAGGTCCTAAACGATATCTTAACCGCCATCGATAAGAAACAATACTGTGCAGCCGTATTCATTGACCTGGCCAAGGCTTTCGACTCTGTCAATCACCACATCCTCATCGGCAGACTCAACAGCCTTGGTTTCTCAAATGATTGCCTCGCCTGGTTCACCAACTACTTCTCTGATAGAGTTCAGTGTGTCAAATCGGAGGGCCTGTTGTCCAGGCCGCTGGCAGTCTCTATGTGGGAGCCACAGGGTTCAATTATTGGGCCGACTCTTTTCTCTGTATACGTCAATGATGATGCTCTTGCTGCTGGTGATTCTCTGATCCACCTCTACGCAGACGACACCATTCTGTATACTTCTGGCCCTTCTTTGGACACTGTGTTAACTACCCTCCAGATGAGCTTCAATGCCATACAACTCTCCTTCCGTGACCTCCAACTGCTCTTAAATACAAGTAAAACTAAATGCATGCTCTTCAACCAATCGCTGTCTGCACATGCCCGCCCATCCAGCATCACTACTCTGGACGGTTCTGACTTAGAGTATGTGGACAACTACAAATACCTAGGTGTCTGGTTAGACTGTAAACTCTCCTTCCAGACTCACATCAAACATCTCCAATCCAAAGTTAAATCTAGAATTGGCTTCCTCTTTCGCAACAAAGCATCTTTCACTCATGTTGCTAAACATACCCTCGTAAAACTGACCATCCTACCGATCCTTGACTTCGGCGATGTAATTTACAAAATAGCCTCCAATACCCTACTGAATAAATTGGATGCAGTCTATCACAGTGCCATCTGTTCTGTCACCAAAGCCCCATATACTTCCCACCACCGCGACCTGTACGCTCTCATTGGTTGGCCCTCGCTTCATACTCGTCGCCAATCCCACTGGCTACAGGTCATCTACAAGACCCTGCTAGGTAAAGTTCCCCCTTATCTCAGCTCGCTGGTCACCATAGCAGCACCCACCTGTAGCACGCGCTCCAGCAGGTATATCTCTCTGGTCACCCCCAAAGCCAATTCCTCCTTTGGCCGCCTCTCCTTCCAGTTCTCTGCTGCCAATGACTGGAACGAACTACAAAAATCTCTAAAACTGGAAACACTTATCTCCCTCACTAGCTTTAAGCACCAGCTGTCAGAGCAGCTCACATATTACTGCACCTGTACATAGCCCATCTATAATTTAGCCCAAACAACTACCTCTTCCCCTACTGTATTTATTTATTTATTTTGCTCCTTTGCACCCCATTATTTCTATTTCTACTTTGCACTTTCTTCCACTGCAAATATACCATTCCAGTGTTTTACTTGCTATATTGTATTTACTTCGCCACCATGGCCTTTTTTGCCTTTACCTCCCTTATCTCACCTCATTTGCTCACTTTGTATATAGACTTATTTTTCTACTATATTATTGACTGTATGTTTGTTTTACTCCATGTGTAACTCTGTGTTGTTGTATGTGTCAATCTGCTTTATCTTGGCCAGGTCGCAATTGTAAATGAGAACTTATTCTCAACTTGCCTACCTGGTTAAATAAAGGTGTGAAATATATATATATATATATATTTTTTTTAAACTAGGCAAGTCAGTTGGGCTGTCGTTTCTGAGATAGTGGATCCAGCGCGCCTGGCACAGATGATCATACCACGCTCAAAGTCGCTTCGGTCACTCGTTTTGGCCATTCTAACATTCAATCAAACAGTAACTTTTATTTTACCTTTATTTAACTAGGCCTTTATTTAACTAAGTCAGTTAAGAACAAATTCACTGAATGCCTCCTGTCTGCCTGCTTTATATAGCAAGCCACTGTCTTTAGGAGCGATCCATTTTTTGTGAACGCGGTTGTGTACCTTTAAACTGGCCTGTGAGTGTATAATGAAATGAAGTTTACATGAAACTGGTTTATCGACCTTGTTCCCCAGCTGTGTGTCATACAAGTTATCTATTTTCCTTTAGTAAATACCATACCACCGTTTCAGGATGGTTTCATTAGGTTGTGTGGAGAATGGAAATGACAATATTAATGACAATATTTGATCATATATAAACTGAGTTATGAATGGTTGAAGAAAGTGTTTTGTATTTTACCATTGTGCATTTAAATGCATATACAGTGACTCAAAGACAGTATTCATACCCCTTGACTTACACATTTTGTGTTAGTCTGAATTCAAAATTGATTAAATTGCTATTTCTCACTCTCTTTACCCCATGATGACAAAGTGAAAACATGTTTTTTGAAATGTTTGTTAATTTATGGAAAATGAAATACAGAAATATCTCATTTACATAAGTATTCACACACCTGAGTCACCTTTGGCAACGATTACAGCTGTGAGTCTTTCTGGGTAAGTCCCTAAGAGCTGTACAATATGTGCAGATTATTCTTTTAAAAATTCTTCAAGGTTGTCGAGTTGGTTGTTGATCATTGATCGTAGATTTTCAAGCCAATTTAAATCGAAATTGTAACTAGGCCACTCAGGAACATTCAATGTCGTCTTCGTAAGCAACTCCGGTGTATATTTGGTCTTGTGTTTTAGGTTATTGTCCTGCTGAAAGGTGAACTTGTCTCCCTGTGTCTGTTGGAAAGCAGACAGCCAGGATTTACTCTAGGATTTTGCCAGTGCTTAGCTCTATTCCAATTTTATCCTAAAAAGGGAACGTTAGGGAACACCTACTCTGAAGTGCGCATGTGCATTAACTCAATACGCTTTTGCGCTCCTAAACAGCACAATTTTTTTTTTACGTTTGCAAAAGGTAAAGTCTACAAAACTTAGTCCACTCTGTTGATAACGTTCTATTTTTGTGAACAAACTGTATTGAGATCAAATGTTTAATCGATTGGAAAATTTGCAGAATGTTGGCAAAATTTCTCGTTCTATCTTCTCCCATTGCCCGCCAGTTGGCTTCCTCTCCCTACCATATTTGGTAGTGAGTGGAAACGGCAACCGGATGCTTCACATTTATACATCTAGTGAAATATCTCTCATTGTTCAATCTGTGATACCGCTGTCTTGCGACCGGTTGGGCTAGAATACGCTTTAGTCACGCAGGCGCTATTTTGAAACGAAAGCGAGGCAGACTTGGGAAACCACCGGAAGTTGCTAGTCAAAACAATGGCGTGGACTAGCTTAAAAATGTTCAAATCGAATTTTATTGTCACATGTGCCAAATACAACAAATGCATACTTACAAGCCCTTAACCAACAAAGCAGTTTAAAAAAAAAAGAAATTAAGAAGCAACAATAAAATAACTGTAGCGAGGCTATATACAGAGGGGTGTGTGCGGGGTGACCGGTTAGTCGAGGTAATATGTACATGTAGGTAGAAGTAAAGTGACTATGCATGGATAATAAACAGAGAGTAGCAGCAGCGTAAAAATGGGGGTGGGGACAATGCAAATAGTATGGGTAGCCATTTGATTAACTGTTCAAGAGTCTTATGGCTTGGTCATGGAAGCTGTTAAGAAGCCTTTTTGACCTAGACTTGGCGCTCTGGTACCGCTTGCTGTGCGGTAGCAGAGAGAACAGTCTATGACTAGGGTGGCTGCAGTCTTTGGTAATTCTTTGGTCCTTCCTCTGACACCGCCTGGTATAGAGGTCCTGGATGGCAAGAAGCTTGGCCCCAGTGATGTACTGGGCCGTACGCACTACACTCTGTAGTGCCTTGCAATCGGAGGCCGAGCAGTTAGCATACCAGGTCGTGATGCAACCAGTTAGGA
The DNA here is from genome assembly GCF_901001165.1 of Salmo trutta. Classification (NCBI taxonomy): domain Eukaryota; kingdom Metazoa; phylum Chordata; class Actinopteri; order Salmoniformes; family Salmonidae; genus Salmo; species Salmo trutta. The sequence continues at coordinate 35,193,215 of NC_042977.1, read as the reverse complement.
TGCTCTCGATGGTGCAGCTGTAGAATTATTTGACGATCTGAGGACCCATGCCAAATCTTTTCAGCCTCCTGAGGGGGAATAGGCGTTGTCATGTCAATAGGCGCTCTCAACTTGCTCCACTACAGCCCAGTCGATGATAATGGGGGCGTGGTCGGTCCTCCTTTTTCTGTAGTCCACAATCATCTCCTTTGTCTTGATCACATTGAGGGAGAGTTTGTTATCCTGGCACCTCACTGCCAGGTCTCATCGTTGTCGGTGATCAGGCCTGTTGTGTTGTTGTCGTGGCAAAATTGATAGTGTTGGAGTCGTGCCTGGCCATGCAGTCATGGGTGAAAAGGGAGTACAGGAGGGGACTAAGCACGCACCCCTGAAGGGCCCCTGTGTTGAGGATCAGTGTGGCAGATGTGTTGTTACCTACCCTTACCACCTGGGGGCGGCCCATTAGGAAGTTGAGGATCCAGTTGCAGAGGGAGGTGTTTTGTCCCAGAGTCCTTAACTTAGTGATGAGCTTTGTGGGCATTATGGTGTTGAACATTGAGCTGTAGTCAATGAACAGCATTCTCACATAGGAGTTCCCTTTGTCCAGGTGGGAAAGGGCAGTTAAAACAAGAGGCTGCCTGGATCTTTAATTTAAAGACACTTGCTCCCTTCGGTCTCAACATAGACTTTGATCTGAAGCCATTCTTGTGATTATTGTGATTTTGCCATTGTAATTGTTTGTTAGATACTTTTTAGACTACAAATGCTATGATCATATGTTATCCATTTGTTTGTCTTTTTGTATGTTTCTTGTATTCCATTTTTTAAATATTTCAGTTAACCAATGATATTAGGCCACACTTGGCCATGATTACAAACACCTGTGTGTCTCTTGACACTATATAAATGACTCATCTCTCAGTGTTTGTGATGATACCCTGATGAAGACAGCTTCGCTGTCGAAATGTTGGTTATTAAAATTTTTGCATCTGAGCTCTTAGAGTGTGCGGCTTTCCTTTATTTTCTAGGGAAAGGGCAGTGTGGCATGCAATAGAGATTGCATCATCTGTGGATGTGTAGGGGCGGTATGCAAATTGGAGTGAGTCTAGGGTTTCTGGGATAATGGTGTTGATGTGAGCCATGACCAGCCTTTCAAAGCACTTCATGGCTATAGACGTGAGTGCTATGGGTCGGTAGTCATTTAGGCAGGTTACCTTGGTGTTCTTAGGCACAGGGACTATGGTGGTCTGCTTGAAACATGTTGGTATTACAGACTCGGTCAGGGACAGGTTGAAAATATCAGTGAAGACACTTGCCAGTTGGTCAGCACATGCTCGGAGTACACGTCTTGGTAATCCGTCTGGCCCTGCGACCTTGTGAATGCTGACCTGTTTGAAGGTCTTATATCGGCTACGGAGAGCGTGAGTCGTCCAGAACAATTTATGCTCTCATACATCAACTTATATCGATAAATGGGCAGATGAAAACGACAGACTGCTCAGGGCAGTCCAACTGAAAGGTTACAGTAACTGGATCGAGGGTTACGTTCACGATGTACAAGGTAATCACCAGTCCCTCCTGCAGCAAAGCACCCCCACAACATGATGCTGCCACCTGCATGCTTCACGGTTGGGATGGTGTTCTTCGACTTGCAAGCCTCCCCCTTTTCCCTCCAAACATAGCGATGGTCATTATGGCCAAACAGTTATATTTTTGTTTCATCAGACCAGAGGACATTGATCCAGAAAGTACGATCTTTGTCCCCATGTGCAGTTGCAAACCGTAGTCTGGCTTTTTTATGGCGGTTTTGGAGTAGTGGCTTCTTCCTTGCTGAGAGGCCTTTCAGGTAATGTCGATATAGGACTCGTTTTACTGTGGATATAGATATTTTTGTACCCGTTTCCTCCAGCATCTTCACAAGTTCCTTTGCTGTTGTTCTGGGATTTATTTGCACTTTTCCCACCAAAGTACGTTCATCTCTAGGAGACAGAACGTCTCCTTCCTGAGCGGTATGACGGCTGCGTGGTCCCATAGTGTTTATACTTGCGTACTATTGTTTATACAGATGAACGTGGTACCTTCTGGCGTTTGGAAATTGCTCCCAAGGATGAACCTGACTTGTGGAGGTCTCCAAATTTTCTTTCTTTCTTTTGATTTTCCCATGATGTCAAGAAAAGAGTTACTGAGTTAGAAGGTAGGCTTTGAAATACATCCACAGGTACACCAACAATTGACTCATATGATGTCTAGCCTATCAGAAGCTTCTAAAGCCATTTTCTGGAATTTTCCAAGCTGTTTAAAGGCACAGTCAAGTTAGTGTATGTAAACTTCTGACCCACTGGAATTATGAAACAGTGAATTATAAGTGAAATAATCTTAACAATTTTTTGAAAAATGACTTGTCATGCACAAAGTAGATGTCCTAACCGACTTGCCAAAACTATAGTTTGTTAACAAATTTATGGAGTGGTTGAAAAAAGTTTTAATGACTCCAACCTAAGTGTATGTAAACTTCCGACTTCAACTGTATGTACATGCCTTTAAAAACCTAAGAGAAGGACCTCAATGTAAATCAGCTATAATGCATGTAGTTTTCAATAGTTACTTGAAATATATAAATGAAGTTTCATTTTAAGTTCACATGAAACTGGTTTATTGTCCTTTGTTCCCCAGCTGTGTGTCAAACAAGTTATTTCCCTTTTCTATCCTTTAATAAATACCATACCACATTTTCAGAATGGTTTCATTAGGTTGTGTGGATGAGAATGGAGATGACAATATTTTATCATATATAAACAATGAATTTGTATGAATGGTTGAAAACTGACCCACTAGAATTGTGATACAGTGAAATATAAATTAAATAATCTGTCTAAACAATTGGTGGAAAAATTACTTGTGTCATGCAAAGTAGATGTCCTAACCGACATGCCAAAACTATAGTTTGTTAACAAGAAATTTGTGGAGTGGTTGAAAAACACGTTTTAATGACTCCAACCTAAGTGTATGTAAACTTCCGACTTTAACTGTACATATTCTTATTCCATCCCTTTAGATGTTTGTATTAGGTAATTTTGTGTAATTTTTTGATTACTTATTTGATATTACTGCACTGTCCGAACTATAAGCTCAAGCATATCGCTACACTCGCATTAACATCTGCTAACCATGTGTATGTGAGCAATAACATTTGATTTGAACGCTCAGGCCGAGTAGGGTTGATTTGAGCGTTCTGACCTTACAACGGCAGTCAAGCACCCAAGCTAACGTTGGTTAGCTTGCTAGCTACTTCCATTCACAACTGAGACCACTCTGACCATTTTACTAGCCCTAGCAGAGCTGGTTAGGCTGTTTTCATGTTGTCCACAGCGTTGGTGACTGTAATTGTGCTGCTGGCAACAGTTTAATTATGCTTTTTTGCCGATGTTTACTGACACTGACCATATTCAACGGGTGTTGAGTGCTCGTAAATTCATTAGTCTGTGCTCTGGTACACTCAGACTAGAGTGCCCTGAAATCGGAGTAGATAGCCAGAGCTAATTTACGAAAGCACCCGAATGTCCATTGAGAACGCACGACTATACCATTTAGCTAAGCTAAGAATGACGAGAATAGTCAAGTCAATAAACGTTGGGTCGTTAGATAGCCTATAGTTAACATACTGGCAAGTTTGAGGTATAACTTCTAACGTTAGGTAGCTAGCTAATATACCGGTACATACTGCTGTAATGATATGCTATGTGGTTCGAAAGGACAGCGTAGCTAACAAATTGTCAGCCAACATAACGTGTAAGGTAACTTATTTGAAAAGTCATTACTTTATTACATTGCTCAACATTTTCTTAACATTTGTCATAATTAGTTAAAGCAATGAATTTGTATCCGCTCTCGTTGTACTTCGGCTAAATATTTACCAACATTATTATATTCTTCTTCGGTGGGGTTTATCAGCGTTTGGCATCCAACGTTATGGTGCATTACCGCCACCTACTGTACTGGAGTGTGGTCCGGAGACAGGGAGAAACTAAATCCTACCTGCCAGCCTCGTTGCTCTTAAAAAATATAAAATATTTGAGACTATATCTAATGACGTTCTACTCAATATACTCTTTAGACTAATTTCCTGTATCCCCTTCTCCCTCATACTAGATCTCATCCTCTCACTTTCCCTCCAATAATGTCCACACTGTATCAATACATGCTCCACGGTCTCTGTTTCTTGGCAATGCTCACATTTTCCTGTTGGATGCTTTCCTATCACATGTAAGGTCTTATTCAACAGGCTGTGTCCCACCCTTAATCTTGTAAATATAGCCTCCTCTCTTATGTCCCTTCCTGCCGTTCTCCCCTCCCCAACTTTCCTCTGTACTAGAAATAAATGCCTGCCCTTATTATCTCTTCCACTGCTCCTGCCATTTGTCCATATCATGCTTTTTGCCTCTGCCTTGCTCATTGAAACTACCACAACATCCCCACTACTTAGTGCTTGTTTAGCCAGTACATCAACTGCCTTGTTCCCCTCCACTCCCACATGAGCTGGGACCCATGTAAATATTATCTGTATACACATTTGTTTACTCCTGCCATGAGTTTGTAGCACCTCATAAAGCAGGCCTTGTCTGCTATGTGATATAAAGGACTGGCGACTCCTTAGCACTGCACATGAATCAGAGCAAATAACTACTCTTTCTGGCTTAACTTCCTCCACCCACTGCAAGGCCAACAGTATGGCCATCATCTCTGCCATACAGTCAGATGATCTGTAATACGTTTCCTGACTCTCACCCCACATTCCTGCACTACAAATGCTGACCCAGTACGTCCTGTCCTTGGATCTTTTGAACCATCAGTGTAAATGGCCACAAAATTCAGATACACAGTATCCAGACGTCTCTTAAACAAATCAGATGGATCAACACCCTCCCTATCTTTCCCTAGTCTCTCCAATACTTCTAGATCTACTGCTGAAGGTGGGAGTAGCCATGGTGGATTTACGGGGATAGCTACCGTTGGACTAAACTATCATATACTGTACTCTGACCAACTTCTGCCTACACCACTGCTGGCTTGCTTCTGAAGCTAAGCAGGGTTGGTCCTGGTCAGTCCCTGGATGGGAGACCAGATGCTGCTGGAAGTGGTGTTGGAGGGCCAGTAGTAGGCACTCTTTCCTCTGGTCTAAAAAATATCCCAATGCCCCAGGGAAGTGATTGGGGACACTGCCCTGTGTAGGGTGCCGTCTTTCGGATGGGATGTTAAACGGGTGTCCTGACCTCTCTGAGGTCATTAAAGATCCCATGGCACTTATTGTAAGAGTAGGGGTGTTAACCCCGTTGTCCTGGCTAAATTCCCAATCTGGCCCCGCAAACCATCACGGTCACCTAATAATCCCCAGTTTACAATTGGCTCACTCATCCCCCTCCTCCCCCTGTAACTATTCCCCAGTCTTCCCTGTGGATCAGTTGGTAAAGCATGGTGTGTGCAACACCAGGGTTGTGGGTTCGATTCCCACGGGGGGGCCAGTACAAAAAAAAAAATGCATGAAATGAAATGTATGCAGTCGCTCTGGATAAGAGTGTCTGCTAAATGACTAAAATGTAATGTAAAAATGTTGCTGTAAATGAGAACGTGTTCTCAGTCAACTTACCTGGTAAAATATCGGGAAAAAAAACAGAAGTTTCCTCTAGAATGCAGCGCTCCACCATATGCTCCACCCCCTCCCTACTGTGGAGATAAATTTGAAGGAATCTATCCATTACTCCCGAATGAGCTACTGGCTCCAGGTGTTTGTTCTCTAGACTCAGAGAGACAAAGTCCCAAGCCAAGGAGGGGAGTCGGAAGTTACCAGGAAGGCTGTCTTCAGGAGAGACTTAACCCTTCTGAGTATGAAGACGCAGGGACCTGTTCCCCTGTCAGACCAAGGCGATGACTCTTCTCCACCACCAGGTAGAATGTATCAAGAACTTGGAGAAATATGGAATGATGCCAAGACACAATCAACACCTATTGCACTGCCAGAAGATGTCACAACCATCATAACAGATAAGAGTACACACACACCCAGACCCTTATTGCTATCCTCAATCTCCTGAGGATTGCTTGCAATCTAATGCACTTTTTATGGATGATTCTTATAATCACTATGCTTGAGCTACATTGCTTTTGTTGAGGCCTTGTGGCCTCAAAGGGGGGAATGAATGGGTTAAACCAATGCCTCATACCTTTTAAAGGGTTAATAAATTGTGTTATGATAAACTGTAAGGTCTCCTCTTTAGGAGACCTCTCTGTGTGTGTGTGTGTTAACACCTGTTTTGAGTGTTGTGCCCTTCAGACACCATCAGAAAGCGGAAACTGCCTACGTTCATACTCCTCCTGTCTGGGCCCCACCTGGCTATCTGACATTCTGAGAATACGACTGGTTTTCTGAGAACATAAGGCTGCCGCAGGCCTGACAGGTGGCTGTTTTCATCAGAAGATGCTTGGACTCATTCACCTTGTTATGACCCTATACTTGTGATTAAAGGTCAAGTTTCGGTCAAACCCACTTCTGAGCTTTTAATTGCTGACAAGATGGTTGCTGCTGTCAGGGGGATGTTAGATTTATTAAAATGTTGTTGCCAGGGAAACTTACGCAAGGAGGACTGGGAGAGGCTATATGAGTTGCAGGATGTCTTAGACACCTTGCAGAACCTGGGGAGAGCTATCATATACTGTCTCTGTACCAACTTCTACTGACAATTGTATTACTAAAGGAGAATTCTAATACTTAAACAAAGAGTCTGTGTTTCCTTTCCATTACTAATGTAAACTCAGCAAAAAAAGAAACGTCCCTTTTTCCGGACCCTGTCTTTCAAAGATAATTCATGAGGAGGAGATGCACTGCAGTACTTAATGCAACTGGTGGCCACACCAGATATTGACTGTTACTTTTGATTTTGACCCCCCCTTTGTTTAGGGACACATTATTGAATTTATTTTAGTCACATGTCTGTGGAACTTGTTCAGTTTATGTCTCAGTTGTTGAATCCTGTTATGTTCATACAAATATTTACACGTTTGCTGAAAATAAACGCAGTTGACAGTGAGAGGACGTTTATTTTTTTGCTGAGTTTATGTTTGATAATTATATAGACCTGATCATCTGTTGAAGAAATTGACCAACATATTCAATGCATCATTTACATCCACCCTCCTATCCAGCACTCCAGGATGCTCCTCTCTCGTTCTCTCTCTCGCTTCAGTAGCTGCCCTCACTAAAGCTGCTCTCACCCAGTTATTCATACTATCCACTTCCCCTCTCAAATCCACCCGAGCCTATACCCACTCACTTAACTCCTGAAACTGATCCAACTTTGCCCTTTCAAAACCCACCTGCCTACTCCATCCACTGACACCTCCTCCCTTTGGCCTACCACAGTAGGGGTAATGTTCACTCCTTACTTCTATTCTGGCCCTTCACCCTCTCCAACTCTTCTAGGTCCAATACCTGGCACAGATTATAGTAGTTCACTACCACTATCATCCCTCCTCTCAACCATAGCTCCACATATTCCTGTTCAATACCTTTGCCTAGCATCCTGTAGGGAAGTCCCCCCCACACACACACCTCTGTCCCTATGAACCACTACGTATCCCTGTATTATAAACTCCACATTCGTTTGAGCCATGTTTCCTGCACACAAATCACATCAGGTTTAGCTGGCATATCCACAATTAACTTCTTGAACTCCTGCCCATTAGCCAACAGGCTTCGAGCATTCCATTGTAGTACTACCACCATAACTAAGATCCAGTAATACATGACTCCACCCTCGGCTGATTGAGGTCATCTTGAACCTCTTCCCATGTCAACCCTGCCCTGTCATACTCAGATGTCTCCCAGCAGCTTCCACTAGTAGCTTAATATTTTAGACTTTACTTCAGCAGTGCGAGTGATAACTCCTGCTATGAACGTCACCAACTTTTTCTTATCTATGTATACCATATCGCCACCCACCTGCCCCGTAATCCCCGATCTAGATGCTCCTACCCATCTCTCTCTTGAACCTGTATCTCTCTGGACCTAGACCACCCTCACTGCCTCAGCATAAGACACTCTTCTCTCCACTCACACTTGTTGCACCTCCACTGCCAGCTTCATAGCCTCACAACCACTATATGCCACATTATGAGCACCCCCACAGCTGCAACTCTTTGGTTTTACACCATCCCCACATTTCCCATACTCATGCTCCCCTCCACACCTGGCACATCTCTTTTTCTCTTTACATGCTGTTGCCACATGCCCAAACCTCTGGCATTTATAACATCTTAAAGGCTTCGGTACATATGCCCTCACATAATACCTCATATACCCAATGGTTACTTTATTTGGAAGTACCTGGTCCTTGAAGTGTAACAGAATATACGGGCTATCTGCCCTAACTTCACCCCTTGTTGCTTGCAATCTATGAACATTTACTAGAACGCCTCCTCTGAAATTGTCCCTTACCTACTGAATGCTAATACTCACAGGCACTCCTGTTATCACCCCTTTAATCCACTGCTTCCCTGCTTGATCATTCCATCTGCACGACACCACCTAACAGACTGACCACACAGCTCGCGTCACATGCGCTGCAAAATACATTTTGAAATCTATGTTATTCAATTATTGCACCCATACTGCTCACGCGCGCCAACGAGCATCTGCGTTGCCAAGGGCTAAAATAGAAATCAGTTCTATTTCTGACGCAGATCGCGCTGCAAGTCCTGCCTCTCCCATCTCCACATTGGTTTATTGAAGCAGGTACCCACGTGCCATCTCCTCATTGGTTATACCCACGTGGGTGACTGAAAGACGATCGAGGTCAGTGGTGGTAATGCACCTAATTTATGAAAGTTGCCAATCGCAATATAAAGTCAAGAGAAGAAAAAGACGGGAAGGAAGAGAGATGACTAGAAACGATTCGGTTGACAGTTTTATGTGTGGATTAATTGGCGGAGTAGAGGACAAATTAGCAAGCAACAGCAAGCTAGCTAAATAGGACAAATTAGCTAGCAAGTTTTTTTATTTATGTAAGGTAAGGTAAGAAAATGTGTTTTTTTGTTTGTAAATTTACATTTGTGAATATGAAATTTGGCCAAAAGAATAATGAAATGAATTACATACAAATATTTCAGCTTACTTCCATCGTAGGTAAAGAATCCAAGCAGTACATCTCTCCACAATTGTGTAAGTGTCACGCTCGTCAAAAGGAGTAGACCAAGGCGCAGCGTACTTAGAGTTCCACATGTTTAATAAATATGAAACTCACCAAAAACAATACAGAAGAAAACGAAACGTAACGTTCTGGGCTGCTCACAGGCAGCTACACAAAAAACAAGATCCCTACAGGCTCCGGGCCATGGATTATCACTGGAGGCTTCGTGCCATGGATCATCCCTACAGGCTCCGGGCCATGAATCATCACTGGAGGCTTCGTGCCATGGATCATCCCTACAGGCTCCGGGCCATGGATCATCACTAGAGGCTTCGTGCCATGGATCATCACTAGAGGCTTCGGACCACAGATCATCCCTGGAGGCTTCCTACGCAGAGCTGGAACCGGTCTCACCGGACTGGGGAGACGCACAGGAGTCTGGGTGCGCAAAGAAGGCACAGGGTATACTGGGCCGTGGAGGCGCACTGGAGGTCTGGAGCTTAGGGCTGGCACACCCAGTCCTGGCTGGATGGTTATTTTAGCCCAGCAAGGGCGGAGCGCTGGCACAGGACGAACTGGGCTGTGCTGGTGAACGGGGGGTACCGTGCGAAGAGCTGGCGCAGGATAACCTGGACCGAAGAGACGCACTGGAGACCAGGAACGCTGAGCCGGTGCACTTCTTCCTGGCTGACGGCCAACTCTAGCACGACAACGGTGAGGAGCTTGCACCGAGCGCAGCGGGCTGTGAGTGCGCACTGGCGACACAGTGCGCATCACCGCATAACATGGTGCTTGCTCGGTCACTCGCTCCCCACGGGGAGTTGGCTCAGGTCTCAACCCCGACTTCGCCAATCTCCCCGTGTGCCCCCCAAAAAAATGTTTGGGGCGCTGCCTCTCGGGCTTCCGTGGTTGGGCTAGCTCCTCATAGCATCGCCGTTCCACTTGCGCCGTCTCCACCTGCTTCCATGGCAGGGTCTTGTCCCCTGCCATTACCTCCTCCCATGTCCAGGACGTCCTCCACTCTCTCTTCTCCCTAGCCCAGGATCCCTGCTCCTCCTGGGCACGCTGCTTGGTCCTTTGGTGGTGGGATCTTCTGTCAAGCTCGTCAAAAGGAGTAGACCAAGGCGCAGCGTACTTAGAGTTCCACATGTTTAATAAATATGAAACTCACCACAATAATAATAAAGCAACACCTGAGGGAATGGCATCTAAAACAATTGCAAAATCTTTAGGTGTTACAGGGACCTTGTAAAGTGATAAGAATTCCTTATAACTGAGTAAAAGACCCTCTGCATTTACCAGTTGGCTCACCGATAGGATATTATTTACCAGTTGGCTCACCAATAGGATATTATTTACCAGTTGGCTCACCAATAGGATATTATTTACCAGTTGGCTCACCAATAGGATATTATTTACCAGTTGGCTCACCAATAGGATATTATTTCGGAACCAATATTCTAAAAACAAAGAAGTATTTTTATAACATATATATCCCAATTATTCCATATATAATATCTGTGTGGAGAAAAATTATGCTTATAAATTAAGGACCATGACAAAATAACCTGCCGAAGAAAAGCAGAACGTTTCACTGGAACTTTGTCAATATTATAATTGCAAACCAACATGAAGTTAAATCCACCAAAAGTAGAGAAGACATGATGAGGAATAAAATTCTTCTTAGGAATTGTTTTATCCAATTGATCTTAAAAGTATTATTTAAGGTAGTAAAGTCCAGAAAATTCAGCCCACCATTCTCATAAGTGTTCATTACAACAGTTTTCCTAATGTAATGGGTATGGTTTCTCCACAGAAAGTTGAAAAGCATCTGGTCTATCTCCTTGCTTATTTTACTGTCAAGATATAAAGATAGAGCGTCATATGTTAGTCTGGAGATTCCTAATAACCAAGGCTGAAGGTCTCTTCCTTTTAAAGATAAGTCCCTCTGTAGCCATTGATTTAGTTTCTTCTGGGTGTAAGGTGTCACACAAGTTTTGACAGCCATGAGTTCACATTTATTAATGTTAAGATATAGACCAGACGCTTTGGAAAAGGTTTGTATCACATTGATCGATATGGGAATTTGGTTAGCATCTTTCAGGATAAGTGTAGTATCGTCAGCCAGCTGGCTTATAATAATTTCTTTACCAGCTATGGAAATACCTTGTACAGGACTATTATTTAAAGAATTTAAAAGAAGTTGGGTGATTAATAAAAACAGGTACAGAGAGATAGGACGACCTTGCCTAATCCCTCTCTTTAACTCAAATCTAGGTGAGGTGCCATATTTCAATTTGATAGAGCTGTTACCATTTGTATAGAGAATCTTAATAGCCTTACAGAAAAAATCCCCAAAGCCAAGTCTCTCAAGGGAGTGGAAGAGGAACTGATGCTCTACTGTGTCAAATGCTTTATAAAAATCAAAAAATAATATGAAGCTATCCTCGGTTATTAGGTCTGAGTAGTCAAGTATGTCTAATACTAGTCTGACATTGTTAGAAATATGTCTGTTCCTCATAAAGCCAGACTGTGTTTCATCAATGATTGCATCCAGGACTTCTTTAATTCTTTTTGCAAGTAATAATAATAATAGTCATTATTAAGAAGACAAATTGACGCCAGTTATCGACGAGCAGCACTTCTTTTTTAGGCTTAGGTATCAGTGTTATTAACCCCTGACTTATTGTAGGAGGGAGAACATTGTTTTTAATACTCTCTAAAAAGACTTCAAATAGGAAGGGAGCTACTTGTTCAGAAAATAATTTGTAAAATTCTGATGTAATGCCCCAAACAATCGGAAAGGGGATTCATCAGAGAAAATGACTCTACCCCAGTCCTCAGCAGTCCAATCCCTGTACCTTTTGCAGAATATCAGTCTGTCCCTGATGTTTTTCCTGGAGAGAAGTGGCTTCTTTGCTGTCCTTCTTGACACCAGGCCATCCTCCAAAAGTCTTCGCCTCACTGTGCGTGCAGATGCACTCACACCTGCCTGCTGCCATTCCTGAGCAAGCTCTGTACTGGTGGTGCCCCGATTCCGCAGCTGAATCAACTTTAGGAGACGGTCCTGGCTCTTGCTGGACTTTCTTGGGCGCCCTGAAGCCTTCTTCACAACAATTGAACCGCTCTCCTTGAAGTTCTTGATGATCCAATTAATGGTTGATTTAGGTGCAATCTTACTGGCAGCAATATCCTTGCCTGTGAAGCCCTTTTTGTGCAAAGCAATGATGACGGCACGTGTTTCCTTGCAGGTAACCATGACTGACAGAGGAAGAACAATGATTCCAAGCACCACCCTCCTTTTGAAGCTTCCAGTCTGTTATTCGAACTCAATCAGCATGACAGAGTGATTTCCAGCCTTGTCCTCGTCAACACTCAACCTGTATTAACGAGAGAATCACTGACATGATGTCAGCTGGTCCTTTTGGGGCTGAACTGCAGTGGAAATGTTTTTTGGGGGATTCAGTTCATTTGCATGCTTCCTTGTAGCTCAGTTGGTAGCTCAGTTGGTAGAGCATGGTGTTTGCAACGCCAGGGTTGTGGGTTCGATTCCCACGGGTGGCCAGCACAGAATTTTTTTGTATGAAATGTATGCATTCACTACTGTAAGTCACTCTGGATAAGAGCGTCTGCTAAATGACTAAAATGTAAAATGTAAATGTAAAATGCATGGCAAAGAGGGACTTTGCAATTAATTGCAATTCATCTGATCACTCTTCATAACATTCTGGAGTATATGCAAATTGCCATCATACAAACTCAGGCAGCAGGCTTTGTGAACATTTATATTTGTGTCATCAAAACTTTTGTCCACGACTGTAGTATTTCCCACCTCAGCCTCGTTTTCGTTTCAAAATGGCGCCTGTGTGACTAAAGCGTAAAAAAAAGAAGAAATTGCGTTGCCAGCGCTAAACACTACCAATTTTGAAGGGTTGTTGCAGTCTCATATTTACGGTAATAAATACTTACGTCACGAGTTGAACGGAAGTGTGATTACGCACCCATCTCTTACTTGAATTTTTTTTTGCCTTAATCGATCTCTTACATATGCCAAATTTGGCCAATATCAACATTTGCCATAGTGTAAGAATTTTTTATTAATGTATTATTTATTGCACATTGGCTAGCTACATAATTGTAACATATTTACTTAATAACAGAGAATACTGGGCTGGACAAGATGGCCAGCTGCAATTTTCAGGCGCAGTTGGTATCCGTTATGGAGGTATTAGCTAAAGCAGCGGTAGCAGAAATAAACAAACGTGTAGATGATAGCTGTGCTGTTATACGTTTGGAAATGACCCAAAGCCAGCGAGATATTGATGTACTGAAAAGGAAGTGGCAAATGATGGAGAGCGAGTTGAAGAAGACACGAGGACGAGTCAGAAGAAAAGGTATATAGATGTGTTCTTATTCATGGTCATTTGATTGCATCATGGAGCAACTGAAGAAAAACACGAGTGAATATTTGACTGAATAGAATTGTTTTCCAGTTTTTTACCCCGTGGCATCAGAGAGATCTTCATATCCAGTCAAGATTGTTTTGAACAAGCAGAGGAGTAACTCACAGTGGAGAGAAGAAGAGCTGGCTGTTGAAGAGGACTCTCTACCCCAGGTGTGATACATCACCTTTTACAATTACAGAAATCCAGGGGCCTCGTAACTGTTGCATTCATTTAACACTATCTGCGTGTGCCATTACTGACAAGACTGCGCATATACAAACATATATAAATTCATAAACTTGGCGCACACGATATTTCCAGGTATACATCAGACCCGTCGTGAAACAGTGCGTGTGATCGAGCATTATAAACTGATTGTTTGAAAGCCGTGGTATATTCAATAGGCCCAATTAAATGAGAGATGCCGTGGTAATTTGTTTTAGGATACTTCATGAATATGAACCCAAAATGGGCAGAAAGGTGAGGGATTTATTCTGGTAAGATTATGAAAATATCTATTATGTTTACAAATTAAATATTGTCTACTGGAGAAATGTTGAATTACATTTTTTCAGACAGTACAGAAGTAGCCTACAATCGTTTGTTCTATTGTTAAACTGTGCTCTGGATCAGATGGCATAGAGCAAAATACTTGAAATAGCTTATCTATTTACTACTGTGAAGTGGGCCAATTAAATGAGAGACGGAGAATGGTATCTAACTTGTTGTAGGCCTGTAGGCTACCTGATGAGTATGAAACCATCACAGAAAAGGTGATGAATTTAATCTGCAATGATAATGGAAATTAAATAAATAATAGCCTAGGCAATTGCCTATTTCTAATTATTTTATAATACGAAGATAAACGAAATTGATGTTGTCTTCTCACTAAAGGCAAACGATTGTATCTTGTTATTAACCTGTTATTTGTTATGAACAAACATAACCATCTTAACCCGCGTTTGCAAGAAATACTAGGCTACTTGCCTGCTTGCAATGCAATGCTTCAACCACATAGAAACTGCATTGGCATGGTCTAACTTTTGCGGGAAGGTGAGCACATTCTCTGGCCATATTAGGTTTTTATAAATGCCAACTTTTGTGTGAAAACTGGCCACGCATGTTTTGGGGTATATTTTGTACGTACGCACGGTTTTAAATGAGGCCCCTGACCTCTAGGATCAATTCTGTTATTGGAATATCAGGAGAATGTACTGTTTTTGTGTGAATTATGAGTATGAAAAGCGTTCGAAATGGTGTGTCCAGAGTAATAACCTCAGTCCCTGTTACAGCCTACAGATGTGGAGCAGAGAGTGGAGACTGAACCCATACTGATCAAAGATGAGGAGACAGCAGAGGATGTGTGGAAGACTGACCCTCAGGAAGAGCTCAGGATCACTGGAGAGGGTGGGTGTGACCATAAGGGGCACTGCTCTGTCTGTCTATGGAAGACTGTGAGGGTGTGGTGGTATGCACGTTCCAAATTGCTACATTGGTGTCGGGTGCTTCATGTTCTGGCGTATGGAGTGCACGTACACACACAGTCAGTTCTAGAGCAGTCGTGTTTTGCAACTGTTAAGGGTCTTTTGTAATGTTTATTTTATCTTTATCCCTAAATCTTTAGAGTCTGGTTCCAAGCCTGGGAAACCACCATCCTTTGAGCAACGGCACTGTGATGAGGACTTCATCACACAACCCAATATATCTCCCAGAGACTCAGTGGAACATTACCCAAATTCTGATCGTCCAGAGGAACCAGGAACACCCCAGCTCACGTCTACAGAGGTGTTCAGGACAGAGCAGCACCGGCCAGATGAGGACTCACTAGACCTAGTGATGGTGAAAGAGGAGGAGCTGGATCAGACCACGACCCTGGCAGGTCCTGACCAGTTTGTTATGGATGAGTCTGATGGGCAGCTGTGGACCTCTGTGGATCCAGGCAGAGACACTGACCCTGTCTGCCACCCAGATTTCTCCTTTCATTCCACAGAAGAGTACTCTCAGAATATCTCAATTTGCCCATCTTATAGTGGGCTGCCATCTGTTCCTACTATGACAGATGATGTAGGGCCATCGCTTCACTCTTCTATAGGAAAACCACATGCTAACATGTTCAGTGCAGAAAAACACATGAAAGGACATGTCAGGACATTAGCTGATGAAACTAGACAACAGATGCCAGAGGGACAGAGTAGCGAGACGCTGAATTCAAGTAATGAAGGAAATAGTTTAGCTCTACAGCCAAGGCAGCATCAATACAGGGCTTCAGAAGCAACAGTGAGATTGAGTGAGTGCACGACAGGGTCAAACATGGCCACCACCTCCACCTTCTCTGGATACAGCCTGAGTCACAGTAGTTTTAACATGGTGAAGAGAATGAGGACTCAGTGGAGATCAGGCAGCACCACAGAGAGGCGTTTCAGCTGCACCTTCTGTGGTAAGAGCTTCCAGCGTTTCTGCCAGCTCAAAGTACACCTCCGGAGTCACACCGGAGAGAAACCGTACACCTGTGAACAGTGTGGCAGGAGTTTCACCCAGCAGTGCAACTTGATCAGACATGCTGTGGTCCACAGTGGGGAGAAGCCATACGAGTGCAAACAGTGTGGGAAATGCTTCACTCAGCGCTCCAGCATGAAGTCTCATCAGAAAACTCACATAGGAGAGAGTCCAGTTTCTCAATACGTGGCACCCGCATACCCTGGGGATCCACACACAAGTTTAAAGCGCAACTGAAGGCAATAAATATCTTCTGATATAAAAAGGCCTATGTAGCACCGATGAGTCAGAAACATTTATTCTATTGTCAAAATTGTAAATAGAATAATTGTGTTCATAAATTCAGTCTCATCCAAAACTGAGTTTTGTAAGTAAGTTCGACATAACTTACTTTAGGGTTGGGTTTTGATTTTAACAATGCTCACTTGCCCACTAACACCGGATACACAGCTGTTGAGACACACCTGCCCATCTCACTTTGTTTGCATTTTGTTTAACTTGAGAAATACAGCACCAAACATCTTAACTATATGTAAAATTACGCAACTAAAATCTCCTCTGCAAAAACGTCCAAGTTAGACTTCTTGAGTTATCTTAGATTCATAATACTGGCATCGTTCCTATGGTGTCTCATGGGGGACAAACATTATTAACTGCCACATCGAACCACACCCTCAAGTCTGAAATCTGTTTTTTCTTAAAGAGCAACAGAGAAATGTGGAATTAGTGTGTTCAGTTGCTCTTTAATGTTGTCTCAAACCAGATGAAACAAATAGTTAATAATTGCATAGTTTTCCTGTAACACTTTCTATGTAAAAATGTGTTACAGAAGGTATTTTGAGACATTTTGACAAGCTTTTCCTCCAAATTGATTTGATTTTTCATGTTTGACTGTTGACGGCTCCTCACTTTCATTTCAACAACCTATTTTCAACTGGTAATGTGTATTTGTATCATAAAATCATAAAAACCATGCTATATTCAATAACATATATTTAATGAAAGAGTCAATTTGCCAAAATAAAAACTTTTAGCTTCACTGTCTGAATAAATAGTAGGGGAGTGTTTATGTATGTGCCTTAAAAACCCTAAGTAAAGAACCTCAATGTAAATCAGCTATAATGCATCAATAGTTACTTGAAATATATAATGAAATTAAGTTTACATGAAAGTAGTTTATGGTCTTTGTTTGCCAGCTGTGTTTCAAACAAGTTCTATACTTTTTTCTATACTTTAATAAATACCATACCACATTTTCAGAATGGTTTCATTAGGTTGTGTCGATGAGAATGGAGATTACAATATCAAAGCTGCACACACGTACAGTTTTATCAATTGTGGCCACCTCCCTGTTTTCCATTTTGAGGAAGTGGCCCATTAAGAATATGGAACCTCCCCTTCAAGATGCCGGTCACCCGCTTTATAACAAAATGCACATTAATATTTTCATAATATTATTTTGGTTCATGAAGTATTTCATAGCCTTTCAACATAGTTTTGTCTTTCGGAACCACGACAGCCAACCTGTTCATCCTATAACATCCTGACTCTTCTCCACTCTGCTGTTCTCAGGTGCGTTCAGCAGGATGCAACGTTTTAAAACATTTGGTGTGGCTGCATTCAGTCATTATGGTCCGGACCTTTGGAACCAACCTGGTCTAAGAGCATTTCGTATTATTCTGTGGGTAAATCTGAGACACTCCATTTGGTATGATATGTGACATTTTGTATGGTATGTATTAATTTGTAGATGTCCATCACCCATTTCATATGATATGTTTCGAATTACAATTCAAATAATATCTTACGAATCTGCAAAATGTACAAAATGTTATGAATTTTTAAAACGTATGATATGTTACGAATTCTAGCTAGTTGGCTAACGTTAGCTAGCTGGCCAACATTAGCTAGGCTAGGGGTTAGGGTTAAGTTAAAGGGTTAGGGGAAGGGTTAACTAACATGCAAAGTAGCTAAAAAGTAGTAAGTAGTTAAACGTTGCTAAAATGCTAAACTTGTCCTTGATGAGATTCAAACTCGCAATCTTTAACGTTATGCATCCACCCCGACAAACCACCCTACTTTCATTTTTGCCTTAAGCAACCATCTGTCTTGTGTAACCAAACGTAACATATCATACTAATTTGAGAGTCCCGGAGTTATATTTACTATGTTATGTCTAGTCTATGAGACCAGACTGTTGGAACAGCCTGCTGGAGGATCTGACGGCCTCAGAGACAGTAGACATTTTTAAGATAGAGCTCAAGACATACCTTTCTAGCCGTGCTTTTACTTAGGGTCATTTTATTGTGCTATTTTATCTACCTGATATAATTTTATTTGCTTTATTCAATTTTATTTATCTTATTTTCCTTCCAACAGTCTCTCTGGTTTCACTGTTTTATTGTCCTGTTATTATATTAATATGATCTGTTTAATTTTAACATTTTCATTTGTCTAGATCATCTATTTTATCTTTGTCATTTTTATTTATTATTTAACTTTTTGTTTTAACAACTTTGAAATGCATTCACTTGTAGAAATGTGCTCTATAAATAAAGTTTGATCTGACATAGAATTACGCCGTACCGTAGAACAAACATGTCTTTCTAACATGGAAATAAGGAATCCTTAGGAGTCCTTCCTCTTCCTAAAACATCAAGTACTTTAAAAGAAATAGTAAACAATTTCAGAAAAGTGCAAGGGTGTCAATACATTTGTCTGGCACTGTAAGTTCAGGATATCAGGATGGTCGGACTTGGCTAGTTTGTTGCAACATCAGGCAGACTCTAATCGTCACTTGGGCATGCGAGTCTGCATCAATTCCTTCCTTGTATTAATTGGTATCACTTGCTTTCACTTTTAATTGGAAAATAATTAAACCTATGTCAACATACACTTTGTTTTCTTTTCTCCACAGAGAAGAAATCTTTCCATATTCCCTAATAAGGATATCAGAAGCATCAGAAATATATTTAAGCAAGGTAAATTATGACATATTGACTTTATTTTATCAAAGATCAAGAGTTGCTATTTTGAATGACGGATATGAATTACAATTATGGCAGAGTGCATCCTTATGCATCCAAATTATAAAATCATGTTCTCAACATCCTGTCATTTTTCAGTTCTTGAGTCAGTGATGCTTTTTCAGATCAAATTGCTTAGAAGAAAAAGGCTGTCTTGAGATACCATGGTCAGCATAATGTTTATAACACATTTCTAATGTACACTAGTTAGCCAAAAACCTGGTTACCTCTGCCGGTGTAGTGGACATGAGCCGAAGAATGGTTGCTCATGGTCACGTGAAGGTGAAGCCCCACCTGCGTCTTCAAAATCAATGTCTGTAAACCAAGAGGGAATTTCCTCTTGGCTTAATGGTAAAAAGTTGGTTTCTACTGCAGTAGACTCAGGGTTTGTATCCACTCTGTCACACCAGGAAGCTGAATTTCCAGCAAGGCAATAACCCCAAGCACACATCAAAATCACAATTTGCAATTGCTGGTCAAAAGTAATGCACTATATGGGCTCCCGAGTGGCGGTCTAAGGCACTGCATCTCAGTGCTAGAGGCGTCACTACAGACACCCTGATTTTAATGGGTCTCCCGAGTGGCGCAGCGGTCTAAGGTACTGCATCTCAGTGCTAGAGGTGTCACTACAGACACCCTGGTTCGATTCCAGGCTGTATCACAACCGGCCATGATTGGGAGTCCCATAGGATGATGCACAATTGGCCCAGCGTCGTCCGGGTTTGGCCGGTGTCATTGTAAATAAGAATTTGTTCTTAACTGACTTGCCTAATTAAATAAAGGTAAAATAAATAAGGAACAGGATGCCATCTGGAATGCACACCTAGGCTGTCATTTTTATTGAGAAATGTGATTAAAATTCAACCACTAAACTGTCACGCAGGCTGTCAGAAAGAAATGTACTATTGCCATAGTCAAAGCTGGGGAAAATTAAACATAGCTGCAGAACGGATGTGTGGAATATCACTGGGTGTGGAATAGATTAAAAGTGTTAATTCAAACAGAGAGGAATCTCTCAAATTTTGAGCACAAATTTGTTTACATCCCTGTTAGTGACAATTTCTCCTTTGTCAAGATAATCCATCCACCTGACAGGTGTGGCATATCAAGAAGCTGATTAAACAGCATCATTACACATGTGCATCTTGTACAGTTTTGTCACACAACGCAATGCCACAGATGTCTCAACTTTGGAGGGAGTGTGCGATTGGCATGCTGACTGCAGGAATGTCCACCAAAGCTGTTGCCAGATAATGTAATGTTAATTTCTCTACCATAAACCGCCTTCTACGTGGTTTTTGAGAATTTGCCAGTACGTCCAACTGGCGTCACAATCGCAGACCACATGTATGGCGTGTGGCCGAGCGGTTTGTTAATGTCAACATTGTGAACAGAGTGCCCCATGGTGGTGGTGGGTTTATGTTATGGGCAGGAATAAGCTACGGACGACGAACACAATTGCATTTTATTGATGTCAATTTGAATGGACAGAGATACTGTGACAAGATCCTGAGGACCATTGTCGTGCCATCAACTCATGTTTCAGCATGATAATGCAAAGTCACATGTCGCAAGGATCTCCAACCATCCAAGCCATAGACAATTCTCTCTACTTCCGCACGGCAAGTGGTACCGGTGCATCAAGTCTGGCACCAACAGGCTCTTGAACAGCTTCTATCCCCGAGCAATATGACTGATAAATAGCTAACAAAATAGCTACACAGACTATCTCAGTTAACCTTGTATCCTCATTGACCTTTTTATTAGTATTTTTGCACGGGCTCTATGCACACTCACAGGGTCCTACACACTCACACACACACTCGCTTCATCATCTGCTTACTCACACATAACATGCCCTTACATTTATACTGACTACACACATGCACACCTACTCACTACTCTGTTTATCGTATATCCTGATGCCTAGTCACCTTACCCCTATACATATCTACCTCCATCACTCTAGTATCCCTGCACATTGTAAATATGGTATTGGAACTGACCCTGTATATAGTATGCTTACTTACTTATTGTGTTCTTCATATTTTTTCTTATTTATTGTGTTTTTTTCTTCTAGTGTTATACTGTTATTGACTATTGCATTGTTGGGTTTTGAGTTTGTAAGAAAGGAATTTCACTGTACTTGTGCATGTGACATTAACATTTGAAACTTGATCTGCACACAATTCCTGGAAGCTGAAAATGTCCTAGTTCTTCCATGGCCTGCATACTCATCAGACATGTCACCCATTCAGCAAGTTTTGGATGCTTTGGATCGACGTGTATGACAGCTTGTTCCAGTTCCCGCCAATATCCAGCAGTTTTGAACAGCCATTGAAGAGGAGTGAAACATTCCACAGGCCACAATCAAAAGCCCCGATGTGTCCCGCTGCATAAGGCAAACGATGGTCACGTCAGATACTGAACTTTTTTTTTTTTTAAGGTATCTGTGACCAACAGATTCATATCTGTTTTCCCAGTCATGTGAAATCCATAGATTAGGGCCTAATACATTTATTTAAATAGACTGATTTCCTTATATAAACTGTAACTCAGTAAAGTCTTTAAAGTTATTGCATGTTGCGTTTATATATTTTTTCATATTTCTGCATAATGATAACAAAGCCTTTTCCCTGTCATTTTAATTCGATAGTATAGAGTATACTGTAGGCCTATCCTTCTCGTTCAGTCAATCAACCATTCACTGTTCCACCAGGTGTGTGGGAAACTTTGATCTTGTCCCTCCCTCCTCCACTGATAAATAAGGGCTGATGCTGAGAGTGGTGGTGGGGGTACTCATGATGTATTGAGCATTTGGTTAAGAAAAAGTGAAGTAAAAGAGCAGAGACTATTGATTGATTTTATTTTAGGTAAAACACATTGTACAGTAAAAAAAAAACAATTTAAGAACAAGAAAATCCAGAGGATGACACGTGAAAGTGTAAAAACAGTTATAAAACATTTTGTACTGCATCAGTGCAGCTTGTTATTATAGGTACAGTGTCAGTGATAATATTAGCATGTACAGTTGGAGTCGGAAGTTTACATACATTTATGTTGGAGTCATTAACACCTGTTTTTCAACCACTCCACAAACTATAGTTGTGGCAAGTCGGTTAGGACATCTAATTTGTGCATGATACAAGTAATTTTTCCAACAATTGTTTACAGACAGATTATTTCACTTATATTTCATTTATAATTCACTGTTTCACAATTCCAGTGGGTCAGAAGTTTACATACACTAAGTTGACTGTGCCTTTAAACAGCTTGGAAAAGTCCAGAAAATTATGTCATGGCTTTAGAAGCTTCTGATAGGCTAATTGACATAATTTGAGTCAATTGGAGGTGTACCTGTGTTATGGGAATTCTCTTCCCAATGTTCTTAAACTGAACTTCAATTAATCTACTCAGTCTGTATCCCAGAACTTGTAAGATTCTGGTTGAATGAAGCAGACGGAGACCCAGCTTACAATAGTCAGCTCTGAATATCATACAATGTACACAGCCTTTTATACCTAACATTTGGTGATACCATATGTCATACCGCTTACAAATGCTCCTCCTCTGCTTTAACACTGTCAATGCTTTTTTACAAGTCTTCTCCATCACATACATTGCGTATCATATCCTGCCCCATGTTACATAATCTACTGCAACCCTAAAGGTTTCTCCCCTCCCTGGGTGGGGAGACCTTCCTGTTTATCAGTTTCACAAGTTGTCTGCTGTCTGTTAACAGTTCCCCTTTTCCTTGAATGTCTTACTTACATTGCTAAATCATTAAGCTTAAACTTTTCCTACACACACACACATTAGTACATTCATCTATAATCACTCGGTTATACATTTTCAGGGTGAAATAATTTAGTCAAACCTTTAATCATATAATTTCCATTACAACCTGTGGATGTATTTCAAGGCCTACCTTCAAATTCAGTGCCTCTTTGCTTGACATCATGGGAAAATCTAAAGAAATGAGCCAAGACCTCAGAAAAAAAATTGTAGACCTCCACAAGTCTGGTTCATCCTTGGGAGCAATTTCCAAACGCCTGAAGGTACCACGTTCATCTGTTCAAACAATAGTATGCAAGTATAAAAACCATAGGACCACGCAGCCTTCATACCGCTCAGGAAGGAGACGCATTCTGTCTCCTAGAGTTGAAGGTACTTTGGTGCGAAAAGTGCAAATCAATCCAAGAACAACAGCCAAGGACCTTGGCAAGATGCTGGAGGAAACAGGTACAAAAGTATCTATATCCACAGTAAAACAAGTCCTATATCGACATAAGCTGAAAAGCAGCTCAGCAAGGAAGAAGCCACTGCTCCAAAACCGCCATAAAAAACCTAGACTACTGTTTGCAACTGCACATGGGGACAAAGATCGTACTTTTTGGAGAAATGTCCTCTGGTCTGATGAAACAAAAATAGAACTGTTTGGCCATAATGACCATCATTATGTTTAGAGGAGGAGGGGGAGGCTTGCAAGCCGAAGAACACCATCCCAACCGTGAAGCACGGGGGTGGCAGCATCATGTTGTGGAGGTGCTTGCTACAAGAGGGACTGGTGCACTTCACAAAATAGATGGCATCATGAGGCAAGAAAATGATGTGGATATATTGAAGCAACATCTCAAGACATCAGTCAGGAAGCTAAAGCTTCGTCGCAAATGGGTCTTCCAAATGGACAATGACCCCAAGAATACTTCCAAAGTTGTGGCAAATGGCTTAAGGACAACAAAGTCAAGGTATTGGAGTGGCCATCACAAAGCCCTGACCTCAATCCTATAGAAAATTTGTGGGCAGAACTGAAAAAGCGTGTGCGAGCAAGGAGGCCTACAAACCTGACTCAGTTACACCAGCTCTGTCAGGAGGAATGGGCCAAAATTCACCCAACTTATTGTGGAAGCTTGTGGAAGTCTACCCGAAATGTTTGACCCAAGTTAAACAATTTAAAGGCAATGCTACCAAATACTAATTGAGTGTATGTAAACTTCTGACCCATTGGGAATGTGATGAAAGAAATGAAAGCTGAAATACATTTTTACTAGGATTCAATGTCAGGAATTGTGAAAAACGGAATTTAAATGTATTTGTCTAAGGTGTATGTAAACTTCTGAATTGAACTGTACATCTTGGTGGGGCAAACTCCCCTTTTTTTTTTGTTGACGCATGCCAGCAAAGCCACAACACAACACTAAACAATACATTAATTGCTCTATAATGGTGACAAACGGTACCCACAAACTGTTGTGCTGTAACCCTGGATAAAGTGATGATAAAAGTTGGCGAACCCCAGCGAACGTTGCCGCTGCAACCTGGACGTAGGCTGGGGCCAATCCACCACCATTCTCACCTTCCCGGGATCCATCTGGACACTCCCAGCAGAGATGATGTACCCCAAAAAGGGGATGGTGGAGCGATGGAACTCGGACTTCTCTGCCTTTAAAAACAGCTGATTCTCCAGGAGGCGTTGAATAACCTGGCGGACGTGGAGCACATGTCCTTGGGGGAGCGGGAAAAGAGGAGGATGTCATCAATGAAGACGAACTAGTTCAACATGTCATGGAGAACATAATTTACCAAAGCCTGGAACACAGCAGGGGCGTTGGTAAAGCCAAATGGCATGACCAAATACTCGTAGTGGCCGCTGGCTGTGTGGAAAGCGTTCTTCCACTCATCCCCCTCCCGTGTCCGCACCAGGTGGTAGGCGTTCCATAGATCCAGCTTGGAAAACATGGTGGCCCCCTGGAGTGGCTCGAAGGCCGAGGAGATGAGTGGTAGCGGGTAGCGGTTCTTCACCGTTATGTCATTGAGTCCCCGGTAGTCGATGCAGCTAGGGAGTCCCCAATGTAGGTCTCCATAGCCTTGGTCTCCGGTCCCAACAGCGAGTACAGTCGTCCCTGGAGTGGAGTGGTGCTAGGTAGAAGGTCAATCCCGCAGTCATATGGTTGGTGTAGCGGAAGCGAAGTGGCCCGGACCTTGTTGAACACCTCCCGAAGGTCCTGGTACTCAGCGGAATGGCGAAGAGGTCCGGGGCAACTTCCGAGCCGCTAGGAAGATGTTACATAGGCTCGGGAAATGGTGACTCGGCCATCTTCGGCAACTCTCGGGGAACCTCGGGTAGTCTCGGCTTCTCTCGACAACGGGGCCGTCAGGGACTTCCGGGATGCCTCGGAGGTGAGGTTGAATCCTTGGACGGGTGAGCAAAATCGAATCTCCTCTCCCTCTGTCGTTCCCGTAGTCACCCAATGATCCTGATGGTCAAGGCGATGAGGGAATCAAGATCTATCTGTAATTCCTGGGCTGCAAGCTCGTCCTTGACCTCCTCCGAGACTCCGTGTAGAAACATGTCGAACAGCGCTTCCTGGTTCCTGGCACTCTCAGCTGCCAACATTCGGAAATCCTACCGAAGCTGGAGTAGCTTCTGGGTAGCCTCTCTTCTGGAGAATGGGGCATCAAACACCTTCTTTACTTCTCCCATGAACTCCTCCAGACTGACGCATATGGACAGCTGTTGCTCCCATACAGCTGTAGACCAGGCGAGCGCCCTCCCGGACATCAGCGTGATTAGGTACGCTATCTTAGAGTGGTCCAAGGGGAAGGAGGAGGGCTGAAGCTTGAAGGTGAGGGCACACTGAGCTAGAAACCCCTGACAGGTGCCCGGCTCTCCATTGAAGCGTTCCGGGGGAGGTAAGCGGGGCTCCCGGGAAGGCGGAGTGACCGATGAGGCTGCGCTGCTAAGTGCTGAGTTACTGAGGGGCTGTGAGGTTACTGTCATAGTAGGCTGCCTCCCAACTAACCCCCGGAATTTCTCCAGCAAGATGTCCATGGGCATGGCGTTTGGCCAAGGCATAGACCCCCTCCATAAGGCCACGAAGCAATTCCTCGTGCCTACCAATGGTGGCTCCTTGGGAGGAGATGGTGTTGCAATTAACCCAGTATAAGGGTTAATTGTCATTTTAGTTTGGTCAGGACGTGGCAGAGGGTATTTGTTTTATGTGGTTCGGGGTGGTGTGTTAGTTAGGAGGGCGTTTGATTTATTATTTCCGGGTTTTGAGTTATGGTCTATGTTGATGTATTTCTATGTGTAGTCTGGTTGATGTATTTCTATGTTAGGTTGATTGGGTTTGGGACTCTCAATTGGAGGCAGGTGTTTCCTCGTTGCCTCTGATTGAGAGTCCTATAAATGGGTCATTGTTTGGTGTAGGTTTTGTGGGAGATTGTTTCTTGTCTAGCATGTATGAGCCTGAGAAGACTGTCGGTATTTCGTGAGTTCGTTTTTGTGTTCATTTTGATTTAATAAATGTTCAAAATGAACAAACACAGTCCGGCTGCATTTTGGTCCTCCTTCACCGATGACTACCGTGACAGAATCTCCCACCACCAAAGGACCAAGCAGCAGAGGAAGGAGCAGAGGGAATTTGGATTGGATAAACGGGAGAAATAGACATGGGAGCAAGTTATGGCCGGAGAGGGCCCATGGAAGAAATGGAGCAAAGACCGGGAATGCTACCGAGGAACACGACTGGCGATTAAACCCGAGAGGCAACCCCAATACATTTTTTGGGGGAGGCATATGGGTAGTTTGGCGGGGCAAGTTTGGAGCCCCAGGCCAAATCCCCGGACTGTTTCTCGGAGGCCAGTTAATGGACAGGTCTTATGCTTCGGGGTAATGGGTGTTATGGCGAGGCCAAGTGTTTTTAGGCCAGTACGCGCTATACCAGCGCCCCACATTTACCAGGGGGTAGTAGGCATTCAGCCAGAAAGGGCGATGCCAGGTTTAAGCTCGAGACCGCCAGTAAGCCTCCACGGTCCTATATATCCTGTTCCCGCTCCACGCACTAGCCTAGAGGTGCGTGTTTCCAAGCTGGCATATCCAGTACCAGCACCACGCACCAGGATTATAGTGCGTCAGCCCAGTCCAGTACGTCCTGTTCCCGCTCCGCGCACTAGCCCTAAGGTGTGTGTGTTTCAAAGCTGACATATCCAGTACCAGCACCACGCATCAGGCGTCTAGTGCGTCAGCCCAGCCTCGCCAGTCATGAGTCGCCAGAGCTGCCCGCCAGTCATGAGTCGCCAGAGCTGCCCGCCAGTCATGAGTCGCCAGAGCTGCCCGCCAGTCATGAGTCGCCAGAGCTGCCCGCCAGTCATGAGTCGCCAGAGCTGCCCGCCAGTCATGAGTCGCCAGAGCTGCCCGCCAGTCATGAGTCGCCAGAGCTGCCCGCCAGTCATGAGTCGCCAGAGCTGCCCGCCAGTCATGAGTCGCCAGAGCTGCCCGCTAGTCATGAGTCGCCAGAGCTGCCCGCCAGTCATGAGTCGCCAGAGCTGCCCGGTTCTGCCCTTCGGCCCAGGCCGAGTGGCCCGCCTGCCCTTCGGCCCAGGCCGAGTGGCCCGCCTGTCCTCCGGCCCAGCCCGAGTGGCCCGTCTGCCCGGCGCAGCTATCAGCGCCACCAAAGTGGACGACACCGAAGGTGGAGAGAGGTTTACGTCCCGCACCTGAGCCACCTCCAGGACAGGCGGGTTGGGGAGGGAGGGTGTAGCACAGTGCCGTCGTTGACGGCAGCCACCCTCCCTTCCCTCCCTTTAGTTTAGGGGGATTTTTGTTGTTGTTTGGGGTTTTTGTTTCTTGAGGTGCTTCCGGGGTTAGCACCTTGGGGGGGGGGGGGGGGGGGGTACTGTCACGTCCTGGCCAGTATAAGGGTTAATTGTCATTTTAGTTTGGTCAGGACGTGGCAGAGGGTATTTGTTTTATGTGGTTCGGGGTGATGTGTTAGTTAGGAGGGCGTTTGATTTATTATTTCCGGGTTTTGAGTTATGGTCTATGTTGATGTATTTCTATGTGTAGTCTGGTTGATGTATTTCTATGTTAGGTTGATTGGGTTTGGGACTCTCAATTGGAGGCAGGTGTTGCCTCTGATTGAGAGTCCTATATATGGGTAATTGTTTGGTGTAGGTTTTGTGGGAGATTGTTTCTTGTCTAGCATGTATGAGCCTGAGAAGACTGTCGGTATTTCGTGAGTTCGTTTTTGTGTTAATTTTGATTTAATAAATGTTCAAAATGAACAAACACAGTCCTGCTGCATTTTGGTCCTCCTTCACCGACGACTACCGTGACAACATGTGCACCACCAAGTCAGAATAGTAGGTTAAATTATGAGGGGGGAAAGGGACCAAATTATTAGGGTGAGGCACATGGGCTACTAACAGCTTACTACACAACATACACTTAGTATTACTTTCTTAGCTACGGTATACATATCTCCCTGGCATATTACATCATTTATGCAGCAGCATGCAATACATTTTTGGACTCACTTGAACAGGAAGGTGGGACGGTGATCCTTCTTGTGGGCAAATTTTTTCATCAAAGTCTGTCATTCTCTGGATTTATGGTGCTTTCAAGACAACTGGGAACTGTGGAAAAAAAACAAGTTTGAATCATGACGTCAGTGGTCTTAAGGTCGGAACTCTAGAAAGAGGCCCGTGCTCCCGACTTGGAATTCCGAGTTGGATGACCATTCAAAACGTATTTTCCCAGTCGGAGTTCCCAGTTGTCTTGAACTCACTGAAGTCTGAGATTTCCCAGTTCCAAGGTTCCAGTTGTTTTGAACGCGGCAGAAGTCATGCTGGTTTGACAGCATGGCCAATATATTTCACCTTTTTTGGCCCATGGTGTTGAATGTTTATCCTTTTAAGTTTGGAAAAGAGACCCTTAAACCCAGACTTGGACCACACATCCACTCCACTGAATAGCAGGCTAGTGATTGCTTTGCAACGCTTGCAGTTAGCCACTGATTCCTTCCAAACCACTCTTTGTTGAATTTGCGATTTCCAACTTGTTGTGTAATGTCCAATGGCCGATGAGCACCGATACGTTTTATCTATAACTAGTTTTTCATATGACAAGGATTGAGAAGGATTTGCCTGTAGATTGTCGACGTGATTCATGAGGATGACTGCTTGTCTAGCTTGCTAGCTAAGATTGTGAAAGTATGATGTTGACAGGATCAGTCCAATCAAAGCTACGGTAGATATAACATGATTTGACGTCATTTTATCTGTGGCCAATGACCTTGAATTTATGAGCTCTCCCCATATATTTTGTGGTGATGTAGTGTCCCCGTGAGTGACAGAACACTGAGCCAATCACGGCGCAACCAGAGAACATTACCAACCTATACGCGAGGTATTTTCCGTTGGCTGCCCCACCACCACAGAAAGCGCTGAGCTAGGCTGAAACACCTGCATTTTGGACCTGCCTTACTCAAGAAAGCAAAAAAGAGACTATGTTTGTATGCGGCTTTATTAACTCAATTTTTGGGGGGGTGACAATGTTTTCAAACTGGTATGTGACATGTATTAATACCAAAATAACATGCAAAACAGGCAATAAACCGGTGGGGCTCAAAACCTGTGGGGCTCTGCCCCACCTGCCCTAAATGACGGGTTGCCACTGTACAGTATATACTGTAGGTCTATGGAGCAGGCAGCTACTCTGTAAAAATATAAAGTCTCAAAACACCATGATTGTGTAATGAAACCATGAAAATTAGAGCACCTAAGCTGAGATCTGGTGTTTGGAGGGTGTTTGAATGTAAACCCAATATAAATGTTTTAATGCACAGAATGTGTTTTAAAACTGAAATTAAGAACTCTGAAACACCCAATGTGGTTCTTCAAACTTAATATTGGTGTTTTTAAGAAAGTGTTGTGAAAACAATTTGAGGGTTTCAGTGCATGTAAAGGGCAGCATTAAAACAAAAAAAATGTGTTTTTCATACAATCAATGGTTTAGAAATGAAAATGGTTTATATCCCAAATATTCATTGATATAAGGGCCTATGGAGAATATTTTTTGTGGAACTCCACCTTAATTTTTTCAATGCTTTATTTAGATGGACTAGAAATAGGAGGGGCAGTAAGATGGTACATTTCGCTGGAATTTTATCCACTCAACCACACTGTAAGAAATTATTCTCAGGTGATTTTTGTTTTTATTGAATGCAAGTCAAACAGAGCCTGTGTTCTAGTGATAGCGCACCCTGCTTAGACACCGGGGTTAAATTCCCTGGTCCAAGCCATCAGTCTGTTGCTCCCACCTATAGTCCTTTCAGAAAGTATTCATACCCCTTGACGTTTCCACATTTTGTTGTGTTACAGCCAGAATTTAAATCGTTAAATCAATTAAATTGAGAGCTTTTGTCACTGACATACACACAATACCTCATAATGGAAAAAAAGTAACAAAAAAACGAATGAATTAAAAGTGAAAAGCTGAAAATCAGTATTCAACCCCTTTGTTATGGCAAGCTTAAATAAGTTTAGGAGTAAAGATTAGCTTAATAAGTCACATAATAGAGCCCCGCAGTGGAGGTTTCATATTACCCATAAAACCTAGCGGTCAAACAGGGAAATTGTTCCAATCGTTGTTCCACCATTCATTTTTCCCATAGGTGATTTTAGAAACACTTAAAATAAAAGCTGTGTTTCGTATAGGCTTACTCTGGCGTGGCGTTGTGATCTTGCTCTGACAAGGTGACTTTTAGTGATGGCGTGATGGGTAGGGCTGCCGTCTTATCGGCCCTCAATCATGCTATTTTGTTTGTTTTTTCGTGTTGTTCGTAACTTGTTTTGTACATAATGTTGCTGCTACTGTCTCCTATGACCGAAAAGAGCTTCTCAACATCAGAACTGGGATTGCTCACCTCGAACTGGACGAATAGTTTTTTTCAATGAGTTGGACGCGAGGGATATACTGTTGACACCAGACCAGGCCCCGATCCCCGTGATTCGCTGGAGAACGAAACAGAGATTTCGAGGCAAAGGATCAGGGTTCCTTGTGAGGACCAGGCGACGAGTAGCTAATCTGCCCTTGCCCCCCATTCTGCTAGCTAACGTTCAATCGCTAGAAAATAAATGGGACGAACTGAAAGCACGTATATCCTACCAACGGGACATTAAAAACTGTAATATTTTATGTTTCACCGAGTCGTGGATGAACGACGACATTAAGAACATAGAGCTGGCGGGTTATACACTCAATCGGCAAGACAGAACAGCACCCTCTGGTAAGACACGGGGTGGGGGCCTATGCATTTATGTAAACAACAGCTGGTGCACAAAAGTTTTGCTCACCTGAGGTTGAGTATCTTATGATAAGCTGTAGACTACACTATTTACCCAGAGAGTTATCTGTATTTTTCGTAGGTGTCTACATACCACCACAGAGCGAGGTTCGAACTAAAACCGCAGTAAATGAGCTGTATTCCGCCATAAGCAAACAGCAAAACGCTCATCCAGAGGTGGCGTTCCTAGTGGCCGGTGACTTTAATGCAGGGAAACTTAAATCAGTTTTTCCGAATTTCTATCAACATGTCCAACGTGCAACCAGAGGAAAAATAATTCTAGACCACCTCTACTCCGTACAAAGCTCTCCCTCGCCCTCCATTTGGCAAATCTGACCATAACTCTATCCTCCTGATTCCTGTTTACAAGCAAAAATTAAAGCAGGAAGCACCGGTGACACGGTCTATAAAAAAAGTGGTCAGATGAAGCAGATGCTAAACTACAGGACTATTTTGCTAGCACAGACTGGAATATGTTTTGGGATTCTTCCGAAGGCATTGAGGAGTACACCACATCAGTCACTGGCTTTATCAATAAGTGCATAAAGGATGTCGTCCCCCACAGTGACTGTACGTACATACCGCAACCAGAAACCATGAATTATAGGCAACATTCGCACTGAGCTAAAGGGTAGAGCTGTCGCTTTCAAGGACTCTAACCCGGAAGCTTATAAGAAATCCCGCTATGCCCTCCAACGAGCCATCAAACAGGCAAAGCATCAATACAGGACTAAGATCGAATCGTACTACACCGGCTCCGATGCTCGTTGGATGTCGTAGGGCTTGCAAACTATTACAGACTACAAATGGAAGCACAACCGAGAGCTGCCCAGTGACACGAGCCTACCAGGTGACCTAAATAACTTCTGTGCTCGCTTCTAGGCAGGTAACACTGAAACAGGCATGAGAGCACCAACTGTTTCGGGGGATTGTGTGATCACGCTCTCCGCAGCCGATGTGAGTAAGACCTTTAAACAGGTCAACATTCACAAGGCCGCTGGGCCAGGCGGATTACCAGGACGTGTACTCCGAGCATGCGCTGACCAACTGGCAAGTGTCTTCACTGACATTTTCAACCTCTCCCTGTCTGAGTCTGTAATACCAACATGTTTCAAGCAGACCACCATAGTCCCTGTGCCCAAGAACACTAAGGTACCCTACCTAAATGACTACCGACCCGTAGCACTCACGTCTGTAGCCATGAAATGCTTTGAAAGGCTGGTCATGGCTCACATCAACACCATTATCCCAGAAACCCTAGACCCACTCCAATTTGCATACTGCACCAACAGATCCACAGATGATGCTATCTCTATTGCACTCCACACTGCCCTTTCCCACCTGGACAAAAGGACACCTATGTGAGAATGCTATTCATTGACTACAGCTCAGCATTCAACACCATAGTGCCCTCAAAACGCATCACTAAGCTAAGGACCATGGGACTAAACACCTCCCTCTGCAACTGGATCCTGGACTTCCTGATGGGCCGCCCCAGGTGGTAAGGGTAGGTAACAACCCATCTGCCACGCTGATCCTCAACACGGGGCCCCTCAGGGGTGCGTGCTCAGTCCCCTCCTGTACTCCCTGTTCACTCATGACTGCACGACTAGGCACAACTCCAAAACCATCATTTTTTATTTAATTTTATTTCACCTTTATTTAACCAGGTAAACTAGTTGAGAACAAGTTCTCATTTACAACTGCGACCTGGCCAAGATAAAGCAAAGCAGTGCGACAGAAACAACAACACATGGAATAAACAAGCGTACAGTCAATAACACAATAGAAAAAATAAAGTCTATATACAGTGTGTGCAAATGGCATGAGGAGGTAAGGCAATAAATAGGCCATAGTAGCAAAGTAATTACAATTTAGCAGATTAACACTGGAGTGATAGATGAGCAGATGATGGTGTGTAAGTAGTGATACTGATATGCAAAAGAGCAGCAAAGTAAATAAAAACAATATGGGGATGAGGTAGGTAGATTGGGTGGGCTATTTACAGATGGACTATGTACAGCTGCAGCGATCGGTTAGCTGCTCAGATAGCTGATGTTTAAAGTTAGTGAGGGAAATGTAAGTCTCCAGCTTCAGCGATTTTTGCAATTCTTTCCAGTCACTGGCAGCAGAGAACTGGAAGGAAAGGCGGCCAAAGGAGGTGTTGGCTTTGGGGATGACCAGTAAGATATACCTGCTGGAGCGCGTGCTACGGGTGGGTGTTGTTATCGTGACCAGTGAGCTGAGATAAGGCGGAGCTTTACCTAGCATAGACTTATAGATGACCTGGAGCCATTGGGTCTGGCGACGAATATGTAGCGAGGGCCAGCCGACTAGAGCATACAGGTCGCAGTGGTGGATGGTATAAAGCGCTTTGGTAATAAAACGGATGGCACTGTGGTACTCTACTCAGCAAATTGGATGTAGTCTATTGGAAGCTATTTTGTAGATGACATCGCCGAAGTCGAGGATTGGTAGGATAGTCAGTCTTACTAAGGTACACCATCATTAAGTTTGCTGATGACACAACAGTGGTAGGCCTGATCACTGACAACGATGAGACAGCCTATAGGGAGGAGGTCAGAGACCTGACCATGTGGTGCAAGGACAACAACCTCTCCCTCACCGTGATCAAGACAAAGGAGATGATTGTGGACTACAGGAAAAAGAGGACCGAGCATGCCCCCATTTTCATCGATGGGGCTGTAGTGGAGCAGGTTGAGAGCTTCAAGTTCCTTGGCGTCCACATCAACAACAAACTAACATGGTCCGCACATTGACACATTGACTCTGTACCGGTACCCCCTGTATATAGCCCTGCTATTGTTATTTTCTGCTGCTCTTCAATTATTTGTTTTTCTTATCTCTTACTTTTTTTACTTTTTATTTTTTAGGTATTTTCTTAAAACTGCATCGTTCGTTAAGGGCTTGTAAGTAAGCATTTCACTGTAAGGTCTACACCTGTTGTTTTCGACGCATGTGACAAATAACATTTGATTTGATTTGATTTATCAATATATTCAGCTCTATTTACTCTCAGGTTTAGAAAAATGCTAATTACCATCAAAGTACATCATGCAAAACTACAAATCCCTGCAAGCTCCTGCATGTCAGCTCTAGCTGACACCTTTGCTCACAGGTATTGTGTCAATTTAAAACTTGAACAAGACAGTTGCCGGAGAGGAAGGAAACCGTTCTGGAATTTTACCATGAGGCCAAGGGTGACTATAAAACAGTTACAAAGTTTGATGGCTGTGATAGGAGAAGTCTGAGGATGGATCAACAACGTAGTTACTCCACAATACTAACCTACTTGACAGAGTGAAAAGGACGAAGCCTGTACAGAATAAAAATATTCCAAAACATGCATCCTGTTTGCAACAAAAGTACTAAAGTAATAGTGCAAAACATTTGCCAAAGAAAGTCACTTTTTGTCTTGAATACGAAAGAAATGGAATGGAGCTAAGCACAGGCAAAATCCTACAAGAAAACCTGTTTCAGTCTGCTTTCCACCAGACACTAGGAGATTAATTCACCTTTCAGCAGGACAATAACCTAAAACACAAGGCCAAATCTACACTCGAGATTTGAATGGCACCGGAGGAGATGACTACTGTTTTTTTGCGTTATTTGTAACTTAATTTGTACATAATGTTTCTGCCACCCTCTCTTATGATCGAAAATTGCTTCTGGATATCAGGACAGCAATTACTCACCTTGTACTGGACAAAGATTCTTCTTTAACGAGTCGGAAGCAAAGGTTTTACTTCAGACACTGGACAAGGCCCAAATCCCCGTCATTCGCATGATGAAGAGACGGAGATATCAGGGACGTAGGTCAGGGTACCTCGTAAGGATCCGACGGCAAGTGGGTAATCTGCCTCTACCATTAATCCTATTAGCAAATGTGCAATCATTGGATAATAAACTGGATGAGCTCTGATCAAGACTATCCTACCAATGGGACATTAAAAACTGTAAAATCTTATGTTTCACTGAGTCATGGCTGAATGACAACATGGATAACATATAGCTGGCTGGGTTTTCTGTGCATCAGCAAGATAGAACAGCTGCCTCTGGTAAGACAAGGGGGGCGGTCTGTGTCTATTTGTAAATAACAGCTGGTACACAAAATCTAATATTGAGGAAGTCTCAAGGTTTTGCTTGCCTGAGGTAGAGTATCTCATGATAAGCTGAAGACCACATTATTTACCAAGAGAGTTTTCATCTATTTTCATCTAATCCCACTATGCCCTCCGACGAACCATCAAACAGGCAAAGCGTCAATACAGGACTAAGGTCGAATCGTACTACACCGGCCCAGACGCTCGTCGGATGTGGCAGGGCTTGCAAACTATTACAGACTACAAATGGAAGCACAGGTGGTATACTCCTCTATTCTATTGGATGAATCCCGGAACATATTCCTGTTTGTGCTAGCAAACAGTCCTGAAGCGTAGTATCCAAGTTATCTGATAAATAACTCTTTGTGTTGTTGTTTGTTTAAAGTGTTCCAATTTTCCCAGAAGTGGTTTGATTCTATGGAATCTTCAATTACATTGAGCTGATTTCTGACGCACTGTTCCTTCTTTATTCATAGTTGTATTTCTGTATTGTTTTAGTGATTCACCATAGTGAAGGCGTAGACTCAGGTTTTCTGGGTCTCTATGTTTTTGGTTGGATAGGTTTCTCAATTTCTTTCTTAGGTTTATGCATTTTTCATCAAACCATTTGTCATTGTTGTAAATGTTCTTAGGTTGTCTGCTTGACATTTTTTGATTTGATAGGGAAGCTGAAAGGTCAAATATACTGTTTAGGCTTTCTACTGCCAATTGTACACCTTCACTATTACAGTGAAATGTTTTATCCAGGAAGTTGTCTAAAAGGGATTGGATGTATTGTTCCCTAATAGTTTTTTGGTAGGTTTCTACACTACTTTCCTTCCATCTATAGCATTTTGTAATATTGTGCAGTTCCTTTGGCTTTGATGCCTCATGATTGAGTATTGCTCTGTTCAGGTAGACTGTGATTTTGCTGTTATCTGATAGGGGTGTTAGTGGGCTGACTGTGAACACTCTGAGAAACTCTTGGTTGAGGTCAGTGATGAAGTCATCCACAGTACTTCTGCCAAAGAATGAGCTGTAGGAGTGCCTACTGTCCCATAGGAGTCTCCTCGAAGCCTACCATTGACTATGTGCAGACCCAGCGTGCGACAGAGCTGCAGTAGTTGTGACCCATTTATGTTGGTTGTTTTGTCATAGTTGTGTCTAGGGGGGCACATTTGGGAGGGAATATTGTCATCTCCAGGTAGGTGTTTGTCCCCCGATGTGCTGAAAGTGACAGGTTCTTGTCCAGTTCTGGCATTTAGGTCGCCACAGACTAGTACATGTCCCTGGGACTGGAAATGGTTGACATCCCCCTCTAGGACGGAGAAGCTGTCTTCATTAAAGTATAGGGATTCTATTGGGGGATATAGGTAGCACACATTAGGACATTTTTCTCTGTTGAGATCATTTCCTTATTCATTTCTAACCAGAGATCTAATGTTCCTATTTTGACTAATTTAATAGAGTGGGTTATGTCTGCTCTATATCAAATTAGCATACCCCCTGAGTCGCTTCCCTGTTTCACACCTGGTAGTTTGGTGCATGGGACTACCAGCTCTCTGTAACCTAGAGGGAAATCAGTGGGGGTCCGTCTCCTCTATACCATGTTTCTTGTAGGATGTCACGTCCTGACCAGCAGATGGAGCTATTGTATTAGTTTTTGGGTCAGGACGTGGCAGTTTTGTGTATGTGAATGATTGTGTTGTTGATTGGGACTTCCAATTGAAGGCAGGTGTGTTGAGTTGCCTTTGATTGGAAGTCCTATATAGGTGTGTGTGTTTTTCTTTGGGGTTGTGGGTGGTTGTTTTTGCACTGCGTTTCTAGCCTGCAGAACTGTTGCTACCTTTATTGTTTTGTTAAGTGGATGCTTTACTCCTTATTTGAAATTAAATATGAGTATTCACATACCTGCTGCGCCTTGGTCTTCTCTCCATGACAACTGTTGTTACATAGGATGACAATGTATGTATTTCCAATTAATTTGATGAAGTCTGGGTTCCTGCTCTTTAGGCCAAAGGCAGATGACCATTGTCCTTGTATATTCCAGGATGAGATAGTAAAAGCTTTGTGTTCCATAGTGTCTAGTGTTGTTTTTGTGTGTTTAGGCTCGGACCATTACAGTAGATGTGAGCAGAGCATGTTGAGCATCTGATATATAACTCTTAGATCACAGGAGGGAGCTTGTGTAACCGATGTGAAATGGCTAGCTAGTTAGCGGGTTGCGCGCTAATAGCGTTTAAATTGGTGATGTCACTCGCTCTGAGACCTTGAAGTAGTTGTTCCCCTTGCTATGCAAGGGCCGTGGCTTTTGTGGAGCGACGGGTAACGATGCTTCGGAGGGTGGCTGTTGTTGATGTGTGCAGAGGGTCCCTGGTTCGAGGGATGGAAGCCATACTGTTACATTGGTGCCGTGACCCGGATCACTGGTTGCTGCGGAAAAGGGGGGTGAGTGTAACCGATGTGAAATGGCTAGCTAGTTAGCGGGGTGCGCGCTAATAGTGTTTCAATCGGGTGACATCATTCGCTCTGAGACCTTGAAGTAGTTGCGGCTTTTGTGGAACGATGGGTAACAATGCTTCGGAGGGTGGCTTTGTCAATGTGTGAAGAGGGTCCCTGGTTCGAGCCCAGGTTACACTTGGGCGGGTGCATTATTGGGGGTTTGGTCTGCTTACGGCCTGGGCATATGTGTGGCTGTCATGTTGAGGTCCTTGCTGCAGGCCTGTTTTGTCTGCATACTGTTCACTGACAGATATGCTGTGCATTTGTGATTATAGGCTATGCCTTGTTATTTGGCAAAAAAGCTATAGAAAAGCTATTGCTCCTCTGTGGCTAAATTGTGGGCCTTTTCATGGTGTAGTAGGCTATTCTGAATTATTTCATTTATTTCTGAACAGACAGCAGTTATTCTATAACTTTGGCAAATGATTTTAAATTTAAGTTCAATGAACTTCGATCGCTTTTATTAGAATTTATACAACGGACAATTATTTTTCATGCCACGAGAGGCACCGGATCCGGCCAAATAGGTTCCGGAACAAAACAGTCCAAAACAGGGAGATGCTGGACCGGCTCAAATTAAGCACTGTACAGTATTTTATGCATTAATAACCATATTTGCCACTGCATTGCACTGCACTCTCCCCTACATGTAGCCATATCTATTAACTTAAAAACAGATTACGTTTTTACGATCATAAAACGTATTTTTTGTAAATAGATATTGCTACCTTACATGCAATCTAGAATATACCTTGTTATTTACTGGCCAGTGCTAATACTACCAATTTTGAAGAGCTGTTGTAGTCTTATATTTACGGTAATAAATACTTACGTCACGAATTGAACGGAAGAGCGATTCCTCACACGTTACCCGCTCACTACATTGTTGCCATTTATCAACATCTACGGATTGTTTATTGCACATTTTATACTATCTACTTCACATAGAGAATACACATCTGTAATTTGGGCAGGACAAGATGGCAAGCTGCAATTTTCAGGCGCAGTTGGTATCCATTCTAGAGGTATTAGCTAAAGCAGCTGTAGCAGAAATAAACAATCGTGTAGATGATAGCTGTGCTGTTATACGTTTAGAAATGACCCAAAGCCAGCGAGATATTGATGTACTGAAAAGGAAGTGGCAAATGATGGAGAGCGAGCTGAAGAAGACACGAGGACGAAAAGGTAGTTGATGTGTTATTATTCATGGTAAATTAATGTTGGAGAGTGGAGACCCGACGTTGAATTTAATTGGATTCAACGTCGGGCATAAATGAGCGTTTGGATCAGGGAAGTTTCCTCTCACGACCTATAACGTTACCTTACAAGCCATAATTTTGAATAAAGTTATATTTGAACTTAATTTACCGGTTGTCCGTGCAGTTAGTCTATTTGCAGGTAGGAATGTGAGAAATATATCCACAGGAAAGTATCATTAAATTAACTTTTCATAGTGCTGGTTGTGTGTTCAGATTTATATCACTTGAAATAACGTTATGCGCTTAACGCCTCGATCACACTGACAGGGTTTTTGCTTTTTGACAGGGCAATTCCCCCAGAAGTACATTAATTTCCAATAGAATGCAACGTTTGCCTTGCAGTATTGCATTGCATT
The DNA here is from genome assembly GCF_901001165.1 of Salmo trutta. NCBI lineage: Eukaryota > Metazoa > Chordata > Actinopteri > Salmoniformes > Salmonidae > Salmo > Salmo trutta. Next base: position 35,153,742 of record NC_042977.1, on the reverse strand, counting down.
GTGTTCTATGTGGTGCATACCGTGGATGTATCAAAAGTATACATCAAATTGTATGCGTTGAAGACTTGACATAAATGGTAGCAGAAAGGGAATGTTGAACTTTTGTTGCACACATATCCAGATGATGATGCGTACCCTTTTGCGCAAAACACTGTAGGTGGGATCAAGGTGTAATGGATGGTGAAATTCCTGATAGGTTTCCTTCCTCTCCTCGGCAACTGAGTTAGGAAGGACACCTGTATCTTTGTAGTGACTGGGTGTATTGATACACCATCCAAAGTGTAATTTAATAACTTCACCATGCTCAAATGGATATTCAATATCTTCTTTTTTATTTTTTACCCATCTACCAATAGGTGCCCTTCTTTGCGAGGCATTGGAAAACCTCCCTGGTTTTTGTGGTTCAATCTGTGTTTGAAATTTACTGCTCGACTGAGGGACCTTACAGATATTTGTATGTGTGGGGCACAGAGATGATGTAGTCATTCAAAAAAAGCATGTTAAACACTATTATTGCACACAGAATGAGTCCATGCAACTTATTATGTGACTTGTTAAGCAAATATTTACTCCTGACCTTATTTAGGCTTGCCATAACAAAAGTGTTGAATACTTATTGACTCAAGACATTTCAGCTTGTCATTTTTTATTAATTTGTTAACATTTCAAAAAACACTTCCACTTTGACATTACAGGGTGTTGTGTGTGTGTGTGTGTGTGTGTGCGTCAGTGACACAAAATCTCAGTATAATCCATTCAGGCTGTAACAATTTGTTTTGGGAAAAAGTCAATGGGTGTGAATACTTTCTGAAGGCACTGTATCTACATCTACAGTGAGGGGAAAAAGTATTTGATCCCCTGCTGATTTTGTACGTTTGCCCACTTACAAAGAAATGATCAGTCTATAATTTTAATGGTAGGTTTATTTGAACAGTGAGAGACAGAATAACAACAAAAAAATCCAGAAAAACGCATGTCAAAAATGTTATAAAATTATTTGCATTTTAATGAGGGAATTAAGTATTTGACCCCTCTGCAAAACCTGACTTAGTACTTGGTGGCAAAACCCTTGTTGGCAATCACAGAGGTTAGACGTTTCTTGTAGTTGGCCACCAGGTTTGCACACATCTCAGGAGGGATTTTGTCCCACTCCTCTTTGCAGATCTTCTCCAAGTCATTAAGGTTTTGAGGCTGACGTTTGGCAACTCGAACCTTCAGCTCCCTCCACAGATTTTCTATGGGATTAAGGTCTGGAGACTGGCTAGGCCACTCCAGGACCTTAACCTGTTGGGGCTAGGGGGTAGTATTTGCACGGCCGGATAAAAAATGTACCCGATTTTAAACTGGTTACTACTCTTGCCCAGAAACGGGAATATGCATATAATTAGTAGATTTGGATAGAAACCACTCTAAAGTTTCTAAAACTGTTTGAATGGTGTCTGTGAGTATAACAGAACTCATATGGCAGGCCAAAACCTGAGAAGATTCCATACAGGAAGTGCCCTGTCTGACAATTTGTTGTCCTTCAGTTGCATCTCTATCAAAAATACAGCATCTCTGCAGTAACGTGACATTTTCTAAGGCTTCCGTTGGCTCTCAGAAGGCGCTAGAAAGTGTAATGGGGTGTCTGCTGTCTCTGGGCGAAGAACAGCAGGAGAATTTGTGAGTGGTCAGCCTGGGAACAGTGACACTGGAGATGCGCGTTGATGAGAATTCTCCATTTTTTTTCTTTCAGCCTTTGAATGAATACAGTGTCGCCGGTTGGAATATTATCGCTATTTTACGAGAAAAATAGCATAAAAATAGATTTTAAACAGCGTTTGACATGCTTCGAAGTACGGTAATGGAATATTTTGAATTTTTTTGTCACGAAATGCGCTCGCGCGTCACCCTTCGGATAGTGACCTGAACGCACGAACAAAACAGAGCTATTTGGATATAACTATGGATTATTTGGAACCAAAACAACATTTGTTGTTTAAGTAGAAGTCCTGGGAGTGCATTCTGACGAAGAACAGCAAAGGTAATCCAATTTTTCTAATAGTAATTCTGAGTTTGGTGAGGGCCAAACGTGGTGGGTGTCAAAATAGCTAGCCTGTGATGGCCGGGCTATGTACTCAGAATATTGCAAAATGTGCTTTTGCCGAAAAGCTATTTTAAAATCTGACACCGCGATTGCATAAAGGAGTTCTGTATATATAATTCTTAAAATAATTGTTATGTATTTTGTGAACGTTAATCATGAGTAATTTAGTAAATTCACCGGAAGTTTGCGGTGGGTATGCTAGTTCTGAACATCACATGCTAATGTAAAAAGCTGGTTTTTGATATAAATATGAACTTGATTGAACAAAACATGCATGTATTGTATAACATAATGTCCTAGGAGTGTCATCTGATGAAGATCAAAGGTTAGTGCTGCATTTAGCTGTGGTTTTGGTTTTTGTGACATATATGCTTGCTTTGAAAATGGCTGTGTGATTATTTTTGGCAGGGTACTCTCCTGACATAATCTAATGTTTTGCTTTCGCTGTAAAGCCTTTTTGAAATCGGACAATGTGGTTAGATCAGTGGTTCTTAACCTTGTTGGAGGTACTGACCCCCACCAGTTTCATATGCGCATTCACCGAACCCTTCTTAATTTGAAAAATGGCTCTCTTCACCTTGAATTCAGCGAGCGTTGTGTTCTTGTATTGTCCATCTCCATGCAGCTTAAGGAAGTGTTCTCTTAGTTTTGCCGGTGCTAGACTAGAATTGCTCAACTTGGCATTGCAAATCATGCAGTTAGGACGCTGACTCTCATCACGTTCCGTTATTCATGTGAATCCATATTGTACATATTCGTCCGACCACTTTATTTTTTTGCTCGACATAGTTAGTATGAAGGGATTAAAATATTAAGAAATAAATCACACGACGTACCATCACGACAGTCACAATTCGACTACTGAGCGCGCCAAATTCCCTGCAGCACAGATAGGCCAAGCGATGTTGCGTGATCACCTGCAGCCAATGATGGCCAAGCGGGGCGTGTCATCACGAATCATATGAGTCGGGTGTGTGTCTTGACCTCCGCCGAACCCCTGAGACTGACTCACCGAACCCCTAGGGTTGGATCGAACCCAGGTTAAGAACCACTGGGTTAGATTAACGAGAGTCTTGTCTTTAAAATGGTGTAAAATAGTCATGTTTGAGAAATTGAAGTTATAGCATTTTTTAGGTATTTGTATTTCGCGCCACGCGATTCCACAGGCTTGCGTCCCACCTCGCCCAGGGAGGTTAATGTGCTTTTTCTTGAGCCACTCCTTTGTTGCCTTGGCCGTGTGTTTTGGGTCATTGTCATGCTGGAATACCCATCCACAACCCATTTTCAATGCCCTGGCTGAGGGAAGGAGGTTCTCACCCAAGATTTGACAGTACATGGCCCCGTCCATCGTCCCTTTGATGCGGTGAAGTTGTCCTGTCCTCTTAGCAGAAAAACACCCCCAAAGCATAATGTTTCCACCTCCATGTTTGACGGTGGAGATGGTGTTCTTGGAGTCATAGGCAGCATTCCTCCTCCTCCAAACACGGCGAGTTGAGGCGATGCCAAAGAGCTCCATTTATGTCTCATCTGACCACAACACTTTCACCAGTTGTCCTCTGAATCATTCAGATGTTCATTGGCAAACTTCAGACGGGCATGTATATGTATTCTTGAGCAGGGGGATCTTGCGGGCGCTGCAGGATTTCAGTCCTTCACGGCGTAGTGTGTTACCAATTGTTTTCTTGGTGACTATGGTCCCAGCTGCCTTGAGATCATTGACAAGATCCTCCCGTGTAATTCTGAGCTGAATCCTCACCGTTCTCATGATCATTGCAACCCCACGAGGTGAGAACTTGCATGGAGCCCCAGGCCGAGGGATATTACATTTACATTACATTTAAGTCATTTAGCAGACGCTCTTATCCAGAGCGACTTACAAATTGGTGCATTCACCTTATGATATCCAGTGGAACAACCACTTTACAATAGTGCATCTAAATCTTTTGGGGGGGGGGGCGGTTAGAAGGATTACTTTATCCTATCCCAGGTATTCCTTAAAGAGGTGGGGTTTCAGGTGTCTCCGGAAGGTGGTGATTGACTGCGCTGTCCTGGCATCGTGAGGGAGCTTGTTCCACCATTGGGGTGCCGGCGCAGCGAACAGTTTTGACTGGGCTGAGCGGGAATTGTGCTTCCTCAGAGGTAGGGAGGCGAGCAGGCCAGAGGTGGATGAACGCAGTGCCCTTGTTTGGGTGTAGGGCCTGATCAGAGCCTGAAGGTACGGAGGTGCCGTTCCCCTCACAGCTCCGTAGGCAAGCACCATGGACTTGTAGCGGATGCGAGCTTCAACTGGAAGCCAGTGGAGGAGCGGGGTGACGTGAGAGAACTTGGGAAGGTTGAACACGAGACGGGCTGCAGCGTTCTGGATGAGTTGTAGGGGTTTAATGGCACAGGCAGGGAGCCCAGCCAACAGAGTGTTGCAGTAATCCAGACGGGAGATGACAAGTGCCTGGACTAGGACCTGCGCCACTTCCTGTGTGAGGCAGGGTTGTACTCTGCGAATGTTGACAGTTCTTTTGTGTTTCTTCCATTTGCCTTTTAATCGCACCAAATGTTGTCACCTTCTCACCAAGCTGCTTGGTGATGGTCTTGTAGCCCATTCCAGCCTTGTGTAGGTCTACAATCTTTAAGAGTGTGCTCCTAATCTCAGCTCGTTACCTGTATAAAAGACACCTGGGAGCCAGAAATCTTTCTGATTGAGAGGGGGTAAAATACTTATTTCCCTCATTAAAATGCAAATCAATTTCTAACATTTTTGACATATGTTTTTCTGGATATTTTTGTTGTTATTCTGTCTCTCACTGTTCAAATAAACCTACCATTAAAATTAGACTGATTCTTTTTTTGTCAGTGGGCAAACTACAAAATCAGCAGGGGATCAAATACTTTCCCCCCCCATTGTAGGTAGGGGTAAAGTGACTAGGCAACAGGATAGATGATACGCTGCTGCTACATCTCAGTCTATGTGGAGCAGTAGCAGCATGGCAATTCAACTATAACAGAATTACACTTTACCTCATTTGACTATTTTACTTTGAAATGTATGCCAAACAAAAACCATTCATTTCGAAGTTTAAGAAACCATACAACTCTATGCACAAGGACTACTTTAACAATTTCCACTGAAACATTTACAAAAACTAATTTAGTAGAAGAACTGATGCAAGCTTGGTAACAGAATTACAGTAAAATCTTCCACAGGTTTTTATGCGACCACATTTTCCCAAAACTCATTTTAATACTGTATCTGTTCTGAATTAAGATCAAAGGTGTCTGCAGAAAGAATGGGGTGTCAGCTATGACATGGCACCTTGCTTTTAGAAAAAATCAATTTGGGTTATTGAACTACAGTAAGTGAGGTGTTTTTTAACACGGTAACGGAATTACGGTAACAGACTTGCATCATGGCTCCCTGATCTGTACTACACAAAAATGCATCATTATGGATATGAATGTCATTCTCCTCATGTTTCACAAGTTTGGACATCACAAAAAAGTAGAGTACAATACAGCACAGCAGAGTAGGTTAGAGTAGAGTACAGTGCAGTAAAGTACAGTGCAGTAGAGTACAGTAGTGTTCGGTAACTACTTTTCAACTTCCGGTGTCAGTTGGTTCTCAGTGGGTGAGGATGCTGGTTAAAGTAAATGGAAAGAGTGGGCACATGGGTAGTTGTCAGTAAGAGCGAGGAGAGGTGACATTAACTGGAGAGTGAGAAAGTCAGAGAGAGGGAGGGGTTGTCCAGACTCATACACTCTTGTTTTGACCACCAGACAACAGAAAGACAAAGAAAACAGTAATGAGCTGAAAGTAACAGTATGCCAGTGGAAAAGAGGACAGTAGCAGGTGACCCAACTGGTTTGTGACTATTATGATTTCTCATTTTAGCCAATTCAGTTGTAGTTATTCCATTACTGTATTTTTGGGGGGAGGGGGAATTAAGAGTTTTAATCGCTTAATAATTCTAAAACAAAATTGATATCAGTAGAATGACAGGTCTACCATTACTTGTTACTTCTGTGAACTTTCATTATCCTCCCTCATGAGGGAGAGAAATCAGAAAATATCTTGATGTGTGGTTTCTTGGTAACAGAATTACAAAGCACAAGGCAAACTATTTCTCAAACTAATTATGTGTTGATATTGGCTGGCAGGGGTCTTTACGTCAACATTGTGTTTTGATGTATTTCTAATACCTTTTAAGACTTTCTGGTAGTTGTTTTCTAAGACCCCATTTTCGTCTGTTTATCCAGAAATCAAAGCTTTTACTTATGCCTAATTTTTAAGATGGAAAATGATTAAATTGTATATTTTCCTTCATTTCACAAAATATAGACTTCATTTGACACCCAATTTGATATGCTTCTATGAACTTTACGTGTGTGCGTGCGCATAGAGTCAATGCAAGATAGTTAGTTAAAGGTTCAATGCAGGTAGTTTGGGTAGCCATTTGATTAGCTATTTAGCAGCCATGTTTAGCAGTCTTATTGGTTCGTGGTAGAAGCTGTTCAGGGTCCTGTTGGTTCCAGACTGTTGGTTCCAGACTTGGTGAACTGGTACCGTTTGCCGTGCGGTCTATGGCTAGGGTGACTGGAGTCTTCCTCTGACACCGCCTGGTATAAAGGTCGTGGAGCTTGGCCCCAGTACTCACCACCCTCAATAGCGGCTTGCGGTCGGGTCCCTTGCAGTTGCCGTACCAAGCAGTGATGGAGCCAGTCAAAATGCTCTCAATGGTGCAGCTGTAGAAACTTTTGAGGATCTGAGGACCCATCCTTCCTGAGGGGGAGGAGGCGCTGTCGTGTCCTCTTCACAACTATGTGGGTGTGTGTGGATCATGTTAATTCCTAATTGATGTGAACACCGAGGAACTTGAAGCGCTCACTCCTCCGTTTCTTGTAGTCAACAATAATTTCCTTTGTGTTGCGGACGTTAAGGGAGAGGTTGTTGTCTTTGCACCACACTGCCAGGTCATCCTCCCAAAAGGCTGCCTCGTCGTTGGTGATCAGTCCTACCACCGTTGTTTTCAGCAAACTTGATTGTGTTGGAGTCGTGCACCGCCACACAATTGTGGGTGAACAGGGAGTACAGGAGGGCAGCCATGACCAGCCTTTCAAACCATTTATTTGCTATAGATGTGAATGCTACCAAGCGATAGTAATTTAGGCAGGTTACCTTGGCGTTCTTGGGAACAGGGACTATGGTTGTCTGCTTGAAACAAGTTGTTATTACAGACCAGCTGATCAGCGCATGGTCTGAGTACTCGTCCTGCTATTCCATCTGGCCCCCAGCCTTGTGAATGTTAATCTGTTTTAAAGGTCTTACTCACATTGGCTATAGAGAGCAAGATCACACAGTAGTCTGGAACAGCTGGTGCTCTCATGCATGGTTCAGTGTTGCTTGCCTCAAGCAACACTGAACCATGCATGAGAGCACCAGCTGTTAGCTCGTCTGGTAGGCTCGTGTCACTGGGCAGCTCGCAGCTGGGTTTCCCCTTCTAATTCGTGATAGTTTGCCAGCCCTGCCACATCCGTCAAGCGTCAGAGCCGGCATGGTAGGATTCGATCTCAGTCCTCTGACGCTTTACCTGTTTGATGGCTCGTCGCAGTTTATAGCGGGATTTCTTAAAAGCGTCCAGATTAGTGTCTCGTTCCTTGAAAGCGGCAGCTGTAGCCTTTAGCTCAGTGCGGATGTTGCCTGTAATCCATGGCTCTGGTTAGGGTATGTACATACAGTCACTGTGGGGACAACATTGTTGATGCACTTTTTAATGAAGCCGATGATTCTTCAGCTTTACCAGATGAATCCCGGAACATTTTCAAATCTGTGCAGCCCTGTAATTTAGCACCCGCTTTGTCTGACCACTTCCGTATTGAGCTTGTCACTGGTACTTTCTGTTTTCATTTTTGCTTGTAAGCAGGAGGATAGAGTTATTGTCTGATTTGCAAGAGGGAGGGCGAGGGAGGACCTTGTATGCATTTCTGTGTGTGGAGTAAAGGTGATCTCGAGTTCTGTCGCCTCTAGTTGCACAGGTGATGACATACTGGTCAAAATTTGGTAAAACGGATTTCAGTTTCTGTCATGAGAATTTTTTATCCCAATGGTTGAACTCAACTATCACTCAAGCTTTGTCTACACACACACAAATGAACTCACATCAGTAGAAACTCCACCTCTCTTTAGGTGGGCTGTATTTTTCCACAATACTAACACATAGTTTCTCATTATCTTCTGCAAGCCTAGCCATTTCTAACAGTTACTCCCCTACCTAGGTTGGGGAGGCCTCTTTCCTGTTATTGGTTTCAGAGTTGTCACAAGTCGACAGTTCAGTTGGCCTTGAGTGTGTCAACTATAACCAGCTCATATTGCGAAATAGTGACACAATGGCCTAGTCACACGCATTATTGAATTATGACTCTTAACACATTTCATACAATTATATGGTTTCAGGATGGAATACTTTAGTCATTATCTTAAACATACAAATTATTCTATCAGTTTCCCTGCATTGAAATTAGTGGCCACAAGGCACGCCGCCTCTGAATGTGCATTTTCTTGTTTGCTTATGGCCCTATACAGCTCGTTGCGTTGCGAGCTCTTAGTGCCAGCATCTGTTTGTGGTGTTAAATGGATACGAAAAATATAGTAAATAGTATGGTCTGCAGAATACCTCAAGATAAGCTAAGTCAGGCGAGCAACAACTCAACACTTCCTTAACCTCTCTGGGCCAGTGGGACGCTTGCGTCCCACCTACTCAACAGCCAGTGTAATCCCGTGGTGCGATATTCAAATACCTTAGAAATGCTATTACTTCAATTTCTCAAACATATTACTATTTTACACCATTTTAAAGACAAGACTCTCGTTAATCTAACCACACTGTCCGATTTCAAAAAGGCTTTACAACGAAAGCAAAACATTAGATTATGTCAGCAGAGTACCCAGCCAGAAATAATCAGACACCCATTTTTCAAGTTAGCATATAATGTCACATAAACCCAAACCACAGCTAAATGCAGCACTAACCTTTGATGATCTTCATCAGATGACAATCCTAGGACATTATGTTATACAATACATGCATGTTTTGTTCAATCAAGTTCATATTTATATCAAAAACCAGCTTTTTACATTAGCATGTCACTAGCATGTGACTAGCATTCCCACCGGTGAATTTACTAAATTACTCACGATAAACGTTCACAAAAAACATAACAATTATTTTAAGAATTATAGATACAGAACTCCTTTATGCAATCACTATGTCCGATTTTTAAAATAGCTTTTCGGTGAAAGCACATTTTGCAATATTCTGAGTAGATAGCCCGGCCATCACAGGCTAGCTATTTTGACACCCACCAAGTGTGGTACTCACCAAACTCCGATTTACTATTAGAAAAGTTTGATTACCTTTGCTGTTCTTCGTTAGAATGCACTCCCAGGACTTCTACTTCAATAACAAATGTTGGTTTGGTTCAAAATAATCCATAGTTATATCCAAATAGCGGCGCTTTGTTCGTGCGTTCAAGACACTATCCGAAGGGTAAAGAAGGGTGACGCGCCCGACGCGTTTCGTGACAAAAAAATTCAAAATATTCCATTACCGTACTTGGAAGCATGTCAAACGCTGTTTAAAATCAATTTTTATGCTATTTTTCTCGTAAAAAAGCGATAATATTCAGACCGGGAGTCGTTGTTTTCGTTCAAAGAGAGAGAAAGTAAACATGGTGTCGGCTCGTGCACGCGCCTCCAGTCTCATTGTCCTCAGATCGACCACTATCCAAATGCGCTAATGTTTTTCAGCCATGGCCTGCAAAGCCACCATTAATCGTTCTGGCGCCTTCTGAGAGCCTATGGGAGCGTTAGAAAATGTCACGTTATGCCAGAGATCCCCTGTTTTGAACAGAGATGATCAAGAAGGCCAAGAAATAGTCAGAGAGAACGCTTCCTGTTTGGAATCTTCTCAGGTTTTGGCCTGCCAAATGAGTTCTGTTATACTCACAGACACCATTCAAACAGTTTTAGAAACGTTAGGGTGTTTTCTATCCAAATCAAACAATTTATATGCATATTCTAGTTACTGGGCAGGAGTAGTAACCAGATTAAATCGGGTACGTTTTTTATCCGGCCGTGCAAATACTGCCCCCTATCATCCAACAGGTTAACATTAGAGGTCAAACACCAGCTGTTGTTAACTTCTCTTGGGTAGGGGGCAGTATTTTGACGTCCGGATGAAAAGCGTGCCCAAGTAAACTGCCTGTTACTCAGGCCCAGAAGCTAGGATATACAATATAATTGGTAGATTTGGATAGAAAACACTCTAAAGTTTCTAAAACTGTTATAATTATGTCTGTGAGTATAACAGAACTGATATGGCAGGCGAAACCCTGAGGACAAACCATCCCCCCCAAAAAAAGAATTCAGCCTACCACTATTTTCAATGGGCGTCACTTTTATTATAAGGCCAAGTCCTCCCAGATTGCAGTTCCTAGGGCTTCCACTAGATGTCAACAGTCTTTAGAAAGAGTTTCAGGCTGTTTTTTTGAAAAATGAGCCAGAAATTGTAGTTTTTCTAGGTGGCTCCCATTTTGGCTGTAGTGTTTCCAAGCGCGTGGAAGAGAGCTTGTTCTTTGGTATTTTTCTCCGGTAACGATTCTCCGGCTTAAATTTTGTTTATTTATGTATTAGGGTACCTGAGGTTTGATTATAAATGTTGTTTGACTTGTTTGGAAAAGGTTATTAGTAACGTTTGGGATTCATTTTGTATGCATTTTGATGGAGGGAAACTGGGTGGATTATTGACTGAAGCGCGCCAGCTAAACTGAGTTTTTATGGATATAAAGAAGGACATTATCGAACAAAAGGACCATTTGTGATGTAACTGGGGCCTTTTGGAGTGCCAACAGAAGAAGATCATCAAAGGTAAGGCATTTTTTATATCACTATTTCTGACTTTTGTGTCGCACCTGCCTGGTTGAAATATGTTTTTCATGTGTTTGTATGCGGGGCGCTGTCCTCAGATAATCGCATGGTTTGCTTTCGCCGTAAAGCCTTTTTGAAATCTGACATGGCGGCTGGATTAACAATAAGTTAAGCTTTATTTTGATGTATTACACTTGTGATTTTATGAAAGTTAAATATTTATAATACTGTAGTTTGAATTTTGCGCTCTGCAATTTCACCGGATATTGGCCAGGTGGGACGCTACCGTCCCACCTGCCCATAAGAAGTTTTTAACAAGGAGAGATACACCTCCTCCCTTCGTCTTACCCGAATCTGCCATCTGGGCTTGATGATGCATGGAAAAACCAGCGAGATGTAAATTCGGCAAAAAAAGAAACGTCCCTTTTTCAGGAACCTGTCTTTCAAAGATAATTTGTAAAAATCACAGATCTTCATTGTAAATGGTTTAAACACTGTTTCCCATGCTTGTTGAATGAACCATAAACAATTAATGAACATGCACCTGTGGAACGGTCGTTAAGACACAAACAGCTTACAGATGGTAGGCAATTAAGGTCACAGTTATGAAAACTTAGGACACTAAAGAGGCCTTTCTACTGACTCTGAAAAACACCAAAAGAAAGATGCCCAGGGTCCCTGCTCATCTGCGTGAATGTGCCTTAGGCATGCTGCAAGGAGGCATAAGTACTGCACATGTGGCAAGGGCAATAAATTGCAACCTCTGTACTGTGAGACGCCTAAGACAGCGCTACAGGAAGATAGGACGGACAGCTGATCGTCCTCGCAGTGGCAGACCACGTGTAACAACACCTGCACAGGATCGGTACATCTGAATCTCACACCTGCGGGGCAGGTACAGGATGGCAACAACAACTGCCCGAGTTACACTAGGAACGCACAATCCCTCCATCAGTGCTCAGACTGTCCGCAATAGTCTGTACTGAGGGCTTGTAGGCCTGTTGTAAGGCAGGTCCTCACCAGACATCACAGACAACGTCGCCTATGGGCACAAACCCACCGTCCCTGGACCAGACAGGACTGGCAAAAAAAGCTCTTCACTGACGAGTCGCGGTTTTGTCTCACCAGGGGTGATGGTCGGATTTGCGTTTATGGTCAAAGGAATGAGCATTACACCGAGACCTGTACTCTGGAGCGGGATCGAGGTGGAGGGTCCGTCATGGTCTGGGGCGGTGTGTCACAGCATCATCGAGTTGAGCTTGTTGTCATTTCAGGCAATCTCAACGCTGTGCGTTACAGGGAAGACATCCTCCCTCGTGGTACCTTTCCTGCAGGCTCATCCTGACATGACCCTCCAGCACGACAATGCCACGAGCCATACTGCTCGTTCTGTGCGTGATTTCCTGCAAGACAGGAATGTCAGTGTTCTGCCATGGCCAGTGAAGAGCCCGGATCTCAATCCCATTGAGCACGTCTGGGACCTGTTGGATCGGAGGGTGAGGGCTAGGGCTATTCCCCCCAGAAATGTCCGGGAACTTGCAGGTGTCTTGGTGGAAGAGTGGGGTATCATCTCACAGCAAGAACTGGCAAATCTGGTGCAGTCCATGAGCAGGAGATGCACTGCAGTACTTAATGCAGCTGGTGGCCACACCAGATACTGACTGTTACTTTTGATTTTGACCCCCCCCCCCCCTTTGTTCAGGGACACATTATTCCATTTCTGTTAGTCATATGTCTGTGGAACTTGTTCAGTTTGTCTCAGTTGTTGAATCTTATGTTCATACAAATATTTACACATGTTAAGTTTGCTGAAAATAAACTCAGTTGACAGTGAGAGGATGTTTCTTTTTTTGCTGAGTTTATGTCCATGTCCTCGTTCAGCCACGACTCTGAGAAACATAGGATATTACAGTTTTTCAGGTCCCGTTGATTGGATTTGAAAAGTGTAATTATACTTTCCTGTGGGATATATTGTCTCACATTCCTACACTATATATACAACAGTATGTGGGCACCCCTTCAAATTAGTGGATTCAGCTATTTCAGCCACACCTGTTGCTGACAGGTCTATAAAATTGAGCACCCAGCCATGCAATCTCCATAGACAAACATTGGCAAGTAGAATGGCCTTAATGAAAAGCTTGGTGACTTTCAACATATCACCCTCCATAGGATGCCACTTTTCCAACAAGTCAACTCATCAAATTTCTGCCTTGCTAGAGCTGCGCCGGTCAACTAAGTGCTGTTATTGTGAAGTGCCGCCAAGCAGTAGACCACACAAGCTCACAGATCAGGACTGCGGAGTGCTGAAGCGAGCATCGCGTAAAAATCGTCTGCCCTCAGTTGCAACACTCACTACCGAGTTCAAAACTGCCTCTGGAAGCAACGTTAGCACAAGAACTGTTCGTCGGGAGTATCATGAAATTAGTTTCCATGGCCGAGCAGCCACACACAAGCCTAAGATCACCATGCGCAATGCCAAGCGTCGGCTGGAGTGGCGTGAAGCTCGCCACCATTGGACTCTGGAGCAATGGATATGTGTTCTCTGGAGTGATGACTCACGCTTCACCATCTAGCAGTTTGACGGATGCCAGGAGAACGCTACCTGCCTGAATGCATAGTGCCAACTGTAAAGTTTGGTGGAGGAGGAATAATTATCTGGGGCTGTTTTTCATGGTTCGGCTAGGCCCCTTAGTTCCAGTGAAGGGAAATCTTAACGCTACAGCATACAATGACATTCTAGATGATTCTGTGTTTCCAACAGTTTGGGGAAGGCCCTTTTCTGTTTCAGAATGACAATGCCCCTGTGCACAAAGGGAGGTCCATACAGAAATGGTTTGAGATCGGAGATCAGAGCCCTGACCTCAACCCCATCGAACAACTTTGGGATGAATTAGAACGCCATCTGCGAGCCAGGCCTTGTGTCCGAATATCACAAATGTTCTTGTGGCTGAATGGAAGCAAGTCCTTGCAGCAATGTTCCAACATCTAGTGGAAAGCCTTCCCAGAAGAGTGGAGGCTGTTGTAGCAGCCAAGGGGGACCAACTCCATATTAATAACCATTATTTTGGAATGAGATGTTCGACGAGCAGGTGTCCACATACTTTTGGTCATGTAATGTACCTGCAAAAGGAACAAATACACCGACAACCAGTAAAGTAAGTTAAACTATTGTTTTATTTAACATTCTGGCTTGTAGAGGTCGTGAGAGAACTTTCCTGCTCTATTTCTATGAAATGTCTATGAAATTCAACATTGGGTCTCCAGGCTAGTTAATTGATTGCATATGGGAAACCCAAATTTGTGAATAGCTCTAATATTTGACTGAATACAATTATTTTCTAGGTTTTTACTCCATGGCATCAGAGAGATCTTCATATCCAGTCAAGATTGTTTTGAACAAGCAGAGGAGTAACTCACAGTGCAGAGAAGAAGAGCTGACTGTTGAAGAGGACTCTCAACCCCAGGTGTGATACATCACCTTTTACAATGACAGAGACCTGACTGGCCTCTTGGATCAATTCTGATATTGGATTATCAGGAGATTTTATCGCTTTTGTGTGATTCATGAGTATGAAAAGGGTTAGATATGGTGTGTGTCCAGAGTAATAACCTCAGTCCCTGTTACAGCCTACAGATGTGGAGCAGAGAGTGGAGACTGAACCCATACTGATCAAAGATGAGGAGACTGCAGAGGATGTGTGGAAGACTGACCCTCAGGAAGAGCTCAGGATCACTGGAGAGGGTGGGTGTGACCATAAGGGGCACTGCTCTGTCTGTCTATGGAAGACTGTGTGGGTATGGTGGTATGCACTTTCCAAATTGCTGCATTGGTGTTTTATGTTCTGGCATATGTAGCGCACGTACACACAGTCAGTTCTAAAGCAGTCATGTTTTGCTGTTAAGGGTCTTTTGTAATGTTTATTTTATGTTTATCCCCAAATCTTTAGAGTCTGGTTCAAAGCCTGGGAAACCACCATCCTTTGAGCAACGGCACTGTGATGAGGACTTCATCACACAACCCAATATATCTCCCAGAGACTCAGTGGAACATTACCCCAATTCTGATCGTCCAGAGGAACCAGGCACACCCCAGCTCACGTCTACAGAGGTGTTCAGCACAGAGCAGCACCGGCCAGATGAGGACTCACTAGACCTAGTGATGGTGAAAGAGGAGGAGCTGGATCAGACCACGACCCTGGCAGGTCCTGACCAGTTTGTTATGGATGAGTCTGATGGGCAGCTGTGGACCTCTGTGGATCCAGGCAGAGACACTGACCCTGTCTGCCACCCAGATTTCTCCTTTCATTCCGCAGAAGAGTACTCTCAGAATATCTCAATTTTCCCATCTCATAGTGGGCTGCCATCTGTTCCTACTATGACAGATGAAGTAGGGCCATCGCTTCACTCTTCTATATGGAAACCACATGCTAACATGTTCAGTGCAGCAAAACACATGACAAGACATGTCAGGACATTAGCTGATGAGACTAGACAACAGATGCCAGAGGGACAGAGCAGTGAGATGCTGAACTCAAATAAGGAAGGAAATAGTTTAGCTCTACAGTCAAGGCAGCATCAATACAGGGCTTCAGAAGCAACAGTGAGATTGAGTGAGTGCACGACAGGGTCAAACATGGCCACCACCTCCACCTTCTCTGGATACAGCCTGAGTCGCAGTAGTTTTAACATGGTGAAGAGAATGAGGACTCAGTGGAGATCAGGCAGCACCACCGAGAGGCGTTTCAGCTGCACCTTCTGTGGTAAGAGCTTCCAGCGTTTCTGCCAGCTCAAAGTACACCTCCGGAGTCACACCGGAGAGAAACCGTACACCTGCGAACAGTGTGGCAGGAGTTTCACCAAGCAGTGCAACTTGATCAGACATGCTGTGGTCCACAGTGGGGAGAAGCCCTTCGAGTGCACACAGTGTGGGAAATGCTTCACTCAGCGCTCCAATATGACGTCACATCAGAGAACTCACATAGGAGAGAATGCAGTGTCTCAATATGTGGCACCTGCATACCCTGGGGATCCACACACAAGTTTAATGTAGTCTCAGAACAGATTGAACATAATTGCATTATGCTTTGGAAACACTTTCTATGTAAATTTAGGTCCAGAAGGTATTTTGAGAAATGTTGACAACCTTTTCCTCCTCATTGATTTGTGAAATGGTTTTCCTGCTTGACTGTTCACGGATCCTCACTTTTTTTAATAACCTATTTATTTACATCTAGTAACATTTTATATTTCTACCACAAAATCATAAAACCATATTATATTCAATAAAATGTATTTAATGAAAGAGTCAGTCTGTGCTTTTAGATGAATAATATGTAGGAGCCATTTATTCTGTATTGTCTAGGTAGTGTCTGACTATCTGGGATGTCACGTCTTGCCACAAGGGACAGTCTCATATCAGGTCAGGTTAATAACTCAATTCCACTTGATTTTCAGAGTTCGATTTGTAAGATATTCTGCTGCCCCAAAATGTTAAGTTACTGTGTGTCTTCTCAAAACGAGGCAATAAAATATCTGTGTAATAGGCTATACATGTTTATACAATTTTACATCTGGAAACTACACTTACTGTGCACATTGTCTAAACTGACACCACTGGGACTGTATAAATTGGTCATCTGAATCAAGGTTCATTAGATGCTGTAGATGGCTAAATAAAGAAGAGAAATAGATTGATATGATTAGTAGTTTCAAAGATTTATCTCTTCATTGATTTGCCAATCAACAGGGGCGGAGAAAATGGAGTGAGAGCAGGAAGTCAACAAATGTAGTGATTTTTTTCATCGCTTGCTTGTGCCTGTGTAGAGTCAAGGTAGGAACAGTCTTACATCTCCTTCTTACTCTTTCTTATTTATTGTTCTTACATCAGTCATCCCGAAACTCGAAAGGAGTAACAGTGACCGTGTGTTCAAATCAAATGTATTTATATAGCCCTTCTTACGTCAGCTGATATCTCAAAGTGCTGTACAGAAACCCAGCCTAAAACCCCAAACAGCAAGCAATGCAGGTGTAGAAGCACGGTGGCTAGGAAAAACTCCCTAGAAAGGCTAAAACCTAGGAAGAAACCTAGAGAGGAACCAGGCTATGAGGGGTGGCCAGTCCTCTTCTGGCTGTGCCGGGTGGAGATTATAACAGCACATGGCCTAGATGTTCAAATGTTCATAAATGACCAGCATTGTCAAATAATAGTAATCAGTAGTTGTCGAGGGTGCAACAAGTCAGTAACACAAGAGTAAGTGTCAGTTGGCTTTTTCATAGCCGATCTTTGAGAGTATCTCTACCGCTCCTGCTGTCTCTAGAGAGTTGAAAACAGCAGGTCTGGGACAGGTAGCACGTCCGGTGAACAGGTCAGGGTTCCATAGCTGCAGGCAGAACAGTTGGAACTGGAGCAGCAGCACGGCCAGGTGAACTGGGGACAGCAAGGAGTCATCAAGCCAGGTAGTCCTGAGGCATGGTCCTAGGGCTCAGGTCCTCCGAGAGAGAGAAAGAAAGAAAGAGAAAGAGAATTAGAGAGAGCATATTTAAATTCACACAGGACACCGGAAAAGACGAGAGAAATACTCCAGATGTGACAGACTGACCCTAGCCCCCCGACACATAAACTACTGCAGCATAAATACTGGAGGCTGAGACAGGAGGGGTCAGGAGACACTGTGGCCCCATCGGATGAAACCCCCGGACAGGGCCAAACAGGTAGGATATAACCCCACCCACTTTGCCAAAGCATAGCCTCCACACCACTGGAGGGATATCTCCAACCACCAACATACCATTCTGGGACAAGGCCGAGTATAGCCCACAAAGATCTCCGCCACGGCACAGCCCAAGGGGGGGCGCCAACCCAGACAGGAAGACCACGTCAGTGACTCAACCCACTCAAGTGACGCACCCCTCCCAGGGACGGCATGGAAGAACACCAGTAAGCCAGTGACTTAGCCCCCATAATAGGGGTGGAGGCAGAGAATCCCAGTGGAAAGAGGGGAAACCGGCCAGGCAGAGACCGCAAGGGCGGTTCGTTGCTCCAGCCTTTCCGTTCACCTTCACACCCCTGGGCCAGACTATACTTAATCATAGGACCTACTGAAGAGATATGTCTTCAGTAAAGACGTAAAGGTTGAGACTGAGTCTGCGTCTCTCACATGGGTAGGCAGACTATTCCATAAAAATGGAGCTCTATAGGAGAAAGCCCTGCCTCCATCTGTTTGCTTAGAAATTCTAGGAACAATTAGGAGGCCCGCGTCTTGTGACCGTGTTAAGGGTGGAATGGTAGGGGTCAGGGGGATGGAGAGGTGGGGTCAGGCTCAGAGGCGTTATGTTCTACGACAGGCCTGCAGGCACAACGATGTGCAATTCATTTGACGTCCACTGTAGTGAGATGGCTGCAAGAGGCAGGGAGGAGAGGGCCTCAGAACAGCCAGAGCTGTGGTTTGGGGTGTCAGGGTGACCGTCAGCATACTGATACACATTTTGATACTTATTGTGAATCGTGTGTAAACAAGTTGTTATATGAATAATTTATTAACTGCACTGTAATTTGTGTCCTGTCTCCAGAGTTGGTGGTGTGTGGAGATTCCAAGGGGAATATGTGGTTCAACCAGCCACCAAACATCAACTCCTGGAGCAGCAGGAAACCTGTGAGATCTCTCCCTTTTCCTCTGATGAAACTGATGTCTTTTTTTCGATGATGATGAATATTATTTTGGATGGATTTTTCCCTAGACACACAATGACAGGATCAGTGTACTGTGACTCCCCAACAGCACGATCGTGATCTTGAAGTCCCATGACAGAGCTGTCAAAATGTGGGACAGAAACACCAAGAAACAGGTGTATGTTATTCTAACTCGTAAATTTTCACGCACTCAAATCATTTCTCAAAGAATGGATGAATAGTCACAGTAATGTACTGTTTGTGTATGTATGCTTACACTATCTATCTGCATCTCTGTACAGGCAGTGGTGGAAAAGTACTCAATTGTCATACTTGAGTAAAAGTAAAGATACCTTTAATATAAAATGATTCTAGTCAAAGTGAAAGTCACCCAGTGAAATACTACTTGAGAAGTCTAAAAGTATTTGGTTTTAAATATACTTAAGTATCAAAAGTAAATGGAATTGCTCAAATGTACTTAAGTATCAAAAGTATAAACCATTTCAAATTTCTTATATTAAGCAAACCAGACGGTAACATTCTATTTTATTTATTTATTGGCGGATAGCCAGGAGAACACTCCAACAGTCAGACATAATTTACAAACAAAGTATTTGTTTTTAGTGAGTCCGCCAGATCAGAGGCAGTAGGGATGACCAGGGATGTTCTCTTGATAAGTTGTGAAATGGACCATTTTCCTGTCAAAATGTAACGAGTACTTTTGGGTGTCTGGCAAAATGTATTGAGTAAAAAGTACATTATTTTCTTTATGAATGTAGTGAAGTAATAGTTGGCAAAAAAGATACCCCAAAAACCTGCTTAAGTAGTACTTTAAAGTATTTTTACTTAAGTACTTTGTGTGTGTGCTTACACTATTTCTCTGTGTTTCTGTATGGGTGGGTTGGTTTGTGTGTGCGGGTCCTGTTCTGGTCTTGGAGGTGAACCCACACTGCTCCAGTAAACTGGTGTGTGGCGATGCACTGGGCCAGCTCTACTTCCTCTCCTGGAGAGAATAACCAGTCATTGTATACACACACTGCTCCATACACACACAGAGCCATAATTAACTTACTCTCTCACAGATATATCAGTACTGCTGTGCTGTTATGCATATTCTCTCATGCAGCTCAATTAACACCACCTGCTATCTTCTACACACGATCTAATATGCATACTCTCTAATACCTCTACTAACACTACCGTTCAAAAGTTTGGGGTCACTTAGAAATGTTCTTGCCTAGAAGGCCAGCATCCCGGACTCGCATCTTCACTGTTGACTTTGAGACTGGTGTTTTGCGTGTACTATTTAATGAAGCTGCCAGTTGAGGACTTGTGAGGCATCTGTTTCTCAAACTAGACACTCTAATGTACTTGTCCTCTTGCTCAGTTGTGAACCGGGGCCTCCCACTCCTCTTTCTATTCTGGTTAGAGCAAGTTTGCGCTGTTCTGTGAAGGGAGTAGTACACAGCGTTGAACGAGATCTTCCATTTCTTGGCAATTTCTCACATGGAACAGCCTTCTTTTCTCAGAACAAGAATAGACTGATGAGTTTCAGAAAAAAGTACTTTGTTTCTGGCCATTTTGAGCCTGTAATCGAACCCGCTGATGCTCCAGATACTCAACTAGTCGAAAGAAGGCCGGTTTTATTGCTTCTTTTATTAGCACAACAGTTTTCAGCTGTGCTAACATAATTGCAAAAGGGTTTTCTAATGATCAGTTAGCTAATCCAAGTTTTTCATTTTAAAAGGCTAACACAACGTGCCATTGGAACACAGGAGTGATGGTTGCTGATAATGGGCCTCTGTACGCCTATATAGATATTCCACAAAGAATCAGCCGTTTCCAGCTACAATAGTCATTTACAACATTAACAATGTCTACACTGTATTTCTGATAAAATGTATGTTATTTTAATGGACAAAAAAGTAGCTTTTCTTTAAAAAACAGACATTTTTAAGTGACCCCCAAACTTTTGAACGGTAGTGTACATAGAGTTGAAGTCGGAAGTTCACATACACCTTAGCCAAATACATTTAAACTCAATTTTTCACAATTCCTGACATTTAATCCTAGTAAAGATTCCCTGTCTTAGGTCAGTTAGGATCACCACTTTATTTTAAGAATGTGAAATGTCAGAATAATAGTAGAGAGAATGATTTATTTGAGCTTTTATTTCTTTCAACACATTCCCAGTGGGTCAGAAGTTTACATGCACTCAATTAGTATTTGGTAGCATTGCCTTTAAATTGTTTAACTTGGGTCAAACGTTTCAGGTAGACTTCCACAAGCTTCCCACAATAAGTCGGGTGAATTTTGGCCCATTCCTCCTGACAGAGCTGGTGTAATTGAGTCAGGTTTGTAGGCCTCCTTGCTCATACACGCTTTTTCAGTTCTGCCCACACATTTTCTATAGGATTGAGGTCAGGGCTTTGTGATGGCCACTCCAATACCTTGACTTTGTTGTCGTTAAGCCATTTTGCCACAACTTTGGAAGTATGCTTGGGGTCATTGTCCATTTGGAAGACCCATTTGCAACCAGGCTTTAACTTCCTTGCTTGAGATGTTGCTTCAATATATCCACATAATTTTCCTTCCTCATGATACCATCTATTTTGTGAAGTGCACCAGTCCCTCCTGCAGCAAAGCACCCCCACAACATGACGCTGCCACCCCCGTGCTTCACATTTGGGATGGTGTTCTTCGGCTTGCAAGCCTCCCCCTTTTCCCTCCAAACATAACGATGGTCATTATGGCCAAAGAGTTCCATTTTTGTTTCATCAGACCAGAGGACATTTCTCCAAAAAGTACGATCTTTGTCCCCATGTGCAGTTGCAAACAGTAGTCTGGCTATTTTATGGCGGTTTTGGAGCAGTGGCTTCTTCTTTGCTGAGTGGGCTTACAAGTTATGTCGATATAGGACTTGTTTTACTGTGGATATAGATCATTTTGTACCTGTTTCCTCCAGCATCTTGCCAAGGTCCTTTGCTGTTGTTCTGGGATTGATTTGCACTTTTCGCACCAAAGTAGGTTCATCTCTAGAACGCGTCTCCTTCCTGAGCGGTATGACGGCTGCATGGTCCCATGGTGTTTATACTTGCGTACTATTGTTTGTACAGATGAACGTGGTACCTTCAGGCGTTTGGAAATTGCTCCCAAGGATTAACCAGGCTTGTGGAGGTCTACAATTGTTTTCTGAGGTCTTGGCTGATTTCTTTTGATTTTCCAATGATTTCAAGCAAAGAGGCACTGAGTTTGAAGGTAGGCCTTGACTCAAATTATGTCAATTAGCCTAACAGGAGCTTCTAAAGCCATGACATCATTTTCTGGAATTTTCCAAGCTGTTTAAAGGCACAGTCAACTTAGTGTATGTAAACTTCTGACCCACTGGAATTATGTTAACAATTTTTTGAAAAATGACTTGTCATGCACAAAGTAGATGTCCTAACCGACTTGCCAAAACTATAGTTTGTTAACAAGAAATTTATGGAGTGGTTGAAAAAAGAGTTTTAATGACTCCAACCTAAGTGTATGTAAACTTCCGACTTCAACTGTATGTACATGCCTTTAAAAACCTAAGAGAAGGACCTCAATGTAAATCAGCTATAATGCATGTAGTGTGCAATAGTTACTTGAAATAATATATAAATGAAGTTTCATTTTAAGTTCACATGAAACTAGTTTATCGTCCGTTGTTCCCCAGCTGTGTGTCAAACAAGTTATTTCCCTTTTCTATCCTTTAATAAATACCATACCACATTTTCAGAATGGTTTCATTAGGTTGTGTGGATGAGAATGGAGATGACAATATTTTATCATATATAAACAATGAATTTGTATGAATGGTTGAAAAGTGTTTTTGTATTTTACCACAATGCATTGTGCATTATAAATGCAAATAGCCTTGGTTGCATTTATAATCATGTCTGCCACTGCACTCTCCCCAACATGTAGCCATATCTATTTAACTAAAAACAGAAGTTTTACTATCTGAATTCTTTGTCGTATTTTCTTGTAAATAGATATGGCTGCCCTACATGCAGACAAGAATCCACCTAGCCTACTTTTCCTTTTACGTCGTTTGTAACATGACAAACGACGTAAAATAAATAATACCGCCATCCTGCGGCCGGTTGGGCTTGAATACACCCTGGTGCTTTGCCAGTGTCAAACTATACCACATTCGAAGGGCTGTTGCGGTCTCATATTTACGGTAATACCTTATGAGTTGAACGGAAGTGCGATTACATACGAATATCCCACTTCCAACATTGCTGCTTTTTATTAACAACATTGTTTGCGTTACTCGATCTCTTCTTACACATGCCAAGTTGGGCCATTTGCCATAGTGTTAGAACTTTAAATAAACGGATTGTTTCTTACACATTGGCTAGTTAGAGAATTGTATTCTATTCACTTAATCACAGAGAATACTGGGCTGGACAAGATGGCCAGCTGCAATTTTCAGGCGCAGTTGGTATCCATTCTAGAGGTATTAGCTAAAGCAGCTGTAGCAGAAATAAACAATCGTGTAGATGATAGCTGTGCTGTTATACGTTTGGAAATGACCCAAAGCCAGCGAGATATTGATGTACTGAAAAGGAAGTGTCAAATGATGGAGAGCGAGCTGAAGAAGACACGAGGACGAGTCAGGAGAAAAGGTAGTAGTTCTTCACGGTAATTTGATTGCATCATGAACAAATTAATAAAAACACGTGTGAATAATCCTAATAATTGACTGAATACAATTATTTTCCAGGTTTTTACCCCATGTTATCAGAGAGATCTTCATATCCAGTCAAGATTGTTTTGAACAAGCAGAGGAGTAACTCACAGTGGGGAGAAGACAATATGGCTGTTGAAGAGGACTCTCATCTCCAGGTGTGATACATCACCTTTTACAATTATAGATACCTGGCCTGTTGGATCAATTCTGTTATTGGATTATCAGGAGAATTTACCGCTTTCGTGTGATTCATGAGTATGAAAAGGGTTAGATATGGTGTGTGTCCAGAGTAATAACCTCAGTCCCTGTTACAGCCTACAGATGTGGAGCAGAGAGTGGAGACTGAACCCATACTGATCAAAGATGAGGAGACAGCAGAGGATGTGTGGAAGACTAACGCTCAGGAAGAGCTCAGGATCACTGGAGAGGGTGGGTGTGACCATAAGGGGCACTGCTCTGTCTGTCTATGGAAGACTGTGTGGGTGTGGTGGTATGCACGTTCCAAATTGCTACATTGCTGTCGGGTGCTTCATGTTCTGGCATATGGAGTGCACGTACACACACAGTCAGTTCTAGAGCAGTCATGTTTTGCAACTGTTAATGATCTTTTGTTATGTTTATTTTATCTTTATCCCCAAATCATTAGAGTCTGGTTCCAAGCCTGGGAAACCACCATCCTTTGAGCAACGGCACTGTGATGAGGACTTCATCACACAACCCAACATATCTCCCAGAGACTCAGTGGAACATTACCCAAATTCTGATCGTCCAGAGGAACCAGGCACACCCCGGCTCGTATCTACAGAGGTGTTCAGCACAGAGCAGCACCGGCCAGATGAGGACTCACTAGACCTAGTGATGGTGAAAGAGGAGGAGCTGGATCAGACCACGACCCTGGCAGGACCTGACCAGTTTGTCATGGATGAGACTGATGGGCAGCTGTGGACCTCTGTGGATCCAGGTAGAGACACTGACCCTGATGGCCACCCAGATTTCTCCTTTCATTCCACAGAAGAGTACTCTCAGAATATCTCAATTTTCCCATCTCATAGTGGGCTGCCATCTGTTCCTACTATGACAGATGATGTAGGGCCATCGCTTCACTCTTCTATAGGAAAACCACATGCTAACATGTTCAGTGCTGCAAAACACATGAAAAGACATGTAGGGACATTGGCTGATGAGACTAGACAACAGATGCCAGAGGGACAGAACAGTGAGATGCTGAACTCAAATAATGAAGGAAATAGTTTAGCTCTACAGCCAAGACTGCATCAATACAGGGCTTCAGAAGCAACAGTGAGATTGAGTGAGTGCATGACAGGGTCAAACATGGCCACCACCTCCACCTTCTCTGGATACAGCCTGAGTCACAGTAGTTTTAACATGGTGAAGAGAATGAGGACTCAGTGGAGATCAGGCAGCACCACTGAGAGGCGTTTCAGCTGCACTTTCTGTGGGAAGAGCTTCCAGCGTCTATGCCAGCTCAAAGTACATCTCCGGAGTCACACCGGAGAGAAACCGTACACCTGCGAACAGTGTGGCAGGAGTTTCACCCAGCAGTGCAACTTGATCAGACATGCTATGGTCCACAGTGGGGAGAAGCCATACGAGTGCACACAGTGTGGGAAGTGCTTCACCCGGCGCTCCAAAATGACGTCACATCAGAGAACTCACATAGGAGAGAGTCCAGGTTCTCAATTCATGGTACCCGCATACCCTGGGGATCCACACACAAGTTTAATGTAGTCTCAGAACAAATAGGAACATCATTTCAGTTTTTCTGTAACACTTTCTACATGGAAATGTGGTACAGAAGGTATTTTGACAAGCTTTTCCTCCCAATTGATTTGTGCTTTTCTTGTTTGACTGTTGAAGGCTTGATTTTGAGAGTCAGTCCGTGCTTTTAGATCAATAATACTAATACATGAGACCTATATGTAGCACTTTTCAATGACCCAAAATAACTTTACAATTGTAGAAGAAGAAAAAAATGATCACAACAAGACGACACCAGACGAACAGCAGGAGAAACAAAGAGAAGGGGGAGGGGCTTAAATGAAAATAGTATGATGTGTAGGTGCTTTTTTTCAATTAGATTTGCTCAACTCCTTCCTGTGTCTTTTCTCCCTAGTCCTCTCTCGCCGCCTTTGTAAAAAACGTCAAAGATAATGGAGGAGAGGGGGTGAGGAGAGTGATGTGGATGAAAATGTGCTTTTATGAAATGAGATGGTCCTTATCCATCAGGCAAAGGACATTTACCGGGGTGGATCCCAAAATATATGTGTAAAGTGATGAAAAAATGAAGTTAGTTTTGCAATACATTTTATAGATAAAAGGTTAAGTAGCATATTGTTTTTAAATGTGTGCATGCTTTTCTCTAACGACAATACAACAGCTGATTCAAAGGGTGTGTGGCAGATATGTCAAAACTCTTCTGTGCTAGGATACACTTGTGCTTCCTCGCCAAAAGGGGGGCTATCAAGAAGGGGAAGACGTCTTAGTTTGCCTACTAACGAATAGAGTACCACAGTATGAGTCATAATACCCATAAATCCTAGCGGTCAAACTAAAATGGTTTCTATTGTTTTTCCACCATAAATTTTTCCCATTGGGGATTTTAGAAACACTTAAAATAAGGGCTGTGTTTCATGTAGGCTTACCCTGGCATGACGTTTTGATAACCGTGTAAATCTCTCTAGGACAAGGTGACTTTTATCAATATATTCGCCTGTATTTACCCCCCCAAAATGTAACGCTAATTAGCTGCTAATGTGGCTATCATATGAACTATAAATGCTATGATGATCTAGACGAGACTGTCGAGGCAAAGGTAAGAATCTCTGGATTAACTATCTGTTAGTTAAATGTAGTAATAAATAAACAGGCAAAATGTTTTTCAATTCACAATTCTGTGAACTGTCTTGTGCAAGTTGTAAATTGACACAATACCTGTTAGCAAAGGCTTCAGTTAGAGATGACATGCAGGGATTTGTAGTTTTGCATGATGTCTACGTTGACGCTAATTAGCATTTTCGAATCTGAGAGTAAATAGAGCCGAATATATTGATAAAAGTCACCTTGTCCGAGAGAGATTTACATGGTTATCAAAACGTTAAGATAATCCATCCACCTGACAGGTGTAGCATATCAAGAAGCTAATTAAACAGCATGATCATTACAGAGGTGCACTTTGTGCTGGGGACAATAAAAGGCCACTCTGAAATGTGCAGTTTTGTCATACAACACAATGCCACAGATGTCTCAAGTTTTGAGGGAGCGTGCAATTGGCATGCTGACTGCAGAAATGTCCACCTGAGCTGTTTCCAGATAATTCAATATGAATTTCTCTACCATAAGCCGCCTCCAACGTCTCAATATATGGTACCCGTATACCCTGGGGATCCACACAGAATTTTAATGTCGTCTCAGACCAGATGGAACAAAGTTAATAATTGCATCATTGTTTTGCTAACTTTTTCTATGGGAAAATTTGGTACATAAGGTATTTTGAGACATTTTGACAAGCTTTTTCCTCCTAATTAATTTGTGAAGTAGTTTTGATGTTTGACTGTTAAGGGCTCCTCATTTTAATTTTATTTTAAGAACCTATTTTTAAAAAACATTTCTCATTTACAATGTGACTCCAAAATGACACAATACATTATTTATTATTCATTTCTATTGGGCACAACATAATCCGGAACACACCCAAAACAAACTGCACATGCATCCAACACGTTTGTAGAATCACAAGCTTGATTTAGTCATTGCGTGCTAGGAATATGGAACCAAATACTAAACATTTGACTAAATGTAATACACTACAGTTGAAGTCAGACGTTTACATACACCTTAGCCAAATACATTTAAACTCAGTTTTTCACAATTCCTGACATTTAATCCTAGTAAAAACTCCCTGTCTTAGGTCAGTTAGGATCACCACTTTATTTTAAGAATGTGAAATGTCAGAATAATAGTAGAGAGAGTGATTTATTTGAGCTTTTATTTCTTTCATCACATTCCCAGTGGGTCAGAAGTTTACATACACTCAATTAGTATTTGGTAGCATTGCCTTTTAATTCTTTAACTTCGGTCAAACGTTTTGGGTGCCTTCCACAAGCTTCCCACAATAAGTTGGGTGGATTTTGGCCCATTCCTCCTGACAGAGCTGGTGTAACTGAGTCAGGTTTGTAGGCCTCATTGCTCGCACACACTTTTTCAGTTCTGCCCATACATTTTCTATAGGATTGAGGTCAGGGCTTTGTGATGGCCACTCCAATACCTTGACTTTGTTGTCCTTAAGCCATTTTTCCACAACTTTGGAAGTATGCTTGGGGTCATGTCCATCTGAAAGACCCATTTGCGACCAAGCTTTAACTTCCTGACTGTCTTGAGATGTTGCATCAATATATCCACATAATTTCCCTCCTCATGATGCCATCTATTTTGTGAAGTACACCAGTCCTTCCTGCAGCAAAGCACCCCAACAACATGATGCTGCCACCCCCGTGCTTCACGGTTGGGATGGTGTTCTTCGGCTTGCAAGCCTCCCCCTTTTTCCTCCAAACATAACAATGGTCATTATGGCCAAACAGTTCTATTTTTGTTTCATCAGACCGGAGGACATTTCTCCAAAGCTTTTCAGGTTATATCGATATAGGACTTGTTTTACTGTGGATATAGTAAATGATGACAAGCATACCCATAACATGATGCAGCCACCACCATGTTTGAAAATATGAAGAGTGGTACTCAGTGATGTGTTGTGTTGGATTTGCCCCAAACACTTTGTATTCAGGACATAAAGTTAATTTATTTGCCACATTTTTTGCAGTTTTACTATAGTGCCTTATTGCAAACAGGATGCATGTTTTGGGATATTTTTATTCTGTACAAGCATCCTTCATTTCCAGCAGCAGCATACCACCCTGAGACAGCAGCATACCACCCTGCATCGGAGACTAGATGCTGCTGGAAGTGGTGTTGGAGGGCCAGTAGGACGCACCTTTTCCTCTTGTCTGAAAAAAATATCCCAATGGACCAGGGCAGTGATTGGGGACATTGCCCTGTGTAGGGTGTCATCTTTCGGATGGGATGTTAAATGGGTGTCCTGACTCTGTGGTCACTAAAGATCCCATGGCACTTATCGTAAGAGTAGGGGTGTTAACCCCGGTGTCCTGGCTAAATTCCCAATCTTGCCCTCATACCTTCACCTAATCATCTTACAATTGACTCATTCATCCTCTCCTCTGTAACTCTTCCCCAGGTTGTTGCTGTAAATGAGAATGTGTTCTCAGTCAACTTACCTCGTAAAATAAGGGTTAAATAGAAAATTCACTCTGTCATTTAGGTTAGTATTGTGGAGTAACTACAATCAGTGGGGTAAAGTACTTATGCAAAAATACTTGAGTACTAAAGTTGTTTTTTGTGGTATCTGTACTTTACTATTTATATTTTTGACAACTTTTTACTTTTACTTCACTACATTCCTAAAGAAAATAATGTACTTTTTACTCCATACATTTTCTCTGACACCTGAAAGTGCTTGTTACATTTTGAATGCTTACCAGTACAGGAAAATAGTCCAATTCACACACTTATCAAGAGAACATCCCTGGTCATCCCGACTGCGTCTGATCTGACTCACTAAACACAAACACTTAATTTATAAGTTGTCTGAATGTTGGAGTGTGCCCCTCTCTAAAAAAAAACAAGAACATTGTGCCATCTGGTTTGCTTAATGTAAAGAATTTGAAATGATTTATACTTTTACTTTTGATACTTAAGTATATTTATTACCAAATACTTTTACTCAACTAGTATTTTACTGGTTGACTTTCACTTTTACTTGAGTCATTTTCTATTAACCTGTTGAGGTATGTTTACTTTGACTCAAGGTTGACAATTGGGTACTTTTTCCACCGCTGACTACAATGTTATGCCGTCCTCTAGTTTCTCCTATCACAGCCATTAAACTATGTATCTGTTTTTAAGTCACCATTTGCCTCATGGTGAAATCCCTGTGCTGTTTCCTTCCTCTTGTATCTGAGTGAGGAAGGACACCTGTATCTTTGTAGTGACTGGGTGTATTGATACACCATCCAAAGTGTAATTTAATAACTTCACCATGCTCAAAGGGATATTCAATATTTGTATGTATTTATTTCACCTTTATTTAACCAGGTAGGCTAGTTGAGAACAAGTTCTCATTTACAACTGCGACCTGGCCAAGATAAAGCAAAGCAGTGCGACACAAACAACACAGTTACACATGGAATAAACAAACATTCAGTCAATAATACAATAGAAAAAGTCTATATACAGTGTGTGCAAATGAGGTAGGATAAGGGAGGTAAGGAAATAAATCGGCCATAGTGGTGAAATAATTACAATATAGCAATTAAACACTGGAGTGATAGATGTGCAGAAGATGAGTGTGCAAGTAGAGATACTGGGGTGCAAAGGAGCAAAATAAATAACAGTATGGGGATGAGGTAGTTGGATGGGCAATGCACAGGTGCAGTCTGCTTTTAGAATGTTTTTATTTTATTTTACCCATCTACCAATAGGGGCCTTTGTGAGGCATTGGAAAACTTCCCTGGTCTTGTGATTTAATTTGTGTTTGAAATTCACTGCTCGACTGAGGCACCTTACAGATCATTGTAAGTGTGGGGTACAGCGATGAGGTAGTCATTCAAAAATCATGTTAAAACACTATTATTGCACACAGAGTGAGTCCATGCAACTTATGTGACTCAAGCTAATTTTTACTTCTGAACTTATTTAGGCTTGCCATAAGACAATTCAACTTTTCATTTTGAATTAATTAGTAAAAATGTCTAAAAACATAATTCCACTTTGACATTATGGGGTATTGTGTGTATGCCAGTGATACAAAATCTAAATGTAATCAATTTTAAATGCAGGCTGTCACATAACATCATGTGAAAAATGTCAAGGGCTGTGAATACTTTCTGAAGGCCTATTATGCATTAATAACTAAGTGAGCCACTGCATTTATTTTTGTCTATAGATATGGCTACCTTACACTGTATATGCACATAAGAATATACCCTGTTATTTGCTGGACAGTGCTAATTTATAACATTTTTGAAGGGCTGTTGCACTCTCATATTTACGGTAATAAATACTAAACTTAACGAGATGAACTGAAGAGCGATGGCAGGGGATTCAAGACTTCACCGTAGAAATACTACAAGGACTATTGTCGCTAGGAAACGTCCCGCCCTCACAGGAGTCGTTTGAGCCTGTGTAGATTTGAAATTAGATTTTGATTTTTATACAGAAAAGCAGGTAGATTTTGTTTGGTTAATTTCTTTTTTGATAGTTTGTAGGTTTTTTGTATTCATATTTTATCGTTATTATTCACCCACACAGTAGGTGGCGGAATGCACATCATGTTGATGCGAACGCCATTATACCATAGAAGAAGAAGAACAACAATTGCGCGTATCTCCTGCTTCACTACATTGTTGTCATTTATCAACATACACGACTTGTTTTTTGCACGTTATCTTGGAAATTGAATACTATTTACTTCACACAGGGAATACGCATCTGAAATTTGGGCTGGACAAGATGGCGAGCTGCAATTTCCAGGCGCAATTGGTATCCATTCTAGAGGTATTGGCTAAAGCAGCCGTAGCCGAAATAAACAAACGTGTAGATGATAGCTGTGCTGTTATACGTTTAGAAATGATCCAAAGCCAGCGAGATATTGATGTACTGAAAAGGAAGTGTCAAATGATGGAGAGCGAGCTGGAGAAGACGCGCAGACGAAAAGGTACTGTTAGTTGAGGTGTTATTTTTTATGGTAAATGTATAGCCTGGAACGTCGACGTTACGTCCGGCATAAATGAGCATTTGGATCAGGAAAGTTGACTCACGATCTCTACAAATCAGAATGTAAAAAAATAGATTTATTTACTTTACCGGTTGGTCCATTGGCATGTAGGAATGTGTGAGAGCCACAGGAAAGTATAATAAAATCAACTTTTCAAAGTACTTGTAGTTTATTCATTTTTCTATCCCCTGCAGCATACACACAATTTTAAAATACATACACGCCACCATGCATACTTGCCAAACTCCGGCATGGTTTTGTGCATGCTTCAGGTTATAGAAATTTGAATGCACTATTTATTTAACTAGGCAAGTCAGTTAAGAACAAATTCTTATTTTACAATGACGGCCAAACCCGGATGATGCTTGGCCAATTGTGCGTTGGCCTATGTGACTCCCGATCACAGCTGTTTGTGATACAGCCCGGGATCGAACCAGGGTCTGTAGTGATGCTGCGCCACTCGGGAGCGCATTGAAACGTTGATTTAATTATACTTTCCTGTGGATATTGTCTCACAATCAAATTTTATTTGTCACATGCGCCAAATACAACAGGTGTAGACTTTACCGTGAAATGCTTACTTACGAGCACTTTGCCAAAAATGCAGAGTTAAAAAGTAAGAACAATTTGCTCAAATGTTTTGATTAAAAATAATAACACAATAAATAACAATAATGAGACTATATACATTGAGTACCGGTACAGAGTTAATGTGCAAGGTAGTTGAGGTAATATAGTTGAAGTCAGAAGTTTACACACACTTAGGTTGGAGTCATTAAAACGCGTTTTTCAACCACTCCACAAATTTTGGCAAGTCGGTTAGGACATCTACTTTGTGCATGACACAAGTCATTTTTCCAACAATTGTTTACAGACAGATTATTTCACTTATAATTCACTGTTTCACAATTCCAGTGGGTCAGAAGTTTACATACACTAAGATGACTGTGCCTTTAAGCAGCTTGGAAAATTCCAGAAAATGAAGTCATGGCTTTAGAAGCTTCTGATAGGCTAATTTACATCATTTGAGTCAATTGGAGGTGTACCTGTGGATGTATTTCAAGGCCTACCTCCAAACTCAGTGCCTCTTCGCTTGACATCATGGGAAAATCAAAAGAAATCAGCCAAGACCTCAGAAAGACAATTGTAGACCTCCACAAGTCTGGTTCATCCTTGGGAGCAATTTCCAAACGCCTGAAGGTACCACGTTCATCTGTACAAACAATAGTAGGCAAGTATAAACACCATGGGACCACGCAGTCGTCATACCACTCCGGAAGAAGACTCATTGTGTCTCCTAGAGATGAACGTACTTTGGTGCGAAAAGTGTAAATCAATCCCAGAACAACCGCAAAGGACATTGTGAAGATTCTGGAGGAAACCGGTACAAAAGCATCTATATCCACAGTAAAACGAGTTCTATATCGACATAACCTGAAAGGCCGCTCAGCATGGAGAAACCACTGCTCCAAAACTGCCATTTAAAAAAAGCCAGACTACGGTTTGCAACTGCACATGGGGACAAAGATCGTACTTTTTGGAGAAATGTCCTCTGGTCTGATGAAACAAATATAGAATTGTTTGGCCATAGTTACCATAGTTACGTTTGGAGGAAAAAGGGGGAGGCTTGCAAGCCGAAGAACACCATCCCAACCGTAAAGCACGGGGGTGGCAGCATCATGTTGTGGGGTGCTTTGCTGCAGGAGGGACTGGTGCACTTCACAAAATAGATGGCATCATGAGGCAAGAAAATGATGTGGATATATTGAAGCAACATCTCAAGACATCAGTCAGGAAGTTAAAGGTTGGTCGCAAATGGGTCTTCCAAATGGACATGACCCCAAACATACTTCCAAAGTTGTGGAAAAATGGCTTAAGGACAGCAAAGTCAAGGTATTGGAGTGGCCATCACAAATCCCTGACATCAAACCCATAGAAAATTTGTGGGCAAAACTGAAAAAGCGTATGCGAGTAAGGAGGCCTACAAACCTGACTCAGTTACACCAGCTCTGTCAGGAGGAATGGGCCAAAATTCACCCAACTTATTGTGGAAGCTTGTGGAAGGCTATCTGAACCGTTTTGACCCAAGTTAAACAATTTAAAGGCAATGCTAATTGAGTGTATGTAAACTTCTGATCCACTGAGAATGTGATAAAATAAATAAAAGCTCAAATAAATAATTCTCTCTACTATTATTCTGACATTTCACATTCTTAAAATAAAGTGGTGATCCTAACTGACCTAAGACAGGGAATATTTACTATGATTAAATGTCAGGAATTGTGAAAAACTGAGTTTAAATGTATTTGGCTAAGGTGTATGTAAACTTCCGACTTCAACTGTATGTACATGCAGGTAGGGGGAAAAGTGACATGGCAATCAGGATAAATAATACAGAGTAGTAGCGGCGTATGTGAGTGTCAGTGTGTGTTTTGTGAGCTTATGTAGTGTATGTGTGTGTTGGAGTGTGAGTGTGCATAGAGCCGGTGCAAGAGAGTCAGTGCAAGTAGTCAGAGAAGCCATTTGATTAACTATTCAGCAGTCTTATGGGTTGGTGGGTAGAAGCTGTTCAGGAGTCTTTTGGTCCCAGACTTGGCACTCCGGTACCGCTTGCCGTACCGCTTTTCCTACCAGCAAAAGGAACAATGACAACTGGTAAAGTAAGTTAAAATATAATTGTATTCAACATTCTGGCTTGTGAGGTCGTGAGAGAACTTTCCTGATACAGACACTCATTTATGCCCGATGTAGAATTCAAGGAAATTTTACGTCGCATCTCCAGGCTAGTAAATTAATTGTATATGCAAAACCCAAATGTGTGAATAGCCTAATATTTGACAGAAAACAATTATTTTCCAGGTTTTTACCCCGTGGCTTCAGAGAGATCTTCATATCCAGTCAAGATTGTTTTGAACAAGCAGAGGAGTAACTCACAGTGCAGAGAAGAAGAGCTGACTGTTGAAGAGGACTCTCAACCCCAGGTGTGATACATCACCTTTTACAATTACAGAGACCTGGCTGGCTTCTTGGATCAATTCTGATATTGGATTATCAGGAGATTTTATCGCTTTTGTGTGATTCATGAGTATGAAAAGGGTTAGATATGGTGTGTGTCCAGAGTAATAACCTCAGTCCCTGTTACAGCCTACAGATGTGGAGCAGAGAGTGGAGACTGAACCCATACTGATCAAAGATGAGGAGACTGCAGAGGATGTGTGGAAGACTGACCCTCAGGAAGAGCTCAGGATCACTGGAGAGGGTGGGTGTGACCATAAGGGGTACAGCTCTGTCTGTCTATGGAAGACTGTGTGGGTGTGGTGGTATGCACGTTCCAAATTGCTACATTGGAATTAGGTGCTTCATGTTCTGGCATATGGAGTGCACGTACACACACAGTCAGTTCTAAAGCAGTCGTATTTTGCAACTGTTAAGGGTCTTTTGTAATGTTTATTTTATGTTTATCCCCAAATCTTTAGAGTCTGGTTCCAAGCCTGGGAAACCACCATCCTTTGAGCAACGGCACTGTAATGAGGACTTCATCACACAACCCAACATGTCTCCCAGAGACTCAGTGGAACATTACCCAAATTCTGATCGTCCAAAGGAACCAGGAACACCCCGGCTCGTATCTACAGAGGTGTTCAGCACAGAGCAGCACCGGCCAGATGAGGACTCACTAGACCTAGTGATGGTGAAAGAGGAGGAGCTGGATCAGACCACGACCCTGGCAGGACCTGACCAGTTTGTTATGGATGAGTCTGATGGGCAGCTGTGGACCTCTGTGGATCCAGGCAGAGAGACTGACCCTGATGGCCACCCAGATTTCTCCTTTCATTCCACAGAAGAGTACTCTCAGAATATCTCAATTTTCCCATCTCATAGTGGGCTGCCATCTGTTCCTACTATGACAGATGATGTAGGGCCATCACTTCACTCTTCTATATGGAAACCACATGCTAACATGTTCAGTGCTGCAAAACACATGAAAAGACATGTAGGGACATTGGCTGATGAGACTAGACAACAGATGCCAGAGGGACAGAGCAGTGAGATGCTGAACTCAAATAATGAAGGAAATAGTTTAGCTCTACAGCCAAGACTGCATCAATACAGGGCTTCAGAAGCAACAGTGAGATTGAGTGAGTGCACGACAGGGTCAAACATGGCCACCACCTCCACCTTCTCTGGATACAGCCTGAGTCACAGTAGTTTTAACATGGTGAAGAGAATGAGGACTCAGTGGAGATCAGGTGGCACCACCGAGAGGCGTTTCAGCTGCACCTTCTGTGGGAAGAGCTTCCAGCGTCTCTGCCAGCTCAAAGAACACCTCCGGAGTCACACAGGAGAGAAACCGTACACCTGTGAACAGTGTGGCAGGAGTTTTACCAAGCAGTGCAACTTGATCAGACATGCTATGGTCCACAGTGGAGAGAAACCGTATGAGTGCACACAGTGTGGGAAATGCTTCACCCGGCGCTCCAAAATGACGTCACATCAGAGAACTCACATAGGAGAGAGTGCAGTGTCTCAATACGTGGCACCTGCATACCCTGGGGATCCACACACAAGTTTAATGTAATCTCAGAACAGATGGAACAAATAGGAACTTAATTGCATAGCTTTCCGCTAACACTTTCTATGTGAAAATGTGGTACAGAAGGTATTTTGAGACATTTTGACAAGTTTTTCCTCCGAATTGAATTGTGAAATTGTTTTCATGTTTGACTGATGGATCCTCACTTTCATTTTAACAACTTATTTACAACTGGTAACAATGTGTGTTTGTACCACAAAATCATAAAAACAATGTTATATAGTAAATAATCATATTGATTTCATGAGTCAATTTGCGCTTTTAGATGAATGATAATACATAGGACCTATATAGCGCTTTTCAATGACCCAAAGTCGATTTAGAATTGTAGAAACTAAAAAAAATAAATCAGATCAATTCAAGATAACACCAGCAGGGAGAAACTAAAAAAATGAAATAGAGGGGCTTAAAGTAGGGAAAATAGTGTGATGTGTCCTGAGTCCTCGTCTTTTTTGAAAAAGGTCAAAGGTAATGGAGGAGAAGCGGCGAGGAGACTGATGGACATAAATGTGCTTGTATTTAATGAGACAGTCCTTGTCCACCTGAGCATCATCAGGGAAGGACGTTTACAGGGATGGATCCCAAAATAAATGAGTAAAGTGATCATTTGTTTAAGTTAGTTGTGCAAGACATTTTATAGATTAAATGATAAATAGCATATCGTTTTTGAAGGTGAACTGCACTCACCGATTCCGCTTGTGATACTTTCGGTGCTCATTAAGAAATGCAGCAGCCATTCCTGAAGGCCAAAATAGTTGTCTTTGTGGTTTAATGTGGATATTTCTTTGCCCTTCAATCACAACAAACAAACAGGGGCAATGGTGAGTAACAGTGAGTTAAGCTAGCTTTGAATAGGGACACCTAGTTAGTTGTACAACTGAATGCATTCAACTGAAATGTGCATTTTTTTAAGGGGTAATCAGAGAGGATTGGGGAACTGCCTTAATCGACATCCACATCATCATCAACGCTCCTACCCACCAGGCTACCTGCCTGACTTAGAAGTTTTGAAGTTGACTTCTGATCTCAAAATGATCTGCTAATTCAGTTCTATGTGTAGGCTAAAGCCTGTGTTGATCTTGTGTTTAGCCAACCTGACAGCAGCTAGCTAGCTAGCAAAGTTTCAGGATAGGCTAGCTGGCTGATATTTCTCTGTCAAATCAGTTACAGTGCATTCAGAAAGTATTCATATCCCTTGACTTATTCCACACTTTGTGTTACAGCCTGAATTCAAAATGTATTATTTAAAAAAAAATACACTACCCCATAATGACAAAGTGAAAACATGTTTTTTTGCAAATGCGTTGAAAATTAAATACAGAATACAGTATTCACACCCCTGAGTCAATACATGTTAGAATCACCTTTGGCAGCGATTACAGCTGTGAGTCTTTCTGGGTAAGTCTTAAAGAACTTTGCACACCTAGATTTTACAATATTTGCACATTATTCATTTTAAAATACTAAAAGCTCTGTCAAGTTGGTTGTTGAGCATTGCCAGACAGCAATTTTCAAGTCTTGCCATAGATTTTCAAGCAGATTTAAGTCAACTGTAACTAGGCCACTCATTAACATTTTAATGTTGTCTTGTAAGCAACTCCAGTGTATATTTGGCGTTGTGTTTTAAGCTATTGTTATT
The DNA here is from genome assembly GCF_901001165.1 of Salmo trutta. Taxonomy (NCBI): domain Eukaryota; kingdom Metazoa; phylum Chordata; class Actinopteri; order Salmoniformes; family Salmonidae; genus Salmo; species Salmo trutta. Next base: position 35,116,247 of record NC_042977.1, on the reverse strand, counting down.
ATATCCAGGACATAAAGTTTATTTCTTTGCCACATTTTTTTGCAGTTTTACTTTAGTTCTTTATTGCAAACATAATGCATGTTTTGGAATATTTTTATTCTGTACAGGCATCCTTCTTTTCACTCAGTCATTTAGGTTAGTATTGTGGAGTAACTAAAATGTTAAGCCGTCCTCCATTTGATCCTATCAGTCATTCAACTCTTAACTGTTGTAAAGTCACCATTGGCCTCGTCGTGAAATCCCTGAGCAGTTTTCTTCCTCTCTGGCAACTGATTTAGGAAGTCTGGCTACTGAGGACGCCTTTTATCTTTGTAGTAACTGGGTGTATTCATACACAATCCAAAGTGTAATTAGTGGTTATGGTCGGATTCGCGTTTATCGTCGAAGGAATGAGCGTTACACCGAGGCCTGTAATCTGGAGCGGGATCGATTTGGAGGTGGAGGGTCCGTCATGGTCTGGGGCGGTGTGTCACAGCATCATCGGACTTTGCTTGTTGTTATTGCAGGCAATCTCAACGCTGTGCGTTACAGGGAAGACATCCTCCTCCCTCATGTGGTACCTTTCCTGCAGGCTCATCCTGGCATGACCCTCCAGCATGACAATGCCACGAGCCATACTGCCCATTCTGTGCGTGATTTCCTGCAAGACAGGAATGTCAGTGTTCTGCCATGGCCAGTGAAGAGCCCGGATCTCAATCCCATTGAGCACGTCTGGGACCTGTTGGATCGGAGGGTGAGGGTGAGGGTGAGGGCTAGGGCCATTCCCCCCCAGAAATGTCCGGGAACTTGCAGGTGTCTTGGTGGAAGAGTGGGGTAACATTTCACAGCAAGAACTGGCAAATCTGGTGCAGTCCATGAGGAGGAGATGCACTACAGTACTTAATGCTACTTTTTTTTTTTGACCTGCCCTCTTTATTCAGGGACACATTATTCAATTTCTGTTAGTCACATGTCTGTGGAACTTGTTTAGTTAATGTCTCAGTTGTTTTTTGTTTTTTATTTTATTTATTTCACCTTTATTTAACCAGGTAGGCTAGTTGAGAACAAGTTCTTATTTGCAACTGCGACCTGGCCAAGATAAAGCATAGCAATTCGATACATACAACAACACAGAGTTACACATGGAAAAACAAAACATTTAGTAGAACAAAAGAAAACAAAAAGTCTATATACAGTGAGTGCAAATAAGGTAAATTAAGCCAATGAATAGGCCATGGTGGCAAAGTAATTACAATATAGCAATTAAACACTGGAATGGTAGATGTGCAGAAGATGAATGTGCAAGTAGAAATACTGGGGTGCAAAGGAGCAAGATAAATACAGTGTGGGGATGAGGTAGGTAGATGGACTATGTACAGGTGCAGTGATCTGTGAGCTGCTCTGACAGCTGGTGCTTAAAGCTATTGAGGGAGATATGAGTCTCCAGCTTCAGTGATTCTTGCAGTTCGTTCCAGTCATTGGCAGCAGAGAACTGGAAGGAAAGGCGGCCAAAGAAGGAATTGGCTTTGGGGGTGACCAGTGAGATATACTTGCTGGAGCGCGTGCTACGAGTGGGTGCTGCTATGTTGACCAGTGAGCTGAGATAAGGCGGGGCTTTACCTAGCAGAGACTTGTAGATAACCTGTAGCCAGTGGGTTTGGCGACGAGTATGAAGCGAGGGCCAACCAACGAGAGCGTACAGGTCGCAATGGTGGGTAGTGTATGGGGCTTTGGTGACAAAACGGATGGCACTGTGATAGACTGCATCCAGTTTGTTGAGTAGAGTGTTGGAGGCTATTTTATAGATGACATCACCGAAGTCGAGGATCGGTAGGATGGTCAGTTTTACGAGGGTATGTTTGGCAGCATGAGTGAAGGATGCTTTGTTGTGATATAGGAAGCCGATTCTAGATTTAATTTTGGATTGGAGATGCTTAATGTGAGTCTGGAAGGAGAGGTTAAAATCTAACCAGACACCCAGGTATTTGTAGTTGTCCACGTATTCTAAGTCAGAGCCGTCCAGAGTAGTGATGTTGGACGGGCGAGCAGGTGCGGGCAGTGATCGATTGAATAGCATGCATTTAGTTTTACTTGCGTTTAAGAGCAGTTGGAGGCCATGGAAGAGAGAGAGTTGTATAGCATTGAAGCTCGTCTGGAGGTTAGTTAACAGTGTCCAAAGAGGGGCCAGAAGTATACAGAATGGTGTCGTCTGCGTAGAGGTGAATCAGAGAATCACCAGCAGCAAGAGCAACATCATTGATGTATACAGAGAAGAGAGTCGGCCCGACAATTGAACCCTGTGGCACCCCCATAGAGACTGCCAGAGGTCCGGACAACAGGCCCTCCGATTTGACACACTGAACTCTATCAGAGAAGTAGTTGGTAAACCAGGCGAGGAAATCATTTGAGAAACCAAGGCTGTCGAGTCTGCCAATAAGAATGTGGTGATTGACAGAGTTGAAAGCCTTGGCCAGGTCGATTAATACGGCTGCACAGTATTGTCTCTTATCGATGGTGGTTATGATGTCGTTTAGGACCTTGAGCGTGGCTGAGGTGCACCCATGACCAGCTCTGAAACCAGATTGCATAGCGGAGAAGGTACGGTGGGATTCGAAATGGTCGGTAATGTGTTTGTTAATTTGGCTTTCGAAGACCTTAGAAAGACAGGGTAGGATAGATATAGGTCTGTAGCAGTTTGGGTCTAGAGTGTCACCCCATTTGAAGAGGGGGATGACCGCGGCAGCTTTCCAATCTTTGGGAATCTCAGACGATACGAAAGAGGTTGAACAGGCTAGTAATATGGGTTGCAACAATTTTGGCAGATAATTTTAGAAAGAGAGGGTCCAGATTGTCTAGCCCTGCTGATTTGTATGGGTCCAGATTTTGCAGCTCTTTCAGAACATCAACTATCTGGATTTGGGTGAAGGAGAAATGGTGGGGGCTTTGGCGGGTTGCTGTGGAGGGTGCCAGGCAGTTGACCGGGGTAGGTGTAGCAGGTGGAAAGCATGGCCAGCCGTAGAGAGATGCTTATTGAAATTCTCATTTATAGTGGATTTATTGGTGGTAAGTGTTTCCTAGCCTCAGAGCAGTGAGCAGCTGGGAGGAGGTGCTCTTATTCTCCATGAACTTTTTTTTTTAGTTAATACTACAGGATGCAAATTTCTGTTTGAAAAAGCTAGCCTTAGCTTTTCTAACTTCCTGTGTATATTTGTTCCTAACTTCCCTGAAAAGTTGCATATCACGGGGGCTATTCGATGCTAATGCAGAACGCCACAGGATATTTTTGTGCTGGTGTAACAGTGTAGGTTCCGTCCCTCTCTTCGCCCCAACCTGGGCTCGAACCAGGGACCCTTGCACACATCAACAACTGACACCCACGAAGCATCGTTACCCATCGCGCCACAAAAGCCGCGGCCCTTGCAACGCAAGGGGAACAACCACTTCAGGTCTCAGAGCGAGTGACGTTACTGATTGAAACGCTATTATCAAATCAAATGAAATTTATTTATATAGCCCTTCGTATATCAGCTGAAATCTCAAAGTGCTGTACAGAAACCCAGCCTAAAACCCCAAACAGCAAGCAATGCATGTGAAAGAAGCACGGTGGCTAGGAAAAACTCCCTAGGAAAAACTCCCTAGAGAGGCCAAAAACCTAGGAAGAAACCTAGAGAGGAACCAGGCTATGAGGGGTGGCCAGTCCTCTTCTGGCTGTGCCGGGTGGATATTATAACAGAACATGGTCAAGATGTTAAAATGTTCATAAATGACCAGCATGGTCAAATAATAATAATCATTGTAGTTGTCGAGGGTGCAACAAGCACGTCCGGTGAACAGGTCAGGGTTCCGTAGCCGCAGGCAGAACAGTTGAAACTGGAGCAGCAGCATGGCCAGGTGGACTGGGGACAGCAAGGAGTCATCATGCCAGGTAGTCCCGAGGCATGGTCCTAGGGCTCAGGTCCTCCGAGAGAATTAGAGAGAGCATATTTAAATTCACCGCTAACTAACTAGCCATTTCACATCGGTTACACTGGTCAAGGGCAGACAGGTCTGGAGTGAACCAAGGACTATATCTATTCCTAGTTCAACATTTTATGAGTGGGGCATGCTTATTTAAGATGGTGAGGAAGGCACTTTTAAAGAATAGCCAGGCATCATCTACTGATGGGATGAGGTCAATGTCATTCCAGGATACCCCGGCCAGGTCGATTTGAAAGGCCTGCTCGCAGAAGTGTTTTAGGGAGCGCTTGACAGTGATGAGGGGTGGTCGTTTGGTCGCAGACCCATTATGGATGCAGGCAATGAGGCAGTGATCACTGAGATCTTGATTGAAAACAGCAGAGGTGTATTTGGAGGGCGAGTTAGTTAGGATGACATCTATGAGGGTGCCCGTGTTTACGGATTTGGGGTTGTACCTGGTAGGTTCATTGATCATTTGTGTGAGATTGAGGGCATCAAGCTTAGATTGTAGGATGGCCAAGGTGTTAAGCATGTCCCAGTTTAGGTCACCTAGAAGCACGAGCTCAGAAGATAGATGGGGGGCAATCAATTCACATATGGTATCAAGGGCACAGCTGGGGGCAGAGGGAAGTCTATAGCAAGCGGCAACAGTGAGAGACTTGTTTCTGGAAAGGTGCATTTTTAGAAGTAGAAGCTCGAATTGTTTGGGTACAGACTTGGATTGTAAATACAGAACTCTGCAGGCTATCTTTGCAGTAGATTGCAACACCGCCCCCTTTGGCAGTTCTATCTTGGCGGAAAATGTTATAGTTTGCGATGGAGATTTCAGGGTTTTTGGTGGTTTTTCCACACCAGGATTTCGACACGGCTAAGACATCCTGGTTCGCAGAGTGTGCTAAAGCAGTGAGTAAACAAACTTAGGGAGTAGGCTTCTAATGTTAACATGCATGAAACCAAGGCTTTTACGGTTACAGAAGTCAACAAATGAGAGCACCTGGGGAGTGGGAGTTGAGCTAGGCACAGCAGGACCTGCATTAACCTCCTCATCACTCGAGGAACAGAGGAGAAGTAGGATAAGGGTACGGCTAAAGGCTATGCGAACTGGCCGTCTAGCTCGTTTGGAACAGAGAGTAAAAGGAGCAGGTTTCTGGGCACGATAGCATAGATTCAAGGCATAGTGTACAGACAAAGGTATGGTAGGATGTGAGTACATTGGAGGTAAACCTAGGCATTGAGTAATTATGAGAGAGATATAGTCTCTAGAGACGTTTAACCAGGTGATGTCATCGCATATGTAGAAGGTGGAACAACATGGTTGGTTAAGGCATATTGAGCAGGGCTAGAGGCTCTACAGTGAAATAAGACGGTAATCACTAACCAGGACCATAATGGATGAGGCATATTGATATTAGAGAGGCATGCGTAGCCAAGTGAACATATGGGTCCAGTGAGTGGTTGGGCTGACTGGGGACACGGCGATTCAGACAGTTAGCAGGCCGATGCTAACAGTTAGTAGGCCGGGGCTAAACAAGCTAGCAGTTAGCAGACCGGGGCTGGCAAGCTAGCAGTTAGCAGACCGGATTAGCAAGTGAGCAGTTGGCTAACCGGGGCTAGCAGTTAGCAGACCGGGGCAGGCAAGCTAGCAGTTAGCAGACCAGGGCACACAAGCTAGCAGTTAACAGACCGGGGCTAGCAAGTTAGCCTTTGGGGGACGTCACGATGGGGGTAAGTCTGTTTTTGCCTCTTCGTGCGTTACGTCGATAGACCAGTTGTGGAATTAGTAGGGTTCCAAGTAGCTCTATGTAGATAGTAGGCTGCGGTTAGCAGAATGGGCCTTCAGCGGACGTCATGCCTGAGGGGCCTGTTGGAATCCTCGGGCAGATTATGTCGGTATTCCAGTCGTAGAGGATCGGCGGGGTTCCGTGCCCCGTACCGGCAGTAGAAGGGGTCCGAATATTGTAGCCCAGGAGTGGGCTTCGGTGGTAGCACAGGAGCCCTGGCCGGGCTAGCTTCAGGCTAATTGGTGCTTGCTCCGGGATGGAAACTCTAGCCAGGAGTAGTCACCCGGGATTGCAGTTAGCTAGTTGCGAAGATCCAGATGAAAATGTTCAGAGTTTGCGGTAGGAATCCGGGGATATGGGAAATAAAAAAATAAAAAATATGCTCTGGTTATGCTCTGGTTTGAGTCACGTTGTTCGAACTGGCGAGAGCTTTCCGAGCTAAAGGTGAGCTGATGACCGCTAGCAATGGTTTGCTGACTAATAGCTGGTAGGTAGTTAGCTGGCTAGCTTCAGTTGAGGGATTCCAGATCCGAAGTAAATAGAAATACTTTAGGAAAAAAAACTGATCCACGCCACATTGGGTGAGGCGGGTTGCAGGAGAGTATTTAGAAGTTGAGGTTTAGGAAAATATTTTTAAAAGATATGCGAAGAAAAAGATGTAAAAAGATATACAAGGGACACGACAGGACAAAGACGTCTGACTGCTACGCCATCTTGGATTTCCCGTTGAATCTTATGTTCATACAAATATTTACCCATGTTAAGTTTGCTGAAAATAAACGCAGTTGACAGTGAGAGGACGTTTTCTTTTTTTACTGAGTTTACTAATAGTTTCCTTTCTTTGTGAGGCATTGGAAAACCTCGCTTGTCTTTGTGGTTGAATCGGTTTGAAATGCAATGCTCGACTGAGGGACCTTACAGATAATTGTATGTGTGGGATATAGAGATGAGGTAGTCATTCAAAAATCATGTTAAACACTTATTGCACACCGAATGAGTCCATTCAACTTATGTGACTTGTTAAGCACATTTTTACTCCTGAACATATTTAGGCTTGCCATAACATAAGGGTTGAATACTTATTGACTTAAGACATTTCAGATTTTCAATTGTAAAAATGTCTAAAAACATAATTCCACTTTGACATTATGGGGTATTGTGTGTAGGCCAGTCACACTATCTATTTAATCCATTTTAAATTCAGGCAAAATGTGGGGGAAAAGTCAAGGGGTGGGAATTCTTTCTAACAAGTAGTACCAGTGTCTGGAATGTGTAATGAGAAACTAGTTCTACAACACCTTGCTACACTGACTTGCCTCGTTAAATAAAATGAAAAAGTAGCTTGCAACTTGAAGTTTTATCATCTCATGTATCGGTTAGTAGCCTACAGAGTAATATGAGAAGAGTGCAATTGCTGAACTTATGTAGATATCCTAAACAAAGTGTTTTGATAACTTGCAAGTGTAACAGTTCCATGTAGAATAAACCATCATTCACATAATACTGTAGAAGCAGTATTCTTCTACAAAAACAATGTTCAAATATGACACTAGTCTTTCATCTTCTATTGTCATTCACAGCTGTTAAAAATACTGTATCAGCATTTTGTCTGGTGGTACAAAATGTTGTAGTTTACTAATTTACACTTTGTAGAACATTTTGACACTAGAATTTATGTTTTTAACTCATATCATGCCACATAAGCCGTTTATAACCAGAGAAGTTGGTTTCAGAATCTATCCTCTTTACATGTGTTCATGCTTTTCTCCTCCAACAATACAACTGCTTATTCAAATTGGGTGTGGCAGATATCAAAACTCTCGAAGGGCCCAATTGCGGCCTGCAATTCGTGGCATTCCTGCATCTGCAGGAACCTCTCTTTATACTGCAAGTTAACTAGCACACTGTGTCCCAGCTAACTAGAAAGTTAGCTTGCACATGGTGCCCCCTCATCCTCCCACCTGCTGTGCTAGCGATAGGCGGGGGAGACACCGGTAGACAGTGTTCTTCGCCGGTGCCTCTCAGGCACCGTTTTCTCCAGGAACGCGGGGGCGACACTAACCCAGCAGGCGGGAGGCTGGGGCGACACTATGTGTTAGCTAACTAGCAAGCTAGAACGTGGTGTCACTAACAAGCTAGCTAGTTAGCTAACACATAGTGTCGCCCCAGCCTACCGGCTGCTGTGCTATCGGGAAGCGGGGGAAACCGGTAGACAGTGTCCTTCGACCCTTCCTGTCAGGCACTGTTTTCCCTCAGTTCTGTTAATGACGGTGAGAGCAGGTAGGAGTGAAACAACTCAGATAATACTTTTATTTCTCTTTTGACCCGCATTCAAATGTGTCACAAGGGGTAGGCTATGCTGAATAGGTGGGACTTTAGGAGGGACTGAAAGATGTTGATGTACTCAGTCACAGATCAAATCAGATTTCAATCAAATCAAATGTTATTTGTCACATGCGCCAAATACAACAGGTAGACCTCACAGTAAATTGCTTATTTACACGCCCTTAAAAAAACAATGCAGTTCAACAAATACACTGCTCAAAATAATAAAGGGAACACTTAAACAACACATCCTAGATCTGAATGAAAGAAATAATCTTATTAAATACTTTTGTCTTTACATAGTTGAATGTGCTGACAACAAAATCACACAAAAACAATCAATGGAAATCCAATTTATCAACCCATGGAGGTCTGGATTTGGAGTCACACTCAAAATTAAAGTGGAAAACCACACTACAGGCTGATCCAACTTTGATGTAATGTCCTTAAAACAAGTCAAAATGAGGCTCAGTAGTGTGTGTGGCCTCCACGTGCCTGTATGACCTCCCTACAACGCCTGGGCATGCTCCTGATGAGGTGGCGGATGGTCTCCTGAGGGATCTCCTCCCAGACCTGGACTAAAGCATCCGCCAACTCCTGGACAGTCTGTGGTGCAACGTGGCGTTGGTGGATGGAGCGAGACATGATGTCCCAGATGTGCTCAATTGGATTCAGGTCTGGGGAATGGGCGGGCCAGTCCATAGCATCAATGCCTTCCTCTTGCAGGAACTGCTGACACACTCCAGCCACATGAGGTCTAGCATTGTCTTGCATTAGGAGGAACCCAGGGCCAACCGCACCAGCATATGGTCTCACAAGGGGTCTGAGGATCTCATCTCGGTACCTAATGGCAGTCAGGCTACCTTTGGCGAGCACATGGAGGGCTGTGCGGCCCCCCAAAGAAATGCCACCCCACACCATGACTGACCCACCGCCAAACCGGTCATGCTGGAGGATGTTGCAGGCAGCAGAACGTTCTCCACGGCGTCTCCAGACTCTGTCACGTCTGTCACGTGCTCAGTGTGAACCTGCTTTCATCTGTGAAGAGCACAGAGTGCCAGTGGCGAATTTGCCAATCTTGGTGTTCCCGGTTAAATGCCAAACGTCCTGCACGGTGTTGGGCTGTAAGCACAACCCCCACCTGTGGACGTCGGGCCCTCATACCACCCTCATGGAGTCTGTTTCTGACCGTTTGAGCAGACACATGCACATTTGTGGCCTATTGGAGGTCATTTTGCAAGGCTCTGGCAGTGCTCCTCCTGCTCCTTCTTGCACAAAGGCGGAGGTAGCGGTCCTGCTGCTGGGTTGTTGCCCTCCTACGGCCTCCTCCACATCTCCTGATGTACTGGCCTGTCTCCTGGTAGCGCCTCCATGCTCTGGACACTACGCTGACAGACACAGCAAACCTTCTTGCCACAGCTCGCATTGATGTGCCATCCTGGATGAGCTGCACTACCTGAGCCACTTGTGTGGGTTGTAGACTCCGTCTCATGCTACCACTAGAGTGAAAACACTGCCAGCATTCAAAAGTGACCAAAACATCAGCCAGGAAGCATAGGAACTGAGAACTGGTCTGTGGTCACCACCTGCTGAACCACTCCTTTATTGGGGGTGTCTTGCTTATTGCCTATAATTTCCACCTGTTGTCTATTCCATTTGCACAACAGCATGTGAAATTTATTGTCAATCAGTGTTGCTTCCTAAGTGGACAGTTTGATTTCACAGAAGTGTGATTGACTTGGAGTTACATTGTGTTGTTTAAGTGTTCCCTTTATTTTTTTGAGCAGTGTAGTTAAGAAAATATTTACTAAATAAACTAAAGTAAAAAATAATTATAAATAAAACACTAAAATAACAATAACGAGGCTATATACAGGGTGTGTGGAGTAAAGGTGGTCTAGAGTTTTTTTCCTCTGGTTGCACATGTGACATGCTGGTAGAAATGAGGTAAAACTGATTTAAGTTTGCCTGCAATGATTGCACATTGGCCAATAGAACGGAAGGTAGTGTAGGTTTACTCACTCGCCTACGAATTTTCAGCGCAGGCAGCCTGACCTCCCTTTTCTCTGTCTTTTCTTCACGCAAATGAAAGGGATACGGGCTTTTTCTCGAGAAAGCAGTATATACTTCACGTCGGACTCGTTAAAGAAACATTCTTTGTCCAGTTCAAGGTGAGTAATAGCTGTTCTGATGTCCAGAATCTCTTTTCGGGCATAAGAGACGGTAGCAGCAACATTATGTACAAAACAAGTAAAAATAATATGTTACAAAACGCAAAAAAATAAAACAGCACAGTTGGTTAGGAGCCCGTAAAACGGCAGCCATCCCCTCCGGCTCCGCTAGTCTTGGTGGGAGGGAGTTGCAGAGCCTTGGTGCAACCCTGGAGAAGGCCCTGTGGCCGAAGATCTGGAGCTTGGACTTGGGAACGGCAAGGAGGCCTGCTGTAGTGGAACAGAGTAAGCGTGTGGGTTGGTAGGGGAGAAGAAGGTTCTAGAGGTAAGGTGTTGAAGGGCTTTGTAGGTCAGAAGTAGGATCTTGTAGTTAATAAGTTGGGAGAAAGGGAGCCAGTGGAGTTCATGGATGACAGGGGTGATGTGCTGCGAGGACTTAGTGTGGGTAAAGAGTCGGGCTGCAGTGTTCGGAACCATTTACAGCTTATAAAGGGAGCTTGCGTTGATGCCGGAGAGTAGTAAGTTGCAGTACTCGAGACGAGAGGTGATGAATGTGTAGATGAGGGTTTCAAAGGCAGGAAGGGAGGACCTGACTTTGGCAATATTGGGGAAGAAGGTGGAAGAATGAAGATTTGACAGTGTCAGATGTGGTGGTCAAAGGAAAGGGTGGCGTCCAGGATGACGCCAAGGTTGCGTGTGTGGGGGGAGGGAAACAATGGTGTCATAAATGGTGACTGTGATGTTGCCAACTTTGCTGATACACTCCCCTATGTATTTATTTGTACAGTGAAGCTAAAATGTTTCATTTGGCTCTATACTACAGCATTTTGGATTTGAGATCAAATGTTATATGAGGCGACATAACTTAATGTCACCTTTAATTTGAGGGTATTTTCATACATATCTATTTTACCGTTTAGAAATGAATGCACTTTATGTATCTAGTACCCCCATTTAAAAGTGTCATAAGTACTTATGGTGTATTAATACAATATTTACCATAGATTTCTATTGAGTGCAACAATCTGAAACACAACCAAAAAAACTGCAAATGGATCCAAGTTTGTAGTGTCACAAGCTTGATGTAGTCATTTCATGCTAGGAATATGGGACCAAATAATAAACTTGTGTCACTTTGGAGTGAACAGAGTGCCCCATGGTGACGGTGGGATTCTGGTATGTGTGGGGTATAAGCTACGGATAACGAACACAGTTGCATTTTATCAATGGCAATTTGAATGCACAGAAATACTGTGACGAGGTCCTGAAGCCCATTGTTGTGCCATTCATCCACCGCCATCCCCTCATGTTTCAGCATGATAATGCACGGCCCCATGTTGCAAGGATCTGTACACAATTCCTGGAATCTAAAAACGTCCCAGTTCTTCCAGGCTTGCATACTCACCAGACATGTCATCCATTGGTGCATGTTTGGGATGCTCTGGATCCACATGTAGGAGAGCGTGTTCCAGTTCCTGCCAATATCCAGCAACTTCTCACAGTCATTGAAGAGGAATGGGACAACATTCCACAAAACACAATCAACAGCCTGATCAACTTTATTTGAAGGAGATGTGTCCTGCTGCATGAGGCAAATGGTGGTCACACCATTGACTGGTTTTCTGATCCACGCCCCTACCTTTTTTTAAGGTATCTGTGACCAACAGATGCATATCTGTATTCCCAGTCATGTAAAATACATAGATTAGGGCCTAATTGATTTATTTCAATTGATTGATTTGTGATTTCCTTATGAACTGTGTACCTCAGTAAAATATTTGAAATTGTGTGTGTTGCATTTTTATTCTGTCCAGTGTTTATATACCTTTTAGTTTACCACATTTTCACAATAGTTTATTAGGTTGTGTTGATGACAATTTTGATGATATATAAGCATGTTGTGAAAGAGTAATTGGATGGAAACACGGTGCTGCATTTGTGGTGGGAACCACGTGCCCGAGTTTCAGGAGTGCCCTGTTAGGGTGGAGGAGGTTGAAGTAGCAGTTCCACAGTTTTCACCCAACACAGTAGGACGCGGCATGCACTTCTAACGTATGTTTGCGGAAGAACAAGAAGCAGACCAAGAAATGCAATTGCGCACGCATTTCCTATATTGTTGACAGTTATCAACATCTACGGATTGTTTATCGCACATTAGCTTGGTAATTGTTCACCCGCACAGTAGGTGGCGAAATGCACATCAAATTATTGCGAACGCCATTATACCATAGAAGAAGAAGGATTGCACGTATCTTCCGCTTCACTACATTGTTGTCATTTATGGACATATACGGATTGTTTATTGCACATTATCTTGTATTTTGAATACTATTAACTTCACACAGGGAATACGCATTTGTAATTTGGGTTGAACAAGATGGCAAGCTGCAATTTTCAGGCACAGTTGGTATCCATTCTAGAGGTATTAGCTAAAGCAGCTGTAGCAGAAATAAACAATCGTGTAGATGATAGCTGTGCTGTTATACGTTTAGAAATGACCCAAAGCCAGCGAGATATTGATGTACTGAAAAGGAAGTGTCAAATGATGGAGAGCGAGCTGAAGAAGACACGAGGTAGAGTAAGGAGAAAAGGTAGTTGATTTATTCGTTATTCATGGTAAATTGATTGTATATGCAAAAAGCAAATGTGTGGATAACCCTAATATTTTACTGAATATATATATTTTTTTATCCCATGGCATCAGAGAGATATTCATATCCAGTAAATATCGTTTTGAGCAAGCAGAGGAGTAACTCACAGTGGAGAGACGGAGAGAAGGCTGTTGAAGAGGACTCTCAACCCCAGGTGTAGCTCTTGATCATGACTCGCAATTCCATTACACATAAGAGTCATTGGATGAAGGCGTCTTCTGTACAGGGGGCCCTACATTACTATGCATCGCTTGAGGTACGGTTTTGGAAGCATAAGGAACTTAACTTTCATATAAGCGATAAATAATTTAAAAAACACCAAAAGGTTAAATTGATACATATCTTTTTATAGGTTTAGGGTTAGTGCTCCCATAAGGCCATATCCCCATGTTACAGTGCGTGTTTACGGAAGACGGAGGGGCCACCTGTGCTAATTAGCTAAGGTTACCTAGCCTGCTTCGAACACCTAGTGTGTAACGGAACACGTGTTGCCACTGAAAAATATTGTCGGATGCAACTGTGATAAAACCCGTTAAAACAGTGTACAGTGTATATTTAGCATTTATGAAATTATTTTGTTGTGACATGAAAGTAAAGGGCGTTATGTTTCTGGAACCGTATCGCAATTGAGTCGATTTACGTTTAGTTGGAGTATTTGGCTGTTTTGGCAGCCAGTCAGTCTACCTCTGAAAATAACATAAGATCCTTGGAACTTAAAAAGGAGTGTAATACATGACCATTTACAGTTACAGAGACCTGATCTCTTGGATCAATTCTGTTATTGGGATATCAGGAGAATTTACCGTTTTTGTGTGATTGAGTATGAAATACATTAGATATGTGTTCATATACAAAAAACAGTGTCTTAGACAATATCTACCAGAAAAAGTCTTGAAAGGTATTAGAAATACATCAAAACACAATGTTGCAAGTAAAGACTGATGTACGTTTAAGAAACGTTGCCAAAAACCCACATATCTTTTAGGTATTTTATAATTTCTCTCCCTCATAAGGAGGGAGGATAATGAAAGTTCACAGAAGTAACAAGTAAAGGTAGACCTACCAATTAGTTAGTGTTTTACTGCTATCAATTTTGTTCATGAATTATTATGTAATTCAAACTCTTAATTCTGTTAGCAAATTGGTAATGTAATTACAGAGATCTGTAACGCAATTAACTGCAATTGAATTGACTGCAATTGGAAATCAGAGTAGTCACAATCAACAGTTGGGTCACCAATCATAGGCGTCTATGTTTCATAAGTTTGGACAGTACAGTATGGTAGAGAACAGTACAGTAAAGACAAGTTGAGTACTGTATAGTACAGCATTGTAGAGCACACTAAAGTAGAGTAAAGTATAATGTACTGTACTGAACATATACTGTACTGAACTCTACTTTGCTGTACTGTACTCTACTGTGATGCCAACACATGTGAAACATAGACATCTACAATCATTTCAGATTTGGTTTGGTCTTAACCAAACCAAAGTGGCCTTGTTGGGGGGCAGAGCTCATTACAGCAATAGCCAGTGTGTTGAATAATACCCAAATATACAAAACAACAGTGGTATAAAGTACTTAAGTAAAAATAAACATGTTTTTGGGGCATCTGTACTCTACTTTACTATTTATATTTTTGACTACTTTTACTTCACTACATTCCTAAAAAAAAAAGTACTTTTTACTGCATACATTTTCCCTGACAACCAAAAGTATTTGATACATTTTGAATGCTTCGTAGGACAGGAAAATGGTCTAATTCACACACTTATCAAGAGAACATCCCTGGTCTTCCCAACTGCCTCTGATCTGGCGGACTCACTAAACTCATGCTTCGTTTGTACATGATGTCTTTAGTGTTGGAGCGTGCCCCTAGCTATCCGTAAATTTAAAAAACAAGAAAATGTTGCCGTGCTTAATATAAGGAATTTGAAATGAATTACACTTTTACTTTTCATAGTTAAGTATATTTTAGCAATAACATTTACTTTTGATAATTAAGTACATTTAAAACCAAATTCTTTTAGAGTTTTACTCAAGTAGGATTTTGCTGGGTGACTTTTACTTGAGTAATTTTCTATTAAGGTATCTTTACGTTTACTCAAGTATGACAATTGGGTACTTTTTCCACCACTGCAAAACAAGGATATTGCATATTTGTACCTTTGTGTAGCTATTCAGGATATATCACCACGAAGAGAATGATATTCATGTCCATAATTATGCATTTCTGTATAGTACAGGTCAGGTACCATGATGTAATTTTGTTACCGGATGTAAATCCACTTCACCTACTGTAGTTCAATAAACACTTATTTTGTATTTTTTTTACTCAAGGTCTCATAGCTGACAGCCCATTCCTTCTGCAGACATCTTTGACTCTTAATTCGGAGCAACTATTTAAATTTTTTGGAAACTAGGGAACATTTTACCATAATTGTGTTACCAAACTTTATTTCTGCACAGTTCTTCCAGTTTTTGTGAAATTCTGTGTAAATTGTAGAAAGTAGTCCTTGTGCAGAGTTCTTTTTTTTTTTTTGGCATACATTTTAAATTGAAAAAACTGAGTCAGTGTAATTCCGTTAACGTGGAATTGCCCCAGACACAATCTACTAGGTGGTTGCTAGTTAAAGTCCCCAGGGCCCTTACTGTGTTAGGCAAGATTGCTTCTCCTATTGTGCACCAGAGGCATGGAATGTTCTGCAAAGTATGCTTCAACTAGATGTAGTAGTCTAGTGCCCCTCGATGACTTTAAAACTCTAGTACAAAACTCTGTTCAGGATGAGTGTAAATGTTTCCTGTAGGCTGGATTGTATTGCCGTGCTGATTTGATTGTATTATGTTTTAAGTGTTGTAATGTATTGATTGCTGCTGCCTTCAGCCCAGGTCTCCCTTGCAAAAGAGACTGTGTCTCAATGGGCTTTTCCTGGTTGAATAAAGGTAATTGTTACGCACGCCTCTAGAAAGAGGGAACGCAACACCCTGCTACAACTTAACTCTCCGTGTTGTGAAAAAGGTAGGGAAGTGTAGGTGTGAGCAAGGATGACAAATAGGCAGAGAATACCGTTAACAGGGAATTAATTATTTCACTCGGTAAGGTTGGGGAAAAGGGGCTGGACGGAACCAAAGCAAAGAAACTAAATATCAAAGCCCCCTCTCCTATCTTACCTGCCTACCCACTACTTACCTAACTAGCACCACCTGGTGCACTAACCAAAATACAGGGGATGGTCCACCCAGGTCTTTCGTAGTGTGCATAGACAATAAATTACTACGGGTATATGTATGCCCGCGGGCCTCTTGCCTAAGCACTCCCTAGGTGCCTTCCCCTTCCCCCCTGGGAACAAATGAAACAGAGTAACACAAATGTACAAACTACTTTACAACAAAACCTGAGAAAACACTAACCCAGGACATTAAAGAATACTCTAAGCACTAAACACAGAACAATAAGCTTACTCAGCAACAACTAACTAAGTACATACCCAATTCTCTTTCTGAGAAATAACCAACATATATAACCCTCTGCCATCAACCTCCTCTCTCAGCAAAAATCTCTGTGTCTCTCCCTTTTCCCTGAGCAACAGCACACTGGCTTATATTGGGGTTGTTAATTGAGACAGCTGCGTCCTGACGAGGGGGCGGGGTCAGCTCTCCAATCAGCAATGGGGCCGACCAATCAGCTGCTTGGAGAACTTCAGGAAGCCATTACCTGAAACACACTCACAAATATACAAACTACAACACAGAAACTGGGGAATGTAACAGTAATATAAATAAATATATGGCGTGTGTCCAGAGTAATAACCTCAGTCCCTGTTACAGCCTACAGATGTGGAGCAGGGAGTGGAGACTGAACCCATACTGATCAAAGATGAGGAGACAGCAGAGGATGTGTGGAAGACTAACGCTCAGGAAGAGCTCAGGATCACTGGAGAGGGTGGGTGTGACCATAAGGGGCACTGCTCTGTCTGTCTATGGAAGACTGTGAGGGTGTGGTGGTATGCACATTCCAAATTGCTACATTGGTCTTAGGTGTTTTGTGTTCTGGCATATGGAGGGAATGTACGCACACAGTCAGTTCTAAGGCAGTCTTATTTTGCAACTGTTAAGGGTCTTTTATCATTTTTAATTTCTGTTCTTTCCCAAATTTTTAGAGTCTGGTTCCAAGCCTGGGAAACCACCATCCTTTGAGCAACGGCACTGTGATGAGGACTTCATCACACAACCCAACATATCTCCCAGAGACTCAGTAAAACATTACCCAAATTCTGATCATCCAGAGGAACCAGGAACACCCCAGCTCACATCTACAGAGGTGTTCAGCACAGAGCAGCACCGGCCAGATGAGGACTCACTAGACCTAGTGATGGTGAAAGAGGAGGAGCTGGATCAGACCACGACCCTGGCAGGTCCTGACCAGTTTGTTATGGATGAGTCTGATGGGCAGCTGTGGACCTCTGTGGATCCAGGCAGAGACACTGACCCTGATGTCCACCCAGATTTCTCCTTTCATTCCACAGAAGAGTACTCTCAGAATATCTCAGTTTTCCCATCTCATAGTGGGCTGCCATCTGTTCCTACTATGACAGATGATGTAGGGCCATCACTTCACTCTTCTATATGGAAACCACATGCTAACATGTTCAGTGCTGCAAAACACATGAAAAGACATGTCAGGACATTGGCTGATGAGACTAGACAACAGATGCCAGAGGGACAGAGCAGTGAGATGCTGAACTCAAATAATGAAGGAAATAGTTTAGCTCTACAGCCAAGGCAGCATCAATACAGGGCTTCAGAAGCAACAGTGAGATTGAGTGAGTGCGTGACAGGGTCAAACATGGCCACCACCTCCACCTTCTCTGGATACAGCCTGAGTCGCAGTAGTTTTAACATGGTGAAGAGAATGAGGACTCAGTGGAGGTCAGGCGGCACCACCGAGAGGCGTTTCAGCTGCACCTTCTGTGGTAAGAGCTTCCCACGTTTCTGGCAGGTCAAAGAACACCTCCGGAGTCACACCGGAGAGAAACCGTACACCTGCGAACAGTGTGGCAGGAGTTTTACCAAGCAGTGCAACTTGATCAGACATGCTGTGGTCCACAGTGGGGAGAAGCCCTACAAGTGCACACAATGTGGGAAATGCTTCACTCAGCGCTCCAATATGACATCACATCAGAGAACTCACATAGGAGAGAGTCCAGTGTCTCAATACGGGGCACCTGCATACCCTGGGGATCCACACACAAGTTTAATGTTGTCTCAGAACAGATGGAACAAATAGGAACTTAAATGCATTATGCTTCGGAAACATTTTCAATGTGAAAATGTAGATCAATCAACACTACTTGCTATCTTCTACACTATCTGATGTGCTTTCTTTTTGTATCTAATACCTCTACTGATACACTCCCCTATGTATTTATTTGGACAATGAAGCTACAACTTTTAATTTGGCTCTATACTCCAGGATTTTGGATTTGAGATCAAATGTTTTATATGAGGCGACAGTACTGAATGTCACCTTTTGTTTGAGGGTATTTTCATACATTTTACAGTTTAGAAATGAAAGCACTGTATGTATCTACTCTCCCCCCCCCCCCCCCCCATTTGAAGGAAGCATAAGTATTTGGACAAATTCACGTATGATGTATTACATTTTGTCAAAGTTTAGTATTTGGTCCCATATTCTTAGCACACAATGACGACATCAAGCTTGTGACTACAAACAAGTTGGATTCATTTGCAGTTTGTTTTGGATTATGTTGTGCCCTGTAGAAATGAATGGTAAATAATGTATTGTGTCATTTTGGAATAGAAGAAGAAGAATAGAATAGAAGAATAGAATATGTTTCTGAACCCTTTTACATTCATGTGAATGCTACCATGATTACGGATAATCATGAATGAATCCTAGCTAATGATGAGTGAGAAAGTTAGAGGCATGAATATCATACCACACAAATAGACGCTTACCTCCCATGTTATTGGTAATGGTGAGAGGTTAGCATGTTTTGGGGGCATGATCTATGTGCATCTGTAACTTTCTCACTCATCATTATCTACGATTCATTTAGGATTATCCGTAATCATGGTAGCATCCACATTAATGTAGATTACATTCTTAATTTCTTATTTACAATAAAAGTGACTCTGACACAATACATTATTTACCATTAATTTCTATTGGCCACGACATCAACCGAAACAATCAAATCAAACTGCAAATGGAACCAACAACTTTGTATAGTTATAAGCTTGATGTAGTCATTGCGTGGTAGGAATGTGTGACCAAATACTTTGTTTATTTAATTTAGTCAAAAGTTAAGTGAATTTGTCCAAAATACTTATGACACCTTCAAATGGGGGAGGCAAGCAGTCTCGAGGTTAGAGCATTGGGCCAGTAACCCAAAGGCTGCTGGTTCAAATAAAGGAGCAGACAAGGAAAACTTTCACCCTTGTGCCTTTGAGCAAGGCACTTAATCCAAATTGCCCCAGGGCCGCTGGACAATGGGGAGCCTGCCTGTGACTCCACTCTCTGCGGGTGTCTCGGGGAGTTGGGATATGCAAGAAATACATTTTCATTACACACTTGTGTGACAAATATAATCACCCCCAAAATGATTATTCTAAATGTGGTGGTTAGAAAGATATATGACGTGCATAAACAGATATGCATTAAATATCCTCAAATAAAAGGTGACATTTCGTACTGTCCCCTGATATAAAACATTTGATCTCAAATCCAAAATACTGGAGTATAGAGCCAAATTAAAAGTTGTAGCTTCATTGTCCAAAAGAATACATAGGGGAGTATATGCACGTGCCTTAAACCCTAAGAGAATAACCTCCCAATGTAACTCTGCTATAATGCATGTATAATGCGATAGTTACTTGAAATGTACAGTATCATTGAAGGAAATTGACATTAAACTAGTTTAATATCTTTGTTCCCCAGCTATGTGTCTAACAAGTTGTATACCTTTTTCAATCCTTTAATAAATACCATACCACATTTTCAGAATAGTTTCATTAGGTTGTGTCGATGTCAATATTTGGTCATATATAAACCATGAGTTTTTATGAATGGTAGAAAGTGTTTTGGTATTTTACTTTTTACCACAGTGCGTCATGCATTATGCATCTATAGCCTTTTATGAATTAATAACCATGCATGTGGGCCACTGCACAATGCACTCTCCCCTACATGTAGCCATAACAATTGACTAAAACTGAAGACGTTTTACGGTCTGAATTCATTATTCAGATGGTTAAAAGTATTTTTTTATTTAATAGATATGGCTTACATGCAGACCTGAATAAACCTTGGTACTGTATTTGTCTTGCCTGTGATAATTCTTACAGTTTTTAAGGGCTGTTGCAGTCTCATATTTACGGTAATAAATACTTACGTCACGAGTGGAACGGAGGTCCGATTGCAATTGCGCACGCATCTCCACTTCAGACATTAGACATTGTTGCGATTTATCAACATCTACGGCTTGTTTATTGGACATTAGCTTGGACATTGTAGACCATTGTAGACCATTTACCTTACACAGAGAATACAAATCTGTAATTTGGGCTGGACAAGATGGCCAGCAGCAATTTTCAGGCGCAGTTATTATCCATTATGGAGGTATTAGCTAAAGCAGCGGTAGCAGAAATAAACCAACGTGTAGATGATAGCTGTGCTGTTATACGTTTGGAAATGACCCAAAGCCAGCGAGATATTGATGTACTGAAAAGGAAGTGGCAAATGATGGAGAGCGAGCTGAAGAAGACAAATGGACGAGTCAGGAGAAAAGGTAGTTGATGTGTTATTCATAGTCAATTGAATGCATTGCATATTTAAAACCGAATTGTGTGAAATGTAGCTCTAATATTTGAATACAATTATTTTCCAGGATTTTACCCCGTGGCATCAGAGAGATCTTCATATCCACTCAAGATTGTTTTGAACAAGCAGAGAAGTAGCTCACAGCGGAGAGACCGAGAGATGGCTGTTGAAGAGGACTCTCAACCCCAGGTGTGATACATCACATTTTACAATGACAGAGACCTGACCTATTGATTCATTTCTGTTATTGTAACGTCAGAAGAATGTACTTTTGTGTGATTCATGAGTATGCAAAGGGTTAGATATGCTGTGTTTCCAGAGTAATAACCTCAGTCCCTGTTACAGCCTACAGATGTGGAGCAGGGAGTGAAGACTGAACTCATACTGATCAAAGATGAGGAGACAGCAGAGGAAGAGCTCAGGATCACTGGAGAGGGTGGGTGTGACCATAAGGGGCACTGCTCTGTCTGTCTATGGAAGACTGTGTGGGTATGGTGGTATGCACTTTCCAAATGGCTACATTGATGTTCTGTGTTTTATGTTAGCCTATGGAGCCAACGTACAGACACAGTCAGTCCTAAAGCAGACATGGTATGCAACTGTTAAAGGGATACTTCAGAATTTTGCCTTTTACTTACTTCCTCAGGGTCAGATGAATTCGTGGGTACCATTTTTTGTCTCTATCCAGTATGAAGGAAATTAAAGTAGATTTGCGAGCCAATGCTAACTAGCATTAGCGCAATGACTGGAAGTCTCTGGGTATCTTCTAGTATGCTACAGTAGTAGATAATCATAAACTTCCAGTCATTGCGCTAACGCTAGTTAGCATTGTCTCGCAAACTACCTCTAACTTCCTTCATACTGGACACAGATACATAAAAAATTGTATCCACAAGTTCGTCTGACTGGGGAAGTAGATCAAGGGCCTCACTGACAAAATCCCAAAGTGTCTCTTTAAAGGTCTTTTGTAATGTTAATTTCTTTTCTTCCCCAAAATCTTTAGAGTCTGGTTCCAAGCCTGGGAAACCACCATCCTTTGACCAATGGAACTGTGAGGAAGACTTCATCACACAACCCAACATATCTCCTGAAGACTCAGTGGAACATTACCCCAATTCTGATCGTCCAGAGGAACCAGGAACACCCCGGCTCGCATCTACAGAGGTGTTCAGTACAGAGCAGCACCGGCCAGCCAAGAAGAAGGACTCACTAGAGCTAGTGATGGTGAAGGATGAGAAAGAGGAGGAGCTGGATCAGACCACGACCCTGGCAGGACCTGACCAGTTTGTCATGGATGAGTCTGATGGGCAGCTGTGGACCTCTGTGGATCCAGGCAGAGAGACTGACCCTGATGTCCACCCAGATTTCTCCTTTCATTCCACAGAAGAGTACTCTCAGAATATCTCAATTTTCCCATCTCATGATGTCGGGCCATCACTTCACTATTCTATTGTGAAACCACATGCTAACATGTTCAGTGCGGCAGCACACATGAAAAGACATGTCAGGACATTGGCTGATGAGACTAGACAACAGATGCCAGAGGGACAGAACAGTGAGATGCTGAACTCAAATAATGATAGAAATAGTTTAGCTCTACAGCCAAGGCAGCATCAATACAGGGCTTCAGAAGCGACTGTGAGATTGAGTGAGTGCACGACAGGGTCAAACATGGCCACCACCTCCACCTTCTCAGGATACAGCCTGAGTCGCAGTAGTTTTAACATGGTGAAGAGAATGAGGACTCAGTGGAGTTCTGGCAGCACCACCGAGAGGCGATTCAGCTGCACCTTCTGTGGGAAGCGCTTCCAACGTTTCTGGCAGCTCAAAGAACACCTCCGGAGTCACACCGGAGAGAAACCGTACACCTGTGAACAGTGTGGCAAGAGTTTCACCAAGCAGTGCAACCTGATCAGACATGCTCTGGTCCACAGTGGGGAGAAACCGTATGAGTGCACACAGTGTGGGAAATGCTTCACCCAGCGCTCCAAAATGACGTCACATCAGAGAACTCACATAGGAGAGAGTGCAGTGTCTCAATACGTGGCACCTGCATACCCTGGGGATCCACACACGAGTTTAATGTAATCTCAGAACAGATGGAACAAATAGGAACTTAATTGCAATTTCTACGGGAAAATATAGGAAAGAAGATATTTTGGGACATTTTGACAAGAATTTTCTCCTAAATGATTTGTGAAATGGTTTTTATATTTGACTGTTAACGGATCATCACTTTTATTTTATTAACCTATTTATTTACAGCTGGTAACATTGTGTTTTGCTACCACAAAATCGTAAAAAACATGTTATATTCAATAACATTTATTTAATTAAAGAGTCAATCTGCGGTTTTAGCTCAATAATACACTCCCCTACGTATTTACTTGGACAGCGAACCTAAAATATTTAATTTGGCTTTATACTCCAGCATTCTGGATTTGAGATCAAATGTTTTATATGAGGTGACAGTACAGAATTGCACCTTTTATTTGAGGATATTTTCATACATATCTGTTTTACCGTTTAGAAATGAATGCACTTTATGTATTTTAGTAATAGTAATAGACTATAAGTGAATTTGTCCAAATACTTAAGACACCTTCAAATTGGGAGACTAGATGCATAAAGTGCCTTCATTTCTAAACTGAAAAACATAAAATAAAAGGGAGATATTCTGTACTGTCGCCTCATATAAAACATTTTGTTGTGTTACAGCCTAAATTTAAAATGGATTAAATTGAGATTGTTTGTCACTGGCCTACACACAATACCCCCTAATATCATAATTAATTCTGTTTTTTTATGTTTACAAGTTAATAAAGAAATAAAAAGCTGAAATGTCTTGAGTCAATCAGTATTCAGCACCTTTGTTATGGAAAGCCAAAATAAGTTCATGAGTAAAAATATGCTTAACCCTTTGAGCATGGTGAAGTTATTAATTACACTTTGGATGGTGTATCAATACACCCAGTCACTATTAAGATACAGGCGTCCTTCCTAACTCAGTTGCCGTAGAGGAAGGAAACGGCTCAGGGATTTCACCACGAGGCCAATGGTGACTGAAACAGTTACAGAGTTTAATGGCTATTTTAGGAGAAAACTGAGGATGGATCAACATCATTGTACTTATTCCATCTACACTGGAGTTGTTTACCAAGAAGACAGTGAATGTTCCCGAGTGGCCAGTTTTTACTTAAATCTGCTTGAAAGTCTATGGCAAGACTTGAAAATAGTTGTCTAGCAATGAACAACAACCAATTTGACAGAGTTGAAGAATTTTGAAAATAATAATGGGCAAATATTTTGCAATCCAAAGCTCTAAAAGACTTACCCAGAAAGACTCACAGCTATAATCGCTGCCAAAGGTGATTCTAACATGTATTTACTCAGGGGTGTGATTACTTATGTAAATAAGATATTTCAGTTTTTCATTTTCAATACATTTTCAAACATTTATAAAAGCATGTTTTCACTTTGTCATCATGGGGTATTGTATATAGATGTGAGAGAATTTTTATTTATTTAATCCATTTTAAATTAGGGCTGTAACACAACAAAATGTGGAATAAGTCAAGGGGTATGAATACTTTCTGAAAGCACTGTGCCTTAAAAACCCAGAGAAGAACCTCTGAATGCAAATCAGCTATAATGCATATAGTATGCAATAGTTACTTGAAATATATCCTGAAATTAAGTTTATTTGAAGTACATGAAAATAGTTTATCATCTTTGTTCCCCAGCTGTGTGTCAAGAAAGTGATATACCTTTTCTATCCTTTAATAAATACCATTCCACATTTTCAGAATGGTTTCATAAGGTTGTGTCGATGAGAGTGTAGATTATAAAAATAATGACAATATTTGATCATATATAAATCATGAGTTTTTATGAATGGTTGAAGAAAGGGTTTTTGTATTTTGCGTTTTACCACAGTGAGGAATGCATTATGTAGTGATAGCCTTTTTATCCATTAATAACCATGTGAGCCACTGCATTGCACTCTCCCCTACATGTAGCCATACCTATTGGCAAAAAAACACGACGTTTTACAATCTGAATTCTTTATTCAGAAAATAAAACGTGTTCTTTTTTTGTGAATAGAGATGGCTACCCTACACGGTATATGCAGACTAGAATCGACCCTGGTATTTGCCTTGCCAGTGCTAATTCTAACAATTTGTAGGGCTGTTGCAGTCTCATATTTACGGTAATGAATACTTACGTCAAGAGTTTAACGGAAGTGCTATTGAAATTGCGTACTCATCTCCCACTTCACTACATTGTTGTTATTTAGCAATATCTACGGATTGTTTATTGCACATTAGCTTACTTAAATAGCATACTATTTACTTAACACAGAGAATACACATCTGTAATTTGGGCTGGACAAGATGGCCAGCTGCAATTTTCAGGCGCAATTTGTATCCATTATGGAGGTATTGGCTAAAGCAGCTCTAACAGAAATAAACAAACGTGTAGATGATAGCTGTGCTGTTATACGTTTGGAAATGACCCAAAGTCAGCGAGATATTGATGTACTGAAAAGGAAGTGTCAAATGATGGAGAGCGAGCTGAAGAAAACGCGCAGACGAAAAGGTAGTTGTGTTATTATTCGTGATAAATTGATTGAATATGCAAAACCCAAATGTGTGAATAGCCATAATATTTGACTGAATATACTTATTTTCAAGGTTTTTACCCCATGGCATCAGAGAGATCTTCATATCCAGTCAAGATTGTTTCAAACAAGCAGAGGAGTAACTCACAGTGCAGAGACGAAGAGCTGGCTGTTGAAGAGGACTCTCAACCCCAGGTGTGATACAATTACAGAGACCTGGCTTCTTGGATCAATTCTGATATTGGATTATCAGGAGATTTTACCGCTTTTGTGTGATTCATGAGTATGAAAAGGGTTAGATATGGTGTGTGTCCAGAGTAATAACCTCAGTCCCTGTTACAGCCTACAGATGTGGAGCAGAGAGTGGAGACTGAACCCATACTGATCAAAGATGAGGAGACTGCAGAGGATGTGTGGAAGACTAACGCTCAGGAAGAGCTCAGGATCACTGGAGAGGGTGGGTGTGACCATAAGGGGTACTGCTCTGTCTGTCTATGGAAGACTGTGTGGGTGTGGTGGTATGCACGTTCCAAATTGCTACGTTGGTGTTGGGTGTTTAATGTTCTGGCATATGTAGCTCACGGACACGCAGTCAGTTCTAAAGCAGTTGTGTTTTGCAACTGTTAAGGGTCTTTTGTAACGTTTATTTTATGTTGATCCCAAAATCTTTAGAGTCTGGTTCCAAGCCTGGGAAACCACCATCCTTTGAGCAACGGCACTGTGATGAGGACTTCATCACACAACCCAACATATCTCCCAGAGACTCAGTGGAACATTACCCAAATTCTGATCATCCAGAGGAACCAGGCACACCCTGGCTATCGTCTACAGAGGTGTTCAGCACAGAGCAGCACCAGCCAGACGAGGACGAGGACTCACTAGACCTAGTGATGGTGAAGGATGAGAAAGAGGAGGAGTTAGATCAGACCACGGCCCTGGCAGGACCTGACCAGTTTGTTATGGATGAGTCTGATGGGCAGCTGTGGACCTCTGTGGATCCAGGCAGAGACACTGACCCTGATGGCCACCCAGATTTCTCTTTTCATTCCACAGAAGAGTACTCTCAGAATATCTCAATTTTCCCATCTCATAGTGGGCTGCCATCTGTTTCTACTATGACAGATGAAGTAGGGCCATCGCTTCACTCTTCTATATGGAAACCACATGCTAACATGTTCAGTACTGCAAAACACATGAAAAGACATATCAGGACAATGGCTGATGAGACTAGACAACAGATGCCAGAGGGACAGAACAGTGAGATGCTGAACTCAAATAATGAAGGAAATAGTTTAGCTCTACAGCCAAGACTGCATCAATACAGGGCTTCAGAAGCAACAGTGAGATTGAGTGAGTGCATGACAGGGTCAAACATGGCCACCACCTCCACCTTCTCTGGATACAGCCTGAGTCACAGTAGTTTTAACATGGTGAAGAGAATGAGGACTCAGTGGAGGTCAGGCGGCACCACCGAGAGGCGTTTCAGCTGCACCTTCTGTGGTAAGAGCTTCCAGCGTCTCTGCCAGCTCAAAGTACACCTCCGGAGTCACACCGGAGAGAAACCGTACACCTGTGAACAGTGTGGCAGGAGTTTTACCAAGCAGTGCAACCTGATCAGACATGCTCTGGTCCACACTGGGGAGAAGCCCTACGAGTGCACACAGTGTGGGAAATGCTTCACTCAGCGCTCCAAAATGAAGTCACATCAAAGAACTCACATAGGGGAGGGTCCAGTTTCTCAATACGTGACACCTGCATACCCTGGGGATCCACACACAAGTTTAATGTTGTCTCAGAACACATGGAATAAATAGTTCATAATTGCATAGTTTTTCTGTAACAATTACTTCAACTGCATACTGTGTACTAATCGTATTACAAAGTATTTAGAACGTACTGTTTTGTCAATTGAATGCCGTAAGCAAGAAATACTAGGCTCCTCCTACTGAGAAGGCGTCATCTAATGTGCAATTGCATTGATTCACGACATTCATTCATTTTGGTACTGCGTGTCTCATCAGTTATACCTTTTTCTATCCTTTAATAAATGCCATACCACATTTTCAGACAGGTTTCTTTAGGTTGTGTTCATGAGAATGGAAATGACAATATTTGATCATATATTTACGTTTCACCACAGTGTATCGTGCACTATGCATCTATAGCCTTTTATGCTTGATAACCATGTGAGCCATTGCATTGCACTGCACTCTCCCCTTCATGTAGCCATATCTTTTGGCTAAAAGCACAAGACGTTTTACAATCTAAAGAATTTATTCAGATAGTAAAGCGTCTTATTTTTTTGTCAATAGATATGGCTACCCTACACTAAATTCAGACTAGAATATAATCTGGTACAGTGTTTGACTTTCCAGTGCTAATTCTAAGAATTTTCAACGGCTGTTGCAGTCTCATATTTACGGTAATAAATACTTGCATCATGAGTTGAACGGAAGTGTGATTGCAATTGCTCATGCATCTCCCACTTCACTAAATTGTTGTCATTTAGCAACATCTACAAACGGTTTATTGCTAATTAGCTTGGAAATTGTAGACTTTTTACTTCAAATAGAGAATAAAAATCTATATTTTGTGCAGGACAAGATGGTGGGCTGCAATTTTCAGGTGCAGTTATTATCCATTATGGAGGTGTTCGCTAAAGCAGCTGTAGCATAAATAAACCAACGTGTAGATGATAGCTGTGCTGTTATACGTTTAGAAATGACCCAAAGCCAGCGAGATATTGATGTACTGAAAAGGAAGTGATGGAGAGCGAGCTGAAGAAGACACGAGGACGAAAAGGTAGTTGTGTTATTATTCATTGTAATATTGATTGCATGTGCAAAACCAGAATGTGTGAATAGCCCTAATATTTGACTGAATGCAATTATTTTCCAGGTTTTTACCCCGTGGCATCAAAGAGATCTTCATATCCAGTCAAGATTGTTTTGAACAAGCAGAGGAGTAACTCACAGTGCAGAGAAGAAGAGCTGGCTGTTGAAGAGGACTCTCAACCCCAGGTGTGATACATCACCTTTTACACATTTATTTATTTCACCTTTATTTAACCAGGTAGGCTAGTTGAGAACAAGTTCTCATTTACAATCGCGACCTGGCCAGGATAAAGCAAAGCAGTTCGACACATACAACAACACAGAGTTACACATGGAATAAATAAACATACAGTCAATAATGCAGTAGAAAAAGTCTATATACAGTGTGTGCAAATGAGGTAGGATAAGGGAGG
Organism: Salmo trutta; assembly: GCF_901001165.1. Taxonomy (NCBI): domain Eukaryota; kingdom Metazoa; phylum Chordata; class Actinopteri; order Salmoniformes; family Salmonidae; genus Salmo; species Salmo trutta. The sequence continues at coordinate 35,087,671 of NC_042977.1, read as the reverse complement.
TAAAGCAATAAATAGGCCATAGTGGCGAAGTAATTACAATATAGCAATTAAACACTGGAATGGTAGATGTGCAGAAGATGAATGTGCAAGTAGAGATACTGGGGTGCAAAGGAGCAAAATAAATAAATACAGTATTGGGATGAGGTAGTTATGGGCTATTTACAGATGGGCTATGTACAGGTGCAGTGATCTGTGAGCTGCTCTGACAGCTGGTGCTTAAAGCTAGTGAGGGAGATATGAGTTTCCAGCTTCAGTGATTTCTGCAGTTCGTTCCAGTCATTGGCAGCAGAGAACTGGAAGGAAAGGCGGCCAAAGTAGGAATTCGCTTTGGGGTGACCAGTGAGATATACCTGCTGGAGCGCGTGCTATGAGTGGGTGCTGCTATGGTGACCAGTGAGCTGAGATAAGGCGGGGTGACCAGTGACCAGTGAGCTGACCTAGCAGAGACTTGTAGATGACCTGGAGCTTTTGGCAGGTTAGGCGACGAGTATGAAGCGAGGGCCAGCCAACGAGAGCGTACAGGTCGCAGTGGTGGGTAGTATATGGGGCTTTGGTGACAAAACGGATGGCACTGTGATAGACTGCATCCAATTTGTTGAGTAGACTGTTGGAGGCTATTTTGTAAATGACATCGCCGAAGTCGAGGATCGGTAGGATGGTCAGTTTTACAAGGGTATGTTTGGCAGCATGAGTGAAGGATGCTTTGACGCGAAATAGGAAGCCGATTCTAGATTTAATTTTGGATTGGAGATGCTTAATGTGAGTCTGGAAGGAGAGTTTACAGTCTAACCAGACACCTAGGTATTTGTAGTTGTCCACATATTCTAAGTCAGAACCGTCCAGAGTAGTGATGCTGGATAGGCGGGCAGGTGCGGGCAGCGATCGGTTGAAGAGCATGTATTTAGTTTGACTTGCATTTACAGAGACCTGAGCTCTTGGATCAATTCTGTTATTGGAATATCAGGAGAATTCACCGCTTTTGTGTGATTCATGAGTATGAAAAGCATTAGATATGTGTTCATATACAAAGCCCTTCTGTTCTGGGTAAACTCCCTATTTACCTAGCCTGCTCTCCTTACCAGATGTTACCTCTGTAGCCTGCAGTTACTGAGTTAAGAAAGACTGCCTTCTATTGTGCACCAGAAGCATGAAATCTTCTACAAAGTATGCTTCAACTAGATGTACTAAGCTAGTGCCCCTCAGTGAGTTTAAAACTCTGGTACCAAACTCTGTTCAGGAGGAGTGTAAATGTTTCCTGGAGGCTGATATTGTAATGAGGTGCTTATTAAATGTTTTAAATGTTTTATTGATTGCTGCTACTTTCTTGGCCAGGTCTCGCTTGCAAAAGAGACTGTCCTCTGTCTCAATGGGCTTTTCCTGGCAAAATAAAGGTAACTAAAAAATCTATATATTTTTGAAATGGTCTGTGTCCAGAATAATAACTTCTGTCCCCTGTTACAGTCTACAGATGTGGAGCAGAGAGTGGAGACTGAACCTTCTCTGATTAAAGATGAGGGAACAGGAGAGGACGTGTGGAAGACTGACCCTCAGGAAGAGCTCAGGATCACTGGAGAGGGTGGGTGCGTCCGTAAGGGATACTGCTCTTTCAAATCAAAATGTATTGGTGGCGTACACAGATTTGCAGACATTATCATGAGTGTAGCAAAATGCTTAATTTTTCTAGTACCAACATTACATTAATACCTAGCAACAAAAATACAATTAAAAAAACAATACACACAATATCCTGATATTTAAAAAAATTGCATTTCATAAAGAAAGAAATTAAGAATTATCAGAATGAGCAAAGTCAGAGACCAGAATATAAATACCTATAATGTATATATATACAGTTTAAGTCAGACATTTACATACGCCATAGACAAATACATTTAAACTCAGTTTTTCACAGTTTCCCATTCCTCCTGACAGAGCTGGTGTAACTGAGCTAGGTTTATAGGCCTCCTTGCTCACACGCTGTTACGACTGTCGTAGATAGGGGACCAAAGCGCAGCGTGGTAAGTGTTCATATTATTTATTAAACAATGAAACCCTATAACAAAGAAACAAAACGAAAAGCCAAACAGTTCCGTCAGGTAATGAATACAAAACAGAAAATAACTACCCACAAAACACAAGTGGGAAAAGGCTGCCTAAGTATGATTCCTAATCAGAGACAACGATAGACAGCTGCCTCTGATTAGGAACCATACTCGGCCCAGCATAAAGAAATACAAAACATAGAATGCCCACCCCACACCCTGACCTAACCAAATAGAGAAATAAACCGTCTCTCTCAGGTCAGGTCGTGACACACACGCTTTTTCAGTTCTGCCCACAAATTTTCTATGGGATTGAGGTCAGGGCTTTGTGATGTCCACTCCAATACCTTGACTTTGTTGTCCTTAAGCCATTTTGCCACAACTTTGGAAGTATGCTTGGGGTCATTGTCCATTTGGAAGACCCATTTGCGACCAAGCTTTAACTTCCTGACTGATGTCTTGAGATGTTGCTTCAATATATCCACATTATGTTCCATCCTCATGATGCCATCTATTTTGTGAAGTGCACCAGTCCCTCCTGCAGCAAAGCACCCCCACAACATGATGCTGCCACCCCCGTGCTTCACGGTTGGGATGGTGTTCTTCGGCTTGCAAGCCTCCCCCTTTTTCCTCCAAACATAACGATGGACATTATGGCCAATCAGTTCTATTTTTGTTTCATCAGACCAGAGGATATTTCTCCAAAAAGTACGATTTTTGTCCCCATGTGCAGTTGCAAACCGTAGTCTGGCTTTTTTATGGCGGTTTTGGAGCAGTGGCTTCTTCCTTGCTGAGCGGCCTTTCAGGTAATGTCGATATAGGACTCGTATTACTGTGGGTATAGATAATTTTGTACCTGTTTCCTCCAGCATCTTCACAAGTTCCTTTACTGTTGTTCTGGGATTGATTTGCACTTTTCGCACCAAAGTACGTTCATCTCTACGAGAGACACACACTCTTCACATTCTCTCAATCAGCTTCACCTGGAATGCTTTTCCAACAGTCTTGAAGGAGTTCCCACATATGCAGAGCACTTGTTGACTGCTGTCTTTCACTCTGCGGTCCAATTCATCCCAAACCATCTCAATTGGGTTGAGGTTGGGTGATTGTGGAGGCCAGGTCATCTGATGCAGAACTCCATCACTCTCCTTCTTGGTCAAACAACCTTTACACAGCCTGGAGGTGTATTGGGTCATTGTCCTGTTGAAAAACAAATAATAGTCTCACTAAGTGCAAGCCAGATGGGATGGCGTATCTCTGCAGAATGCTGTTGTAGCCATGCTGGTTAAGTGTGCCTTGAATTCTAAATAAATCACTGACAGTGTCACCAGCAAGGCACCATCACACCTCCTCCCTCATGCTTCACTGTGGGAGCAACACATGCGCAGATCATCCATTTACCTACTCTGCGTCTCACAAAGACACAGCGGTTGGAACCAAATATCTCAAATTTGGACTCATCAGACCAAGGGACAGATTTCCACCGGTCTAATGTCCATTGCTCGTGTTTCTTGGCCCAAGCAGGTGTCTTCGTTTTGGGTTCCTTTAGTAGTGGTTTCTTTGCAGCAATTCCACCATGAAGGCCAGATTCTTGCAGTCTCCTCTGAACAGTTGATGTTGAGATGTGTCACTTGAACTCTGTGAAGCATTTGTTTGGGCTGCAATTTCTGAGGCTGATAACTCTAATGTCCTTAATATCTGGGTCTTCCTTACCTGTGGTGGTCCTCCTGAGAGCCAGTTTCATCATAGCACTTGATGATTTTTCAACTGCACTTGAAGAAACGTTCAAAGTTCTTGAAATGTTCCACATTGACTGACCTTGATGTCTTAAAGTAATGGACTTTAATTTCTCTTTGCTTATTTGAGCTGTTCTTGCCATAATATGGACTTGGAATTTTACCAAAAAGATATATCTTCTGTCTACCACCCCTACCTTGTCACAACACAACTGATTGCCTCAAATGCATTAAATGAACGTTTAACATGGCACACCTGTTAATTGAAATGCATTCCAGATGACTACCTCATGAAGCTGGTTGAGAGAAGGCCTAGAGTGTGCCAAGCTGTCATCAAGGCAAAGGGTGACTACTTTGAAGAGTCTCAAATATAAAATATATTTTGATTTGTTTAACACTTTTTTTGTTTACTACATGATTCCATACGTGTGATTTCATAGTTTTGATGTCTTCACTTTTATTCTACAATGTAGAAAATAGTACAAATAAAGAAAACCCCTGGAATGAGTAACTGTGTCCAAAACCAGTCAAAAGTTTGGACACATCTACTCATTCCAGGAATTTCTTTATTTTGACTATATATTCCCCGAAGACTCAGTGGAATATTACCCCAATTCTGATCAGTCAGAGGAACCAGGCACACCCGGCTCGCATCTTCAGAGGTGTTCAGCACCGATCAGCCGAAGACAAGGACCCACTAGAGCTAGTGATGGTGAAGGAGGGTTGTGAAGGAGGGTGTGGCTCAGGTGGTAGAGCATGGTGTTTGCAACGTGTTTGCAATGCCAGGGTTGTGGGTTCGATTCCCACGGGGGACCAGTACGGGGGAAAAAATGTATGAAATGTATGCATTCACTACTGTAAGTCGCTCTGGATAAGAGCGTCTGCTAAATGACTAAAATGTAAATGTAAAAATGTAAGGATGAGAAAGAGGAGGAGCTGGATCAGACCACGACCCTGGCAGGTCCTGACCAGTTTGTTATGGATGAGTCTGATGGGCAGCTGTGGACCTCTGTGGATCCAGGCAGAGACACTGACCCTGTCTGCCACCTAGATTTCTCCTTTCATTCCACAGAAGAGTACTCTCAGAATATCTCAATGTTCCCATCTCATAGTGGGCTGCCATCCATTCCTACTATGACAGATGATGTATGCTACATGCTAACATGTTCAGTGCAGCAAAACACATGAAAAGACACGTAGGGACATTGGCTGATGAGATTAGACAACAGATGCCAGAGGCTAAACTCAAGTAATGAAGGAAATAGTTTAGCTCTACAGCCAAGGCAGCATCAATACAGGGCTTCAGAAGCAACAGTGAGATTGAGTGAGTGCATGACAGGGTCAAACATGGCCACCACCTCCACCTTCTCTGGATACAGCCTGAGTCACAGTAGTTTTAACATGGTGAAGAGAATGAGGACTCGGTGGAGATCAGGTGGCACCACCGAGAGGCGTTTCAGCTGCACCTTCTGTGGTAAGAGCTTGCAGCGTTTCAGCGAGCTCTAAGTACACCTCCGGAGTCACACCTGAGAGAAACCGTACACCTGTGAACAGTGTGGCAGGAGTTTCACCAAGCAGTGCAACCTGATCAGACAGGCTGTGGTCCACAGTGGGGAGAAGCCCTTCGAGTGCACACAGTGTGGGAAATGCTTCACCCAACGCTCCAAAATGACGTCACATCAGAGAACTCACATAGGAGAGAGTGCAGTGTCTCAATACGTGGCACCTGCATACCCTGGGGATCCACACACAAGTTTTATGTTGTCTCAGACCAGATGGAACAAATAGGAACATAATTACAATTCCTATGTGAAAATATAGTAAAGATATTTTTGAACATTTTGACAAGATTCTTCTCCTAATTGATTTGTGGAATGGTTTTCATATTTGACTGTTAACGGATCCTTATTTACAGCTGGTAACATTGTGTATTTTTACCACAAAATCGTTTAAAAAACCATTATATTCAATAAAATGTATTTAATGAAAGAGTCAGTCTGTGCTTTTAGATGAATAATATGTAGGATCCATTCAGTCTGTATTGTCTAGGTAGTGTCTGACTATCTGGGATGTCACGTCTTGCCACAAGGGACAGTCTCATATCAGGTCAGGTTAATAACTCAATTCCACTTGATTTTCAGTTAGATTTTGAAGTTATTCTGCTGCCTTAAAATGTTAAGTTACTGTGTGTCTTCTCAAAACTAGACAAAACAAATATTTGTTTCAGTGTAATAGGCTATACATGTTCATACAACTTTAGATTTTAAATCTGGAAACAACATTTATTTAAGCTGACACCACTGGTACTGTATAAAACTGGTAATCTAAATCAAAGGTCACTAGATGCTGTAGATGGCTAAATAGATGAGAGAAATTGATTGGTAGTTTGAAGGATTTACTGTTTCATTGATTTGCCAGAGGCAGAGATAATGGGGGAGAGAGAAAGAGAAAGTGAGAGACTCAGGAAGTCAACAGGGGAAGTTTAGTGGTTTCTTACGTCAACGCTTGCTGCTGCTTGGTTGTGCCGGTGCAGAGTGAAGGTAGGAACAGTCTTAACTCTCTTTCTTACTCTTTCTCATTCATGTTTATACCTCAAACTCACTCTGAAACTTGAGAAGAGTAACAGTGACAGTGTGTTAGGGGTGGAATGGTAAGGGTCAGGGGGATGGAGAGGTGGTGGGGTCAGGCTCAGAAGGTTCATGATCTATGACAGGCCTGCAGTCAGAACAACGTACAATTCAATTGACGTCCGCTTTCATGAGAAGGCCAAAATAGCCACGAGATGCAGGGAGGAGAGGTCCTCTTATCAGTCACAGATAACAGCCAGAGCCGTGGTTTGGGGTGTCAGGGTGACCATCAGCATAATCATACACATTTTGATACATATTGTGAAGCATCTGTAAACAAGTTGTTATATGAATAATTTATTAACTGCACTGTAATTTGTGTCCGTCTCCAGAGTTGGTGGTGTGTGGAGATTCCAAGGGGAACATGTGGTTCAACCAGCCACCAAACATCAACTCCTGGAGCAGCAGGAAACCTGTGATATCTCTCCCTTTTCCTCTGATGAAACTGATGATTGATTTTCCCTAGGCACACAGTGACAGGATCAGTGTACTGCGACTCAACAACAGCACGATGATCTCAGCGTCCCATGACAAAACTGTGGGACAGAAACACCAAGAAACAGGTTCATGTCATTTTAACTCTTCAATTTCCACACACTCAAATAATTTAATCAAGAATGGATGAAAAGTCAGACCAATGCACTTTTTGTTTACATATGCTTACACTCCATCTCTCTCTAACTCTGTACAGGTGGGTGTGTGTGTGGGTCCTGTTATGGTCTTGGAGTTGAACCCACACTGCTCCAGTGAACTGGAGTGTGTCGTCGATGCACTGGGCCAGCTCTACTTCCTCTCCTGGAGAGAATAACCACCCAGTCTACACACACAGTCCATTGTATACACACACTGCTCCATATACATCCAATCATAATTAACTAACTCTCACACGGATATGTCAGTACTACTGTAATTGTTTGCATATTCTCTCAGGCAGCTCCATCAATGTCATCTTCTACACACTATCTAATATCCATGCTCTTTATATCTAATACCTCTAATTATAGATGTACGTGCCTTAAAAACCCTAAGTGAAGAACCTCAATGTAAATCAGCTATAATGCATATTATTTTAAATTTACATGAAAATAGATTATTGTCCTTGATCCCCAGCTGTGTTAAAGAAGTTATATCTCTTTAATAAATACTATACCACATTTTCAGAATGGTTTCATTAGGTTGTGTGGATGACAATAGAGATGGCAATATTTTAAATGTTTAACAATTTCCTGATACCTGTGTTCAATCCTTTATAAAGGCATTATTAGACTCATAAGGAACCATAACTTTTAATAATGGTTGAATAAAGTGTTTTTGTATTTTATTACAGTGTGTTGTGCATTATACATTTATATAGTGCATTATAAATGCATATAACCTTTTATGCAGTTCTAACCGTGTGAGCCACTGGACGTTAACGTATCATTATTTTTAGTCGATAGATATGGCTGTCCTATATACTCTGGTATTTCACCTGCCAGTGCTAAACTCTGCCCATTTTGAAGGGCTTTTGCGGTCTCATATTTACGGTACTAAATACTTACGTCACAAGTTGAACGGAAGTGCGATTGCGCACGTATCTCCCTTTTGAACATTGTTGGAATTGATCAACGTCTATTGCTTCAATCGATCTCTTAACAAATGCCAAATTGGGCAAATAACATTTACCATAGTGTGAGAAATTGAAATTAACGGATTGTTTATTGCACATTGGCTCGAGATTTTTTGACTATTTACTTAATCACAGAGAATACTGGCTGAACAAGATGGCCAGCTGCAATTTTCAGGCGCAGTTGGTATCCTTAATGGAGGTTTTAGCTAAAGCAGCTGTAGCAGAAATAAACCAACGTGTAGATGATAGCTGTGCTGTTATACGTTTGGAAATGACCCAAAGCCAGCGAGATATTGATTTACTGAAAAGGAAGTGTCAAGTGATGGAGAGCGAGCTGAAGAAGACACAACGAGTCAGGAGAAAAGGTAGTTGGTGACGTCTTATTCATGGTAATTTGATTGCTAGCCCATTCAATAGACCAGGGATGGGCAACTAGCGGGGTCTCAATGTACTGTTGAGAGTTAGAATAGTAGAATACACAATGCATCAGCAGTTCTCTTATGTCAGTCACTCAATCTGCCCATGTCAGCTAACATTTTTTTAGACTGGTAAATTAGTCTAGCCAGCAACTTACAAAAGAAGATTGCAGTTTTGAAACTGCAGTAAAAGTGCAGTAACTGCAGTCAACTGTGGTATTTTGTGTGCAGTAATTGCAGAATAACTGCAAAATTACTGCAGTAAAAAAAAGGTGCTATTTTGGTCGCAGTATTTGCAGCATACTGCAGTTATACCGCATTCTAGCTACAGTCATACTGCAGTTATACTGCACTCTGACTGCAATCTTTTTTCGTAAGGGGCTGTCTAAACTTGAAGTAATCATGGTTGAATTACCGATGGGATCTGCATTGATTTTGTTAGTCACTCTCGCTCAGATATCATATTAAAAACTGCAAACATTTCTCTCCACCCTATGGCAAAAAAAGATGTAATTTTTTTTTGATTTCACCTTTATTTAACCAGGTAGGCTATCTACAACTGCGTCCTGGCCAAGATAAAGCAAAGCAGTGTGACACAAACAACAACACAGAGTTACATATGGAATAAACAAACATACAGTCAATAATACAATAGAAAAAGTCTATATACAGTGTGTGCAAATGAGGTAGGATAAGGGAGGTAAGGCAATAAATAGGCCATAGTGGCAAAATAATTACAATATAGCAATTAAACCCTGGAGTGATAGATGTGCAGAAGATGAGTGTGCAAGTAGAGATACTGGGGTGCAAAGGAGCAAGATAAATAACAGTTTGGGGATGGAGTAGTTGGATGGGCTATTTATAGATGGGCTATGTACATGTGCAGTGATCTGTGAGCTGCTCTGACAGCTGGTGCATAAAGTTAGTGAGGGAGATATGAGTCTCCAGCTTCAGTGATTTTTGCAGTTCGTTCCAGTCATTGTTAGCAGAGAACTGGAAGGAAAGGCGGCCAAAGTAGGAATTGGCTTTGGGGGTGACCAGTGAAATATACCTGCTGGAGCGCGTGCTACAAGTGGGTGCTGCTATGGTGACCAGTGAGCTGAGATAAGGCGGGGCTTTACCTAGCAAAGACTTATAGATGACCTGGAGCCAGTGGGTTTGGCGACGAATATGAAGCGAGGGCCAGCCAACGAGAGCATACAGGTCGCAGTGGTGGGTAGTATATGGGGCTTTGGTGACAAAATGGATGGCACTGTGATAGACTGTATCCACTTTGCTGAGTAGAGTGTTGGAGGCTATTTTGTAAATGACATGGCCGAAGTTGAGGATCGGTAGGATGGTCAGTTTTACAAGGGTATGTTTGGCAGCATGAGTGAAGGATGCTTTGTTGCGAAATAGGAAGCCGATTCCAGATGTAATTTTGGATTGGAGATGCTTAATGTGAGTCTGGAAGGAGAGTTTACAGTCTAACCAGTCACCTAGGTATTTGTAGTTGTCCACATATTCTAAGTCAGAACCGTCCAGAGTAGTGATGCTGGACGGGCGGGCAGGTGTAGGCAGCGATCGGTTGAAGAGCATGCATTTAGTTTTACTTGCATTTAAGAGCAGTTGGAGGCCACGGAAGGAGAGTTGTATGGCATTGAAGCTCGTCTGGAGGTTAGTTAACACAGTGTCCAAAGAAAGGCCAGAAGTATACAGAATGGTGTTGTCTGCGTAGAGGTGGATCAGGGAATCACCAGCAGCAAGAGCGACATCATTGATTTGTACAGAGAAAAGAGTCGGCCCGAGAATTTAACCCTGTGGCACCCCCATAGAGACTGCCAGAGGTCCGGACAACAGGCCCTCTGATTTGACACACTGAACTCTGTCTGAGAAGTAGTTGGTGAACCAGGCGAGGCAGTCATTTGAGAAACCAAGGCTGTTGAGTCTGCCGATAAGAATGTGGTGATTGACAGAGTCGAAAGCCTTGGCCAGGTTGATGAATACGCCTGCACAGTATTGTCTCTTATCAATGGCGGTTATGATATCGTTTAGGACCTTGAGTGTGGCTGAGGTGCACCCATGACCAGCTCGGAAACCAGATTGCATAGCGGAGAAGTTACGGTGGGATTCGAAATGGTTGGTGATCTGTTTGTTAACTTGGCTTTCGAAGACCTTAGAAAGGCAGGGTAGGATAGATATAGGTCTGTAGCAGTTTGGGTCTAGAGTATCTCCCTCTTTGAAGAGGGGGATGACCGCGGCAGCTTTTCAATCTTTGGGCATCTCAGACGATACGAAAGAGAGGTTGAACAGGCTAGTAATAGGGGTTGCAGCCATTTCGGCAGATAATTTTAGAAAGAGAGGGTCCAGATTGTCTAGCCCGGCTGATTTGTAGGGGTCCAGATTTTGCAGCTCTTTCAGAACATCAACTATCTGGATTTGGGTGAAGGAGAAATGGGGGAGGCTTGGGCAAGTTGCTGTGGGGGGTGCAGGGCTATTGACCGGATTAGGGGTAGCCAGGTGGAAAGCATGGCCAGACGTAGAAAAATGCTTATTGAAATTCTCAATTATCATGGATTTATCGGTGGTAACAGTGTTTCCTAGCCTCAGTGCAGTGGGAAGCTGGGAGGAGGTGCTCTTTTTCTCCATGGACTTTACAGTGTCCCAGAACTTTTTGGAGTTTGTGCTACAGGATGCAAATTTCTGTTTGAAAAAGCTAGCCTTTGCTTTCCTAACTGCCTGTGTATATTGGTTCCTAACTTCCCTGAAAAGTTGCATGTCACCGGGGCTATTCGATGCTAATGCAATACGCCGCAGGATGTTTTTGTGTTGGTTAAGGGCAGTCAGGTCTGGAGTGAACAAGGGGCTATATCTGTTCCTGGTTCTACATTTTTTGAAAGGGGCATGCTTATTTCAGATGGTGAGGAAAGCACTTTCAAAGAATAACCAGGCATCCTCTACTGACGGAATGAGGTAGAGGATGCTAACTTCATGTGTGGATGTGGCTACGCAGACCCACCAGCCACTGCAGCCCCTCATGATGAGTTCAGATTTTTGGTATCCCCCACTCCATCAAAGTTTCCCATCGCTGCAATAGATGGAAATGTTAAATATTGTAGTCTATTCACGAAGCTGTCTGCCGCCTGAGGTGCATTTATGTAGCGAGATACCTGCCAAAAGGTTGAACGTACGTATCGTTAAGATCGTAATAAATCAATACGTAAATTGTTCGGATCGTAAGAAAAGCCATGTCTGAAACATAAACATGAAATTTCATCTGTGAACATACAAACACCATGATAAGATTATGGACTAACATTTTAGGCTTGAACAAATGTTGTGATGCAAAAATACTAGCAAAATGCATAGCACTCAGAATTAAAAGGGTTTTACCAGGTATTGTTCATCCTGATCAGACAGGTTTTTTACATGGACGATACATGGGAAATAATATACAACAACTACTAGAAATAATAGAACATCATGAAACATATAAGAAGCCAGGAATGGTATTTACAGCGGATTTTGAAAAGGCACTTGATAAAGTAAGACTGGATTTTATTTATAAATGCCTGAATTTTTTCAATTTTGGTAATTCTCTTATGAAATGGGTAAAAATAATGTATAGCAACCCCAGGTGTAAAATAGTAAATAACGGCTACTTCTCAGAGTTTTGAATTGTCAAGCGGAGTTAAACAATCTATTTGTTATGGCCATCGATATGCTAACTATTAAAATCAGATCTAATAACAACATTAGAGGATTAGGAATCCAAGGCTTAAAAACAAAGGTGTCCATGTATGCCGATGATTCAAGTTTTATGTTAAGTCCGCAAGCTAGATCCCTGCAATGTCTCATTAAAGATATAAACTTTTCTGTACTCTCTGGACTAAAACCTATTGGATCCTTAAAAAATACAACTTTTACATTACCCTTCAGCTTACCTATAAAATGGGCTGATGGTGAAGTAGACATACTCGGTATTCATATCACAAAAGATATAAATAAGCTCTCCACAATGAATTTCAATAGAAAACTTGTAAAAATAGACAAGATCCTGCAACCATGGAGAGGTAAATACCTTTCTATTTATGGAAAAATTGCCCTGATTAACTCCTTAGTCATTTCTCAGTTTATTCACTTACTTATGGCACTGCCTACTCCTGATGATTCGTTTTTCAAATCATATGAGCAAAAAAACATGTCGCTTTATCTGGGACGCTAAACCAGACAAATTATAGCGAGCATATCTATATAATGAATATGAATTGGGTGGGTTGAGATTATTAAATATAAAAGCACTAAACCACCTCTCTCTAAAAGCTTCACTTATTCAAAAGTTTTATTTGAACCCTAAATGGTTCTCAAGTAGATTAATAAGAAAAGCTCATCCATTGTTTAAAAATTGCCTTTTTGCCTTTGTGCAGATTGCCATGTCTCATTTTCGATTAATTGAAAATGATACTTTTTTCAAGTATCTTTCTTTTTCAAACAAGCATTGCAGAGCTGACTACAATTTCAATTTCATCCCCCTGAAAAGATAGAACAAATATTACAACAAATATTATGGCTGAACTCAAATGTGCTGGTTGATAAAATACGTGTATTCATGGGAAAGATGTTTGAAAAGGTGTTGGATGTTTGAAAAGTATACCAGTTTCTTTTGAGGACCAGGATGTTGACAACTGTGCCATACAGATTGCAAAATAGTTGGGAACAGATTTTTGATGTACCGATTCCATGGTACAGGGTGTATGAGTTGATATATAAAACAACGCAAGATTCAAGACTTCGTGCTTTTCAGCTAAAATTATTATATAGAATTCTTGCCACCAACAAAATGTTGAATATTTGAGGCATTAAATCATCAAAGCTCTGCACATTTTGTTGTGAGGATACAGAATCAATAGACCATTTATTTTGGAATTGCCCTCAGGTAGCCTGTTTCTGGTCTCAGATTCAGGAATGGCTGAAAATGCAGAACATTGATCTAAAATTGACCCTAGAAATAGTACTGTTGGGAGATCTGGAGAGACCGGGTCAGTCAGTTACTAATATACTAATACTCTTAGTAAAAGTATTTATCTTCAACACGCAATCTGTAGATTCTATTCGATTAGATAGATTGAAATTGTATGTTAAACATCATAGCATAGTTGAAAGATATGTGTTGTGTAGAAACACGAAGTGGGTGGCCAGCAGAGATAGATGGGATGGGCTGAGGGAAGCTGAGGGTTGGTATGGGTTGAAACAGGAAGTGGGTGGCCAGCAGAGATAGATGGGATGGGCTGAGGGAAGCTGAGGGTTAGTATGTGGAATTGGAGACAAGTGGGAGTGGAGTTTCTGTGAGAGAGAGAATGATGGTCAAAAGATAAAGGGGAAAAAAGTCAAAATAAAACATAATAAAAGTACATTTGAATGACACTAAGTGGCAGTGTTTTTACAACTAATGCCAGTTTGCCTGAGGCTGATGCCGTGCTGGTGTTTGTACACATGCATATACACACACTCTCATTCAAATAAACACATACAAGAACACACACATACATGTAATAGTGCCAGACATGCACACAAACATATACAGTTGGCATTGCTGTTATGATTTCAGTTGTCCTTGATGTCCTTTGTTTTCAATGTATTATTTTGTTTTATTTTTTATTGCATTGTTGTTCGCTGTTTTCTTCTGTCTTTACCTTTTTTCTATTTAGTTTATTCTCTTGGTTGTTGGTGCATTGGGAGTTTCTTGGGGGTGGGGAATGGAGTTAATTGTATTTGTATTTTTTCCGGGGGGGGCTGTGGGAGGGGTCTCGAATAGTTGAGGGACAGCTATTGGGGAACTGTGGGGGGATCTTGGAGGGTTTGGGTTTCACGAGATTGTGATCATGAAAAAGGAAACTATGACATATATTTTATATCACTATCATGCACACGCACCCTCACACATAAGGATGGCTCTGTTGCGGAAAGACTGATACATGATAGTGTCTTGATGCTGTATTGTTTGTCCTTCATGTTCTAATACTTTAATGTTACCCATTCCTTGTGTTTTTTGTAATAAAAAAATAATAATCTTGTGTTGCAATTCTGATGTACAATAATACCTTTCAGAGTTTTGGCAGTTTCATCTCACCAACAAAAAAACATACACCAAACGGCTTGTGAGGAGTGCTACACAAACAAGCATAACACAGTATTTAAAAAAACAGTTAAAAGTCTCCCTTCTCTTTTACTCCTCAGTTGAGTTTACTTCACATTTAGGTAGCTAATGTAATGGATTTGTTTGCCAGCGCAAGTTTAGATAGCACTAGCTGTATTATGATGTTTCAGTTCGCTAGGAATATCTCTACAGCATGGGTATACCTCTGGCTGACATTGACATCTCCATGCATGCACCCTATCAAAATATGACTAATTCAATATTGCACCATCCCATTCTCTGGGTTCTGTCTGCAATCATAACCAGTTGTGTCTACCAGGAATAATGAATCATAACCAGTAGTATCTACCAGGAATAATGAATCATAACCAGTAGTATATACCAATCAGACAGCAATCAAATATACCAATTCTAAAACAAGCTCTAGACTTTTATTTTGGAAATGAAACCAGAAGCTGCAAAGCAACTCTAACGTCTAGGCTATTGTTGCTTGATTGACTAGCTGACTTCGACTAGCTACGTTGGGTTCATGTCCTTTGCAGATGCCACATTACTGACAACGTTTGTACGTATAAAAAATATCTGTAACTGAGTAAAGGGAGACGTAAAGTAAGAATTGAACGTGTAAATGTTAATTCATAGTCTTAACATAGGGTTTGTGCGTTTCTAATTTAACGTTTACGTTTCGTATTTCACGCATGACTTTTCTTATGATCCTAACGATACGTACGTTCAACCTTTGGCAGCTATCTTGCTCCATAGGCGTTCCCTGACGCTCCCCAAATGTTCTTTCGAAAAGCAAATACGCCTTACACGCAATACCATTTTTCTTTATAAACATTTGGAACTTGACTTTAATATAAGTGAGAAATCATTTTTCAAATACATAAGATACATTACTGTACGCCGTTTAGGAAAGTTGGACCCGGCTGTATATTGAGAAACACCAGAAATGTGGAATGGAATAGTCCAATGGATATACAAGCGCAAGGTGAGGATGTGTTGTAGCTGAGGCGGTGTGTGAAAACAATCGGGTGCAATTTTGCTAAACTGCGCATAGTAAGTATATTTTTCGTATTTGAAAGATTCTTTCTCGCTTATAAAAGTTAAGTTCTGAAGGTTTCCAAAACCGTATGGCATGGCAAGTGAGGCATATTTGCGTAGACAGTGAGTTGGGATTAAACAGCGCATCGGAATTGTAGTTCATATGGAGCCAGCTGTGGTTCGTCCCATCAGCTGAGAACCCAAAAGGGGGACTGGCTGTAAACTGGCTATGCCCCCTTGGGTTGTTGAGAGCTATTTGATTGCACCATGGAACAACTGAAAAAAATTAATGAAATGTGTGATTATCCCTAATATTTCATTGAATACAATTATTTTCCAGGTTTTTACCCCGTGGCATCAGAGAGATCTTCATATCCAGTCAAGATTGTTTTGAACAAGCAGAGGAGTAACTCACAGTGCAGAGAAGAAGAGCTGACTGTTGAGGACTCTCAACCCCAGGTGTGATACATCACATTTTACAATTACAGAGACCTGACTGGCCTCTTGGATCAATTCTGATATTGGATTATCAGGAGATTTTATCGCTTTTGTGTGATTCATGAGTATGAAAAGGGTTAGATATGGTGTGTGTCCAGAGTAATAACCTCAGTCCCTGTTACAGCCTACAGATGTGGAGCAGAGAGTGGAGACTGAACCCATACCGATCAAAGATGAGGAGACTGCAGAGGATGTGTGGAAGACTGACCCTCAGGAAGAGCTCAGGATCACTGGAGAGGGTGGGTGTGACCATAAGGGGCACTGCTCTGTCTGTCTATGGAAGACTGTGTGGGTGTGGTGGTATGCACGTTCCAAATTGCTACATTGGTGTTGGGTGTTTTATGTTCTGGCATATGTAGCGCACGGACACACAGTCAGTTCTAAAGCAGTCATGTTTTGCTGTTAAGGGTCTTTTGTAATCTCTCTTTTATGTTTATCGCCAAATCTTTAGAATCTGGTTCCAAGCCTGGGAAACCACCATCCTTTGAGCGACGGCACTGTGATGAGGACTTCATCACACAACCCAACATATCTCCCAGAGTCTCAGTGGAACATTACCCAAATTCTGATTGTCCAGAGGAACCAGGAACACCCCAGCTCATATCTACAGAGGTGTTCAGCACAGAGCAGCACCGGCCAGATGAGGACTCACTAGACCTAGTGATGGTGAAAGAGGAGGAGCTGGATCAGACCACGACCCTGGCAGGACCTGACCAGTTTGTTATGGATGAGTCTGATGGGCAGCTGTGGACCTCTGTGGATCCAGGCAGAGACACTGACCCTGATGTCCACCCAGATTTCTCCTTTCATTCCACAGAAGAGTACTCTCAAAATATCTCAATTTACCCATCTCATAGTGGGCTGCCATCTGTTCCTACTATGACAGATGATGTAGGGCCATCGCTTCACTCTTCTATATGGAAACCACATGCTAACATGTTCAGTGCTGCAAAACACATGAAAAGACATGTCAGGACATTGGCTGATGAGACTAGACAACAGATGCCAGAGGGACAGAGCAGTGAGATGCTGAACTCAAATAATGAAGGAAATAGTTTAGCTCTACAGTCAAGGCAGCATCAATACAGGGCTTCAGAAGCAACAGTGAGATTGAGTGAGTGCGTGACAGGGTCAAACATGGCCACCACCTCCACCTTCTCTGGATACAGCCTGAGTCACAGTAGTTTTAACATGGTGAAGAGAATGAGGACTCAGTGGAGATCAGGTGGCACCACCGAGAGGCGTTTCAGCTGCACCTTCTGTGGGAAGAGCTTCCAGCGTTTCAGCGAGCTCAAAGTACACCTCCGGAGTCACACCGGAGAGAAACCGTACACCTGTGAACAGTGTGGCAGGAGTTTCACCCAGCAGTGCAACCTGATCAGACATGCTCTGGTCCACACTGGGGAGAAGCCCTTCGAGTGCACACAATGTGGGAAATGCTTCACCCAGCGCTCCAAAATGAAGTCACATCAAAGAACTCACATAGGAGAGAGTCCAATGTCTCAATATGCGGTACCCACATACCCTGCTGATCCACAAACAAGTTTAATGATGTCTCAGAACAGATGGAATAAATAGTTCATAATTACATAATTTTTCTGTAACACTTTCTATGTGAGAATGTGGTACAGAAAGTAGTTTGAGACATGTTGACAAGCTTTTTCTTCCAATTGATTTGTGAAATGGTTTTCATCTTTGACTGTTGTCTGCTCCTCGTTTTCATTTTAACAACTTATTTACAACTGGTAACAATGTGTATTTCTACCACAAAATCATAAAACCGTATTATATTCAATCAAACTGATTTAATGAAAGAGTCAATCTGCGCTTTTAGATCAATAATACAGTGCCTTCGGAAAGTATTCAGACCCCTCGACTTTTTCCACATTTTGTTAGGTCATTGTTACATAGCATTTTTCTAAAATTGATTAAATATTACTTTTTTCTCAGCAATCTACACAAAATACCCCATAATGACAGTGAAAACAGATTTTTAGATTTTGCAAAGTAAATAAAAATTAAAACAGATACCTTATTTACATAAGTATTCAAACCTTTTTCTATGATACTCGAAATTGAGCTCAAGTACATCCTGTTTCCATTGACCATCCTTGAGATGTTTCTACCACTTCATTGGAGTTTACCTGTGGTAAATTCAATTGATTGGACATGATTTGGAAAGGCACACACCTGTCTATATGTCCACAGTGGACAGTGCATGTCAGAGAAAAAACCAAGCCATGAGGTTGAAGGAATTGTCCGTAGAGCTCCGAGACAGGATTGTGTCGAGGCAGAGATCTGGGGAAGGGTACCAAAACATTTCTAAAGCATTGAAGGTCCCCAAGAACACACTAGCCTCCATCATTCTTAAATGGAAGAAGTTTGGAACCACCAAGACTCTTCCTAGAGCTTGCCGCCTGGCCAAAGGGAGGTGACCAAGAACCCGATAGTCACTCAGAGCTCTAGAGTTCCTCTGTGGAGATGGGAGAACCTTCCAGAAGGACAACCATCTCTGCAGCACTCCACCAATCAGGCCTTTATGGTAGAGTGGCCAGACGGAAGCCACTCCTCAGTAAAAGGCACATGACAGCCTGCTTGGAGTTTGGCAAAAGGCACCTAAAGACTCTCAGACCATGAGAAGCAAGTCAGGATCGAGGCAAAGATGAACGGAGCAAGGTACAGAGAGATCCTTGATGAAAACCTGCTCCAGAGCGCTCGGGACCTCAGACTGGGGTGAAGGGTCAACTTACAACCGGACATCGACCCTAAGCACACAGCCAAGACAACTAAGGAGAGGTTTCGAGACAAGTCTCTGAATGTACTTGCCAGAGCCCGGACTTGAACCCGATCAAACATCTCTGAAGAGACCTGAAAATAGCTGTGCAGCAACACTCCCCATCCAACCTGACAGAGCCTGAGAGGATCTGCAGAGAAGAATGGGAGAAACTCCCCAAATACAGGTGTGCCAAGCTTGTAGCGTCATACCCAAGACGACTCGAGGCTGTAATCACTGCCAAAGGTGCTTCAACAAAGTACTGAGTAAAGGGTCTGAGACCTTATGTAAATGTGATATTTCAGTTTTTTATATTTTATAAATTAGCTACAATTTCTAAAAAACAGTTTTTGCTTTGTCATTTTGGGGTATTGTGTGTAGATTGATGAGGGGGGAAAACAATTTAATACATTTTAGAATAAGGCTGTAACGTAACAAAATGTGGAAAAAGTCAAGTGGTCTGAATACTTTCTAAAGGCACTGTATATAGGAGCCATTTAGTATGTGTTGTCTAGTTAGTATTTGAATATCTGGGATGTCACTTCTTGCCACAAGGGACAGTCATATCAGGTCAAGTTAATAACTAAATTCATTTGGATTTTCTGAGTTATATTTTGAAGTTACTATGCTGCCTTAAAATGCCTTATGTAGTCTCAAAACTAGGCAATAAAATATTTATTTCAGTCAAATAGGCTATACATGTTCAGACAACTTTACATTTTACATCTGGAAACTACACTTTTACTGTGAACATTGTCTAAACTGACACCTCTGATACTTTATAAAAGTGATCATCTTAATCGAGGCTCATTTCATATTGTAGATGGCTAAATAGATAAGAGAAATAGATTGATATTATTGGTAGTTTGTATGATTTACTGGTTCATTGATTTGTCAATCAACAGAGGCAGAGATAATTAGAGAGATATACAGAAAGAGAACACAAGAGAGAAAGAGAGAGTAGGAAGTCAACAGGGGAAGTTTAGGTGTTTTTTGCATTATCGCTTGCTGCTGCTTGGTTGTGCTGGTGCAGAGTGAAGGTAGGAACAGTTTAACTCTGTTTCTCATTCTTTGTTTTTACCTCAGTCACCCCGGAACTCACGAGGAGTAACAATGACAGTGTGTTAGGGGTGGGATGGTCGGGGTCAGGGGAATAAAGCGGTGGGGTCAGGCTTAGAGGCTTCATGTTCTACAACAGGCCTGTAGTCAAAACAACATAAAATTCAATTGACTTCCACTGTAGTGAGAGGGCCAAAATGGCAGCGGGAGGAGAGGGCCTCTATCAGTCACAGAGAACAGCCAGAGCCGTGGTTAGGGGTGTCGGGGTGACCATCAGCATACTCATACACATTTTGATACATATTGTGAATGTTGTTTTATAGTTACGCGGTGACATCTCGTTCCTTGCATAGCTTCAAAAATGATTCGGCAATCATTCTTTTTTCAAAACTGTTTTGACCATAATCTTAAACAATAAATTACGTTTGACTGACTAAAGAAAAATCCACCGCTGTCGAACCATTTAAAATGTTGTCAATGTTTAGAAATGTCTCCTATGTCTGCCGTTTCCATTACACGTCACAATGTTGCGACATTGCTTTTGTCGAATAAACCTGGGTCAATGGAAACCTGCCTATTGTATACAGACACACATGCAATCATAGTTCACTTACTCTCACAAAGATACAGGCAACAGCCAAAGTAATGGAAACACTTGAGTAAATGAGGGACACAAAAGTATATTGAAAACAGGTGCTTCCACACAGGTGTGGTTCCTGTGTTAATTAAGCAATAAACAGCAAAAAATGCTGGACAGGACATTGTTTTGCCTACCATGGCTATGCCCCCATAGGATGACAATGACCCCATCCATAGGGCACAAATGGTCACGGAATGTTTGTTGAGCATGAAAATGATGTAAACCATATGCCATGGCCGTCTCAGTCACCAGATCTCAATCCAATTATGGGAGATTCTGGAGCGGGGCCTGAGGCAGCCTTTTCCACCACCATCAATAAAAACAACAAATGATGGAATTTCTCATGGACGAATAGTGTTACATCCCTCCAATAGAGTTCAAGACTGCAGAATCTATGCCAAAGTGCATTGAAGCTGTTCTAGCTCGTAGTGGCTCAGCGCCCTATTACAAAACTTTATGTTGGTAGTTACCTGTATATCAGTACTACTGTACTGTTATGCATATTCTCTCATGCAGCTCAATCAACACTACTACAACACACTATGAATACTCTTTATATCTAATACCTTTACTTATATATGTACAGTACATGCCTTTAAAAACCAAAGAGAAGGACCTCAATGTAAATCAGCTATAATTCATGTAGTATGCAATAGCTACTTGAAATAGATAATGAAATTCAGTTTATTTGAAGGTTCTATGAAACTAGTTTTGTTTCCCAACTGTGTATAAGTTATATCCCCTTTCAATCCTTTAAGAAATACCATACCACAGTTTCAGAATGGTTTCATTAGGCTGTGGAGATGACGCCTATGTTCAATCGTTCATGAAGGCATCATTAGACTCATAAGGAACCATTACTTTTTAAAAATGGTTGAAGAAAGTGTTTTTGTATTTTACCACAGTGTGTTGTGCATTATCAATGCATATTGCCTTTTATACATTGATAACCATATGAGCCACTGCACTACACTCTCCCCTGCATGTAGCCATATATATTTACTAAAAACAGATGACGTTTTACTATCCAAAGTCTTTAAGGTCTTCTCTTTTTAGTCAATAGATATAGCGGGGTTCTTACTAGAGGTAGTACAGCTACAACCGGAAGTGACTTTTTCCTAGCAGGTTCGGAGAACTTACATAACAGGTTAGGACACTTAGGTTAAGGTTAGGAAAAGGGTTAGCTAAAATGCTCTCCTAACCTGCTACGAAAAGTCACTTCAGGTCGTACATCTAGTCACAACCGTTTGTAAGATGACAAACGACATAAAAGGAATCATACCGCCATCTTGTGGCCGGTTGGCCTAGAAAACACCCTGGTATTTGCCTTGCCAGTGCTAAACTCTGCCAAATTTGAAGGGCTGTTGCAGTCTCATATTTACGCTAACAAATACTTACCTCACCAGTTAAACAGAAGTGCAATTAAGAGGATGAGTGGGGTCAGACGAGATTGGGATCTCCCTATGCAGAAAAGTGGTGAGGCTGTTGCAGTGAGAGATATGGAGAAGGCAGAAATGTTGGCTCAGGCATTTATTAAGGTACACAGCTCAAGTAATCTGACAGAAGAGGGGCAGCGGAGAACATCCTGGGGTCCTGGAACAGAGAGAAGTGGAGGATGCATTGAATACTCCTTTTACCTTGGCTGAGATGAAGAGCGTTATAGCTAAAGCTGGGGTAGGATCTCATGGGAAGGATGAGATGTTTCACGTCATGATGTCTCATCTCAGTGACACTGCAATGGGGAAAGTATTGGGCTTTTACAATAAGGAAACTGCCTGACAGTTCGAAGCAGGCTGTAGTAGTGACGACAAACCAGGGAAGAAAGACCCTACTAGTCCAAACTATAGGCCGATAGCGTTGGCATTTCATACATGTAAACTTATGGAAAGGATATATAATGGCACCGGAGGGGATGGCTGCTGTTTTACTGGCTCTTAACCAACTGTGCTATTTTGTTTGTTTTTTTGCGTTGTTTGTAACTTATTTTTTAAACTTATTTTGTACATAATGTTGCTGCTACTGTCTCTTATGTTCGAAAAGAGATTCTGGACATCAGAACAGCAATTACTCACCTCGAACTGGACAAATATTTTTTTCTTTAGCGAAACTGATGCGAAGTGCTCGCCTGAGGTAGAATACCGGTACCCCCTGTATATAGCCTCGTTACTGTTATTTTTGTGTTCCTTTTTATTTTTATTTGACTATTTTTACTTTAGTTTATTTAGTAAATACTTTCTTAACTCTTTCTTTAACGGCATTGTTGGTTAAGGGCTTGTAAATAAGCATTTCATGGTAAGGTCTACACCTGTTGTATTAGGAGCATTTGACAAATAAAATTTGATTTGATAACGGAAAGGCTGATGTTCTTCCTGGAGAGCAGAGGCCTGATGTCACCAAATCAAAGTGGGTTCAGGAAAGGCAGGGGAATGATGGATCCTGTACTGTGCCTAGAGTCAGTCATACAGAAGGCACAGGCAAATAAGGAAGTGGTGGGAGGGTTTTCTTTGATGTAGAGAAGGCCTATAATATGGAAGGAAGGCTTACTTATCAAACTGGATATCATGGGGGTTGGAGGAAGGGTTTTTAACTGGATAAAGGATTTTCTTTTTGGGCGATCAGTACAAGTCAGGGTGGGGATTTCTATGTCAGAAAGTTATGAGGTAGATAATGGTACCACCCCAGGGAACTGTCATTAGTCTTTTGTTCTCCATTATGATTGACGATGTATTCTCCCAGTTTTAGACCAGATATTAGGAGGTCATTGTTTGCGGATGACGGGGTGCTGGGGAAGAGAGGTGAAATATTCCCCATACATACAGCTGGGAGTGTTCAAGAAGCGAACAGTGAATTTGAACAGTCCCTCAGATGGGCTTCAAGTTTTCAGGTGAGAAATCACTTTTTTTTACTGCCTGAAGCTGTACGAAAGGAATCTTGAGAGGGTGGTCTGGTTTGGTTCCTGTGAGTCTGGTTTGACACTCAAGTAACATGGGCGAAGCAAATATTGAATGTGATTCATTGCCTGTCAGGAATAGAGTGGGGAGCAGATAGAATGGCATTGAAAATACCCTATACACGAGTCTACAAAACATTAGGGAAAACCTGCTTTTTCCATGACAGACTGACCAGGTGAAAATTATAAACCCTTATTTATGGCACTTGTTAAATCCACTTCAATCAGTGGAGATGAAGGGTAGGAGACAGGTTAAAGAAGGATTTTTAAGCCTTGAGACAATTGAGACATTGATTGTGTATGTGTGCCATTCAGAGGATGAAGATGTAAGTGCCTATGTACAGGGTATGGTGGTAGGTGCCAGGCGCACCGGTTTTATTGTGTCAAGAACTGCAACGCTGCTGGGTTTTTCACGCTCAACAGTTTCCATTGTCTATCAAGAATGGTCCACCACCCAAAGGACATCCAGCCAACTTGACACAACTGTGGGAAGCATTGGAGTCAACATGGGCCAGCATCCCTGTGGAACGCTTTCAACACCTTATAGAGTACAAGCCCCAACAAATGTAAGCTGTTCTGAGGGCAAAAGGGGGTGCAACTCAATATTAGGAAGGTGTTCCTAATGTTTTGTACACTCAGTGAATTGCGCTGTCAGGGTCATCACTGGACATTGGAAGTGTAGCATATGGATCAGAAGCTCAGACATCTTTGAAAAAGCTAGATGTAATCCAGGCTCAAGCTCTAAGAATATGTTGTGGAGCAATCAGGACCTCCCCGGTGGCAGCTCTGCAGGTAGAGTGGGGAGACATGCCGTTAAAGTTAAGACAACAACTAGCCTTGACACATTGGGTAAATCTACAAGACTTAGGGTTACACATCCTACAAAAAAGGTGCTCCTAGAGGGCTGGGAGCATGAACAAAATATGAATAGAAATTTGGGGTGGATGGTTAATGGCATGGCGAGAGAGAGCCCCTCGGTGGTTCTTCCTGCTATCCCTCCTTGGTTGCTCCCTCAGCCAATGATAGGCCTAGGGTTGCTTAAGAGGGTAAGAGCTGGTGAGGAAGGAGTAGATCCAGTAAATATTGTAAGTGAACATTTAAGAACACAGTACTATGCTGTCTTGAATATATTCACAGATGGATCTGAGCACCCTAAAACAGGGAGGACAGGTGCAGATTTGAGTGTTCCTGAGTTTAAGGTGGCAGTGACAAAAAGAGCAACTGATCATTTATCTGTTTACACAATGAAGTTGCTGGCCATACTATTGGCTGCAGAGTGGGTGGAGGAAATGAGGCCAGACAGGGTAGTAATCTGCTCTTACTTCTGTGCAGCACTGATGAGCTTAAATGCATTTGTGTCTCGGAGCAGACTAGATGTATTGTATGAGATTTTTCAGTGCTTGTATGGTGTAAGACAGATGGGGGTAGTTGTGATGTTCCACTGGGAACCAGCTCATGTGGGAGCAGATGCTAAGTGGTTGATAGGGACAGTGGTTAATAACAAAAGGCAAGAGTTGTGGAACAGGGATGGGAAAGGGAAGACCTGTATAAGATCCAGGAAAAGGTGGAGGCAGGGAGGTCCTTAGGTCGAGAGAGAAGGGAGGAAAGTGTAATCAACAGTACATTAAAACTGGTAAGAAAACTTCAGACTGGGAGGTGTGATCACTGTCAGGAGGAGATGGATACAGCGGAACACGTTCAAATTCAGTGCCAGCAATATGGGAGGGAAAGGAAGACGTTTGTCTTAGATTTAATGAGTAATGGTGTTGCGTTTTTTTCCTGTAGGTTTTCACTCCAATCCCAGTTGTAACTGACTTGATTCAGTTTATCAACCTGCTAATTATTAGAATCGGGTGCACTAGATTAGGGTTGGAGTGAAAACCTACAGGACGGTAGCTCTCCAGGATTGGTTTGCCCTGATTTAGACCTTCCCTGTCTCTATTCCACACTCCAGTCCATTTGGTGGTGGTAATGCGCCTTAAAGTTTTTTTGCCAACCACCACTGTGGATTTTACCACAGAAGAAGAAGAAGAAGATGGAGTGAGCTGTGCGCCAGACAGAGTTCTGGAGGTAAAATGTAAGTGAATGAGGGCTAGTTAAGTGAAGTGGAAAGTGTGGTGAAAAGCTCGGAACCCGAGCCTGGCATCGATGGACATAAAAAAGAATCTGGTCCAGTAGAAGTGACATTTTTTGAGAATGTGTGGATCTTTCCCTTTTGGAGGATCCATTTGTGGTGTCAGGGTGGGTGGGAAAGGAGTTGGGTGCAGTTGAATCAGTGAAGGTAACCTGTAGTGGACTTGTGATATTTGTTTGTGTTTCTTCTGAACAGAGGGAGCAGGTGCTCCGTGTCACATAACTTGGGTGAAGATATGTTTCTTGAAAGGAGTGATTTCTGGGGTAGCTAGAGTCAGAGTAGTGCATTAGGTGTCATGCGGAGGCAGTGAAGTAATTAGAGGAGGATGGATCAAGGGAGAAGGATCCTGAGAGGATCCCTGAGAATAGTAGAAAAGTTATTCAATTTTCATACTAGAGTAAATTTCAACTTCCTTATATTAAGCAAACCAGACAGGACAATTTTCTTATGTTTCTTTTATTGACGGATAGCCAGGACACGCTCCAACACTCACACATAATTTACAAACAAAGCATTTGTGTTTAGTGAGTCTGCCAGATCAGAGGCAGTAGTGATGACCAGGGATGTTCTCTTGATAAGTATGTGAATTGGACCATTTTCCTGTCAAAATGTAACAAGTACTTTTGGGTGTCAGGGAAAATGTATGGAGTAAAAAGTACATTATTTTCTTTAGGAATGTAATAAAGTAAAAGTTTCAAAAATATAAATAGTAAAGTACAGATACACAAAAAAAACTAATTAAGTAGTACTTTAAAGTATTTTTACTTAAGTACTTAACACTACTGATGCCAGCACAGAGCGATAGGCCAATGAGTGATATATCCTTCACTAAGGTTGGCTTCCGAGCTTTCATAGCAATGGTTATCAACTGCATAAATGGAACGTAGATCACCTAAATGGAACATAAATCACAGAAAATAGATGTGGCAGCTGCAGAGAAGTATTTGAGTATATGAGATTTGACTTCAGAAGACTTACAAGGTGTGTTGAGTGGTGGTGCCCTGTCCTCCCAGGCCGCTGGTATGGTGCAGGAGCAGATAGGGTCAAAATAGTGGAATGGGGTAGTGGGTTTTTAATGAGTGTAGTATTAGTTGGATGGGTGTTTTTTTTAATGTTATGTATAATATTTTATTTTTTTCCCTTTTCCAATTTTGTATCACGATGTATAATATATTTATAATGTGGTCCAGTTGGGGGTGGTAATGCAACATATTGGATACGAACCTCGCTTAAACACCGAAGATGGTGATGAAGAAGAAGAAGAAGAAGAACGGAAGCGCGGTTGCGCACGCATCTCCGATTTGAAACATGGTTGGCATTTATCAACATCGTTTGCCTAAATAGATCTCTTACAAATGTCGAATTGGTCCAATATCAACATTTGCCATAGTGTGGGAACTGGAAATAAACGGATTATTCTTTGCTCATTGGCTAGCAAAATTGTTAAAACATATTTACTTAATCACGGCGAATAAATACTGGGCTGGACAAGATGGCCAACTGCAATTTTCAGGAGCAGTTTGTATCCATTATGGAAGTATTAGCTAAAGCAGCAGTGGCAGAAATAAACAAACGTGTAGATGATAGCTGTGCTGTTATACGTTTGGAAATGACCCAAAGTCAGCGAGATATTGATGTACTGAAAAGGAAGTGTCAAATGATGGAGAGCGAGTTGAAGAAGACAAATGGACGAGTCAGGAGAAAAGGTAGTTGTGTTATTATTCGTGGTAAATTAATTGAATATGCAAAACCCAAATGTGTGAATAGCCCTAATATTTGACTGAATACAATTATTTTCTAGGTTTTTACCCCATGGCATCAGAAAGATCTTCATATCCAGTCAAGATTGTTTTGAACAAGCAGAGGAGTAACTCACAGTGCAGAGAAGAAGAGCTGACTGTTGAAGAGGACTCTCAACCCCAGGTGTGATACATCACCTTTTACAATTACAGAGACCTGGCTGGCTTCTTGGATCAATTCTGATATTGGATTATCAGGAGATTTTATCGCTTTTGTGTGATTCATGAGTATGAAAAGGGTTAGATATGGTGTGTGTCCAGAGTAATAACCTCAGTCCCTGTTACAGCCTACAGATGTGGAGCAGAGAGTGGAGACGGAACCCATACTGATCAAAGATGAGGAGACTGCAGAGGATGTGTGGAAGACTGACCCTCAGGAAGAGCTCAGGATCACTGGAGAGGGTGGGTGTGACGATAAGGGGCACTGCTCTGTCTGTCTATGGAAGACTGTGAGGGTGTGGTGGTATGCACGTTCCAAATTGCTACATTGGTGTTGGGTGTTTCATGTTCTGGCATATGTAGCTCACGGACACACAGTCAGTTCTAAAGCAGTCATGTTTTGCTGTTAAGGGTCTTTTGTAATGTTTATTTTATCTTTATCCCCAAATCATTAGAGTCTGGTTCCAAGCCTGGGAAACCACCATCCTTTGAGCAACGGCACTGTGATGAGGACTTCATCACACAACCCAATATATCTCCCAGAGACTCAGTAAAACATTACCCAAATTCTGATCATCCAGAGGAACCAGGAACACCCCAGCTCGCATCTACAGAGGTGTTCAGCACAGAGCAGCACCGGCCAGATGAGGACTCACTAGACCTAGTGATGGTGAAAGAGGAGGAGCTGGATCAGACCACGACCCTGGCAGGTCCTGACCAGTTTGTTATGGATGAGTCTGATGGGCAGCTGTGGACCTCTGTGGATCCAGGCAGAGACACTGACCCTGTCTGCCACCCAGATTTCTCCTTTCATTCCACAGAAGAGTACTCTCAGAATATCTCAATTTTCCCATCTCATAGTGGGCTGCCATCTGTTCCTACTATTACAGATGATGTAGGGCCATCACTTCACTCTTCTATATGGAAACCACATGCTAACATGTTCAGTGCTGCAAAACACATGAAAAGACATTTAGGGACATTGGCTGATGAGACTAGACAACAGACGCCAGAGGGACAGAGCAGTGAGATGCTAAACTCAAATAATGAAGGAAATAGTTTAGCTCTACAGCCAAGACTGCATCAATACAGGGCTTCAGAAGCAACAGTGAGATTGAGTGAGTGCGTGACAGGGTCAAACATGGCCACCACCTCCACCTTCTCAGGATACAGCCTGAGTCGCAGTAGTTTTAACATGGTGAAGAGAATGAGGACTCAGTGGAGGTCGGGCGGCACCACCGAGAGGCGTTTTAGCTGCACCTTCTGTGGGAAGAGCTTCCCGCGTTTCTGGCAGCTAAAAGAACACCTCCGAAGTCACACTGGAGAGAAACCGTACACCTGCGAACAGTGTGGCAGGAGTTTTACCAAACAGTGCAACCTGATCAGACATGCTGTGGTCCACAGTGGGGAGAAGCCCTACAAGTGCACACAGTGTGGGAAATGCTTCACCCAGCGCTCCAGCATGAAGTCACATCAGAGAACTCACATAGGAGAGAGTCCAGTGTCTCAATACGGGGCACCTGCATACCCTGGGGATCCACACACAAGTTTGTTGTCTCAGAACAGATGGAACAAATAGGAACTTAAATGCATTATGCTTCGGAAACATTTTCAATGTGAAAATGTAGATCAATCAACACTACTTGCTATCTTCTTCTACACTATCTGATGTGCTTACTTTTTGTATCTAATACCTCTACTGATACACTCCCCTATGTATTTATTTGGACAGTGAAGCTACAACTTTTAATTTGGCTCTATACTCCAGGATTTTGGATTTGTGATCAAATGTTTTATGAGGCGACAGTACAGAATGTCACCTTTTATTTGAGGGTATTTTCATACATCTGTTTTACCGTTTAGAAATTAAAGCACTTTATGTATCTAGTCCCCCCATTTGAAGGTGGCATAAGTATTTGGACAATTTCACTTGGTGTATAAAAATGTGTCAAGTTTAGTATTTTGCCCCATATTCTTAGCACGCAATGATTACATCAAGCTTGTGACTCTACAAACTTGTTGGATGCATTTGCAGTTAGTTTTGGTTGTGTTCTGGATTATGGTGTGTCATTTTGGAGTCACTTTTATTGTAAATAAGTTTGGGATTTGTTTCTGAACCCTTCTACATTGTAAACCCTACCATGACTACGGATAATCTTGAATAATGATGAGTGAGAAAGTTACAGAGATAACTATCATGCCCCCAAAAAATGCTAACCTCCCATGTTATTGGTAATGGTGAGAGGTTAGCATGTTTTGGGGGCATGATCTTTGCGCATCTGTCACTTTCTCACTCGTTATTCACAAATTCATTCGTGATTATCTGTAATCATGGTAGCCGCCACATTAATGTAGAAGTGTTCATATTCTATTCTTATTTACAATAAAAGTGACTCCAAAATGACACAATACATTATTACCATTAATTTCTATTGGGCACAACATTATCCGAAACACAACTAAAACAAACTACAAATGCATCCAGCAAGTTTGTAGAGTCATGAGCTTGATGTAGTCATTGCATGTTAGGAATATGGGACCAAATACTAAACTTTTGACAAAATGTAATACTAATGACACCTTCAAATGGGGGGAGTAGATGCATGAAGTGCATTCATTTCTAAAATGTAAAACAAATGTATAAAAATACCCTCAAAGTAAAGGGTGACATTCTGTAATGTCGCCTCATAAGACATTTGATCTCAAATCCAAAATGCTGGAGTATAGAGCCAAAGGATTTTTTTTTACTTCACTGTCCAAATAAATACATAGGGGGTGTATGTGCCTTAAAAACCTTGTGAAGAACCTCTGAATGTTAATTAGCTATAACACATGTAGTATACAATAGTTATTGGAAATATATCATGAAATTAAGTTTATTTGAAGTTTACATGAAACTAGTTTATCGTCCTTGTTCCCCAGCTATGTGTCAAACAAGATATATCCCATTTCCTTGAATAAATACCATACGACATCTTCAGACTGGTTTCATTAGGTTGTGTGGATGAGAATGGAGATGACAACATTTGATGATGTATAAACCATTCGTTTTTATGAATGGCTGAAGAAAGTGTTTTAGTATTTTACGTTTCACCACAGTGTGTCGTGCATTATGCATCTATAGCCTTTTAATGCATTAACAACCATGTGAGCCATTGCATTAGTCTTTTCGCCTACATGTAGCCAAAGCTATTGAAAAATACAAGACGTTTTACGATCTGAATTCTTTTAGATCATAAAACTAATTTCTTTAATCAATAGATATGGTTACTCTACATGTAGCTCTCCGTAGGGTTTTCAGCGGTTAGCTTCGCCCATGACTGGCTCCTTGTGAACTACAATCCCGACTCTGTGTTTTAACATTTAGGAACATCAATAATCATCACTTGCTAAACGGTTTTTGGAACATATGGACCTCATCTTTAATATCTGCGATAATTAATCTTTCAAATAAAAAATAACCATTTACTGTAGAAGATTATACAGATCCATATGCTGTGTGTGCCTCCAGCCAACGAACTACACTTCCTCCCCAGTTACGTTTACACACAGGAGTTCGGAGCATGATAGGCGGCTAATTAGCACAAGTGCTCGCCACTGTCTTCAGTCTGTCTTCTGTAAAAAGCGCTGTAACATGGCGATATGGCCGTGTAGAAACACTAACCGTAGTGCTATAAAGGTGTGTTGTAATTTAACCTATTGTTTTTGGAAAATTATTTCTCGCTCATATGGAAGATACGTTTCTTACGTTTCCAAAACCGCTCCGCAAGACATGCGTGTTAACGTTCAGACCGAGCATCGGGGAGCTTAACAAAAGTTCCCCAGGAAGAAGATATTATTGTCAGTGGGCGACTAAAAGTAGCTAGTTAGGTCTATGAATGGGCTACCCTACATGCAGACAAGAATATACCTGGTATATACAGTTGAAGTCGGAAGTTTACATATACCTTAGCCAAATACATTTAAACTCAGTTTTTCACAATTCCTGACATTTAATCCTAGTAAAAATTCCCTGTCTTAGATCAGTTAGGATCATCACTTTATTTTAAGAATGTGAAATGTCAGAATAATAGTAGAGAGAATGATTTATTTCAGCTTTTATTTCTTTCAACACATTCCCAGTGGGTCAGAAGTTTACATACACTCAATTAGTATTTGGTAGCATTGCCTTTAAATTCTTTATCTTGGGTCAAACGTTTCAGGTAGCCTTCCACAAGCTTCCCACAATAAGTTGGGTGAATTTTGGCCCATTCCTCCGGATAGAGCTGGTGTAACTGAGTCAGGTATGTAGGCCTTGCTCGCACACTTTTTCAGTTCTGCCCACACATTTTCTATAGGATTGAGGTCAGGGCTTTGTGATGGCCACTCCAATACCTTGACTTTGCTGTCCTTAAGCCATTTTGCCATAACTTTGGAAGTATGCTTGGGGTCATTGTCCATTTGGAAGAGCCATTTGCGACCAAGCTTTAACTTCCTGACTGATGTCTTGAGATGTTGCTTCAATAAATGCACATAATGCTCCATCCTCATGATGCCATCTATTTTGTGAAGTGCACCAGTCCCTCCTGCAGCAAAGCACCCCCACAACATGATGCTGCCGCCCCCATGCTTCACGGTTGGGATGGTTTTCTTCGGCTTGCAAGCATCCCCCTTTTTCCTCCAAACATAACGATGGTCATTATGGCCAAACGGTTCTATTTTTGTTTCATCAGACCAGAGGATATTTCTCCAGAAAGTACGATCTTTGTCCCCATGTGCAGTTTCAAACCGTAGTCTGGCTTTTTTTATGGCGGTTTTGGAGCAGTGGCTTCTTCCTTGCTGAGCGGCCTTTCAGGTAATGTCGATATAGGACTCGTTTTACTGTGGATATAGATACTTTTGTACCTGCTTACTCCAGCATCTTCACAAGGTCCTTTGCTGTTGTTCTGGGATTGATTTGCACTTTTCGCACCAGAGTACGTTCATCTTTAGGAGACAGAACGCGTCTCCTGTCAGAGCAGTATGACGGCTGCATGGTCCCATGGTGTTTATACTTGCGTACTATTGTTTGTACAGATGAACGTGGTACCTTCAGGCATTTGGAAATTGCTCCCAAGGATGAACCAGACTTGTGGAGGTCTACCATTTTTTTCCGAGGTCTTGGCTGATTTCTTATGATTTTCCCATGATGTCAAGCTAAGAGCTACTGAGTTTGAAGGTATGCCTTGAAATACATCCACAGGTACACCTCCAATTGACTCAAATTATGTCAATTAGCCTATCAGAAGCTTCTAAAACCATGACATCATTTTCTGGAATTTTCCAAGCTGTTTAAAGGCACAGTCAACTTAGTGTATGTAAACTTCTGACCCACTGGAATTGTGATACAGTGAATTACAAGTGAAATAATCTGTCTGTAAACAATTGTTGGAAGAATTACTTGTGTCATACACAAAGTAGATCTCCTAACCGACTTGCCAAAACTATAGTTTGTTAACAAGAAATTTGTGGAGTGGTTGAAAAACGAGTTCTAATGACTCCAGCCTAAGTGTATGTAAACTTCCAACTTCAACTGTATACCGAACAAAAATCTAAGCACAACGTGTAGAGTGTTAGTCCCATGTTTCATGAGCTGAAATAAAAGATCCCTGAAATTTTCCATACGCACAAAAAGCTTATTTTTCGCAAATTTCGGGCTCAAATTTGTTTACATCCCTGTTAGTTACCATTTCTCCTTTGCCAAGATAATCCATCCACCTGACAGGTGTAGCATATCAAGAAGCTGATTAAACAGCATGATCATTACACATGTGTACCTTGTGCTGGGGACAATAAAAGGCCACTCTAAAATGTCCAGTTTTGTCACATAACACAATGTGACAGATGTCTTAAGTTTTGAGGGAGCATGCAATTGTCATGCTGACTGCAGGAATGTCAAACGGAGCTATTGTCAGATAATTGAATGTTCATTTCTGTACCGTAAGCCACCTCCAACATTGTTTTAGAGAATTTGGCATTACGTCTGACCAGGCTCACAACCACAGTCTGAGTTTAAGGATGCCAGCCCAGGACATCCGGCTTCTTCACCTGCAGGCTCGTCTGAGCCTGGCACCCACTATATTATTGATCAGTATACTTGCCTTGCCAGTGCTAATTCTACCAATTTTGTAGGGCTGTTGCAGTCTCATATTTACGGTAATAAATATTTACGCCACGAGTTGAACGGAAGTGCGATTGAAATTGCGCACGGATCTCCCACTTCGTACATTGTTGCCGTTTATCAATGTCTACGGATTGATTTTGCACATTCGCTTGGAAATTGTAGACTATTGACTTCAAACAGATAATACAAATCTGTAATTTGGGTTTTACAAGATGGCCAGCTGCAGTTTTCAGTCGCAGTTGGTATCGATTATGGAGGTATTAGCTAAAGCAGCTGTAGCAGAAATAAACAAACGTGTAGATGATAGCTGTGCTGTTATACGTTTAGAAATGACCCAAAGCCAGCGAGATATTGATGTACTGAAAAGGAAGTGTCGAATGATGGAGAGCGAGCTGAAGAAAACACAAGGACGAGATAGGAGAAAAGGTAGTAATTTAAATGCATGAACAACTGAAGAAAATCCCAAATGTGTGAATAACCCTAATATTTGACTGAATACAATTATTTTCCAGTTCTTTACCCCATGTCAACAGAGAGATTGTCATATCCAGTCAAGATTGTTTTGAACAAGGAAAGGAATAGCTCACAGTGGAGAGGCAGAGAGGATTCTCCGTGCCAGGTGTGATAAATTACCTTTTACGATTACAGAGACCAGACCTCTTGGATCAATTCTGTTATTGGAATATCAGGAGAATTTACCACTTTTGTGTGATTCATGAGTATGAAAAGTGTTAGATATGGTGTGTGTCCAGAGTAATAGCCTCAGTCCCTGTTACAGCCTACAGATGTGGAGCAGAGAGTGGAGACTGAACCCATACTGATCAAAGATGAGGAGACTGCAGAGGATGTGTGGAAGACTGACCCTCAGGAAGAGCTCAGGATCACTGGAGAGGGTGGGTGTGACCATAAGGGGCACTGCTCTGTCTGTCTATGGAAGACTGTGTGGGTGTGGTGGTATGCACGTTCCAAATTACATTGGTGTTTCATGTTCTGGCATATGTAGCTCACGGACACACAGTCAGTTCTAGAGCAGTCGTATTTTGCAACTGTTATGGGTCTTTCGTAATGTTTATTTTATGTTTATCCCCAAATCATTAGAGTCTGGTTCCAAGCCTGGGAAACCACCATCCTTTGAGCAACGGCACTGTGATGAGGACTTCATCACACAACCCAATATATCTCCCAGAGACTCAGTGGAACATTACCCCAATTCTGATCATCCAGAGGAACCAGGAACACCTCGGCTCGTATCTACAGAGGTGTTCAGCACAGAGCAGCACCGGCCAGATGAGGACTCACTAGACCTAGTGATGGTGAAAGAGGAGGAGCTGGATCAGACCACGACCCTGGCAGCTCCTGACCAGTTTGTTATGGATGAGTCTGATGGGCAGCTGTGGACCTCTGTGGATCCAGGCAGAGACACTGACCCTGATGGCCACCCAGATTTCTCCTTTCATTCCACAGAAGAGTACTCTCAGAATATCTCAATTTACCCATCTCATAGTGGGCTGCCATCTGTTCCTACTATGACAGCTGAAGTAGGGCCATCGCTTCACTCTTCTATAGGAAAACCACATGCTAACATGTTCAGTGCAGCAAAACACATTAAAGGACATGTCAGGACATTGGCTGATGAGACTAGACAACAGATGCCAGAGGGACAGAGTAGCGAGACGCTGAATTCAAGTAATGAAGGAAATAGTTTAGCTCTACAGCCAAGGCAGCATCAATACAGGGCTTCAGAAGCAACAGTGAGATTGAGTGAGTGCGTGACAGGGTCAAACATGGCCACCACCTCCACCTTCTCTGGATACAGCCTGAGTCGCAGTAGTTTTAACATGGTGAAGAGAATGAGGACTCAGTGGAGATCAGGTGGCACCACCGAGAGGCGTTTTAGCTGCACCTTCTGTGGGAAGAGCTTCCCACGTTTCTGGCAGCTAAAAGAACACCTCCGGAGTCACACCGGAGAGAAACCGTACACCTGTGAACAGTGTGGCAGGAGTTTCACCAAACAGTGCAACCTGATCAGACATGCTGTGGTCCACAGTGGGGAGAAACCCTACAAGTGCACACAATGTGGGAAATGCTTCACTCAGCGCTCCGGTATGAAGTCACATCAGAGAACTCACATAGGAGAGAGTCCAGTGTCTCAGTACATGATACCCGCATACCCAGGGGATCCACACACAAGTTTAATGTAGTCTCAGAACAGATGGAACAAATAGTTCATAATTACATAGTTTTTCTGGAACTTTGTTTTGAGACATTTTGACAAGCTTTTCCTCCTAATTGATTTGTGAATTGGTTTTGATGTTTGACTGTTGACGGCTCGTCACTTTTATTTTAAACAACTAATTTACAACTGGTAACAATGTATTTTGTACTACAAAGTTGTAAAAAAACATGTTATATTCAATAAAATGTATTTAATGAAAGAGTCAGTCTGTGCTTTTTAGATGAATAATATGTAGGAGCCATTTATTCTGTATTGTCTAGGTAGTGTCTGACTATCTGGGATGTCACGTCTTGCCACAAGGGACAGTCTCATATCAGGTCAGGTTAATAACTCAATTCCACTTGATTTTCAGTTAGATTTGGAAATTACTCTGCTGCCTTAAAATGTTAAGTTACTGTGTGTCTTCGGAAAACGAGGCAATAAAATATGTTTCAGTGTAATAGGCTATATGTGTTTATACTGAAACATTTTGCATTGTCTAAACTGACCACTGTTACTGTATAAAACTAGTCATCTGAATCAAAGATCAATAGATAAGAGAAATAGATTGATAGGATTGGTAGTTTGAATGATTTACTGGTTCATTGATTTGCCATTCAACAGAGGCAGAGCTGATGGGGGAGAATTACAGAAAGAGAACGCGAGAGAGAAAGAGACTCAGGAAGTCAACAGGGGAAGTTTAGTGGTTTCTTGCGTCATTGCTTGCTGCTGCTCGGTTGTGCCGGTGCAGAGTGAAGGTAGGAACAGTCAACTTTTTATCATGCTTTTTTATTCTTGTTTTTACCTCAATGTCTCCCCGAAACATGAGAGGAGTAGCAGTAACAGTGTGTTAGGGTTGGAATGGTAAGGGTCAGGGGGATGGAGAGGTGGTGGGGTCAGGCTCAGAGGCTTCATGTTCTTCGACAGGCCTGCAGTCAGAACGACGTACAATTCGATTGACTTCCGCTGCAGTGAGAGGGCCACAATGGCTGCGAGAGGCAGGGAGGAGAAGGCCTTTATCGGTCACGGAGAACAGCCAGAGCCGGGGTTAGGGGTGTCAGTGTTCCATTAGCATAGGAAGACTAGGCGTTATTTACTTTAAAGTCTCCCCAAATCACAGCACTGAGAGGGAGTCTAGGAGTATTGGGGTAAAGGGTGTGGCCTGTTTATTTTGTGAAGAAGACATTATGGGGAAGTGAAGAGTGATGCATGCTGTAGACTGTGAGCGATGCTCACAAGTGATCACATTAAGTGTTGTGTTGGTGTACATATATTGAGAAGTTGATTTAGCTGGTTTCTTACTTTGCAGAGTGCCACAAAGACAGCATGACCTAGCACAATGCCTTAAAACACAGCTCATTATATCACAGTATATAGCACTGCACATCACAGAGTGGAACAATAAAACGTAATAAAATGCAATGAAGAAAACAACACATTGTTGCATATTAACAGTATATTGTAAATGTATATGAGCACCTCATGGTCACGTTACCATTAACCAAGTTATACAGAAAATACATATATCAGACACACATACACACAGGGCTGGATGTGCGAGAGGTTGAGGCAGGAGAAAAGAAGAGATGCGGAGACTCCGGAGAAAAGGAGGGAACAATGAGAAGGTGTTTGGCTGTGACCTGTTGGACCACTTGTCCACTACCTGTCAGGAGAGTAAGTCCCAAGTTTCCCCAGACAATTGACTAGAATATGTTAAATATTAGCTTGAATACCATGGTCTTGTCTCCCTCTCAGTTCCCCAGGTGCTGCGAAGCTGCAGTGAATTCATTGAGGAGCACGGGGTGGTAGATGGGATCTACAGGCTATCTGGGGTATCATCCAACACACAGAAACTAAGGTAAGTGTGGTGTGTGAGTTTGTGTGCTTGCGTTTGTGTGCCTGTGTACAGCAGTGAAATGTTGTGTTTGTCTCCAAACAGGGGCGAGTTTGACAGTGAAGGGACCCCGGATCTCAATAAGGATGTGTACCTGCAGGACATTCACTGTGTCAGCTCTGTCTGCAAGGCCTACTTCAGAGAGTTACCCAATCCCCTCCTCACATACCAGCTCTATGACAAATATGCTGTGAGTACCTGTCTTGATAGTCATTCAGAGACATGGACAGACACCAGGGTTGCGTTCAGTAAGAACAAAAAGGAGAAAGCGTTTTGAAATTGATAATTCTTGTTTTATTAAGTTCAGATTAGAAAACATTTACTCCTATTTCATACCTACTGAATGGGACCCAGCATAAAGATGGCATATGCCTTTTTGTATCAACCTCACACCTCTTTACCCATCAGGAAGCTGTGGCGATTCAGTTGGAGGAGGAGAGGCTGGTTAAGATTAAAGATGTCCTGAAAGAGTTACCCGCTCCCCATTACAAGTAAACCTCTACTATTTAACTATCTCTTTCACTATAGATAGAGACTGCTGTATGTTTTCATATATTACATGGCCTGCAACCGTCTGTTTATAACTAGAGGTAAATTCTGCTTTGCTTCATAGCATATTTCTTGAACTTACTAGTATATTTCAGGCTGTGCACTGCTTTTCTAGCCATGCATAGTTATTCTCAAACAGTTTCAAATGTTTTTCAACTGTTTTTAAATTAACGATCCCACTTCCATCTCTTTCTGCCCCTTCTCCCTCCCACTGGTTTCTCAGAACTCTGGAGTTCCTGATGCGCCACCTTGTCAAGATGGCTTCTCATTCCTCACACACCAATATGCATTCCCGGAACCTCGCCATTGTTTGGGCTCCGAACCTTCTCAGGTGTGTGGGTTTGTGTGTGTATATTACCGTTCAAAAGTTTGGGGTCACTTAGAAATGTCCTTGTTTTTGAAAGAAAGCATATTTTTTGTCCATTCAAATTGATCAGAAATACAGTGTAGACATTGTTAATGTTGTAAATGACTATTGTAGCTAGAAACTGCAGATTTTTTATGGAATATCTACATAGGAATACAGAGGCCCATTATCAGCAACCATCACTCCTGTGTTCCAATGGCACGTTGCGTTAGCTAATCCAAGCTTATCATTTTAAAAGGCTAATTGATCATTAGAAAACCCTTTTGCAATTATGTTAGCACAGCTGAAAACTGTTGTTCTGATTAAAGAAGCAATACAACTGAAAAACTGGCCTTCTTTAGGCTCGTTGAGTATCTGGAGCATCAGCATTTGGGGGTTCGATTACAGGCGCAAAATGGCCAGAAACAAAGTCCTTTCTTGTGAAACTCGTCAGTCTATTCTTGTTCTGAGAAATGAAGGCTATTCCATGTGAGAAATTGCCAAGAAACTGAAGATCTCGTACAACGCTGTGTACTACTCCCATCACAGAACAGCGCTAACCAGAATAGAAAGAGGAGTGGGAGGCCCCGGTGCACAACTGAGCAAGAGGACAAGTACATTAGAGTGTCTAGTTTGAGAAACAGACACCTCACAAGTCCTCAACTGGCAGCTTCATTAAATAGTACCCGCAAAACACCAGTCTCGACGTCAACAGTGAAGAGGCAACTCAGGGATGCTGGCCTTTCTAGGAAGAGTTGCAAAGAAAAAGCCATATCTCAGACTGGCCAATAAAAAGAAAAGATTAAGATGGGCGAAAGAACACAGACACTGGACAGAGGAAGATTGGAAAAAAGTGTTATGGACAAACAAATCTAAGTTTGAGGTGTTCGGATCACAAAGAAGAACATTCGTGAGACGCAGACAAAATGAAATGATGCTGGAGGAGTGGAGGAGCATGGTGGAGGCAATGTGATGGTCTGGGGGTGTTTTGGTGGTGGTAAAGTGGGAGATTTGTACAGGGTAAAAGGTATCTTGAAGAAAGAAGGCTATCACTCCATTTTGCAACACCATGCCATACCCTTAATTGGAGCCAATTTCCTCATACAATAGGACAATGACCCAAAGCACAGCAACAAACTATGCAAGAACTATTTAGGGAAGAAGCAGTCAGATGGTATTCTGTCTATAATGGAGTGGCCAGCACAGTCACCGGACCTCAACCCTATTGAGCTGTTGTGGGAGCAGCTTGACCGTATGGTACGTAAGAAGTGCCCATCAAGCCAATCCAACTTGTGGGAGGTGCTTCAGGAAGCATGGGGTGAAATATCTTCAGATTACCTCAACAAATTGACAACTAGAATGCCAAAGGTCTGCAGGGCTGTAATTGCGGCAAAGGGAGGATTCTTTGACGAATGCAAAGTTTGAAGGACACAATTATTATTTCAATTAAAAATCATTATTTATAATCTTGTCAATTTATAATCTTGTCATTATTTATAATCTTGTCTTGACTATATTTCCTATTCATTTTGCAACTCATTTCATGTATGTTTTCATGGAAAACAAGGACATTTCTAAGTGACCCCAAACTTTTGAACGGTAGTGTACATGAGAGAGAAAGACGTGAAGATATAGTTAAAACAAGGTGCTTGCATTGTTCAACGTTGTTTAATCCTCTGAGTTTGTTTGCAGGTCAAAGGACATTGAGGCGTCAGGGTTTAACGGTACAGCAGCCTTTATGGAAGTGAGGGTCCAGTCTATCGTGGTGGAATTCATCCTCACCCACGTGCCCCAGCTGTTTCCTGATTCAGGTATATCACTTTTCCTCTCTCTCTTTCTCTCTCTCTGTCTCTCTCGCCCTCTCTCTCTCTTTCTCAGCCATAGAGAATAGATACTCCCAGCACTCATATCTCCTCCCTTTCTTCTTCACCTCCTTATCAAAGGTATTACGGAGCGCAGGAAGTCACTCCCATCTCCCTCTATACACAATCCAGAGGAACCTTTCTTCCGGGCCATTCCATTCCAGTTAGGCAACATCAGCCCAGGGGACGGTCCCCCTGCCATGCGTTCCTACCACGCCATCATAGACGGGACAGACAAGTAAGCAAATTCACCAAAACAACATAAACATAGCCAGTTTATGGCAATTTATCATCAAGATAGTAGCAGTATAGTGGTTGAGGTTGGAAGAGGTTTAGTGTTCATAATGGTAATAGATAGGTTACTACTAGGGCGTATAGTTTTTCCTACATGGCCAGGTCACGTGGTGCAGAAAAATCCTGGCCAGAGTAACAGAAGTAACATTCTCTACTTCAGGAGGAAGGGATCTCTTAAGGGCAGGAAGTGGAAGTCCATCTTCAATTTAGGAGGCAGACTTCATGACCCGAGACGGAGGAACAAGAACTCAGCCAAAGGTGAGTGACACACTGAAAGTTATTATCTTTTAATTCAATGCATGGCTTTGCAATGGTAATAATGATTATTTTGAGTTTGACAATCATCCTTCCATCTGTAGAAAAAGAGAGAACTGTCTTGAGGCCAGCGAAGAGCATGGATTCCCTGAGCTCTGTGCCCTATCCGCATGAAGGTGCATCTCCTTACTCTTTACCCAGTCTTTATCTTATTGTATAGATGTTGGTGAATATGTTTTTATAGTAATTAAATGAATGCATACTGGTAAGGCTAAGGAATCATTTATTTTCTGTGTTCAGTAGTACTATAGTCTTACAATTATGACAGTTTTGTGTAGACTAATGTGAATGTTTACAATACCTCTCAGGTTCCAGACAACGACCCCCTTCCACTGTGATATCCCCCCTGGCTCAGCCCTCTCCCTGTACCCAGGGGGGTGCGGAGGGAGGGGCATCCAGTAGTGGTGGTGATGTGGGCAGCGGGTATGCTGTGACCTACCGGAGGGGTCAGGGGGCTAGTGTGAGTGTAGTGAGCGGGGGCGGGGGAACACAGGGCATATACAGTCGACTGGACAGTCACTGTGGTGGGGGCAACAGCACTGAGGCTCTGCAACCCCCATCCAGATCCCCAGGACTCTCCAGCAAAGCCGACCGGCGGGCAGGGATCCACATCTCCGGACCTTTCTCGGTCACAGTACCCCTTCACATCACATCAGGCCTGGCCTTTGGGGTGCTGCAGGGGGGTGGAGCGGACAGGGGCAACCATAGAGGAGGACAGGAGAGTGGAGATAAAGGAGAGGGCGGGGAGGGTGACAGACGGAAGGGAAGGGAGGGGGAGAGACAGAAGGGAAGGGAGGGTGACAGACAGGAGGGAGGTGAAGGGGAAAGGCACATCCGAGTAGAAGTTATGAGGGAGGACAAGACTGACCTAGGCAAGAGAAGAAATGAAGAGGTAACAGGGGAGAGGAGAGGTGAGGCAGAGGAAGATAAAGTTGAAGAAAAAGGGGGAAGAGGAGAAGAGGAGAGAGAAGAGGAAGTGAATGGGGACTGTGTATCTAAGCCATCAGAAGAGAGCATTGAAGAGAGTCAGGTTCAGGGTGAGGGTGGAGAAGGGGATGCAGAAAACCATGACAACGATGAGGATGAAGAGGGAGAATATATGGGTATGTCTAATTATTAATGTATTTAAATAAACATAATTTGCATAATAAGGGAAGTACAATAGTCATGGTAGTAGGTTTATAGATACCGGTTGGAGTGAAATCGCTTGGATAGGACATTTGTGTCAATCTGTAACATCTGCCTTTACTCCTCAGATATGAAAGATTCTGTGCAGATTGCCCTGGATGCCCCAGATATGTCAGGTGTCAGAAATGAAGAAGTTGCCATAGAAGTGCCATTTCCTCTGATGGAGGAGGACGATGAACAAGACCAGGACTGTCCACTGGACTTTCAGGATACTTTTGGATTCCTGGACCTTATGGACAGCAGTGTCTCCAGCCAGGTGTGTATGTGTCTGTGTCTGTGTCTGTGTCTTTCTGTGTCTGTGTGTTTAATCATTTAGTTATGATCCAAACCTCTCTTTTCCATCCTCTCTCCTCCCAGATGTTCCAAGAGTTCTCAGTGGAGCCTCATCATGGGGATGATGAGTATGAAGA
This sequence comes from Salmo trutta, assembly GCF_901001165.1. Lineage (NCBI taxonomy): Eukaryota > Metazoa > Chordata > Actinopteri > Salmoniformes > Salmonidae > Salmo > Salmo trutta. The sequence continues at coordinate 35,044,834 of NC_042977.1, read as the reverse complement.
CGAGGTGGAGCATAGATCCCCTGGACTTTCACATGACAGACCAGACCCTGTCACACGGCCACCTGTAGACACACAGACACAAATACAGACACAAACGCCCATACACAGGCCTCTAAGCATAGATCAGTATGGGCGAGCCAACAAGTCAATGAGTCTGCCTTACATGTCCCGTCCCTTCCTTCCTGCTCTGTCTTCCTCCTCCTCTGAAGAAGAAGAGGAGGATGAAGAAGGTGATGATGATTATGACAAAGAAGATGAGGAGGATGATGATGACATGTTCTGTAAAAGTCTACCATCTAGTTTGGTGTTCAACAGATTGACATGGAGTGGACCTCAGACTGACTTAGAGAACAGTTTGTCCCCAGCCCCTGTGCCCTCACAACCACTGGACGGTGCCTCTGATGACGGACCAATTCCTAGTTCTGAGGCCAGAATGCCCCCTGAGCACTTAGACATTGATTCCCCTGACTGCCGTGACCAATCAGTGGAGCTTTTGAGGCATAGCAAAGCTGAAGAAAAGAATAGTCTGGAAGCGATGAAACTGGTGGAGGAGGAGGATGCAGAACAGGATCAAGACAGCCAGGAGAAAGACCAGGCAGACACCCTGACCAATACTTGCACAGAAAGGTAAGCAGAGGCGGGTTATTTATAAAGTGAATCAAAGTGAAGAACAGCAGATTAGGATAAATGTACTTGATAAATGTTACTTGTCATCATAGATCACCTTCCCTTTGCAGCACTGACATAGAAGAAAGTTGTCACTTGGTTGAAACCAGCATCATGGAGGAAGAGGAAACTCCAGATGACATTGAGAGGAGTCATGCTTCAGCATCCGCATCAACTGACTGTGAGGAGGCCTCACTGCAGACCACTAGAGTTCACCTGAAGCGCAAAGACGAGGAAGAGGTCCTGAAGAGTCAATGTGCTGAAGAAGGTGTGATTTCAGAGGGTTATAATGGTGATACAGTGAGCGAAGCCGAGGCAGAAAACCCACAAGAGCATTTACTCATGGCCTGTCATATTGTTTCCTGTGCTGAAGAGCCAGAGAACATAGTCAATGAGCGATTAGAGGAAGTTTCTAGAGATTCAGCTGGGGATGTAAAAGAGCATCCTGAAAAAAGTGCTAAGAGGGATAGAGCGGGAGAGAAGGAAAATGGAGAGGAGAAGAAGGTAGAGGAAGAGATGGAGGAAAGAGATGATAGAAACGAGGGAGGATGGGACAAACAAGAGGGAGAAGAAACAGCATGCAAGAGCGAGGGAGATATGGGCAAAAGAGAGGAGAGAGAGGTATTAAAGGAATTGGATAAAACAGAGGAAAAGGATGTGGAGGTTAGGGTGGGAGTGGAGGAGAAGGAACAAGGAGGAATGATTGAAGAAGAGGATGACAGGATAGCAGGTGATGAAAGGGAAGTAGGAGAAGAGGACACAAAGCAGGAAGAGGTCATTTATGAAGAGATGATGAGCATAGTAGCAAGGGATGACATGATGGAAAGTGGAGAGAGGAAGGATAGGGAAAGAGAGACTGAGGGAAGTACATTTATAGAGGAGGTGATAGAAACCAAAGAAGATGGAGAGATGATTGGAGTACAACAGAAAGAGATCATGAAAGAGATAGATGAGAGTAAGGCAAGTGAAGAGATGAGTGCAAAAGAAGAGGCGAAGAGAGCGGTGGAAGGATTGGATACCATGGGAGAGACTGAGGAAAAGGCAGCTGAAGAGAGGGTGGAAGGATTGGATACCATGGGAGAGACTGAGGAAGAGGCAGCTGAAGAGAGGGTGGAAGGATTGGATACCATGGGAGAGACTGAGGAAGAGGCAGCTGAAGAGAGGGTGGAAGGATTGGATACCATGGGAGAGACTGAGGAAGAGGCAGCTGAAGAGAGGGTGGAAAAGATATCGATTGATAATGAGAAACAGGACCTAGAGGCACAGCACGTTTTAGAGAGAAGACAAAGAGATGTAGATCTTATAAAGGATGTTGTGGCAGAGGGATATGAGGAGAGAGAGAAAGAGATGGAAGTGGGAGATGTAATCAGGGAGGAAGAAGGAGATAGTATACGTGTGGTCCAACAGGAGATAGATGAGAAGAAGAAGAAGAAAAAGAAGAAGAAAGGAGAGACGAAAGAGCAACTAAAGACACCAACAATAGAGGAAAGAGAAGAAGAACTGAAAGACATCAAGATAAACAGCAAAAAAAAATATGATGGAGAAAATGAAGCGATGGATAGTAAAGTGGGGTCTGAAAAAGGGGCGGGGAGAGTGCTGGTCGTGTCTAAACAACAAACACCCCCTAAAGTGTATCAAGCAAGATCAGTGCCAGTGGTACCACCCAAGCCACATCACTGCCGAATAACTGCACTGAACCTCAGACAACAGCAGCACCAGAGGGAGAGGAGAGAGACAGACAGAGACAGTGGAAAGGGAAAGGTACACAGGACTTTGGGACAGCAAGATAAGGAGAGAAAGATGGAAGGAAAGCCAGAGCATGACAAAGTCAGCGAGACAGAACGAGGGTGGAATGAGGATGGGGAAGATGAGGGCAGAGGCAAAAAGGAGGCACAGAGTGGGGGGGTGAGGGAGAGGAGGAGAGATGTGGATGAGGGGGGAGTGAAAGACATGATGAAGAACAGTCCAATCAGTATGTGTTTTGATGAAGCTGTTGCCATGGGAATCAAGAGAGGGAGAGAGAAAGAGGGCAGTGAAAGGGAGAAAAAAAAAGAGAGAGGATATGAAGTACAATAAGGAGAAAAAGTTGGACATAAAAGCCAGTAAATGTTATAGTCATTGACTCTGTCTGGATGGTTAGAATACAAACGTATCATTTATATATAGTTATATTTTCCATACTGCCTGTATTATTCAGCCTGGGCCTAGAACCTCGTCCCACTAATATTCAGGGCTACTCAGAAAACTGATCCTCCGCAGACTCCCCCCCCATCTGTAAATGTCCTCCTTTTTGTTGCTATTTTCAACCTATTAAACTAACTTACAATTTTAACATGGTTTCAATCTACGAAGAGTTGTAAAATTTACACCCAAGTATGTAAATCTCAGGTATCACATCTCATGTATAACCATGGGTATTGTGAGCAAGAAAATTGTATAACTTCTTATGAGCAATGGCTAGAGATGTCAGTATTTGTATCAATTCCATAAACCAATGCATTTTCTGTTTTTAATTCGTTTTTGTGAATAAATTTATTCTGCAGACAAAAATAATTGTCTTATTTGTATTTTCAGAAATAATTTTACAAGTAGGTGTCCTGACTGATTTTACAGAAATATCACAATATGAGGACATTTATTATAAAGTTTATGGTAACCCTTTCTGTCACTATTTTTCCGGAATATATATATCTATATATACAGTACCAGTCCAAAGTTTGGATATACCTACTCATTCCAGGGTTTTTCTTTATTTTGACTATTTTCTGCATTGTAGAATAATAGTGACGACATCAAAACTATGAAATAACACATATGGAATCATATAGTAACCAAAGACGAGTGAGACAAATCCAAATATATTTGAGATTTGAGATTCTTCAAAGTAGCCACCCTTTGCCTTTATGACAGCTTTGCACACTCTTGGCATTCTCTCAACCAGCTTTATGAGGTAGTTACCTGGAATGCATTTAATTCTATTAACAAGTGTGCCTTGTTAAAAGTTGATTTGTGGAATTTCTTTCCTTCTTAATAAGTTTGAGCCAATCAGTTTGAGCCAATGTAGGGGTGCTATACAGAAGATAACCCAATTTGGTAAAAGACCAAGTCCAAATTATGGCAAGAACAGCTCAAATAAGCAAAGAAAAACGACAGTCCATCATTACTTTAAGACATGAAGGTCAGTCGATACGGAAAATTTCAAGAACTTCGAAAGTTTCTTCAAGTGCAGTCGCAAAAACCATGAAGCGCTATGATGAAACTGGCTCTCATGAGGATCGCCACAGGAAAGGGAAGACCCAGAGTTACCACTGCTGCAGAGGATAAGTTCATTAGAGTTAACTGCATCTCAGATTGCAGCCCAAATATATGCTTCACAGAGTTCAAGTAACAGACACATCTCAACATCAACTGTTCAGAGGAGACTTCGTGGTCGAATTGCTGCAAAGAAACCACTACTAAAGGCCATCAATAAGAAGAAGAGACTTGCTTGGGCCAAGAAACACGACGAATGGACATTAGACTGGTGGAAATCTTTGGTCTGATGAGTCCAAATTTGATTTTTTTGGTTCCAACCGCAGTGTCTTTGTGAGACGTAGACTAGGCGAACGGATGATCTCCGCATGTGTGGCTCCCACCGTGAATCATGGAGGAGGAGGTGTGATAGTGTGGGGGTGCTTTCCTGGTGACACTGTTGTGATTTATTTAGAATTCAAGGCACACTTAACCAGCATGGCTACTACAGCATTCTGCAGTGATACGCCATCCCATCTGGCTTGCACTTAGTGGGACTATCATTTGTTTTTTAACAGGACAATGACCCAAAACACACCTCCAGGCTGTGTAAGGGCTATTTGACCAAGAAGGAGAGTGATGGAGTGCTGCATCAGATGACCTGGCCTCCACAATCACCCAATCTCAACCCAATTGATATGGTTTGGGATGAGTTGGACCACAAAGTGAAGGAAAAGCAGCTAACAAGTGCTCAGCATATGTAGGAACTCCTTCAAGACTGTTGGAAAAGCATTCCAGGTGAAGCTGATTGAGAAAATGCCAAGAGTGTGCAAAGCTGTCATCAAGGCACAGGGTGGCTACTATTTTGATTAGTTTAACACTTATTTGGTTACTACATGATTCCATGTGTTATTTCACAGTTTTGATGTCTTCACTATATTTCAACAATGTAGAAAATAGTAAAAATAAAGAAAAACCCTTGAATGACTAGGTGTCCAAACTTTTGACTGGTACTGTATCTTATCACCAGTCTCAACATCAACAGTGAAGAGGCGACTCCGGGATGCTGGCCTCCTAGGAAGAGTTCCTCTGTCCAGTGTCTGTGTTCTCTTGCCCATCTTAATCTTTTCTTTTTATTGGCCAGTCTGAGATATGGCTTTTTCTTTGCAACTCTGCCTAGAAGGCCAGCATCCCGGAGTCGCCTCTTCACTGTCGATGTTGAGACTGGTGTTTTGCGGATACTATTTAATGAAGCTGCCAGTTGAGGACTTGTGAGATGTCTGTTTCTCAAACTAGACACTCTAATGTACTTGTCCTCTTGCTCAGTTGTGCACCGGGCCTCCCACTCCTTTTTCTATTTTGGTTAGAGCCAGTTTGCTAATAAATCAACCGTTTCCAGCTACAATAGTCATTTACAACATTAACAAGGTCTACACTGTATTTCTGATCAATTTGATGTTATTTTAATCGACAAAAAAATTAGCTTTTCTTTAAAAAACAAGGGCATTTCTAAGTAACCCCCAAACTTTTGAACGGTAGTGTGTATATATGTATATATATATTTTTTTTAATTCTCACAAACACTGCTGCTTGCCAGCTTCGAAAAGCTGTACAATAGTAGAAATTATTATGTTGTAAACATTTCACAGAGGCACTAGCACTGCATATTCGTTTTTGTGTAACAAGGGTGATTTTATTTGAAGAACAATGTCTAACACTGTTTCTTTCAGTACACCAATAGCTGCAATCATGGATGTGCTAGTAAAGGCAGCTGTTGCAGAAATAACCAAACTTGTAGACGAGGGCACCGTCGTGCTACGTCTTGAAATGTGTCGGAAAGAAAATGAGATAGAAGGTCTTCAAAATAGTTTGCAACTTATTTCTCTTAAATGTTTTGCACACATTTGTTTACATCCCTGTGAGTGAGCAGTTCTCCTTTACCAGGATAATCCATCCACCTGACAGGTTTGGCATTTCAAGAAGCTGATTAAACAGCATGATCATTACACAGGTGCACCTTATGCTGAGGACAATAAAATACCCCTCTAAAATGTGCAGTTTTGTCACACAACACAATGCCACAGATGTCTCAAGTTGAGGGAGTATGCAATTGGCATGCTGACTGCAGGAATGTCCACCAGAGCTGTTGCCAGAGAATTGAATGTTTATTTCTCTACCATAAGCCGCCTCCAACATCATTTTAGAGAATTTGTCAGTATGTCCAACCGGCCTCACAAACGCAGACCACATGTACCCACTCCAGCCGAGGACCTCCGAATCTGGCTTCTTCACCAGCTGATGAAACTGTGGGTTTGCACAACCAAAGAATTTCTGCATAAACTGTCAGAAACCGTCTCGGAGAAACTCATGTGCACGCTCGTTGTCCTCACCAGGGTCTTGACCTGACTGCAGTTTAGCGTAGTAACCAACTTCAGTGGACAAATTCTTAACTTTGATGGCCACTGGGCATGCTGGAGATGTGTGCTCTTCACGGATAAATCCCGGTTTAAACTGGTTTTCTGATCCACGCCCCTATTTACTTTTTTTTTATCTGTGACTATCAGATGCATATTTGTATTCCCAGTCATGTGATATCCATAGATTAGTGCCTGATGAATTTATTTCAATTGACTGATTTCCTTATATGAACAGTAACTCAGTAAAATCATAGAAATTGTTGCATGTTGCGTTTATATTTTTGTTCAGTGTAGAAACATAAATCCCTCTACTTTCATATCACATCAAAATAATTTCACAAATGCAAAATAAACATTTACTGTACACTGTTTTAACCGGTTTTAACACTGTTGCAATCGACACACACAGGTATTCGGAGACGCAGATAGCTAATTAGCACAGGTAGTCCACCCCGTCTTCCGTCTGTTTTTCATAAACAAGCGCTGTAACATGGAATTATGGCCGTATGGGAACCCTAACCCTATAAAGGTGTGTATCAATTGAATTTCAAATGATTTTTATTTTTTTTGGTCTATATGAAAGATAACGTCCTTATGCATCCAAAACCGTACTGCAAGTGATGCTTGTTAATGTTCAGACTGAGCGGGGCGGCTTTTAACAAAACTCCCCCCTACAGAAGACGCCTTCGAACAATGACTTAAGTGTAATGTAATGGAACTGAGAGTCATGGTCAAGGCTGACTATGTGCAGAGCCTTTTGTAACATAAGCAATGGTGTGTATTCATGGATGCCAAGGGAAGCCAGGCTTCCCAAAAATTGACCAAGAAAAAAAAGAAAATGTATCTTTCATCACTCTGTGTTTTCATAATTTTCCTTCAATTCGCAGGAGGCTGAACGTACACCATATGACCAAAAGTATGCTCGTCGAACATCTCATTCCAAAATCATGTGCATTAATATGGAGTCGGTCCCCTTTTGTTGCTTTAACAGCCTCCACTCTTCTGGGAAGGCTTTCCAATAGATGTTGGAACATTGTTGCGGGGACTTGCTTCCATTCAGCCACAAGAGCATTAGTGAGGTCGGGCACTGATGTCGGCCGAGTAGGCCTGGCTCGCAGTCGGCATTCCAATTCATCCCAAAGGTGTTCAATGGAGTTGAGGTGAGGGCTCTGTGCAGACCAGTGAAGTTCTTCCACACCGATCTCGACAAACCATTTCTGTATGGCTCTCGCTTTGGGCACGGGGGCATTGTCATACTGAAACAGGAAAGGGCCCTCCCCAAACTGTTGCCACAAAGTTGGAAGCACAGAATCGTCTAGAATGTCATTGTATGCTGTAGCGTTAAGATTTCCCTTCACTGGAACTAAGGGACATAGCCCGAAGAATGAAAAACAGCCCCAGAGCATTATTCCTCCTCCACCAAGCTTTACAGTTGGCACTATGTTGCTCCTAGACGTTTCCACTTCACAATAACAGCCCTTACAGTTTCCCGGGGCAGCTCTAGCAGGGCAGAAATTTGACAAACTGACTTGTTGGAAAGGTGGCATCCTATGTCAGTGCCACGTTGAAAGTCACTGAGCTCTTCAGTAAGGCATTCTACTGCCAATGTTTGTCTATAGAGTACATTACTATGTGCTCGATTTTATACACCTGTCAGCAATGGGTGTGGATGAAATAGACAAATCCACTAATTTGGAAGGGTATCCACATACTTTTGTATATATAGTGTATATTACCCATGTCCTTGTTCAGCCATGACTCAGAGAAGAATAGTATATTACAGTGCTTAATATCCCGTTGATAAGATAGTCTCGAATGGAGCTCGTCCAGTTTATTCTCCAGCGATCGCACATTCGCCAATAGAACAGAGGGTTGAAGTGGTTTATTAATTTGCCACCATAGTCTCATCAGGGTGCCTGCGCGCCGGCCTCTATTGCACCGTCTTTGCCTATTTCAAGTGTTGGAGATTATGGCCTGGTCCAGGATAATCAATATGTCTTTCACCTCCGACTCATTGAAGTAGGAGTCCTCGTCTAAATCGAGGTTCTGATGTCCAGAAGCTATTTTTGGTCATAGGAAACGATGGCGGAAGCACCAAAAAATACACAAAATAGCACAATTGGTCAGGAGCCCGTAAAACGGACACCATTCCTTCCAGGGCCATTCTTCCATCTTCATACTGTATGCACATTCTGTTGGTTAACTTGAGTGTACTAGTCTGGAATGCATTAAAAGTCAGTTCATTTCCGTCTTTGGATTGAAGTCTCTGACTATTGACTATTAATCTGATTGTTAATTATACTGTGTGAATAAATAAGCCTGAGACTATAACCGTCCCTCTAAGATTCAGGGCTACTCAGAAAACCCCACCTCTTTAAGGAATACATGGGATAGGATAAAGTAATCCTTCTAACCCCCTCCCCCCCCAAAAAAAAGATATAGATGTACTATTGTAAAGTGGTTGTTCCACTGGATATCATAAGGTGAATGCACCAATTTGTAAGTCGCTCTGGATAAGAGTGTCTGCTAAATGACGTAAATGTAAATGTAAAACTGATCTCTCGCTTTCTCTTCCTCTCTCGCACACGCTCTCTCTCAAATTACTTTTAATAAATCTGCAAAGAGTTGTCAATTTACACTCAAGTATGGAAATCTCAGGTATCACATCTCATGCATAACCATGGTGTTGTTAAGGATGAGCAAGCAAATGTAATAACTTATGAGCATTGCCTGGAGATGTTTTGTGTCATTATTTATATCAATTCCATGTTTCTAATTTGTTTTTGTGAATAAACTTCTTAGGCAGAGAACTAATTGTCTTTTTTGTGTTTTCTGATTGATTTCACAGAAATATCCCAATATGTGGGCATTTATTGGAACGTTTACGGTTACCCCTTTTGTCGTCATTTCCGTTATCCGTCATTTGGAAAGAGAACATATTTTTTCGCACACAGTGCTGCTTGCCAGCTTCGACAAGCTGTAAAGTAGTAGAAACAATTATGTTATAAACATTTCCCAGAGGCACTAGCATTGCATATTCGTTTGGTGTAACAACGGTGATTTTATTTGAAAACAATGTCTAACACTGTTTCTTTCAGTACACAAATAGCTGCAATCATGGATGTGCTATCAAAGGCAGCTGTCGCAGAAATAACCAAACTTGTAGACGAGGGCACCGTCGTGCTACGTCTTGAAATGTGCCGGAAAGAAAATGAGATAGAAGGCCTTCAAAATAGTTTACAGCTGATGGAAAGAGAATTGCGGAAAGCTCAAAGCGAAGTAACAGCACGAGTGGCAAATGACAGGCAACATGCTGAGGGAATTCGGTTTGGGAGTGGGACTCCACAAAAAGGTGAGGCGAGCTGACTCGATTTAGTGCTATCAAGTCAGGTTATTTTGTCACTGTTCACGGTTTTGTTTGATACCTTATTATGGGTTCACAGCTTTGAAACCTATTGTTATTCTCATTTTTTGACCAAATCATTTATGCTTGAGTTAACTTTTTCTTCTCTAATTTGCCACACTGAAACTAAAATCCATGGTCTAAAGAAATGACACAAATTGCCATATTATTATAAGCAGTCTCACTTAAAACATATCTGTCGCCCCGTTAGACCTATGAGATTCCCTTAAAACACGCCACCTTCATACAGTTACGACCAGAAGTGACTTCTTCGTAGCTGGTTAGGAGAATTGGGTTGGGGTTAGCTAAAATGCTCTCCTAACCTGCTACGGAAATTCACTTCCGGTCATAGCGGGTGTGTTTTTAGGGAGTCTCTTTGAACTTTTTATGCAGATGTCATTCCTCGTGCTGAACATATTTGCCTCAAGGACCCTTAAGGTCCGTCAGGATAGACTTTACTCAATTAAGAAAAAGTGTACTTCTCAAATAACACAAAATTCTGTATGTAGGGCCATGCTACATATCTTAACTAACCCTTAGCCTTTCTCAAACTAAGTTAAGACATGGCTGAGCTATTGATAAAACAGGAAATTAGATTTTACTTGTCCATTTATGACCTTTCTAAATCCACTCCACAAAGACTTTACCATGATGAACCATGTTAAGTTCGGCATCGATACTTTAATTTAAATAAGTAAACTAACAATTCACGTTTTTGACTATGCAACACTAATGCTTAATATAATCATAAAAAATGTACTTCTCATGGACTAAAAGTCAGATTCACTCCAAATGTGGTATTTGGACTCATCACAATAACCCCCCCAAAAAAACATTTCAAAATTACACTGATACATTTAAAGATTTTTATTTAACTAGGCAAGTCGGTTAAGAACAAATTCTTATTTACAATGACGGTATACTCCGGCCAAACCCGGACGACACTGGTCCAATTGTGCGCTGCCCTATGGGACTCCCAATCACGGCCGAATGTGGTTCAGCCTGGATTCGTACCAGGGACTGCAGTGTTGCCTCTTGCACTGAGATGCAGTGCCTTAGACTGCTGTGCCACTCTATACCAGTAGATGCATATTAGCACATACGCTAATATGCATCAAAGGGTTTACTGGTACTCATTAAAGTCCCGTAGATCACTTCATTACTCCCTTCTTGTTTAGAAAGCTCTACTATACAAGCTTCTGACTTAACTTGATTGTTAAAGTATAAAAATATGATACCAAACCTGTTGGTTAACAGGGTTGATTAACTCTTGACATTCCTTGGGTCTCCACCGAACTAGGTAAATCCTCTTTTAGTTTTAATGCTTGACATTTTTGGAATCACTTACAAAATGAATTACATTTGGATTCCCTGGTGCCACTAGGGCAGTTTAAAACCCTGATGATAAATGAGTTCACTGAGGTGTGCAATTGTTTTGATTCACTTTAATAATTTGTGGGTGAAGTTGGACGTTCTAATGTAATGTTCTTGTTATTCTATCTTGTATCTTTTATTTTATGTCCTCAGGGCACCATTTGAAAATAAAACCCTGGTCTCAATTGGGCTCCCCTGATTAAATAAAAGTTAATAATTAAATGCAAATTATTCAAATATATTTTTCTCGTGAACCATGGTACCAAATGAAAATAGGCCCATGGTATATGTCTTAACATTAGCTTTTCTCAAACTAAGACAAGGGATTGGTCAAAAGATGGCTCAGTTATTGACAAATCAATAATCAAATCTTACGTGTCCAGTAATAAAACCACTGTAGATCCACTCCACAGTGGCCTATCAACTTAACACTGTTCATCCTTATCATGTTAGTCCCTAAGATGAACCACACTGAATTTTGTATTGATATCTCAAAGAACAGGGACACTATTAACTCATTCTTTGCATATGTAACGCTAATGCTCAAAATCATCTGCAATAATCTCATGAATCATACGTCAGATTCACTCCAGATTTAGTATTTAAAGTCATTGAATTAGCCTCTAATGAATTTGAGAATGATTAGTTGCTGCTTTTAAAGTTGGCCACGCTACCAGGCACCATATCACATCAGGGCTATAATAACTGAACCGATGGACATGGGGCCATGAAATGTCATATGTAAACCTTATGTCCTTAGAAGCTGTGTGAATATGAAGTCACTGCAACGTTAGATGGCTGCACCAGACCAGTTGGTGGCACAATAGATACTAAAGCAATAACTATTGGTCAAGTGGACTTTGTCTTAAGCAAATTGTTAGATTTAAATAATGCAGACAAACAATGTGAAATATTGTGATTAGTATATCGGTATAATCACATTGTTGCGCTATTATGTGGTCTGAACGTATTGAAAAGTGGATCTTTTTTTCTGGAAAATGTAAAACCTTAAGTCCAGCCGTTTGCGCAGTCTGTGACTATCTTTAAGTGTAATCAGTGAAAGCATTACCATGTTTATCTCTCAATATCACAAGGATGACGCAAGTGAACTTTAGTTTAATGCTGTACGTTTGAATGCAGCAGGTAATCATTCTTAAGTCATTACTTAATGTTTTGAGTTTATATACCAATTCGGAGGTCAGTTTGACTGGTTTATGTTAACATTTGTGAAATATTTTCAGCATTAGTGTATTGGTATATTGAGGTCATCTTTGATTTCTGGGACTTTTATTATGTCTGTTTGTGTAAATGATTTAAATCTGTTGGTACACTCCACATTAGTGTTCCAAAATACTTCAATACTCTCACAGCTGTACTACTTGGTTTGTTATCCAACTGATCTTGTCCTTTCTGTCATCCTGGGAACTCCATTCATTGTTGCTGGCAGCAATATTGACTTTATAATTTCTTATAATTTTATAAACCGTCTACTCTACTTCCAGGTGATGAAGAGAACCAAAAAGCCCAAGCCATGCCTGTAGAGGACCCAGTAGAGAGCTTCAATGAGCTGCAGAGGTCTGGACACCTTGAAGAGGTGAGGGGTGGACTGGAGTTTCTGGTGAAAGCAGAGCAGGTGGAAGAACATGTAGCCCAGGGAACCATACAAGATCCAGGAATCACAGACAGTGTGGACTTTAGAATGGACGAGAGAGATGGTCAGCTGTGGTCCTCTGTTACACAAGGACTAAGTGGGAATAATTCAGGCCACCCAGATGGGTCTTACTCTACAGGGAGATGCTTACAGATGTTCTCATCTCAGGCAGATCAATATCCCACTCCCATCCCATCCCATCCTTCCTGTAACTCTTTGTCCATCGTAGGGAAACCACTGGATGACATATTCAGCACTGTGAAAGTGGAGCCTGAGAGGCATCCTGTGTATCATGACAATGCCATGTCTGAGTCCATACATGCTGTGCAGGGGCAGTACAGAGATACTCTGCATCCTGTTGTGAGGGAGGGCTTCATTTTACATCCCAGACTGCAGCAGCCAGGACCTTCGTCACAAGGGCTCTTGAGAGCAACTGAGAGCACATCAGAGTCACACTCACACAACCAAGAGCATATTCTTAATAAGAACAGATTGAAAACAAAGAGGATGGTAAATGTTTGGAGAGCTGTACCAAACCAAAAAGTGTTCATCTGCTCATTGTGTGGAAAGAGCTTCCACCGCCATTGTCAACTTGAAGCACACCAGCACTCTCATGCTGGAGTCAAGCCATACAGATGTCTTGAGTGTGGGAAAAGTTTTACTCAGAAAAAAAGACTTAAGTCACATCAGAGTGTTCACACGGGTGAGAGACCTTTCAGTTGCAGACTCTGTGGCAAGATGTTTACAAGACAGGACAACTGCCAAAGACATGAGCGATTTCACAGTGGACAAAAGCCATTTAATTGTGTTCAGTGTGGTAAAAGTTTCACGGTTCTCTGTAACCTCAAACTACATCAAAAACATCAATGTAAATTTGCCAATGTCAGAATGTAAGATTGCATGTTGTAAAGTGTATTTCTCAGCATTGTATACTTAATGAACTGTTAATATCGATTGTTGAGCCGTTCAACTGTACTGAGATTAGCAGGTTTAGGTTTCCAACATGACACTGGTTTCTAAATTATGAATTAAGTATTTTCTTTGCCTCACCAAGAGAGCAACAGTTGCATGATAGCTTGAATTTTCTTGCGCATATGCTCCTGTAGTTACGGTTAATTTTTGTGAATAAAGCAGCAGTTTGACTTAGTGCATTTTGGGGTTAAAAATAAAGTTGACATTTGATTGCATTGTAAAACATCTTTAACATTTCTTCAATGACTGCAGTGTAAGTACAAAGCAACAAAATGTCAAACTGTGCTTTTTGACAACTGTCAATGAACCCCTATTTTTGTTTACGGATAGTTGAATTGTTGCCACAGTTCGAGGTAAGCTAGGCTATGTAACTTAAATTGCATGATTAACATTATTGCTTGAGAATTTTGTATCGTGTTGGTTTTGACATTACTAATAATAGCCAAATGTTTTCTTCCTGTTGTAGCCACTGTAGGTGTCCACTCCCAAGTGCGACTGTCAGAAGGATGCATTAAAGGCTTATTTTGGCTTGGCGTCTGCTCTAGGCCTGATTTCCCAAAATCATCTTAAGGCTAAGTTCATCGTTAGAACCTTGGTAGGAGCATCATTAAACCTCTGAGCAGTTTCCCAAAAACATTGTTAACTAAAGTTGCACTTGAAAATGCTCATTATTTACAGACTGCCTCAGACCACTGGTAGAACAGCTAAGTGCGTCATTAGATGCTTTTCCCCCCTTCTGTGTCATTTTATACACTGAATATCTCTGCAAACATAGAATCAAGATGTTTGTCTCTGTGACCGACGATAACTTCAGAATGAAGTCGACCACACATACTAAGTTGCCAATGTCTTTTCAATTGTTACAAACAAGCGAAAGGCGAAAAGATGCTTCAAATGAAAACCGATGACTGCATTTAAAGATAAATACAGTAGGATTATAGGCTTTGGTTAGATTCCTGGGGTCACCCATACTAAAAATGTATGCACCATTGAGGGCTGGTGGGAGGAGCTATAGGAGGACGGCTCATTGTACTGGCTGAAATGGAACTAATGGAGTGGTATCAAACACATCAAGCACGCATGTTGGACTCCGTTCCAATAATTCCATTCCAGCCATTACAGTGAGCCTGTCCTATAGCTCCTCCACCAACCTCCACTCGTATGCACGCATGACTGTAAATCACTTTGGATAAAAGTGTTTGCTAAATGGCATGTTATTTTATACTTCAAATATGTTAAATCAAATTCATGTTCACTCAATTGAGCTACTGTCTGTAGTCTTTGCCTCAATATATTACATTATCTGTAATAACAGGTGCACAATGATGTGCCAAATGTGATTTAGTTAAGGGTAAGCTGACTATTTGCAGTCAGAGTTGGAGTTGACCCATCATCAGTATTGTGGCATCAGTCATATACTTTATGTATTTCTGAGCACCTCCAAGATGATAGCTACTGCAGGAACACCCCGAATTGCTGGTCTAGCAATGTTCGTTTTATTCTAAACGTAACCCATTTCTCCTAACCTTCTACGTTAATTCACCTAATCTTTATATTTCCCCTAACTGCCAAAGTAGATTCTTCCCATTATTATTATTTGTTGTTACAGCGCATCAAGCAACCTGGTCTCGGATAAATACGTCCTCCAATATGTATTTTTTTTTATACCATTATTTAACTAAGCAAGTCAGTTAAGAACAAATTCTTATTTACAATGACGGCCTATCAGGGAACAGTGGGTTAACTGCATTGTTCAGGGGCAGAACGACAGATTTTTACATTGTCAGCTTGGGGATTTGATCCAGCAACCTTTCGGTTACTGGCCCAATGCTCTAACCAAGGCTACCTGCCGCCCCATAATGTAAAACAAGTTCCATCATCCAATTCGGTACTTCCGGGTAAGACGTACGACACTATACATCCTCTAATTCGTATGATACTGTACAACCACTATTCTATTCATAATGTAACATATCATACTGAATAATATGAATTCCTCTGAGTCCATGTTGAAAAATTCTGACAGTCACCACTGCTCTTTCGCTATATATTTCCATTCATATGTTAGAACACAGTGCATTCGTAAAGTATTCAGACCCCTTGACTTTTTCCACATTTTGTTAATATAAATGGATTAAATAAAGTTTTCCTCAATCTATACACAATACTTCATAATGACAAAGAAAAAACAGGTTTTTAGATTTTGCAAAGTAAAATAAAACAGATACCTTGTTTACATAAGTATTCAGACCCTTTGTTACGAGACTCGAAATTGATCTCAGGTGCATCCTGTTTCTATTGATCATCCTTGAGGTGTTTCTACAACTTGGAGTCCACCTGTGGTAAATTCAATTGATTTGGAAAGGCACATACCTGTCTATATAAGGTCCCACAGTTGACAGTGCATGTCAGAGCAAAAACCAAGCCATGTGGTCGAAGGAATTGTCCGTAGAGCTCTGAGACAGTATTGTCGAGGCATGGATCTGGGGAAAGGTACCAAAAAAATTATGCAACATTGAAGGTCCCCAAGAACACCAGTGGCCTCCATCATTCTTAAATGGAAGAAGTTTGGAACCACCAAGACTCTTCCTAGAGCTGGTCGCCCGGCAAACTGAGCAATTGGGGGAGAAGGGCCTTGGTCAGGGAGGTGACCAAGAACCCGATGGTCTCTCAGACAGAGCTCCAGAGTTCCTCTGTGGAGATGGAAGAACCTTCCAGAAGGACAACCATTTCTGCAGCACTCGACCTATCAGCCCTTTATGGTAGAGTGGCCAGATGGAAGCCACTCCTCAGTAAAAGGCACATGACAGCCGGCTTGGAGTTTGGCAAAAGGCACCTAAAGACTCTGACAATGAGAAACAAGATTCTCTGGTCGGATGAAACCAAGATTGAACTCTTTGGCCTGAATGCCAAGCGTCACGTCTGGAGGAAACCTGGCACAATCCCTACGGTAAAGCATGGTGGTGACAGCATCATTGATGTGGGGATGTTTCTCTGCAGCAGAGGCTGAGACTAGTCAGGATCGAGGGAAAGAAGAACGGCGCTAAGTACAGAAAGATCCTTGATGAAAACCTGCTCCAGAGCGCTCAGGACCTCAGACTGGGGTGAAGGTTCACCTGAATGTCCTTGAGTGGCCCAGCCAGAGCCTGGACTTGAACCTGATCGAACATCTCTGGAGAGACCGGAAAATATCTGTGCAGGAAAGCTCCACATCCAACCTGACAGGGTTTAAGAGGATCTGCAGAGAAAAATGGGTGCCAAGCTTGTAGTGTCATACCCAAGAAGTCAAGGTTATAATCACTGCCAAAGGTGCTTTAACAAAGTACTGAGTAAAGGATCTGAATGCTTATGTAAATGTTATTTCAGTTAATTTTTTATTTTAAAAAATGTAATACATTTTAGAATAAGGCTGTACCATAACAAAATGTGGAAATTGTGAAGGAGTCTGAATACTCTCTGAGAAAAAAGTTGTTAATTTCCTCAATACATGCCAATATGAGCGTTTCTGCATCTCATCGGTAAACGGGCCAGCTACATTGCCCTGGTTGTAATCAAACCCTAATATCCAGAATTCATAGTGATTTCGGGAGGTGAAGGACCTCCCCATGGAGGTGTGAGAAATATCAAAATGTCTGTGTTTTTAGCCAGCACTTTAAGGCAGAGGATCTCGAAAACGGCACTGAAGTCTCAATTTATAGGGTTGCCAGGTCGAACGTTGAAAAGTGATGCCATTCTATTGGTTTTCCCCTTAGCTCCCTCTTTGAAATTATCTGATCAGCCAACATCAGCACAGCAGAAATTAAGTCAATCAGGGGTAACGTAGCTAATGATACCTAGATAACTAGGGAACAATACTGAACAAAAATATAACAGCAACATGCATTACTTTCAAAGATTTTACTGAGTTACAGTTCATATAAGGAAATCAGTCAATTGAAATAAATGAATTAGGCCCTAATCTATGGATTTCACATGCCTGGGAATACAGATATGCATATTTTGGTCACAGATACCAAGGGGCGTGGATCAGAAAACCATTTGCCTCATGCAGTGTAACACATTTCCTTCACATAGAGTTGATCAGGCTGTTGATTGTGGCCTGTGGAATGTTGTCCCACTCCTCTTCAATGGTTGTGCGATGTTGCTGGATATTGGCAGGAACTGGAACACGATGTGGTACACAATGATCCAGAGCATCCCAAACATGCTCAATGGGTGACGTGTCTGGTGAGTATGCATAACATGGAAGAACTGGGACATTGTTAGCTTCTAGGAATTGTGTACAGATCCTTGCAACATGTGGCTGTGTATTATCATGCTGAAGCGATCAGGATCTCGTCAGGGTATCTCTGCATTCAAATTGCCATCGATAAAATGCAATTGTGTTGGTTGTCCGTAGCTTATGCCTGCCCATACCATAACCCCACCGCCACCATGGGGCACTCTGTTCACAACATTGAAATCAGCAAACCGCTCGCCCACACGACGCTATACACATGGACTGCGGTTGTGAGGCAGGTTGGATGTACTGCCAAATTCTCTAAAATTACATTGAAAGGTGGCTTATGGCAGAGAAATTAACACTAAATTCTCTGTCAACAGCTCTGGTGGTCATTCCTGCCGTCAGCATGCCAATTGCATGCTCCCTCAACTTGAGACATCTGTGGCATTGTGTTGTGACAAAACTGTACATTTTAGTGTACTTTTATTGTCCCCAGCACAAGGTGCACCTGTAATGATCATGCTGTTTAATCAGCTTCTTGATATGCCACACCTGTCAGGTGGATGGATTATATTGGCAAAGGAGAAATGCTCACTAACAGGGATGTAAACAATTTTGTGCACAGAATTTGAGAGATACGCTTTTTGTGCGAATGGAAAATTTCCGGCACCTTTTATTTCAGCTCATGAAACAACACTTTAGATGTTGCGTTTATATTTTTGTAAAGTATACATTTGTTTATCTAAACCAAAATCTAGCTAGCTAGCTTTCATAATACGCTTGCGAGACATTTCATAGCAGCTGCCTAATTACATTGATATGCTATCTGGCTATGTGATTTGTAACTTTGCAAGCTAACATTAACTTCGTTAGGTTACTGCAGAGGCTAATGTGACTGTCTTATATTTAGTATCTGATCCCATCAGCACCACCAGGAATTAGTGTAAGTCACCTTCAAAAATCTACTAAATTGTTCCATGACTCCATGATGATCAAATCAATATGCTGGAGCTAGGCATAAACATGGTCTGTGTCTTGTCATAGTTGGTGTGTAGGCTACAACTTTTACTGTAGTTTTCTCTGTATTATGGAGGCTTAGCTTTTTAATTAGTGGTAAATACATGTAAAACCAAGCTCATGCTGTTCTCTAGGTCATGAAATGTTGACCGTGAGGACTTGCATATTTGCGCTATAAATGGAGCCCTGGGTGTCTGGAATGATGACAAGTTGCCTTTCGTAATGCATATACAAAATCTGACTACGAAACTAGGATCCAAGATTGTTTTTTTTATATCGAAATAAATCATGCCTTAGTATTAAAAATAGGAGAAAGATTGTTCAAACAACGCTTCTCCCTGCATTGGATTTTGGTGATATTGTTTACATGCAACCTCTGTTTTAAAACCCTTGGACACAGTCTACCATTTGTCACAAGGGACAAGTTTAGGACTCATTGTAGTCTGTACAAAAATTTGGGATGGACCTCTGTAAGAAGAAAGATGCATTCTATTTTATTTATTTACAAAGCAATCTTACAGAAACTCCCTCTATATGTAACGTCATTAAGATAAAAATCATAAGCTACCAAATCCGTTCACAGGAATGGATAACACTAGAGATCCCTCCAGTCTCCACAGATTTGAGAAAATCTGCGTTTAATTTTTTTGCCCCTAATTTGTGGAACCATCTGCAGAATTCACTGCAGTTAGATGTGCTGGTGCCACTCAGGCAGTTTTCTTATTGTGCTGAATTATGTTGTTTTATATCCGTTTGTTTTAATATTCAGTTTTTATTGTAATGTGTACAGGGCTCTCTTGTAAAAGAGATTCTTCCTGCGGTTATGGTATGGGCAGGTGTAACAGTATAGCTTCTGTCCCTCTCCTCGCCCCCCCTGGTCTCGAACCAGGGACCCTCTGCACACAGACAACAGCCACCCTCGAAGCATCGTTACCCATCGCTCCACAAAAGCAACGGCCCTTGCAGAGCAAGGGGAACAACTACTTCAAGGTCTCAGAGCGAGTGTCGTCACAGATTGAACCGCTATTAGCACGCACTCCGCTAACTAGCTAGCCATTTCACATCGGTTACACAGGCATAAGCTACGGATGAAAAAAATTACATTTTATCAATGGCAGTTTGAATGCCCAGAGATACCGTGACGAGATCCTGATCGCTTCAGCATGATAATACACAGCCACATGTTTCAAGAATCTGTACACAATTCCTAGAAGCTGAAAATGTCCCATCACCCAGATAGGCCAGTCGTGTGAGAAACTCGTCATCATGCAAGTGGTCAGACAAGTGGAAATGATGGTCAGTAAAGAAAACTTTAAGCTCATCTCTCAATTAAAAAAAATGTGTCAATACTTTGCCCCTTGATAACCAGCGCACGTATGTTGTAAAAGCGTTACATGGTCACTGCCCATATCATTGCATAGTGCAGCAAATACGAGAGTTCAGGGGCCTTGCCTTAACAAAGTGAAACATTTCACTGTTGTGTCAAATGTCTTTCAAGCTGTCAGGCATTCCCTTGGCAGCAAGAGCCTCTCGGTGGATGCTGCAGTGGTGTCGGGAGCAACTGCTTGAACGCGCGTTACCACTCCACTATGTCTCCCTTTCATGGCTTTTGCGCCATCAGTACAGATGCCAACACATCTTGACCACCAAAGTCCATTTGATGTCACAAAGCTGTCCAGTACATTAAAAATATACGATCCTGTTGTCCGGGTTTCCAGAAGAGGATGTATTCCTTAATTGACCCCCCCCCCCCCCCCATAAACGTAACGGACATATACCAGGAACTGTGCCAGGCCCGCCACATCTGTTGACTCATCCAGCTGTAACGCATAGAATTCACTGGCTTGTATGCGAAGCAGTAATTGTTTCAAAACATTTCCCGCCATGTCACTGATGCGTCGTGAAACGGTGTTGTTTGATGAAGGCCTTTTCCCCCCAGCATTGTCCCAGCAGGAAGAATTAAGTCCTCCACAATAGTATGGGGCTTGCCTGTCCTAGCCACTCAGTAGCTCACCATATAAGACGCTTCTAGCCCCTTCTTATTAATGGTATATGTTGCTGTTATACATGTCTTACTACTCCAAAGTCCTCTTAATTCTCGCTCAAACTCCCGTGGTTTATTTTTCAAATTGGCATGTTGTGTTTCTAAATGTCTGTGCAAGAGTGAAGGTTTCATCAAGTTGTGATAGTACTTTTGCACATATAACACACTGTGGCTGAGGAAAGGCACGACTCCCAATATAAGTTAACCCAAAATCAATGTAGTTATCATCATATTTGTGCCTCTTCGATGGTCCAATGTCCCTGTCTGTTGTTCGGTGCTGTCCCGGGTAAGGAGAAAGTAGCTCTTCGGCTGCATCAGATTCACAACTGTCAGTGTCCATGCTATCTGGGTTAACAACAAATGTAGAATTACTGATGCTAGCATTGGATGTGCTCGTGGAAGCAGAACAACTTGTCATTGACAGGTGCAGGTGTAGTACTGCTGGTAGTATTAGTACTACCAGTAGAGTTGGTATGAGTCTCTATGGACGTGGGCCTTACTTTTTTTTAACCATTTATCAATTTTCAACCAAACGGAATGAGCAGCAGCTACGTTTGGCTACATACGGACCGTTAGTGAAATTCCAGCGGGAGAGAAACGGTTAATGTGATTGGATGTTTATTATTTAACTAGCCTACCTGTATTTGACATTGTGTAATTTCGCTGAACACTAGACGGTTTAATTTTATTTTTGGCAGTGAGAAGAGGCTACTCGGGCGATTTAAAAAAAAAAAAAAAAATCACCCAAATGTATAGCCCCGTTGGAAAATATAAATGGACTGTTTTGAAAATGTGACGAATCACATTTTTATTTGGCGTAGCTCCGACTGCATTGGGGGTACACGTACCCCAGTTTGGGAATGCCTGGTTTAGTTGATGCCAACTCCTGAGCTCAGACTACATGCCATCTGTCTTCGCCCGCCTTACATCCAGTCAGAAAGACACCTGTTACTACAACCTAAATACATTTTAAACCAGACAGGAGATGGAGAGAAAAAGGGTAAAGACTCAGGAGGCGAGTGTCACAACAATGCCCATGAATGCAGCTACAGGGAAGCACTTGGAGGAAGAGGAGGGCACTTGCGATCAGCGAATTGCAAGAAAACTCTAAAATGCCTGGTGATGACCTGAGAGAATATTAAGTTTAGTACATATCTGCTGTTGAACGTGCAAAATTGATCAATTCCGATTAGAGCGCAAAGCCGGGCTTGTGGACATGTGTTGATGTCCTTTGCTAGTTAGCGAGTTAAGTCCAGTTATAGGTAAGTAAAGCAATGAAGAGTCACTGCTTCCTACAAGAGCACAAAATGTGTAGGCTACATTTCAAGCTGTTTTGCCTAGTTAAATAAAGGTTAAATAAAAAAATAAAAAGCTGTCTTTGAAAAGCCAGTCAGGTAAAAAGCTTATGTCTTAATTAATTAAAGGGGCAGTGTTGTATTTTGAGACAGGTTTGAATATGCAAACACACCAGTTGACAGAGGGGTAGCCAATATTGTCTAATTCTCTGTTAAGTAATAAAAATACATTTTATTTTCTTGCATCATACAACACAATACAATGCAATGTACAGTCACCTATTTGGCCCATGGTGTTACAGACCATGTAAAAAGTAATGAATTAATGTCAAGCCCTTCATAATGTAAAAACGTTTTTAAAAGTCTCATGCAATTTAGGCCTGCATTGAACACCACAAATAGGCTACTGTAGGCTATATCATAGAAATTAAAAGGTATTTCATGTGAATGGTATTGGATTTGTTGGTAGGCCTACATTATGCTCAAAAGGCCACAAAAGCCTATTGGCTACTGTCTAACACTGTAAGGGTACACTGTAAAAACGTGCCAGAAGTTGCACAAAATTCTCCCAATGTTCAAATTTTCGCCCACAAGACCTAAAATTTACTCCGTGCAACAACAAATTTGAGGGAACATTGGTTACAGCATATATTGAGTAGTAGAAAATATATTTACCCAAGAAAGTTCATCTGTATAGTTTACAGTGGGAGAAAATTAAGCATAGTGGGCAGAACAAGCAAGGAGGTGGGCAAAGCCAAGCTTGAGCTCAGTGCGTTCTGTGGTGGTGGGGCAAGCGAGTAGAAAATACGGAGTGTTGCGCCGTGATTGGCTCAGTGTTCTGTCCCTCATGGGGACACTACATCACTGCCAAGTCTAAGGGGAGAGCTACAAAATTCTAGCCCTTTGGGTGCTGCCATAGAGTTACATTAGAAGTGCCCATCCAAGAAGGCTCAAGGTCATTGGCCACAGATAAAATTACGTCAAATCACGTTATATGTACAGTAGCTTTGATTGGACTGATCATGTCAACATCATACTTTCAAAATCTTAAACGTTAAACAAGTTGGAAATTGCAAATTCAACAATGAGTGGTTTGGAAGGAATCAGTGACAGTGGCTAACATTAACTGCAAGCATTGCAAAGCAAACACTAGCCTGCTATTTAGTGGAGTGGCTGTGTGGTGCCAAATCTGGGATTAAGGGGCTCTTTTCCAAATTTAAAATGATAAACATTCAACATTGGCCATGCTATCAATGAAGCATGATTTGTGCCGCGCTCAAAAAAACTGTTAACTTGACTTCAGCGAGTTGAAGACAACTGGGAAGCCGTAAATAAACAAGCTCCAACTGTGAAAATAAGTTTTGAACGGTCATCCAACTCTCTGAATTGTAAATCCAGGCTCTTTCTAGAGCTACGACCTGAAGATCAATGACGTCATCATGATTCGACCTTGTTTTTTCCTGAGTTCCCAGTGGTTTTGAAAGCAACATAAATCCAGAGAAAGCCAGACTTTGACAAAATTTGCCCTCGAAGGACCACCACACCACCCTCCTGTTCAAGTGAGCACAGCACAACAAGGTGAGTCCAAAAATGTATTGCATGCTGCTGCATAAATTATGTAATATGCCAGGGAGATATGTATACTGTAGCTAAGAAAGTAATACTAAGTGTATGTTGTGTAGGAAGATGTTAGTAGCCCATGTGCCTCAACCTAATAATTTGGTCTATTTACCCCTCTTAATTTCACCTACTGTTCTGACTTGGTAGTGCACATGTAGTCTATAACCTGTTTTAGAGAAATGTAATCATTGATATTGTAATGAAACAGGCAGGGAGCAGGTCTCGAACCCTCGACCTTCAAGCCCGAAGTCCGGCGGGCTATCGACTGTGCCGCAAAAGCATGCTCAAACGGCAGAGTCGATATCCGCGCTTATAAACCCAGGGTCGTTACACTGCTCCCTCCTTTCAAAGAGCGCGTCCTCGCGCTAGCTTGCGACTCTACGTCTTACAGGAACGCGCTCACCGGCCAAGCACACGCACTGTCGTGGATGCAAGGTCCGATCACTTCCGACACCAATGTAATGAAACAGGCAGGGAGCAGGTCTCGAACCCTCGACCTTCAAGCCCGAAGTCCGGCGCGCTATCGACTGTGCCGCAAAAGCATGCTCAAATGGCAGAGTCGATATCCGCGCTTATAAACCCAGGGTCATTACAATATTGTAAGAGCATTCATTGTCTGCTTATATGCCTCCTTTATTTATCCTACGGTTCTGACTTGGTGTACAGGGAGAACACTGTAAGAACGGCCTATGTTCTGAAGTTTCTCGCTGTATGTTTCAAAAGTGCTAAACAAATAGTTATATTGCCTACGTCCGTCCTAGCTCGCTCATTAATGTCTTAATTGAAATTACAGATTGCCTCTTATCTGCTTGTCTTTCCCTTATGCCATAGTTTGTACATCTTAATTGTCATTAGAAAACACATTTGTTTAAGCAAGTCAGCCATATCAGCTATGTTTTTTTTAAAGGCAGTAAATGAGGCTGAATGAACTGTTTCGCTGCCAGACAAGGCTCTGCTGATAGCCAGGTGTAGCAGTGGCAAGATGTTGAGACTGCTGTTGGGTCAGCTTTATGTAGGCTGTTTGTGGGCACCGTTTGTCACCGTTATAGTGCAATTAATGTATTGTTTAGTGTTGTGGCATTGCTGGCATGCATCCACCCCCCCCCCCCCAAGATTTACATGCTAAAATCGCCACTGCCTCTCAGGCTGTTGACCTGATTCAGATTGGGTTAAAGTAGTGGAATAAGGTGTTGGGTTTTAATGAGTATTGTTAGTTGGTAGGGTAATTAAAAATGTACATTTATTTTTTTCTGGTTCCCCTTGCACATTTTGTATCACAAAGTGTAATGGGGCGGCAGGTAGACTAGTTGGTTAGCATTAGTTTGGTTAGCATTGGGCCACTAACCAAAAGGTTGCTGGATCGAATCCCCAAGCTCACAAGGTCAAATCTGTCATTCTGGCCCTGAACAACGGATTGTTCCCCAGGAGGACGTCATTGTAAATAAGAACTTGTTTTTAAGTTCTTCGGGATTGACTTGTCTAGTTAAATAAAAAAATAGTTATGTTGGAGGCGGTAATGTAATGTATTGGATGCCAACCTCCGTTAAACCTCACCGAAGAAGAAGTTTAGGGTAAACCTTTGTCGTCATTTCCGTTATCCATCTTTCCAGACTTCTTTTTTGTTTTTTACCAAACAATGCTGCTTGCCAGTTTCGATCAGCTGTACAGTAGTTAAAAACGATTCCGTTATAAACATTTCCCAGAGGCACTAGCACTACATATTCGATTTTGTATAACAGCAGTGATTTTATTTGAAGAACAATGTCTAACACTGTTTCTTTCAGTACACAAATAGCTGCAATCATGGATGTGCTATCAAAGGCAGCAGTTGCAGAAATAACCAAACTTGTAGACGAGGGCACCGTCGTGCTACGTCTTGAAATGTGCCGGAAAGAAAATGAGATAGAAGGTCTTCAAAATAGTTTACAGCTGATGGAAAGAGAACTGAGGAAAGCTCAAAGAGAAGCAGCAACACGAGTTACAAATGACAGGCAACATGCTGAGGAAATTCAGGTTGGGAGTGGGACTCCACAAAAAGGTAAGAGTATGTGCTTTTAGCAACGCGGGTAAATTGACATACACTAGCGTTGCTTTCCATTGTATTCATAAAAAGGATGCCAGCTGATTCATGATTTCGACTGCCTGGGAAACACTGCCCGTCTGTCTGTCTCGTCCCGACTCGTTCATTACTATGGGACAGCTGGAGATAGAATTTGAATATGGAAACCATGTTGCAAATGTCGGTGAGACAGACAACAAGGTGTATACAAATCTCCGCTGTTGAAATCTAAATGTTAGTCTAAAAGAAATGTGAGATCATGTCTAGATGCTTTTTATAGTGGAGATTAAGTGTATAAATTGCCTGTCTGGGTTGATGAGACTGGATTGCACAGTCAGATGGAACAGAGTAAATAGGCATTTTAACTTCATTGATTTAGCTGGTGGTAACTTGTGTAATAGACACAGGCAGAATGCGATTTTAATCAATCAGCATTCAGGATTAGACCCACCCATTGTATAAGTAGAACATAAAACAATTTGACAAATAGTTGCATCCGTGAGTTTTATTGGCTAATGTCAATTAAAGGTCTGCCAAAGCAAATCCTGATTAAAAAATGAATTGATATTAATGCTGTAAGTACAGAAATTGTTTGCTCACTGGGAAATTAATATCCAACTAGTCAGTGAAAACTAGTTGTGAGCTTGTTAAAGTATTATAGACACTATGTCCTGGGATTTCCTATGGACTTCTATGTAGAAGAACCCCTTGTGTAGCTTGTGAAAAATGTTCCGTATGTGTTGGTGAGAGTCTAAGCTTTTCATAGATAGCTTTTAATAGTTTGTAGCTCAAACCATTCCTATTCTACACACACTGAAGGATCTGCCCTTGTCTCACAAACACCACTCTAGCTCAGCCCCTGTTAATCACAGACTAATGGTTGGTAACTACGTATGATATCTGGTACCTATGCAGAAGAACTGTAAGAATCCAATGGTACAACCCAGTAGTCTGTAGCTGAAACACACAATGTTTAAAAGGGGTTAAAGTCCAAAACGCATCACATTACAGTGGGACTCATTGGGTTAAACAGGTCTGTTGTAACTTCTGGCTTCCCACAGATACAATTGAAAGCAAGGTTAGTGTATGTAATATATATATATATATATATTTATGCCATTTAGAAGACTCTTTTATCCAAAGCAGCTTAGTCATGCATGCATATATTTTTTTGCATGGTTGTCTGGGAATTGAACCCACTACCCTGACGTTACAAGCACCATGCTCTACCAACTGAGCTACAAAGGACCACACCCATGTTGTAAATACACCCGAGTTGCTAAAAGCACCTAAGAGGCGTGCTGACATTTGGTGCTATCAAGTCAGGTTATTTAGCATTGTTCAAGGTGTTGTTTTATTGCTTATTTAACTTTACAATTACTCTACTTCGAGGTGATGAAGAGAACCAAAAAGCCCAAGCCATGCCTGTAGAGGACCCAGTAGAGAGCTTCAATGAGCTGCAGAGGTCTGGACACCTTGAAGAGGTGAGGGGTGGACTGGAGTTTCTGGTGAAAGCAGAGCAGGTGGAAGAACATGTAGCCCAGGGAACCATACAAGATCCAGGAATCACAGACAGTGTGGACTTTAGAATGGACGAGAGAGATAGTCAGCTGTGGTCCTCTGTTACACAAGGACTAAGTGGGAATAATTCAGGCCACCCAGATGGGTCTTACTCTACAGGGAGATGCTTACAGATGTTCTCATCTCAGGCAGATCAATATCCCACTCCCATCCCATCCCATCCTTCCTGTAACTCTTTGTCCATTGTAGGGAAACCACTGGATGACATATTCAGCACTGTCCCATTGAAAGTGGAGCCTGAGAGGCATCCTGTGTATCATGACGATGCCATGTCTGAGTCCATACATGCTGTGCAGGGGCAGTACAGAGATACTCTGCATCCTATTGTGAGGGAGGGCTTCATTTTACATCCCAGACTGCAGCAGCCAGGACCTTCTTCACAAGGGCTCTTGAGAGCAACTGAGAGCACATCAGAGTCACACTCACACAACCAAGAGCATATTCTTAATAAGAACAGATTGAAAACAAAGAGGATGGTAAATGTTTGGAGAGCTGTACCAAACCAAAAAGTGTTAATCTGCTCATTGTGTGGAAAGAGCTTCCACCGCCATTGTCAACTTGAAGCACACCAGCACTCTCATGCTGGAGTCAAGCCATACAGATGTCTTGAGTGTGGGAAAAGTTTTACTCAGAAACAAAGACTTAAGTCACATCAGAGTGTTCACACGGGTGAGAGACCTTTCAGTTGCAGACTCTGTGGCAAGAGGTTTGCAAGGCAGGACAACTGCCAAACACATGAGCGATTTCACAGTGGACAAAAGCCATTTAGTTGTGTGCTGTGTGGTAAAAGTTTCACAGTTCTCTGTAACCTCAAACTACATCAAAAACATCAATGTAAGTAAATTTGCCAATGTCTGAATGTAAGATAGCATGTTCTGTGTTTTCCTCAGCATTGTACACTTAATGAACTGTTCATATAGATTGTTGAACTGTTCAACTGTACTGAGATTAGCAGGATTAAGTTTCCAAGTATTTCAAGATGTCATCCAGTGATTTTTAAATAGTGATATCCCAAGTATAAATACAGTAAAGTACACGACAAACTAAAGGGTAAAACATTTTTACTTGTGCTTTGTCATGACTTACCTGGACCACCTATTGACATGTGCCTTTATTTTTTTATTTCACTTTTATTTAACCAGGTAGGCTAGTTGAGAACAAGTTCTCATTTACAACTGCGACCTGGCCAAGATAAAGCAAAGCAGTGCGACACAAACAACAACACAGTTACACATGGAATAAACAAACATACAGTCAAGTATGTAGTGTGTGTATGTATATATATATATATAAGTATTTGGTATACATAGTTAAGTAAATCAGGTGTAAAATGAGGTGAAAAGGAGACTGGGGTGCCACTAAAATGTTGAATCTCTTTTTAATGTGATGTATCTTTGCCTCATCAAGAGAGCAACAGCTGCATGCTAGCTTAAATTGCTTTGTGCATATTCTCATGTATTTATGATTCATTTCCGTAGCACATCCAATAGTGTTACTTTGTTGCATGATCGTAGCAGCAGTTCGAGTTAGTACATTTTGGGGTTAAAATAAAGTTTACATTTGCTGATTGCGTTGTAAAACATCTAACATTTCTACAAGGAGTTTGCAGTGTAAATGCAATGCAACAAAATGTGCAACTGTCCATCAACCACTATATTTGTTTACTCAATCAACCACTATATTTGTTTACGGATAGTTGAATTGTTGTTCGACTGCCAGCTAGGATTACTGGATGTGCAGAGCCTTTTGTAACATAAGTTGCATGATTAACGTTACTGCTTGAGGATTTTGTACCCTGTTGGTTTTGACATGACTGATAATAATAGCCTAATTGTTTCTTCCCGTTGTAACTAGGTGTCCACTGTCCCAAGTGCGACTGTCAGAAAAATGCTTCAAAAGTTGTTTTGGCCCGGAGGCTGAGACTTGCTGCTCCAGGCCCGGTTTAAGGTTAAGCTCATCGTTAGATCCTTCGTAGGAGCATCGTTAAATCTCTGAACTGTTTGCCTTACCCAGAGCTGCCAACTTTAACGCATTGGCCGTGAGACACGCATTTGAGCCTCTTCTCACGCATCGAAAAGTACTGGTTTTATTTTTCACATTTATTTTTCAAATTAGTCATTTTCAACTGTGCTCTAAATGGTTTTGAAATCGGAGCATCTGCACCTGCAATTTAATAACATCACAAGCGGAACCTCTATCATTATTGGCCTGTCTTGACACGGCACTGTGAACTGTGGCACATTAAAGCATATGATTAGTCTAGTTATGTAATGGATCAAGATGATTGGATGGGTGTTTTAAAGAAGAAACACTCGAGATTAATGTGGCGCTGAATGGAGAGAGAGAACATTCTCCGCGGAGATTATACAACTGTTAATAGAGCAACACGGTAGCGCTGTTTTATGTACAATGTTGTCAACAAAATGAGTTTGCTGTTACTCCCGTCTCTATTGCAGAATGCAGCCTTTTGACAGCATGTACTAAAATTGATTTAATCCACACTTGTCTTCTCGTTTGGTGATTGGCATTTAGGCTGTGACATCGAAAAGGCAGCAGATAGAGACCGACAGCATGTAAGTTTGTTAGGGTGACCTGATTCTAGGGGGAAAATAAATATAACAATTATTTGGTTGGAGTGTAAGGGTCGTCTAAAGGGCATTTTATTATCTATTTACCAGGTCAGCGGAATGCAGCCTACTCTGTCCATAGCTAAACTGCTACAGGAAATGCGATTACGCCCCCACCCTTGACAGTGCGCACAGAAACATACAGTCCACACGGAAGAATGGAGAGTCGCCCAGACCCATAGTAGTTAAATTCCACTACCTTCAGGAGAAGGAGGATGTCTTCCGTAAGGCAGTGCGAGCGGCTCCCATCACCCACGGCGGCCGTAATATTCTCATTTACTCGGACTACATGGCGGAAGTCATGAAGAAGTCAGCCTTCAACGAGGCGAGGTGGCTCCTACACCGCTGTCTGGACACCAAGTTCGGCATTGTTTACCCACCTGTACTGACGATAACTACTCCCTCCCGCGAGCAGAAGACATTCTTAGATCCAACCAAGGCCAAATAATACATTGTCGCGCACCTACATCCACAGGAGGACAGGCGACATAATACTAACTAGCCATTGTGGGCTCACACTGTGACAATGCACTAGCTGTGCTAACGCGACCAAGGACCAACTAGTGAATTCATGTCTTGATTAGAAACATGCCTCCACCCTGCTGCTAAAAAATGACAATTATTCATCCAGTAACTTAACGTTATGAACAATGATGTTATGTATAGGGTGACATGTTCACACAAGTACAATATATTTTGAAGTATTGTAATGAAACAGCAGGGAGCAGGTTTCGAACCCTCGACCTTCTAGGCCGAAATCCAGCGCGCTATCGACTGTGCCGCAAAAGCATGCTCGTGCGGTAGAGTCGATATCCGCGCCTATAAACCCAGGGTCGTTACCGTATTTAATTGACAGTACATGGCAAAGTTAGCTTTTACCAACTAGATGCGGCTGTACAGCCACGGTGATAGGTGGCGCGGTAATAATTAGCCTAGTCGCCACCAAAGTCTAACCACGAGCTCTCTCCATGCCTTAATAGGATACCCAACTAACATACTGTGAGCATGTTTAATACATACAAGTTTATACTACCAAAGAACCATGTGTATTATTCTTTACTATTTGACTGTTTGTTCCGCCCAGGTGCTTGGTGGCGGATGGCACGGGTTTGCAGGTTGTATAGCCGAGCGAACACTGCAGGACGGGTCGTAATTACCAAGCGTTTGCCAGTCAATTTTTGGTGTTCTTGGAGTATGTATGTGTATGTACAGTGGCAAGAAAAAGTATGTGAACCCTTTGGAATTACCTGGACTTCTGCATAAATTGGTCATAAAATCTGATCTTCATCTAAGTCACAACAATAGACAAACACAGTCTGCTTAAACTAATAACACAAACAATTATACGTTTTCATGTCTTTATTGAACACACTGTGTAAACATTCATAGAGCATGGTGGGAAAAATATGTGAACTCTTGGACCCTCTTTCTGGTTGACCCTCTTTTGGCAACAATAACCTCAACCAAATGTTTTCTGTAGTAGTCTGATCTGCAATGGTCAGGAGGAATTTTGGACCATTTCTCTTTACAAAACTGTTTCAGTTAAGCAATATTCTTGGGATGTCTGGTGTGAACTGCTCTCTTGAGGTCATGCCACAGCATCTCAATGGGGTTGATGTCAAGACTCTGACTGGGCCACTCCAGAATGCGTATTTTCTTCTGTTGAAGCCATTCTGTTGTTGATTTACTTCTGTGTTTTGGGTCGTTGTCCTGTTGCATCACCCAACTTATGTTGAGCTTCAATTGGCTGACAGATAGCCTTACATTCTCCTGCCAAATGTCTTGATAAACTTTGGGATTTCATTTTCCCGTCTGATAGCAAGCTGTCCAGTCTCTGAGGCAGCAAAGCAGCTCCAAACCATGATGCTCCCTCCACCATACTTTACAGTTAGGATTAAGTTTTGATGTTGGTGTGCATTGCCTTTTTTTTCTCCACACATAGTGTTGTGTGTTCCTTCCAAACAACTTAACTCAACATTTAATCTGTCCACATAATTTTTTCCCAGTAGCGCTGTGGAACATCCAGATGCTCTTTTGTGAACTTTAGATGGGCAGCAATGTTTTGGGTCAATAGCACATATACCTCCTTTTTTATATATTGGTTTACTATCCTTCAAATATGCATATTGCATAAGATACCTTGGATGGCTGAAGTGGTTCCCTCCAGAATTCCCTTCCTTAGGTGTAAACTTCATTATGTTCGTCCTGGATAGAGCTCTACTGAGGTTCAGTTTAACATGGTAGCATTTTACTCTAGTCTAGGAGAGGTAGGTGCAGCCTTCTAACAGGGGGAAGACCAGCATAAGGGTCCAAGGTTTTCTTCTGGGCATTTTGCTGTTTTTAGCTGTTTTTTTTAAATGTTCTTTATATTTTATTACTCTGACCTTTCAGCACACTGGCCATGTGATCGTACTAACATTCATTTGTAATGACTATGCCTAATTCACATACTCTAGGCTCCACATGCTTTATCAGCTGGAACGTGAAAGGAATTAACCAGGTGGTCAAGCGTAGCCGAGTGTATGCTCATCTTAATTCCTTAAGTCCGGACATTGTTTTTCTCCAAGAGACCCATCTCCGGTCCAGCAACCATGATAAACTAAAGAGAGGATGGGTAGACCAAATATTTCACTACAACTTTGGTGCTAAGGCCAGAGGGGCAGCCTTATCAGAAAAGGCACCCCGTTTTGTCCCCAAAGTAATTTGAGATGCTAATGACAGATATATTATAGTGATGGGTAAATTGTTTAGCACACAGGTTATTCTGGCTAACCTCTATGGTCCTAATTGGGATGACGCTGAATTTTTCTCTGACCTCATCGCAACACTTTCCGAACTTAACTCTCATCATTTGATACTGGGCGGTGATTTCAATTGTGTATTGCATCCAAGTCTAGACAGATCCAGACCGAAGCCCAACAATGTAATTTCAAAATCAGGCGCAGTAATCAACCAAGTTCTAGAATCCTATAATTTGTCTGATCCATGGAGGAGCAATCCCACTGCTAAACAGTACTCTTTTTTTTTTCTCCAATCCACCCCTCATACTCTAGGATTGACTTTTTCCTGCTGGACAATAGAATTCTTCCTTTTGTAACTAATAGCCAATATCACAGCATCGCTATCTCAGACCACAGCTCTGTCCAGCTAGATATCCGCTTTCCGGACAGTACTGTGTCACAACGCGTGTGGCAACTTGACCCACTATTACTATCCTGTAGTGTGTTTAAAAAATACATATCAACTCACATTGATGTCTTTTTACAGATCAACTGAACCCCTGTCGTGTCTCACTCTACTTTGTGGGAGTCGTTAAAAGCATATCTAAGGGGCCAAATGATTTAATACACAGCGTATGACAACAGCGCACCAAATGCTTATCGGAGCTATCTCAACTCATTCTAGATGTGGACAACAGATATGCCTCTTCTCCGACTCCTGAACTTTACAAAGAGAGACTGATACACCAATCGGCATTTGACAATCTTTCCACCAAACAAACGGAACAGCTTCTGTTTAGGTCGAGGCAAAGATTCTATGAACACGGCGAGAAAGCTGGCAAGTTGTTATCTCACCAGCTTCGACAATCCGCTGCAAGCAGCACCATACCTGAAATTTGTGTTGCAGCTGATTCAACTTCTACCAATCCCAAAGAAATCAACAATCAATTTAAGCAATTCTATTTTGCTCTTTACTCGTCAGAGGCTCTTCCTGACACATCTCGAATGCATGCATTTCTAGACAATCTGGACATCCCCTGTCTCAATTCAGATGAACATACCAACATGGATGCCTCTAAGTGATGATGAAGCTACTCTGGCAATCCAGTCCATGCAGAGCGGTAAAGCCCCTGGGCTTGATGGCTTCCCTATTGAATTTTATAAAGCATTCTCCTCTAAATTATCCCCTATCCTCAGCTCAATGTACAATGAAATCCTTTCTAGTCAGAAACTGCCACAGACACTCACCCAGGCGACTATTTTGGTTTTGCTTAAAAAAGGCAAGAATCCACTAGAGTGCCTCATACCTCCCTATAAGCCTTTTGTGCTGCGATTTATTAAATTCTCACTAAGGTCCTCTCGCACTGTTTAGAGACAGTGATGCCTAATATAATTAACTCTGACCAAACCAGATTTATCTCAGTTAGGCAATCTTTCTATAATATACACCGGCTATTTAATGTTCTTCATTCTGCCCACTCAACTCTACAGCCAGAGGTTGTCATCTCTCTTGATGCTGAGAAGGCTTTCGACCGGGTTGAGTGGGAATATCTATTTACAGTACTAGAGAGATTTGGGTTTGGCCCGTCATTCCTTTCCTGGATTAAGACTTTGTACCCGCCCCCAGTGGCTTCTGTTCACACCAACAATGTTACCTCCAGCTACTTCCCTCTCCACAGAGGGGTAAGGCAGGGTTGCTGTTTATCCCCTTTCCTATTTGATATGGCTATTGAGCCTCTTGCTATCACCCTGCGGGCGGAGGAGAGTATTTAGGGGAAACAACTCACAAGGTGTCCTTATATGCAGACAATATTTTATACAGCTCTAACCCTGTGGAGTCTATACCTCATCTCTTGGACATGCTACAAGGTTTTGGGACATTCTCTGGTTTATAAGTTAAACCTAAGAAAAAGTGTGCTCCTTCCCATTAATCAGTTAGTAGAAGGAATTGGGTATGCCAATTCCCCATTTAAGGTGGAGCATGAGGTCTCTACTTATTTGGGGATAAAGATCACGCGCTCATTTAAGGTTCTGTTAAAACATTACTTCAAAACATTCCTGGAGCGCACTAAGCAGGATTTCATAAAGTGGTCGTCTCTTCCCATTTCATTAACAGGTCGCATTTATTCTGGTAAGACGATGGCCTGTACTACCTAGGTTTTTGTACTTATTCCAAATTATTCCCATTTTTCTGCCAAAGTTGATGTTCAAACAACTGGACAGCTACATTTCAAACTTCATTTAGAATAAGTCAAATCCACGAATGAGAGAGGTTTATCTAGAGAGACCTAAGCCTGCAATGTTTTACACTACTACTGGTCAGCAAATATATCTAAATGTGTTTATTGGGTTTCTACATTTGAAAACAAGGATGTTCCAACTTGCGCCGTCATGGAGTTACAGTCTAGCCTTCCAACTTCTCCGGTCTTGCTCCTGTGCTCCCCACTGCCCATGAACCTTGGCACCTATGTTTTGAGCCCCATTGTTAAGAACTCCCTTAAAATCTGGTCCCAATTCCGAAGTCACTTTAGCCCTAAACAAGCAAGAGGCTTCTCTCCATTAACATCTAATCATCTGTTCCCAGCATTGAGATGCCACCAGAGTCCAGCGACTGTGGGACACATGTTTTGATCATGCCAATCTTTGAGTGGCTTCTCACGTATGTGTAATACAACTGTTAGCCCCAACCTGGTCACTGCCATTTTTGGGGTACTTCCCCTAGACCAGAATGCTACCAAGCTGCTAGCTCGCCACCTTGTCCTCTTTCACTGGAAGTCTGCCAAGCCACCCTCTTTTATGCAGTGGGTTAAGGAGCTGATGTCATCTCTGCCTCTGGAGAAGGTTAGGTACACAGTGTATGGGTCCCAACAAAAGTTAGACTTAGGCTCTCCACGTATTGTATTAATGGGGACCAGGTTGTCTTTTTCTTAGTGTAACTTTCATAGTTTGGTAAGCAGTCATGTATGTTCTAGTGGCCATTTTTGCTGATCATTTTTATGTAACTTTCTTTCCCCATTGTTTTTGTTTCTTTTACTGTTTTGTTTCTGTTTTTCTTTCCTATTTAACTTTTATAGAGACCTGGTTTGGAGGGAGGGAGTGGAGTTGAGAGGTGGAGGGAGTGGATGGGAGAATGAGGGGTTGGGGTTGTACTGTTTTTGTTATCTAAAAAGCTATAAATAAAGTTTTAAAAAAAGTAAAACATTAGCATACTTTAAATGTAATCCCCCAAAAATCTCAATAACAAAGACGTCAAATTTTGAGTGTTCATTTAATGTTCAAAGCATCCTGAATACACCTTATTATCCACTCTGCTCATAGGCCTAAGCCATGTCAAAATACGTAGAATTGCAAGAAATAAGCTTTAGAACAGTAGCATTTTCCTGGGGGAGGACACCCAGACTCCCATCTAGGGGTTATGTCAAGGGGCAGTGAAATTCACATAACAAATCTCACTCCAAGCTTTCTTCAAAAGTAGGCAGCCCTGAAAATGGTTAATAAAGTTGCACTTGACAATGCTCCTTATTTACAGACTTTGCGATGTTGGATGCTTTTTCTGCCGTTCCGCATCACTTTATACACAGGCGTTCTTTCGCTATACATCTAATTATTTGTCTCTGTGATAAGTTACTTCATCCAATGTGTATGCTGTTGACCTTGTATGATACTATACGTCCTCTAATTCGTATGATATTGTACAACCGCTATTCCATGCACAATGTAACTTAACATATACTAAATGCATACCGCCCCAACCGATCCACAGATGACGCAATCTCAATCGCACTCCACACTGCCCTTTCCCACCTGGACAAAAGGAACACCTGTGAGAATGCTGTTCATTGACTACAGCTCAGCGTTCAACACCATAATGCCCACAAAGCTCATCACTAAGCTAAGGACTCTGGGACGAAACACCACCATCTGCAACTGGATCCTGGACTTCCTGACAGGCCGCCCCCAGGTGGTAAGAGTAGGCAACAACACGTCTGCCACGCTGATCCTTAACACGGGGCCCCTCAGGGGTGGGTACATGAGCCCCTCCTGCACTCCCTGTTCACCCACGACTGCGTGGCCAAACACAATACCATCATTAAATTTGCTGACGACACCACAGTGGTAGGCCTGATCGCCGACAACAATGAGACGGCCTACAGGGAGGAGGTCAGAGAACTGGCAGTGTGGTGCCAGGACAACAACCTCTCCCTCAATGTGGGCAAGACAAAGGAGCTGATCATGGACTACAGGAAAAGGTGGGCTGAACAGGCCCCCATTAACATCGACAGGTCTGTAGTGGAGCGGGTCGAGAGTTTCAAGTTCCTTGGTGTCCACATCACCAACGAACTATCATGGTCCAAACATACCAAGACAGTCATGAAGAGGACACAACAAACCTTTTTCCCCCTCAGGAGACTGAAAAGATTTGGCATGGGTCCCCAGATCCTCAAAAGGTTCTACAGCTGCACCATCAAGAGCATCCTGACCGGTTGCATCACGGCCTGGTATGGCAACTGCTCGGCATCTGACTGTAAGACGCTACAGAGGGGTAGTGCATACAGTCCAGTACATCACTGGGGCCAAGCTTCCTGCCATCCAGGACCTACATAATAGGCGGTGTCAGAGGAAAGCCCATAAAATTGTCAAACTCTAGTTACCCAAGTTGTAGACTGTTTTCTCTGCTACTGCACGGCAAGCGGTACTGGAGTGCCAAGTCTAGGACCAAAAGGCTTCTCAACAGCTTCTACCCCCCAAGCCATAAGACTGCTGAACAATTAATAAAATCGCCACCGAACTATTTACATTGACAGTGTGCTTTTGTACACTGCTGCTACTCACTGTTTATTATCGATGCATTGTCACTTCACCCCTACCTACATGTACAAATTACCTCAACTAACCTGTACCCCCCACACTGACTCTGTACCGGTACCCCCTGTATATAGCCTCGTTATTGGTATTCTTATTGTGTTACTTTTATTATTTTTTACTTTAGTCTATTTGGTAAATATTGTTGTATTTGATGTAGTGTTACATATTTACCTACAGAATAATACAAATTGTCCCGAGACCACGTTAAATAATTCTGATATTAAGGTAAGATATGAATGGATAAAGCTGATCTGAGAGCAGCGCTGCCTTTCTTTCGATCCCATCGGTATCAACACATGCGCCAACGACACACTTAGTGAACGTTTTCTCTATGTGGTGTTTTGGGTAACGCAAGTGACTTCGATGCAGCAGATACCAGTCCTTATTCTCTGCGGCTCTACATTGCGCCTCATCGTGGATGGCAAAGTCCCGCTGAACTTCTGGTGCGGAGACAGAGTGAAAATCAAAGTTGTAAACCACTGAGCCGATTTACGAGCTACCTGGTTTCTAAAGTGTAGTCTCAAAGCTCTCCACTTTTATAAGGGTTTATTCAAACATATATTGATTTAAGGCCTATATTAAATTATGACAACCCCAAATGCTTAATTTTATTGATTAAGTTCCACTGTTGGATTTTGATCAAAAGTCACTGTCATTTTATTCAGCTGGCTGAAAACCACTTGTTTGTCACATGCACACATCATGTATCCTGTCATAAACTTTGCACTGTTTTCTCATGGTCACACTAAGCTGAATGACTATTAGGCCTAGTTGATGGGTATTATAACCTACATCAGAATTGGAGGAATACACAATTTACTTGTTGATATAACTTGTCATGTTTCTCAGCATGTCAGATCGTTTGTCCAGTAAGTGTGTGTTTTATATGACTAGTGCTGTTGTTTTGTGCTGGCAGGTTGGGTGCCGTGGGAGCTGGAGCCCTGTGGGTCTATGGAGGTGAACCAGGAAAGTGCAGACAGGAATTTAAAACTCAGTTCATTTCAGTCTTTGGATTGAAGTCTGACTATTAATTATACTGCCTGTATAATTCAGTCTGGGCCTAGAACTGTCCCACTTCGATTCAGGGCTACTCTGAAAACTGATTTTCTCCCTGTAAATGTCCTCCCTTTTGTTGCTATTTTCAACCTATTAAGATAACCTAACTTACAATTTTAATTTGATTTCAATCAATATGCAAAGGGTTGTCAATTTACACTCAAGTATGGAAATGTCAGGTATCACATCTCATGCATAACCATGGATTGAAGGATGAGCAACCACATGTAACTTCTTAGGAGCATTGTCTAGAGATGTTTTGTCATTATTTGTATCAATTCCATAAACCAAAGCATTTTCTATTTTTAACGGGTTTTGCGAGAAAAAAAACGTGTTCTGCAGAGAACTGATTGTCTTATTTGTGTTTTCAATTTTACAAGTAGCTATTTATGACTGATTTCACAGAAATATCCACCTTTAAGGGCATTTATTAGAAAGTTTATGGTAACCCTTTCTGTCGTCATTTCCGTTATCAAGCTTCCCGGAAGAGAACTTTTTTTCACAAACAATGCTTCCAGACAGCTTCAAGGAACTGTACAATAGTAGAAACGATTCTGTTAAACATTTCACAGAAGCACTACATATTCGTTTTTGTGTAACAACGTTGATTTTTTTTTTTTTTAAACAATGTCTGTTTCTTTCAGTACACAAATAGCTGCCATCATGGACGTGCTAACAAAGTCAGCTGTTGCAGAAATAACCAAACTTGTAGACGAGGGCACCGTCGTGCTACGGCTTGAAATGTGTCAGAAAGAAAATGAGATAGAAGGTCTTCAAAATAGTTTACAGCTGATGGAAAGAGAATTGAGGAAAGCTCAAAGAGAAGCAGCAACACGAGTGACAGATGACAGGCAAGATGCTGAGGGAATTCCGGTTGGGAGTGGGACTCCACAAAAAGGTGAGAGGCAAGCTTACTCTTAGTGGTACAAGTCAGGTTATTTTGCATTGTTCAGTGTTTTTGTTTTATTGCTTATTTGACTTTATAATTTCTCAAAATTACATAAACTGTCTACTTCCAGGTGATGAAGAGGACCAGAAATCCCAAACTATTCCTGTAGAGGACCCAGTAGAGAGCTTCAATGAGCTGCAGAGGTCTGGACACCTTGAAGAGGTGAGGGGTGGACTGGAGTTTCTGGTGAAAGCAGAGCAGGTGGAAGAACATGTAGCCAAGGGAACCATACAAGATCCAGGAATCGCAGACAGTGTGGACTTTAGAATGGACGAGAGAGATGGTCAGCTGTGGTCCTCTGTTACACAAGGACTAAGTGGGAATAATTCAGGCCACCCAGATGGGTCTTACTCTACAGGGAGATGCTTACAGATGTTCTCATCTCAGGCAGATCAATATCCCACTCCCATCCCATCTCATCCTTCCTGTAACTCTTTGTCCATTGTAGGGAAACCACTGGATGACATATTCAGCACTGTGAAAGTGGAGCCTGAGAGGCATCCTGTGTATCATGACGATGCCATGTCTGAGTCCATACATGTTGTGCAGGGGCAGTACAGAGATACTCTGCATCCTGTTGTGAGGGAGGGCTTCATTTTACAGCCCAGAATGCAGCAGCCAGGAACTTCTTCACAAGGGCTCTTGAGAGCAACTGAGAGCACATCAGAGTCACACTCACACAACCAAGAGCATATTCTTAATAAGAACAGATTGAAAACAAAGAGGATGGTAAATGTTTGGAGAGCTGTACCAAACCAAAAAGTGTTCATCTGCTCATTGTGTGGAAAGAGCTTCCACCGCCATTGTCAACTTGAAGCACACCAGCACTCTCATGCTGGAGTCAAGCCATACAGATGTCTTGAGTGTGGGAAAAGTTTTACTCAGAAAAATAGACTTAAGTCACATCAGAGTGTTCACACGGGTGAGAGACCTTTCAGTTGCAGACTCTGTGGCAAGATGTTTACAAGGCAGGACAACTGCCAAAGACATGAGCGATTTCACAGTGGACAAAAGCCATTTAGTTGTGTTCAGTGTGGTAAAAGTTTCACAGTTCTCAGTAACCTCAAATTACATCAAAAACATCAATGTAAATTTGCCAATGTCAGAATTTAAGACTGCATATGTTGTATAGTGTTTTCCTCAGCATTGTACAGTTAATGAACTGTTTACATATGTTAATTGTTGAGCCTTTCAACTGTACTGAGATTTGCAGGTTTAGGTTTCCAAATTGTCATTGGTTTCTGCATTATGAATTAAGTATTAAAGATGTTAATCCTTTTTTTCCATGTTTTTTTTTTGCCTCATCAAGAGAGCAACATGTGAGGCTCTAATTGCTTTGCATGTTCTCCTGTATTTACAGTTCATTTCAGTTGCTTGTTCAGGGTTAAATTTGAATTGTAAAACGTCTAACTTTTCTACAATTACTTTTCTGTGTAAATGCAGTGCAACAACATGTGAGACATGTACTGGTCCCTTGTTGGAATTGAACCCACAACCTTGGCATTGTAAGCACCATGCTCTACCAATTGAGGCACACATGACATGAGTTAAGCAGAGAGGAAGTGGTTCTACAACAGACCCACATTTGGAAAGTCTGTTTAATAATACAATCCTTTAGATATTTTGTCTCAAATTCCCAACGTCATAATGACCAACTGTCCAAGGAACCTATCTGGGTTAGCTAAAGCCAACTTCATAAAATTGATAGGTGGCTAGTAGTATTACAAAGCAAATTATTAACAGGACAAATCTGAGGGGGCACGTGCCCCCTACCGGCATAACACCTCTGCTGATACATGCTCCAACGACATACTTAGTAGACACTTTTCTCCCTACGTGGTGTTTTGGGAAACGCAT
Organism: Salmo trutta; assembly: GCF_901001165.1. NCBI lineage: Eukaryota > Metazoa > Chordata > Actinopteri > Salmoniformes > Salmonidae > Salmo > Salmo trutta. The sequence goes on along the minus strand of NC_042977.1, from coordinate 35,003,207 downwards.
GTGACACCGTTGGCAGTTATAGGAATGATGCATCAGAAACCGGGCTCTACTCTCTGCGGTGCTACTTACATTTACATTAAAGTCATTTAGCAGACGCTCTTATCCAGAGCGACTTACAAATTTTAGCGTCCATAGAGAATGATAGAGGCCTCTAGTCGCCAAAAGGCTGTGTTTGCATGGGCAGCACCTTTGAGGGCTTCCACCATTTTAATGTAGTCAACTGGATGGGACTTCCAACTTTATTGGCTGATTCCTCCTGGTGACCCTGTTGGAGTCATGTCCAACCGGGTCATCAGGAAGGATCAGCCAATCGTGTAGAAAAAAATGGTACTACTTTAAAATGGAGATAGCACCAATGGCGCTGCCCATGCTGTCACAGACGCTATAATGGCACAGATACGAAGATGAGTCCTCTATCTCTATGGTTGCGCCTCATTGGGGACTGTGGAGGTCAAAGTCCCACAAAAGTCCCACTAAGGGTTAATGAAAAACTGAAATTGATCTTAGGTCTATATTAATTGATGTTAACCCCAAATGCTTTCTTATATTGATTAATCTCCACTGTTGGGCTTTGATCTGAAGTCATTGTCATTTTATTAAGCTGGCTGAAAACCAATTGTTTTTCACACACGCATCATGTATCCTGTCATAAACTGTGCACTGTTTCCTTGTTATGGTCACACTAAGCTGAATGGGTATAGGCATAGTTGATGCGTATATACCCTGCACTGGAGTGGAGGAATACACAATTTCCTTGTACTACGTTGATATAACTTCTGTCATGTTTGTCATAGCATGTCAGATAGTTTGTCCAGTATATGTGTGTGTGTGTATGACTAGCGCTGCTGTTTTGTGCTGGTAGGTCGGGTCCTGCGTGAGCTAGAACTCTGTGGGTCTGTAGAGGTGAACCAGGCAGTGCAGGCAGCCCAGTCTGCCTACCAGGGCTGGAGCCGGATGTCAGGGATGGAGAGGGCACACATCATGATAGAAGCTGCCCATATCATTGAGGTATCCATCCCAGAATGCATCTCTATGATACCAGGTTTTGATGATCTGTCACTCCAAATTCACGGTCTTTTCTGTCCCTGATACAGTCAGAACTGAACACAGAATCCATGGCATAGCTCAAGATCTTTATACTGTTTGTACATGCTGTAGGTTAACATTAGTGTACTAGTATGGAATGTTTTAAAAGTCAGTTAATTTCAGTCTTTGGATTGAAGTCTCTGACTATTGACTATTAATCTCACTATGAATTATACTGCCTGAATAAATCAGCCTGTACCTAGAAACGTCCCACTAAGATTCAAGGCTACTCAGAAAACGGATCCTCTGTATTATCCTCACTCTCTCTCACTGTAAATGTCATTTTTTGTTGTTATTTTCTACCCATTAACTCAATTATCCATTTTAACTTGGTTTTAATAAATCTACAAAGAGATGTCAATTTACACCCTAGTATGGACATCTCAGGTATCACATATCATGCATAACTATGGGTATTGTTAAGGGTGAGCAAGCAAACGTAATAACTTCTTAGGAGCATTGTCTAGATACACTATATATACACAAAAGTATGTGGACACTGCTACAAATTAGGGGATTTGGCTATTTCAGCCACACCCATTGCTGACAGGTGTATGAAATCAAGCACACAGCCATGCAATCTCCATAGACAAACATTGGCAGTAGAATGGCCTTACTGAAGAGTTCAGTGACTTTCAACGTGGCACCGTCATAGCATACCACCTTTCCAACAACTCAGTTCATCAAATTTATGCCCTGCTAGAGCTGCCCCAGTCAACTAAGGGCTGTTATTGTTAAGTGGAAACGTCTAGGAGCAACAACGGCTCAGCCGCAAAGTGGTAGGCCACACAAACTCACAGAACGGGACCACCGAGTGCTGTAGCGCGTATAAATTGTCTGTCCTCAGTTGCAATACTCACTACCGAGTTCCAAACTGCCTTTGGAAGCAACATCAGCACAAGAACTGTTCGTCAAGGAGCTTCATGAAATGGGTTTCCATGGCCGAGCAGCCGCACACAAGCCTAAGATTACCATGCACAATGCCAAGCGTCAGCTGGAGTGGTGTAAAGCTCGCTGCCATTGGACTCTGGAGCAGTGGAAATGCGTTCTCTGAAGTGATGAATCACGCTTCACCATCTGGCAGTCCGAATGCAAAGTGCCAACTGTAAAGTTTGGTGGAGGAGGAATAATGGTCTGGGGCTGTTTTTCATGGTTCGGGCTAGGCTCCTTAGTTACAGTGAAGTTAAATCTTAACGCTACAACGTACAATGATATTCTAGACGATTCTGTGCTTCCAACTTTGTGGCAACCGTTTAGGGAAGGACCTTTCCTGTTTCAGAATGACAATGCCCCCTTTCACAAAGCGAGGTCCATACAGAAATGATTTGTTGAGATCGGTGTGGAAGAACTTGACTGGCCTGCAGAGCCCTGACCTCAACTCCATCGAACACCTTTGGGATGAATTGGAATGCTGACTGCGAGCCAGACCTAATCGCCCAACATCACTAATGCTCTTGTGACCGAATGGAAGCAAGTCCCCGCAGAAATGTTCTAACTGCATCTAGTGGAAAGCCTTCCCAGAAGAGTGGAGGCTGCTATAGAAGCACAGGGGGACCAACTCCATTTTAATGCCCATGATTTTGGAATGAGATGTTCGACGAGCAGGTGTCCCCATAGTTTTGGTCATGTAGTGTATGTTTTGTCATACTGTATGTTTCTATTCCATAAACCAAGAAGGGCACGGTAACCCCTTCTGTCCTAATTTCCGGACATTAAACAACAATGCTGTGTATCATGACGATGCCATGTCTGAGTCCATACATGCTGTGCAGGGGCAGTACAGAGATACTCTGTATCATGTTGCGAGGGAGGGCTTCATTTTACATCCCAGACTGCAGCAGCCAGGACCTTCGTCACAAGGGCTCTTGAGAGCAACTGAGAGCACATCAGAGTCACACTCACACAACCAAGAGCATATTCTTAATAAGAACAGATTGAAAACAAAGAGGATGGTAAATGTTTGGAGAGCTGTACCAAACCAAAAAGTGTTCATCTGCTCATTGTGTGGAAAGAGCTTCCACCGCCATTGTCAACTTGAAGCACACCAGCACTCTCATGCTGGAGTCAAGCCATACAGATGTCTTGAGTGTGGGAAAAGTTTTACTCAGAAACAAAGACTTAAGTCACATCAGAGTTTTCACACGGGTGAGAGACCTTTCAGTTGCAGACTCTGTGGCAAGATGTTTACAAGGCAGGACAACTGCCAAACACATGAGCGATTTCACAGTGGACAGAAGCCATTTAGTTGTATGCAGTGTGGTAAAAGTTTCCCAGTTCTCTGTAACCTCAAACTACATCAAAAACTTCAATGTAAATTTGCCAATGTAAGATTGCATATTGTTCAGTTTTCCTCAGCATTGTACATTTAATTTACTGTTTGTGCTAATTGTTGATCCATTCAACTGTACTGAGATTAGCAGGTTTAGATTTCCAACATGTCATTGGTTTCTACATAAATAATAAACTATTTTAAGGTGTTGAACCTCTTTTTAATGTCATTTTTTCTTTGCCTCGAGCCCAACAGCTGCATGAATTGAATTGGTTTGCGCATGTTCTCCTGTAGTTACGGTTAATTTCCAAAGCAGCATTTCTCGTAGCAGCAGTTCGTGGTCGTACATTTTGGGGTTAAATATAAAGTTTACATTTTATGATCGCATTGTAAAACATCTAACATTTCTACAAGGACATGTTTGTGTAAGTTCAATGCAACGACATGTGGAATTGTTATTTTGTTACAACTGTCAGTTAATCGCTATATTTGTTTACGGATAGTTGAATTGTTGCCACAGTTCGACTGCCAGTTAACGTTAGCTTGCTACATTTAACTCACATGCATGATTATTGCTTGAGGGTTTTGTTTACTGCTGTTTTTGACATGACTAATAATAGCCTACTGTTTTTTGCCGTTGTAGCTAGGTGTCCACTGTCCGAAGTCCGACTGTCAGAAAGATGTTTCAAAAGCTTGTTTTGTTCCGGCGGCTCCGACCTGCTGCTCTACTCTCTGCAACTCTACGTTGTGCCTCATCGGGGACGGTGGACGTCAAAGTCCCGCTGAACTTCTGGTGCGGAGACAGAGTGAAGATCAGGGATGTGTCAGCCACTGAGCCCGTTTACGAACCTGCAACTGGTAGCTACCTGGTTTCTAAAGAGTACTCTCTGAAACCTCCGTCGACTTTTATAACGATTTATTTTATCAGAACTTGATTTTTACATGTTTATACAGCCAAAGTGCTTTTTCTTTTATTGATTAACTTCCACTGTTGGACTTAGATCTGAAGTCACTTTGATTTTATTCAGCTGGCTGAAAACCAATTGTTTGTCACACGACACATCATGTATCCTGTCATAAACTTGGCACTGTTTCCTTGTTACAGTCACTCAGTGGAATGGGTATATAGTTGATGGGTGTACCCACATCAGAACTGGAGGAATACACAATTTACTTGTTGATATAACTTGTCATGTTTCTCATAGCATGTCAGATTGTGTGTGTGTGTGTGTGTGTGTGTGTGTGTGTGTATATGACTAGCGCTATAATGGCACAGATACGAAGATGAGTCCTCTATCTATCTCTATGGTTGCGCCTCATTGGGGACTGTGGAGGTCAAAGTCCCACTAAGGGTTAATGAAAAACTGAAATTGATCTTAGGTCTATATTAATTGATGTTAACCCCAAATGCTTTCTTATATTGATTAATCTCCACTGTTGGGCTTTGATCTGAAGTCATTGTCATTTTATTAAGCTGGCTGAAAACCAATTGTTTTTCACACACGCATCATGTATCCTGTCATAAACTGTGCACTGTTTCCTTGTTATGGTCACACTAAGCTGAATGGGTATAGGCATAGTTGATGCGTATATACCCTGCACTGGAGTGGAGGAATACACAATTTCCTTGTACTACGTTGATATAACTTCTGTCATGTTTGTCATAGCATGTCAGATAGTTTGTCCAGCGTGTGTGTGTGTGTATGACTAGCGCTGCTGTTTTGTGCTGGCAGGTCGGGTCCTGTGTGAGCTAGAACTCTGTGGGTCTGTGGAGGTGAACCAGGCAGTGCAGGCAGCCCAGTCTGCCTACCAGGGCTGGAGCCGGATGTCAGGGATGGAGAGGGCACACATCATGATAGAGGCTGCCCGTATCATTGAGGTATCCATCCCAGAATGCATCTCTTTTTGATACCAGAGTTTGTTCTGCCCCCCCATACAGTCAGAACTGAACACAGAATCCATCTCATTGCTCAAGATTATACTGTTTGCACATGCTGTAGGTTAACTTGAGTGTACTGATTTGGAATGTTTCAAAAGTCAGTTCATTTGAGTTTTTGGATTGAAGTCTCTGACTATTGAACTTGCTCTCCTGTTGTGGACAGAACAGGAGAGAGGACATTGCGGAGATCGAGGTGGTGAACAACGGGAAGTCCATCACAGAAGCCCGAATGGACGTGGACTCTGCCAGACTGTGTATAGAGTATTACGCTGGGGTGGCCAGCACTCTGGCAGGTTGGCATGACGATGGATAGGGGGGGTTACACTGGGTCAGTTGGGGGGAGGATTGTTGGCATTAGTGTGTAGTAAAGATATCAAGATGACTAGGTATGCCGCTGACCACTAATGGTGTTGTCACTGTTTGCCTGTTCTGTCCATCTAGGCCAGCATGTCCAGCTACCCGGAGGCTCCTTTGCCTACACACGGCGGGAGCCTCTAGGCGTCTGTGTGGGGATCGGTGCATGGAACTACCCCTTTCAGATAGCAGCCTGGAAGTCGGCACCAGCCCTGGCCTGTGGTATGACCACACACTCTTTTAAGTTACAGTATAATGTCAAACACATACTTTATTGCCATAATTGTTACTATGCAAAACAATGCAACTGTAATCTTTTAAACTTGCTCAATTTACATTGACACAAACACAATTGCTAGAAATAAAAATGTTCAAACATTCCTTTTCCCTCTGTCTTGCTCTCACCCCGTCAGGCAACTCCATGGTGTTCAAGCCTTCACCTGTGACTCCAGTGACGGCGGTGCTGCTGGCGGAGATTTATGCCAAGGCCGGGGCCCCAGAGGGACTGTTCAACATAGTTCAGGGTGGGCAGGAGACGGGCAGCCTGCTCTGCCACCACCCAGACGTGGCTAAGGTCTCATTCACCGGCAGTGTGCCCACAGGCAAGAAGGTAAATCTAACAATCCCAGAATAAGATCGCAATTTACGTTTTTTGTGTTGAGACTCTACAATTCATACAATGTCCATTGTATTATGGGAAAAGTAGTCTTTGGCATTAACACATAACAAAACACTCTTAACCCTCAGATTATGGAGATGTGCTCCAAGGGGGTAAAGCAAGTGACTCTGGAACTTGGTGGGAAGTCTCCTCTGCTCATCTTTGAGGACAGTGACCTGGAGAATGCAGTGAAGGGGGCTCTCATGGCCAACTTCCTGTCCCAGGGCCAGGTAGGGTGTGGGGTGTGCAAGTTTCAGCGCTTTTGATCCCAAGTTTCAGCTCTTTCAACGCGGTGACACAGTCCTTAACACCAGCTCCTCTATGAATGTACTTTTTTACCTTGTGTGTCTTTGTTCAACCCAGGTTTGCAGCAATGGGACCCGGGTGTTTGTTCAGAGGCAGATGTTGCCTGAGTTCCTGGAGGAGGTTGTGAGGAGGACCAAGGACATTGAGATAGGGGACCCACTACTGGAGAGCACCCGTATGGGAGCACTGGTCAGCCGGCCACACCTTGACAGAGTCCTGGGCTACGTCGATCAGGCCAGGAAAGAGGTACAATTCAAAGAGACTATAAAAGTACCTCTTTTCAATAGTATTATCTTAAGTTCCTGGTAAGCCGTAAGAATCAGATCAGACCAATAATAATGGGCAAAAATTATGTCACTGACAAGTAAATTGACTGCTTTACTGACTGCATGACTGAGATGAAGTAAGACCATTTGACTCTGACTCTAGGGTGCCAAGGTGTTGTGTGGAGGGGAACCATTCGTTCCTTTAGATCCCAACCTAAGAAGTGGATACTACATGACACCATGTGTATTGGGTGAGCCTAGTTTTTATTATTATGGACTATTGGAAGTACACTCCCCTACCTATGTATTTGGACTCTATACCCGAGCATTTTGGATTTGAGATCAAATCTTTTATGAGGTGACTGTATGGAATGTCACCTTTTATTTGAGGGTATTTTCATACATATCTCATTTAGAAATTAAAGCACTTTATAGATCTAGACTCCCCCTTTTGAAGATGTGAGTATTCTGACAAATTTCACTTATAGTTTACCAAAGTAGTCAAAAAGTTGGATATTTGGTCCCATATTTCTAGCACGCAATGACTACATCAAGCTTGTGACACTACAAACTCGTTGGATGCATTTGTAGTTTGTTTTGGTTGTGTTTTGGGTTATATTTTGCCCAATAGGAACTGAATGAAGACTGGAGTAATTTACTTTCTAAGTGAGTAGATAAGATGTTTCTGAACACTTCTAAATAAATCTTAATAATGCCACGATTAAGAAAAATAATGATGAACAATGTTGAGTGAGAAAGTTAGAGGCTATAACAAATCAAGCTAACCATTCACCCATTACCAATAATGAAGAGATTAGCATTTTTGGGGGGCTATTATCTTTCTCCCTCTAACTTTCTCACTCATCATCATTCACGATTCATTCATGACTATCCATAATCATGGTAGCATCTACATTCACGTAGAAATGTTCACAAACATCTTCTATTCTTACTTACAATAAAAGTGTCTCCACCATTCACTTCCTATTGGACAAAACATAATCTGTGACAATCAAAACAAGCTGTAAATGCATCCAACAAGTAGAGCCACAAGTACAGGACTTCACGGTTCCAAAAAGTTGGACCTGGGGCTTTCCCACCCGAACCCGATATGCATAAATACATTTTTCAAATATTGAGACCCATTCTGAATGGACCCGAGGACAACTAGACCCCGTGCTGTATAGACCTGGTCGGATCCATACCGGTCGGGTCTGAGTGAGGGAAGCGGCAGAAAAGTATAATTTTTTTAAGCTACTTTATTATCCAGAGTTGATAACGTGTGAGAGGAGGGGGAGAGAGGTGCTGCTCTAGCAGGCGGGGGAGGGGCCATACTGTGAGCGAGTGACACGGGAGCAGGGAGGGAGAGACTGCAACCAACCAAGCCGACTACTATAGTAGACTAATAGCTGCCGTAGCTAGGTTATTTATCCTCAAATATGATTATGTAGTACCTGTCTTGACTGTGTCAAACCAAGATGGCGTAGCAGTCGGACTTGTTTGTCTTTGTCTTATCCCGTGTAAATAGCCAGTTCTTTTCGTGTATATTTTAATCTCACTTTCTATCTACGAACTAAATCTACGAACTAAATATACTTTCCTGCAACCCGCCTCACACAATATGGTATGGATCTGATATTTTTATTCCTTATAACCGGAACTTCCATCAGGAGCTAGCCAGCTACCCAGATACCCAGACCTGGCCCGGGTATCCTGGAAGGATATTGACCTCATCCCGTCAGTAGAGGATGTCTGGTAATTCTTTAAAAGTGCTTTCCTCACCATCTTAAATAAGCATGCCCCATTCAAAAAATGTAGAACTAAGAACAGATATAGCTGTTGGTTCACTCCAGACTTGACTGCCCTTGACCAGCACAAAAACGTTCTGTGGCATACTGCATTAGCATCGAATAGCCCCCGCAATATGCATCTTTTCAGGGAAGTTAGGAACCAATATACACAGTCAGTTAGGAAAGCAAAGGCTAGCATTTTCAAACAGAAATTTGCATCCTCTAGCACAAACTCCAAAAAGTTTTGGGACACTAAAGTCCATGGAGAATAAGAGCACCTCCTCCCAGCTGCCCACTGCACTGAGGTTAGGAAACACTGTTACCACCGATTAAATCTATGATAATTGAGAATTTCAATAAGCATTTTTCTATGGCTGGCCATGCTTTCCCCTACGCCGGGCCAATGGCTCTGTACTCCCCACAGCAACTTGACCAAGCCCCCCCCCCTGCTTCAGCTTCACCCAAATACAGATAGCTGATGTTCTGAAAGAGCTGCAAAATCTGGATCCCTACAAATCAGCTGGGCTAGACAATCTGGACCCTCTCTCTTTCTAAAATTATCCGCCGCAATTGTTGCAACCCCTATTACTAGCCTGTTCAACCTCTCGTATCGTCTGAGATCCCTAAAGATTGAAAAGCTGCCGCGGTCATCCCCCTCTTCAAAGGGGGAGACACTCTAGACCCAAACTGTTACAGACCTATATCTATCCTGCCCTGCCTTTCTAAAGTCTTCGAAAGCCAAGTTAACAAACAGATCACCGACCATTTCGAATCCCACCGTACCTTCTCCGCTATGCAATCTGGTTTTTGAGCTGGTCATTGGTACACCTCAGCCACGCTCAAGGTCCTAAACGATGTCATAACCGCCATCAATAAAAGACAGTACTGTGCAGCCGTCTTCATCGACCTGGCCAAGGCTTTCGGCTCTGTCAATCTCCGCATTCTTATCGCCAGACTCAACAGCCTTGGTTTCTCAAATGACTGCCTTGCCTGGTTCACCAACTCCTTCTCAGATAGAGTTCAGTGTGTCAAATTGGAGGGCCTGTTGTCCGGACCTCTGGCAGTCTCTATGGGGTGCCACAGGGTTCAATTCTCGGGCCGACTCTTTCCTCTGTATATATTAATGATGTCGCTCTTGCTGCTGGTGATTCTCTGATCCACCTCTACGCAGACGACACCATTCTGTATACTTCTGGCCCTTCTTTGGACACTGTGTTAACTAACCTCCAGACGAGCTTTAATGCCATACAACTCTCCTTCCATGGCCTCCAACTGCTCTTAAATGCAAGTAAAACTAAATGCATGCTCTTCAACCAATCGTTGCCCGTACCCGCCCGCCCGACTAGCATCACTACTCTGGACTGTTCTGACTTAGAATATGTGGATTACTACAAATACCTAGGTGACTGGTTAGACTAAACTCTCCTTCCAGACTCACATTAAGCATCTCCAAACCAAAATTTAATCTAGAATCGGCCTCCTTTACTTATGCTGCTAAACATACCCTTGTAAAACTGATTATCCTACCGATCCTTGACTTCGGCGATGTCATTTACAAAACAGCCTCCAACATTCTATTCAGCAAATTGGATGTAGTCTATCACAGTGACATCTGTTTTGTCACCAAAGCCCCATATGCTACCCACCACTGTGACCTGTATGCCTTCGTTGGCTGGCCCTCGCTTCATATTCGTCGCCAAACCCACTGGCTCCAGGTCATCTACAGTTGAAGTCGGAAGTTTACATACACTTAGGTTGGAGTCATTAAAACTCGTTTTTCAACCACTCCACAAATTTCTTGTTAAAAAACTATAGTTTTGGCAAGTCGGTTAGGACATCTACTTTGTGCATGACACAAGTAATTTTTCCAACAATTCTTTACAGACAGATTATTTCACTTATAATTCACTGTTTCACAATTCCAGTGGGTCAGAAGTTTACATACAGTCAACTTAGTGTGTCTTTAAACAGCTTGGAAAATTCCAGAAAAATATATCATGGCTTTAGAAGCTTCTGATAGGCTAATTGACATCAGTTGAGTCAATTGGAGGAGTACCTGTGGATGTATTTCAAGGCCGACCTTCAAACTCAGTGCCTCTTAGCTTGACATCATGGGAAAATCAAAAGAAATCAGCCAAGACCTCAGAAAAAAATTGTAGACCGCCACAAGTCTGGTTCATCCTTGGGAGCAATTTCCAAACGCCTGAAGGTACCACGTTCATCTGTACAAACAACAGTACGCAAGTATAAACACCATGGAACCACGCAGCCGTCATACCGCTCAGGAAGGAGATGCGTTCTGTCTCCTAGAGATGAACGTACTCTGGTGCGAAAAGTGCAAATCAATTCCAGAACAACAGCAAAGGACCTTGTGAAGATGCTGTAGGAAACAGGTAGAAAAGCATCTATATCCACAGTAAAACAAGTCCTATATCGACATAAGCTGAAAGGCCACTCAGCAAGGAAGAAGCTACTGTTCCAAAACCGCCATAAAAAAGCTAGACTACGGTTTGCAACTGCACATGGGGACAAAGATCGTTCTTTTTGGAGAAATGTCCTCTGGTCTGATGAGACAAAAATAGAACTGTTTGGCCATAATGACCATCGTTATGTTTGGAAGAAAAAGGGGGAGGCTTGCAAGCCGAAGAACACCATCCCAACCGTGAGGCACGGGGGTGGCAGCATCATGTTGTGGGGGTGCTTTGCTGCAGGAGGGACCGGTGCACTTCACAAAATAGATGGCATTATGAGGCAGGGAAATTATGTGGATATATTGAAGCAACATCTCAAGACCTCAGTCAGGAAGTTAAAGCTTGGTCGCAAATTGGTCTTCCAAATGGACAATGACCCCATGCATACTTCCAAAGTTGTGGCAAAATGGCTTAAGGACAACAAAGTCAAGGTATTGGAGTGGCCATCACAAAGCCCTGACCTCAATCCTATTGAAAATGTGTGGGTAGAACTGAAAAAGTGTGTGCGAGCAAGGAGGCCTACAACCCTGACTCAGTTACACCAGCTCTGTCAGGAGGAATGGGCCAAAATTCACCCAACTTATTGTGGGAAGCTTGTGGAAGGCTACCTGAAACGTTTGACCCAAATTAAACAATTTAAAGGCAATGCTTCCAAATACTAACTGAGTGTATGTAAACTTCTGACCCACTGGGAATGTGATGAAAGAAATAAAAGCTGAACTAAATCATTCTCTCTACTATTATTCTGACATTTCACATTCTTAAAATAAAGTGGTGACCCTAAGACAGGGCATTTTTACGAGGTTTAAATGTCAGGAATTGTGAAAAACTGAGTTTAAATGTATTTGGCTAAGGTGTATGTAAACTTCTGACTTCAACTGTGTAAGTCTTTGCTAGGTAAAGCCCCGCCTTATCTCAGCTCTCTGGTCGCCATAGCAATACCCACCTTTAGCACGCGCTCCAGCATGTATATTTCACTGGTCATCCCCAAAGCCAACTCCTCCTTTGGCCGTCTTTCCTTACAGTTCTCTGCTGCCATTGACTGGAACAAATTGCAAAAATCACTGAAGCTGGAGACTTATCTCCCTCATTAACTTTAAGCATCAGCTGTCACAGCAGCTTACCGATTATTGCACCTGTGCAGTCGTGGCCAAAAGTTTTGAGAATGACACAAATATAAATTTTTACAAAGTCTGCTACCTCAGTTTGTATGATGGAAATTTGCATATACTCCAGAATGTTATGAAGAGTGATCAGATGAATTTCAATTATTTGCAAAGTCCCTCTTTGCCATGCAAATGAACTGAATCGCAAAAAAATAACATTTCTACTGTATTTCAGCCCTGCCACAAAAGGACCAGTTGACATCATATCAGTGATTCTCTCGTTAACACAGGTGTGAGTGTTGACGAGGACAAGGCTGGAGATCACTCTGTCATGCTGATTGAGTTAGAATAACAGACTGGAAGCTTCAAGAGGAGGGTGGTGCTTGGAATCATTGTTCTTCCTCTGTCAACTATGGTTACCTGGAAGGAAATGCATGCCGTCATCATTGCTTTGCACAAAAAGGGCTTCACAGGCAAGGATATTGCTGCCAGTAAGATTGCACCTAAATCAACCATTTATCAGATCATCAAGAACGTCAAGGAGAGCGGTTCAATTGTTGTGAAGAAGGCTTCAGGGCGTCCAAGAAAGTCCAGCAAGCACCAGGACCGTCTCCTAAAGTTGATTCAGCTGCGGGATCGGGGCACCACCAGTACAGAGCTTGCTCAGGAATGGCAGCAGGCAGATGTGAGTGCATCTGCACGCACAGTGAGGTGAAGACTTTTGGAGGATGGCCTGGTGTCAAGAAGGGCAGCAAAGAAGCCACTTCTCTCCAGGAAAAACATCAGGGACAGACTGATATTCTGCAAAAGGTACAGGGATTGGACTGCTGAGGACTGGGGTAAAGTAATTTTCTCTGATGAATCCTCTTTCCGATTCTTTGGGGCATCCGGAAAAAAGCTTGTCGGGAGAAGACAAGGTGAGCGCTACCATCAGTCCTGTGTCATGCCAACAGTAAAGCATCCTGAGACCATTCATGTGTGGGGTTGCTTCTCAGCCAAGGGAGTGGGCTCACTCACAATTTTGCCTAAGAACACAGCCATGAATAAGGAATGGTACCAACACATCCTCTGAGAGCAACTTCTCCCAACCATCCCGGAACAGTTTGGTGACGAACAATTCCTTTTCCAGCATGATAGAGCACCTTGCCATAAGGCAAAAGTGATAACTAAGTGGCTCGGGGAACAAAACATGGATATTTTGGGTCCATAGCCAGGAAACTCCCCAGACCTTAATCCCATTGAGAACTTGTGGTCAATCCTCAAGAGGCGGGTGGACAAACAAAAACCCACAAATTCTGACAAACTCCAAGCATTGATTATGCAAGAATGGGCTGCCATCAGTCAGGTTGTGGCCCAGAAGGTAAATTGACAGCATGCCAGGGCGGATTGCAGAGGTCTTGAAAAAGAAGGGTCAACACTGCAAATATTGACTCTTTGCATCAACTTCATGTAATTGTCAATAAAAGCCTTTGACACTTACGAAATGCTTGTAATTATACTTCAGTATTCCATAGTAACATCTGACAAAAATATATAAAGACACTTGAAGCAGCAAACTTTGAAAATTAATATTTGTGTCATTCTCAAAACTTTTGGCCACGACTGTACACAGCCCATCTGTAAATAGCCCATCCAACTACCTCATCCCCCATGTTATTTATTTTTGCTCTTTTGCATCCCAGTATTTCTACTTGCACATCATCATCTGCACATCTGTCATTCCAGTGTTAATGCTAAATTGTAATTATTTCGCCACTACGGCCTATTTATTGCCTTACCTCCCTTATCCTACCTCATTTGCACACACTGTGTATAGATTTTTCTATTGTGTTATTGACTGTACGTTTGTTTATCCCATGTGTTGTTTTTGTCACACTGCTTTGCTTTATCTTGGCCAGGTCGCAGTTGTAAATGAGAACTTGTTCTCATCTGGCCTACCTGGTTAAATAAAGGTGAAATAAAAAATATAATTTACATTTTAAAAAACGGGAGAAGCTAGTTAGGCTAAATGAGGCTGCAGTGCATGCTCTTTCTCATCCTACAGTTACAAATAACAACAACTCCATTCAGAATATTAAGTAGCAGCCTACCTGTTGGCTACAAATAACAATAATATAAAGTAGCAGCCTACCGGTTGGCTCCAAATAACAATAATATAAAGTAGCAGCCTACCGGTTGGCTCCAAATAACAATAATATAAAGTAGCAGCCTACCGGTTGGCTCCAAATAACAATAATATAATGTAGCAGCCTACCGGTTGGCTCCAAATAACAATAATATAATGTAGCAGCCTACCGGTTGGCTCCAAATAACAATAATATAATGTAGCAGCCTACCGGTTGGCTCCAAATAACAATAATATAATGTAGCAGCCTACCGGTTGGCTCCAAATAACAATAATATAATGTAGCAGCCTACCGGTTGGCTCCAAATAACAATAATATAATGTAGCAGCCTACCGGTTGGCTCCAAATAACAATAATATAAAGTAGCAGCCTACCGGTTGGCTCCAAATAACAATAATATAAAGTAGCAGCCTACCGGTTGGCTCCAAATAACAATAATATAAAGTAGCAGCCTACCGGTTGGCTCCAAATAACAATAATATAAAGTAGCAGCCTACCTGTTGGCTCTTGGTCATTTAAGCCTATCCTTGTCCTTTAACTTTTAATTCTGTCATTTTAATTCCATCTTCCATTGATTAGATCTCTCTGAACTGTTGCCACACGGAGGCTCTATGACGGAAGCCTATTGGCGCTTTTGATGACTTATGATTCGTCAACAACAACAAGCTACACGCTTCAGGCTCCACTCTCGTGAAAAGCAAGCTCAGCAGCATAAATTATAGAAATTATCTCTCTACTGCAGCAGTCACATTCAGATCTGTACGGGTCCTTCCGGACAAGTTATTTAAAATTGCACATACCTGAGACCCGTGACAATCATCACGTCAGAGCGGACCCATACCCGTGACATTATTCTGGATTCGGAGCCACGTGGGCCCGTCTCTGGTATTGGGGTACAGGTGGATCCTTGAAGACCTCTAGTCACAAGCTTGATGTAGTCATTGCGTGCTAGAAATATGGTACCAAATACTAAACTTTTGACTACTTTAATACACTAAGTGAAATTTGTCAAATCTTCAAACGGGGGGAGTAGATCTATAAAGTGCTTTCATTTCTAAATCAGATATGTATGAAAATACCCTCAAATAAAAGGTGACATTCTGTACTGTCACCTCATATGCAACATATCAAATCCAAATGCTGGAGTATAGACAAATTTTAGCATCACTGTCCAAATACATACATAGGGGAGTATTTATAGTCTCTTTAGCCAATACTCATTGTACTGGTTTACTATTTATCTACCTCTTTCTTTCTCTCCCTCTTGTCCCTGCATCTCTTGGCCATAGGCGACTGCACGGACGACATGACGTGTGTGAAGGAGGAGATCTTTGGGCCTGTGATGTCTGTGTTGTCCTTTGAAACAGAGGAGGAAGCTCTGCTGAGGGCCAACGACTCCGCCCTGGGCCTTGCTGCGGGGGTCTTCACCAGGTGATGATGTCATATAACACAGTTATCAGGGTTGTGTTCTGTAGCGAGAACGTTTTTGAAACTGAGTGAAACAGGACGGTACTTCCTGGAGTTGTCCAATAAGAACAGTCAGTGTTCCTTTTTGAGTTTCAAAACGTTTTGCTACATTATACCATGAGCACCACCCTTCAGCTTGAGGTACACATTTAATCCCACTTCAGTGTTTGACCTGTTTCTTGCCATGTGTCTGGCCTGTAGTGACGTCAAGCGAGCACACCGTGTAGTGGAACACCTGAAGGCTGGATCCTGCTTCATCAACAACTATAACATCACCCCTGTGGAGGTGCCCTTCGGAGGTTTCAAGATGTCAGGTACAGTCCTACTGTATTCACACCAGATACCTGTTCTTTTCCTCTATGAGAGTATCAGACTTTAAACATGTAGGGGTTATTTGTAGTGTAGTAATCACGTTGGTTTGTTTGAATACCTTTTTTCATAAACATTTTCCACAGTATTTTGTGTTTGGTAGACTACTGTCAACAATAGTAATGTCATGTGTCAAGAAGAATCAACATTTGCCGTTGTCTCTCCACAGGCATCGGGAGAGAGAACGGTCAGGTGACTGTAGAGCACTACACACAAATGAAGACTGTGTTTGTGGAGATGGGGGACGTTGACAGTCTCTTTTAAACGTCAAGCCAGACCAATGGAGTCATGCAACTCAGAGATGTTCTGGGGGATGAAATGCCAGCGTCCTGAGACAGAAAAAGGTCTCTGGTACGTAGGTAGTTGAATGAAGGATATACAGTAATATTGCCATCCATCTCTGATAGAGTTTAGCTTAGTTAGTTATTCTCCATTAAAAAAAACTGTGATAAGATCTCCGTTCTGAGCCAAATGGATAAATCGAAAGCCGTGCCTTGATATTTTGTAACAAAATATTTATTAAATTGATTCCCATAACTATGGATGCCTTACATAAAAAAAAGTACTTGACATTATGCAGCATGTGTTGTACTTTTTGTCCCATTTTGTCACTATTTGCCATTGGATGTAGGTTACAACAGGGTAACTGTGGTGCCCGTCACCTGTCAGAAGTTTGCCATTTCTGTAACTTTTTGGTCACTTACAGACGCTCTTATCCAGAGCGTCTTACAGGAGCAATTAGGGTTAAGTGCCTTGCTCAAATGCACATAAACAGGTTTTTTTTATCTAGTCAGCTCAGGGATTCGACCCAGCAACCTTTCGGTTACTGTCCCAACCTCTTAACTGCTAGGCTACCTGCTGCCCCATTTCTTTGTACAACTGTATTTTTACTTTGTATGGATCACCAAATCAATGTTTACCATTTCAAAGTTGTGTGCATGTCTTTTCATTTCACCCTTTTTCATTTCTTCATTAATATGCATGACAAGTTTATAAATGGGTTTTGAAGTAAAGCTTTAATTCCATAAATATCATACTTACAATATTTTATATTTCAGGCATCACATATGGAACCAGCATGTCATAGGTTTTGAATTAATTTCATAAAAAATAAAAGTTAAAGAACAAAGTATAAAAAATATACAGCTATAATAAAACAAATGGAATTGATTTTCCTATGAATGGGAAAATATATTAGAAATGTCTAAGATATTGTAGCTATATATATTATGTGTTGTATAGGCAATGAACTGCAAAAAAAAGACCGTAAGGCTGGCTTTACTACTTGGGTTTAAATAGTCTGTCTAGAAAATGTTCAAACAGGCATAGAAATTAAACATTTATGTAAACATGCTTGGTGAGTAAAATCCTTGTAATCTAATGAGGAAGTTACATCCTCGATCCACATTCATGTTTACTGTGTCTGACAGGAAGCTGAAGAAGCAGGGCCTTCACTGCTGTCTTCATCAAAACATTTTTATTGCTCTTTTCTTCCTTTTTTCTTTGCCAGTTTACTGGCAGCACCTTTACTCTGTTTGAAAGAATATCGTTTTTACACCATTGTGCTGCTGTTCACCCATGCAGCTCTATCTTCTCTTCCTCCAAAAACAACACGGAAACCATTGTTGACCACAACCAACCAACTGCTCACAAACTCACTTACCTTTGCCACAGGTTTCTTGGGGTTCTTGAACTGTGCAGACTCTTAGAGAGGAAAAAAGTTATTATCGATATGTTAAATTAGTTCATTTATTGTTATTTATACCATAAAACGCATCCAGGTTTCATACGGAGAAAGTAAAAGAGATTGTGATTATCATTCCTTATTACCATCTTCAGAGGGAAAGTCATCTTCCTTGTATCTCTCATTGTCAGGATCCTGTGAATAATCAAACAAGACAATAAATATCAGCAATCTACTGTGACTGAAACCTTGGCAGTTGGCACATTTCATTATTTGCATTGATCTAAGTGTGTGGCGAGAAGACTCTTGTCTTCAGATCAAACGTGTTCAAGTTAGCCATTTTATTTGTGCTTTAGTTAAGGACAGCCCACCTGTGCACCGGTTAGCGCCAGCCCTGGCAGAGTGCTCTGCGTAGCCGTGGAGACCTGACTCTCCTTCAGGTAGTTCCCCTCTTGCAGCTTCTCCACACGGCCCTGCTCCGCCGCTACCCTCACCTTCAGGGCGTGGAAAGGGGTGTGCACCTCACCCACTCTGAAGTGCACCGCCATGCCCTCGAACCACAGGTTGTCATTTACCCCCTCCTTGAAACCTGGAGGCTCATAGTCAGCAGGGGTGACTGGGTAGAGAGGAAGGAAAAATAACGGAATAATTAATGATTGATTGACTGACTGACTCACTGAACATGATGCTTTGTGAGCTTTCTAAGTCCTATTAAACAACTGCATAATGTAATACAACCAAGAGACATCGTATTTGACTAAAACTACAATTAATTAAATGAGAAGCATCTGCTTTCGTCAATTTCGAAAGACGTGACCCAATAATTACTTTCTGTCTTGAGGTTCCAATACAGACATATTAAAGGGCTGTGGAGATCATGAAATTTTGTCAGCCGGTGATTGTCATTCAAATAACTGCCCGTCTCGTTAAGCAGCTCTGGCTTCCACTCATAGCCTACAAGCCACTGATGTGGACCTTTGGAACGTCTACATTTTAAAACGTCTACATTTTAAAACGTCTAATAAATCCATATAATATAGCCTACAGCATCACAATAAATCAATTATTTTAGATAGGTCTAAAGAAACATGATAAGAAGAAAATCAGAAGAGCATATTCTGAGTTATGTCAGGCCCTGATCTGGCTGTGGGCTACACTAGTTCATTTAGCAGGCAAGATTTGCTTATAATTCCAGTGGCATTATTTTATAGTACTAACAATACAATTGAACATAGCTGATTAAAATGGAAAATATGGGCCTCCCGGGTGGCGCAGTGGTCGAAGTCACTGCATCGCAGTGCTAGCTGTGCCACCTGAGATTCTGGGTTCGAGCCCAGGCTCGAACCCGCTGGCTGCGGCCGGGAAGTCCATTGCGCGACGCACAATTGGCCCAGCGTCGTCCGGGTTAGGGAGGGTTTGGCTGACAGGGATATCCTTGTTTCATCGCGCACTAGCAACTCCTGTGGCGGGCCGGGTGCAGTGCACGCTGACCAGGTGTACGGTGTTTCCCCCGACACATTGGTGCGGCTGGCTTCCGGGTTGGATGTGCATTATGTCAAGAAGCAGTGCGGCTAGGTCGGGTTGTGTTTCGGAGGACGCATGGCTCTCGACCTTCGCCTCTCCCGAGTCCGTACGGGAGTTGCAACGATGAGACAAGACTGTAACTACTACCAATTGGACACCACGAAAAAGGTGTAAAAAATGTATTTAAAAAATGGAAAGGATATTTTTCCCCAAACAATTTGAGTGCGCACATGCGGCCATTCTGTGTTGAACAGTTAAAAGTTATTTATGCAACTTTAGTTATGATACAAACCTTAGGCTATATGTTTTGATTTCTAATACATTGTAACATGCTGACCACACCGCTTGCGTCGTGCGTGCATTGCAAAATAAATGTACACATAAATGTTATTCAATCATTGCACCCAGACTGCTCGCATATGTCAACGAGCTTCTCCTTAGCCAGGCGCTAAAATAGAACTTAGTTCTATTTGTGATGTGTGACGCACTGCAAGTCCCGCCTCTCCCATCTCCTCATTGGTTTTAAGGAGCATATTCCCACGTGGGTGATTGAAAGATGAACTGAGGTCCACACTCCAGTCCAGTTGGTGGTGGTAATGCACCTTAAAGTTGGTTGCCAACTGCCATATAAAGTCCAAAGAAGAATAAGAATCCTGAAGGAGGAGAGATTACTAGAAACAAACTCTGTTTAACCTTTTATCTGTGGATTAATTGTTGGAGTAGAGGACCTTGTGCATTACAGATAAAATAACAACCCAATGTTTATATCCCAGGACAAATTAGTTAGAAACTGCTAGCTAGCTAAATTGCCATAAATGTTTAATGCTTTTCGACCTATCCCCAAATTACTAGAGGTTCAGAGTTTGTTTTTATATTTCAACCTGTGTCCTGATCACGTCTGGTGTGGGTAGACAAAATCAACATGCGCGCGAGCAAATGGTTTGGTCAGCATGTAAAGCTGCATGATGCGACAAATTATTATTTGAAAAAAGTTGCATAAAAGGGAAGAGTTCTGCTCTGTTTCTTGCGCAGGCTGAACACACTTCATCAGTCTCTCATTCACAATTTGACAAGCACTGCTTGCAGCACAGGCTGCACACAGTATTCTCAATTGAATCTGGTCTTTACATATAGCCTACTAATATATATTATTTTTTATTTAGAATGGCCCACAAAAAATAAATATATCATCCATAGCCTGCACTCAAATAGCGAATGTAGGTTATGTGCAGTTACTTTTTTAATGTTCCTGGTAGGCTACACCGTTTTTAAAGCAGATTAATGTGCTTAATTTTTTAGAACTGAGCAATAAATATAGCAGCATGAGAAAGCTTGGATCCACTTTTAATAAATAGTGGGCTTATAACAACACGTTTCACTAGGGCTTCCGAGTGGCGCAGCGGTCTAAGGCACTGCATCTCAGAGCATGAGACGTCACTATAGTCCCTGGTTCGAATTCTGGCTGTATCACATCCGGACGTGATTGGGAGTCCCATAGGGCGGCGCACAATTGGTCCAGCGTTGTCCGGGTTTAGCCGGGGTAGTCTATCATTGAAAATAAGAATTTGTTCTTAACTGACTTGCCTAGTTAAATAGAGGCTCTGTAGACTATGGGCTGGCTCTCCAATCATGTTTCAGGGGTCTTGGGCCTATATAAGCTATGTCTGGAGTTATTTGGCCACTTCAGTTGTGATACAAACCTTAGCAAAACATACAGTGCCTTCGGGAAAGTATTCAGACCCCTTGACTTTTTCCACATTTTGTTAAATTACAGCCTTATTTTTAAATTACAGCCTTTCCCTCAGCAATCTACACACAATACCCCATAATGACAAAGCGAAAACAGGTTTTAGAAATTGAGCTCAGGTGCATCCTGTTTCTATTGACCATCCTTGAGATGTTTCTACAACTTGATTGGAGTCCACCTGTGGTAAATTCAATTGGACATGATTTGGAAAGGCACACACCTGTCTATATAAGGTCCCACAGTTGACAGTGCATGTCAAAGCAAAAAACAAGAGTAGAGTTCCGAGACAGATTGTGTCGAGGTATAGATCTGGGGAAGGGTACCAAAAAATGTCTACAGCATTGAAGGTTCCCGAGAACACAGTGGCCTCCATCATTCTTAAATGGAAGAAGTTTGGAACCACCAAGACTCTTCCTAGAGCTGGCCTGCCCAGCCAAATTGAGCAATAGGGGTAGAAGGGCCTTGGTCAGGGAGGTGACCAAAAACCTGATGGTCTCTCGGACAGAGCTCTAGAGTTCCTCTGTGGAGATGGGAGAACCTTCCAGAAGGAAAACTATCTCTTGCAGCACTCCACCAATCAGGCCTTTATGTTAGAGTGGCCAGACGGAAGCCATTCCTCAGTAAAAGGCACCTAAAGACTCTCAGACCATGAGAAATAAGATGCTCTGGTCTAATGAAACCAAGATTGAACTCTTTGGACTGAATGCCAAGCGTCACGTCTGGAAAAAACCTGGCACCAGCCCTACGGTGAAGCATGATGGTGGCAGCATCATGCTGTGGGGATGTTTTTCAGCAGCAGGGACTGGGAGACTAGTCAAGATTGAGGCAAAGATGAACGGAGCCAAGTACAGAGAGATCCTTGATGAAAACCTGCTCCAGCTCACCTTCCAACAAGACAACGACCCTAAGCACACAGCCAAGACAACGCAGGAGTGGCTTCGGGGCAAGTCTCTGAATGTCCTTGAGTGGCCCAGCCAGAGCCTGGACTTGAACCTGATCGAACATCTCTGGAGAGACCTGAAATTAGCTGTGCAGCAACACTCCCCATCTAACCTGACAGAGCTTGAGAGGATCTGCAGAGAAGATTGGGAGAAACTCCCCAAATGCAGGTGTGCCAAGCTTGTAGTGTCATACCCAAGAAGACTTGAGACTGTAATCACTGCCAAAGGTGCTTCAACAAAGCACTGAGTAAAGGGTCTGAATACTTATGTGATATTTCAGTTATAAATTAGCAAAACTGTAAAAAAAAAAACCCAGTTTAATCAATTTAAGAATAAAGTTGTAACGTAAACAAAATGTAGAAAAAGTCAAGGGGTCTGAATACTTTCCGAAGGCACTGTATAAGCCTATGGGCTAGGCTACAGGATGCATACAGCTATGATTTGAAAAAGCCACAAGAAAAATGCATGCGCTGTGCATCATTCACAAGTGATAATATTCTTACCATTCAGACTATTTTCAATTTAATCTTGTCTTTACATATACTAAATAATGTGTAAAATTAGTTTTGATTTAGAATGGGTCATTATCATGCACATCTCGGAACAGGGGCAAGGTAAAAAAAAAAATACATGTCATCTGTATCCACTTGAAAAGCAAATGGGAGGACGCTTTTCCAGTGGTTAATTTTCAGGCCCGCCAGGTAGGCTACTTTGATTGTAAAGCGAAGCAATGTGCTTAATATTAGGAAAGTTGGGAAATACATACAGTAGGCCAAGCCTATAGAAAGCTCATGAGATCTTCCTCTTTTTAATAATAGAGGCCATCAAAACTCTGTTTTCTCACGCAATTGCATAGCCTATACAAATGTTGCGCAACAGGAACATTTATTTTATTCCATGCATCAACCAGCTATGAGGCGCTGGCGCTCACTGCGCAACAGGTGATCCTTTTCCGCTTAACCTCTGAATGCCAGGGCTCTCATGAGAAGCATTTCGCTACATTACAAGCATTTCACTACACCCGCAGACAAGCATTTCGCTACACCCACAAGACCATCTGTGTATGTGACCAATAAAATTTGATTTGATGAAGTGTTTGTTTTGATTTTCGAATGCATTTGCATTGATGTCAGAGTGATTAGTGGAACACTAGAATGCTGAGTACTGGATATTAACAACTGGCCGTTAGCAAGTTTGGTAGGCTACTAATGACCATCAGAAGCATCAGAGCGCAGTTTTGGAGAAACCTAGTTACTGTGACTCACTGTCACATGGAATTTGACTGCAATCATGACTCCTGACTGCCGGTGTGGCAGTAATACGGTCACCGTAACAGCCGTAGACATATACAGTAGTAACCCTTACTGTCAACAAAAATAAAGGGATTTGCCTTACTGTCGTCAAAGTAGTATAGCTTCATGGTGAGGTAGACATCATTGGGGAGCATGTCCAAGTTCTGCATGAGAAGAAACAGCTTCCTGATCAGGAGGACAGAGGCCTTCTTGGTATCCTCCATCGTGATCTGCATCTCCACATTCTGGTTTCTGGGGATTCAAAACGAGATCAGATATTTATCTTAGGCTGAATCAAAGCTTAAATGAGAAGATTGAAGCCACAAATTCACCTCAGAATGTCCATCTGTGGTCCTTTGTCTGTGTATGTGAACTTGAACTGGTATGACTCGATGATGCACTAATGGAGGGAGAAGCAACCATTAAAATTTTAGAAGCAATGGAACTTCAGGGAACTTAGCTTTGTGTGTGTGTGAAGGGTTTTAAGGAGTGAGAACTTACGTTGGGATTATCTGGATTGGTGCAGACCTGCATATCATATTATACAAATTGTAAAGCTTCCATATCATTGAAATAGTGAGACCATTTTTAAATACAACAGTTGAGGACAAAATATGTATTTAGAAAAGACACATTGTTGCTTAGATTCACCTACCCCAATGAACACGACTTGAAGCTGTAAAAAGATAAGAAAATAGCCACACGTTGTCTGTTAAAACAAAGCAAAATGATGAAACACATTCAAAAGAACCATAAGGTCCTGTACTTACATATCCTCTCTCTAATGCGTCGAAGCACCCCATCAGCCTTCAAAATAATAATTTAATGTCAGAATATGACCACCATCAAATGTAATTTGAGTGTTGTCTAATGTGGGAAGCTGCTGTTTTGTATGAACTTGAATTATGTCTGTCTTGCAAAATAGTTTACTTACCACTTTACAATTTTGCAGACACCAGGTGTTGTGCAGTCTTCTCGTAAAACTTTGATGCATAAATCTGGTGGATACATAAAAACAGTTGCTGAAAAAGACACTATGATAAAGACAGTATTATTTTTGGTTGTGTGGTGAGTGTTGACACAATTAACGTTATGCATGTGCTTGTTTACAACATTTTTAAACAACATGTCTTTGGAAAATAACCTTATCTGCCCTCACATCACCTTCTAGATATCGAGATCTGTAGGCATCCTCAGGGAATATTCCTCTGAGATATGTGATGGAAGAAACGGCGAGGGCCATCATTCGCTTCACAAAGACCAGGGACTTTTCTTCAGTTTTCAGTTCGTTTTGAAATAAGCTGGTCCACTACAGAGGGGGAAAAACATTTCCGAATCTGGTGGATGTTCAATGACAGTGCAGTTCTCATGCAAGACCACTTGAGTACGCCAGATGACTGACTGACTGATGACAGAACTGACGTAAACTAGCTAACTATGCCTGCTAATGTTATTGCAGAGATTGAAAGTGCGTTTTCTCCGTTTCACCAAGTGAAACGTATATTAATTTCGATATACATTTACACAAGCTCATATTAATCGAGTGTTTCGTTGTCATACCTCTGCTGTCTCCTGTTTTTTAGGCCTACTACACATCTTTCCAGCTGCCATCGTGAACGTCGTTGGTTTGTCGTTAGCTAACTTACAGTAGCTAGCGGCCTAACTTTACAGTTCTGTCAATTATTTCAAAATTATTTATATATTGTTAAAATAAGTGTGCGGTTTATAGGTAGCTAATGTTCATGTGATATACTTTTGTCATAGACAAAACCACTAGGTAACTAGAGAACCTACCCCCTTGTTCAACCTGAGGTAAAAAGTACCGCGAGACCGAGGTTAACTGCACTCTTTTTTTTCCTAATGTAGAATAGTGTGTATACATACAAGTACACAAATAGACAACGATAACATATGCAAGGGAGTACAACCAATTACAGATTATACAAAGACCTTAAAAGAAACACACATATTGATTGTTTTAACAGCTTTCTTATTAGAAGAATGTTGAATGGTCTTAATGTACTGCTCGAATTCCTTATAGAAAACACGGAAGTGTTTTTTTTATTTGTGAATTTACATTTATGAATATGACATTTAACATTAGCACAATTAGATTCATGAGGTAAAATTGTTTTTCTTTATCTTTGGTTAAGGAAACCGAGCAGCACATTCTCCCATAAAAAACAAAAGTCAAAAGAACAAAAGAATATTAACAATTATAAAACTGTGAATACCTTTCCATAATTGTTTTACATGTAGACAATGCCAAAATAAATGCGAAATTGTTTCTTGGTGCTCAACACAAAAAGTACAATCAATGTATTTTCTGATTTTCTTCAGGTAATGATTCGCAGGGTAATACTTATAGATCATTCTGAAAGAGAACTCTTTGACCTTGTTAACAAGCAAGTGTGTGTTGTAATAACCATACTTTTTCACAACAGATATTAGTGACCAATGTATTCCAGTAACTTGTGACATAAGGAATGGATACAATATCCCTGAGGGAGCAAGGATAAACATATTTTCCCTATTGGAGAGTCAACTGGATTAAGCGAGGGTAGGTCAAGAAGGTAAGGTCTGGCTACACCTCTAAATAACATGAGAGTTCCAGATGGAATAGCATCAAAGACTATGGCGAACTCTCTAGGTGTTACAGGGATATTGTAAAGAGATTTGTTTTAAATCCTCAATTGAGTAACAATCCTTCTGCATTAAAAAGTTGACTCACCAGCAGGATAGGATTATTGAACCAGTTCTTAAAAATTAAAGACTTGTTTCTATTCAAAATGTCCTTATTGTTCCAAATGAAATACCTATGCGGGGAAAAATTATGTTTATATATATGAACGACCACGCTAAGAATACTTCTCTATGAAAAGCAGATCATTTTGCAGGAATCTTATCAATGTTATAGTTCCAAAGTAACATAAAATTAAGGCCACGTTAACTGCACTCAGCACGGCTCGCGCGCCTGTTGTGATGTGCAGTTCTCGAACGATTCGTTCTTTTTGAACGACTCTTTTAACTGACTCGAGAGTCGTGATTCATTTTTCTGAGTGACTTGTTCATTTTAGTCGTTCATTTGGCTAGTGCTGGCCGCAATAAATCCTACATGATTAAACCGGAAGCAACCCACATATGGACGGTCCATGAATGTACAGTATGTGAACATGAGTAGATTACCTTGAAAACAACGGTCGGACATCTTGGATTTAATTTGTCATAATAAGTAATACAAAACGTAATTAAAAAACGTGTTTAGTGTATTATTATTATTACAAAAGCATGGCAAGAAAAAAACGTTAGCGTTCTTTGCTTTGTAAAAGTTTTTATTTAGAAGATGAAATGACATTGAGTTGTAAATAAAGAGACAAAAAGCTAACTGAGATTTCGCCACAAGTTTTTTCCTGTAAAGCTTCTGTTCCTCATTTCACAGACTATCCCATCTATGGCCTAAAGGCAAAAACAAATGTCCACCTCAGATGTTACAAAAATGATACAGCAGAATAAAATAGGCCGACATCAATGACACTAAGATAAGAGTGTCTGCTAAATGACTAAAATATAAAACATCTCCAAGCTATACGTTAATATAATCTTCATAGTTTGGTCATAAACATTTCCACTCTACCCAAACACATGACAGATAAAGGGATGCTGAAGATGTTGTTCTACAGTTCCCAGACACAGAGGTAGGCTACTGCTCTTCACCATTGTTCTCTTGAAATGTACTGTAATTCTAGCTGTCCTACAGCAGGCTTCAGACATGTGTCGTCTTACTGCTGCTTGGAGAAGAAGTCTTTGCTCTTCTGCACATCGGGCTTGATGGTGTCACTTCCTGGTTTCCAGCCGGCAGGACAGACTGAGAGGAAACACCAGAGAAGAAGTGTGAGTCTCAGAATAGTGCAGTATGATAAGCAAAACACACTTTGAACCTGAGCTTCTAACTTTTATACCCTCTGATGATATCTACTATCAGCCTATCATTCCCAGTCCATACAAAACTGGGATGTTACCTCCAAAGGGAGAGTGGTAATAGTGACCTAATTGCTATTCACATAGTGTATGTGACTGCTGATGGTACATAGTAAAATATGCAACCTGGACTCAGGTAATATATATTTTTTTATTTTTAAATTGAACCTTTATTTAACAAGGAAAATCAATTAAGAACAAATTCTTATTTACAATGACAGCCTACTCCAGCCAAACCCGGACGATGCTGGGCCAATTGTGCACCGCCCTATGGGACTCCCAATCACAGCCCGGATGAGATACAGCCTGGATTTCAGCCAGGTACTATAGTGATGCCTCTTGCACTGAGATGAAGTGCCTTAGACCGCTGCGCCACTCAGGATAAATTGTTACAAATTTCAATTTGTTGTGGCTAACGTTAGTTAGGTGGCTAATGTTAGCTAGGCCAGGGGTCAGGGTTAAGGTTAAGAGTTACGTAGGTTAAATGGTTATGGTTAGGGGAAGGGTTAGCTAACATGCTAAGTAGTTGCAAAGTACCAAAAAAGTAGTAAGTAGTTGCAAAGTTGCTAACTAGCTAAAATGCTAAAGTTGTCCATGATGAGATTCGATCACGCAACCTTTGGGACGGTAGATGTTTGTGTTATACATAGGGCTGTGATGATACCAGTATCGTGATATGTTTTCATTTTTTACATTTACATTTTAGTCATTTAGCAGACGCTCTTATCCAGAGCGACTTACAGTAGTGAATACATACATTTCATAAATTTTTTTTTTTAATATATATATATTTTCCATGGCAAAAATGAAAACACAATGCAGACCAAACTCTGGTCCTTTAAAAACGTGCTGTATGTAAAATATTGTGTGCTATAGCTTGGAAAATAAATCAATGTGACTCTAGATGACAACATAATGATTTTGTTTCCTACATTAGGGCTGTTTTCCTAAAGAAATTAAATCCGCTTTGTGTTTTGTTTCTTTGCCACGATTAGAGTGACCACATTAAAAATACCCAAATGTGAGACAACAGGATAATCTTGCGGGACAGTGTAGCCTACATGCAAAAAAACATTTGACAGCCGCCACCCCCAGACACACACACAAATCCCACGCATGGAGCAGTGCAAATGTTTTATGTTCCCGGAGAGCAATAAAACTGACGTCATCGTTTCTCAGTTTGTACCGACAGATTTAGCCTATTGAATATCATTATAGAATATGCAGAAAATGCATCATCCAATCTGCCTATGCCCACACATACTGAATTACTGTTTCGTAAGCAAATTACAGCAGATGGTGTTAATTAACAAACAATTTAGCCTTCCTTTATTTTGTTCCAATCAAAGCAAATTCTGCCTATTTTTTGGGACTATTCAACTAAACATCTCATAAGAAATTAGGTGGTGTTTTTGGTGTAACAATGACGTTATACAATGCTATTATATTTGGTTATGTTATGTAGAATACAAATGAATCATTATGTGATCTTCCAAGACATTGATTCAGCTTTGATGTAACTTTACTAAACAAGCACCATTGTGAGAAGTGGTGGAGCAACTCCGGTGCGCTCTGGTACAACCCTGCAGTCCGCTGAACCGAACAAGCAATTGAAGCGCACCCAGCCTAGTCTATTGCCTCGCACAAATTTTGGTGATGCAGAAACGAGAAACCACGTGTGGCTGTTTTATGAAAATCTGGGGATATTTAGCCAAGGAAACATTTCTGGTTGGTGAGTTTAGTAGTAGCAAATATGTTGAATGAGCAACTAATGAGTATGGAGAGCCTCACAGGTTTGACAAAATTACCTTATCTTTCAATCTAATACGGCTATTTACTTCATCAGACGCACGCTTTTTGTAAGTCGCAAGGCTATCGTCTTGTCTTGCGCAGAATATGAGATCTCAAAAACGATTGGAGAAGTGTTTAACATCACCAGTAGGCTACCAAATCCTAATGATATACTGTATATATTTTCATAAGCGCAACGTGACCGCAAGACCGGTTGGAATGTTTGACTGAAATACGGGACAAATAAACCTTTTTTCCCCTAATGAGTGGCGTTTGAATTTGTTGATAAAATGCAGGACACGATTGTTTGGAAATGCGGGACTGTCCCGCCAATCCGGAACATGTGGTCACCCTAACCACGATACTAATGAGAATTGCGATACTGGTATCGTTCCGGCCCTATTTATATGCCCACCCATCCTCCCCGACCAATCACCCTCCTTTTGATTTTGCCTTAAATAACCTTCTGTCTTATGTAACCATACCAAACATAACATATCATACTAATTTGGGTGTCTCAGATTTTTGTTTACTGTGTTACCTCTACGTCTAGTCTATGAGACCAGGCTGAAATATGGCACTGCAACAAGTTGGGCTAATTCCATGCTGGATAAGGTGGCATGGTTTTTGGAAAACAAAAAGTCAGCAGGGGTAGTCATGTACCTTCTCCGTGTTTGTCAGTGAACTGAAAGGCCTGCACCAGACGCAGGGTCTCGTCAACGGAGCGTCCCACCGGCAGATCGTTGATGGTGATCTGCCTCAAGACGCCCTTGTCATCAATGATGAAGAGGCCCCTGAAAAAGCAAACAGGGAATAAATGGAGTGATTTTTTCCAAACCTACAGGATCAGACATATGTAACAGAGGTGGTTCGGTGAACAATGCTTGCATGATATGTAACCTTGCCTGAAACCTGATGACTTGTGTTAGCTACCCAAACCAATGCCTAGGCTTTAGCTTAGCAGGCTATTAACACAGTCTTGTGTTGTGCACATTACCCGGGTTTGGACCCAGTCGGTCAGAGACACTGAAATTTGACCCTTGAACTTTTTCTGTTGTGAACCCACCTGTAGGCGATGCCCTCATCCTCCTTCAACACCCCGTAGTCCGTGGAGATGGAACGCAGTGTGTCGGCTACCAGAGGAATCTTCATGGCACCCAGACCGCCCTGCTTACGAGGTGTGTTGGTCCTTTAAAAACACACACACACAAAGAGAGTAAGAGACTGTATTTTTGTTTTGTCTGAAACCAAGCATCCCTGCCAGTCATGGTATGCTGACGGGACAGGGATAGTAGGAAAGGGGTTTCTGTGAGCAGGGGGAACAACAGAACTGCACTAGCTGCACTGTAACTTATTCTGTGTCACCTAGGGCTTCATTTTCAAAAGGCAAAACAAAATTGCAAAGTGAAAAAGCCTCAAGTACCAAGCAAGATGGCAGAAGTGGGAATCGATAGAGGCACCAATGACCTCACAACCGATCTTCCTAAACTCCTCGGCAGCGTCACTGAAGGCGATGATCTCAGTGGGGCACACAAAGGTGAAGTCCAGCGGGTAGAAGAAGAACACCACATACTTCCCTGCAGGCAGGCAGCACAGGACACAAACACAAGATAGACACACTATTAGACACTTATTGAATTCCAATGGAGCCTGGAAGCAATGAATATATTCAGTGTGCATTCAATGTAACTAATAGGTCATTAATGTAATAATAAACTGTAAAATCGTGAAACCAGCCACAAATCCTAGCACACAGAGCCAAAAAAAGACAGTTCAGGTTCAGAATAGTATGAAGCGTTGTAGTATGCCTACCAACCTCTGTAATCAGACATGCTGATGTCTTTGAACTGGCCGTCTGGCATCACTGCTTTGGCCGTGAAACCAGGAGCCAGATGCCCAATGCGTGCTTTACCTGCAGCCATCTTCACTTTGCCTGAAAAAAAAAAAACTTTATTATGTCATGTTTTATGTAGACCCCAGGAAGATTAGCTGCAGCTTTTGCAATAGCTAATGGGGATCCTAATAAAACAACAAAATAACAAATATGTATGCATCAAATGTACAGTATAGCAACATTAACTACTAAATGGCAGTACACAAAAACACTCTGTAAAATAACTGGACATGAAGGATGAACTAGAAAGCTCTCTCCATCCTCTTTCTCTATACATATGTACGATTTTAACTTGATCCCCCTAATGCAGGATAACTTTCTGTAACAACCCCTATAAAAATGTCCATTATAATCCACATAATAATTATGCAAGATAATTTTTTGCTGCAAGATTTTTTTTACTGCTGTAGCAAACTGGCTCAAATTAAGATCGTACATCTGTAAGCATTTTCAACATTGAAGCTATAAATATAATGTGTACAGAACTGAAAGCAATACAAGGAGGACATAGATTCAAATGAAGAATTAACTTCTTTCATTTCCAACACCTAATCAACAGGTGTTTCCTCAATGAGCATTTATGTCTTTATTTTACGCATCAATCAAAGAGTTCAACTGGTTGTTCTTGCCTGACAAAACTTCACTTTATCACGCACGCAGTCATATTTCCTCAACGTGCATATAGGCAAACTTTCTCTAGTGCAGACAATGTTCTCGAACAGGGCATTCGATTACTTGAGTTCACTGTTCAAGGTGAACTGACGCTCTGGCGCACTTTGGAATTTACTCAGCCAATAAACGCACCGCGATGTTGCCGCGTAGGCCTGTGACAGTCCTTTTTTTTTTTTAATAGGACATTGATTGTAGTATACATTCATTAAATCCTATATGAAAGTGTCGTTTGCTTTAACTTATTTCATAAAAAATATTTATTCCTGAACTAACTAAAAGTGAAAGCAAAACACGATTGTTTCACAATGATCTGAGTTTTTTTCTCGACAGTGATTTTCCTCATCTTATTTTGTTGTCCAATATTCCATTGAAGAAATGGTGTAGGCCACCTTGACATCCTCCCCCAAAAAACTATTGTAAAAGCTAAACTGCATTTATTCTGTCGTCAATGGAAATGTCCAATAAATTGAAACCCATAAAATTGCACACAAAGAAAACGAGAAGGCAATACAAGTGTAACTAAACAGTCATAGTATAACTAAGTTTTGACTTTCTTTTTTTCGTAATAACCGAAATAATTATTTTGCCTACTTTTCAAGTTAAATTAAAAGTGTACAATACACAAACCTCTACTTCGGTCCCACTGCGGCAGCTTGAGAGGAGGAGTGCAAAGAATGAGAAGAATCGCTTGAAAATATATACCGCAGCTCAAATCTCGCGATGTTATAACACCGGCAATGGCCACAGCGCAGTCATCCAGTTGTTATGAGTATTTGACTACCTCACATGGCACCATGACTTTGCACATTTCCTTCCTCATTCCAGTAACCTGCAGTTAAAAGCTCGTATGAGTAAGGATGAGTAAGGACTAAAACACAGTAGTAAATAAATTATGTCCCCCACCCTTGTCTTCTCTTAACTTCTTTTCTCATTTCTATTCTTCACAACATGCAAAACTTATAGATGTAAGCCTACATAACATAAGTGACAGTTATTGCATAACATATTGCGGTCAATAATGTCTGATCTCTCTGAGGGTATCTCAGCGGGAGTTGGGATATGCATAAAAAGCATTTCCATATCACACCTCACACATGTACAAGCACCCCCTATTTGATCTTTTGATATCTAAATTCTTATAACCCTACAATTAAAAACTTGATCCTGTCATCTTCAAAGATACTGTATGTTTCTCAGTGATTCTCAGGGAGAGCAGCAGAAGCCCACATCAGCCCCCTCCTATGAGCCCCTATCCTAATCCAAGTGAACAGTCATGCTGGGGTCAATCCGCTCAGGGGTAGGAAACTCCAGTCCTCGGGGGCCTGATTGGTGTCACACTTTTTCTCCATCCCTAGCAAACACAGCTGCTTTCATCAAATTGCATTCTAAACTGAAGATCATGATTAGGTGATTATTGGAGGCAGGTGTGTTAGCAGGGCCTGGGGCAAAACTGTGACACCAGTCAGGCCCCCGAGGACTGGAGGTGCCCATCCTGCGTCACACAGTCAGGAAGCTCCCATCATGTGACCAGTGGTGGAAAAGCTACTCTATTGTCATACTTGAGTAAAAGTAAAGATACCTTATTAGAAAATGACTCATGTAAAAGTGAAAGTCACTCAGTAAAATACACTGCTCAAAAAAATAAAGGGAACACTTAAACAACACAATGTAACTCCAAGTCAATCACACTTCTGTGAAATCAAACTGTCCTCTTAGGAAGCAACACTGATTGACAATACATTTCACATGCTGTTGTGCAAATGGAATAGACAACAGGTGGAAATTATAGGCAATTAGCAAGACACCCCCAATAAAGGAGTGGTTCTGCAAGAGGGGACCACAGACCACTTCTCAGTTCCTATGCTCCTGGCTGATGTTTTGGTCACTTTTAAATGCTGGCGGTGCTTTCACTCTAGTGGTAGCATGAGACGGAGTCTACAACCCACACAAGTGGCTCAGGTAGTGCAGCTCATCCAGGATGGCACATCAATGCGAGCTGTGGCAAGAAGGTTTGCTGTGTCTGTCAGCGTAGTGTCCAGAGCATGGAGGCGCTACCAGGAGACAGGCCAGTACATCAGGAGACGTGGAGGAGGCCGTAGGAGGGCAACAACCCAGCAGTAGGACCGCTACCTCCGCCTTTGTGCAAGGAGGAGCAGGAGAAGCACTGCCAGAGCCCTGCAAAATGACCTCCAGCAGGCCACAAATGTGCATGTGTCTGCTCAAACGGTCAGAAACAGACTCCATGAGGGTGGTATAAGGGCCTGACGTCCACAGGTGGGGGTTGTGCTTACAGCCCAACACCGTGCAGGACGTTTGGCATTTGCCAGAGAACACCAAGATTGGCAAATTCGCCACTGGCGCCCTGTGCTCTTCACAGATGAAAGCAGGTTCCCACTGAGCACGTGACAGACGTGGCAGAGTCTAGAGACGCCGTGGAGAACATTCTGCTGCCTGCAACATCCTCCAGCATGACCGGTTTGGCGGTGGGTCAGTCATGGTGTGGGGTGGCATTTCTTTGGGGGGCCGCACAGCCCTCCATGTGCTCGCCAGTGGTAGCCTGACTGCCATTAGGTACCGAGATGAGATCCTCAGACCCCTTGTGAGACCATATGCTGGTGCGGTTGGCCCTGGGTTCCTCCTAATGCAAGACAATGCTAGACCTCATGTGGCTGGAGTGTGTCAGCAGTTCCTGCAAGAGGAAGGCATTGATGCTATGGACTGGCCCGCCCGTTCCCCAGACCTGAATCCAATTGAGCACATCTGGGACATCATGTCTCGCTCCATCCACCAACGCCACGTTGCACCACAGACTGTCCAGGAGTTGGCGGATGCTTTAGTCCAGGTCTGGGAGGAGATCCCTCAGGAGAACTTCCGCCACCTCATCAGGAGCATGCCCAGGCGTTGTAGGGAGGTCATACAGGCACGTGGAGGCCACACACACTACTGAGCCCCATTTTGACTTGTTTTAAGGACATTACATCAAAGTTGGATCAGCCTGTAGTGTGGTTTTCCACTTTAATTTTGAGTGTGACTCCAAATCCAGACCTCCATGGGTTGATAAATTGGATGTCCATTGATTATTTTTGTGTGATTTTGTTGTCAGCACATTCAACTATGTAAAGAAAAAAGTATTTAATAAGATTTTTTCTTTCATTCAGATCTAGGATGTGTTGTTTAAGTGTTCCCTTTATTTTTTTGAGCAGTATACTACTTGAGTATAAATCTAAAAGTACCTGGTTTCAAATGTACTTACATTTTGTGGTGGTAAAAGTACTAAATTGTCATACTTGAGTAAAAATAAATGCTATAAATCAGATTCTTTAAATTAAGCAAACCAGATGGCACGATTTTCTTGTTATTTTCATTACGAACAGCCAGGATTCAGACATAATTTACGAACACAGTACTGGTGTTGAGTCCTCCAGATCAGAAGCAGTGGGGATGACAAAGCATTGTATTGATAAGTGTGTAAATTGGACCATATTGCTGTCCTGCCTGAAATATACAGCTCATAGTGCTGAAAGTAGGCAACTGTCTTCATCTTAATTAAAATGTATATTAACAACAAGAGGTGTTGGAGCCCATTTCTTCCTATTTAAGAAGTAAGAGGTAGGCCTACCTGTTTGACGTATTCATTATCTCCAACACCAAACCATGGCGCGTTTCTATGATCTGTGGTTAAAAATATAAGAAAAAAGGTCCTAAAAATGCTTCTCTGGAACATCACAGGGTAGGATTAAAAGTAAGAAAAACAGTGATTTTCTAAACCTGCAACATGTTTCTAGCCAGAGGGAGAGTATTTTCTTGCTCCTCATGTCACTGCATATCTCATAATGTTTGAAAATCACTGTTATTAAAATACATAACGTAGAAATGCGTCATTTTCACATATGTAGACACTGGTTTGGTGCTGGACCTCCACTTCTTCACCTGCAGGATCGTCTGAGGGGGGGTGGAGGGGAGTGCTGAGAAATATTTCTGTCTGTAATCAAGCCCTTTCGTGTGGAAAAACTCATTCTGATTGGCTGGTCGTGGATCCCCAATGTGTGGGCCTGGCTGCCAACTGTGTGGGCCTATGCCCTTCCAGGCCCACCCATGGCTGCACCCCTGCCCAGTCATGTGAAATCCATAGATTAGGGCCTGATTTATTTATTTCAATTGACTGATTTCCTGAACTGTAACTCTGTAAAATCTTTGAAATTGTTGTGTTTATATTGTTGTTCAATATAAGAAGAGTAGCCAGCAGTTAAACCGTGGTGGTATTAAAAAAGATTCTGCTAAGGTCTTCAGTCATGTAAATTGATGTAGAATTGCATGACGATTTTCTCCATGTAACCCTTACTATAAATAATGTACACTCCCTTTCTTACACCACTGCATGTGACTCAACACGGACACCCCTATAATCTACACACACACACACACACACACACACACACACACACGCGCGCGTGTACGCACACACACACACACACACAAATATAATCTACATTATACAGCAGAGGGTGTCCAATTATTACCCAACTTTATTACCCCACGTTGAAATGACACTTAATGACATCCACTTTATTCACTCATCTTCAACCTCTGATTGTTTAGTATATTGACCTTCTTCTACTACTACTAGTACTACCAGTGTATGGGCTCACACTAACAATGCCATAGATGGGGTGGTGGAAGACCACTGACCACCTTAGCATACTTACTCTGAGAATTCCAGTAATGATCTGTTAGAATAGCCTCGTATTACCAGACTGATTACAGAATGTAAGCTCCAAATAATTATGTATGGTTTTACGAGGTTACTGTTGTTAGAATAGAAGGGACTAGACTAGAAGATAACTTTATATGCTCTGGAGAGATAATTTAGCTTGCACATAGAATATATCTGTTAGATTTGTGTTGGCATTTAGGGTGGTGGTTAATCGTAACAACATTCTGTATTTAACCACAGAAGGATTTTTCTCAGTTTTACTTCCTCCTCACCCCCTCTACTAGTGCTATGTTGCCTATGTTGGCTTAGTAGTGAAATAAAGACCTTGAAGGAACACACCTAGGTGCATAGTCTGTTACAATATCAAATACCTTAATGGCGGCAGCACCTTGTAATGGAGACATTTTAAGATGAATAAAGTTCATATTTGTTTAAGAGTCATTTTGTGTGTTCTATTTGAGACACTCATTTGTGTACGGGTTAGATTAGAGAGTATAATAGTCACATGTACAGGGTTGCAGATGTAATTACATGGTGCAGTGACATTCTTTAGCGCCACCAACAAAGCAGGACAAAGTGAAATAAAACAATACAAATATAATGCAAATGTAAATAATAATACATAGTGTACATATTAACAACTGTGGGATGGGGGCAGGGTAAATGTCAGTTGAGGGGGGGTGGGGCTGTGTGTAAATGTCCATTTGGGGAGAAGAAGGAAGGACAGGGGGAGCAGATTGCTGACTAGTGGTGGCTATTCAGTATTTTATGTTTTTTTTAAACCATTATTTAACTAGGCAAGTCAGTTAAGAAAAAAATATTATTTACAATGACGGCCTACCCCAGACCAATTGTGCGCTGCCCTATGGGACTCCCAATCACAGCCAGATGTGATTCAGCCTGGATTCAAACCAGGGACTGTAATGACGCCTCTTTCAGTGAGACGCAGTGCCTTAGACCTCTGCGCCACTCGGGAGCCCAATGGGTATGATGGGTTGATGGACACTAGACTTGATACTAGACTTGATACTGAATGTTCATGATTGTTAAGGACTATCTGTTGATAGTGATTGACGCCAGACTGGAGGTACAAGGACCGAGGACACTGATTGTTATTGTATTCTGTGACACTGTGATTCTGTAGCAGCTGATCTTGTGACTTCCTACAAGCCTCTCGGTGGGTGTTTACAGAACATTGGTGCTGTCCCACTGGGCAGATATCAACTCAACTTTCATTGAAATGACGTGGAACAACGTTGATTCAACCAGTATGTGCCCAGTGGGGTGAGATTTGAATATAAGGACCTGCTTAGAGAAGGCGAGTTAGTCATTTTCTCTGCTTCTGTGCTGGAGGTGTCTCCCTGTTGCAACTTGTAATTTACTTTATTAAAGGGGGCAGTATTCGGAAGTTTGGATGACTGATGAGCCCAAAGTAAACTGCCTGTTACTCAGGCCCAGAAGCTAGGATATGCATATAATTGTTAGCATTGGATAGAACACACTCTGAAGTTTCTAAAACGGTTAAAATAATGTCTGTGAGTATAACAGAACTGATATGGCAGGCGAAAACCCGAGTAGAATCCATCCAGATTGTTTTTGTTGAGGTCACAGGCCATTTCAATGCTTGTCTATGGGATATTCAAAGGAATTCCTCCAAGATTGCAGTTCCTATGGCTTCCACTAGATGTCAACAGTCTTTAGACAGGGTTTCAGGCTTGTTTTTTGAAAAATGAGCAAGTAGTTGTAGTTTTTAAAGATGTCTCTCATTAGGACTCTAGTCTTGTGGCGCGCGTCGATGAGGGCGCGCACTTCGTTATTTATCTCCGGTATTGAACATACTACATTCAGTCTTAAATTTGATTGTTTATTTACATATTAGGGTACCTGAGGATTGATTAGAAATATTGTTTGACTTGTTTGGACGAAGTTTACCGGTAACTTTTGGGTTTCCTTTGTCTGCATGTTGAACGAGTCAAATGGTGGATTACTGAATCAAATGCGCCAACTAAACTGACTTTTTTGGGATATAAAGAAGGACTTTATCGAACAAAACAACCATTTGTTGTGTAGCTGGGACCCTTGGGATTGCAAACAGAGGAAGATCTTCAAAGGTAAGTGATTTATTTTATCGCTATTTCTGATTTTTGTGACGCCTCTGCTGGTTTGAAAAATGTTTTTAATGCTGGTGTATGCAGGGCGCTGTCCTCAGATAATCGCATGGTATGCTTTCGCCGTAAAGCCTTTTTGAAATCTGACAACGTGGTTGGATTAACAAGAAGTTAAGCTTTTAAACGATGTAAGACACTTGTATTTTCATGAATGTTTAATATTACGATTTTTGTATTTTGTATTTCGCGCTCTGCAATTTCACCAGATGTTGTCGAGGTGGGACGCTAGCGGAACACCTAGCCCAAAGAGGTTTTAACGACCGCTCCACAGTGGTCATGTAGCCTGATCCCAGATATATTAGTGATGTCAGCTCCTAAGGCCAATGGGACCAGGCTAGTCATTTTCTGCCCTCAGATGAAAAGATGCTACAGAGATTGTGGTGTGCAATCTGAAGGGCCCAGTGCCTCCCCTCCTATCTCCTTCACCTCACCCTTCTGCTGAAGTCACTGGGATGATGTCTTTGCATGTCGTTGCCATGGACACCACATGAAGGGCCAGATAGGAGGGGACCAACACAATAAACTCTTATTAAACCTACAGGCAGCAATCGGTGGGCTACAGATCAAAAAGAGGCCTGTTCAGCTTTCAAAAACACATTAATATAGACATAAATAGTATGTACCTATATCAGCATCACCAAAACACTAATTACATAGTATTTGACTGTTTGAAGCGCACTAGACCTTAAACTGATCTCTATTCTCATATACCGACTGCCAATGCAAATGTGTTCCTTCTGCTGTTGCTAGGGACCTATAGAGATAAAATGTTATATTATGGGAAGTATGAAGCAACTTATACAGTGGGGGAAAAAGCATTTGATCCCCTGCTGATGTTGTATGTTTGCCCACTGATAAAGAAAGGATCAGTCTATAATTTTAATGGTAGGTTTATTTGAACAGAATAACAACAAAAATATCCCGAAAAAACGCATGTCAAAAATGTTAGAAATTGATTTGCATTTTAATGAGGGAAATAAGTATTTTACCCCCTCTCAATCAGAAAGATTTCTGGCACCCAGGTGTCTTTTATACAGGTAACGAGCTGAGATTAGGAGCACACTCTTAAAGGGAGTGCTCCTAACCGCAGCTTGTTACCTGTAAAAAAGACACGTCCACAGAAGCAATCAATCAATCAGATTCCAAACTCTCCACCATGGCCAAGACCAAAGAGCTCTC
The DNA here is from genome assembly GCF_901001165.1 of Salmo trutta. Taxonomy (NCBI): domain Eukaryota; kingdom Metazoa; phylum Chordata; class Actinopteri; order Salmoniformes; family Salmonidae; genus Salmo; species Salmo trutta. Next base: position 34,963,416 of record NC_042977.1, on the reverse strand, counting down.
CAAGGATGTCAGGGACAAGATTGTAGACCTACACAAGGCTGGAATGGGCTACAAGACCATCGCCAAGCAGCTTGGTGAGAAGGTGACAACATTTGGTGCGATTATTCGCAAATGGAAGAAACACAAAAGAACTGTCAATATCCCTCGGCCTGGGGCTCCATGCAAGATCTCACCTCGTGGGGTTGCAATGATCATGAGAACGGTGAGGAATCAGCCCAGAACTACACGGGAGGATCTTGTCAATGATCTCAAGGCAGCTGGGACCATTGTCACAAAGAAAACAATTGGTAACACACTACGCCATAAAGGACTGAAATCCTGCAGCACCCGCAAGGTCCCCCTGCTCAAGAATACATATACATGCCCGTCTGAAGTTTGCCAATGAACATCTGAATGATTCAGAGGACAACTGGTGAAAGTGTTGTGGTTAGATGAGACCAAAATGGAGCTCTTTGGCATCAACTCAACTCGCCGTGTTTGGAGGAGGAGGAATGCTGCCTATGACCCCAAGAACACCATCTCCACCGTCAAACATGGAGGTGGAAACATTATGCTTTGGGGGTGTTTTTCTGCTAAGGGGACAGGACAACTTCACCGCATTATTTGACGGGGCCATGTACTGTCAAATCTTGGGTGAGAACCTCCTTCACTCAGCCAGGGGATTGAAAATGGGTCGTGGATGGGTATTCCAGCATGACAATGACCCAAAGCACACGGCCAAGGCAACAAAGGAGTAGCTCAAGAAGAAGCACATTAAGGTCCTGTAGTGGCCTAGCCAGTCTCCAGACCTTAATCCCATAGATAATCTGTGGAGGGAGCTGAAGGTTCGAGTTGCAAAATGTCAGCCTCGAAACCTTAATGACTTGGAGAAGATCTGCAAGGAGGAGTGGGACAAAATCCCTCCTGAGATGTGTGCAAACCTGGTGGCCAACTACAAGAAACGTCTGACCTCTGTGATTGCCAAGGGTTTTGCCACCAAGTACTAAGTCATGTTTTGCAGAGGGGTCAAATACTTATTTCCCTCATTAAAATGGAAATCATTTTATAACATTTTTGACATGCGTTTTTCTGGATTCTTTTGTTGTTATTCTGTCTCTCACTGTTCATATAAACCTACCATTAAAATGATAGACTGATCCTTTCTTTGTAAGTGGGCAAACGTACAAAATCAGCAGGGGATCAAATACTTTTTTCCCCCACTGTATACTGCCATGTACATGTAGACAGGATATTACACACTATGTCATCCAGACTTATATAATTGAGTCCATCAGCTGACTATTTTCCTCACAACATCAACAAGAGCCTCGTGGTGCTCAACAGCCCCTCTTGTGAATGAAGACAGGTCAGGATGATTAATTTTCACCATTCACCATAGTAGAGCAAAATTGTCAGCTTTCTAAGACCTATGTTTTACTTGAGTGCAATAGATTTTATTTTATTTTATTAATTCGACCATTTAAAAAAACAAGCACACATAAAACTTGAAAAAGCCATACATTCACATGAGTAAAATCATTGAGGATAACACACAATGTCTTGGACTTATTTCCATTGTGGTCCTCTTGAGACAAGATGGCTAGACAAGATCGAACACAGTATGGCAGTGAAATAATAAAACAAAAACAGAGAAGAAGCACATCTATCTCATCATTCCAGTTACATCATAGGGGTTATTCATATGGGCACAGAAGACATCAAACATATTTTTACTTTATTTTTAAAGCTGCCCAGAGAGGACGTTTATTTTATGGGATGAGGCAACTCATTCTATTCTGAGGCTCCAGTATACAAGAAAGTACCTTTCCCAGCATTACTCCTGAACCTGTATAAGCACACATCAGCAACATCTGATCTGGTGCTGTGATTGTGTGCATCCCTAACACGAGGAAAGTAATCACTTAAATATCTGGGTGCAGGACCATAAATACTACTGTAAACCAAACCTAGTCTAATCTGGGACACCCTAGCCTCAACAGGCAGCCAGTTTAGTTCCTGAAAGCAGCTCCTGCCTATGTGAGTATGTGGACTCACCTTCATTACTACCCTGATCAGCTTATTCTGGGCTATCTGGAGCTTCCCCTTCATTAGTTTAGATAAGCCCCCAAACCAGGAAGTACTAGCATAGTCAAAATGGCATTGAATGAGGGCAGTAGCTAGCACTTTCATGGAGTCCTTATCAAGCAGCTTGGACTTTCTAGCCAAAAACTTATTCCTGGCATTAACCTTCCCTAGCACTTTATTGGCCCTGCTCACACCTCCCAAGCTTCCATCAAGGATACATCCCAAGTAGCTAACAGAGGTTTTAGTAGTCAGCACCTCACCCCATAATTCCACACTGATTTCAGAGGACCTACTCAATTTAGGTCTGGATCCAAAAATAATTGCCTCAGTTTTCCCAAAGTGCAGAGATAGCTTATTATCTCCAAGCCATTTGCAAATGTTAGTAAGCTCTGTGCTAAGTATGCTCTCCAACATAATTTTACTTTTGTGAGACACCAGAAGTGTAGAGTCATCCGTATAAAGAAAAAGATGCAAGAACAAGCATCTTTCATATCATTAATATACAATAAAAACAGTAGAGGCCCAAGCACGCTCCCCTGCGGAACGCAACAACTCATTGGTTTTTCCTGAGACAGTGAACCATTAACCTCTACTACTTGCTCCCTTCGTGATAAATAGGACTTTACACATCCTAGAGGGATACTGCTTAACCCCAGTACCTCCAGTTTGGAGATTAGGAGACAGTGGTTAACTGTATCAAAGGCCTTCTGTAGGTCAAGCAGTACCATTCCACAGAGATTTCCCTCATCAATCTCTTTCCTGATGAAGTCAGTCAAGTAAAGTAGACATGAATCAGTGGAGTATGTTTTTCTAAAACCCGACTGAAAATCATATGTTAGACCTTGTTTGTTAACATATTCATACATTTGCTCATGTACAACTCTCTCCAGGGTCTTTGATGTTACACAGAGGATAGATACAGGCCTATAATTCCCAGGGTCAGACTTTATCCCCTTCTTATACAGAGGTATAACTTTAGCTTGTTTCATGTCCCTGGGAAAGGTACCTTGTTCAAGACAGAGATTAACGATATGCGTACTACAAGGGCCAATCTGCTCAGTAGAATCTATAAGAAACCTTGCAGGAATATTATCCAGGTCTGTGGCTTTGGAGCATTTAAGCTCTGCCAGCATACTGACTATTTTGGCTGTTGCTACCTTTGCAAAAGAAAAAGAGTTTGGCTGAACCCCTAACTCTACATAATACTTCTTGACTCCATTGCTTCCATACAAACCAGAACTGGTGGGCAGCTTGCTAACCAGCTTGCTAGCAACATAAGTAAAAAAAAGAGTTGAATTCATTGGCATCCTCTGCTTTTTCATATACCATATCCCCCCGATGTTCAATCCAATACTGTTTAGTTTGTTTTTGGTAGTACTACTACTGCCTAGTTTCTTAAATGATTTCCAAAGCTTTTTAGGGTCATTTTTGTTCTCAATTATTTTCTCAGCAAAGTGACCCCTCTTAGCTTCATCCATCCTGCTCTGTGCTTAATTTCTGTGACGTTTACATAGGACAAAATCATGCTGCTCTTGAGAGTTCTTACATTTTTTAAAGGCCTTATTCCTTGCTTGTATAGATTCTAGAATCTCATGATTAAACCAAGGGCTAGATCTCTGCTTTACCCTGACCTGTCTAATGGGAGCATCACATTCACCACATCAAGGAATCTACATTTAAAGACTTCCCAGGCACTGTCTACCCCTACACTATCTAGCACAGGTGACCATACGACACACAATTCACATTTACATTTCAATTACATTTACAATTAACAATACACATTTACATTTCAATTACATTTACAATTCACAATACACATTTGCATTCTACAATTCATAGGACACAGGGTATTAGAATAGAAGTATTGTGTTGATGAAGATGTATTACCAAATTGGTGTGATGGGTCTCACTGTGAGCCTGATTGGCGGTGTCATGTCCAGGCCTGCCCTGTGATTGGCTGTCATGTCCAGGCCTGCCTTGACAAGGCTGTAACAGGGGAGCTAGCAGGGGTTCTTCAGTGAGGGGGTTGATACTAGAGCTCACCTCACAGCAGGCACTGACAGCAGGGCTGCTCTCTCTCATCTCCCTGGACAGAGCAAGAGCAGCAAGTTATTTACAAGGGCCTCCTTCACACCTGTCAGCTCTCTCTGAATGGATCTTGGCCAGGCACATACAGGCCCGACAGAGTTGATGTCTCTGATTTAATTCAATTCAATTCAACTTTATTGGTTCCATTAGGACAACTAGTATTAACATTTTGTGACGTGAACCGAGCTGACAAAATGCATCTTGAGAGAAATGTGTGGTGTGGTGACAGAACACCTATGAATTGTTTTGAACCTTCATCTGCTCTGATCTCTACGTCCTAGATTGCTTACCCTGTAGACTCGAGGTTTGCATCTCATGCATACTGGAGTTCAATCAAATTATTGCATGGCAGGTGCCATAGTGAAGGGCTCAAAGAGGCATTCTCAATGAGGGTTCCTTTGATCAGAGCTGATGTGAGATGGAGAGACTTCCAAATGCCCACTTGTAGGCAAAGTAGAGCAGTATCACACTGATACTTTCTTACTGGTAAATACACAAATCATTTGCTTTGCTACTGGCTTTTGTCACCATACTTTCTACCAAGTAAGTTAAACCAGTGGTTACCAAACGTTTTCACTCGGGACCTCCCTTCCAATTGGACTGAGTCCCCCCCAATATTCGACGGATATAAAAATGTGTCACTACAACTTTAATTTTTCTCCCGCGTTTTCCCCAAGCAGAAGTTGACAGGAAATGATTAGCAAATTTGGCGCCATTTTTGGAACAATTAGACAGAGAGAGCTGTGCTTGTTTCTTCTGATAAACATTTATAGCTACTCGCATCCACGGTATGTACATGTTTACCATAAGATGTGTTTAATGCTCATGGTCAGGAAAGTATCACTGAACAGCGTTTGCGAAATCGCGCTGACGTTACTGAGATGAGAAGCTAGAAGTGGAGTTGCAACCACCGAATTTCTTCGCTTAACGTTAGTTATTGCGTTCGTGAACGAATGCATGATTAGTTAGCTTGCTAAGGGTCTTTATTCAAGACAGTTGAATATTGTTTCCAATGTAACTAGATAGCCACTTTGTTAGTGCCGACATTAACAGACAGCAAAAATGGCTTGGTTATCAATGTTTTCTTCTAGTTGCAAAATGGTCATGGAGGAGGCAAACAAACTCATTGGCACAGGGAAGAGACATCTCGTTATGGGGGACGTGGTATCAGCGGTCAACTACCTTCAAGAAGCCTGCGGGATGTTGTGAGTAGGGGTGGAAGTCAAGTGACACACTGAAATAATTGGTCTGTAAAAACATTCGCGATTACTAATTAATTTATTAATAAATAACTTTGCCTTTTTTTCCCCTTTTTTTTTTTCCAGAGCCAAAAGGTATGGTGACACAGCAGATGAGTGTGGGGAGGCTTTCTTCCTGTGTGGTAAAGCTCTCCTGGAGCTTGCCAGGTAGGTGTTCACTGTCCCTCACAGTATTTTAATCTATGCGCTATAGATGGTGATTAGTGATGTACCCCACTGAATGCTGGGCGTAAACAGTATTTTGGTCTCAAAACCACTGCTGTTACAGTTGTAACTAAGACTTAAATGTAATGTTGTCATTGTGTTGCAGGATGGAGAATGGTGTCTTGGGGAACGCTCTGACAGGGGTTCCAGAAGAAGAGGAAGAAGAGGAAGGAGAGGAAGAGGAGAAGCCCAAAGATTCCAACATTGAAAGCACAGACAATGTTGATGGTAAGCATTTTGCATTGTTAAGCCACATGTAGTTGATGCTGGCCTAAAGGTACAGCGGTCATGTTGAAAAAAAGTATACAATTTGGCCTAGTGGTTGTTGATCTCTCTGATAATGCAGTTAATGCTGTATATCAGATAATGCTGTATATCAGAATGCTGTATAATGTGGTAGTCACATTTACCCATTTAAAAAATATATATATTCTTACACGCTTCTCAATATACCTTTGTATTATCGCAGAGAAGACCAGGGATGAGCTCAGAGTTCAGGTCTATGATGCCATGGCAGAAGAAGAGAAGAACGGCGAGAAGGTAGATTCAGATAAGAACACAGTGGAGGAGACTGGAGGAGGCGAGGAGGGACAGACTGTGAACGGCCGCGTTAACGGTTCTGACACCACGAACGGCGAGGAGAAAGTTATCGGAGAGAAGGGTGACAAAACTGAGACTAAAGAGTCATCAGACAACCCAGAAGAGGAGGATGGAGGTTTGAGGCAAACCCGTCATAATGTTTACGCAATATTACATTTACATTTTAGTCATTTAGCAGACGCTCTTATCCAGAGCGACTTACAGTAGTGAATGCATACATTTCATACATTTTTTTTCCCGTTGCAAACACCATGCTCTACCAACTGAGCCAGACGGGACCTTTCATGAAGCAAAGACGTTTAGGGATTGGGGGAATTATTATTATTATTATTATTATTATTATTTGTGTAGGTAGGGAGGCAGGAAGCTAGATACAAATAGAGTAGAGGAGAAGTTTAAAATGAAAGGATCCAGTTAGAAAGTAGAGAAGCGAGTGAGAGGGTGGGAGAGAATGCAATATCTTTGATGCAAAGAAAATAAATGTCATGCACTCACACACTTCTGTCAATGTTTCAGATGTTGAGGATGGGGAAGAAAAGGTGAGACTTCATCTACTACTGACCTATGTGTGTTCCTGCCGATGGTTTAGCTGCTGTAAAGTCAGTAAAATAACATTCGATTACCGTTTGACCTCAGGAGGACATACCGGAGGATAGTGATGATGAGGAAGTGGGCAACCTGCAGTTAGCCTGGGAGATGCTGGAGGTGGCTAAGGTCATCTACAAAAGGTACGGTAGGAAATAAATACCCACTCGTCCCTGTTTTACCCTGCTATCCTCCAGTTGTTGTGTACGTAGGGCTTTCAAATGCGAACTCTATTCAAGTCTGTTCCAACAAATCAAATTGAGCCGTTGGATTGCTGCATATGAGACAGACTTAACAGTTTGAGAGCCTGAGTTTGTTTGTGTTCTATTGAAGGAAAGAGGGTAAGGAGGACCAGCTCCTGGCAGCCCAGGCCCATCTGAATCTGGGAGAAGTAGCGGCTGAATCAGGTACTTTCCCAATCACTGCTGGTACTTTGGGTTGGCCCGTTTTTATATGGATTGATATGGGGTTGGCTCATACATTGTGCTTCTGTGAGGTGTGTTCCTAACTACCTGTTCGATTTCCTCCCCAGGCAATTACAGCCAGGCGGTGGATGACTTCCAGCAGTGCCTGTCCCTGCAGCTGAAGCACCTGGCCTCAGACAGCCGCCTGCTGGCCGAGACTCACTACCAGCTGGGCCTCACCCTCTGCTCTGACTGCCAGTACAGCCAGGCCATCGAACACTTCAACCACTCTGCTAGGGTTATCAAGAGCAGACTAGGTGAGGAGGTGAATGTGATCAGTGAGATTCTCATTTCGAAATGAATTGTTTAGATCAGTCCTAACCAACCTTTTCTGAGTAGATCACTTTCGCAGTCAAAAAGCAAGCAGAGATCTATCTATATAAGCCAAAAAAAGAAACATCCTCACTGTCAACTGTTTACTTTCAGCAAACTTAACATGTGCAAATATTTGAATGAACATAAGATTCAACAACCGAGCCATAAACTGAACAAGTTTCATAGACATGTGACTAACAGAAATTGAATAATGTGTCCCTGAACAAAGGGGGGGGGTCAAAAAAGTAACAGTCAGTATCTGGTGTGGCCACCAGCTGCATTAAGTACTGCAGTGCTCCTCCTCATGGACTGCACCAGATTTGCCAGTTCTTGCTGTGAGATGTTACCCCACTCTTCCACCAAAGCACCTGCAAGTTCCTAGACATTTCTGGTGGGAATGGCCCTAGCCCTCACCCTCCAATCCAACAGGTCACAGACGTGCTCAATGGGATTGAGATCCGGGCTCTTCGCTGGCCATGGCAGAACACTGACATTCGTGTCTTGCAGGAAATCACTCACAGAACGAGCAGTATGGCTGGCGGCATTGTCATGCTGGAAATCCATGTCAGGATGAGCCTGCAGGAAGGGTACCACATGAGGGAGACGGATGTCTTCCCTGCAACACACAGCGTTGAGATTGCCTGCAATGACAACAAGCTCAGTCCGATGATGCTGTGACACACCGCCCCAGACCATGACGGACCCTCCACCTCCAAATTGATCCCGCTCCAGAGAACGGACCTCGTGTAAGGCTCATTCTTTCGACGATAAACGCGAATCTGACCGTCACCCCAGGTGAGACAAAGCCGGGACTCGTCAGTGAAGAGCACTTTTTGCCAGTCCTGTCTGGTCCTCTGGTCCAGCAACGGTGGGTTTGTGCCCATAGGTGACATTGTTGCCGGTGATGTCTGGTGAAGACCTGCCTTACAACAGGCCTACAAGCCTTCAGTCCAGCCTCTCTCAGCCTATTGCGGACGGTCTGAACACTGATGGAGAGGTTGTGTGTTCCTGGTGTAACTCGGGCAGTTGTTGTTGCCATCCTGTATCTGTACCGCAGGTGTGATGTTCGGATGTACCGATCCTGTGCAGGTGTTGTTACACGTGGTCTGCCACTGCGAGGACGATCAGCTGTCCGTCCTGTCTCCCTGTAACGCTGTCTTAAGCGTCTCACAGTACGGACATTGCAATGTATTGCCTTGGCCTCATCTGCAGTCCTCATGTCTCCTTGCAGCGTGCCTAAGGCACGTTCACGCAGATGAGCAGGAACTAGAGGACGACCGATAAATTGGCCATTCCGATTAAATTGGGGCAGATTTCAAGTTGTCATAACAATCGGGTATCGGCATTTTTGAACACCGATTACATTGCACTCCACGAGGAGACTGCGTGGCAGGCTGACAACCTGTTATGCGACTGCAGCAAGGAGCCAAGGTAAGTTGCTAGCTAGCATTAAACTTATCTTATAAAAAACAATCTTAACATAATCACTAGTTAACTACACATGGTTGATACTACTAATTTATCTAGCTTGTCCAACGTTGCATATAATCGATGTGGTGCCTGTTAATTTATCATTGAATCATAGCCTATTTCGCATAACGGGTGATTTAACAAGCACATTCGCGAAAAAAGCACTGTCGTTGCACCAATGTGTACATAAACATCAATGCCTTTCTTAAAATCAATACACAATTATATATTTTTAAACCTGTATATTTAGTTAATATTGCCTGCTAACATGAATTTCTTTTAACTAGGGAAATTGTGTCACTTCTCTTGCGTTCTGTGCAAGCAGAGTCAGGGTATATACAGCAGTTTGAGCCGCCTGGCTCGTTGCGAACTGTGTGAAGACCATTTCTTCCTAACAAAGACTAATTAATTTGCCAGGATTTTACGTAATTAGAACATTGAAGGTTGTGCAATGTAACAGCAATATTTAGACATAGGGATGCCACCCGTTAGATAAAATACGGAACGGTTCCGTATTTGACTGAAAGAATAAACGCCTTGTTTTCGAAATGATAGTTTCTGGATTTGACCATATTAATGACCTAAGGCTCATATTTCTGTGTTATTATATTATAATTAAGTCTATGATTTGATAGAGCAGTCTGACTGAGCGGTGGTAGGCACCAGCATGCTCGTAAGCATTCATTCAAACAGCACTGCGTTTGCCAGGAGCTCTTCGCAATGCTTCAAGCATTGCGCTGTTTATGACTTCAAGCCTATCAACTCCCGAGATTAGGCTGGCAATACTAAAGTACCTGTTAGAACATCCAATAGTCAAAGGTATATGAAATACAAATTGTATGGAGAGAAATAGTCCTATAATAACTACAACCTGAAACTTCTTACCTGGGAATATTGAAGACTCATGTTAAAAGGAACCACCAGCTTTCATATGTTCTGAGCAAGGAACTTAAACGTTAGCTTTTTTACATGGCACATATTGCACTTTTACTTCTCCAACACTTTGTTTTTGCATTATTTAAACCAAATTGAACATGTCATTATTTATTTGAGACTAAATAGATTTTATTGATGTATTATAAGTTCAAATAAGTTCATTCAGTATTGTTGTAATTGTCAATATTTGATATATCCATCTATCCATCGGCTGATTAATCGGTATCGGCTTTTTTTTTTTAACCTCCAATAATCAGTATCAGTGTTGAAAAATCATAATCGGTCAACCTGTAGCAGGAACCCTGGGCATCTTTCTTTTGGTGTTTTTGAGTCAGTAGAAAGGCATCTTTAGTGTCCTAAGTTTTACATTTACATTTAAGTCATTTAGCAGACACTCTTATCCAGAGCGACTTACAAATTGGTGCATTCACCTTAAGATATCCAGTGGAAAAACCACTTTACAATAGTGCATCTAAATTCTAAAGTTGCTGTTAGTGTCTTAATGACCGTTCCACAGGTGCATGTTCATTAATTGTTTATGGTTCATTGAACAAGCATGGGGGAAACGGTGTTTAAACCCTTTACAATTAAGATGTTATTTGGATTTTTAAGAATTATCTTTGAAAGACAGGGTCCTGAAAATAAGACGTTTCTTTTTTTGATGTGTGTCGCGTGCACACTACCGTTCAAAAGTTTGGGGTCACTTAGAAATGTCCTTGCTTTTGAAAGAAAAGCACTTGTTTAATTTTTTTTTTTTTTTAAATAACATCAACTTGATCAGAAGTACAGTGTAGACATTGTTAGTGCTGTATATTACTATTGTAGTTGGAAACGGCCGATTTAAAAAAAAAAAAAAAATATATATATATATATATAATAATAAAATAAATATTTTTTTTAAATAAATAATAATTGAATATCTACATCGGCGTACAGAGGCCCATTATCAGAAACCATCATTACTGTGTTCCAGTGGCACATTGTTAGCCTTTTAAAATGATAAACTTGGATTAGCTAATTGATCATTAGAAAACCCTTTTGCAATTGTTAGCACAGCTGTAAACTGTTGTACTGATTTAAAGAAGCAATAAAACTGGCCTAATTTAGACTAGTTGAGTATCTAGAACATCTGCATTAGTGGGTTATATTACAGGATCAAGAAGTCCAGAAACAAAGATCTTTCTTCTGAAACTCGTCAGTCTATTCTTGTTCTGAGAAATGAAGGCTATTCCATGCGAGAAATTGCCAAGATCTCATACAACGCTGTGTACTACTCCCTTCACAGAACAGCGCAAACTGGCTCTAACCAGAATAGGAGGAGATGTGGGAGGCCCCAGTGCACAACTGAGCAAGAGGACAAGTACATTAGTGTGTCTAGTTCATTGTCCATTTGGAAGACCCATTTGCGAACAAGCTTTAACTTCCTGACTGATGTCTTGAGGATGTTGCTTCAATATATCCACATAATTTTCCTGCCTCATGATGCCATCTATTTTGTGAAGTGCACCAGTTCCTCCTGCAGCAAAGCACCCCCACATGATGCTGCCACCCCTGTGCTTCACGGTTGGGATGGTGTTCTTTGGCTTGCAAGCCACCCCTTTTTCCTCCAACCATAACGATGGTCATTATGACCAAACAGTTCTATTTTTGTTTCATCAGACCAGAGGACATTAATCCAAAAAGTACGATCTTTGTCCCCATGTGCAGTTGCAAACCGTAGTCTGGCTTTTTTTATGGCGGTTTTGGAGCAGTAGCTTCTTCCTTGCTGTGCGGCCTTTCAGGTTGTCGATATCGGACTCGTTTTACTGTGGATATAGATACTTTTGTACCTGTTTCCTCCAGCATCTTCACAAGGTCCTTTGCTGCTGTTCTGGGATTGATTTGCACTTTTTGCACCAAAGTACGTTCATTTCTAGGAGACAGAACACGCCTCCTTCCGGAGCGGTATGATGGCTGCGTGGTCCCATGGTGTTTATACTTGCGTATTATTGTTTGTACAGATGAACGTGGTACCTTCAGGTGTTTGGAAATTGCTCCCAAAGATGAACCAGACTTGTGGAGCTCTATAATTTTTTTTCTGAGGTCTTGGTGGTTTTCTTTTGATTTTTCCCATGATGTCAAACTAAGAGGCACTGAGTTTGAAGGTAGGCCTTGAAATGCATCCACAGGTACACTTCCAATTGACTCAAATGATGTCAATTAGCCTATCAGAATCTTTTAAAGCCATGACATAATTTTCTGGAATTATCCAAGCTGTTTAAAGGCAGTCAATTTCTTACCCACTGGAATTGTGATAGTGAGTTATAAGTGAAATAATCTGTAAACATTTGTTGGAAAAATGACTTGTCAAGCACAAAGTAGATGTCCTAACCGACTTGCCAAAACAATAGTTTGTTAGCAAGAAATTTGTGGAATAATTGCAAAAAGTGTTTTAATGACTCCAACCTAAGTGTATGTAAACTTCCGACTTCAACTGTACCTGTGGTGCTGATGTTTAGGCCAAGGTATGTGTTGTTTTTGTGTGTGCTCTAGGGCAATGGTGTCTAGGTGGAATTTGTATTCGTGGTCCTGGCAACTGGGCCTTTTTTGGGAGAAACCGACGCCTCAAGTCCTCAACTGGCAGCTTCATTAAATACACTGCTCAAAAAAATAAAGGGAACACTTAAACAACACAATGTAACTCCAAGTCAATCACACTTCTGTGAAATCAAACTGTCCACTTAGGAAGCAACACTGATTGACAATAAATTTCACATGCTGTTGTGCAAATGGAATAGACAACAGGTGGAAATTATAGGCAATTAGCAAGACACCCCCAATAAAGGAGTGGTTCTGCAGGTGGTGACCACAGACCACTTCTCAGTTCCTATGCTTCCTGGCTGATGTTTTGGTCATTTTTGAATGCTGGCGGTGCTTTCACTCTAGTGGTAGCATGAGACGGAGTCTACAACCCACACAAGTGGCTCAGGTAGTGCAGCTCATCCAGGATGGCACATCAATACGAGCTGTGGCAAGGTTTGCTGTGTCTGTCAGCGTAGTGTCCAGAGCATGGAGGCGCTACCAGGAGACGGGCCAGTACATCAGGAGACGTGGAGGAGGCCGTAGGAGGGCAAAAACCCAGCAGCAGGACCGCTACCTCCGCCTTTGTGCAAGGAGGAGCAGGAGGAGCACTGCCAGAGCCCTGCAAAATGACCTCCAGCAGGCCACAAATGTGCATGTGTTTGTTTCTGACCGTTTGAGCAGACTCCATGAGGGTGGTAGAGGGCCCGACGTCCACAGGTGGGGGTTGTGCTTACAGCCCAACACCGTGCAGGACGTTTGGCATTTGCCAGAGAACACCAAGATTGGCAAATTCGCCACTGGCGCCCTGTGCTCTTCACAGATGAAAGCAGGTTCACACTGAGCACATATGACAGACGTGACAGAGTCTGGAGACGCCGTGGAGAACGTTCTGCTGCCTGCAACATTCTCCAGCATGACCGGTTTGGCGGTGGGTCAGTCATGGTGTGGGGTGGCATTTCTTTGGGGGGCCGCACAGGCCTCCATGTGCTCGCCAGAGGTAGCCTACCTGCCATTAGGTACCGAGATGAGATCCTCAGACCCCTTGTGAGACCATATGCTGGTGCGGTTGGCCCTGGGTTCCTCCTAATGCAAGACAATGCTAGACCTCATGTGGCTGGAGTGTGTCAGCAGTTCCTGCAAGAGGAAGGCATTGATGCTATGGACTGGCCCGCCCATTCCCCAGACCTGAATCCAATTGAGCACAATCTTGGACATCATGTCTCGCTCCGCCACGTTGCACCAGACTGTCCAGGACTTGGCGGATGCTTTAGTCCAGGTCTGGGAGGAGATCCCTCAGGAGACCATCCGCCACCTCATCAGGAGCATGCCCAGGCGTTGTAGGGAGGTCATACAGGCACGTGGAGGCCACACACTACTGAGCCTCATTTTGACTTGTTTTAAGGACATTACATCAAAGTTCATCAGCCTGTAGTGTGGTTTTCCACTTTAATTTTGAGTGTGACTCCAAATCCAGACCTCCATGGGTTGATAAATTGGATTTCCATTGATTATTTTTGTGATTTTTGTTGTCAGCACATTCAACTATGTAAAGAAAAAAGTATTTAATAAGATTATTTCATTCAGATCTAGGATGTGTTATTTTAGTGTTCCCTTTTATTTTGTTGAGCAGTGTAGTTCCTGCAAAACACCTGTCTCAACGTCAACAGTGAAGAGGTGACTCCGGGATGCTGGCCTTCTAGGCAGAGTTATTCTGTCCAGTGTCTTGTTTTGCCCATCTTAATCTTTTTTTATTGGCCTGAGATGTATTTTTCTTTGCAACTCTGCCTAGAAGGCCAGCATCCTGGAGTCGGTTCTTCACTGTTTCATAAGTGACCCCAAACTTTTGAACGGTTGTAGTGTGTATGTATAAATAGGACTTAAAGTCTATGCAACATTAACCTAATAAAACCAGTTATGTAGGAATGAGGTGTGTGTGTGTGTGTGTGTGTGTGCGCAGTAGGCCTAATACATTATCACATATTGCCTATATGCTTTCCCCGCCAATGTTCATATAGGAACATATATTTCAGAACTCTAGTTTTCATAACAAAATAGATCAGTTGTATCTCTTGCGAAGCACAGCTGAGCATAAATTGAAATCTGATGGTCTACGGAGGGAGAGGGCAGCAGAGGGTCCGCCTCTCACGGTCCCTGTTCTCTTCTTTCCTCCGGTGAGACTGACCAGAGGGGATAGTCTTCCACCTGATTGCGAAACTTGAGTGGCACCGCATTATTTCTGCCTCATGTACAAATTTATGTTCCTATGACCAGAGAAAGTGAAATATTCCTGGATATTAAAATGGACACGATGCAGGCCTATCAATAGTTGGCTACTCAGTCATTGCAGCTACATCGCGAGTGGAAGTAGGGTGAAGCGTGTTATTAATTTGAAAGATCAGCTCTTTGCGGTATTCTTTGTCTCTCTGGTCATGGTTTCAAAAGTTATGAAATCTCACATAGGCTAGTATCAAACTTTGCTGTGGGGTCATGGAAGCAGTAGGAACGGCGATTTGAACTATTTGATTGGCCAGGGCAGCATAGTTTATTTAGCCACAGCTCTCGACAAATGAAACTTTTCAAAATGGGAACACTTCTGAATTAAGTGCACCTACCGCCAACGGCACAAGACGGCCGGTTGGTGGCTGCTGGTTTTATGCTTGGAAAATGTTACTCTTCTACCTTGTAACACCCTTGTATTGTTTGTCTCCCAGCCAAGCTCCAGGAGGTGCTGGAGAAGGCAGAGGGGCCAGAGGTGGCCCCTGAGGAGAGAAAGGAGATGGAGGAGCTGAAGGCTCTGCTGCCCGAGATCCAGGAGAAGGTTGAGGACGCCACCGTGGGACAGAAAATAACTGCAGCTGTTGCAGCAGAGGCTGTGATGCAGGAGACACTGGTGAGAAGGCGATTGAGATGGAGGGTGCTCTAACCAGTGATTGACCCAGTCCTAGCCCACTTTTTTAGACTTTCTTAATTAAGGTTTGACTTTTATGCAATACGTTGAGCATGAAGTTTTGAATCCACCTTTCGTTTTGTTTTTCAGGCAGGTGGTTCAGCGTTTCCAACTCCAAGCGGAAGTTCTCAAAACGAAGGGGCGTCTGCATCTGTAGTAAGCCTGCGCCTCGTGATTTTAGTCAGCTTTACTGGTTGATTTGTTGTCCTTTTAATTCTAATTGTATTCTAAGGGATATGTTGGTGTGTCCTCCCCTCACTCAGATTCAAGTCAGATCCACATACGGAAACGCCCCCTCAAAGTCTCCAGCCTCTGACATCTCACACCTGGTCAGAAAAAAGGTCAGTGAAGTGAAACTATTTGCTTCCAGATAACCAATAGTATCCACAAATACCTTTTTGTATTGTTTAACAGAGGAAACCAGGAGACAGCCCAGTAAAGGAGAACGACTCTAAAAAGGTTAAACAGGAGACTCAAGTTAACAGAGACAACGGTGTCAAAGACAAAATGGAGGTTGAACGGTATGTATGGAGTATGTATTTTCCACTGCAAGTAATGACTATTTATCCGTTAACTAGGCAAGTCAGTTTAGAACAGTCTTATTTACAATGACAGCCTACCCTGGCCAAACCCTAACCATGCTGGGCCAATTGTGCACCACCCTATGGGACTCCCAATCACAGTCGGTTGTGATACAGCCTGGAATCGAACCAGGGTCTGTATTGATGCCACTCGGGAGCCCAAGACAACCTATAAAGTTGTCATGGAATACCTACATGTACTACTCAACTTTTTTTTTATATGTACGAAGTAGATCCTCTGCTCTTTTCACATTCAATAACGTTTTTGTGACTTCATTGTGATTCTTCTCATGTTTCCCCTGCAGCCAGTGAAGCCCTGGTGACTTTGATGCCAATTCCTGATTGTCATCACATCGTCCTACTACAGATCAAGTTGTAAATGCGTCATGTTCCTATTGTTTATCTGTGATTATTATTTTTTCTTCATATTTGTAAGGTTTTGTACCAGATCATTAAAGACTACCTACTTGATCAATTTGTCATCTTTGATTTCTGTAAAGAGACTTCAAAAAGGAGACCCACCTCTTGGAAAAACAAACTACTGTCCCAGTTCCTCCTAGCATTGATCTGTGGTGTACTCTAAACATGAATTTGTATGCTTATGGAATAGATATCCTGGCTGTGGCCATCCCAGCTGAATTCACCAATGACTGGGTTGGTGAGGGAGCAGAAGGTCACACTAGTGTCGGAAGCACAATGCTAAACCACTAACGGCTCATGTCAATCCCTATCGCATAGTGCGATTGAAATTAAAGTAAATTCCGGTTGAGCCGATATGCAGGGTTTACTGTGAGTGCAGGCTCCGAGCGCAGGGATATTGCCTTTAAATTTAAACCGCACTGATTGAATCTAGGCCTTAGTCTGGCTTAGTGGTAACATAAGTCTGCATGGTTTGTTTTTTCATTTGATTTATGGGAGGTGAGAAACGGAACTATTGACTGTCAGGTTTGTGTACTGTTAAGCAGCTGGATTCAATCCGTATAGCAGATCTGTTAATGGTTCTTTCCGATTGAGCTGACCTGCAGTGTTCACCGTGAACGTCGCCTTTAAATTTCAACCGAGCTGTAACACAGAACTGGGATACAAATTGAATCCAGCCCTAACTGCTAGACCACCCAACACTATTAGACAGTTGTCTATGGTGACGTCATTGATTAACCATGAACGCAATCAGAACACCAAGCAAGGCCTGATTCCTTTTGAAACATGTCAGGATACCATTTTAATATTGTTAGTCTCAAATCAGATGTGCATTGCCCTTTTCACGAACACAAAGTGAGGGGGAAGAGGCGCAACGCAGGAAAAATACATCTGCATGGCTAAGCAGGAACTTCCCCCTCCACTGGAATTTCCCCTTGTGCAAGAATAAGTCAAACGGGTGTTCTGAAGACGAGAGGGGTGTGTGTTTGTTCTTTAAAGCCACTTCGTCAGGTTGACATCATCGTCGTCTGAGGTCTGGCTGCTGGTTTCAGACTCGGAGCCCTCGTCCTTTTCTAAGTGGGCCTCGGCCACACATCTCCAGTGGGTGAAGATCCCATTCCTCTTCAGCTAGGAAGAACAAGAACCTAAGTGAAAACACAAACCTAAGCCTTGTTTATACCTGGTGATAACATGCGACCTTTGTCCTGATCTTATCCACATTCTGATTGTGCCCACACTAGCCGTTGCATCTACACATTGTAGTATTGTGTCCCTTATCCGTTCACATTGTGACCAGATTTGCCGGTTACTCCCTGTACACAAATTATGACAGATTCTTTCAAAATATGAATGTATTTATTTTAAAGCAAGTATTGATTGTAAGCTATAAAAATAAGAGTACCAGTCAAAAGTTTGGACACCATTTATTTTTACTATTTTCTACATCATAGAATAATAGTGAAGATCTCCAAACTATGAAATGACACATATGGAATCATGTAGTAACCAAAAGTATTAAATCAAAATATATTTTGATTTGAGGTTCTTCAAAGTAGCCACCCTTTGCCTTGACAGCTTTGCACACTCTTGGCATTCTCTCAACCAGCTTCATGAGGCAGTCACCTAGAATTGCATTCCAATTAACAAGTGTGCCTGCCTTCTTAAAAGTTCATTTGTTGAATTTATTTCCTTCTTAATGCATTATTTCCTTCTTAATGCAGTTGTGTTGTGACAAGGTAGGGGTGGTATACAGAATATAGCCCTATTTGGTAAAAGATCAAGTCCATATTTTGGCAAGAAAAGCTAAAATAAGCAAACATAAATGACAGTCCATTACTTTAAGACATGGTCAGTCAATTCGGAAAATGTCAATAACTTTGAACGTTTCTTCAAGTGCTGTCGCAAAAACCATCAATTGCTATGATGAAACTGGCTCTCATGAGGACCACCACAGGAATGGAAAACCCAGAGTTACCTCTGCTGCAGAGAAGTTCATTAGTTATCAGCCTCAGAAATTGCAGCCCAAATAAATGCTTCAGAGTTCAAGTAACAGACATCTCAACATCAACTGTTCAGAGGAGACTGAGTGAATCAGTCCTTCATGGTCGAATAGCTGCAAAGAAACCACTACTAAAGGACACCAATAATAAGAAGAGACTTGGTTGGGCCAAGAAACACGAGCAATGGACATTTTGGAAATCTCTTTTGGTCTGATGAGTCCAAATTTGAGATTTTTGTTTCCAACCGCCATGTCTTTGTGAGATGCAGAGTAGGTGAAGGGATGATCTCCTCATGTGTTATTCCCATCGTGAAGCATGGAGGAGGTGTGATGGTGCAGGGGTGCTTTGCTGGTGACACTGTCGTGATTTATTTAGAATTCAAGGCACACTTAACCAGCATTCTACAGCGATACGCCATCCCATCTGGTTTGCACTTAGTGGGACTATTTGTTTTTCAACAGGACAATGACCCAACACATCTCCAGGCTGTGTAAGGGCTAGTTGACCAAGAAGGAGAGTGATGGAGTGCTGCATCAGATGACCTGGCCTCCACAATCACCCGACCTCAACCCAATTGAGATGGTCTGGGATGAGTCGGACCGCAGAGTGAAGGAAAAGCAGCCAACAAGTGCTCAGCATATGTGGGAATTCCTTCAAGACTGTTGGAAAAGCATTCCTCATGAAGCTGGTTGAGAGAATGCCAAGGTTGTGCAAGGCTGTCATCAAGGCAAAGCGTGGCTACTTTGAAGAATCTAAAATATATTTAGATTTTTTTAACACTATTTTTGGTTCCTACATGATTCAATGTGTTATTTCATAGTGTTGACGTCTTCACTATTATTCTACAATGTAGAAAATAGTAAAAATTAAGAAAAACCCTTGAAATGTCCAAACTTTTGACTGGTACTGTATAGATGTATAAAAACTCCCAGTATTTTACTGGGTAAAACAAGTCCATTGTACGAAATGTCAATGATTTTAGAGGCCAGTATGATGATGATTTAAATGGTTTGACCATGCAGATAACAATGAGTCTTTTAATAATCTACACCGGTCAAAACATTTGGGCACAATCAGAATGTGGACATCAGGACAAAGGACGCATGTTAGACCCAAGTATAAACGGGCCTCCAGACACAAGCCTGGTCCCACACTATGTGCTTGAGACAACTCTACTGTACAGCATGACAGCAATGGAAGAGTTGGCAACAGCACGTACACTAGGCTACCTAAGCCCTAGCCATTTTCATTATATTTAAACACGTCACTTCCTATGAAGTTTAAAGCAGTCACCGAAGATGCTCATAACATTAATGATATTATTGTAAGATCGTGTCACAAACTCAGACGTACATGTTCAGTTTTAGTCTGGAACTCTCTGAGCTCTTCCTGAGTCAGGGGCAGGAAGCTGTCATCGTTTTCTGGGTATTCCTGCCAACCCATGGCCTTCAGTAACCTGCAACGAAACAGTGAACACTGCTTAGTAGACTGATAAAATGTAAAATGTAAATGTAAATGGTGTGTGTGTGTGTGTGTGTATATATATATATATATATATATGTCAGTCATACCGGTGTTCTGCCTCCAGTGAGCTAGACAAGTGATCAGTGTCTGAGTCGCTGAGGGAGTGAGACAGGCCGTTCTCATTGCAGACTCCCTGGCTGTAGGCTTTGGGCTCTGGGGTGCTGCTCTCGCCCTGAAGAGTCATTTACACCAAAGAATAGACACCTTAATAAAACAGGTCACTTCTGCTTACATATGAAGTGAGCCATGTAACGCTCCACATTTGACATGCCTCTAGTTTATTTTTGTTCAGTCAGCCTGTGAATTTACCTTCAATTGGTTTGAATGTAACATTTTGGAGGGCCTTTGCGTCCCACTTGGACATTTTCTAGGGGTGTTATGTACCTCTCCAGGTGCCCCAGGGCTGCTGCTGGAGGTCAGGTCACCGGTGACCTCGTCCTTCAGCATCCGCAGGAAGTCACTCTTCCGGTCTGGTCCGCGCCGCATCAGCTTCAGCCGTGACGACGAGGCGATGTCTATGGGAGGAGTCGTACTGAAAGGACGCTGATTGAAAAAACAGAGAGAGGGAGGAAAAATGTTGAGCCCTTGCTTGTGGTTTCTAACAGTTACGTAAACTTTTTCTCCCTTTATTTTGCTCCTCGGGACTGGATTTGTATGGCCTGCTATACTCTCTCTATGAACCCCTTTTGCCTGTGTAAGGGGTCTGGAGAGCTGCCCTCACCTCTTTGGGGGTGTTGTGGCTATGTAGCTGGGTGGCGGGGGCGGAGGGTTTGGCTGCAGACACAGGGCTGGTGAAGACAGAGTCTCGTCCTGACAGGTGGAGGCCAGGCTTGGTGGAGTCTCTCCCACTCGGCTTCCACTGAGGGGGCTTGGTGGGCACCATGGCAGACTTGGGCACCAGGTTCTTATAGACTGAGTGGGTAGAGCTAGCGATGGTGGGCAGGGCTTTGCTGCCATTGATGGGTGGGGCTCCGGAGCTGACGAAGCCAGTAGAGAACGCAGTGCATCCTGGGTCCTCCTTGGAAACCTTCTTGATCACCAGCATCTTAGACACCATCTGCTTGCCACTAGGCGGGTTCTCTGGAGAGATGGGAGCAACTAGTTAGGAGGGGGGTAATGACATGGAGACAAAGGGAGTGGGCTGAACTTTGTGAAGACGTTACTGGTGTCAACTTTGTAATGTCAATAGATCAATTAATCTATTAGAGAGATTACCCCATACTCCAGCGTGAGGAGCCACTGGCCTCATCTGGTTCCCGGGCTTTCCAGTTGTTTCAGGGTTAAGGGAGGGCTGGTAGGAAAACATTGACATTATTTCACAAGTTTGTATATACAGTATATTTCCCATTATGTTTTATGTTTAGCTGTACCAATCCAGGTATTTTCCATGTTAGGTCTTAAAACCTCTTAGGGCTAGGGGGCAGAATTTTCACGGCCGGATGAAAAACGTACCCAAATTAAACTGGTTACTACTCTTGCCAAGAAAATAGAATATGCATATAATTAGTAGATTTGGATAGAAAACACTCTGACGTTTCTAAAACTGTTTGAATGGTGTCTGTGAGTATAACAGAACTCATATGGCAGGCAAAAACCTGAGAAAATTTCAACCAGGAAGTGGAAGGTCTGAGAATTGTAGTTCTACTTTTGAATCCCTAGAGAAACTACAAATACTTAGGGGTCACATTGCACTTCCTAGGGCTTCCATTGGCTGTCAAAAGCCCTCCGAAAATTGTTTCATCCGTATCCAGTAACCGGGCAGAATATAGGAGCTCAGTTACTGAGTGGCCTGCCTGGCAACAAAGGGATTAGAAATGCGCAGTCACGCGAGCGCGCCTTTCCTTATTTTTCTTCTGAAATGAATACGCTATTGTCCTGTTGGAATATTATCGCAATTCTACGTTAAAAATACCAGGAAGATTGATTTTAAACAGCGTTTGACATGCTTCTAAGTACGGTAATGGAACATTTTGACTTTTTGTGTCTCAAATTACGCTCGCGCGTTATGCATTTGGATAGTGACCTGAACGCAAGAACAAAACGGAGGTATTTGGACATAAATATGGATTATTTGGAACAAAAACATAATTTCTTGTGGAAGTAGCAGTCCTGGGAGTGCATTCTGATGAAGATCAGCAAAGGTAATACAATATTTCTAATACTAATTCTGAGTTTAGGTTGCCCCGAACTTGGCAGGTGTCTGAATAGCTCGCCGTGATGGCTGAGCAATGTACTCAGAATATTGAAAAATGTGCTTTCGCCCGAAAAGCTATTTTAAAATTTGACACAGCGGTTGCATAAAGGACTACTGTATCTATAATTCTTAAAATAATTATGTATTTTGTCAACGTTGCTGATGACAATTTCTGAACATCACGCGCCAATGTAAAATGCTGTTTTTGGATATAAATATTAACTTTATCGAACAAAACATACATGTATTGTGTAACATGATGTCCTAGGAGTGTCACCTGATGAAGATCGACAAAGGTTAGTGCTTCATTTAGCTGTGTTTTCGGTTTTTGTGACATATCTCCTTACTTAGAAAATGTCTGTGTGGTTATTTTTGTCTATGTACTCTCCTAACATAATCTAATGTTTTGCTTTCGCTGTAAAGCCTTTTTGAAATCGGACAATGTGGTTACATTAAGGAGAAGTGTATCTTTAAAATGGTGTAAAATAGTCGTATGTTTCGCGCCATGCTATCTTGTCAAAAAATCCTGTTAACGGGATCCTATCTCGAAGGGGTCCCCAAGAAGTTAATGTCACTATGCCCATTGACTAATATGTGACATATGGCACAGTAACTCAAGACTGTAAAATGTGACAAGAAGTTGTCAAGAGGTTTTCAGAAATGGAGGATGAGATTATTACTCACAAAGTCCTCTTCCACAAACTTCAGATTGTCCTCCCTGCTGTGTTCATCATTGGGGAACTTGTCCTGGTAGAGGGTCCCAGGGGCGCTCTTGCGGGGATGGAAGTTGCCGTTGCGCTGCCGGTGTCCCCCCTGCCTGTCCCCTCCTCCCGTCCCGTGGCGTTTGGGTTGGCGCCCCGGGTGGTGGTGCCTGTCCTGTGCCGCCCCGTGCCAGGTGGGATGAGCCTCCTTCCAGCAGGACCCCCCCGCTAGACCACCACGCCTCCCCTTCGCCACCCCAGAGTCCACAGAGTCATGTCTCAGGAGGAGAGAGGGCTGCTGCCACCCATCACCTGCAGACACACACAGGACAGTAAGTTTAATACTATGTAACGAAACAAACACCGCTCTTTCAAGCAGGCTGTCAACAAACCACACATCACAAAAACGTTTTTGGGGGGTCGCGCAGGGGGTTCTGATCGTCAGGGTTACCTGCGGGGGCCTGCAGGGGCCCGTTGTTAAAGAAGCCATCGGAGGAGTTGTGTCGGCGGCGGCTCACGGCAGCACGGCTGTTCCGGTGGTGATGGGGGTCGCCATGCTTCTCTAGGCTGGCTGCAGGGGACTGGATACAAAAAGAAAAAAGATTATATTTTTGTCACGTGCACAAGTACAGTGTAATGCCTTTCTTGCAACCGCATTCCCAACAATGCAGTAATCAATATCAGTAGTATTATAAATAGAACAAAAACACACGAGAAATAAGAACACTAGAAAGTAAGTAAGCCATATACAGGGTAAAAAAAGTCTAAGAAAAACGGCAAAAGAATTACAAAAAAGTTGCGTCGGAGCTCGCAAGACTGCAGCCATAGAGTACGTCGTCATCATTGTCAAAAAAAAAGAAAAAAGGGCAGTGAAGTGAAACCACGTGCTCCCAGATCATACCCCTAGTCTTCTAGTACCTCCACACACAATTATGAAACAGGAATGAATTCTCTCACACCAAACGCAACATTTTTCATTTGATTTATTTAGCAATACAATGTCACACAGATACATAATATAGATACACTATATATACAAAAGTATGTGGACACCTTTTCAAATTAGTAGATTCAGCCATTTCAGCCACACAAGTTGCTGACAGGTGTATAACATCGAGCACACAGCCATGCAATCTCCATAGACAAACATTGGCAGTAGAATGGCCTTATTGAAGAGCTCAGTGATGTTCAAAGTGGCACCGTCATAGGATGCCACCTTTCCAATCAAATTTCTGCCCTGCTAGAGCTGCCCTAGTCAACTGTAAATGCTGTAATTGTGAAGTGGCAACGCCTAGGAGCAACAACGGCTCAGCCGCAAAGTGGTGGGCCACACAAGCTTACAGAACGGGACCACCGAGTGCTGAAGCGTGCAGCTCGTACAACTCGATGGGACTGACCTCAACCCCATCAAACACCTTTGGGATGAATTGGAATGCCGACTGCGAGCCAGGCCTAACCACCCAACAGCAGTGCCCGACCTCACTAATACTCGTGGCTGAATGGAAGCAAGTCCCTGCAGCAATTTTCCAACATCTAGTGGAAAGCCTTCCCAGAAGAGTGGAGGCTGTTATAGCAGCAAAAGGGGGACCAACTCCATATTAATGCCCATGATTTTGGAATGAGATGTTTGACAAGCAGGTGTCCATATACCTTTGGTCATGTAGTGTGTCTATGTAATATGCAGTCATGTGGACATTAAGCAGCTTAGGTTTGGTGTTTATGTAATAACTTAGTGTTGTCCATCAGTCACTACTATCAGCTTGATCTTACTGGACTGCCAATGTTGAGATCGGTATCCACAACTAATTTGGCTGGTGTACAACCTGAAAAAAAAATCACCTGGTATAGACTACACTCTGACGACCAGATTACTCCAAGCTCTTGCTGAGAGTTAAAAAAAAACACTGTTCTCATTTAGCTGAATCTCAATCCCGTGTCTAGTAGTCCCACGAGCAAGACAACACCACAACAGGCTCTCCTGCTTTTCACACTTCTCCATCTGTCCATTCACCTTCCCTTTCTAGTTAAATAAAGGTTAAATAAAAATAAAATAAATACAATTCTACTGCTTTCACTTACCACACGAAGAAAACACATAACAAATCATACAGAGCCTGGATGATAGCAACTCTATGAGGAATGAATAATAAAACAAGCAAAATCCCCTTCACTCTTCATCCTCTCTCCATTACAGTCTACATTCATTCAATAGGACTTCCTTGATTTTCTCCTGTCTGTTTCCCTTAGTACAAACTGTATCTCTGACTATTTTTCCTGTGCTGATTGCAGTCAGTCTGCCCCCAATAAGCCTGCCCCTGGTTGTGCGCACACACAAACGTATGTAAATACCCACACACACACACACACACACACACACACACACACACACACACACACACACACACACACACACACACACACACACACACACACACACACACACACACACAGTCTCACCTTGGCAGGCTGGGGCGTGGAGAAGTTAAGCCAGGCAGGAACAAAGTCATGCTGCGCCATTTAGGTCCAGTGTCTCCTGTCAGTGGATCGAGGCATCAAACCTCATGGCAAGGATCTGACACAGAGTAAAATGAATGAGAAATCTTGGATTTTGGGACAAAAGAAACACATTGTTACATAAGACTTATTATTACCCCAGAGTCTTTGGCTCTGAAGTCCTCTCCTCTTCCTCTCGGTCTCTGCCTCCTCTGTGGGATTGACTCAGAGTGTGTGATGGAGAGCAGCACCTCACTGCCAAGCCCTCCTCCACCTCCAGGACAGAACAGCCCCTTTCCCCAGAGGCAGACCCCGTCGTCCAGGGTGAAAAGTTGGGTGTCGGGTCACAGGATTCTGGGATTATCTGGAATGGTGATCCAGAGGCGCGTTGTTACCCCCAAATTCGTCCTGATCACTCTACCGAAGCAGGTAGGATTCTTTGTCAGGGGAAGAGACACATGGAACCCGCTTGATCCGTTTTGTGAAACAGAAGGTTCTGATTGGTGGGCTCAGTAGACAGGCAAGTGAATTGCCCAATGGGAGAGGCAGGTGCAGGTTGTCTGCTGAGATTGGAAGCTCTGGGGCATCGATCCTTGTCAGTGTGAACGGGACAGCTCCACTATGACATCAGAAGTGTGCTGGAAGGAGGTTCTGGCTCTTCTCCTGCCACTATGAGTGCCAGCTCTTAGTCATTTTAGGCTCTACCCAAACACATGCAGAAAATAAATCAATTCAGAGACCTCTTTTAATTCCAATGGAGGTCACTGAAAACCACAGCTCACCTCATTAAACTGGTGAAAAGGCTGTCTGGGGTTGAAGGGGGAAAAAAGGTGTCTAGTATTACAGTCACATGACAGTAAAGGCAGCAGAATCCACTGTTACATTTCTGACATCTTCAATTCCGGTCAGTGAAATGTTGATACTGCAGAGCAACACATTATAATGCTGTGTTTCAATGCATACTAAAGACAATGGTGTCTCAACGGCTGGTTAGATTGGTTGCTTTCTTCATCTGTCCTATTATATTTGCTGGTATAATTAGCCGTAGTTGTGTGGTTGAAGGATGAGAGTGCAAAAGTTTTTAAACAGTATAACAGCAATCGCTTACGATCAGTGTCCTGTGTGTCACAACACACCTGGGACTCCTTTGTTGAAAGACAAAAAATAAACGTGTCCATAAAAGAGGGAACCTCTGAAAGGCAAATATCTTCCTTTCTTCAAAGCAAAGAAGGTGTAGGAACATACGGAGCATGTGTCAGAAGGACAGGTGCTGTGCAGTTACTCCTAGTATTTTCCGTCCTCTTGTAGTGTTGCTTTCACATGTAGTAGTATCTGCACTTATGCAGACCGGACCTGCAAAAACAAAACAGAAATACTTTTTAATCTCAGACACACCGGTAAGGTTGTATTGCACAGACCCTTAACTTACAAGTTTATGCAGGTGTATACCCAAGTCATGTTTCCAGCACAATCTGTACTGTATGTCAAACTTGATGAATAGTTCTTCCAGAACACCTTTGATGAACCCACAATATAGCTTCTCATTCAAAAGACAGCAAACACAATGCAATGGTAAAAAAAAACGTCTTGAAGCAAAACATAATCAAAAACCAGAGCTCTTTATACATTTTATACTCCCTTACAAAACTGCAAGCTTTTATCAAATATGTATACCAGTCTAAAAATATTCTAGACCTGAAATGTTTCTCACTCTCTCCCAGCTCCTGATCTAAATCGGGCAGTGAGTGATTGTGTGTTCTAAACTACTAAGAACGGTGACCCACTCACAGCATGTCATCATCATTAATGATCATGAGGCTGCAGTGCTTCCTAAATACAAATCAATAAACATGACTTGCCTAGTTAAAAGGTACAATTATATATATTTTTTTATTAAAAAATCCTTTATAGTACTGTGATAGGCTGTCCAATGGCTTCCATTGTGTATTGAGTTGACCAAGTTATTGTGAACACATTCACTTTTACAAACAAGTTAAGAGACTGTCAAAATTCTTAAGAAATAATTTGAGCAGATTGAGGAAGCAAAAACTTTGATCACTGCTAGCTAATTATCTGGCTACGTACAAAAGTATGCACACCCCTTCAAATGAGTGGATTTGGCTATTACAGCCACAACTGTTGCTGACAGGTGTATAAAATCGAGCACACAGCCATGCAATCGCCATAGACAAATATTGGCAGTAGTATGGCCTTACTGAAGAGCTCAGTGACTTTCAACGTGGTGAAGTGGAAACGTCTAGGAGCAACAACGGCTCAGCCGCCAAGTGGTAGGCCACACAAGCTCACAGAACGGGACCGCAGAGCTCTGTAGTGCGTAAAAATCGTCAGTCCTCTGTTGTAACACTCACTAGTGAGTTCCAAACTGCCTCTGGAAGCAACGTCAGCAAAATAACTGTTCGTCTGGAGCTTCATGAAATTAGTTTACATTGCCGAGCAGCAGCACACACGCCTAAGATCCCCATGCACAATGCCAAGTGTTAGCTGGAGTAGTGCAAAGCTCGCCGGCATTGGACTGGAGCAGTGGAAACGTGTTCTCTGGAGTGATGAATCACGCTTCACCATCTGGCAGTCCGAC
The DNA here is from genome assembly GCF_901001165.1 of Salmo trutta. NCBI lineage: Eukaryota > Metazoa > Chordata > Actinopteri > Salmoniformes > Salmonidae > Salmo > Salmo trutta. The sequence continues at coordinate 34,935,410 of NC_042977.1, read as the reverse complement.
GGCCAAATCTGGGTTAGCCGGATGCCAGGAGAACGCTACCTACCCATATGCATACTTCCAACTGTAAAGTTTGGTGGAGGAGGAATAATGGTCCGGGGCTGTTTTGCATGGTTTGGGCTTAGTTCCAGTAGAGGGAAATCTTAACACTACAACATACATTGATATTCTAGATGATTCTGTGCTTCCAACTTTGTGGCAACAGTTTGGGGAAGGCCCTTTCCTATTTTAGCATGACCATGCCCCCTGTGCACAAAGCGAGGTCCATACAGAAATGGTTTGTCAGGATCGGTGTGGAAGAACTTGACTGGCCTACACAGAGCCCTGACCTCAACCCCATCGACCACGTTTGGGAAGAATTGGAACGCCGACTACGAGCCAGGCCTAATCACCCAACATCAGTGCCGGACCTCACTACTGGTCTAGTGGAAAGTCTTCCCAGAAGAGTGTAGGTTGTTACAGCAGCAAAGGGGGAACCAACTCCATATTAATGCTAATGGGCTATGATTTTGGAATGAGATGTTCAACGAGTAGGTGTCCACATACTTTTGGCCATGCAATGTACAGTATATTCCTTGTAAACTCGTTGTAACCAAGTTGTTAGCAAGCTAGCTAGCCACGACTATCACCAAAGGTGGCAAGTCAACTAGTTAACATACAGTAACTCGCACAACTACGACCCAGTCTCAGACACATACAATATATTTTTGCAACAGAGTAACATGTAGTTGTTTCTAATATTGCTGTCAAATTTCTGCAAATAGAGGTAAACAGACCTTCGCTTCGTTGGCACAACACGGCTTCAAAATGGCTACCGCGTTAGCCCACACGGGGTCGGAGGATTCGGGCGCTAGCTAGCTAATAACGTTATATCTACCGTTAGCTTGCTAGATTTGATATGATGATGCCAAAACCTACTTATATCAAGCAATATCTTCATGAAATACGATTTAAAAAATATATCTTGACTATTAATATTCCTTTAGCACTGCAATACTTTCTTCCTGCTATGTGCCTCCAGATTAAAGTGGCGATTGGGTGTTTGTTTGTGTTTTTGGAGCGCTCGCGGAGCTTACTTATCTGGGGTACGTTCAAGTTCTTATAATTTTGCAACCTCAGGCGCGTAGCATTTTGTTTCAAACTGAATAGGAGTGGGATTTTTTGTATACTAAAAACGTCGGAGCAGATTAGAAAGAAATTAGTTAAAACATTTTGCAATCAAAATAGTATTTTTATTTCTTTATTTAACTAGGCAAGTCAGGAACAAATTCTTATTTACAATGACGGCCTACCGGGGAACAGTGGGTTAACTGCCTTGTTCAGGGGCAGAACGACAGATTTTAACCTTGTCAGTTCGGGGATTCGACCCAGCACCTGCCGCCCCTGTTTAACTAGTACTAAAAAAAAGTACTAGCTAACTACATATTTGTGATATTGAATGCGACACACTATTTCCAGGCAGGCGCACTAATCGATCACTGCAGAAATCAAACTTTCGTCAGACACAGTGAATCGAGTAATCGACCTTACAAACCTATGCAATGGCTAATTTATTATTGATCTGCACAACGTGAAGATCAAGGGTGACAAAAATGTAAGCACAGGCTTTTGTTAGAACATGTCTATTAATTTGGATATCTAACGTTAGATAATGCTAAAGAGGTCAAAGCTTGTTAGCTAGCTAACCAGTTTGATCTTGCTATGTTCTAAAATGCTCATGCACCTCTTCCCCTTTTAAGTAAAAAAAAAAGATCTAATTTGCATTGAAGAGACAATTGTGTGGTAAGTAGGAACATTACACTAGTTCCTATGACACCATCATATTGGTCTGTCAAATTGACCTTGCAACAAATAGCCAAAAACATCTGTGTTCTCTGGGCCAGATCATATTAAACCCTACTGAGAAATGCTTTCTGCAACACTGTTTTTTTTTTACTCCCAGGGTCCAACATGGCGATCTCTGCAACGGGTACTCTGGGGGTCCAGCTGTACGGTGAAGAGGGACTGTTTTTACACCAGTTCCAACCACTTGATGGCTCCACAAGTTTCCATGGTGACTTCGCTACTGTTCCGGAGACTAGCCTCCTCCAGGTTTCTGACCCTCAGGTCCCTAAGCTGCTCTGCTTCTTTGCTCTGCCAGGGGCACCCCGCTCCCAGGGCCCCTGGGAGGAGAGAACCAACATCGCCTCAGCATGAAAACCCTGGTCAATGCCTCGGCTATTCCGCCCTCCTTCCACTCCTGGGTGCCCCCCTGCTGATAGCTGTGACCCAGTCCTACCTCCCTGAGGTGGCCTACGCCCAGGTGGTCTATGGGGCCTCCATCATGTCCTTCCTGGGCGGGGCCCGCTGGGGCTTTTCCCTGCCTAAAGGAAGCTCTGCCCAGCGCAACTGGATGAACCTGGGCAACAGTGGTGCCCTCCCTGCTGGCCTATCTGGTTCTGCACTGCAGGGACAATATTGCAGAGGGAGCCCTGGTGGTCATCATGGGGCTGGGCCTGGCCCTGCACAACAATCAAACTCTGCTGCCTGGCTACCCCGGCTGGTTGAAAGCCTTGGAAACCATACTTACTCTGGTGGCTACCTTCTCCCTGGATGCCACATTGACACTGAAGAAGATGTGCCCGGAGAGGAAGAGCAAGACAGTTGACTAGGTAATGGTGGCTAGGGGATACTCACTCAGAGTTTACACTTGAGAGCTAAAGTATCTCAAGAAGACAAGTGAATGAATAGTGGAACACAGATCAGGGTCTTGTTCAGTAGGAGTTAACGGGAGAAAATGGAGGTGGTGCAACATTGTTTAAAACAAAAAAAATGACATTTTCACATGAATTTTCTTTTAATCAATGTGTTATTCATGACACATCCGTTCCTCAACAGGTGAGAATTGAAATCTAAATTAACTTTAATCTAGTGCCGTTGCCGAATGAAGGTGATACAAGCTACAGTATTTTCAAACAAAGGGACATTTCTCAGTGTTCTTGGAATGGTGAGTACTGACTAAAAAAGGCACTGATATTTACAGTGTTTTTTTTGTTTGTTTTATATACACAATGGCTGCGTTTCAGTCAATGAGACATATTAAACAGAAATACTGAGTGCAACAGTTCTACTACAGAGTAATGTACCTTAGTGATCATTTAACAAACGCTGTGAGCACAGCAGAACGATAACATAAGCTTACCATTTCCAACCGTAACAAAGTTTCACGAGGGGCCATAAGTAACATTTTTCTCATAGTAGCTTCTTCCTTCAGCAGTCAAGTAAGTGCAGTACAAGGTTTAATATAACTCAGTGTAAACACATGAAGCCCATTGCACTAGCAGTCAGTCAACCTTCAGTCAACATGGATAACTCACAACTCTCATGGAAGTTAAACATAGTTTTGGTGGTAATTTTGAGAAATTGAAGTTGGGCAAAATTTATATTCAAATTTCCATTTAAAGTGCACAGGTTGAAACAATTGATAGGATATCACAAAGAGTGACAGCCAGCCCTCCCATTCTCAGAAACAGACAAACATCCTTCGTACACTTCGGTGGACAATATAATGGTCCTGAAAGTGGCAATGTTTTTAAGTTCACACAAATAAGCTGAGACAATACAGTAACAATGAAAGCTATTGAACATCCAGAAACACTGGCACACTTCTCTGAAACAGAACAGTGAAGTGACTGATTGATGGAGACAGATGGGTCTGCCATGTGACTGACTGGGAGTAAGTACTGTAGCCTAGCCAGCTCATTTGAATCAACAGTTTCTTGGTTGGCAGTGTCCCAGTCATCCGTTTGGCTCAGTGTACGTCTTGTTACATAAAACAATTAAAAAAAAACAATCCAGAATAACAAAACAATCCAAACACTCTGAAATCCATCTATTCCACTCGAAGTCCACAGAAAGTGATTTGTCTTGTATTTTGAAAACACCAAACTCTTCTAGCTAAAAAATTCTCTGTGTTCATGCTCTGTGAGGAGCTCAAGAGTATTCTACAAGTCTCATCCCAACTGTAGTTCACCCTCCATTAGCTAACAGAGTACAATGTGTGACCATGGGTATAGCAGATAACGGAATTCGATTCTGCTGCGGCGTTCTGCCACTGCTGTTCAAAAGTTAAATACATTGCTGGTGAAGGCCATGTTGATAATGAACTTGAGGACTCGTCTTTGATATGGCTAAGAACGTCATATGCAGTTGTCTAGTGTGTCCAACCTGGGTAGCAAACCCAGTCTCCTGCTGCACCACAGAGTCAGCCCACTAAGGGCAAATTCATGATAATGGAATTACGCTGAGACTCACTTTAAAATATGTCAAACAAAAAACAATGATTACAAAGTTAAACAAACCATAGAACTCTATGCACAATGCCTACTTTGAACAATTTCCAATGGAAATTTTACAAAAACACATTTACATTAAGAACTGTGCCGTTAAAGTTTGGTACAGAATAAAACTGTGGGAGATTTTACTGTAATTCTGTTACGAAACTTTGCATCTGCACAGTTTTTCTAGTAAATTTATATTTTTTTTTACTGTGTAAATTGTTCAAAGTACTAGTTGTGCATAGAGTTCTATGGTTTGTTAAACTTAGAAATATGTTTTTTATTCACTCATGACTGCACGGCCAGGCACGACTCCAACACCATCATTAAGTTTGCTGATGACAACAGTGGTAGGCCAGATCACCGACAACGATGAGACAGCCTATAAGGAGGAGGTCAGAGACCTGACCGTGTGGTGCAAGGACAACAACCTCTCCCTCAACGTGATCAAGACAAAGGAGATGATTGTGGATTACAGGAAAAGGAGGACCAAGCATTCTCATCGACGGGGCTGTAGTGGAGCAGGTTGAGAGCTTCAAGTTCCTTGGCGTCCACATCACCAACAAACTAACATGGTTCAAGCACACCAAGATAGTCGTGAAGAGGGCACGACAAAACCTATTTCCCTCAGGAGACTGAAAAGATTTGGCATGGGTTCTCAGATCCTCAAAAGGTTTTACAGCTGCACCATCGAGAGCATCCTGACGGGTTGCATCACTGCCTGCTATGGCAACTGCTCGGCCTCCGACCGCAAGGCACTACAGAGGGTAGTGCATACGGCCCAGTACATCACTGGGGCCAAGCTTCCTGCCATCCAGGACCTCTATACTAGGCGGTGTCAGAGGAAGGCCCTAAAAATTGTCAAAGAATCCAGCCACCCTAGTCATAGACTGTTCTCTTTGCTATCGCACGGAAAGCGGTACCGGAGCACCAAGTCTAGGTCCAAGAGGCTCCTAAATAGCTTCTACCCCCAAGTCATAAGACTCCTGAACAGCTACCAAGACTATTTGCATTGTCCCCTCCCACGCTGCTGCTACTCTATCTATGCATAGTCACTTTAATAACTGTACATATTACCTCAATTACCTTGACATCGGTGCCCCCGTACATTGACTCTGTACCTGTATGCCCTGTATATAGCCACGCTATTGTTATTTACTGCTGCTCTTTAATTATTTGTTATTCTTATCTCACTTTTTTTATAGGTATTTTCTTAAAACGTCATTGTTGGTTAAGGGCTTGTAAGTAAGCATTTCACTAAGGTCTACACCTGTTGTATTTGGCGCATGTGACAAATACAATTTGATTTGATTTGTTTGGCATACATTTTTAAAGTGAAAAATCTGAGTCTTCTGATACCATGGAATTGCCCCTAAGCTAAAGCCATTTTGGCATTTATAGCTCTGTAGCTAACTCAAGTATCCAGATCTCAGGCAAAGTTACTCATCATGTAATCTCACGGTACCAGACATAAAACCGTATTCTCGTCTGAGAATGAGGTTTGTTCCAGAAAAAAAGAAAACAGCTACTCATCAGGTTTCGTGGTTCACCGAACCACCTCCCTTGGTTCTACTAGGGCTCAATCTCAGAGCACGGCCACGCCCCCGTCACAGCGACTGGTGATCATGTTGCCAATCTCCGTCCAGGTGTCCAGGTGGGGGTCGTAAATCTCCACAGAGTCCACCGTCACGGGGGCCGAGAAGTCTCTGCTGGAGGCCCGTCCCCCCACGGCGTACAGCAGTCCATTAACGGCTGACACGGACACCCCGGCCCTCGCCACTGCCATGGGGGCCACCTCCACCCATTTCTCCTTTTAGAGGGAAGGAGTAATGGATACAGAGTTGAGAGAGACCGTCTGAGGGAAATCAGAGGCGTTGTAGTGTTTCCATCTACAGTTGAAGTCGGAAGTTTATATACACCTTAGTCAAGTACATTTAAACTCAGTTTTTCACAATTCCTGACATTTAATCCTAGTAAAAATTCCCTGTTTCAGGTCAGTTAAAATAAAGTGGTGATCCTAAGAATGTGAAATGGCAGAATAATAGTAGAGAGAATGATTTATTTCAGCTTTTATTTCTTTCATCACATTCCCAGTGGGTCAGAAGTTTACATACAGTCAAGTAGTATTTGGTAACATTGTCTTTAAATTGTTTAACTTGGGTCAAACATTACGGGTAGCCTTCCACAAGAAGTTAGGTGAATTTTGGTCCATTCCTCCTGACAGAGTTACTGAGTCTGGTTTGTAGGCCTCCTTGCTCACACGCGCTTTTTCAGTTCTGCACACAAAAGATTGAGGTCAGTGCTTTGTGATGGCCACTCCAATACCTTGACTTTGTTGTCCTTAAGCCATTTTGCCACAACTTTGGAAGTATGCTTGGGGTCATTGTCCATTTGGAAGACCCATTTGCGACCAAGCTTTAACCTCCTGACTGATGTCTTGATGTTGCTTCAATATATCCACATAATTTTCCTGCCTCATGATGCCATCTACTTTGTGAAATGCACCAGTCCCTCCTGCAGCAAAGCACACCCACAACATGATGCTGCCACGCCCGTGCTTCACGGTTGGGATGGTGTTCTTCGGCTTGCAAGACTCCCCCTTTTTCCTCCAAACATAACGATGGTCAATATGGCCAAACAGTTCTATTTTTGTTTAATCAGATCAGAGGACATTTCTCCAAAAAGTACGATCTTTGTCCCCATGTGCAGTTTCAAACCGTAGTCTAGCTTTCTTATGGCGGTTTTGGAGCTGTGGCTTCTTCCTTGCTGAGCGACCTTTCAGGTTGTCGATTATAGGACTTGTTTTACTGTGGATATAGATACTTTTGTACCTGTTTCCTCCAGCATCTTCACAAGGTCCTTTGCTGTTGTTCTGGGATTGATTTGCACTTTTTGCATCAAAGTACGTTCATCTCTAGGAGACACAACGTGTCTCCTTCCTGAGCGGTATGACGGCTGCGTGGTCCCATGGTGTTTATACTTGCGTACTATTGTTTGTACAGATGAACGTGGTACCTTCAGGCGTTTGGAAATTGCTCCCAAAGATGAACCAGACTTGTGGAGGTCTCCAATTTCTTTTCTGAGGTCTTGGCTGATTTCTTTTGATTTTCCCATGATGTCAAGCGAAGAGGCACTGAGTTTGAAGGTATGCCTTGAAATACATCCACAGGTACACCTCCAATTAACTCAAATTATGTCAATTAGCCTATCAGAAGCTTCTAAAGCCATGATATCATTTTCTGGAATTTTCCAAGCTGTTTAAAGGCACAGTCAACTTAGTGTATGTAAACTTCTGACCCACTGGAATTGTGATACAGTGAATTATAAGTGAAATAATCTGTCTGTAAACAATTGTTGGAAAAATGACTTGTGTCATGCACAAAGTAGATGTCGTAACCGACTTGCCAAAACTATTGTTAATAAGAAATATGTGGAGTGGTTAAAAAACTACTTTTAATGACTCCAACATACGTGTATGTAAACTTCTGACTTCAACTGTACATAAAGCTATGATGAGCTATGGTGACAATGTGTGGCTTTTTAAACAATGCTGTATTTACAGTGCATTCGGAAAGTATTCAGATCCCTTGACTTTTTACACATTTTGTAAGGTTGCAGCCTTTTTCTAAAATTGATTAAATTGCCCGCCCCTCCATAATGACAATGTTTGCAATTTAAAAAAATAATACATTTACATGTTTTCTCAGTACTTTGCTGAAGCACCTCTGGCAGTGATTACAGACTAGAGTCTTCTTGGGTATGATGCTACAAGCTTGGCACACCTGTATTTGGGGGGGGGTCTCCCATTCTTACATTTTACATTTTAGTCATTTAGCAGACGCTCTTATCCAGAGCAACTTACAGTAGTGAATGCATACAAATCATACTTTTTTTTGTTTGTTTCTGTGCTGGCCCCCCGTGGGAATCGAACCCACAACCCTGGTGTTGCAAACACCACGCTCTACCAACTGAGCTACAGGGAAGGCTGCAGATCCTCTCAAACCCTGTCAGGTCGGATGGGGAGCGTTGCTGCACAGCTATTTTCAGGTCTCCAGAGATGTTCGATCAGGTTCAAGTCCGGGCTCTGGCTGGGCCACTCAAGGACATTCAGAGACTTGTCCCAAAGTCACTCCTGCATTGTCTTGGCTGTGTGCTTAGGGTCGTTGTCCTGTTGGAAGGTGAACCTTCGCCCCAGTCTGAGGTCCTGAGAGCTCTGGAGCAGGTTTTCATAAAGGATCTCTCTGTACTTTGCTCCGTTCATCTTTCCCTCGATCCTGACTAGTCTTCCAGTCCCTGCCACTTAAAGTCATCCCCACAGCGTGATGCTGCCCCCATTATGCCATCACCGCAGGGATGGTGCCAGGTTTCTTCCAGATGTGACGCTTGGCATTCAGGCCAAATAGTTAAATCTTGGTTTCTTTAGATCAGAGAATCTTGTTTCTCATGGTCTGAGGGTCTTTAGGTGCCTTTTGGCAAACTCCAAGTGGGCTGTCATGTGCATTTTACTGAGGAGTAGATTGGTAGAGTGCTGCAGAGATAGTTGTCTATCTGTAAGGTTCTCCGATCTCCAGAGGAACTCTGGAGCTCTGTCAGAGTGACCATCAGGTTCTTGGTCACCTCCCTGACCATGGCCCTTCTCCCCTGATTGCTCAGTTTGGACAGGCGGCCAGCTCTAGGAAGAGTCTTGGTGATTCCAAACTTCTTCCATTTAAGAATGATGGAGGCCACTATGTTCTTGGGGACCGTCAATGCTGCAGAAATGTTTTGGTACCCTTCCCCAGAGCTGTGCCTCTACAATCCTGTCTCTGAGCTTTACGGACAATTCCTTCGACCTCATGGCTTGGTTTTTGCTCTGACATGCACTGTCGACTGTGGGACCTTATATAGACAGGTGTGTGCCTTTCCAAATCATGTCCAATCAATTGAATTTACCACAGGTGGACTCCATTCAAGTTGTAGAAATATCTCAAGGATGATCAATGGAAACAGGATGCATCTGAGCTCATAGCAAAGGGTCTGAATACTTATGTCAATAAGGTTTGTTTTGTATTTTTTTTATACATTTGCAAAAATGTCTAAAAACCTATTCTCGCTTTCTCATTATTTTACAATAAGGCTAACGTAACAAAATGTGGAAAAGGGAACAGGGTTTGAATACTTTCCGAATGCACTGTATAAATCCACCATAACTCCCTCACCTCTTCAGGGCAGTATTTCTCCACCGTCTCCAGGGAGCCCAGTGCCTCGTTCCAGCCCCCCACAGCGTAGATGCAGTTGTTGAGGCAGGCCACGCCCACGTAGGCCCGCCGGGTCACCATGACGGGCAGGGCACTCCAGCGCCGGGAGATGGGGTCGTACACCTCCGCAGAACGCAGCTCCATCCCCTCATCACTGATCCCCCCGATCACATAGATGAAGCCTAGACATAGGGGAGATGGGAATGATCAGCGGCCATTCAGAAAAATTCCGTCATTGAGACAGCGGAAGCAATTATATTGATACAGTATATTCTGTTGTAAATGTTTTATGTATTGTTGTTATGTATGAATTGAATTACCCTGTAACTCGCAGCATCCAAAGTAATACCGAGGCACTGCCATGCTTCCAATGATCTCCCACTTATTCTCTGTCGGGTCGTAGCGCTCCATTGTTTTCCCTATCTCTGATCCAACCCAACCACCTGCAGGAAGGAGACATGGTGAGGAGACATGGTATTAATACCTTATCCCATAGACCCAAGTGAAAGACTCTTAGACACTCATTTCTTCATTCCCTTCTTTTAAAAAAATAACTGATCTGACATGACTGTTTTGGTGAAAGCTATGCAGTGGAAACCTTGCTTTCACCTGTCCAATCATGTTAGATCTGTGATGACTTCAAGGAGGGAAAAAATTAAGCATGTATTCCCAATCAAGGCCTTGGCTTCGTTAGTTTACCCAGTGCGTAGAGAGCCCCATGACATGGGCAGACCCCGACACCACATCGAGGGAAGTTGAGAGAGGCCACAGCTGCCCACTGCTTAGTCACCGGGTCGTATCTCTCTGTGCAGTCAAATATCATGGAGTCCTTCTCCCCTGGGAAATGACAAGAAACAGAATACTAGAAACATAACTGTATTGCCCTGAGGAAGACACATGTTGAAACACATGGCATGTTCTCTGCACAAACAAACACAGAACCACACAGACAGGACTCAGTCCACTCAGTAATATCTGACTATCCTAAATAAATAGAATGAGAGTCTCACCTCCCACGACATAGATCATGCCCTCCAGCACAGCCACTCCCAGCCCGCTACGGGCCTGGTGCAGGGAGGACACGGTGGTCCAGTACTGGCTGAATGAGTCAAAGCGTTCCACGCAGCTCAGGGCCCGGCTGTCACTCCAACGGCCGCCCTGCAGTCGAGTGTAGCCTCCTGAGACAGGGGAAACCAACCGTGACGCAACAGCCTGGATCACTTCATGAAATGGAATAATTCAATTTGGATCGAACTGGTACTCATATAATCTGTTGAGTTTACACTGAAGATGCTACAACAAAAATGGCCACCCCAGTTCTGTTTTCGTCAACATATAAAGGTGGCCATGTGCTGAACTGAGGTTTACCTACCTATGGCATAGAGGTATTTCCTGGCCTTTCTCCTTGGCCTCATCTTGGCTGGCTGTAACAGGCTGTACATCTTATTCTCTTTGGGAGACTTGCTGACCTCTGTGTATTCCCTCAGCAGTGTCTGCAGCGCCACCCGCAGGCTGAAGTCAGAAATGCCTACAAGGAGAAATTATATGATGTCATCGATTAGCAGCACAACAATAAAAATCAGGGGGAAAGATACTGGTTTGGGGATAAGTACATTTTAATGGTGTGAGGAATAAAAAAGGATCTAAGAAAATCAGTTCTTGATAAATCAGGAGAAATAAGGACATTCCTTCCTGACAAATCAGGAGGAAACATCTTTCCATCTAACCTTCGATGTACTTGAAGAGTCTCTGTGGGGAGAGCAGGGGGAACCTGACTGGGTCCAGCACCTCCACCACATGCTTCTTCCTCTTGGTCACGTCCTGTAGGACCCAGTCCATGGCCGCCGTGAACACCTGGTACTCATCCTCGATTCGCAGCTCCTCGCTGCGCAGCAGCTTCACCAGCTGGCCCTTGGACAGGCCCCAGAACTCGTCCGACACACACACCTAAAGGTCAGATGTTTTGAATGTGATTTTGTTTTTTGATGTCAGTGGTAACAGGTTACACACCCTCAGCAGATTAGAATGAGATGAAAGGAGAAAAGAGCCTCAGAGAGGAAAGGAGGGAAGAGAGAATCTGAAGACAGATAGACAGAGATGGAGGAAGAAAGAGACCATGCGTAGCACCTCCAGAAAGTGGACCTGGATGTAGTTCTCAGTGAACGCCAGCATGTCCATGCAGGCGATCTGCTCAAGGAACTGGTATACCCCCACACAGTTGGACGGGTCCATGTGGCCCTTGAGGAACTCTCCACAGATAGACACCACCTCACTCAGCTGCAGCATGTCTGCTGCCACCATCAGCTCCTGCATGTTCTCCACCGTCACGTTAATCATACCTGGACGGGTTCAGTTCAAAGAAACACAAAGAAATCTGTATCATGTATTACTTACTGTTCTTTGTATGAACACACTACTGTACACTACACACTCAGTAAATGGTACATTTCCTGACAGGGCGAACCTGTGTATATGAACTCCAGCAGGACCTCAAACACTGGTGCCTCCACCCCCAGGATCTGGACCTCTTCCTTGTCTGCCTCGCTCATCCCCCCAGAGAAGAGTGCGGAGAAGTAGGGGCTGCTGGCAGCCAGGACCAGCTTGTGGACACTGAACACACGGCCTCCCAGCCGCAGCCTTACGTCACAGAAATCTGTCCGGAGGCGCATCTTGTTCATCTGGGCCAGGATGAGTCGGGCGTAGCGGTCCGATGCAAACAGAGCCTGCTCAGCGGACTGGGTCGTCACACTAGTTGCAGGTATGTCACCGCTGCCACAGCCACTGCTCCCAGGTGGGGAGCGAGGTGGAAACGTCACAGAGGACATGGTGGCTCAGTGACAGGGAGGGAAAGAGACAGGGGCGGTGTCACAGACACAGTCTACCCTTACTGCTGCTTCATGGTGCAGGACTCTTCAAGTGGACACATCATCTGACTCTAGGCAGAAGAGCATGAGAAACATGAAAGATGACACAGTATGTTATGTTACATTTGAGAATGTAACAAGTTGGTGTAACGTTACAATACAAAATAACATCATTATGATAAAAAGTGCCAAATATTTGATGCTGGTGTTCTGTCTGTTGCTTTTGTCTTCAACTGTGTTTGTGAGAACAAGAAATAGAGGGGGATGAATTCTTTCCTCTATTGAGTTCAAGTGATGTATTATATAACTGTTCATGTATCAGTTATCAAAAAGGTCCCTTGTTTTTATATCACCACCACCATCTGGACTAGTTGAAACTGTACAACCTGCTCATGACAACATATTTGCTATAAAACACAGCATTTCATCCACCATTGATCTGTGACTTTGCTCTGTGGTCGCTAGCTAAATCTAGGAGACAAAAAGAATGAAGTTAGTTCACCTCACTTACTAGCAACCAGACCAAGATGGATTTACAATAATGTTAATTTAGTTCACGGTATAAAAAGTATAGCTGCATCATCAGATGGATTGCTGTGTCCCACTAGTCTGGCTACTAGTGTACCGTCGCCCTAGAGATCAGTTGGTTGGTAAGCAAACATACCTGCAGCTAACGTTAGCTAGCTAACGTTAGCGCCTGCTAAATTATGTGACAGATAGGGTCAGACCATTTTATTATTTGAAAGTTAAATCACGACAATAATCGAAAATGTTCAAATGGAACCTTGTCTACACAAAGGAAATATAATACACCAACCTGCACAGTTGCTTGCTAGTCCACATTAAGTTTTCCAGTTAGTTCATTTCCAGCAGGCAACTTCCGCAAACAGATCTGTCAATCTTTTTTCTGGATCGACTGTACGGTCTTGAGTGGATGGAATACTAGGGCTAACTAAGCAAATACCAAACGTATAATGAAGTCAACACCAGTAGATGGCATCATTGCCCTTAGCGTGCAAGTGAAGCACATGCAAAAAATAACCAGGGTTGGGACCAAAGGCCTGCATTGCTGCCTGCGTGCCTACCAAAATGAAGGCCACAGTCATTGAGTTACAACCACATGATTATTATTTCTATAATTCTGCATGTAGCACTTGGTCAAGGAAAAGCAAGACATGGCCCATAGTTTGCAATATCTTTATCTTTTCTGTAGTTTGGTTATAATTTGCCCACAGTGCTGTTGATTGTTAAATGACAGGGCACACAGTGAGTGTTAACATTTTTTAAATAGGGTTTAAGAGGTCATGGACCCTAGCCTTGTATATAATCCACCAGACTGATTTCCGCTGCGCTATTGGTTGTGAACCATTCATGTAAGCTTGCGAGATCAGACGGTTTTGAGGCTTTACATGGCCCCTACATGCACTTACTGCACACTTGCCTGTAGCCCCTGCTTAGTGCTTAAGCTATTAACATTATGGCCATTAACTGTGTGAAACAACTGGCTAATCAGATATGTCAATTAGAGCAGAATCAGGACAGTAAGCCTATAACAAGCTTGTTAATGGGTTTTGTAGAACATAGGCTACTGTACGGAAAGTGAATTCATTCAATTTACTTTTTGAACCTGAACCTATTGACTGTCGTTAAATAGACTTTCTTTGGCCTGACAGACACAGGGTGGACATTTCTAGCCCACCAACCCATTACTTCTTTCATTTTTGGGACATTTGGATGATTTGATTGTCTGGAACCCTGTTCACGGTGTCTGAAACCTGTTCCTCTTTAACCTTAAGGTTAAAAAGGTCAATTAATCAAGACAATCAAGAACTTGGTTCAATTAGCTAATGCGATTTAAAGAAGATCTTCAAATCCCTCTTCTTCTTCACTAGTTAGCCCTTTATAAATTGAATCTATAAATCAAGTCAAAGTGTATTGGTTGCGTACAAAGTTTAGCAGATGTTATAGCAGGTGCAGTGAAATGCTTATGTTACTAGCTCCTAACAAAATGTCAAATGTTTTGAAATTATAAATTAAATCAAGAAATGGCGGAACAAATTCAATTAACAATTCAAATAGCACTGTAACAGTAATCCAAATGCAATCTACACGTATATACAGCAAATTAATTTACACAAGAATGATATGCACAGCAGTAGATATATTAGAGTGAGCTATGTCAAGAATCCAGTATACGGTGTGTATTAACAGTGTAACTAAAATGCAATGTACTGTACAGTAGTACAAATATTAGAATGAGCTATGTCGCAAATACAGTATTTAAATGCACAGTACAAAACTCCATGGCAAAATGGACAGAATTGCAGGAAATTAGCTTCCGGTCCAGAATAGGGAATATAGAAAGTATGGACAGTATTAGAATAGAAAAGGTATGTACAGCAGTAGTTATATAGGATGAGCCATGATACAATTTATACATATAAAGTGGGTAAAACAGTATTTAAAAATTATTAAAGTGACCAGTGTTCAATGACTCTATGGACATAGGGCAGCCGTCTCTAAGATGCAGGGCAGAAGGGTACATCTGATATCCATTCAGGTGCAGGGTACACCTGATATCCATTCAGGTGCAGGGTACACCTGATATCCATTCAGGTGCAGGGTACACCTGATATCCATTCAGGTGCAGTGTACACCTGATATCCATTCAGGTGCAGGGTACACCTGATATCCATTCAGGTGCAGGGTACACCTGATATCCATTCAGGTGCAGGGTACACCTGATATCCATTCAGGTGCAGGGTACACCTGATATCCATTCAGTGAGGTTTTGTATCTCGTGTATCTCCCTAATATCAAATGCAGTCCGTTCTGTGGCCTTGTGGGGGATATCATCAGTAGAGTATCTTCGCCTGACTAAAGGTCTTATATCCTCTTACTCCTCCTGGCTGACCTTGCCATCCTTACACTTCCAGCTCTAATTCCTCCGTGATTAGTCCCCAGCGGCCCTCCAGCCATCTGCATGTAGCTAATGGTTTCCAATCCCAGGCCACATCCAAGTGACACTGGCCCTGTGTCAGTCCAGTGGCCAGCCATATTAATCTTTCAGAGCTGAACACCTTTACACGGTTGACTGTCGAGGTGGACGGAGGTTCTTGTTCACAGACAGAGGTGAGATAATTTTATGAGGATTATGAGGGGGCCCGGGCCAATTGGGTTCCGTAGTTAAATCAGAGGTCATACTCGGTGCAAGTGGACTCAAACTGATCTGGTGAGACTCGTGAGAGTAACTGGGATGGAAAAGAGGACTTCCGGGTAAACTGTGGCAATTGTAAGAGGATTTTCCTGGATAAATAAATACATGAATTAATATAATTATATGATGAGGGTGAGTGAAGAAGGGTTATGAGGTTTATTTAGAGGAGGACAGTGTGTGAAAGATGGATCCCCTGGCTGCCAAACTAGCTCCTACAGATCTTATTTGCTGGATTAGAATCCCCCTGGATGGTTTGTTAGCAAGCATAGGGCGGTCAGTCAGCAGGAGGTAGTAGCCTACTACCCCTGCTGAACCAGCAGAAGGGATTCTAAGTAGTCTATAAACAGTTAATTATTTGCTTATAGATTTTGTTTATAAATAAATTAGATCCCTGAGGTAGTAATGCCCTGGGATAGACAGTCACTTGACTAATATAATTAAGCAATAAGGCCCGAGGAGGTGTGGTACATAGCCAATATACCTTGGCTAAGGGTTGTTCTTAGGCACGATGCAACCCCATATAACACAAATCCCAGAGTTGCCTTATTGCTATTATAAACTGGTCACCAACGTAATTAGAACAGTAAACAAGTAATTTTGTGTCATACCCCACAGCTTTCAGCCAATCCGCATCCAGGACCCAAACTACCTTGTTTATAATTAAGCAATAAGGCCCAAGGTTGTGTGGTATATGTCCAATATAGCACGGCTAAGGGCCCTTCTAAGCACGACACAACGCGGAGTGCCAGTTTCAGGTCAAGTCATTGGAAATATACTACAAACCCCAGAGGTGCCTTATTGCTATTATAAACTGGTTACTAATGTAATTAGAGCAGTAAAAATACATGTTTTGTCTACCCGTGGTATATGGTCTGATAAACCACGTCTGTCAGCCAATCAGCATTCAGGCCTCAAACAACCCAGTTTATAATACCAAATAAATAGGATAAATGATTCAGTCAACACTGGCGACAAGAACGGTTCAGCAATGGAACAATGTGTGCACAGTAGTGATAAAATACACAGCAGGCCTGGATAAAATTGATAAGACAAGTAAAAATCTAAGCAAGCATGTATATAATAAAATTACAGTTAATAAAATACGATTTTTACTGGGTTGAAATGACATTAAAACAAATTGTATAACGAGGATAGCCCTATTCTTTGTAATTGTGTGAGCATTGACTGGATGTCATGAAGCAGTTAGGACAATTTTTGTTTAATGTTGGGGACTTTCAAGATTCTGCAGTATTACAAAACAGACAATGTATACATAACTAACCACATTTTTTCATGCCTTCCACAAACCATCCAAGTGAATATATGCTGGTGAAAGGAAAGAATCACCAGTGTCAGTCACTGGGCTACAGTCTGCCTCCAACATAGCAACTGGCTGCTGATTGGCTGCCAGTCAGAGATCAGTTCGCCGTTTCATTGGTGGACCAGGTTGGTGTGGAACCGGAGAGGCAGACAGAGACAGAGGGAAGAGGGCCGTCATTGGCTCAATTGCCAATGCCTGAGAGCATGTTTGACGGTGTAGTTTAGGGTTGTCACTAGTTACCAAAACCACAAAGTCATAAACCCCGCCTATTTCTTATATTCCTCGGCTCAAAATTTGATTTTAAACCTAACATGAACCACACTGCTAACCTTATGCCTAACCCTAACCTTAATTTAAAACCAAAAAGCACATTTTTGTTTTCATTATTTTTTACGATATAGACCATTTTTACTTTGTGACTGTAGTAACTAGTGGAAACAGTATTTTAGGTGTTACTACAAAGGTAATTCATTCTCCTCAAGCCCTCCTTGCTCTGAAGTTATTTCGAAGGGGGGATGGTGATAGTAAGAAAGCAAGGGATTGCAAAAATAAATTAAACAGTAAGTGGATTATCAATGGAAGAATGCAAATGTGCAAATATTGCCATGAGGGAAAGAGATGAGGGTTATGGCGGGAAGACAGTTTCAGGTCAAGTCAGTCAGAGAGTTCAAACCAGGTAGCATCGATTATTAGGCTCAAACTGATAAAGTGAAGTTGGGATGAAAATTAAGGGCTAAATTGGAGGTGTAATCGGAGCTGTCATTCTGTCACTCAGTGTTGCAGTGCAAAATTAACCTGTGCAATCTGTCTCGTGTAATCTGTCTCGTGATGCTTTGCCTTCTGTCCACTTTATAATCAGGAACACACTGACACGCAGACACACACACACCCTGGTAGTGAGTCAGCAGCAGCTCATGGTGGCTGGCACGGTTGCAGTGAGAACATACAGGCTGTCCTGACTCCACTGCATCTGGTCCATCCTTCCCGCCAAGCAGGCTGTCCTGTCCACTCTCTAAACCCTGCCCATTTCTACAATTTCTCTTCTTAAATATGCACTATGCAACAATTGCTCCTCCATTTCCTGGTTGCTAAAATTGTAATAGTTTGCCACATAAACTTCAGTTTATGTGACAAAACAAGCAATTATAGTGTAGAGAATCATTGTACCATCTAAACCACTGTGAAATTGCTTTTCGATAACCAAAAATATAGTATTTTCAGCTGTTTTAAACCGGTATGCAAAACCAGAGAGCATAGAAATAATGAACATAGAACAGATCTACTGCTTCTTCAACCTGGTCTCAGAGCATTTCGGATTATTCTGTACGTATATCCGTGATACTCCATTTAGTATGATATGTTACGTTTCGTATGGTATGTATACATTTCCATCACTCATTTTGAGTGATTATGTTACGTTATGTTACTAATTTACAAAATATACAATATCTTTACTAATTTGCAAAACGTACAAAATGTTTACGAATTTGCAAAACGTATGATATGTTACAAATTCTAGCTAGGTGGCTAACGTTAGTTACTTTAGCTCGTTAACGTTAGCTAGGCTAGGGGTTAAGGTTAGGTAGGAGTTAGGTAGGTTAAAGGCTTAGGGTTAAGGGAAGGGTTAGCTAAACGGGTTAAGGTTAGGTTAGGGGAAGGGCTAGCTAACATGCTAAGTAGTTGCAAAGTAGCTAAAAAGTAGTAAGTAGTTTAAAAGTTGCTAATTAGCGAAAATGTTAAGGTTGTCCGTCATTTTTGCCTCAAGTAACCATCTGTCTTATGTAACCATACCAAACGTAACATATATTAAATGGGGTATCTTGGATTTACATGCTTTGAGACCAGGTTGGCTTCTTAAACTTGCTTTCAATGAGAATGAAAGATCTATCACATTTCTATGCGAATTTTGTCTTCTCCCAAAAAGTTGAACTTCACAGCTTTCAAATTTGACTTTAAACCTATCCCTAACCCAAAATTTAACCACCCTTCTAAGCTTATTCCTAACCCTAACCTTAACCCTAAATTTAACCACCCTTCTAACCTTATTCCTAACCCTAACCTTAACCCTAAATTTAACCACCCTTCTAACCTGATTCCTAACCTTAACCCTAAATTTAACCACCCTTCTAACCTTATTCCTAACCCTAACCCTACATTTAACCACCCTTCTAACCTTATTCCTAACCCTAACCTTAAATTAACACCAAAGATCTTTTTTGTAGAATCTGACTTTGTGGCTATCTTATCTAATGGAAACCCTCATCCCTTCTTTCTCATTTGACCCATGTCGCCATGTTTTTTCTCTCTCTGTCTCTGATTGACTCATGTGTTATGTCCCTATGTCCCTTCTCAATCACTCTCATCACACCAGGATTTTATAGAGGTGAAAGGATGTCCTGAGGCTGGGGGGATGATCTGTCCATAAGCAACTGCTCGGGTGAGAGATTTCACTCCTGCCTCGTGTGTAGGATTGGCAGCAAAATTTAAAGGCATAGTGATGTCTTAATAAGATATATATTGTAATTGATTGGTTGCATTAACACACACTTGGAAGAAGTGGAACAAGGACAACACAACTTCAACAAAACCCTCATCAGTTTATTGTCTTCAGCAAGAAAAAAGAGAATCTCACATTGCTTAAAGTCACCCCAGGAGTTTCCTCAATGCTCCTGTCTAGTTTTTAAGAATGACTAAAACACCCTCCATCAACCCAACCACAAACGTTTTACAGTATCTCAATACAGAGTGTCTTTTGTCCTCAAACTTGACATATGTGCCAAGAGCAAAATGTATTATTTTCCTCTTAAGCTATGTAGGCCTACATGTCATGAGGAAATATTAAATCGCTCTTATTGAGCAATGCCACAGTTCAAGTAATAGAGACAGAATGTACACTTCCGCATCTCTGGCAGTTCACACAATGTTCTTAAAAGGTCACGTCATCAGATGAATAACGCCACCAATTAAAAGTTAGTGCATTTCTGTGGCAAAAGCTGATGACCCCCCATAATTATAATAATGAATTTCTAAAATTACAAATACTGTTGGATTGCACTTTCCTCAAGCTTTCATCTTCTGTGGCATATTTCAGAAAATATATAATATCAAAAAATACAAAAAGCTTATACTTTGAATAACAGAATATAATATACAGTACTTCAATTTATGTTTTGATCAAGCACGTGTGGTGTGTTTTCCGCTATCACCATAAATGTAATTTTCTGGTCGGAATATATACTTTATCACTAATAGCAAGTGCTTTGGTTATTGGATACAATATGGAAAATGTCATTCTAAGGATATCCAGAAAATTGTTTATGCTACATACAGTACATATCAACTGGTAACTGGGTTATATTTTGTCCCCCCAAAAAAAACAGCGCTATTATCAAGATGCGCCACATAAGTTCCTATATTTGCATGACTATGTACTGAAATACCCAGAACATGTTTGGTCTGTATACCACAGCTAGCTACGCCACTGAGTTAGCCATCTTGTTTTTCTGTACCATTATATTCTAAATCCACTTTTATGATCTTCTGTGCATGGACATCACAACAATTAAAATGTTTTCAAATAAATTCTAAATTCCAAGGTATTGGGTGTATTACAGTCTCATTTTACATTAGCACCAGTACTTGTGTTGTCAAAATGGGACCCTAGAAGTCCAAATAAAAAACAGCACCTGACATATTGTGACGTAGTATATGTAGTCAGTCATCTCCCGGATGACCAGGCCCACTAAAACAAATAAAATCCCATGAAAGAAAAGGTGAAAAATGGGTACAAAAAAACAAATAGCAAACAGAATCTTATAAAAAAACAAAGTCCTAGCTGACATTCAAGTTCCGGTCAAAGTTCCAATTAAGTGAAATTACATTCACCAATCCGTTGGAATCATCCTAGTGCAAATTTCACACATTATTCTTCGAGAAAAGAACACCCTCCAGTAGTCCTCGTAGGATAGCTTCAGTACGCAAACACGTCCGCCCTAAAGTAGTCCTCGTAGGATAGCTTCAGTACGCAAGCACGTCTGCCCTCAAGTTGCTTCAGCACGCAAACACGTCCGCCCTCAAGTAGTCCTCGTAGGATAGCTTCAGTACGCAAGCACGTCTGCCCTCAAGTTGCTTCAGCACGCAAACACGTCCGCCCTCAAGTAGTCCTCGTAGGATAGCTACAGTACGCAAACACGTCCGCCCTAAAGTAGTCCTCGTAGGATAGCTACAGTACGCAAACACGTCTGCCCTAAAAGTAGTCCTCAAAGGATAGCTACAGTACGCAAACATGTCCGCCCTAAAGTAGTCCTCGTAGGATAGCTACAGTACGCAAACACGTCCGTCCTCCAGTAGTCCTCGTAGGATCGCTACAGTACTACGCAAGCACGTCCGCCCTCAAGTTGCTACAGTACGCAAACATGTCCACCCTAAAGTAATCCTTGTAGGATGCTACAGTACGCAAACACGCCCCACAGCTGACTAATCTACATCTCCGGAGCGGCTGCAGGGAGTCCAGCGGGTAGTTTAGTTTGAGTCTGTAGAAGGTGGTGTTCCTCCGTCTGTTGTAGCAGGCAGTCCTCTGTGGCTGTGTGTGCCAAGGCTGACGAGACAGGAGTGACGTGGACAGGGTGCTCCAGCCGGACGTCCAGAGCCTGGTTGTGCTGTGCCAGGGAGTTGAGGCGGTAGTGCAGAACGAGCTCCTTCAGAGAGCAGTGGAGGTCGTAGGGCTCAGCGAAGCCATAGCCACGTGGCGTGCTATAAATCATGCAGTGCTTCACTTCTACATTAACACTGAAAGGATACAAAATAAAAATATAGGTTAGTACCAGTGTAGCCTTGGGAACATGGACCACAGTGAAGTAACTTAACAAGAGCTTATAAAACAGTGTAGCAGTATTCCCATATTCTTCCTAGTCTACTTTCCTTCATGACCATTTACATATTGTTATTTTTTCACAGGAAGAGGACACTCACACTACGGAGCAGGCGTAGCAACCCTGCTTGCTGCTCTCGCGGATCAGGAAGGTTCCGGTGGGTTTGTCCATCAGCATCTCCTCAGCCTGCGTCCTGCTTAGCTCGCCCACGAACCAGCTCCCCTCGTCATGGTGCGCCAGTCTCTCACTCTCGCCCTTCAACACGTAGGTGCTGCACACACCAGAAAGAACATTTAACAATAATTGATAAGAATCGTAAATGATAAGTAAGTAGTGTGCATACTATTTATACATTAGTATTGAATAAGTTCTAAACAGTTATAAGCACTACAAGCATTTCTTAGCACAACTAAATACAATTAAGAAGTATTATAACAATTTAGGTCTATAATGTGAAATACTTACTTGTCACTGCTATTGTCTTGGAACCCCAGCCAATCGTTAATGCGTTTCTGTTGCACACCTTCGTAATTCAGCCAACTGAAAAGCAAAGAGACAACAAATGAATGTCTGTGCCAAGTGTTTGAAAAAAGCTACTTTTCATTAACAGTGACTTTAATAGAATAGAATAAAATAGAAGTATTGTAATGTACTTGAGGTACTCGTCTCTGATGTTGCGTAGCTCTATGAGGTCAGGCCTGAGGCTGTTGATCCTCCTATCTGTCTCTCTGTAGTCCTGGACCTGGGTCCTCAGGTCCTGTTCTAGATGGACCTTACTGTCATAGATCTCCCCCAGCCGAGACTTTAGCTTCTCATAGTTCATCAGGAATCTGGGGAGCAAAGGTCATGAGGGGTCAAAAGAAGGGTCAGGGGTAGTGCCACTGGCCTGAGCTGAACCACAGCTGCATGCAAGTCAGAGGGAGGAAACAATAAAAAGACATCCATCTATCCACACTATGAGCATACGTCTCACATTCCATGTGAGATAGACCAAGATGCAACCAGACTAGTTACCAGACTCACCTCTCCAAGTCCTTCTCTGTTCCCTTGGATCGAATGCTCCTCTCACACTCCTCCCCATAACGCTCCTGCTCGAGACACTGCTCCTCGAAGATCAGCATGGTCTCGTTAAAGGCCTCTATCGCAGTTCTCTTCATCTGGATCTCCTGTGAGGTTTTAGTGTAGGCCTCGTACAGACAGTCAAACTGTTGACTCTTCTCCTGGTACTGACTGTGGTACTCCTGTAGCTTCCTCCCGGCCACATCAACACTGTCCACTTTCACCTGCTCATCCTGGATACAGACATACATATTTAATACATTTATGAAACTCACGGCTGGTCCAGCAGACATAAACTTGTTGTCTGTGTATGATGATTGTCTTCAACTTAGTTACAAAACCAAAGGCAAATTTCCTTCCCTGACAAATGTCAACTCAACTCTATTGCATTCTTTGAAGACCGTCTTGAAACAGCAGATGGATGAGAGGTGCCTATTGCCTACCTGTTGGAAGCGGGACACGGGGTGTGTGAGCATGACGTCCAGTACAGCGTTGTATTCCACCAGAGGATGGTGCTGGTAGTGCCAGATGAGCTCCACTACAGAGCAGAAGGTCAGGGGCTCTGAAAAGCCATACTTCCCCTCACGGTGGTAAATCTTAATCAGCTTGCTGTGCCCGTCTTTTCTCAGCGTCAGCGTGAAGTCTCCTTGTGTCTTAGTGGAAGCGTCACGAACCAGGAAGGAACCATCAGGTGTGTCGCGGAGCTTCTCGTTGACTTCCTCCCTGGAAATGTCTCCCCAGTACCACTCGGCATCCTGCAGGGGATATACTGGGGCTTCCCTTGGGCAGTTGTCGTTCATGAAGGAGGTAATGGGTTTGGCTGACCTGGGAGGGAGAGCTGAAAGAAAAAGAGATCAGATCAGGATGACAGTTTGTAAGAAAAAGCTGTTTCAGCACAAGTGGGGGGGGGGGGGGGGGGGGGGTGCATCTCTATTCAACCCCCCCATACACACACACTCTCTCCAGACACTGTCAAATCTCCAGACAAGTCTAGGCATGTCCCCAGCTGATAACAGTTTCTGTCCTAATGGCCCAGATCGACCATATCAGGACTGACAACATGCCAGACTGCCACATGCTCTGAAACAAAGATGGAGGACAAGATCAGTCAGTGAAAAAGAGGGTAGGTTCACACACACAAAGCCGGCTAACTCCAGTATGCTTTTAATATTTTTTTTCTTGCAGGGGAAATAGATTTTACATATTTTTCAACAGGTCAGAAAAACCAACAATGAAGCTAAAGCAAATGTAAATGCTGCAAATTCTGCCCATGTTCACTGGTCTGTCAGTAAAGTGCAAATGTAAGACAAACTTTGAGTGGGGTACATTTTACATCCCCTGCTTGTCCAGTGTCCAAACTGCAACCGCCCAAAACCATAAACCATCCATCTTCAGGGAGGATTCTAAAGTTATGATCATATATAAAACAATTACATTTTTCAGACTTTCTAAACTCTCTTAAAGGTGCACTATGCAGAAATCGCTCTGCTATATCCCGGTTGCAAAAATTCCAATAGTTCCCCTATTTTCCGTTTATGAGACAAAACAAGCAAGTATAGTGTAGAGAATCACATTTATATGTGAAAAGTTACATATTGCAGCTTTAACTTTTCCAAATACATTTTAAAACTAAAAACAACAAAAAACGTCTGGATCTCTCCAAAAATGACAAGAGGGGGTTGGGGATGGGGGGAGAACACCACATCAAGAGGAGAAAGGCGATATGTTTCACTACAGGACAGTAGTGCCTTTCAGGAACCTGTAGCAGAATTGCACATAACTTCAGTCAAGAGGAAATGCCTTCCTCCGCTCTCTCTTTTTTTAACAACTGTAAAATAAGCACAAGACAGGTGCAAAAGCACTATGGCAGACAGGCAGCAGAAGCTGAAACCCTGGATTCCTACTAGACTCAGCAAAATTCACCCTGCACACCTACTGTATGCATGCATGCATGCATGTATGTATGCATGTACAGTTGAAGTCAGAAGTTTACAAACACTTAGGTTGGAGTCATTAAAACTTGTTTTCAACCACTCCACAAATTTCCTGTTAACAAATTATTTGTTTTGGCAAGTTGGTTAGGACATCCACTTTGTGCATGACACAAGTAATTTTTCCAACAATTGTTTACAGACAGATTATTTCACTTATAATTCACTGTATCACAATTCCAGTGGGTCAGAAGTGTACATACACTAAGTTGACTGTGCCTTTAAACAGCTTGGAAAATTCCAGAAAATGATGTCATGGCTTTAGAAGCTTCTGATAGGCTAATTGCCATAATTTGAGTCAATTGGAGGTGTACCTGTGGATGTACTTCAAGGCCTACCTTCAAACTCTTTGCTTGACATCATGGGAAAATCTAAATAAATCAGCCAAGACCTCAGAAAAAAATGGTAGACATCCACAAGTCTGGTTCATCCTTGGGAGCAATTTCCAAACACCTGAAGGTTCACGTTCATCTGTACAAACAATAGTATGCAAGTATAAACACCATGGGACCACGCAGACGTCATACCGCTCAGGAAGGAGACACGTTCTGTCTCCTAGAGATGAACGCACTTTGGTGCAAAAAGTGCAATCAATCCCAGAACAACAGCAAAGGACCTTGTGAAGATGCTGGAGGAAACAGGTACAAAAGTATATATATCCACAGTAAAACGAGTCCTATATCGACATAACCTGAAAGGCCACTCAGCAAGGAAGAAGCCACTGCTCCAAAACCGCCATAAAAAAGCCAGACTATGGTTTGCAACTGCACATGGGGACAAAGATCATACTTTTTGGAGAAATGTCCTCTGGTCTGATGAAACAAAAATAGAACTGTTTGGCCATAATGACCATTGTTATGTTCGGAGGAAAAAGGGGGATGCTTGCAAGCCGAAGAACACCATCCCAACTGTGATGCACGGGCGTGGCAGCATCATATTGTGGGGGTGCTTTGCTGCAGGAGGGACTGGTGCACTTCACAAAATAGATGGCATCATGAGGATGGAACATTATGTGGATATATTGAGGCAACATCTCAAGACAACAGTCAGGAAGTTAAAGCTTGGTCGCAAATGGGTCTTCCACATGGACAATGACCCCAAGCATACTTCCAAAGTTGTGGCAAAATGGCTTAAGGACAACAGTCAAGGTATTGGAGTGGCCATCACAAAGCCCTGACCTCAATCCTATAGAAAATGTGTGGGCAGGACTGAAAAAGCGTGTGAGAGCAAGGAGGCCTACAAACCGGACTCAGTTACCCCAGCTCTGTCAGGAGGAATGGGCCAAAATTCACCCAACTTATTGTGGGAAGCTTGTGGAAGGCTACCCGAAACGTTTGACCCAAGTTAAACAATTTAAAGGCAATGCTACCAAATACTAATTGAGTGTATGTAAACTTCTGACCCACTGGGAATGTGATGAAAAAAATAAAAGCTGAAATAAATAATTCTCTACTGTTATTCTGACATTTCACATTCTTAAATGAAAGTGGGGATCCTAACTGACCTAAATCAGGGAATTTGTACTAGGATTAAATGCCAGGAATTGTAAAAAAAAAAAAACGTAGTTTAAATGTATTTGGCTAAGGTGTATGTAAACTTCTGACTTCTTGGCTGATTTCTTTTGATTTTCCCATGATGTCAAGCAAAGAGGCACTGAGTTTGAAGGTAGGCCTTGAAATACATCCACAGGTACTCCTCCAATTGACTCAAATTATGTCAATTAGCCTATCAGAAGCTTCTAAAGCCATGACATCATTTTCTGGAATTTTCCAAGCTGTTTAAAGGCACAGTCAACTTAGTGTATGTAAACTTCTGACCCACTGGAATTGTGAAACAGTGAATTATAAGTGAAATAATCTGTCTGTAAACAATTGTTGGAAAAATGACTTGTGTCATGCACAAAGTAGATGCCCTAACCAACTTGCCAAAACTATAGTTTGTTAACAAGAAATTTGTGGAGTGGTTGATGTAAACTTCCGACTTCAACTGTATGTATGTGTGGTGTGTACGTGTGTGTATGTGTGACTGTGCCCATCACTCTGGAGGTTGTGTCATGATGTAAAGTAGCCTAGGGGCTAATACACAAATACCGTATTATAAGGAATAGAGTTTATAAAAGCACATATAAAGGTACATTAATTAGGTATTTCAGTTCATGCAATACAGGGAATTGTCCCTCTCTTTGACACAAACCAGCCCAATGCACCATGTCATTCACTGTAATCGCTTATAGAGACTACTAAATGAAAGATATCACACGATGTGATATATTCTAAACTATTACAATATCACATCAAGTAGGATAGGCTACACGTGAATTTGTAGTTTGAAAATAAATCATGCGACAAGTTGGTAGGCTTTCAGTGCTTGCGTACGAATTAAATATGGTCGGCTACAGTAGACTAGAGGAGAAAGGGGAACAAAGCAGTCGTTTCATGCGGAATTTCTTCTCCACTCAACATTGTTCACGCGCTGGTAAAATGCGTTATAACATAATAATACGATACAGAGTATTTCACCAACCTACGACCAAAAATATCATGTTTAATTTTGATATATCTCTTTAGTAACACGAAGCAAGACAAAGAGCAAAACCACCGCTTCAAGCAAGTCCACGAGAAAAGTATTACGTAATTGGCAAGCAGCGAATTGCACTTTGCATGTCTGGGCAAAGCCCATAGAGAGGACACACAATAATGTACCAGCACAGACACCTGTGTGTGCACAACTGGCCAAATGTCAACGTTCTATCATCGTTGGAAGTGATGATTAATATGATAATATGCATAATGATTACAGATCCAACAAATACCTGGAGGTGCCTGATCCATTTCGATGTAGAATATGACTTCAGAGGGATAAAACATCCCGTTCCAAACGTTTATATTGCAAACCGTCTTGTTGTGAGGTATCTTTCCCTGTCTTGCGATGCGTGAGAAATACAACTTTTACTTGCACCAGAGTGAAAGGATCATAATGGCGAGTCGTTTTAGGAACATATGCGGCCAATTTCAGATTAGACAGCCAGTAGCAGGATTGTCCATTAGTCCAATTTCGGAGAATATAATTTGCGACAAACTCGTAATTGGTTAAATACATTTACTCACAGAAAGTGTTCTGCAAAAAAAATAGTCATTTCCAGCCACGTCTGTCAGTATGGCCTTGTCGGCGCCGCTCCAAACTTCATCGCGCAGAGGTAGCAGTCAGGAGATTTTAAAGGGATCTGGAACATCATCTTGGGAGAAACCAAAAGACACCACTTTCAAAGGGAGGGCTGCCCCCACAAGGTGGATTGCTTAAAGCAGACAGACAGAAAATAGTATACATTTCTGATGTAAATCTGAAATAGTATCATGTTGTCTTGTATTTGAGTGATTATAGCCTATATAGCCTTATAGACAGAAGATTATTTT
Source organism: Salmo trutta (assembly GCF_901001165.1). Classification (NCBI taxonomy): domain Eukaryota; kingdom Metazoa; phylum Chordata; class Actinopteri; order Salmoniformes; family Salmonidae; genus Salmo; species Salmo trutta. The sequence continues at coordinate 34,907,124 of NC_042977.1, read as the reverse complement.
GACAGAAGATTATTAGTGGGTGTATTGTGTGATAACCACACCCATAAATTGGAAGTGGTACCTTCCCTGCCCTATCATTTCATTGAAGGATCTCAATGCAAGGTAATTTGCTGATTTATTTGACGACACGAATGGAAGGAACTACCATGCACACAGATAAATTGTTTATTTTCAGTAATTATTCTCAGCATTGCAAAGGCATGGACAGGCAGATCCTGATCGATGAGTAAATGAACAACAATAACCAATATGAATGGCTTTCCAGGTGCTGTTTAAATGTTACAAGATACTACTAGCCTGATCAGTTATATAAATTGGACATAGCGGTAATATGTGGTAATATGCTGTTAATTGCAATTAGATCATCATTAATATGCAGGTATAGGCCTACCACTATTACTACAGTACTATTACATTTGACCTTATAATGTACATCTAAGATCATGATATATACACACAATTGACACAAATATGTGCATTTCTGTCCTTTTAAAGAACAGAACAGCATTGTATACATTCTGTCCAGGCTACAATCCAAAGGGCCATCTAGTCTTGAAACGTTGTGGCAGTAAATATAGCCTAGTTGAACAAGGCCTGTGTTGGACAGAGGCCTTTCTCTGTTGGTGGCCAGTGGTTTATGGCAGGCATCTTTTGACCTCTACTCCATAGTGGAGAAGGTGATGAACCTCAGCACCCCATTTTCCCACCAGGAAGGAGAGAACAGAGCTTTTCCAGTGTCCTCTAGCCCCTCTGGGTCTTTTCAGTGTTCACTAGTCCCTCCGAGTCTTTCCAGTGTCCACTAGTCCCTCCGAGTCTTTCCAGTGTCCATTAGTCCCTCCAAGTCTTTCCAGTGTCCATTAGTCCCTCAGAGTCTTTCCAGTGCCCACAAGTCCATCTGAGTCTTTCCAGTGCCCACTAGTCTGTCTGCGTCTTTCCAGTGTCCATTAGTCCCGCCAAATCTTTCCAGTGTCCACTAGTCCCTCCGAGTCTTTCCAGTGCCCACTAGTCTGTCTGAGTCTTTCCAGTGTCCATTAGTCCCTACAACTCTTAATGGTGTCCACCAGTCCCTCCAAGTCTTTCCAGTGTCCACCAGTCCCTCCGAGTCTTTCCAGTGTCCACTATTCCTTTTGATTCTTTCCAGTGCCCACTATTTATTTTGAGTCTTTCCAGCGTCCACTAGTCCCTCTGAGTCTTTCCAAATCAAATCAAATCAAATTTTATTGGTCACATACACATGGTTAGCAGATGTTAATGCAAGTGTAGCGAAATGCTTGTGCTTCTAGTTCCGACCATGTAGTAATATCTAACAAGTAATCTAACAATTTCACAACAACTACCTTATACACACAAGTGTAAAGGAATGAATAAGAATATGTACATTTAAGTATATGGATGAGCGATGGCCGAACGGCATAGGCAAGCTGCAGTAGATGGTATAGAGTACAGTATATACATATGAGATGAGTAATGTAGGGTATGTAAACATTATACAAAGTGGCATTGTTTAAAGTGACTAGTGATACATTTATTACATCCAATTTTTTATTATTAAAGTGGCTAGAGATTTGAGTCAGTATGTTGGCAGCAGCCACTCAATGTTAGTGATGGCTGTTTAACAGTCTGATGGCCTTGAGATAGAAGCTGTTTTTCAGTCTCTCGGTCCCAGCTTTGATGCACCTGTACTGACCTCGCCTTCTGGATGATAGCGGGTGAACAGGCAGTGGCTCGGGTGGTTGTTGTCCTTGATGATCTTTTTGGCCTTCCTGTGACATTGGGTGGTGTAGGTGTCTTGGAGGGCAGGTAGTTTGCCCCGGTGATGCGTTGTGCAGACCTAACTACCCTCTGGAGAGCCTTACAGTTGTGGGTGGAGCAGTTGCCGTACCAGGCGGTGATACAGCCCGACAGGATGCTCTCGATTGTGCATCTGTAAAAGTTTGTGAGTGTATTTGGTGACAAGCCAAATTTCTTCAGCCTCCTGAGGTTGAAGAGGCGCTGCTGCGCCTTCTTCACCACGCTGTCTGTGTGGGTGGACCATTTCAGTTTGTCCGTGATGTGTACGCCGAGGTACTTAAAACTTTCCACCCTCTCCACTACTGTCCCATTGATGTGGATAGGGGGTGCTCCCTCTGTTGTTTCCTGAAGTCCACGATCATCTCCTTTGTTTAATTGACGTTGAGTGTGAGGTTGTTTTCCTGACACCACACTCCGAGGTCCCTCACCTCCTCCCTGTAGGCCGTCTCGTCGTTGTTGGTAATCAAGCCTACCACTGTAGTGTCATCTGCAAACTTGATGATTGAGTTAGAGGCGTGCATGGCCACGCAGTCGTGGGTGAACAGGGAGTACAGACGAGGGCTGAGAACGCACCCTTGTGGGGACCCAGTGTTGAGGATCAGCGGGGTGGAGATGTTGTTTCCTACCCTCACCACATGGGGGCGGCCCCTCAGAAAGTCCAGGACCCAGTTTCACAGGGCGGGGTCGAGACCCATGATCTCGAGCTTAATGGCGAGTTTGGAGGGTACTGTGGTGTTAAATGCTGAGCTGTAGATGATGAACAGCATTCTTACATACAGTGGGGGAAAAAAGTATTTGATCCCCTGCTGATTTTGTACGTTTGCCCACTGATAAAGAAAGGATCAGTCTATCATTTTAATGGTAGGTTTATTTGAACAGTGAGAGACAGAATTACAACAAAAATATCCAGAAAAACGCACGTCAAAAATGTTATAAATTGATTTGCATTTTAATGAGGGAAATAAGTATTTGACCCCCTCTCAATCAGAAAGATTTCTGGCTCCCAGGTGTCTTTTATACAGGTAACGAGCTGAGATTAGGAGCACACTCTTAAAGGGAGTGCTCCTAACCGCAGCTTGTTACCTGTAAAAAAGACACATGTCCACAGAAGCAATCAATCAATCAGATTCCAAACTCTCCACCATGGCCAAGACCAAAGAGCTCTCCAAGGATGTCAGGGACAAGATTGTAGACCTACACAAGGCTGGAATGGGTTACAAGACTATCGCCAAGCAGCTTGGTGAGAAGGTGACAACATTTGGTGCGATTATTCGCAAATGGAAGAAACACAAAAGAACTGTCAATATTCCTCGGCCTGGGGTTCCATGCAAGATCTCACCTCGTGGGGTTGCACTGATCATGAGAACGGTGAGGAATCAGCCCAGAACTACACGGGAGGATCTTGTCAATGATCTCAAGGCAGCTGGGACCATTGTCACCAAGAAAACAATTGGTAACACACTACGCCGTGAAGGACTGAAATCCTGCAGCGCTCGCAAGGTCCCCCTGCTCAAGAATACATATACATGACCGTCTGAAGTTTGCCAATGAACATCTGAATTATTCAGAGAACAACTGGTGAAAGTGTTGTGGTTAGATGAGACCAAAATGGAGCTCTTTGGCATCAACTCAACTCGCCGTGTTTAGAGGAGGAGGAATGCTGCCTATGACCCCAAGAACACCATCTCCACCGTCAAACATGGAAGTGGAAACATTATGCTTTGGGGGTGTTTTTCTGCTAAGGGGACAGGACAACTTCACCTCATCATTTGACGGGGCCATGTACTGTCAAATCTTGGGTGAGAACCTCCTTCCCTCAGCCAGGGCATTGAAAATGGGTCGTGGATGGGTATTCCAGCATGACAATGACCCAAAACACACGGCCAAGGCAACAAAGGAGTGGCTCAAGAAGAAGCACATTAAGGTCCTGGAGTGGCCTAGCCAGTCTCCAGACCTTAATCCCATAGAAAATCTGTGGAGGGAGCTGAAGGTTCGAGTTGCAAAACGTCAGCCTCGAAACCTTAATGACTTGGAGAAGATCTGCAAAGAGGAGTGGGACAAAATCCCTCCTGAGATGTGTGCAAACCTGGTGGCCAACTACAAGAAACGTCTGACCTCTGTGATTGCCAACAAGGGTTTTGCCACCAAGTACTAAGTCATGTTTTGCAGAGGGGTCAAATACTTATTTCCTTCATTAAAATGGAAATCATTTTATAAAATTTTTGACATGCGTTTTTCTGGATTATTTTGTTGTTATTCTGTCTCTCACTGTTCATATAAACATACCATTAAAATTATAGACTGATAATTTCTTTGTAAGTGGACAAACATACAAAATCAGCAGGGGATCAAATACTTTTTTCCCCCACTGTAGGTATTCCTCTTGTCCAGATGGGTTAGGACAGTGTGCAGTGTGATTGCGATTGCGTCGTCTGTGAACCTATTGGGGCGGTAAGAAAATTGGAGTGGGTCTAGGGTGTCAGGTAGGGTGGAGGTGATATGATCCTTTACTAGTCTCGCAAAGCACTTCATGATGACAGAAGTGAGTGCTAGGGGGCGATAGTCGTTTAGCTCAGTTACCTTAGCTTTCTTGGGAACAGGAACAATGGTGGTCATCTTGAAGCATGTGGGAACAGCAGACTGGGATAAGGATTGATTGAATATGTCTGTAAACACACCAGCCAGCTGGTCTGCGCATGCTCTGAGGACACGGCTAGGGATGCCATCTGGGCCGGCAGCTTTGCGAGGGTTAACACGTTTAAATGTTTTACTCATGTTGGCTGCAGTCAAGGAGAGCCCGCAGGTTTTGGTAGTAGACCGTGTTAGTGGCACTGTATTGTCCTCAAAGCGAGCGAAGAAGTTGTCCAATGTCCATTAGTCCCTCCGATTCTTTATGGTGTCCACCAGTCCCTCAAGTCTTTCCAGTGTCCATTAGTCCCTCTGTTTCTTTATGGTGTCCACCATTCCCTCCAACTCTTTCCATTGTCCACCAGTCCCTCCAAGTTTTTCCAGTGTCCACTAGTCTCTCCGAGTCTTTCCAGTGTCCACTGTTCCTTTTGAATCTTTCCAGTGTCCACTATTCATTTTGAGTCTTTCTAGTGTCCACTAGTCCCTCTGAGTCTCTCCAGTGTCCACTAGTCCCACCAAGTCTTTCCAGTCTTTGCAGTGTCTACTAGTCCCTCCGAGTCTTTCCAGTGTCCACTATTCCTTTTGAGTCTTTCCAGTGTCCACTAGTCCCTCTGAGCCTGCATCTACTTTAACCATCTCTGTCATAGAAACACAACACATGCATGCACACACCCATACACGTTCATGCTCGCTCACAAAGGTACGCACATTGCCACGCACGCTCACACTCTCACACTCATGTATATCTAGTACACCCTCTAATGTACTGTATTTTAATTATTAGCATTTTCTTTGTGGAACTTGCATTCCTTATGCAAACTATTACTTATAGCAGAAAAATGCCACCCACGCCAGGCAGAGGGCTTGTGAAGCATTCGACCTCCAGTTGACAGGTGTGTATGTGTCCAAGTTTGTGTGTGTCTATGTTTGTTCATGTGTGCGTGCGTACGTGCATGTGTGTACTCTTTGTGGGTTCTTAGTGCTAGTCTGTCAGGGCTTGTCAGTGGCTGCCCATCCCCCACCACTCACCCTGCAAATTCCTCATGTCAATCAGTACACAGAATGTGGCCTCATGGCCTCTGGGTCTGACCTTTGTGACATCATGTTTCACTTCCAGTGCCCTACCCTGCTAACACTAGCATCAATGCTGGATCTGTATAGGGGGAGAGATGGCATTGCCCCTGAATGTGTCTGTGGCGTGCAAACATCAAGACAATGTATAAGGGGACTACAGTGACATTTTATATATGACTGTGTGTGAACATGTCAAATCGTATTCATCACATGCTTCGTAAACAACAGGTGTAGACTAACAGTGAAATGCTTACTCAGTGTGTGTATGGAAGGGGATACCTAGTCAGTTGCACAACTGAATGCATTCAACCAGAATGTCTTCCACATTTAACCCAACCCCTCTGAATCAGAGAGGGGCTGCCTTAATCAATGTCTAGGGAGCAGTTGTTGTTGGGGGTTAACTGACTTGCTCAAGAGCAGATGTTTCACTTTGCCGGTTTGGGATTTGAACCAGCGACGTTTCAGTTACTGGCCCAATGCTCTTAACCACTAGGCTACCTGCCTCCCTCTTATGCTTAAGTGTATTATCAGTGTGAGTGAGAAGTGTGTGTAACTCTGGCAGGGATAAACCAGTGGGCTCCTGTGGGCTCTGGTCCTCAGATTTAGGCAGCCCTGATGAGATCAGTGGAGGCTAATCGCAGGCTTACAGGGATAGGTTGATACTGAAAGCCTTAATGGGATAGGCTGTTACTGCAACTGTACAGTGAAAATCTCACTTTTCAAATCAAAACAAATTTTATTTGTCACATACTTCATAAACAACAGGTGTAGACTAACAGTGAAATGCTTACTGGTCCTTTTCCAACAATGCAGAGTTAAAGATAATGATAACAAATTGGAACAGTAACACGCAGAATAAATACACAGTGAATAATGAATAACAATAAAGAGGAAAAATAACATGGCTACCAACTAATTGCAGCATTACCGCAAAAATGGAAAAGGAAAGAGTAAGGGGTAAAAGTAGGGCACTTGTCTGTCGGCCCTGCATTAAAGACCATAATTGGTTAAAGAAAATTGTGAGTAATAAAAAAGTATAGCAGTTTCGTTTAAGGACCAAAAAATATACAGCTGTGCCATACAGATTGCAAAATAGTCAGGAAGAGATTTACGATGTACCGATTCCATGTCACATGGTTTATGAATTTATATGCAAAATGACGCCGGATTCAAAACTTTTAATTTATACAAAATTCTTGCAACCAATGGAGTGTTATATATATATGGGGGATGCAACCTTCCCAGCTCTGCAGATTTTGCTGCGAAGAGACAGAATCATTAGATCATTTGTTTTGGAACTGTCCATTTGTAGATTGTTTTTAGTCACAGGTCCAGGAATGGCTGAAGAATTGTAACATTTACCTGGAGATAACTCTGCAGATAGCACTACTGGGTGATCTGAAAAGTCATAGTCAATTGATCAATAATATAATAATACTTTTAGAAAAAATGTTTATTTTTCATTTACAATCTGTAGAAATTATGAAAATAGAAAGGTTCAGAACTTTTGTGAAACATCCCAGCACAGTTGAAAAATATATGGCAAATAGAAATCCAATATGGATGTGTTAAGAGATAGATGGGAGGGGTTGAATGGAGCTGAAGGTTGGGAATAATAACAACTAATAACAACAAGATAACTAATGTAAAACATACTATGTCCATAAAACCTATATAGGTTCAGAACTTTTGTGAAAGAAATAGATGGGAGAGGTTGAGGTTAGAGGAAGTACAGGAGTAAAAACAAACAAAATATAACTATTGTAAAATAGACTGTGCCCGTAAAATGTATATAGTATGTGTAAGCTGGAAGTAGAAGCCTAAGCATTCTTGTTCACTAGTTTACTCCAATTAGGGGAGGGGTGGTAGGGTTAGAAAGTAATAAAGGAAAATATATTTATAAAAAGATGTGTATATATATATATATATGTATATGTATTTATATGTATGTATATGTATTTATATGTATGTATGTGTATATGTATGTATTTATGTGTATATGTATGTATTTATGTGTATATGTATCTATGTATGTATGTATGTATGTATGTATGTATGTATGTATGTATGTATGTATGTATGTATCCATATGTATATGTATATATTTGCAAAATATATATGGGGGATAGGAAGTGATGCAGACGATTACATTGATGGAAGCTACAATCTATCTGCAATATTAAAGCTGATCTACTCCCTAATAAAAAAAGTGCAAAAATACTAACGTTTCTTTTTTACATGTCGATGTGTAGGGGTACAAGGTACATTGGAAAGACTCTTCTCTGCAGATCCTCTCAAGCTCTGTCAGGTTGGATGTGGAGCGTTGCAGCATAGCTATTTTCAGGTCTCCAGAGATGTTAAATTGGGTTCAAGTCCGGGCTCTGGCTGGGCCACTCAAGGACATTCAGAGACTTGTCCCGAAGCCACTCTTGCATTGTCTTGGCAGTGTGCTTAGGGTTGTTGTCCTGTTGGAAGGTGAACCTTAACCCCGGTCTGAGGTCCTGAGCGCTCTGGAGCAGGTTTTCATCAAGGATCTCTCTATACTTTGCTCCGTTCATCTTTCCCTTAATCCTGAGTAGTCTCCCAGTCCCTGCCGCTGAAAAACATCCCCACAGCATGATGCTGCCACCACCATGCTTCACCGTAGGGATGGCGCCTCTTGGCAAACTCCAAGCAGGCTGTCATGTGCCTTTTCCTGAGGAGCAGCTTCCGTCTGGCCACTCTAAAGGCCTGATTGGTGGAGTGCTGCAGAGATGGTTGTCCTTCTGGAAGGTTCTCCCATCTCCACAGAGGAAATCTAAAGCTCTGTCAAAGTGACCATCGGGTTCTTGGTCACCTCCCTGACCAAGGCCCTTCTCCATCGATTTCTCAGTTTGGCCGGGCGACCAGCTTTAGGAAGAGTCTTGGTGGTTCCAAACTTCTTCCATTGAAGAATGATGGAGGCCATTGTGTTCTTGGAGACCTTCATTGCTGCAGACATTTTTTGGTACCCTTCCCCAGATCTGTGCCTCGACATAATACTGTCTTGGACCTCTACGGACAATTCCTTCGACCTCAAGGCTTGGTTTTTGCTCTGACATGCACTGTCAACTGTGGGACCTTATATAGACAGTTGTGTGCCTTTCCAAATCTATCCAATCAATTGAATTTACCACAGGTGGACTCCAATCAAGTTGTAGAAACATCTCAAGGAGGATCAATGGAAACAGGATTCACCTGAGCTCAATTTTGAGTCTCATAGTGAAGGGTCTGAATACTTATAAGGTTTTTTCTTCTTAATAAATTAGCAAAAATGTATACATATTTTTTTTTACTTTGTCATTATGGGGTATTGTGTGTAGATTATAGATTGCTGAGGATTTATATTTATTTAATCAATTTTAGAATAAGGCTGTAACGTAACAAAATGTTGAAAAAGTCACCTGTACTGACCTTGCCTTCTGGATGATAGCGGGGTGAACAGTCAGTGGCTCGGGTGGCTTAGGTCCTTGATGATTTTCTTGGCCTTCCTTTGACACCAGGTGCTGTAGATGTCCTGGAGGGCAGGCAGTGTGCACCCAGTGATGCATTGGGCAGACCGCACTACCCTCTGGAGAGCCCTGCGGTTGCGGACAGTGCAGTTGCCGTACCAGGCGGTGATACACCCCGATAGGATGCTCTCCATGGTGCATCTGTAAAAGTTTATGAGGGTCTTAGGAGGCTGAATTTCTTAGGAGGCTGAATTTCTTCAGCCTCCTGAGGTTGAAGAGGCGTGGTTGCGCCTTCTTCACCATACTATTTGTGTGGGTAGACCATTTCAGATTGTCAGTGATGTTTACGCCGAGGAACTTGAAGCTTTTCACCTTCTCCACTGCAGCTCCGTTGATGTGGATGGGGGCGTGTGCTCTCTGAAGTCCACGATCAGCTCCTTTGTTTTGGTGACGTTGAGGGAGAGATTATTTTCCTGGCACCACTCCGCCAGGGCCCTCACCTCCTCCCTGTAGGCTGTCTCATCGCTGTTGGCAATCAGGCCTACCACTGTTGTGTTTGCAAACGATGATTGATTTGGAGGCATACATGGCCACGCAGTCATGGATGAACAGGGAGTACAGGAGGGGGCTGAGCATGCACCCTTGTGGGGCCCCTTTGTTGAGGATCAGCGTAGTGGAGGTGTTGTTGCCTACCTTCACCATCTGGGGGAGGTCCGTCAAGAAGTCCAGGACCCAGTTGCACAAGGCGGAGTTCAGACCCAGGGCCCCGAGCTTAATGATGAGCTTGGGGGGTACTATGGTGTTGAAGGCTGAGCTGTAATCAATGAACAGCATTTTTACATAGGTATTCCTCTTGTCCAGATGGGATAGGGCATTGTGCAGTGCGATTGCATCTCCCGTGGAGCTATAGGGGCGTTAAGGTGGAGGTGATATGATCCTTAACTAGCCTCTCAAAACGCTTCATGATGACAGAATTGAGTGCTACGGGGCGATAATCATTTAATTCAGTTACCTTCACTTTATTGGGTACAGGAACAGTGGTGGACATCTTGAAGCAAGTGGAGACAGCAGACTGGGATTTGGAGAGATTGAATATGTCCATAAACACGACAGCCAGCTGGTCTGATAATGTCTGAGGATGTGGCTAGGGTTGCCGTCTGGGCCGGTAGCCTTGCTAGGGTTAACATGCTTAAATGTCTTACTCACGTCGGCCACGAAAACGAGAGCTCACAGTCCTCAGGAGCGGCCCGCATCGGTGGCACTGTGTTATCCTCAAAAGCAGGCAAAGGTGTTTAGCTTGTCCGTGATTGTCTGGAGGCCTTGCCACATACATCTCGTGTCTGAGCCGTTGAATTGCGACTCCACTTTGTCTCTGTACTGATCATTTTGCCTGTTTGATTGCCTTACGGAGGGCATAACTGGACTGTTTGTATTCAACCATATTCCCAGTCACCCTGCCATGGTTAAATGTGGTTCCCGTTTTCAGTTTTGCACGAGTGCTGCCATCTATCCACGGTTTTTGGTTTGGATAGGTTTTAATCATCACAGTGGCAACAACATCCTCTATACACTTCCTGATGAACTCAGTCACCGTGTCAGTGTATATTTCAATGTTATTCTCAGAGGCAATCTGGAATATATCCCAGTCCACGTGATCAAAACATAAATGCAGCATGTCTCAAGTCTGCTGTGTGTGTGTGTGTGTGTGTGTGTGTAGACCTATTTACCGCAATTGAAGCGATGCAGAACGGCCTGTAACGTACTTGATAGGGTGTTCTTTCTGCATTCTCCACCGAGTAGCTGTGCGGTTTCCCTGATCTGCTGCCAGACCAGCTTACAAAGCATGCAGTGACGATGCCAGAGGCAACTGGACTGTGGGCAAAGTGTAGGATGGCTATGGTCTGGTCCTTAGGACCCTACCATTGTGGAAATGGGGACAGTGTATGAGTGGGGACAGTGTCTGAGCTGCTTGAGTTGGAACAGAATGAAATGTTGGATGACCAAAACTATGAGCTTCAAATAGCTGGGCCTGGGAACATAGCTTGTTCTCTAAGGAGGTCACAAAATAACTGAAACAAGCCAAAAGGAAAAACCAATGTAGAGAAGAAAAGGACCAACTGTATTGGAGAATGACTATATTAACAGTATATTTCAGCAGGAATGACATACATAGCACATATACAGCACATTGTGTTTCCCATTCCCTCTCTCTTTTTCTCCCTCTTTTTCTCTTCCACTCAAAAACTCTCCTTCCTGTCTGTCTGTTTGTCTGTCTGCATTTGTCTGTCTGTCTGTCTGTCTGTCTGTCTGTATTTGTCTGTCTGTATTTGTCTGTCTGCCTGTTTGTATTTGTCTGTCTGCCTGTCTGTATTTGTCTGTCTCCCCACATACCACCTTATCTACTCATCACTTGTCACTCCAGTCCAGAGGACCATATTCTAACTACCAGAGGTGACACTGAGACAGTCATGGTATTTCAACACTGTAACATGTACCAGCTGAGTGTCTGCTTGACAGGACAGATGATCTGATTTGAGGTCATCGCTGGCCTTTTTGTTTGTTCTTTCTTACACACACTCATGCTTGACGTGCGCGCGCGCGCACACACACACACACACAACACACACACACACACACACACACACACACACACACACACACACACACACACACACACACACACACACACACACACACACACACACACACACACACATTTTGACTGGGAGAACTAGCAGCCAGGATAAAGCATGATTATCTCTTTGCAACACAGCAGCCATCACCCCTCTATAACTCCAATTAGGGCTTTAGCTCCACCATACACTCTGCAGTTTCCCTTCACAATGGCACCATTGTCAAGGGGAGAGCGACCATTGTCGCCACGGTTACAGGATTTATTATCCCCCCTGTGTTGTGAGTGACCTTCACCTCTGACCCCTCTCTTTGCCATTTCACACACTCTGAAACAACCCCCCCCCCATCCCCACAGGCCTGAAACCCCTCCCCTATCCCTACAGGCCTGAAACCCCTCCCCTATCCCCACAGGCCTGAAACCCCTCCACTATCCCCACAGGCCTGAAACCCCTCCACTATCCCCACAGGCCTGAAACCCCTCCCCTATCCCCACAGGCCTCAAACCCCTCCACTATCCCCACAGGCCTCATACCCCTCCACTATCCCCACAGGCCTGAAACCCTTCCACTATCCCCACAGGACTGAAACCCCTCCCCTATCCCCACAGGCCTGAAACCCCTCCACTATCCCCACAGGCCTGAAACCCCTCCACTATCCCCACAGGCCTGAAACCCCTCCACTATCCCCACAGGCCTGAAACCCCTCCCCTATCCCCACAGGCCTCAAACCCTTCCACTATCCCCACAGGCCTGAAACCCCTCCACTATCCCCACAGGCCTGAAACCCCTCAACTATCCCCACAGGCCTGAAACCCCTCCACTATCCCCACAGGCCTGAAACCCCTCCACTATCCCCACAGGCCTGACACCCCTCCACTATCCCCACAGGCCTGAAACCCCTCAACTATCCCCACAGGCCTGAAACCCCTCCACTATCACCACAGGCCTGAAACCCCTCCACTATCCCCACAGGCCTGACACCCCTCCACTATCCCCACAGACCTGAAACCCCTCCCCTATCCCCACAGACCTGAAACCCCTCCACTATCCCCACAGGCCTGAAACCCCTCCCCTATCCCCACAGGCCTGAAACCCCTCCCCTATCCCCACAGGCCTGAAACCCCTCCACTATCCCCACAGGCCTCAAACCCCTCCCTTATCTCCACAGGCCTCAAACCCCTCCCTTATCTCCACAGGCCTGAAACCCCTCCCTTATCTCCACAGGCCTGAAACCCCTCCCTTATCTCCACAGGCCTGAAACCCCTCCACTATCCCCACAGGCCTGAAACCCCTCCACTATCCCCACAGGCCTGAAACCCCTCCCCTATCCCCACAGGCCTGAAACCCCTCCCCTATCCCCACAGGCCTGAAACCCCTCCCCTATCTCCACAGGCCTGAAACCCCTCCACTATCCCCACAGGCCTGAAACCCCTCCACTATCCCCACAGGCCTGAAACCCCTCCCCTATCCCCACAGGCCTGAAACCCCTCCACTATCCCCACAGGCCTGAAACCCCTCCCCTATCCCCACAGGCCTGAAACCCCTCCACTATCCCCACAGGCCTGACACCCCTCCCCTATCCCCACAGGCCTGAAACCCCTCCCCTATCCCCACAGGCCTGAAACCCCTCCCCTATCTCCACAGGCCTCAAACCCCTCCACTATCCCCACAGGCCTCAAACCCCTCCCCTATCTCCACAGGCCTCAAACCCCTCCACTATCCCCACAGGCCTCAAACCCCTCCACTATCCCCACAGGCCTCAAACCCCTCCACTATCCCCACAGGCCTCAAACCCCTCCACTATCCCCACAGGCCTCAAACCCCTCCCCTATCTCCACAGGCCTCAAACCCCTCCACTATCCCCACAGGCCTCAAACCCCTCCACTATCCCCACAGGCCTCAAACCCCTCCACTATCCCCACAGGCCTCAAACCCCTCCACTATCCCCACAGGCCTCAAACCCCTCCACTATCCCCACAGGCCTCAAACCCCTCCCCTATCCCCACAGGCCTGAAACCCCTCCACTATCTCCACAGGCCTGAAACCCCTCAACTATCCCCACAGGCCTGAAACCCCTCCATTACAAGGACTTGGGGTCTGATAAGTGACTTCTCTCTAACCCTATACCCCTGGTGTTGGAGATTATTCAAGTTGGTGGGGAAGACGGGGGAGGAGGGGAGTGTTGTAGGATTGACCCATTGAACAGGTCAGTTGGAAGACATGAGAGGGTTGGTCTAAATAGGCTCTTTTCTCTCCATTTCTCCTCTCTTGGCCTGGCTTGCCACTCTGTGTGGTTTTTTATGAGTGTGTGGGAGCGAGAGAGAGAGAGAGAGAGAGAGAGAGAGAGAGAGAGAGAGCAGCAGGGAGAGAGAGAGAGAGAGAGAGAGAGCTGCAGGGAGAGAGAGACCCATAGTTCTTTGTTATAAGGGCCAGGCTGAGGTGCTGCTGCTGCCATCACTTCTGTCTGTCTGTCTGTCTCTCTCACACACACACACACACACACACACACACAGGTGTTGAAAAATTCTTCAACTGTTGTGTTTGGGCATTCCAACCTGAAAAGTTCACATTAGTGTATTGGCCAAAGATAATAGTGTTCTCTATTAGTGCAATGTTTAAGATGTGTGTTAGTATCTCTCTCAACATTGTAGAATATCACTGTTCACCCCATCACATTGTGGTGTATGTCGTGTGACACAGTCACTAGCTTTCCTGACTAAGTTAAATTAAGCCTGAATCCTCAGGCTTAGCCAAACGGTCATGATGTCATGGTTTGAGGACAGAATGAAATGGTCTGTCTGTTGACTGAGGAGACCTATTCTTGCATGTTTGGGTGGGAGCAGCAGCGTATAATTGCAGAGCGGGATAGCGTGTGAGGATGGGGGAGGGAGCCAGTTAGCACGCAACATGAGCCTTGGCCCACAGTGCTGGGCACGGGTGCCAAACTAGCTCTAACTCTGTCTACAGCCGCTCCCAATTCACTTCCTACCACTTCCCTTTTAGGCCCTAACTCTACCATGTTTGCAGATCTGTAAGGTGGAAGCAATATGGCGGAAGCTCCATTACTTTATGTTTTATGACTTTCCAGACCCTTTATACTGTATCTGCAGACACTGTGGGTGAGGGATAGAGCCAAAAGGGTGGGGGAGGGACACTGTGGGACTGGGTACTATAGTACAGTGGTACACCTCCTTCTCCCACATTCTCTAGGATTCTTAACAAATGGTGGTCCCATGGTACTGTTGGTAGTGGTATGTTTGACAACAGCCAACCAGATGGTTTTCCAAGCCCTGTGTATTTGGAGAGATCATATGGAATAACTCTGCAAAGATGGATTGACATTTTGCTGACAAAATAGAGCATGTGCACACACGCATACGCACACACACACACACACAAATACATTAATTACATCCTATACCTTAGGATAGGGTTTCCCAATCAGCTGTGTAGTGCTAGGGCAAAAAACAAACCATGCATTCAGGGGGGCCCCAGGACCGAGTTTGGGAAACCCTGCCTCAGGAAGTTGTTTAAACATGTCTTAGGGAGTTAGGGGGCTGATGCTGCAGCCTAAACAATAAGAGGATAGACAGTACAGGAGATTACATGGGTCTCCAGTACAAGCAATCGAGACGCAACACTAGTAATGACTAGTCTAAGTAAATCAGTAATGACTTAACTCACTTAAGAGTAATGACTTAACTCACTTTCTGCGTCATTTACTGGGATTGACCTGTAGGAAGGCCGTTGGGTGGAAAATGCGTCATGGAAGACTCCATGATGTCGTTAGCCATCAATTGATGTTGACTTTTGTGTGACCCTTTGGACTGGTGATGTCATGATAGTACATACATACGACCTTGTGGAATATGCATACTGTACAGTATTCAAACTGTGCAAGAAGAGGAGTGTAATTCAGGATACTAGTCAAACCTTTCAAGTTTGACCCAATGAGATATGACTGTGCCAGGCAGTGTGGGGAGGCAGGTAGCCTAACGGTTAAGCGCGTTGGCCCAGTAACCGAAAGGTTGCTTGTTCAAATCCCTGGGACGAGTAGGTGAAAAATGTGTTGATGTGCTCTTGAGCAAGGCGCTTAATTATAATTGCTCTGGATAAGAGTGTCTGCTAAATGACTACACTTTAATAAAGTGTAGGGCTAATCTAATGTAGTGTTTTCTTCCAATAGCTTAAATAAATATTTTAGGCCATTTCAGAAAAATTGAACACTAAAACAAAGTGTTACAGAACATTCTGTTAACAGAACAGAATATACTTGATTAAAGTCAACTGACATAACCACCAGTCACTCCATAGAGTTAGAGTGAAGGTGGTATGACCATGAGTTATGTGATTTATGGAACATAAGCTGCTTGATTCACAGACAGATCTAAAGTCAATGACATTATGGATGCAGCTGGTACAACACAGCATGTTCCAATAATAGTTATTACATTTGCTTCTAAAACCCCACAGGAGAAGTACACTTCCTGTTCTTCGTTTCTCACCGTTACCTCGTTACCTCAACTTGAGAGTGTCACTGCGACCTGGAAGAGCCTATTCTATAGGTCACATAGTAAGTGGCTCCTCTGCTGTAATGTTCCTGCCTCTGACAATATAGGCCTGTTGGTGTGTTTGTTCTTTGACTGTTCTTGTTCTGGTGAGGATGGGCCAACAACAGGAAGCCTATTGGAACCCAAGGACAAATCAAATCAAATGAAATTGTATTAGTCACATGCGCCGAATACAACAGTGAAATGCTTACTTACAAGCCCTTATCCAATAATGCAGTTTTAAGAAAATATTTTAAAAAAGCAAGAGATAAGAATAATAAATGATTAAAGAGCAGCAGTAAATAACAATAGTGGGGTTATATACAGGGGTTACCGGTACAGAGTCAATGTGTCAATGTGCGGGGGCACAGGTCTCGAGGTAATTGAGGTAATTATGTACATGTAGGTAGAGTTATTAAAGTGGCTATGCATAGATAATAACAGAGTAGCAGCACCGTTGTGGGCGGGGGGGGGGGGAGCAATGCAAATAGTCTGGTACCGCTTGCTGTGCGGTAGTGAAGAGAACAGACTATGACTAGGGTGGCTAGATTCTTTGACAATTTTTAGGGCCTTCCTTTGACACGGCCTGGTATAGAGGTCCTGGATGGCAGGAAGCTTGGCCCCGGTGATGTACTGGGCCGTACGCACTAACCTCTGTAGTGCCTTGCGGTTGGAGGCCGAGCAGTTGCCATACCAGGCAGTGATAAAACCCGTCAGGATGCTCTTGATGGTGCAACTGTAAAACCTTTTGAGGATCTGCCAAATCTTTTCAGTCTCCTGAGGGGGAATAGGTTTTGTTGTGCCCTCTTCGCTACTGTCTTGGTGTGTTTGGACCATGATAGTTTGTTGGTGATGTGGACACCAAGGAACTCGAAGCTCTCAACCTGCTCCGCTACAGCCCCGTCGAGGAAAATGGGGGCGTGCTCGGCCCTCCTTTTCCTGTAGTCCCCAATCATCTCCTTTGTCATGATCACGTTGATGGAGAGGTTGTTGTCCTTGCACCACACTGTCAGGTCTCTGACCTTCTCCCTATAGGCTGTCTCATCATTGTTGGTGATCAGGCCTACCACTGTTGTGTCATCAGCAAACTTAATGATGGTGTTGGAGTCGTGCCTGGCCATGCAGTCATGAGTGAGCAGGGAGTACAGTAGGGGACTGAGCACGCACCCCTAAGGTGCCCCCGTGTTGAGGATCAGCGAGGCGGATATGTTGTTACCTACCCTTACCACCTGGGGGCGGCCCATCAGGAAGTCCAGGATCCAGTTGCAGAAGGAGGTGTTTAGTCCCAGGGTTCTTAGCTTAGTGATGAGCTTTGAGGGCACTATGGTGTTGAACGCTGAACTGTAGTCAATGAATATTATTCTCACATAGGTGTTCCTTTTGCCCAGGTGGGAAAGGGCAGTGTGGAGTGCAAGAGATTGCATCATCTGTGGATCTGTTGGTGCGGTATGCAAATTGGAGTGGGTCTAGGGTTTCTGGGATAATGGTGTTGATGTGAGCAATGTCCAGCCTTTCAAAGCCTTTCATGGCTACAGACGTGAGTGCTATGAGTCGGTAGTCATTTAGGCAGGCTACCTTAGTATTCTTGGGCACAGGGACTATGGTGGTCTGCTAAAACATGTTGGTGTTACAGACTCGGCCAGGGAGAGGTTGAAAATGTCAATGAAGACACTTGCCAGTTGGTCACTGTTTGCTTGGAGGACACGTCCTGGTAATCCATCTGGCCCAGCGGCCTTGTGAATGTTGACCTGTTTAAAGGTCTTACTCACATCGGCTGCGAAGAGCATGATCACACAGTCGTCCGGAACAGCTGATGCTCTCATGCATGTTTCAGTGTTACTTGCCTCAAAGCGAGCATAGAAGTTATTTAGCTCGTCTGGTAGGCTCGTGTCTCTGGGCAGCTCTCGGCTGTGCTTCCCTTTGTAGTGTGTAATAGTTTGCAAGCCCTGCCACATCTGATGAGCGTCGGATCCAGTGTAGTACGATTTGATCTTAGTCCTGTATTGACGCTTTGCCTGTTTAATGGTTCGTCGGAGGGCATAGCAAGATTTCTTATAAGCTTCCGGGTTAGAGTCCCGCTTCCTTGAATGTGGCAGCTCTACCCTTTAGCTCAGTGCGAATGTTGCCTGTAATCCATGGCTTCTGGTTGGTATGTACGTACAGTCGCTGTGGGGACGACTTCCTCAATACACTTATTGATAAAGCCAGTGACTGATGCGGTGTACTCCTCAATGCCATCGGAAGAATACCGGAACATATTCCAGTCTGTGCTAACAAAACAGTCCTGTAGTTTAGCATCTGCTTCATCTGACCACTTTTTTATAGACCAAGTCACTGGTGCTTCCTGCTTTAATTTTTGCTTGTAAGCAATTGTTTTCCCTCTGGTTGCACATTTAACATGCTGATAGAAATTGGGTAAAACTGATTCAAGTTTCCCTGCATTAAAGTCCCCGGCCACTAGGAGCGCCGCCTCTGGATGAGCGTTTTCCTGTTTGCTCATGGCGGAATACAGCTCATTGAGTGCGTTTTTTTTGTGCCAGCCTCGGGTCAGTGGTGGTATGTAGACAGCTACGAAAAATACAGATGAAAACTCTCTAGGTAGATAGTGTGGTCTATAGCTTATCATGAGATACTCTACCTCAGGCGAGCAAAACCTTGAGACTTCCTTAGATATCGTGCACCAGCTATTGTTTACAAATATGCATAGGTCCCCGCCCCGTGTCTTACCAGAGGCGGCTGTTCTGTCCTGCTGATAGAGTGTATAACCCGCCAGCTGTATGTTCTTAATGTCAAAGTAATCCTTCTAACCCCCCCCCCCCCTAATAGATTTAGATGCACTATTGTAAAGTGGTTGTTCCACTGGATATCATAAGGTGAATGCACCAATTTGTAAGTCGCTCTGGATAAGAGCGTCTGCTAAATGACTTAAATGTAAATGTCATCATTCAGCTACGACTTGGTGAAACATAAGATATTACAGTTTTTAATGTCCGTTGGTAGGATATACGTGTTTTCAGTTCGTCCCATTTATTTTCCAGCGATTGAACGTTAGCTAGCAGAATGGAAGGCAAGGGCAGATTAGCCACTCATCTCCTGATCCTCACAAGGCATCCTGATCTCTTTCCGCGAAACCTACGTTTCCTTTTCCAGCGAATCACGGGGATCTGGGCCTGGTCGGGTGTCCGTAGTATATCCCTCGCGTCCGACTCAGTGAAGAAGAACTCCTCGTCCAATTTGAGGTGAGTAATCCCAGTTCTGATGTCCAGAAGCTCTTTTCGGTCATAAGAGACGGTAGCAGGAACATTATGTACAAAACAAGTTACGAACAACTTGAAAAAACTAACAAAATAGCATGGTTGGTTAAGAGCCAATAAGATGACAGCCCCACACTCAAACATAAAGACAGACAGACACAAAGAAAGACAGCATTAACAACAGTTTATTTGACATGCCAAATCTCCTCCAGTGTCATTACACCCATCATCATACTTACATTCATGTTACCCAGAAGCAAATGCTTGACTGGGCTATTTTGGTCAAGTCTGTTGCTCGGGCTTGTTAGGGACTTGATCCAGCTCTCCTGCAACTCTCTCTCACTAGTGCCACATCTCCACACTCCCTTTCCAACCTCTCCCTCTCTCTCTCTCTAAGTAAATGAACGACATGATCCGGAAATAGGGTTCCAGCAGGAGACGTTGGGAAAGAAAATCCCTCCATTACACAAAGAGGAGGGTGGGAATGAATGTCACAACCCGCTGTTCTCCTCCTGTGTCTGGTCAAATACAACCATATATCAGCTAGAATCTCAGACATAATGACGCTTTAACTATTCATCTAAACCTACATTTTAAATCAAACCATTACCTAATTATTATAAGTCAAAGTCATGTTCATAAGAATTATGTTTTTACAAGTTTTTGATATATGTAGGACATGTCTGTAACTCAATCACACTGCTTACACAGCTCCTTGTGGGATAAATAAAGTATTCTCTCTCTCTCTCTCTGTATATACACTACATGACCAAAAGTATGTGGATACTCGTCAATCATGGGCATTAATATGGAGTTGGTCCCCCCTTTGCTGCTATAACTGCCTCCACTCTTCTGGGATGGCTTTCCACTAGATGTTGGAACATTGCTGCAGGGACTTGCTGATGTTAGTGATGTTGGGCGATTAGTCCTGGTTCGCAGTCTGCGTTCCAATTCATCCCAAGGGTGTTCAATAGGGTTGAGATCAGGGCTCTGTGCAGGCCCGTCTAGTTCTTCCACAGTGATCCTGACAAACCATTTCTGTATGGACCTCCCTTTGTGCACGGGGGCATTGTCATGCTGAAACAGGAAAGGGCCTTCCACAAAGTTGGAAGCACATAATCGTCTAGAATGTCATTGTATGTTGCAACCGAGGGCAGATGATTTTTACTCGCTACGCGCTTCAGCACTCGGCGGTAGTGTTCTGTGAGCTTGTGTGGCCTACCATTTCGCGGCTGAGTCGTTGTTGCTCCTAGACGTTTCCAATTCACAATAACAGCACTTACAGTTGACCGGGGCAGCTTTAGCAGGGCAGAAATTTGACGAACTGACTTGTTGGAAAGGTGGCATCCTATGAATGTGCCACGTTGAAAGTCACTGAGCTCTTCAGTAA
Source organism: Salmo trutta (assembly GCF_901001165.1). Classification (NCBI taxonomy): domain Eukaryota; kingdom Metazoa; phylum Chordata; class Actinopteri; order Salmoniformes; family Salmonidae; genus Salmo; species Salmo trutta. Next base: position 34,886,334 of record NC_042977.1, on the reverse strand, counting down.
GGCCATTCTAATGCCAATGTTTGTCTATGGAGATTTCTCAATTCTATACACCTGCCAGCAATGGGTGTGGCTGAAATAGCCGAATCCACTAATTTGAAGGGGTGTCCACATACTTTTGTATATACAGTATATGTAATTTGGATAGTAGTGATGGCCGGTGGGTCACTCACCACCATACCTTTTACATACATCAGTTTTATCACGTACCCTAGATGTATTACATATATGCCACAATACTGCGCTGACAAGGAGTGAGTGTCTGTTTAATGACATTGCACTGAGGTTATCTATAGCCTCTGAGGGGTCAAGGGTCATCTCCACAGGGTGCACAACTGTCTACTAATAGGTGGGCTAGGGGGAGAGCCAGTTTCCTCAGGGCGCTGAGTAAATGTGTTTGGATTGGGTGTTCGGTCTGACGGAGAGAGGGGGTGTGGTGACGACAGGACTTGGGCTAAAAGGTTAAATCTGGGGTCAACTTTATAACCAGGGTGTTATCTGGCTGTCCTGTCAGCTGTCAATCATTCTCGCTCCATGCCATGACAGGAGCATTGACCTATAGCTTTATATTTGGATAAAGTGGGTGGAGAGGGTAAAGGGGCGAGAGTAGAGATAGCATATAAATGTACAGTGTATCTCTACATGGTGCGATTCTATACTGCTGATGTCCTCTCCAATATCTTGAGAACTTAAGAACATCATCAGGTTCTGTTTTGGAATGGCCCCAGTAACCATAGCATTTCACTAGATGTTTATTCAATGGCCAACAAATAGCCTGTTAAATTTGTATTTAAGTTTTTTATTTCACCTTTATTTATAATATAGCAATTAAACACCGGAATGGTAGATGTGCATAAGATGAATGTGCAAGTAGAGATACTGGGGTGCAAAGGAGCAAGATAAATAAAATAAATACAGTAAGGGGATGAGGTAGATAGATGGGCTGTTTACAGATGGGCTATGTACAGGTGCAGTGATCTGTGAGCTGCTCTGACAGCTGGTGCTTAAAGTTAGTGAGGGAGATATGAGTCTCCAGCTTCAGTGATTTTTGCAGTTTGTTCCAGTCATTGGCAGCAGAGAACTGGAAGGAAAGGCGACCAAAGGAGGAATTGGCTTTGGGGGTGACCAGTGAGATATACCTGCTGGAGCGCGTGCTAAGGCGGGGCTTTACCTAGCAGAGACTTGTAGCCACGCGGTTAGCAGAATGGGCCTTCAACGGACGTCGCGCCTGATGGGCCTGTTGGAATCCTCGGGCAGATTATGTCGGTATTCCAGTCGTAGAGGATTGGCGGGGTTCCGTGCGCCGTACCGGCAGGGGCAAGGGGGTCCGGATATTGTAGCCCAGGAGTGGGCTTCGGTGGTAGCCCAGGAGTCCTAGCCAGGTTAGCTTCAGGCTAATTGGTGCTTGCTCCGGGATGGAAACCCTAGCCAGGAGTAGTCACCCGGGATTGTGGTTAGCTAGTTGCGAAGATCCAGATGAAAATGTTCAGAGTTTGCGGTAGGAATCCAGGGATATGGAGAGAAAAATAATAGGCCCGTTATGCTCTGGTTTGAGTCACGTTGTACGGACTGGCGAGAGCTTTTCGAGCTGAAGGTTAGCTGATGACTGCTATCAGTGGTTTGCTGACTGATATCTGGTAGGTAGTTAGCTGTCTAGCTTCAGTTGAGGGATTCCAGATCCAAAGTAAATAGAAATACTTTCGGGAAAAAAACAGATCCACGCCACATTGGGTGGGGCTGGTTGCAGGAGAGTATTTAGAAGTTTAGGAAGATTTATTTAGTTAGGAAGATTTATTTAGTATTTAGAAGTTTTAAAAAGATATGCGAAGAAAAATATATAAAACCCCAAACAGCAAGCAATGCAGATGTAGAACCATGTTGGCTAGGAAAAACACCCTAGAAAGGCAGGAACATAAGAAGAAAGGAACCAGGCTCTGAGGGGTGGCCAGTCCTCTTCTGGCTGTGCCGGGTGGAGATTATAAGAGTACATGGCCATTTAAGCCCAGATTGTTCTTCAAGATGTTCAAACGTTCATAGATGACTAGCAGGGTCAAATAATAATCAGTGGTTGTAGAGGGTGCAACAGCTCAGTACCTCAGGAGTAAATGTCACTTGGCTTTTCATAGCCAAGCATTCAGAGGTCAAAACAGCAGGTGCGGTAGAGAGAGAGAGAGAGAGAGAGAGTCAAAAACATCAGGTCCGGGACAAGTTAACACGTCCAGTGAACAGGTCAGGGTTCCCTAGCCGCCGGCAGAACAGTTGAAACTGGAGCAGCAGCACGACTAGGTGGACTGGGGACAGCCAAGAATCATCGGATCAGGTAGTCCTGAGGCAAGATACTAGGGCTCAGGTCCTCCGGGAGGGAGAGAGAGAGCGAGAGAATTAGAGGGAGTATACTTAAATGCACACAGGACACCAGATAAGACAAGAGAATTACACCAGATATAACAGACTGACCCCCCGGCACATAGACTACTGCAGCATAGATACTAGAGACTGAGACAGGGATGGGTCGGGGGACACTGTGGCCCCGTCTGACGATACCTCAGGACAGGGCCAACCATGCAGGATATATCCCCACCCACTTTGCCAAAGCACAGCTTTTGATGATCCTTGGTTGGGGTCGAAGCAGATTATTTGTTGTGATTGCAAATGTAATACGATGGTGGTCCGTTTGTCCAGGATTATAAGGAAAAACATTTAGATCCACAATATTTATTCCACGGGACAAAACTAGATCCAGGGTATGACTGTGGCAATGACTAGGTCTGGAAACATGTTGGACAAAACCCACTGACTTGATGATGGCTCCGAAAGCCTTTTGGAGTGGGTCTGTGGACTTTTCCATGTGACTATTAAAGTCACCAAAAATGTGAATATTATCTGCCATGACTACAAGGTTCGATAGGAATTCCAGGAACTCAGTGAGGAACGCTGTACACGGCCCAGGAGGCATGTAAACAGTAGCTATAAAAAGTGTTTGAGTAGGCTGCATAGATTTCATGACTAGAAGCTTGAAAGACAAAAACGCAGTGATTTTTAAAAGTCTTATTTCAATTTGCTGTCATAAATGTTAAGTGAAAACAAAACAGAGTAACTTAAGAGGGGGAACTACACAACCACTAAATCTGGCGAAAGGGAACCCAAAGTCACTGTAATTTGGGAGAGTGTGGTTAACCGCTTTAAATAATGGATGGTTTTTCTGTTTAGCCTTAGGCGTTGGAGCTGAGGACATATGCAAACAAGGCACAGCCTAGGTCACAGTTTTTATATGCTGAAATATAACTAAGGGACAGATTCCTTGCTCTCTCTCTCTCTTTCGCTTATGCATACACATTCACCTAGTGCACACACTCGTTCGCACACATGCAAGCACACACATATTCCTGATGAGTTTTCCCCTCTAATACTGCCACCTAAATATTTTCTTAACTCTTCTTGAACTGCGCTGTTGGGTTAAGGGCTTGTAAGTAAGCATTTCACTGTAAAGTCCACACTTGTTGTATTCGGCACATGTGACAAATAAAGTTTGATTTGATTTGACCTCCTGGTTCAGAGCTCTAAATTCAACAGAGAGGAAGTCGCCATTATTCTAGAGATAGAGTGCCACCAAGTGGTAGGATTTGAATATGCATGGGTACATGTCTGCAGGTGCCTCCTCAACAGAACTTTGTGAAATCGCCCATAAAACTCCATGGGCCCAAAACGTGAAAATCTTCCAACTATAGAGGAACCAGACAAGTATGTATACTATTGTATGTTTTTCTGTAGTGCACCCATTGAAAGGAATCAAAAATAATCTTTGCTAATTGAACTTTTCCCACTTTCTCTTTTCCTCCTTACTTTCCCTCCTTTTTCTGCCATTCCTGTTTCAGTGTTGCTGGCTGTTTGTTCTGCAGCTCTTACATAAGGGTTTGAACTCCTGAATAGTTGGCAACAAACTACTGAAGGAAAGGACAGAGACAGAATAAATAAAATAGAGGGAGAAATAGAGAAAAAATAAAGAGGGGGAGGGGAGTAGCACAAGCAAATATTTAATTACGGAAAGAGAGGGAGAGAGAGAGAAACCTCAAATATCATAAATCATAAATCTTTAACTTAATTTCGGATTTGATACGAATAGCAAAACAAAACTCTGGCTTGAAAGAATTTAAACGGGAGGTGAACTTTGGAAGGAGCATGCTGCCAGTGTCCCACAGCCTCCTAGTGTCTGTCACAGTCCTGCTGTAGCTGCCTCCTACCATGCTACTATCTCTGGATTGTCTGGACCTGAAGAGCTGCCTGCTTGTGATCTTTCTGTTCCTACTGCTGGTGGACTTCCTGAAGCACAGAAACCCACCTGAGTTCCCTCCTGGACCATGGCCTCTACCTTTCCTGGGAAATGTCTTCATTGGGTTTGGCTACCAGGACATCGACAAGGTAACAGTTGGATACTATATTACACGGACTTATACCTTAGGCTATACGGTAATGGCATATACAGTACCAGTCAAAAGTATGGACACATCTACTCATTCCAGGGTTTTTCTTTCTTTTTACTATTTTCTACATTGTAGACTAATAGTCAATCAATCAATCAATCAAATGTATTTATAAAGCCCTTCTTACATCAGCTGATGTCACAAAGTGCTGTACAGAAACCCAGCCTAAAACCACAAACAGCAAGCAATGCAGGTGTACAAGCACGGTGGCTAGGAAAAACTCCCTAGAAAGGCCAGAACCTAGGAAGAAACGTAGAGAGGAACCAGGCTATGAGGGGTGGCCAGTCCTCTTCTGGCTGTGCCGGGTGGAGATTATAACAGAACATGGCCAAGATGTTCAAATGTTCATAGATGACCAGCAGGGTCAAATAATAATAATCACAGTGGTTGTCGAGGGTGCAACAGGTCAGCACCTCAGGAGTAAATGTCAGTTGGCTTTTCATAGCCGATCATTCAGAGTATCTCTACCGCTCCTGCTGTCTCTAGAGAGTTGAAAACAACAGGTCTGGGACAGGTAGCACATCCGGTGAACAGGTCAGGGTTCCATAGCCGCAGGCAGAACAGTTGAAACTGGAGCAGCAGCACGGCCAGGTGGACTGGGGACAGCAAGGAGTCATCAGGCCAGGTAGTCCTGAGTCATCGTCCTAGGGCTCAGGTCCTCCGAGAGAGAGAAAGAAAGAGAGAAAAAGAGAGAGAGAATTAGAGAGCATACTTAAATTCACACAGGACACCGGATAAGACTCTAGATATAGGAGAAATATAGGAGAAATACTCTAGATATAACAGACTGACACTAGCCCCCCGACACAAACTACTGCAGCATAAATACTGGAGGCTGAGACAGGAGGGATCAGGAGACACTGTGGCCCCGTCCGACTATACCCCCGGACAGGGCCAAACAGGCAGGATATAACCCCACCCACTTTGCCAAAGCACAGCCTCCACACCACTAGAGGGATATCTTCATCCTTGCCATCCTGAGACAAGGCCGAGTATAGCCCACAAAGATCTCCCCCACGGCACAACCCAAGGGGGGCGCCAAACCGGACAGGAAGATCACGTAAGTGACTCAACCCACTCAAGTGACGCACCCCTCCTAGGGACGGCATGGAAGAGCACCAGTAAGCCTCTGACTCAGCCCCTGTAATAGGGTTAGAGGTAGAGAATCCCAGTGGAGAGAGGGGAACAGGCCAGGCAGTTCGTTGCTCCAGTGCCTTTCCATTCATCTTCACACTCCTGGGCCAGACTACACTCAATCATAGGACCTAATAGTGAAGACATCAACACTATGAAATAACACATATAATCATGTAGTAACCAAAAAAGTGTTAAACAAATCAAAATATATTTTATACAGTTGAAGTCAGAAGTTTACAAACACCTTAGCCAAATAAACTCAGCAAAAAAAGAAACGTCCTCTCACTGTCAACTGCGTTTATTAATCGGCAAACTTAACATGTGTAAATATTTGTATGAACATAACAAGACTCAACAACTGAGACATAAACTGAACAAGTTCCACAGACATGTGACTAACAGAAATTTAATAATGTGTCCCTGGACAAGGGGGGGGGGTCAAAAACAAAAGTAACAGTCAGCATCTGGTGTGGCCACCAGCTGCATTAAGTACTGCAGTGCATCTCCTCCTCATGGACTGCACCAGATTTGCCAGTGTTTGCTGTGAGATGTTACCCCACTCTTCCACCAAGGCACCTGCAAGTTTCCGGACATTTCTGGAGGGAATGGCCCTAGCCCTCATCCTCCGATCCAACAGGTCCCAGGCGTGCTCAATGGGATTGAGATCCGGGCTCTTCGCTGGCCATGGCAGAACACTGACATTCCTGTCTTGCAGGAAATCACGCACAGAACGAGCAGTATGGCTGGTGGCATTGTCGTGCTGGAGGGTCATGTCAGGATGAGCCTGCAGGAAGGGTAGCACATAAGGGAGGAGGATGTCTTCTCTGTAACGCACAGCGTTGAGATTGCCTGCAATGACAACATGCTCAGTCCGATGATGCTGTGACACACCGCCCCAGACCATGACGGACCCTCCACCTCAAAATCGATCCCGCTCCAGAGTACAGGCCTCGGTGTAACGCTCATTCCTTCAACGATAAATGAGAATCTGACCATCATCCCTGGTGAGACAGAGCCGCAACTCATCAGTGAAGAGCACTTTTTGCCAGTCCTGTCTGGTCCAGCGACGATGGGTTTGTGCCCATAGGCGACGTTGTTGCTGGTGATGTCTGGTGAGGACCTGCCTTACAACAGGCCTACAAGCCCTCTGTTCAGCCTCTCTCAGCCTATGAGCACTGATGGAGAGATTGTGCGTCCCTGGTGTAACTCGGGCAGTTGTTGTTGCCATCCTGTACCTGTCCCGCAGGTGTGATGTTCGGATGTACTGATCCTGTGCGGGTGTTGTTTTTTATTAAATTTTTTATTTCACCTTTATTTAACCAGGTAGGCAAGTTGAGAACAAGCTCTCATTTACAATTGCGACCTGGCCAAGATAAAGCAAAGCAGTTCGACACATACAACAACACAGAGTTACACATGGAGTAAAATAAACATACAGTCAATAATACAGTAGAAAAACAAGTCTATATACAATGTGAGCAAATGAGGTGAGATAAGGGAGGTAAAGGCAAAAAAGGCCATGGTGGCAAAGTATATACAATATAGCAAGTAAAACACTGGAATAGTAGATTTGTAGTGGAAGAAAGTGCAAAGTAGAAATATAAATAATGGGGTGCAAAAGAGCAAAATAAATAAATAAATACAGTAGGGGAAGAGGTAGTTGTTTGGGCTAAATTATAGATGGGCTATGTACAGGTGCAGTGATCTGTGAGCTGCTCTGACAGCTAGTGCTTAAAGCTAGTGAGGGAGATAAGTGTTTCCAGTTTCAGAGATTTTTGAAGTTCGTTCCAGTCATTGGCAGCAGAGAACTGGAAAGAGAGACGGCCAAAGGAGGAATTGGCTTTGGGGGTGACCAGAGAGATATACCTGCTGGAGCGCGTGCTACAGGTGGGTGCTGCTATGGTGACCAGTGAGCGGAGATAAGGGGGGACTTTACCTAGCAAGGTCTTGTAGATGACCTGGAGCCAGTGGGTTTGGCGACGAGTATGAAGCGAGGGCCAACCAACGAGAGCGTACAGGTTGCAGTGGTGGGTAGTGTATGGGGCTTTGGTGACAAAACGGATGGCACTGTGATAGACTGCATCCAATTTGTTGAGTAGAGTGTTGGAGGCTATTATATAGATGACATCGCCGAAGTCGAGGATTGGTAGGATGGTCAGTTTTACGAGGGTATGTTTGGCAGCATGAGTGAAGGATGCTTTGTTGCGAAATATGAAGCCAATTCTAGATTTAACTTTGGATTGGAGATGTTTGATGTGAGTCTGGAAGGAGAGCTTACAGTCTAACCAGACACCTAGGTATTTGTAGTTGTCCACATATTCTAAGTCAGAACCGTCCAGAGTAGTGATGCTGGACGGGCGGGCAGGTGCAGGCAGCGATCGGTTGAAGAGCATGCATTTAGTTTTACTTGTATTTAAGAGCAGTTGGAGGCCATGGAAGGAGAGTTGTATGGCATTGAAGCTCGTCTGGAGGTTAGTTAACACAGTGTCCAAAGAGGGGCCAGAAGTATACAGAATGGTGTCATCTGCGTTGAGGTGAATCAGAGAATCACCAGCAGCAAGAGCAACATCATTGATGTATACAGAGAAGAGAGTTGGCCCGAGAATTGAACCTTGTGGCACCCCCATAGAGACTGCCAGAGGTCCGGACAACAGGCCATCCGATTTGACACACTGAACTCTATCAGAGAAGTAGTTGGTAAACCAGGCGAGGCAATCATTTGAGAAACCAAGGCTGTCGAGTCTGCCAATAAGAATGTGGTGATTGATGAGTCGAAAGCCTTGGCCAGGTCGATGAATACGCCTGCACAGTATTGTTTCTTATCGATGGCGGTTACGATGTCGTTTAGGACCTTGAGCGTGGCGGTAATCTGTTTGTTGACTTGGCTTTCGAAGACCTTAGAAAGGCAGGGTAGGATAGATATAGGTCTGTAGCAGTTTGGGTCAAGAGTGTCCCATCCTTTGAAGAGGGGGATGACAGCAGCTGCTTTCCAATCTTTGGGAATCTCAGACGACACGAGAGGTTGAACAGGCTAGTAATAGGGGTTGCAACAATTTCGGCAGATAATTTTAGAAAGAAAGGGTCCAGATTGTCTAGCCCGGCTGATTTGTAGGGGTCCAGATTTTGCAGCACTTTCAGAACATCAGCTGACTGGATTTGGGAGAAGGAGAAATGGGGAAGGCTTGGGCGAGTAGCTGTGGGGGGGTGCAGTGCTGTTGACCGCGGTAGGGGTAGCCAGGTGGAAAGCATGGCCAGCCGTAGAAAAATGCTTATTGAAATTATCAATTATAGTGGATTTATCGGAGGTGACAGAATTTCCTATCTTCAGTGCAGTGGGCAGCTGGGAGGAGGTGTTCTTATTCTCCATGGACTTCAGTGTCCCAGAACTTTTTTGAATTTGTGTTGCAGGAAGCAAATTTCTGCTTGAAAAACGTTGTTACACGTGATCTGCCACTGCGAGGATGATCAGCTGTCCATCCCGTCTCCCTGTAGCGCTGTCTTAGTACGGACATTGCAATTTATTGCCTTGGCCACATCTGCAGTCCTCATGCCTCCTTGCAGCATGCCTAAGGCACGTTCACGCAGATGAGCAGGGACCCTGGGCATCTTTCTTTTGGTGTTTTCAGAGTCAGTAGAAAGGCATCTTTAGTGTCCAAAGTTCTCATAACTGTGACCTTAATTGCCTACCGTCTGTAAGGGTTAGTGTCTTAACGACCGTTCCACAGGTGCATGTTCATTAATTCTTTATGGTTCATTGAACAAGCATGGAAAACAGTGTTTAAACCCTTTACAAGGAAGATCTGTGAAATTATTTGGATTTTTAAGAATTATCTTTGAAAGACAGGGTCCTGAAAAAGGGACGTTTCTTTTTTTGCTGAGTTTACATTTAAACTTTTTTTTTTTAATTAAAAAAGTTTATATTTCCATTTTTCACAATTCCTGACATTTAATCCTAGTAAAAGTTCCCTGTCTTAGATCAGTTAGGATCACCACTTTATTTTAAGAATGTGAAATGTCAGAATAATAGTAGAGAGAATTATTTATTTCAGCTTTTATTTCTTTCATCACATTCCCAGTGGGTCAGAAGTTTACATACACTCAATTAGTATTTGGTAACATTGCCTTTAAATTGTTTAACTTGGGTCAAACATTTCGGGTAGCCTTCCACAAGCTTCCCACAATAAGTTGGATGAATTTTGGCCCATTCCTCCTGACAGAGCTGGTGTAACTGAGTAAGGTTTGTAGGCCTCCTTGCTCTCACACGCTTTTTCAGTTCTTCCCACAAATGTTCTATAGGATTGAGGTCAGGGCTTTGTGATGGCCACTCCAATAACTTAACTTTGTTGTCCTTAAGCCATTTTGCCACAACTTTGGAAGTATGCTTGTGGTCATTATCCATTTGGAAGACCCATTTGTGACCAAGCTTTAACTTCCTGACTGATGTCTTGAGATGTTGCTTCAATATAGCCACATAACTTTCCATCCTCACGATGCCATCTATTTTGTGAAGTGCACCAGTCCCTCCTGCAGCAAAGCACCCCCACAACATGTTGCTGCCACCCCCGTGCTTCACGGTTGGGATGGTGTTCTTCGGCTTGCAAGCATCCCCCTTTTTCCTCCAAACATAACGATGGTCATTATGGCCAAACAGTTCTATTTTTGTTTCATCAGACCAGAGGAAATTTCTCCAAAAAGTACGATCTTGGTCCCCATGTGCAGTTGCAAACCGTAGTCTGTCTTTTTTATGGTGGTTTTGGAGCAGTGGCTTCTTCCTTGCTGAGCGGCCTTTCAGGTTATGTTGATATAGGACTCGTTTTGCTATGGATATAGATCATTTTGTACCCGTTTCCTCCAGAATCTTCACAAGGTCCTTTGCTGTTGTTCTTGGATTGATTTGCACTTTTCGCACCAAAGTACATTAATCTCTAGGAGACAGAACGCATCTCCTTACTGAGCGGTATGACGGCTGCGTGGTCCCATGGTGTTTATACTTGTGTACTATTGTTTGTACAGATGAACGTGGTACCTTCAGGCATTTGGAAATTGCTCCCAAGGATGAACCAGACTTGTGGAGGTCTACAATTGTCTTTCTGAGGTCTTGGCTGATTTCTTTTGATTTTCCCATGATGTCAAGCAAAGAGGCACTGAGTTTGAAGGTAGGCCTTGAAATATATTGTAACGGCCGTCGTCAGAAAGAGACCAAGGTGCAGCGGAGGATGTGTTCATCATTAGGAATTGTCACATCCTGACCAGCAGAGGGAGCAATTGGATTAGTATTGGTCAGGTTGTGGCAGGGTTTTTGTGTGTGTGTGAATGGTTGTGTTGGTGATTAGGACTCCCAATTGAAGGCAGGTGGGTTGAGTTGCCTTTGATTGGGAGTCCTATATAGGAGTGTGTGTTTTTCTTTGGGGTTGTGGGTAATTGTTTCTTGTTTAGTGTGGTTGCACCTGACAGGACAGTTGGCTGTCAGTTTTCTCAGTTTGTTTTAGTGTTCTTTCTATTAAATTCAAGATGACGAACATTAACTCTGCTGCATTTTGGTCCTTTCCTGAAGACAGCTGTGACAGGAATTTTAATAAATGAAAGAACACTACAAACGAAACACGAAAAGAAATGACAGCCAAACCGTCCTGTCAGGATTAACTCTACACAGAAAACAATCACCCACAAACCCCAAAGGAAAAACAGGCTGCCTATGTATGACTCTCAATCAGCAACAACGAACTACAGCTGTTCCTGATTGAGAGCCACACACGGCCAACCAAAGAAACAAACCAACATAGAAAAATAAACATATAACGCCCACCCATGGAAAACCCTGGCCTAACCAAAATAGAGAACTAAAAACCCCTCTCTGTGGCCAGGGCGTTACATATATCCACAGGTACACCTCTAATTGACTGAAATTATGTCAATTAGCCTATCAGAAGCTTCTAAAGCCATGATATCATTTTCTGGAATTTTCCAAGCTGTTTAACCTGTTGAGGATCTTATCCCGATCTTATCCCGGTATTGGGATTCATTGTCATGTGACCATGGCGGGGAATTCAAAACTGCAAGAGTAATCATTTCAAAAAATCAAATAATCAACTATTTTCCTCCATTTGAAAGATATATCTCCTAAATCTAACCACGCTGTCCGATTTTCAGAGGCATTACGGAGAATGCATAAAGTTAGGTTATGTGAGGAGAGTACATTGACAATAGCTGCGTGTAATGTTTAGCCAATTCAAAGAAGGGCATCAACAGACAGAAAACTAGCTAGAATTATGCACTTACCTTTGACAATCTGCATCAGATGACACTCATAGGACATTATGTTATACAATACATGCATTTTTAGTTCCATCAAGTTCATATTTATATCCAAAAACAGCATTTACAGTCGCGGTGAAATTCAGAATTTTTTTCGGCTCGAATGCACCCAGTGAATCCAGCATTACAAATCACGGAATTACTATTCGAAAACATTGGTAAATTATAATATTGTCATTCAAAGAATAATATATTATCATCTCGTAATTGCTACCGAAGGGCCAGATCTCAAAATAACTTTACTGGGAAATCACATTTTGTATAAACTGGGTACTATGCTAACAACAATAAGCTATATGCTAAGCTAAGCTAAGCTATACCGTTAGCATTAGCATCATCTAATATCGATAATAACATTCTAAATATCCCCTTACCTTTGATTATCTCCATCAGAAGGCGCTGCCAGAGATCCCAGGTCCAGAACAAATGTGGTTTCTTTTGACAAAGTTCATAATTTATGTCCAAATAGTTAGCGTTCAGTAGGCTCCCACAAAATGAGGTGGGCAGTGTAAAGTCACGTCGAAAAACTAAAGAAAACCTAGTAAATAATCTATTTACGTTTGTTTAAACATGTCAAACGTTGTTTAGCACTAATCTTTTGTTCCATTTTTAACGTGAAACATCAGTAAACATCAGTAATATTTTCACACAACCTATCAAGTGTCTAGAATAAACGATAATGACAAAGGCACTCTTCTCAGATTCATGCGCAGGCGCAAAAAATGAAGTGATGACGTGTCAACTTGTAAGCTTTCTAATTCGGTGTGTATTCATGACAGATGCTTCAAACAACTTTCTAAAGATCGTTGACATCTAGTGGAAGCAGTAGGAGTTGCGAACTGAATCCTTTCTCACTGTGGTATCTTTAAAACAATGACACTAAATAGTACAGTCACAAAATTCTCTTTTTTTTTTATCTATTTTTCACAGGTTTTTGCCTGCAATATGAGTTTTGTTATACTTACAGACACCATTCAAACTGTTTTAGAAAATTCAGAGTGTTTTCTATCCGAATGTGTTAATAATATGCATATCCTAGCTTCTGAGTTGGTGTAGGAGGCAGTTAAAAATGGGCACATATTTCTTTCAAAATTCTCAATACTGCCCCCGTGGCCCGTAGAGGTTAAAGGCAGTCAACTTAGTATATGTAAACTTCTGACACACTGGAATTGCGATACAGTGAATTATAAGTCAAATAATCTGTCTGTAAACAATTGTTGGAAAAATTACTTGTGTCATGCACAAAGTAGATGTCCTAACCAACTTGCCAAAACTATAGTTTGTTAACAAGAAATTTGTGGAGTGGTTGAAAAACAAGTTTTAATGACTCCAACCTAAGTGTATGTAAACTTCCGACTTCCGATTTCAGATTCTTCGAAGTAGCCACCCTTTGCCTTGATGACAGCTTTGCACACTCTTGGCATTCTCTCAACCAGCTTCATGAGGTAGTCACCTGGAATGCATTTCACTTAACAGGTGCCTTGTTAAAAGTTAATTTGTGGAATTTCTTTCCTTCTTAATGCGTTTGAGCCAATCAGTTGTGTTGTGACAAAGTAGGGGTGGTATACAGAAGATAGCCCTATTTGGTAAAAAAACCCCAGCTCAAATAAGCAAAGAGAAACGACAGTCCATCATTACTTTAAGACATGAAGGTCAGTCAGTCAGTCATTTCAAGAACTTTGAAAGTTTCTTCAAGTGCAGTGGCAAAAACCATCAAGCGCTATGATGAAACTGGCTCTCATGAGGACCGCCACAGGAAAGGAAGACCCAAAGTTACCTCTGCTGCAGAGGATAAGTTCATTAGAGTTACCAGCCTCAGAACTTGCAGCCCAAATAAATGCTTCACAGAGTTCAAGTAACAGACACATCTCAACATCAACTGTTCAGAGGAGACTGCAGGAATCAGGCCTTCATGGTAGAATTGCTGCAAAGAAACCACTATTAAAGGACCCCAATAAGAAGAAGATACTTGCTTGGGCCAAGAAACACGAGCAATGGACATTAGACCGGTGGAAATATGTCCTTTGGTCTAATTTGCGATTTTTGTGTCCAAACTTTTGACTGGTACTGTACATACAACATCAAATAATTCAAGGCCGATCAATTTATGCAAATAATGTTTTGTTGCTTGTTACAAAGATCCTTCTTTAAGTTTTTCTGCGATTGTTTTTAGGTTGCTGAACAGTTCGGCAATATTTTCAGCCTTCGGTGGGGTGGGGAGAAGGTTGTGTTTGTGTCTGGGTACAAGATGGTGAAGGATGTTTTGATGACTCAGGGAGATAACTTTTTAGACCGACCTGCATCCCCTCTCTTTAGTGATGTTTTCAAAGACTGTGGTAAGATCTGCTAGTTACATTTTCATATATAATTTCACTCACCATTGTTACTGTTTAATGAAAATTATTTTCAAGTAACCATGCATCTCTATTTCAAAAGGAATCTCTGTAAGTAATGGATACAGATGGAGGAGGCAACGGCAGTTCTCGGTGGCCCACCTAAAACACTTTGGTGAGGGGAAGAGAACCCTAGAGCTTCATGTGCAGCAGGAGTGTAGCTTCCTGTGTCAGGCCTTCCAACAGGAAATGGGTGAGTTGCTGTAAACAAACCAATCCCAATTTACAGTGAAAAACATAAAAATACGATTTCTGGTTGTGACTTTACAATACAAATTAAGAGTCTTCAGTGCATTTTCCTTATTCTTGTAACTGTACATTGTGCATTTCAAGTTCTACGTAATACAAAGTTAACAAAGTGTCTACTTAAGAACAGTACTTAAATGTAACCCAACAGGAGGGCCCTTCAACCCCCAACTCATAATAAACAGTGCTGCTGCAAACGGCATTGGATTCTTGGTGTTTGGAAAGCGATTTGACTACAACGCTACAGACTTCCAGAACCGTCTGCGACTGAGCCAGGAGTCCATGCTATTGATAGGCAACCCTCTGGTTCAGGTGGGTTCCCCTGTGCTGATGAGATGATGCAACAAGGCTATAGGAGGATGGGCTCATTGTAATGGCTGGAATGGAATAAATGGAATGGTACCAAACACTTCAAACACATGGAAACAACTTGTTTGACTCCGTTCCATTGATTCCATTCCAGCCATTACAATGAGCCAATCATCCTATTGCTTCTCCCACCAGCCTCCTCTGCTATATGCAGCTCAGTAATGTGATACACGTATTAGTTGTGTTTACCATACACCATACCTTCTCATTAGCCCCTAGTATACATCTGACATTTTTCTTTGAAGCACAACTTCAGGATATATAATTATCAAATCAAATCAAATGTATTTATATAGCCCTTCTTACATCAGATGATATATCAAAGTGCTGTACAGAAACCCATCCTAAAACCCCAAACAGCAAGCAATGCAGGTGTAGAAGCACGGTGGCTAGGAAAAACTCCCTAGAAAGGCAAAAACCTAGGAACAAACGTAGAGAGGAACCAGGCTATGAGGGGTGGCCAGTCCTCTTCTGGCTGTGCCGGGTGGAGATAACAGAACATGGCCAAGATGTTCAAATGTTCATAGATGACCAGCATGGTCAAATAATAGTAATCACAGTGAACAGGTCAGGGTTCCATAGCCGCAGGCAGAACAGCTGAAACTGGAGCAGCAGCACGGCCAGGTGGACTGGGGACAACAAGGAGTCATCATGCCAGGTAGTCCTGAGGCATGGTCCTAGCGCTCAGGTCGTCCGAGAGAGAGAAAGAAAGAAAGAGAGAAAAAGAGAATTAGAGAGAGCATACTGAAATTCACACAGGACACCAGATAAGACAGGAGAAATACTCCAGATATAACAGACCGACCCTAGCCCCCGACACATAAACTACTGCAGCATAAATAATTATGTCTCCTTTTTCTCTTAGCTGTATGATGTATTTCCATGGCTGTTCAAGCGTTTGCCTGGGCTGCGTTCTGGTCCCCATGTGACGATTCTTTCCAACTATGCAAAGATTGTGCCATTCCTGAGAAAAGAAATAGAGAAACATAAGAAGGAGTGGGATCCCTTTGATCACCGGGACTACATTGACTCCTACATCGGCGAAATAGACAAGGTGATGCCTGTATATCAGTTTGTATGTCTGTGTATGTGTAACAGTGTAGGTTCCGTCCCTCTCTTCGCCCCAACCCGGGCTCGAACCAGGGACCCTTGCACACATCAACAACTGACACCCACCGAAGCATCGTTACCCATCGCGCCACAAAAGCCGTGGCTCTTGTGGCGCGATGGGTAACGTTGTTTCGGTGGGTGTCAGTTGTTGATGTGTGCAAGGGTCCCTGGTTCGAGCCCGGGTTGGGGCGAAGAGAGGGACGGAACCTACACTGTTACATTGATGCTGTTGACCCGGATCATTGGTTGCTGCGGAAAAGGAGGAGGTCAAAGGGGGGGTGAGTGTAACCGATGTGAAATGGCTAGTTAGTTGGCGGTGGTGCGCGCTAATAGCGTTTCAATCGGTGACGTCACTCGCTCTGAGACTTGAAGTAGGGTTTCCCCTTGCGTCGCAAGGGCCGTGGCTTTTGTGGCGCGATGGGTAACGATGCTTCATGGGTGTCAGTTGTTGATGCGTGCAAGGGTCCCTGGTTCGAGCCCAGGTTGGGGCGAAGAGAGGGACGGAACCTACACTGTTACATATGTACAGTATATTGTCACTTTTATTGCCTGTGCAACATGTTCAGTCATGAAATTAACTTGAATATTGACTTGCCATCTTTAACCTCTCTGGGCTAGGTGGGACGTTTGCGTCCCACCCTAGTCAACAGCCAGTGGAATCGCGTGGCGCGAAATACAAATACCTCAAAAATGCTATTACTTAAATTTCTCAAACATATGACTATTTTACACCATTTTAAAGACAAGACTCGTTAATCTAACCACATTGTCCGATTTCAAAAAGGCTTTACAGCGAAAGCAAAACATTAGATTATGTCAGGAGAGTACCCTGCCAAAAATAATCACACAGCCATTTTCAAAGCAAGCATATATGTCACAAAAACCAAAACCGCAGCACTAACCTTTGATGATCTTCATCAGATGACACTCCTAGGACATTATGTTATATAATACATGCATGTTTTGTTCAATCAAATTCATATTTATATCAAAAACCAGCTTTTTACATTAGCATGTGATGTTCAGAACTAGCATACCCACCGAAAACTTCCGGTGAATTTACTAAATTACGCATGATAAATGTTGACAAAATACATAACAATTATTTTAAGAATTATAGATACAGAACTCCTTTATGCAAACGCTATGTCAGATTTTAAAATAGCTTTTCGGCGAAAGCACATTTTGCAATATTCTGAGTACATAGCTCGGCCATCACAGGCTAGCTAATTTGACACCCACCAAGTTTGGGGCTCACTATACTCAGAATTACTATTAGAAAAATTGGATTACCTTTGCTGTTCTTCGTCAGAATGCACTCCCAGGACTTCTACTTCAACAACAAATGTTGTTTTGGTTCCAAATAATCCATAGTTATATCCAAATACCTCCGTTTTGTTTGTGCGTTCAGGTCACTATCATTTCGTGACCAAAAAAAATAAAAATATTCCATTACCGTACTTAGAAGCATGTGAAACGCTGTTTAAAATACATTTTTATGCTATTTTTCTCGTAGTATAGCGATAATATTCCAACCGGGCAACGTTGTATTCATTCAAAGACTGAAAGAAAGAAATTGAGAAGTCTCGTGAACGCGCATCTCAGTCTCACTGTCCCCAGGCTGACCACTTACAAACTCTGCTGCTGTACTTTGCCCAGAGACAGCAGACACCCCATTCCACTTTCTGGCGGCTTTAGAGAGCCAATAGAAGCCTTAGAAAGTGTCACGTTACAGCACAGATGCTGTATTTTTGATAGAGATGCAACAGAAGGACAACAAATTGTCAGACAGGGCACTTCCTGTATGGAGTCTTCTCAGGTTTTGGCCTGCCATATGAGTTCTGTTATACTCACAGACACCATTCAAACAGTTTTAGAAACTTTAGAGTGTTTTCTATCCAAATCTACTAATTATATGCATATTCTCGTTTCTGGGCAAGAGTAGTAACCAGTTTAAATTGGGTACGTTTTTTATCCGGCCGTGAAAATACTGCCCCCCAGCCCATACAGGCTAATGGTCTCAACAGTCATAAAAGCTTTTGACTACTGCCATGGGCCTTTTAGGTACAATATCTGAGACAGTTGATAGCAATGTTTCATCCTGTCCTTGTATTTGATAATACCTCCTTCAGAAGAAGAGGGACATCGAGGCTGGGTTCCACTCAGAGAACTTGGTGTACTGCAGTCTGGACTTGTTTGAGGCTGGAACAGAGACCATCACCAACACTTTACGTTGGGCTCTGCTCTACATGGTGAAGTACCCTGATGTTCAGGGTAGGTATAGTGCTCTATAGAATAGAGTCATACAGTGAGCTCCTAAAGTTTTGAGATAGTGACAATTTTTTGTTGTTATTTTGGCTCTGAACTCCAGCACTTTGGACTTCAAACGATATAATTGCTACGAGGTTAAAGTGCAGACTGTCCGCTTTAATTTTAGGGTATTTTCATCCATATCGGGTTAACCGTTTAGAAATTACAACACTCTTCATACATAGTCCCCCCATTTTAGAGGGCCAAAAGTATTGGGAGAAATTCACTTATGTGTATTAAAATAGTAAAAAGTTAAGTATTTGGTCCCATATTCATAGCACGCAATAACTACATCAAGCTTGTGACTCTACAAATTTGTTTGATGCATTTGCTGTTCGTTTTGGTTGTGTTTCAGATAATTTTTTGCCCAATAGAAATGAATGGTAAATTAATTTCTATTTCTATTGTGAATAATGATGAGAAAGTTAAACTCACAAATATCATACCCCCAAGACATGCTAACCTCTCACCATTGCAATAACAGGGGAGGCTAGCATTTGTGTGTGTGTGTGTGGGGGGGTATGATATTTGTGCGTCTGCAACGTTCTCACTCATCATTATTCACAATTCATTGAGGAATATCTGTAAGCATGGTAGCATCCACATGAATGTAGACATGTTTAGAAACATATTCTATTCTTATTTACAATAAAAGTGACTCCAAAATGACATAATACATTATTTACCATTCATATCTATTGGGCACAAAATAATCTGAAACACATCCAAAATAAACAGCAAATGCATCCAACAAATGTGTAGTCACAATCTTGATGTAGTCATTGCATGCTATGAATATGAGACTAAATACTTAAGTGAATTTCTCGTAATACTTTTGGTCCCCTAAACTGGGGGGACTATGTACAAAAAGTGTTGTATTTTTCAAACTGTTCACCCGATATGGATAAAAATACCCTCAAATTAAAGCCGACAGTCTGCGCTATAACCTCATTGTATCAAATCCAAAGTGCTGGAATACAGAGCCAAAAAAATGAATAATTATCTGTCCCAATACTTTTGGAGCTCACTGTATACAGTATATCCAATTCTTAAAGCTATGCTATACACCAACCAACCTACAAACAGCCTCTAAATAACTAAGCAGCTACAGCCAACCAACAAACAACCACTTTCTGACCAAACAGCACATCAACAAAACTAAGTTGAGTCATAAGTTGAGCCATTTGAATCCCTCTTCATCTTCCCAGAGAATGTCCAGGAGGAGATCAAAAGTGTGATTGGCCAGTCTCGCCAGCCGTGCCTTGCTGATAGGGTGAGCATGCCCTACACAGACGCTGTGATCCACGAGACACAGAGAATGGCCAACATACTGCCTCTCAATATCAGGATGTCAAGCAAAGATGCTACCATGGGGGGATATTTCATACCCAAGGTGAGACAGACTGTACAGTATCACCTAAATTCATTTCTCTGTGGGGGAGTTAGAAGATATGCTCATTTGTCTTGAACTTCCGCACTTTCTTTAGTGCTGTTTTAATGCGAGAGCTCTGGTGAATAAAATGTTGTGTATTTGTTACATTATGGAAAATACCACCATCCCATGGAAGTGATGTTTACATTTTTTGTTTGAAGTTCTATGGTTTCAAAAGGTTATTTCAAGCATGCTTTCTCATCATCCCCTCCATAGGGCACTAAAGTGATAGTCAACCTCTCCTCAGTGTTACGTGACCAGACAGAATGGGAGACGGCAGACCACTTCAACCCACAACACTTCCTGGATGTGCATGGTCACTTCCGGAAAAGAGAGGCTTTTTTCCCATTTTCTGCAGGTCGGTCCCTAGATTCAATTTCATCCGCTCTTGCCCTAAATTCCACCCACATACAATGTAGCTCTACTAACTCTACTCTAGCTTTCACAAAATGGAAAAAACCAGCCTGCCTACAAAGCCTGTGTTATGTGATACAGTAGCAGTAATAATAACTCTGTCCCTGTACCCTGCGTATACCCGTTTCTCTCCCTCTCTCTGCTCCTAGGAAAGAGGGCTTGTCTGGGGCAGTCGCTGGCCCGCATGGAGCTCTTCCTCTTTTTCACCTCCCTCCTCCAGAGGTTCACCATCTCTTCATCCCCTGGAGAGGAACCACCAAGCCTGGAGCCCCAGGGAGTGGCCATCCAGTCCCCTAAACCCTTCACTATCTGTGCCTCCACATGGTGATGGATCACCACCATTATAGTTCCGTTTTGGAGAAGAAGAGGAATACATTTTATTGTCCATTTTCCTACAGTCCAAATGGAAATCTGTATTTTTGCTTTTAACCCTACCCCCTCCCAAGTCAAACACACACACCCTCGAGGGGTTGGAAGCACAGGGTCAGCCATGGTGCAGCGCCACTGGAGAAGTTTCAGGTTAAGGGCACAACGGCAGATTGTATGATACACTGACTTACTGAGCACTGTCTGCATGCTTAACATAATGCATACACAGTATTATAGTTACAGTGTCCCCACTTTCTTAAAGGTCCAATACAGCCATTTTTATCTCAAAATCAACTAATTTCTGGGTAACAATTAAGTACCTTACTGTGGTTGTTTTCAATTAAAATGGTCGAAAATAAACAAAAATAGCTCCTTAGCAAATAGCAATTTCTCAAGCAAGAATTTTGCTGTTATTGGCAGAGAGGTTCTCTTATTGGTCTATTAACTAATTTACTGAATGGTGATGTCACCATGGAAAGCCAAAACTCTCTCCCACCAAAACAGGCTGAAATTTCAGGCGGTCTTTTCAAACAGCTCTCACACTAAAAGGGCATTATCATAATTTTCACAATATCATCCCAATATATATATATATATATATAAAAAGCACATGAAAATCACATTATTGACTGCAATGGGCCTTTAATAGTTTAATTCAGGGGCGCAAATTTCACTGGGAACAGCTTCAATGTGCCCACATTCTGAAATTACATTTTTGTTCCCCCAGTTTTATCATTGGAATGTGATACAAAATGAGGCAACGGTGTGTTTTAGGACCATGCGGATGCCTCCGAGCGGTCGGATAGACTTTTTGGAGTGTTTATCCGACTGGATAAAAAATAATAATAAAAAAAAGTTGTCCCCCCCACTTCTAAAACCAAAGTTGTGCCCCTGGTTTAAGTAATTTGTACTTTGAACGTAACCCTTCTAGCATTTTGAAAAGATCCAGTCTTACAGCATTGTTTGATTAAAGTCACAATTCTGTACAACAGAACAAATGTATGTCTTATTTAAATTTCATGCTAGTTCATCTCGTGTGATCACTTAAGCTATTCGGACGGCACAAGAATGGGGCTCCACAAACACAGGTGCTCTGGACTTTGGCCATCACTGAATAATCCCATGTGATTCTTCTGTGTGGCTCTTTATCGGTTTCTCTCCCTCCAATCAGTTTGATAGTGGAGTTTTGAATCCACCGACCCCAGCAGTCATTGAGGAATCTGTAAGTGGGAAAGAGGCTCACTCAAGGGACGGTTTATTCTTTTTAAAAAGCATAACGTTGCGGTTTACATTTTTTTTCAAGGATTTTACTTTAACCTTGATCTTCCTTCTGTTTTTAAGCCACCCTCACCATGTTACTCCAGTCTGTGATGGAGGGACTGGACATTAAGGGTATACTGGTGTTCCTCTGCATCTTCTTTCTGGTCACTGACTACCTAAAGAACAGGAAGCCCGCCAACTTTCCTCCAGGACCACGAGCTATGCCTCTCGTGGGTAATTTATTTGATATGGATGCTAAACTCCCTCACATGTATCTACACAAGGTGAGAAGGCGTTTACCCTTTCAAGAGCTTTTATTAGTTGAAAGAATAAAATGAGAGATTCTGTGAACACAATGACTAGGTAAGGAAAGTGTATTTCAAATCGAGGACAGGCTAACTGAATGAACAACAGAGACAAAGGGCAAGTAAAAACATTTATTAAAATAGTTTGGGGAAGGGCCTCGTCTCTGGGGGATTATCCTGAGAGCCAGATGCTTTGATGGCAGGTCGCCATATGTGGGGAAGCTGGCATCGAAACTCAGAATACCTTACTGATAGAACCAACATAAAGTGTCTTAATAGGGTGTTGGGCCACCACGAGCCGCCAGAACAGCTCCAATGTGCCTTGACATAGATTCTACAAGTGTCTGGAACTCTATAGGAGGGATGCGACACCATTCTTCCATGAGAAATTCCATCATTTGGTGTTGTTGAGGGTGGTGGAAAACGCTGTCTCAGGCACCGCTCCAGAATCTCCAATAAGTGTTCAATTGGGTTGAGATCTGGTGACTGAGACACACACACACACACACACTTTAAACCCCCTATGCTCCTTTGAGACCCCTCTTTCAAAGTCACTGAGATATCTTTTAGCCATGAGGGCCAAAATAATGGGCAACTGGGCTTTTTTTATACATTTTTTTCTCATTGAGATAACATCTCTTTTCCAAGAGAGACCTGATCCAATAGCAGCAGGGGGAACAACTTTTCAGACAAAACAACTTACATACACTAATAGAACATTAAACACAACTATAAACACACATACAGTACAACAAAAACATTTTATGTTAAAAACACGAAAGTCTTGACTAAAAACAGCTGTCCTAAAAACAATTGCACTCTATGATATATACATCAATCAAGTGTTTAAACTCCACCAACGAAACTAGATCATCACATTTTAAATGTTCAGGAGAGAATTCCAGGACCACGGAGCTGAGTAACTAAAACTATTTCTACCATGACCTGTTCTAATTTTTGGTACTGTTAGAAGCAAATGAGAGTGGGACCGTAATTGATATTTATTTACCACCTGACTAAAAAAGAACAGAGATAAAATGGCATTTTACCCAATATGGCCTTATAAATCAGTGTATACCAGTGTTTAAGCCTACGCAAGGTCAATGATGACCAGCCAACAGCACTGTAGAGATCACAATGATGTGTTAGACGTTTCTGATTTGTAATGAACCTGAGGGCTGCATGATACACTGAATCAAGTGCTCTCAGGGTAGTGACTGAGGCCTGCATATATATATATATATATATAACATCACTAAAATCTAAAACTGCCAGTAATGTACATCGTACCAGCTCCTTCCTGGCCTCAAAAGAAAAACAAGCCTTATGCCGGTAATAAAAACCTATTTTCAGCTTGAGCTTCTGTAACAGTGTAGGTTCCGTCCCTCTCTTCGCCCCAACCTGGGCTCGAACCAGGGACCCTTGCACACATCAACAACTGACACCCCACGAAGCATCGTTACCCATCGCGCCACAAAAGCCGCAGCCCTTGCAACGCAAGGGGAAACCCTACTTCAAGTCTCAGAGCGAGTGACGTCACTGATTGAAATGCTATTAGCGCGCACCACCGCTAACTAACTAGCCATTTCACATCGGTTACACTTCCTTATCAAGTTCTCTACATGCACAGTGAAGCTCAGCGTATCATCAACCCACACACCCAAATATTTGTACACTTTAACTTGCTCTATAGTATGTCCAGCCAATGTAGCAATGACATGATTAGTAACATGCCTGGCATTTGAAAATACCATGCATTTTGTTTTACCTGAATTTAGAACCAGCTTTAAAATCATACAGATTCTGTTTTTTTATTTATTTCTTTCACCTTTATTTAACCAGGTAGGCAAGTTGAGAACAAGTTCTCATTTACAATTGCGACCTGGCCAAGATAAAGCAAAGCAGTTCGACAACAACACAGAGTTACACATGGAGTAAAACAACATACAATCAAATATGCAGTAGAAAAAAATAAGACTATATACAATGTGAGCAAATGATGTGAGATAAGGGAGGTAAAGGCAAAAAATGCCATGGTGGCAAAGTAAATAAAGTATAGCAAGAAAAACACTGGAATGGTAGATTTGTAGTTTGAAGAAAGTTCAAAGTTAAAATATAAATAATATGGTGCAAAGGAGCAAAATAAATAAAATGAATAAATACAGTAGGGGAAGAGGTAGTAGTTTGGGCTAAATTATAGATGGGCTATGTACAGGTGCAGTGATCTGCTCTGACAGCTGGTGCTTAAAGCTAGTGAGGGAGTTAAGCGTTTCCAGTTTCAGAGATTTTTGTAGTTCGTTCCAGTCATTGGCAGCAGAGAACTGGAAGGAGAGACGACCAAAGGAGGAGTTGGCTTTAGGGGTGACCTGAGAGATATACCTGCTGGAGCGCGTGCTACAGGTGGGTGCTGCTATGGTGACCAGTGAGCGGAGATAAGGGGGGACTTTACCTAGCAGGGTCTTGTAGATGACCTGGAGCCAATGTGTTTGGCGACGATTATGAAGCGAAGGCCAGCCAACGAGAGCGTACAGGTCGCAGTGGTGGGTAGTATGGGGCTTTGGTGACAAAACGGATGGCACTGTGATAGACTGCATCCAGCTTGTTGAGTAGGGTATTGGAGGCTATTTTGTAAATGACATCGCCGAAGTCGAGGATTGGTAGGATGGTCAGTTTTACGAGGGTATGTTTGGCAGCATGAGTGAAGGATGCTTTGTTGCGAAATAGGAAGCCAATTCTAGATTTCACTTTGGATTGGAGATGATTGATGTGAGTCTGGAAGGAGAGTTTACAGTCTAACCAGACACCTAGGTATTTGTAGTTGTCCACAAATTCTAAGTTAGAACCGTCCAGAGAAGTTATGCTGGACGGGCGGGCAGGTGCAGGCAGCGATTGGTTGAAGAGCATGCATTTAGTTTTACTTGTGTTTAGGAGCAGTTGGAGACCACGGAAGGAGAGTTGAATGGCATTCAAGCTCGTCTGGAGGGTTGTTAGCCTGTTAGGGCTAGGGGGCAGTATTTACACGGCCGGATAAAAAACGTACCCGATTTAATCTGGTTACTACTCCTGCCCAGTAACTAGAATATGCATATAATTATTGGCTTTGGATAGAAAACACCCTAAAGTTTCTAAAACTGTTTGAATGGTGTCTGTGAGTATAACAGAACTCATATGGCAGGCAAAAACCTGAGAAGATTTCATGCAGGAAGTGGCCTGTCTGACAAGGAGTCGTTCTTCTTGTCTCTGTTTATTGAAGAGTGGGGATCTTAGCTGTAACGTGACACTTCCTACGGCTTCCATAGGCTCTCAGAGCCCGGGAAAAAGCTGAACGATGACGAGGCAGCCCCAGGCTGAAACACATTATCGCCTTTGCCAAGTGGTCGATAAGAGGACAAAGGAATTAGGCGCGTGCCCGAGTCGACCCCGTGCTGTATTTTCTTTCGGCTGTTTACCTAATTGCAGATTCCCGGTCGGAATATTATCGCTTTTTTACGAGAAAAATGGCATAAAAATTGGTTTTAAACAGCGGTTGACATGCTTCGAAGTACGGTAATGAAATATTTAGAAATCTTTTGTCACGAAATGCGCCGTGCGCATGACCGTTATTTACCATTGGGATTGTGTCTTGAACGCACGAACAAAACGCAGCTGTTGGAACATAACTATGGATTATTTTGGACCAAACCTACATTTGTTATTGAAGTAGAAGTCCTGGGAGTACATAGGGCTTTGAATTACTTCATTCAGGTTTTTCCCGGGCTCTGAGAGCCCATTGGAGCCGTGGGAAGTGTCACGTAACAGCAGAGATCCTTAGTTTTTGGAAGAGATGTCAAAGAAAGCAAATAAATGGTCAGACAGGCCACTTCCTGTAAAGGAATCTCTCAGGTTTTTGCCTGCCAAATGAGTTCTGTTATACTCACAGACACCATTCAAACAGTTTTAGAAACTTTGGAGTGTTTTCTATCCAAAGCTAATAATTATATGCATATTCTAGTTTCTGGCCAGGACTAATAATCAGATGAAATCGGGTACGTTTTTTTATCCAGCCGTGAAAATACTGCCCCCTAGACATAAGAGGTTAGCTTTTTGTGAACGTTTATCGTGAGTAATTTAGTAAATTGTTAGTAAATTCATCGGAAGTTTGCGGGGGGTATGCTAGTTCTGAACGTCACATGCTAATGTAAAAAGCTGTTTTTTGATATAAATATGAACTTGATTGAACAAAACATGCATGCATTGTATAACATAATGTCCTAGGTGTGTCATCTGATGAAGATCATCAAAGGTTAGTGCTGCATTTAGCTGTCTTCTGGGTTTTTGTGACATTATATGCTAGCTTGAAAAATGGGTGTCTGATTATTTCTGGCTGGGTACTCTGCTGACATAATCTAATGTTTTGCTTTCATTGTAAAGCCTTTTTGAAATCGGACAGTGTGGTTAGATTAACGAGAGTCTTGTCTTTAAATAGCTGTAAAATAGTCATATGTTTGAGAAATTGAAGTAATAGCATTTCTAAGGTATTTGAAAATCGCGCCACAGGATTCAACTGGCTGTTACGTAGGTGGGACGATTTGGTGCCACCTGCCCTAGAGAGGTTAACACAGTGTCCAAAGAAGGGCCAGAAGTATACAGAATGGTGTCGTCTGCATAGAGGTGGATCAGAGATTCACCAGCAGCAAGAGCGACATCATTTATGTATACAGAGAAAAGAGTTGGCCCAAGAATTGAACCCTGTGGTACCCCCATAGAGACTGCCAGAGGTCCAGACAGTAGGCCCTCCGATTTGACACACTGAACTCTGTCAGAGAAGTAGTTGGTGAACCAGGCGACGCAATCGTTTGAGAAACCAAGGCTACTAAGTCTGCCGATGAGGATGTGGTGATTAACAGAGTCAAAAGCTTTGGCCAGGTCAATGAATACGGCAGCACATTATTGTTTCTTATCGATGGCGGTTACGATGTCGTTTAGGACCTTGAGCGTGGCTGAGGTGCACCCATGACCAGCTCTGAAACCAGATTGCATAGCGGAGAGGGTGCGGTGGGATTCAAAATAGTCGGTAATCTGTTTGTTGACTTGGCTTTCGAAGACCTTAGAAAGGCAGGGTAGGATGGATATAGGTCTGTAGCAATTTGGGTCAAGAGTGTCACCTCCTTTGAAGAGGGGGATGACAGCAGCTGCTTTCCAATCTATGGGAATCTCAGACGACACGAAAGAGAGATTTAACAGGCTAGTAATAGGGGTTGCAATAATTTCGGCAGATAATTTTAGAAAGAAAGGGTCCAGATTTTGCAGCTCTTTCAG
The DNA here is from genome assembly GCF_901001165.1 of Salmo trutta. Classification (NCBI taxonomy): domain Eukaryota; kingdom Metazoa; phylum Chordata; class Actinopteri; order Salmoniformes; family Salmonidae; genus Salmo; species Salmo trutta. The sequence goes on along the minus strand of NC_042977.1, from coordinate 34,858,898 downwards.
AACATCAGCTGAATGGATTTGGGAGAAGGAGAAATGGGGGAGGCTTGGGCGAGTAGCTGTGGGGGGTGCAGTGCTGTTGAATGCAGTAGGGGTAGTTAGGTGGAAAGCATGGCCAGCCGTAGAAAAATGCTTATTGAAATTCTCAATTATAGTGGGCTTATCGGTGGTGACAGAGTTTCCTATCCTCACTGTTGTATGATGTTAAATGCTCTTTGGGCATCTTCAAAAGCTAAAGATAAACTACTACCACTTGAATAAAGAACAGTATCATCTGCATAAAAATGAACATCTGCTGTTTCAATAAGATCCCCAATGTTGTTGATATACAAAATGAACAACAGTGGGCCCAAATTGGAACCTTGCGGAACACCTGAGCACACCTCTATGGACTCAGATTTACAACCATCCGCCATTACACATTGTGTACGGTTTGATTGGTTTATAAAATACCTATCTAGAGCTGACCAGTAATTCCACAACATTTTAACCTTTGCACTAACACAGCATGGCCATAGTGTAAAAAGCCTTCGACAAATCAATAAAGACAGACGCACAATGTAACTTCTTATCAAGAGCACAGTGGATGTCATTTAAAACCTTCAATGTTGCTGAGACAGTGCTGTGTCCAGACCTAAAACCTGATTGCATTCCATTTAAGATGTTGTTTTCTTGGAACTAGGCCTTTAGCTGCCTACTAACTAAGGACTCCAGTACCTTTGACAGTACAGACAATTTTGATATGGGTCAATAGTTGTCAAGTAGCGAAGGATCTCCACCTTTCAGGAGAGGCAGTACAAAAGCAGATTTCCATAACTTGGGGATTTCCTTAACATCAAGCGTGAGGTTAAAAATACATGTTAAGGGAGAGCAATGATGTCTGCAGCTAGGTGTAGGAAGCAGGGTCTAGTTCATCAGGGCCATGGGGATTTTTTCCATCAATTTCTTTCAGGGCTTTACACACTTCTGAAACAGAGAAGGATGAAAAGGAGAACCTGGTGAAGGAGTATACAGGGATGTCAATTAAATTCATAAGGGGCACAATTATACCTTTGACCTTTTCAAATAAACTGCCTGCATCTAAAAACATGCTGATTCAAGGCTTTCAGAATGGAGGTTCTCTCAGTTACAATCTGTGTGTCTACCAACAATTGTTTAGGAAGCTGTGTATCTTTTTTGCACTCCAAACCCTTCACAACTTGCCAAAATTTGGATGGATTATTTAAATTATGTGAAGTAGATTTCAGGTAGTGGTTGGCTTTCAATTTACGGATCATAGCCACACCCATATTTCGAAGACGTTTAAAAGCCATCCAATCATCTGCCAAATCAGTCCCTCTTGATTTAGCCCACATAGCATTTCGTTCCCTTATGATTTAAGTTCCTTAGTAAACCAAGGGTTCTCTCTGCCATTAATCCTGAATTTTTTAAAAAGGGACATGCCTATTGCATACATCCTGGAATGCGTTGTGGAAGTAAGAAAAGGCTAGTTCAACATCAGGGATTAATTCCATTCTATTCCATTCAATGCTAGATATATAATGTAAAAAAAAAACTTGAATATCAAACCGCTTCCAGTTTCTTTTCGTAATAACACGTGGAGATTTAGGAATTTTACCATCTCTTACACAGGCAATAGCACAGTGATCACTTATGTTATTTGCAAAAATACCAGACGCATTAAAACAATGAGTATTGGTTAAGATCAAATCAAAGAGGATATTTTATATTCAACCTAGTTACACTGTTGACAATCTGAGTGAGATTATAGGTATTGCATAAAATTTTGAGTTGATCAGAGCTAGATGTTAATCAAACCTGATTCAGATCACCCATCAGGACAAACTCAGAATTGACATTCTGTGATAAGAATTCGAAAATACAATCCAGAGAGCCAACAGTAGCAGATGGAGGTCTATAACAACAAGATACAACAATATTTAAAGATGAGCCAAGGTTTAGGTTCAAAGACAGATATTCAAATTGCTTAGGTTTAGTAACAGAAGTCAGAACGACCACCGAGAACTTGTCTTTTACGTATACAGCAACACCACCACCCGTAGATTTACCATCTGTACGAAAAACACTGTAATCATTTATGCCAATATTTTTGTCTGTAATAGGTTTTTTAAACCAGGTTACAGAAAGCATAAATACATCAGGGTCGGCAGTTTTTATCCATATATTCACAAAATCAAGCTTCGGCAGAAGACTGCTTACATTGATATGAAAACTTCAGGCCACTCTGACTACTTAATTCAGCAGGGGTAAGAATGGCAGGACCTGGGTTAGACTGCACATTTTCAGACAATAGAAGCAGCAAGATAATGGAAAGTCTAGATCGAGGGTTACAACATTTGGATTGACAGACAGCACTTGAACGAGAATCCATAGTCACCAGAGTCTTTAACGTAACATATTTCAGGAGATGTGTAAAGTCCAGAGACATGGTTAAGTACCAAGAGAACAGTCCTGACATGTAAACGGAAGAGTCCGATTTCTCCCATATTGTTCAGGAGAAATGTGCATAGTTCTCACGAGCATTTCCGGAGCAAGCGTGGGGTTTCTCACAATACTCGAGGGAGAAACAATCATATATTTCCTCATTCACAGTGCAACGGGCTCTAAAAGTATCGCCAACATTGTAAAAGCCCAATAAAATGAACAACAGTATCATGTTTGTTTATTGCCCTAAAAGTCACTCATCTAATAGTCCAACCACTGATCAATAAAAAGTCAGCGATGTATGCGTATGATGTGTTAGAGAGCGAGTTTACTGAAACACTCATTTAAAACTCACCACCCCCCCTTAAAAATTAAACCCAAAATACATCCTGTAATGCATACATGTACCATACTCACCTTTCCAGCTACCACATGATACAAACCAACATCACAATACTCAAAACAATACCCACTCCTACAACTGTATATCCAAAACATCTTCCCCAGCTATACAGACAGCCCCCCAACACACCATATCTCCTGAAACATCTCCATACTTTTTATCATTTTATAGAACTCAAACTCAACCCTAAGGCACACAGAGACCATCCCATTAAACAATAGTAAAGGGTCTGTTATCCCCCCACCTTTGACCCAGTTCCTGCTTGTTAGCCAAATAGCTAACTTTGCCTGAGCAAACAGAAAATTCAACAAAACACATTTTTCCTTCTCCTTACTTGAATAACTGTATCCCATTATGAACACCCCAACAGTAAAAACCACCCCCAACCTTTCACACAGACATTAGTGACATTAACCTGGTGCACACAGAAAACACATGAATCACAGTTTCTTTCATTTTACAGAAAGGACACTCCTGCCCGACTCCCGGTTCAACCCGTGCCAACCAGCTGTTAGTGGCCAGGGCTCCATGAAGGACCCTCCACTGGAGGTCCCCTGACCTCTTTGGTACTGGGGGTTCGTAGAGCCCCCTCCATCTAAAACCCACCATACTCTCTGCCCCACATACCCCCTGCCACTGATGTGCCCTCACTCCTGTTAGGCTCCTAATGTTCCTAACCTTAACGCAGAGGTTGTAGAGGGCTTTACCTCCCAACCCTTCAAACTCCCCCAGGCTCGGAGTGTTAAAATCTAACAAGTCCTCCAGACCCCCTTGCCAGTCTCCAGTCTCTGCCGTCACCTGCAGTGGCGGAAAACTTGGTGGCCCCTCTCCCTTTGGCTGCTCAAACATCCCCCTTACCGGCTCAGACAGTGCCTCCTGGACCTCCTCCAGGAATCTCTCCAGCAGCCTAAGAGACGTTATTCCTGTTTGCTGTGCCAAGACTTCCGGGCTTTTCCACCCCTCCTCTCCCAGCAGTCTCAGGTCACCCAGCCTTTGTACACCCCCTGCCATCAGTTGCCTCTGCAGATGGCCGACTGAGTCGATCTCAAAGGAATGGCTGGGTTGTGGAAGATAGGCTCCTCCCACACCCACAGCCCAGGCTCCACACCCCCTTCTCGTGTGGGCCTTAGCAGCTGCCAGGCCCTCAGCATTGCAGAGTAAAAATCTGAGAGACCTGCTGTACTCAGCCTTTCCAGCTTCATGAGGAACAGCTGCCGGTCCAACCCTAATCCGCCAGCTCTCCTCAGCAGCGCGCATGCTTGTTCCCTCCAGCCAACATCAGTATGGTACAGCAGTCTCTGCACCGCCTTTAGCCGGAAAGCAGCCATCCTGCTCTCCAGTTCCACCAGGCCCTGTCCTCCTTCGTGGACGGTCATGTACAACACTGCCGCCCTCAGCCAGTGATGGCCCGACCAGAAGAAGTCCACCAGCTTGCGTTGCAGGTTGAGGGGGGGGGGGGGGGGGGGGTTGAGGACAGCCAGTTTATGCCACAGGGAGGATGCCACCAGATTGTTAATTATCAGCACCCTCCCTCTATATGACACTTGGGACAGGAGCCACCTCCACCTGGCCAGTCTTGACACCACTGCCTGTGACAGCCCCTCCCAGCTCTTCCTGACCCACTTCTCCGAGCCCAGGTACACCCCCAACACTTTAAGCCCTTCACAACCCCACTGCAAGCCCCCTGGAAGCAGAGGAGGAGCCCTACCCCCCCCATGCCCCACATAACAGAGCTTTGCTCTTGCCCCAGTTTACCTTTGCTGATGAAGCTCCCTCGTACACCTTCAGACTGGTCTCTAGTGCCTGCATATCTTGACCATCCCTGACCATCACAGAAACATCATCTGTATATGCTGACACTGCTATTCCTGTCACCATTTCCATGCCTGTCCAGCACACTCCCTGCAGCCTCCTGTGTAGCAGTCCTAAAAAAGGCTCAATGGCTAGTGTGTATAACTGCCCAGATAGAGGGCATCCTTGTCTAATGCCCTGTCTCACCCAGACTGGCCTACTGAGCCCCCCTCCCACCTTGACCATACATGACACCCCATTATACAACAGCTTCACACATGTCAAAAAACTCTTCCCAAACATCACATTAAACAGATACTCATGGTCCACTCTATCAAAAGTCTTCTCTTGATCTAAAGAGACCAGTCCAAAGTTCACATTAGAACCTCTCGACAAGTCCAACATGTCCCTAATTAAGAACAAGTTGTCCGTGATTGAGCGTCCCGGTACACAATATGTTTGGTCCTTATGTACTATCGAGTCCAAATGGGACTTCAGTCTGTTAGAGAGGGCCTTGGCAAATATCTTGTAGTCCGCACAGAGTAATGCCACAGGCCTCCAGTTCTTAAGTTCACACAAGTCCCCTTTTTTGGGCAGGAGAGTCAGAGCTGCCCGACGGCAGCTCATCGGTAACTCTCCTACCCCGACGCATTCACGCAACACGCAAAAGAAGTCCTGTCCAATTATTCCCCAGAATTTTTTATAAAACTCCACTGGGAGTCCATCAACCCCCGGTGCACGACCGGGGGACATCAGGGTTACGGCCTCTGCCAGTTCATGGGACAACAGAGGAATGTCCATATCATCCCTCTGTGCCAGAGAGAGCTTAGGGAGTCCTGCGAACAAGACCTGAGCACACAAAGGATCACACACTTCTGCCCTATACAACTCAATATAAAACTCCACAGTCCGCTCCCGCATCTCACCCACCACAGAGGTCACCCGCCCATCAGACAGCCGTAGACAATGCATACCCTTGGCTTCACTGCTCTGTCTTTCCAAACCAAAGAAGGAGGAGCTGGGAGCATCCATCTCCTTGAGCATGGAGAACCTAGCTCTTACAAGTGCTCCCTTTGCTTTAACCTGGAAAAAAACTGCCCAGGTCCCTACGTAATTCAGCTAAATTAGCCTGGAGGCCTACATTGCCTTGCCCCACCATCTCTACCTCCATCTTGCCAATACACCGCTCTAGTTCCCCCAATACACTCCTAGCCTCTGAGGATGAGAGAGCTGTGTACTGTTGACAGAAAAGCCAAATTTGGACTTTCCCCACATCCCACCATTGGCTCAGAGACTCATACTCCTCTCTTCGCTGCCTCCACCTTCCCCAAAAGGTCTGGAAACCTGCGCAAAAAGTGGCATCTTGTAAGAGCTTTACATTGAACTTCCAATAGGATGCCTGCTGGGGCCCTGGTGAAAGAGACAGCCGAGCCATGGTTATGTGATGATCGGAAAACCCCACTGGGAGAATGGTAGCGCCCAACAGCCTATTGCTCCGATTCCTAGACATATAAAACCGATCAAGTCGGGCTGCACTGACTCTAGCCCCAAAAACCTTCACCCATGTGTACTGTCTTGTGTTTGGATGTTTAGTTCTCTAAACATCCACTAGGTCGAACTGATTAATAATGTCCCTTAACACTCCCACTGACACTGAATGAGGCTCTTCCCCATTTCTGTCTATTGTAAAATCCATTGTACAGTTCCAGTCCCCTCCGACCACCAGCGTCCTCTCAGGCGCTACCTGTGAGAGTTCCTGTCTAAGACTCCCAAATAGAACCCCTCTTTCTCTCCCTGTGTTAGGCGCATACACATTTATAAAGACAAAACCCATGTTGTTAATTTCTGCTTTAACAACAAGGAGCCTACCCCTACACACCTCCTTTGAGGAGCAAATTTTTACAGACAGACCCGGTGCAAAAAGGACTGCCACTCCTGCACCAAGATTTGTCCCATGGCTCAACACACTTGCCCCTTTCCACCAGAGCCCCCAATCGACTTCATTCAACACATCACTATGTGTCTCCTGCAGAAACAACACCTGTACTTTTTTTGTTTTACATATTCACCCAACACACTCCTCTTTCCCGCATCTCTGGCACCATTTATATGAGCGAGCCTACCCGTAGAGTCTCCATAAGAAGTGGGAGAAAAGCCAGCAGAGAAAAAGACCAATAGCAAAGCTCAAAAAGCCCCAGTGTCAGAAAGAAGTTATACATCTAAACAGTGTCTGAAGGTAAACCCTTACGCACTGTTGTGACCCACTTCCTCAACCTAAACCGTTTCCTGGGTGAGAGGACACCATGACCCTCATTTTTTACAGCATGTTGTACTGATCGTACAAACTTTCTTGGATCAGAGAAGAAAGCCTCAAGATGAACTTTTTTCCCTTTGGTCTCATTCAGGAACCCTGTCAGTTCTCTCAATGTATACTTAGATCCCTCTGCTTGACTGGCTGTCAGCTCCAGGCCCATTGAAGAGGAGTCTGAAAAAAATAACTCCTCATCCTCTTCCTCAGACTCACTTTCCTCCTCATCTCTATCTCCCACCCTAAACACTTGCCCTTCCTCTCTGGTCAGGGCATCCCCCCCAGCAACAGGCAAAGTTTCCATGGTGCCTTTGACCACACACTTATTGACACCCTCATCCACCCCCAGTCTCTTACACTTCCCCACTATACTCTCATCCACTAGCATAACCTGACTAGACACAGCATCATCTACACCCCCCTCCATAGCATGACTAGGCCCAGCCTCAGCTACCCCACCCTCCATAGCATAACTAGGCCCAGCCTCAGCTGCCCCACCATCTCTAGCCTGACTAGACCCAGCCCCCGCTACCCCACCATCTCCAGCCTGACTAGGCCCAGCCTCCGCTACCCCACCATCTCCAGCCTGACTAGGCCCAGCCTCCGCTACCCCGCCATCTCCAGCCTGACTAGACCCAGCCTCCGCTACCCCGCCATCTCCAGCCTGACTAGACCCAGCCTCCGCTACCCCGCCATCTCCAGCCTGACTAGACCCAGCCTCCGCTACCCCGCCATCTCCAGCCTGACTAGGCCCAGCCTCCGCTACCCCACCATCTCCAGCCTGACTAGGCCCAGGCTCATCTACACCACCATCCCTGGCATGACTAGGCCCAGCCTCATCTACACCACCATCTCCTACATGACTAGGCCCAGCCTCATCTACACCACCATCTCCTACATGACTAGGCCCAGCCTCATCTACACCACCATCTCCTACATGACTAGGCCCAGCCTCATCTACACCACCATCTCCTACATGACTAGGCCCAGCCTCATCTACACCACCATCTCCTACATGACTAGGCCCAGCCTCATCTACACCACCATCTCCTACATGACTAGGCCCAGCCTCATCTACACCACCATCTCCTACATGACTAGGCCCAGCCTCATCTACACCACCATCTCCTACATGACTAGGCCCAGCCTCATCTACACCACCATCCCTGGCATGACTAGGCCCAGCCTCATCTACGCCACCATCCCTGGCATGACTAGGCCCAGCCTCTGCTGTCTGCATCTCATTACCTCCTGCACTTTGACCTCGATTTCCCCCACTGGCACTTTTACCCTCACCTTGTCTACGGCCTTTATGTGGGCACGCAAAGCTCTTATGCCCCAAATCCCCACACTCAAAACACCGTAGACTATCTGTACTGGCAAACCCTGCATAGAGCCCCTCCCCATGCCTCACTTTAAACTGCACATTTAGCTGTTGCTCATTGTTATTCAGGAACATGAACACTTGCCTTCGGAACGAAACAACGTGCTTAACGGCATCTGCCTGAAAACCTGCCGACACGAAAACCGCTAGCAAACTTACCAAAACGACTCAGCTCTTTCCTGATTTGATCGTCCGTACAAACGGAGGCAAATTTGCAACAACCACTCTTGTCGAAGGGGTAGAGGGGCGAAACTGTCACCAACACATCCCTTACAAAAATTCCGCTAGCAATTAGTCTAACAACCAAATTAGCTCTTTTCATGAACACAACCACAGCTTTGTTCATTCTAGAAGCAGAATGTATAAATTCAGCTCCTACCTGTTCCCGACCGCGAGCAGAACCCCTCCACCTTAACTCCATTCTCAGGAACACACCTGAATCCATGCCGTATCGACAGCGTCTCCTCCACGCTAGGCTGAGAAGCCATCGCGCACACCACACCTTCCAAACCCCAGGAAACTTACTCTGTCCTCTTCCACCCTAACTTTGTAAAAAAGACTGTGGATACCGCTAAAACAAAATATTGCGTTAACCGTACACCATAGAAAAGAAAATACCAAAAAATGAATCTAGAAAGTTAGTTAGGACAGAGCCCTCCACACCAAACACTCAAAACTCCAAAAAACTCACAGCATGCACTGCAAGAGAGAGCGAGATCAGTTCTCTGGCCAACAGCGCACATGTATCACACTGTATTGACGTTAAATGGAACCGCTGGCCAAATGATCAAACAGTGAGTTCTCATTAATGGAAGGAAAACAAATGTCTCTGTAACGATTTTCTTTGCTCATCATGTTGTTGGCCCTAAGCATGATGGGATGTTAATTGCTTAATTAACTCAGGAACCACATCTGTGTTGAAACACCTGCTTTCAATATACAGTACTTTGTATCCTTCATTTAATCAAGTGTTTCCTTTATTTTGGCAGTTACCTGTACTTTATCAACTACATTATAAAGAATCTATAAATCCTCACTGAAGGTACCACATTTCACCTGGTCGTAATACAGTAAACAGCAATTAGACATGAACGACAGTAAAGCACCCAAGCTAACTGGCTAAAGTTGTCTAGCTTGCTAGCTACTTCCAGACACAAATGAGAGAACACCTCACTCGCCCTAATATAGCTGGTTAGGGTGTTTTCATGTTATCCAGAGCTTTGGTGACTAACTGTGCTGCTGGCAACAATTTAATAGCGCTTTTTGCCGACGTTTACTGATACCGGCCATATTCAAAGGGTGTTGAGTGTTCGTAAATTCAACAGTTATTCTGCACTCTGGCACACTCAGACGAGAGTGCTCTGAAATCGGAGTAGATAGCCAAAGCGAATTCACGAACGCCCCCGAATGAACAATGTCCATTGAGAACGCAAAACAATTATACGTGGATGTTGATTAAGGCAGCCCCCCGCACCTCTCTGATTCAGAAGGGTTAAATGCGGACGACACATTTCAGTCGAAGGCATTCAGTTGTACAACTGACTAGGTATCCCCCTTTCCCTTCCCTTTTTCCACATTTTGTTACGTTACAGCCTTATTCTAAAATTGATTAAATGATTTTTTCCCTCATCTATCTACACACAATACCGCAAGAAACTCCCCATATACTACTGATCATGATGAGGATGATTATAAGGTCCTGCTGTATTTGGTGTGAAGGGTACTATGGTGGTGTTCCTCCTCTCCTCTGTATTGGCTGATCAGAATGAATGGAAGATGCCAGACAGCTTCGAACCTGAGAACTTCCTGGTGGCTAATGGGAAATTTGTGCGGAAGGAGGCTTTCATGACCTTTGCTGCAGGTACTTATACATTAAGCCTTCTTCTGGACTAAAACCCACACTCAATGGAGAATCTCTATTGAAAGTGTGTTTTAGTCCAGCAATATGTCTTAATAATATGCGTCCAGGAAAGAGTCAGGCACTGAAAGATACAAGCATGTTGCTGATACAATTGCACACATAGACCTGGGCCTCATAGACACAATCCATTGGATACAGCAGCACGTTTGTGTGCAGATTGGAGTTTTCCTTATTCCATCTCATTCCAACCAATCATATTAATTCCAACCAATCACCCTAAGCAGAGCTGCCCTCAGAACAAGATGGAATAAGAAAAACTGAACTTGTGGGTGTGTTTTTGTGTTACACTCTAGGGAAGAGGGTGTGTCGAGGGAACAACTGGCCCGGATGGAGCTCTTCCTCTTCTTCACCACCCTGCTCCAGAAGTTCAACATCTCCTCCCCAGAGGGAGTGGAGTCCAGTCTGAACACCGAGGGTGGGGGCACTAATGCACCGCTTCCTTTCTAAATCTGTGCATGCACTTAATGAGCCTCCTCTTGCTTATGCAATAAAGCTGCCTAAAACCCTGAGGGAATGTGCCCCCACCCTATGGGAATTTGAAAAACTACAAATACATTTACACCAAACTGAAATCCTTGACTATGATGAAGGTTAAATAAAATAAATCAGGAGAAGGAAGGGGGTGTCAGGATTAGGATATGTTGGTTTAGTGAAATCATTATGATGGTTTACTTTTTGCAATAGACTACCACACTTTAAGTCTTTTGTGTGCATTCCCATGTTTTTCTTTTCATGAACAATTTCTCATAACCTACCTCAGTGCTTATAACATACGCCACGTGTCGCTGTTGAGCTCTGCGTCTATTGCAGTCCAGCTGATCGTCGCCATCTTGATTCAGACATAAACAACACCCAAGAGTTGCCATCTTTATAGCTCAGTCACAGATAGAGCAATGCAAGGTTTAGTTATAAAAATCGTTGGCTCAGTGGTTGCGATGGCAATTTGATGGTGTTGGTATCTTCAGGACAAAAATCAGGAATTATCCTTGTCATTGGGAAAACGTCAACAAACTCGTGGGCGATTGAGGCATTTTAAAGGCTATGGGTGGTCTGTCCAGAACTAAACATGGCGATACGTCTGTTTTTTACTTGCGCTAACCAGTAGTAAGAAAGACCTTTCTTGTATTGTGTGTCGTCAGCTGATTATTGCTGCTAGCAGCCAGAGTTTGTTTGTAGGGGGATGATACCATGACAACGGTGTGACTGACATCAGCACACATTTTTGCAGAGTTCTTGCACAGCGACGATATTTATTTTACCCTGAAACGTCACCATAGTTATTCTCTAATTTACCAGTCGAAATGTGGCTAGTTATCTGGCATTCTTGCAGGAGCTAACTAGTCAATCAGTGCAGCTTCCTGGTGTGCAGTCAGGGCAGCTTGCCTTGCTACTTTTCATTTGTGTCAGTCAGTAGTGTGGTTGACCACTAACCAGGATAACTGTCTTACACCTCTACTCTGACATTTTATTTCCTCCAGGGATGGGAGGCCAGTGACGTGTGAGGGGGGGGGGAGGGTGGGGGGACTGGACAGAGTTGCTGGTAGTGGTGGTGCTCTTGTAAAATGGACCAGGAATATGAGAGAAGGCTGCTGAAGCAAATCAACCATCAGAACCTACCAGAGGGCCAGCTGGCTAAGGTGAGTAAGGCGATCAGCTGTATTTCTGGTATTAAAAACAGAATTGCCGGCAAAAGGATTGGGGAGAGAACAGAAACAGATGTGTTTGGATAGATACTAACAAGTAATCCATTTTGAACCAATCTGGACGGTTGTCATGTATGGAGAGTGAAAAGCTTTGTGTAGTAGTGCATTCAACCAAATGTTTTGCCTATTGCACATGTTGACACTGTTTGTTTAACCATTTCAGTCTGGAGGTGCAACCTGCAGTCCTCTCAGTGTCAAATCTGGGGACCGATTCATTCCTATCCGTGCTGGAAGCAACTGGTGTATCAACTTCCACTATGCCAATGTAAGCAACACACCTTTCCTCCAATTGTGTACCTCAAATGATATACTCTCTCAGCCACCGTCTCTCTCTCACGTACTCATTGATATGTCTGTTTGTGCACGCATGTGCATTGGTTTTCACCCCTTATTTACCTGCTCATTCTCCATAGGAGAACTGTCAATCTCCCAACCATAACCACAGGTGGAAGGATGCTGGGTCAGACACGGGGAAAGACACTGTGGCATATGCTGCCCTGCTGAGGAACGAGTTGCTGGGGGCGGGGATAGAGAGCGTTCCAAACCTCCACACTGAGGACCGCCGCCACATTGTCTTCTCCCAGGACACACACAGCCTCTTCAGGGTGAGAGACGGAGAGAAAGAAACCCGAGCCCCAGCACAAAACCGCCGATATACAGTGAGGCAAACTATCCTCACAATTAACATTCTGATTTGAATTATTCCTCCATAGTACACAGTCCACACTAAGAGAGTGCCTTTCGACAGTGGCAATGAAGTCTCGCCATACTCGCTCTCCCCACTCAGCAACAAGAGGTATGGATGAGTCCACTCTATGGACTAGTGACAACCACTGTCCTTAAAGGGACATTTCACAATTGTTCAACCTCATATTCATCATCTCCAGCATTTTCACACATGGTGGTGCTGAAGATGATGAATATGACGTTTATATTTCTTTAGCTAGAATCTGCATTTGGTGAAACAGCACCCAGACAGCACCCAACTGTTTGCCCCAGACCCTTTGTTATTGTTTTGTTGATGAAACCGAGGAGAGGAGTGTCCGGCAGCGTGGACGTTGTAAAAAAGAAATCTGTTGAAGTAACTTCTTTGTTGTTGTAATATCCCAAATGGACATGGAAGTTATACCAAATATGGATTCTAGCTTTAAGTGTGATGTTGGGTTTTCTATCCATCCAATATACAGGCACAGTTACTGTATGTTACATCCAACCAATATACAGGCACAGTTACTGTATGTTACATCCAACCAATATACAGGCACAGTTACTGTATGTTACATCCAACCAATATACAGGCACAGTTACTGTATGTTACATCCATCCAATATACAGGCACAGTTACTGTATGTTACATCCATCCACAACATACAGGCACAGTTACTGTATGTTACATCCATCCACAACATACAGGCACAGTTACTGTATGTTACATCCAACCAATATACAGGCACAGTTACTGTATGTTACATCCATCCAATATACAGGCACAGTTACTGTATGTTACATCCAACCAATATACAGGCACAGTTACTGTATGTTACATCCATCCAATATACAGGCACAGTTACTGTATGTTACATCCATCCAATATACAGGCACAGTTACTGTATGTTACATCCATCCAATATACAGGCACAGTTACTGTATGTTACATCCAACCAATATACAGGCACAGTTACTGTATGTTACATCCAACCAATATACAGGCACAGTTACTGTATGTTACATCCAACCAATATACAGGCACAGTTACTGTATGTTACATCCAACCAATATACAGGCACAGTTACTGTATGTTACATCCAACCAATATACAGGCACAGTTACTGTATGTTACATCCAACCAATATACAGGCACAGTTACTGTATGTTACATCCATCCAATATACAGGCACAGTTACTGTATGTTACATCCAACCAATATACAGGCACAGTTACTGTATGTTACATCCAACCAATATACAGGCACAGTTACTGTATGTTACATCCAACCAATATACAGGCACAGTTACTGTATGTTACATCCATCCACAACATACAGGCACAGTTACTGTATGTTACATCCATCCAACATACAGGCACAGTTACTGTATGTTACATCCATCCAATATACAGGCACAGTTACTGTATGTTACATCCAACCAATATACAGGCACAGTTACTGTATGTTACATCCATCCAACATACAGGCACAGTTACTGTATGTTACATCCATCCAATATACATGTCTGCTAAAGCAAAAATAGCATACACACCAATCTTTTTATAGAGGTCCATATGCTATGGAAGTTTATCGCTGGAACTTATCCCTCCCTCACTCCCATGTTTGTGTAGTCACAAGCTCCTTCGCTCCCCTCGGAAGCCAGCCCGTAAGATCTCCAAGATCCCCTTCAAAGTGCTCGATGCCCCTGAGCTGCAGGATGACTTCTACCTCAACCTGGTAGACTGGTCTGCAGGCAACCTGCTGTCTGTGGGCCTGGGGGCCTGTGTGTACCTGTGGAGCGCCTGCACCAGCCAGGTGAGAGTGAGGGAGGGGCCAGGGGAGAGTGAGGGAGGGGCCAGGGGAGAGTGAGGGAGGGGCCAGGTGAGACTGTCGTGTCTTTGGCATCATTAAAACGGAAGACATGTTTATCAAATAACTCTAATTATTATTACGCGATTAAACTGATTAATCGTGTAACTGTAATTAACTAGAAGGTCGGGGCACCAAGGATAATATTCAGATTACAAAGTTATAAATATCCTAATATAACTTTCAGATATTAATATCTGATCGATTAGTCTCCTTTAATGATGTTAGTTTACCTCACGTCAATCTCATTCCAAACGTCGTAAATTGTTGGTTATCTGCACGAACCCAGTCTTCACTATGAGTCATCCATACATCAATTGCCTTAAGGTCATGTATTTATTAAACAAAATAATTCACAGAAATGCATAACAAACAGATATGGTTACAAGGAAATGATAGGAGAATGTGCCCTAGTGGGCTAAACCGGCATGGCGGCTTGTTACACAAAGGAAAGGGGGTTGGGCTTGAATGAAAGAGCGGGAAGACTGAGGAACAGAGAAAGCAGCTATGCCATTTTAAATACAGTATCGTATGCATTCTAAATTACCGCCCATTTGGAAAAGGAAAATGCAATAAATATTTACTCTGAGCTGCGCTTCGGTAGGTTGGTCGTAGATGCTGGCCGTGTTGGCCAACAGAGATCTTCCTGTCCTCGGAAGAATGTCACTGGTGGTAAAATGGATATGTTGTAGTATCTTCGTTGTGTGTTAGGCTGGATACGTCGTCCGTCCTTTCCTAGCCCACGTCTACAGCGGCCGCTGCTAACTCAACGGCTAGGAAGTATCACTTCTGTAGTGAATCAGAGTTCAAAGTTCATACCATTCGCAACCAAAGCTCACGCTGAGGTTGGCTTAGTTCTGTACTTGACATGTGTGTCCTTTTAACGCAGAGGCTGCAGACCTCACCTACCCGGAACAGACTGGTTACATTTCGTCACTGACTTATATAGTGGCGAGGGGAGAAGGGTGTGTTTCATCGTTTATAACCCCTGTCTCTTGACACTGATTGGTCAGGGCTCTTTCCTTATGAAAACCCAATTCTCTCATTTGGAAGCTAAAATTACATTTAATCTCCTAACAAACAGTTTCAATATCAAACATTTAAATTGAACAACAATTCCATGTGAATCTGATAACTATAATGTGTAGACTTTCCCAGGTACAGTTTGTCGTCCTGTCATCAGTCATAATGTCTCAGATGACAACCGAACTGACATCCATACTCATTAAGTACCTGGTATATTTCCAACTGGTTCTATTACTGAAATATGATTCCTTTCCCCCCACTTGTTTGATGTTCCCAGACTCTCTATATTTAACAAAGGCTATTCAAAAGTCCTTCAGTAGGGTCAGAGAGGGAGGGGAAGGGAGAAAGGTATTTATGGGGGGGGGGGGTCATAAACCTTACCCACAGGCCAACGTCATGACAACACAAACCTCTATTATTGCTTATTTTCTATCCATGTATTTATCCCTGTAGGTGACAAGACTGTGTGACCTGTCAGTGGACGGAGACTCTGTGACATCAGTGTGTTGGAATGAAAGGGTGAGTTTACAGCCCTGCTCAATATCTGTGATCATTCTGTTGATAAATACTTTTATGAGGAAAAAAACTGGGACATTTAGTTTTCATAAAGGAAGACTGACACTCTTAACAAGACATGTATCATCTACCTTACATCTAGTCACTCACTGGCCTGGGTTGTATCCATCCTCTCAGGGGAGCCTCGTTGCTGTGGGAACCCATAAGGGCTATGTTCAGATCTGGGACGCAGCTGGAGGGAGAAAGCTGACCAGTCTGGAAGGCCACTCGGCTCGCGTCGGTCAGTGATGCATGTCGATTTAGGAGTCGATTTGATATGTTTTTGTATCCGTGTGTATATGTTCATGTGTGTGACAAGATCTATTCTTTGAGAGGACTTGGTTTTTACAGTCTGATATTTGCCTTGTATTTCTTTATCCATTATCCGTACTTGTGTAAATAGTAGGATGATTAGGTATGTTTTATAGAATGTTTTATAGTACTACAAAAATGAAGTATGCTTTAAATGCCAGGATGTCATACTCATTTAGATTTTCATTGAGTACTGTACAAATTTGTTGCATGTTATTGAGGAAGAGAAGAGTATTTTCAGACCCATGTGTGTTTGACAACAGTTGATAATCAGCTGATAGTCATATAGGGGACACTATACCAAAATTAACAAATGATTTAAAATTGCACGTTAGAAGACATTCTCAGTATTGGTAAGCCTGGTATGTTAATCATTTTGCTTACTGCATACATTTTTACTAAACAGTACGTTCTAATTAGTATGTAGTACAATTAGTACACAGTATGTAGTTTTAGTAAGTAGTAGGCAAGACAGATTCTGGACACGGCCTGTCTATTGGATAAAAAATAAATAAAACATATAATTGCTTAGGTAATACCAGATGGAATGGGACTGTAACATGGAGGATGTACTCTCTCTCTCTACCACTCTCCAGGAGCACTGGCGTGGAATGGAGAACAGCTGTCTTCAGGCAGCAGGGACCGTGTGATCCTCCAGAGGGACGTCCGCACCCCTCCGTCCGCTGAGAGGAGGCTCCAGGGCCACAGGCAGGAGGTGTGTGGCCTCAAGTGGTCCCCCGACCACCAGCACCTGGCCTCTGGGGGCAACGACAACAAGGTGAGCAGGACCACTTCAGGGTCATATTCACATCACTGGCTCCTGTTCAGTAGGGAGAAACTTAGTGAGACAGCGGGGAGGTACTACATGATTTTCTCCAATAATACAACACAGATGTTTGTTTTCAAACAGTTTCAGACAATCTCTCAACACTGTGAATCTACCCCCCCCCTTTGCATTCAGTTCAACTCGACTTGTTGCAACATTTACAATACTGAACAGGATCCGTAACTCTATTTCAAAACATTTTAACGACATTTGTGATACTGAACACACCCTCCCTTATCCTCAGCTGCTGGTGTGGAACAGCTCCAGCCTGCTCCCGATGCAGCAGTACAGTGACCACCTGGCTGCAGTGAAGGCCATCGCCTGGTCACCCCACCAGCACGGGCTGCTGGTGTCCGGAGGGGGCACGGCCGACCGCTGCCTACGCTTCTGGAACACCTTGACAGGCCAGCCCCTGCAGAGCACTGACACAGGCTCCCAGGTCTGCAACCTGGCCTGGTCCAAGCATGCCAATGAGCTGGTGAGGCACTACTTATTTAATACCTGCTCCCAAAGCATCAGCTTTCCTGCGTATCCGGTCCTAAGCGATTTTCTTTCATCACAGAGTAGAATTATGTAGTCAAATGTCGCACATCACTTTTCATTGAACACTAGGCTGAAATAAATATTGTAATAGTGAAGTAAGGATTGCACACTCAATTGCTCCAACAAATACTTGTATTAGTTGAGTGTTTTGATCGTAAAGGATTTTAGTCAGGTCGGTGTTCATAAGTAGTGAATGGGTGTACACTCTATCATGTGTTTCAGGTGAGCACCCATGGCTACTCTCAGAACCAGATCCTGGTGTGGAAGTACCCGTCTCTGAACCAGGTGGCCAAGCTGACGGGACACTCCTACAGAGTTCTCTACCTGGTGAGACTGATGGAGGGGAGTAGTTGGGTGTCTGTAATGTTGAATAACACAGCAAATCATCATCACCACCACCAATTTGCCACCTTCCTCAGTATGTAGAAAGTAGGGTTGCAAAATTCCTGGGACTTTCATTAAATTCCCTGGTTTTCCCGAGATCCCGGTTGGAGGATTCTCTGAATAAGCAGGAAATCTGGAACCAGGATTTCTGTAAAACCAGGGAATGTTTTGACAGTTCCTAGAATTGTGCAACCCTAGTAGAAAGTACAGACTCGATATTCAACTCTTTCTGTTCCCTCTCCTCAAGGCTGTGTCACCAGATGGAGAGGCCATTGTGACGGGAGCGGGAGACGAGACTCTGCGTTTCTGGAATGTTTTCAGTAAGACACGCTGCACCAAGGTTAGTGAACAGAACACATCTTGTCATTGCTCTTTTTCATTTGGCCAGTCACAGGTTTGCTGCTTGATTATGTCAAATAAAGAACTTCCTTGTTGTTGTGTTCTTCCTTCAGGAGTCCAAGTCGGTGTTGAATCTCTTTACCAGGATACGATAGTGAAATGGGAGGAGGACTAAAGTAGAGGGGGTCGGGGAGACATCACCTTGAAACCCGCATAAACCCCCCTTTACCACTCCACTGTAACTCAGTACACCACAGCACCAACCATCACTACGAACAAACTCCTCACTTCTCAATTCCACCTTTTTTTACCGAGGACAGCTCCAACCACCACCAGCCTGCGAGCAGCTGTCCCACTAAAGTGATGTCATTGATTAAAAACGAACACAGCCTTAGAGTGAGGGGCTTGTTGTCTCTGTACAACGTCTGTCCTATATTTCTGTCGTGGATGTCCTGAGATGTTTTAGAATTATCATTAGGGCCAGCAGTTATTATTATTTTATCTGACCATGTGACCTGACCAGGGCCCAGAGTTTCTACTGGTCAGGAAAAAAGTCCTGTCTTTAGACATATACCTCCACTAATATAAAATCTAAAATGGTTGAATATATAAAATCCTCTCATCACGGTGTATCGTTTCTCAGCCTTTCCTACATAACAGAGAGAGAGGCCTGGGGGACTTTCTATATTTTGATAATATGTATCTGAACTACCATAGAATCCAACAGAATGTCATGATAATAAACGAGTACACCAATACAGTCAGCCTGCCTGAGCAGCTGCAGAGACTCAGATCTGTTTATTATTTTCTTTCTAAACATCCCTACAACTTTCTTATACATCCTTATAACACAATCTTAACATGATTATAACATGATCATAACATGCTTATAACATGATCATAACTCTCAGATCCCACTAAATACCTGGGTGAAAATCGGCTTTAAAAAATATATATTGGATAGTATCACCCTTCAAAACAGACAGGTTTGTATCGCCCACCACAACCCAATGTTTTCACTGGTCTCTTTGGGCCGGATTAGAGTTTTCTTCCCTCTGTACTGCCTACGCCATAGAGTCCAGAGCAGGATATAACTTGATCAGACAAACAACTGTTAATCACTATTCTGAAGAAACCACGATGCCTTTCTTCACATGGCCATAACAATAGTAACATCCCATGACATTAACACAGGGACAGTTTTACCTTGGTACTTCAACCCCCCACAGAATACACACTACTGCAGCCATGTGAGTGCACCACCAGCATAAAGTTGATCCAATTCACACAAAGTCCTTGTCGGGGGATTCCAATCCTCTGGGTTCCCCTGAACGGGTCCTGGGTCTCAGGAGGTCTTGGTTCAGACAAGGCGAGTACTGCAGCCACACTAGTAATCTGCAGAGTAGCCAGTAGTGCCCTGCAGACCTCGACACAACAGCGAGAACTCCTTCACGATCTCCTTAACACGCCGCTTGTTTGTCTGTTCCCTGGGAAAAATAGGGTGAATGAGATAGATGTATCTGAGTAGATCAGAAAAGGGTTCAAACAGGTACATAGCTGTTTGCGCATCTTGGAGGACTGCTACATAATGATATTGTTCCTGAGACATTAAATTCATCTGTCACAGTGAGATCTGAAGGTCAGAGCAGTGTGACTACAAAGAACCTGGAACGCCAAATGAGTGCATGAATGGATGTGTAGACTACCTGAGGAGTTGCTGGCTGAAGGTGTCCTTCTGCTCCATGGAGACCTGGGCAGAGGGGAACCCTGGGACATGTAGTCCTTCCTTCAGCCACTGGGCCAGCAGCACAGGGCAATGTCTGTTCAGACAGAAAAGCACCTCAGAGAAGTGCTCCGTCAGACAGCAGAAAGACTGACTTCCAACCATCTGGTGATGACACAGAGGGAGAGAAAGACTTAACAAGAATCCCAAGGGTGAGCACTGACTGAAACATAATTATACCCATTCATTGGCCACTATTGTTCTTAGAGCAGTGGTTCCCAACCTTTTCCAGTTACTGTACTACCAACTGAATTTGACTGCCCGGAGTACCCCCTCATTTGTATTTTACCGGTAAGCCTATGGTCTCATGAGTCTTCTCAAGTACCCCTTGTGGATAGTCCAAGTACAGGGGGTTGGGAACCACTGGTCTGGAGGACTGAGTCACTGACTGCAGTCTTGTCCTACTCTTGAGGGTATTTCTTTCCCACACACTAACAGAGATACCAGTTGGTTACCTCCAGGATGGTGTGTACGAGAAGCTTCCCGTCCCTCTGTAGCACCTGACCAATAGGAGGGATGTCTCCACAATGACAGACCAACTCCATCTGATGGGGAGGTATGGAGGAAGGATGTATAGAACAGCCACATTATGACAGGAGGGGTGCAGAATAAACAGGAGTTATGCAGGGATGCAAACTAGTCACCTTTCGGGGATATTCGTCTTTTTGAATCCAAAATAGGTGACCTACGTGCTTTGTGTAGATCTGAGAACAGTTTGGGAGGGGGCTTTGGGTCACTACTGGTTGTAGGACGAACAAGTGATACGCGTTTGGAGCAATACTGTCTGTTTCCAAGGCTCAGCCAATCGTTCACATAACAGAATGCAGCACGCGACTGAAGAGAGAAAAGACAACCAATTTGCTAGTTACATCATCAGTGTGCACTCTGGAAAGACAGCGGGAGAGTGGAAAGTAGAGGTACATTTGTACCTTTAAGGTGTTTTTTTCCCAAGTGCAACATTTATGTGTGTGGTCACAAGCGTTCTATTATAAAGGCTGTCATGGCTAACTGCAATATTAGTGTATTGTTTTTTCTCAAGACTTGAGTGTCATTTGCAGTAAAGTCTAGGCAACAAATAACATTGGATTCCTTTCTTTACATTTTTTAGCTGTGAGTTAGGTTCACATGAACCACTTTTTATTTTACACACAGAGACTGATAATGGAGATCATATTCTTTGTTGTTTAATTAGTTAAAACCTGCATTTCCCCCTAGCAGGGATTTATTGCATGTTTCAGTGAAAAACAAGTGTAACCTGTTTGGGCCCTCAGCAGTTGGCATCCCTGGTTATGACTTCCGTTCATGGGATAGTACAAGAGGTAAAGTTATTTGTGAAGTGATTGGTAATGTGTCATCATCGCACCTACTTAACTTACAAAGAACATACAGGCTGACTTCGCTGTAGGTGTCTCTGGGAACTTGAGTGACAGGACCCCTGAAAAAGAGTTGGTGCAGAACCAGTTGTATACACCTACCACATTACAGTGCACTTGGAATTACAGTGTGGGTTACATGGCAAAGTCGCTCACCGCAGTAGAATAGAGCCTTTACATCTTGATGGTCAGACAGGTAGAGGTCAGGCTTCCTTTTGAGGGCCTATGGAGTCAACAACACACACATAAGCCACCTTTTTCACCTGGTTCTAACATGCGTCCTTTGTCCTGATCTTGTCCACATTCTGATTGTGTCCACATTATCTGACAGGTGTAGATGATTAAAATATGCATTGTGATTTGATTGTGATCATATACACTTGTCAAAAATGTGGGGACAATCGGAATGTGGACAAGATCAGGACAAAGGACACATGTTAGCGCCAGGTATAAATGATGCTAAAGATACACACACACATAGATACACAAATATTTATCCAGAATGTAATCTCCGAGACAGAGAATGGGACTATAAGAATAAGACAGACCTGGGCATGGAGTTGCATGAATGACTCAACAATATCAGGATGTTCCCTTGGGCCTGAAAAATAGATGGAATAGAGAACACACAAAAAAGATGTCAAAAAGGAAATACAGTTGAAGTCGGAATATTACATACACCTTAGCAAAATACATTTAAACTCAGTTTTTTACAATTACTGACATTTAAAATCCCTGTCTTAGGTCAGTTAGGATCACCACTTCATTTTAAGAATGTGAAATGTCAGAATAATAGTAGAGATAATTATTTATTTCAGCTTTTACTTCTTTCATCACATTCCCAGTGGGTCAGAAGTTTACATACACTCAATTAGTATTTGGTAGCATTGCCTTTAAATTGTTTAACTTGGGTAGCCTTCCACAAGCTTCCCACAATAAGTTGAGTGAATTTTGGCCCATTCCTCCTGACAAAGCTGGTGTAACTGAGTTAGATTTGTAGGCCTCCTTGCTCTCACACGCTTTTTCAGTTCTGCCCACAAATATTTTATGTGATTGAGGTCAGGGCTTTGTGATGGCCACTCCAATAACTTGACTTTGTTGTCCTTAAGCCATTTTGCCACAACTTTGGAAGTATGCTTGGGGTCATTGTCCATTTGGAAGACCCATTTGTGACCAAGCTTTAACTTCCTGACAGATGTCTTGAGATGTTGCTTCGATATATCCACATAATTTGTAGGCCTCCTTGCTCTCACACGCTTTTTCAGTTCTGCCCACAAATATTTTATGTGATTGAGGTCAGGGCTTTGTGATGGCCACTCCAATAACTTTACTTTGTTGTCCTTAAGCCATTTTGCCACAACTTTGGAAGTATGCTTGGGGTCATTGTCCATTTGGAAGACCCATTTGTGACCAAGCTTTAACTTCCTGACAGATGTCTTGAGATGTTGCTTCGATATATCCACATAATTTTCCATCCTCATGATGCCATCTATTTTGTGAAGTGTACCAGTCCCTCCTGCAGCAAAGCACCCCCACAACATGATGCTGCCACCCCCGTGCTTCACGGTTGGGATGGTGTTCTTCGGCTTGCAAGCCTCCCCCTTATTCCTCCAAACATAATGATGGTCATTATGGCCAAACATTTCTAATTTTGTTTAATCAGATCAGAGGACATTTCTCCAAAAAGTACAATCTTTGTCCCCATGTGCAGTTTCAAACCGTAGTCTGTCTTTTTTATGGAAGTTTTGGAGCAGTGGCTTCTTCCTTGCTGAGTGGCCTTTCAGGTTATGTCGATATAAGACTCGTTTTACTGTGGATATAGATAATTTTGTACCTGTTTCCTCCAGCATCTTCACAAGGTCCTTTGCTGTTGTTCTTGGATTGATTTGCACTTTTCGCACCAAAGTACATTAACCTCTAGGAGCCAGAATGCGTCTCCTTCCTGAGCGGTATGATGGCTGTGTGGTCCCATGGTGTTTATACATGCATACTATTGTTTGTACAGATGAACGTGGTACCTTCAGGCATTTGGAAATTGCTCCCAAGGATGAACCAGACTTGTGGAGGTCTATAATTGTCTTTCTGAGGTCTTGGCTGATTTCTTTTGATTTTCCCATGATGTCAAGCAAAGAGGCACTGAGTTTGAAGGTAGGCCTTGAAATACATCCACAGGTATACCTCCAATTTACTCAAATGATGTCACTTAGCCTTTCAAAAGCTTCTAAACCCATGATATCATTTTCTGGAATTGTCCAAGTTGTTTAAAGGCACAGTCAACTTAGTGTATGTAAACTTCTGACCCACTGGAATTGTGATACAGTGAATTATAAGTGAAATAATCTGTCGGTAAACAAGTGTTCGAAAAATTACTTGTGTCATGCACAAAGTAGATATCCGAACTGACTTGCCAAAACTATAGTTTGTTAACAAGAAATTTGGGAAATGGTTGAAAATCGAGTTTTAATGACTCCAACCTAAGTGTATGTAAACTTTCGACTTCAACTGTATGTGGAAGATGATGTGAGAATCAAATCTCAATTTACTTTCTCTTACCTTGCTGGAAGATAGATAGGGTGGTGGATGTGACCAGCTCAATAAGGGCCTGGATGGGGCTGAAATGATCTTTCTCACCCGCAAATATGTGGACCATCTGAAAGAGATTCAGTAATTCATAGAAATCCTTGTGGGCACATTTGTCAAGTGTAAGGCATGCTATCAGTGATTATATCCATTCAGCCATTGTTTTATATGGGGTCTTTTCAATGAAATGTAGTAAATTATTCTGAGTTGAAATGGGATTCACCCCGACCCTGTGGAGCATTGAATCTGATTTGGATGGTTGGTCTGTGGCGGCCCACCTGGCGTGTGAGGTCGAGAGCAGAGGCTTGTGGGAAGGCGCTGTAGATCTGTCCCAGCATCTCACTGAGCTGTTGCACCATGGGAGCAAAGTCATTGAGGAGGGTCTTTACGGACCTCTCAAACACCCCACACACTGCCTACGGGAGAAGACATGCTGTGAGAGAGTGGGAATCTAGTCTGGAATCCAATCTGAATATCACTTCGTTTCACTACTGCTTCAGAAGTTAAACAATCGTGAAATGGAGCAATATTCACTTCGGATTCCAGGCTAATGAAGAACAGTATGACTATGTACAGTACATATTCAGATAGACATAGAGAACCATTTAAATGTTGCAACATTCTCATGTACATATAGATTACATGACTTACCTCCACCACTTCTGAGTCACTGAGCCACTTGCTGAGGATTGTCTGGATCAATGTGAAGACCTGCTGTAAGACCACCACCACCTGACAGAGCACAGACAAAGTAAACAGGATGACAGTATTCATGGGTGGTGAGAGAGGTTCTGAGACAGAGTGAAAGAGGGAGGCAGGGAATGAGAGAAGGTGGGAGAGTGTAGAAAGAGGGCAAAATAAAGTGAGAAAGACAGAGTTGGGAGGAGACTCACTGGGTTGGGCCTGGCCTGAGCTGGGGTGGTGCCCTCTGACCCCTCGTCCTGCCTGCTGATGTCCAGCGTAGTAAACAGACTGGACAGCATACCCAGGATGTGGATGATAGACAGCTTGGCAGTGGGGCTGGGCTACACAAATGGAGAGGGAGATGGTTAGATCCAGACAAACTGAATACAGAGATACATTAGGAGCAAAGGTTACAGTAAGAGTGGGTGGGAGGATAAAACAGGCAGGAAAGAGACACACAGTATGGAACCTATTTACATTGTATTTTACTGTATTGTAAGTGTGTGTCCAACACATGTATCTTTTAGGTGGTTGCATAGACCAAGTGCACTGTATAAGCATAATTTCCTTGTTCTTACCTCCTGGTGTGCCAGCGTGTCTAGCCTCTGGATGTGGGGGGTGATGAGGGTGGTCAGGCTGCCCAGGATCTCCTCCATTGGCAAGGCAGAGAGTAGGAAGCCCAGGCCCTGCATCAGCCACATGCACTGGCTGCTCTGCACACACACATGGATTCACAAATATAGTTTTAAATTCCATCCCTATATTTACAGAAAATAAACAATCAGTAGAAACAGTCTAAAACTTGATAATTTCTTTCAAAGACAAAGAATGTATACTGACCTTGTGGATATCTTTGACCAGTACATCCTGTGAAAGGAAGAGAATGCTTGACATGAGTGTAAAAAAAGAACCAAAGCAACATTGAACGACAGCACAGTTACCACGCACCACATTTTGAGCTACAGTACACTGCATCTATCATCACATGCTTTGTGAATCTTATTGTCACAGAGACCTGTGACACGGTCATGATGTCATGGGTGTAAGGGGCGAGGTCGTGACGACACTCTCTGCAGATTCTCTTCAGAGTGGACACGCTGGACACGGACAGCTCAGCCTTCACCAAGCCCTGGAGCACCATGGGTAATACATTGCCTAACATCATCGGATGGTCCGCCAGCCACTCCGCTAGAGAACCTAGACAGCGAGAGGGAGGGGGTGGGAGATAAAGGAAAGAGACAGATAGAGAAAGGAAGAAAGACAGGAAAATAGATTGTAGGGAAAAGAGGGAGGGTCAGAACAAACAGAAAGGTAGCAAAGAAAACTATAATACAATTGGATTAAGATGTTGGCTAGCACCTATAGTGTACATGACGGTGTCAGCTAGCTGAATGTTGCTTATACTGATCCGTGGGATCAGACCGATGAGGCCTGGGATGACATCAGAGTAGTTGACGTCTATGGTCTCTGCTATAGCCTGGAAGCCAAAGAGAAGGGCCTCAGTGTCCTGGAAAAATACAAAAGAAAAATAGAAAACGTCCCAGAAAGAGGAAGCTAGTGTCACGTCCTGATCCTAGTAAGATGTCATTTTCTATAGTAGAGTAGGTCAGGGGGTGTTTTGGGTCGTTCTATGTTTTCTATTTCTATGTTTAAGTTCTAGTTTTTCTATTTCTATGTTGGGATTGTTTGGGTTGATCTCTAATTGGAGGCAGCTGATCCTCGTTGCCTCTGATTAGAGATCATATATAAGTAGGGGTTTTTCTTCCTGGGTTTTGTGGGTAGTTGTTTTCTGTTTAGTGTATGTCACCTGACGGAACTGTTGTCGGTCGTTTTGTTAAAAAGTATATTCATTAAAAGTAAATATGAGCACTCTACACACTGCGCCTTGGTCCCCTTTATACGACCCACGTTACAGAACTACCCACCATGATTGGATTAAGCGGCGTGCCCGGGCAGAAATGGACACCTGGTCACATCAGGAGTCGATTGAAAGGAGAGACTGGACTTGGGGCCAGGTAATCGAGCGATATCGGAGCCTACCTGGGAAGAACGAGAGGCAGCCCCCCAATTTTTTTTGGGGGGGGGCACACGGGTACTTTGGCTGGGCCAGGACTGGGACCTGAGCCAATTCCCCGTTCTTTTTGTGGTGAGCATGTGCCTGCCTCTCGCACTCTCTCTCCAGTGCGCCTCCATAGCACAGTATGTCCTGTGCCTGCTCCTCGCACTCTCCCTCCTGCGCGCCTCCAGAATCCAGTGCTTTGAGCACTCGGTCCTCAGTGCGTCTCCCCAGTCCGGTGAGACCGGTTCCTGCTCCTCGTACAAAGCCTCCAGTGATATTCGATGGTCCGACGCCTATAGAGATGATCCATGGCACTAAGCCTCTAGTGATGATCCATGGCCCGGAGCCTGTAGGGATATTCCATGGCACGAAGCCTGAAGAGGTAATCCATGGCCCGGAACCTGAAGAAGTAATCCTTGGCAAAAAGCCTGGAGGGATTATAAATGGTCCGGAGCCTGTAGGGATAAACCATGGCACGAAGCCTGTAGGAATAATCCATGGCACGAAGCCTGTAGGAATAATCCATGGCACGAAGCCTGTAGGAATAATCCATGGCCCGACACCTGTAGAGATAATCCATGGTAAGAAGCCTCCAGTGATGATCCTTGGCGCGGAACCTGTAGAGATGATCCATGGCATGGAGCCAGCAGCAACGGTCACTAGTCCGGAACCTATTTTGACACCTCCCAGTCCGGAGCCTCCGGCGACGCTCCCCAGTCCGGAGCCTCCGGCGACGGCCTGCAGCCCGGAACCGCCAGCAATGATCTACAGTCCGGTTCCTTCGACGACGATCCACGTTCAGGTGGTAATAAAGCAGAAGGATCAGCGGGTGGAGCGGGGAGTACGCCCAGAACCGGAGCCGCCTCCTATGCTGGAAGTTAAGGTTACGTGGACTGCATTTGAGCCGCCATAGACTTTTGTCACCCTCCCTACCCTCCCTTTGTGTTTTGTGGTTGTTTTGATTATGTTGCATTCGGAGTCTGCACCTTTGGGGGGGTACTGTCACGTCCTGATCCTAGTAAGATGTCATTTTCTATAGTAGAGTAGGTCAGGGCGTGACAGGGTGTTTGGGTTGTTCTATGTTTTCTATTTCTATGTTTAAGTTCTAGTTTTTCTATGTTGGGATTGTTTGGGTTGATCTCTAATTGGAGGCAGCTGATCCTCGTTGCCTCTGATTAGAGATCATATTTAAGTAGGGGGTTTTCTTCCTGGGTTTTGTGGGTAGTTTTTAGTTTAGTGTATGTCACCTGACGGAACTGTTGTCGGTCGTTTTGTTAAACAGTATATTCATTAAAAGTAAATATGAGCACTCTACACACTGCGCCTTGGTCCCCTTTACACGACCCACGTTACAGCTTGTAACGCCCTGGCCATAGAGAGGGGTTTTTGTTCTTTATTTTGGTTAGGCCAGGGTGTTACTTTGGGTGGATGTTCTATGTTCCTTTTTCTATGTTTGTGTATTTCTTTGTTTTGGGCCATGTGTGGCTCCCAATCAGGCACAGCTGAAGCTCGTTGTTGCTGATTGGGAGTCACACATAAGGAGCATGTTTTTCCTTTGGGTTTTGTGGGTAATTGTTTCTGTTCAGTGTGTTTCCTGTCAGTACTGTTTGGCTGTCGGTTTTCCTGTTTTTTGTAGTGTTCTCTTTGTTTGAATTAAATGTCAAGATGAATACTAACTCCGCTGCACCTTGGTCTTCTTCCGACGACAGCCCTTACACAGCTAGAGAGTGAGATTTGTATTTATTATGGATCCCCATTAGCTGCTGCCAAAGCAGCAGCTACTCTTGCTGGGGTCCAGAAAAATTAAGGCAATTTATACAATTTTAAAAACATTACAATACATTCACAGATTTCACAACACACGGTGTGCCCTCAGGCCCCTACTCCACCACTACCACATATCTACAGTACTAAATCCATGTGTTGGTATAGTGCGCGTATGTTATTGTGTGTATGCATGTGTCTGTCAATATTTGTATTGCTTCACAGTCCCCGCTGTTCCATAAAGTGTTTTTTTTATCTGTTTTTTTTAATTTAATTTTACTGCTTGCGTCAGTTACTTGATGTGGAATAGAGTTCCATGTAGTCATTGCTCTATGTAAACTCAGCAAAAAAAGAAACGTCCCTTTTCCAGGACCCTGTCTTTCAAAGATAATTCGTAAAAATACAAATAACTTCACAGATCTTCCTTGTAAAGGGTTTAACACTGTTTCCCATGCTTGTTCAATGAACCATAAGCAATTAATGAACATGCACCTGTGGAACGGTCATTAAGACACTAACAGCTTACAGACAGTAGGCAATTAAGGTCACAGTTATGAAAACTTTGGACACTAAAGAGGCCTTTCTACTGAAAAACACCAAAAGAAAGATGCCCAGGGTCCCTGCTCATCTGCGTGAACGTGCCTTAGGCATGCTGCAAGGAGGCATGAGGACTGCAGATGTGACCAAGGCAATAAATTGCAATGTCCGTACTAAGACAGCGCTACAGGGAGACAGGACGGACAGCTGATTGTCCTCGCAGTGGCAGACCCCGTGTAACAACACCTGCACAGGATCGGAACATCCGAACATCACACCTGCGGGACAGGTTCAGGATGGCAACAACAACTGCCCGAGTTACACCAGGAACGCACAGTCCCTCCATCAGTGCTCATAGGCTGAGAGAGGCTGAACAGAGGGCTTGTAGGCCTAGTGTAAGGCAGGTCCTCACCAGACATCACCGGCAACAACGTCGCCTATGGGCACAAACCCATCGTCGCTGGACTAGACAGGACTGGCAAAAAGTGCTCTTCACTGACGAGTTGTGGTTTTGTCTCACCAGGGGTGATGGTCAGATTCGTGTTTATCGTCGAAGGAATGAGCGGGATCGATTTGGAGGTGGAGGGTTCATCATGGTCTGGGGCGGTGTGTCACAGCATCATCGGACTGAGCTTGTCATTGCAGGCAATCTCAACGCTGTGCATTACACGGAAGACATCCTCCTCCCTCATGTGGTACCCTTCCTGCAGGCTCATCCTTACATGAACCTCCAGCATGACAATGCCACCAGCCATACTGTTCGTTCTGTGCATGATTTCCTGCAAGACAGGAATGTCAGTGTTCTGCCATGGCCAGCGAAGAGCCCGGATCTCAATCCCATTGAGCACGTCTGGGACCTGTTGGATCGGAGGGTAAGGGCTAGGGCCATTCCCCCCCAGAAATGTCAGGGAACTTGCAGGTGCCTTGGTGGAAGAGTGGGGTAACATCTCACATCAAGAACTGGCAAATCTGGTGCAGTCCATGAGGAGGAGATGCACTGCAGTATTTAATGCAGCTGATGGCCACACCGGATACTGACTGTTATTTTAGATTTTGACCCCCCCCCTTTGTTCAGGGACACATTATTCCATGTATGTTAGTCACATGTCTGTGGAACTTGTTCAGTTTATGTCTCAGTTGTTGAATCTTGTTATGTTCATACAAATATTTACGTTAAGTTTGCTGTTTGCTCTAAATAAACACAGTTGACAGTGAGAGGACGTTTCTATTTTTGCTGAGTTTATTACTGTGTGTTTATTACAATTTTTTCCAGAAGTTTACTAAGGGTTGGTAACAGGCTGGTAACAGGCTGATTGGTCGGCTATTTGAGCCAGTAAAGGGGGCTTTACTATTCTTGGGTCCCTCCAGGCCTGAGGGCACACACTCTCTAGTAGGCTTAAATTGAAGATGTGGCAAATAGGAGTGGCAATATCTTCTGCTATCATCCTCAGTAATTTTCCATCCAGATTGTCAGACCCCGGTGGCTTGTCATTGTTGATAGACAACAATAATTTTTTCACTGCTTCCACACTCACTTTACAGAATTCAAAAGTATAATTCTTGTCTTTCATAATTTTATATACTTGGATGTGTAGTGTCAGCGTTTGTCATCCCTAAGTTTGCTTATCTTGCCAATGAAAAAGTAAATAAAGTAATAAAGTAGTTTGCAATATCAGTGGGCCTTGTGATGAATGAGCCATCTGATTCAATGAATGAAGGAGCCGAGTTGGCTTTTTTTCCTAAAATTTCATTTTAGGTGCCCCAAAGCTATTTACTATCATTCTTTATATAATTTATATTTGTTTCATAGTGTAGTTTATTTTTATTTAGTTTAGTCACATGATTTCTTAATTTGCAGTATGTTTGCCAATCAGTTGGGCATTGCCATACCTTTTGCCTCATCCCTCTCAACCATACAATTTTTCAATTCCTCATCAATCAAAGGGGATTTAACAGTTTTTACAGTCATTTTCTTCATGGACGTGTGCTTATTAGTAACTGGAATAAGTAGTTTCATAAATGTGTCAAGTGCAGCGTCTGGTTGCTCTTCATTACACACCACAGACCAGCAAATATTATTTACATCATCAACATATGAATCACTACAAAACTTATTGTATGACCTCTTATACACTATATTAGGCCCAGCCTTTGGAACTTTGGTTTTCCTAGATATGGCTACTATATTGTGATCACTGCATCCTATGGATCTGGATGCTGCTTTAAAGCAAATATCTGTAGCATTAGTAAATATGTGATCAATACATGTTGATGATTTAATTCCTGTGCTGTTTGTAACTACCCTGCTAGGTTGACTGACAACCTGCTCCAGGTTGCAGGCACTGGTTACAGTTTGAAGTTTTTTCCTGAGAGGGTAGCTTGATGAGATAGAATCACACAGGAAGAAACATGACAAAATAGCTTTGGGATGTATACATACACTACCGTTCAAAAGTTTGGGGTCACATAGAAATGTCCTTGTTTTTGTCTATTAAAATAACATCAAATTGATCAGAAATACAGTGTAGACATTGTTAATGTTGTAAATGACTATTGTAGCTGGAAACGGCAGATTGTTTTTATGGAATATCTACATAGGTGTACGGAGGCCAATTAGCAGCAACCATCACTCCTGTGTTCCAATGGCACGTTGTGTTAGATAATCCAAGTTTATCATTTTAAAAGGCTAATTGGGCATTAGAAAACCCTCAGTCTCAACGTCAACAGTGAAGAGGCGACTCTTCTAGGTAGAGTTCCTGTCCAGTGTCTGTGTTCTTTTGACCATCTTTATCCTTTCTGTTATTGGCAAGTCTGAGATATGGCTTTTTCTTTGCAACTCTGCCTAGAATGCCAGCATTCCGGAGTCACCTCTTCACTGTTGACGTCGAGACTGGTGTTTTGCGGGTACTATTTAATGAAGCTGCCAGTTGAGGACTAGTGAGGCGTCTGTTTCTCAAACTAGACACTCTAATGTACTTGTCCTCTTGCTCAGTTGTGCACCGGGGCCTCCCACTCCTCTTTCTATTCTGGTTAGAGACAGTTTGCGCTGTTCTGTGAAGGGAGTAGTGCACAGCGTTGTACGAGAGCTTCAGTTTCTTGGCAATTTCTCGCATGGAATAGCCTTCATTTCTCAGAACAAGAATAGACTGACAAGTTACAGAAGAAAGTTCTTTGTTTCTGGCCATTTTGAGCCTGTAATCAAACCCACAAATGCTGACGCTCCAGATACTCATCTAGTCTAAAGAAGGCCAGTTTTATTGCTTCCTTAATCAGAAAAACAGTTTTCAGCTGTGCTAACATAATTGCAAAAGGGTTTTCTAATGATCAATTAGCCTTTTAAAATGATAAACTTGGATTAGCTAACACAACATGCCATTGGAACACAGGAGTGATGGTTGCTGATAATGGGCCTCTATACGTCTATGTATATATTCCATTCAAAAAGCCGTTTCCAGCTACAATAGTCATTTACAACATTAACAATGTCTACACTGTATTTCTGATCAATTTGATGTTATTTTAATGGACAAAAAATGTGCTTTTCTTTCAAAAACAAGGACATTTCTAAGTGACCCAAACCTTTGAATGGTAGTATATGTCTTTGTATGTGTGACACGTTGTGTGATCGCTGTATTTATGTAAATTGGTGGCTGTACTGACCTGCCATGCTGCCGGTCTCTCTGTGTCCATCAGCAGTCGGCCCAGTCTATCATAGAGCTTACTGAGAAGCTCCGCCCCCAGGATCTCGTACACATACATCAGAGTGTCTGATATGTCGACTCTACCACACAAAACACACATGCAGTATAATCACAATGTGCCTTGGGCACTCTCCTCTATTCAAAATGAAATACTTTGGTCAAAACATTCAACAGATCTGTCGACTAGAAACTAGTGTTGGATAAAGCATAACATACATCGTACAACAAAATCTTGGGTCAAATAATGTAAAATCTCTAGTGAAAATCAAATAGCTCCTCCAAGGACTACAACTCCCATCCCTTCTGTAGAAGTAGACTTCCTGTTTACCTGTAGATCCTGAACTGCTCCTTGTCATCTGAGGACCAGGAAGTGTAGTCCTGCTCTGAGGGGAAGTGGGCCTTGTGGAGCAGGACGTCCACCAGCTGGAAGTAGACTGGTCTGTAGACCTGCAGGTAGACTACCTGCTTGTCCTCCTCAAATGACAGGATGTCATCCTGGAACCACAGGAAGTATACATCAGGAAGTGGCCATGCTACAATGTACAGATGAGGTACCTCCTCTCCAGCATTGTAGGTTTAACCACTAACCCTAACCCAAACCCTACACCAATACCTGCAGAGTGTACCAAAAGGTGGAGGAGCTGGTGGTCTTGTTTACTGGGTAGTGTCCAGGATTAGGGTGTAGAGGTTAGGGTGTAGGGTACATACCTGCAGAGTGTACCAGAAGGTGAGTGTGAGGGAGCTGGTGGTCTCGTTGACTGGGTAGTGCCCAGGGATGCCAGTACAGAACAGGATCATGTTGACTAGGGCCAGGTATCCCTGCCAGTGTTCCACCTGTTCCAGAAGAGTCCTGTTCCACAAAGTCACACCCAGGGAGATGAGGTGAAACAGGTCCATAATGAGCCAAGAAAACTGGTTATCACTTAATACTAACACCACAGATAGTTCATAGATGTTCAACTAAGTATCAGCAAACTTTAGTTAGATAGTTAGCAAACTAACTATCTAGTAACATAGCCCAAGCCCTAACCTAAAGGTGTGTGTACCTGGAGTGTGTTTCCCCCAGAGCGACAGCGATGCGACAGATGCCATGGGAGGTCTCCATGTCTCCGTCCCTCGCTGCGGCTTTCAGCTGGTCATGGAGACCCAGCACCAGGGGCATCAAGTTCACCAGAGCATCAGTGTATCTGAACACACACACACACGCACAAATGTATGCTGAGTCAATATAATGCGTCTCAACACAACTCATTATCAAAGTGCTCTATGTGTGTGTGTGTAAGTCGCTCTGGATAAGAGCGTCTGCTAAATGACTTAAATGTAAATGTAAATGTGTGTGTGTGTGTGTGTGTGTGTGTCTGCCTGTCTGTCTGTCAATGTGTGTGTGTGTCTATCTCACCTCTGGCAGTCAGGTTGGGATATAGAGCCGACAATGGTCTCCACGGCAGTGTCAAACAGCTCTGGGTCTGACAGAGCAGCAAAACAGTCCTGCAGCAGCCCCTCGCTCTCCCCATGCAGAGGAAAATTCAGTCCCACCCAGCTAGACAAGCACCGTAGGGCCTGCTCCTTCACCTGGCTGTTGCCCTCCTGTCTCTGGAGCAGCTGGCGCAGCAGGGGACATACCGCCGTCCACTCCCCAGCCAGGGCCTCTCTCAGCTGGGCACGACGGGCCTGGGGCAGCCGGCAGCTCTGGAACTCTTCTGGCAGCACGGTGAGGAGCTCCAGCAGGGCCAGGCACTGTGCGTGGGCGTTCACTTCCTCCTCTGCCCCACCTCCTCCACCAACCCCAGCCCCACCCTGACTTCCGCCCTGATCCCCAGCCTTCTCTGGCTGGTAGACCCTGACCATGTCAGCCACAGCCTGGGGCCAGCCCTGGGGCATGGTGTGGAGGGCCAGGGAGGCCAGGGCCACACACAGCCTGGTCAGCACCATCTTTGGCCCAGAGGAGAAGTGGGAGATGTGGGAAAGGAGCTGCATCCTCAGTGTCTGGTGTTGGTCTGTGGGGAGGTCGGCCCAGTGACAGGAGATCTTGGTGTGAAGGGTGCTGGCGCCAAAGAACTGGATCTCGGGAAGCTGTTTTGACAATGGTGTAATAGTAAAAAGAATACAGCGTTCTTATGAGTGTCGTCATGGAGTGAAATACAAGCAGGAAAGGAATGATTACTACACAACAGAGTCTGTAGAAAGTACAGGGGAGTATGTAGGATGGTGCTGTGGAGCGGACCTTGTCTGGGCTGAGCAGAGGCCAGCAGAACTGCCAGGCCTGACGGGAGGTCTGGGCCTGAGTCAGCCACTTCTGGGCCACATTCTTATGCTCCATATCCGGGTCATAGTACAGTTGCTGGAGGGCCTAGAGGAGGGAGGAGAGGACATTTCCAATTCAATTAATTGAATTTACAATAGGGAGGGAAATGAAAAAGTGACCAGAATCCTTATCATACAATGTGTCCTTGAAGGCATGACTGTCACTGATAAGGAATGTAAGAGGGGAGCAGGGGAGCAGCCTCCAAAGCACACAGGATGGCCAACTCTGCATGAGTGAGTGCTGTTGCTAATGGCAACTAATCCCAAGCACATGGTGGTGGTTATAATTAGCACAGTATGTTTGTAACTGATATCATATTACAACAGCCCCCTTCCCTCTATGTCCCATTGAACTAGCTAACTCCATATGAACTGCCCATTGTGAAATATGAATTCAAAAGCTATTCTGTAGCCTATTTGTTAAAGGTCAAAATTCTATTGTAATTAGTCTGTGCATTTTTCCAACTGTCAACCAATAGGCCTACATCTGTGTAGCCTATTTGGGCTATTTGGTAAATAATATGGAGGCCTCATAATTATCATTGTCACAAAGCATAAAACCCCAATGCTGATGAGATATTTAGAAAGACTTGACTGAGAAGAACAAATTGCTTTCAGACTTAATGAGAGCTGTCATTGTTGGTAGCCTACTGCATCAAACGAACCACTTCTCTGTCGCCACTGTATGAGTTTGACAACTTACTGTTTCGACGTTTTCCACGGTTAATTCTAACGACACGAGGTCGGGGCTCTGCACGGAGCTGTCAGGGGGCTCCATCCCGTAGATGACAAGCTGTATAATGGGAACTCTTCTTTTAATGTCCGCTCTTAGATTTTTGCGCTTGCTGCCCGCGATCCGTGGGCTTTAAAAAGTCTCCCTCTATCAGACAGTGCTGTTGATGACACAGAGGCGGCCCCTGGCAGAAGGCCAGCCTGCTACTTGTTAAAAGTTAGTTGTCGTTAACGGATTCAGCATTCATTGTCGTTTTGTGACTGACACCTGTGCTGACCGTAGTGCTGACCACAACCAGAGGTCTAGCAGCGTGTGACAGGAGCCTATTGAAACACTGACATCTGTTGGTAGATTAGGCTAATTCGGGAAATGTTTAAGAGGGAAATGTTGGTCTTTATCATTTTCTCATAAGCATAAGAACATAGTGAATCTTTAAAACAGATCCATAACTCTACCTGTGTAGGGCCTATCAGTATTTCTGATAAAGGAATGACTAGAAATGCTTGTTTTAATCAGGGAGCAATGAGGAGCGCACGCAGCATGCAGTGACAGCTGACTGAGGTGCAGCGTGCCCCCCTTTAATGGGAAGGGCGGTCGCGGGCAAGCAATGGAAGTGAGACCGTGACAGTGACACATTCAGAACACACTGTGGGCCTTTAACATCGACAGACATCGTCCTGACGGAGCTGGGCAGACACTCACTTTGTGTGTTGCGCGGTGCGTTAGTCCTACATTGCGCACCGCGCGTCATATAGGCATTTCAACCCCACCCCTTCTTTCATATCCTCTAATGCCAGACCCTTCTGTAGTTTTAGCAATGCTGTTCTCTGTCATATAACCAACCGAAAGAACAGCAAAGAATACGCTCTAGCAAAGACGAGAACGGGCGTTAAAAGCCGTTGAACGTTTTATCATCGTATCCACGAAAGCGGCACATGAAATGAACATTGAAATGCATCTAGTGGTTTGTGCTTTGGTGATCCTTACCAGATCATCGCAGACAAAGGGTAGGTGTCGGTGTGTGTGCTGTGTTTAGAATAGACAGCTCGCTGAGAATATATATTTTGTGCTCGTCATTCAGCTTACTTTATCATCACAAAATATTCTGATGACAGTTATTCTGATATTCTGATTCTAGGCTAAATGTAAATGTAATGTTACCAATCTCATTTGGCAGTGTTTATCGACTGGTCATACACTTGGGCTACCTGTCAGTGCGGGTTATTATGAGGTTATTATGGGTAAGGATATTTTTACTGACATAAGAGGCCAATAGGAACATTCTTTGAATTTCTCAACATATTTTGCCTGATATTTTGCTTGATATCAGGGTTGGGGTTAATTGCCCAAATTATATTCTAATTTTATTACCTCTCCCCGTAAATTCCATGTAATTAAATTCAAATTCCAGGCCAGTCTTTGAATTCAGAGATAATTCAATTCCGTACAATTACAATATTAGGTAAATTCCAATAATTACATTCCTAATTCAATATTATGAACAAAACAATTCCACAAATTTGAATTCAATTCCCTCAGGGTTTGAGGTTGATCATTTCACTGTTCAGACAGCCTCGCTATAATGGAAATATAGAAATACAAGTTTAAATTATTTAAAACAAATCCTGTAGTCAATTTTTTATACTAAGTGGATTAATTCCATTACCTGGGAAATGTACACATATTGAATTCCAATTCAATTCCAAAGATTAAATGTGTTTACAATTCAAATTCAATTTAAATTCCTTAGTGAATTCATTAATATAATTGGAATTTCAAATTAAATTGGAATTTAACCTAACCCTGCTTGATATACTTAATCAATTATTCTTGTGAGTATTGCATTCTTATTTAAATGCATACTCGTTCAGTACTGTAGTCTCATATTCCAGTAAGCCAATGAAAACATGTTTTTGTATAGCCTATTGCATTTGGATTGTTTGCCAACTGCTCTTATTAGGAATATTTCATAACATAAGTATATCATATGACATGATCAACAAGCAGATCAATGAGTATTGCTGATAAGAATGGAAGATGAAATGATGTACCCCCTCTCAGCATTAGCCATGTATGCTCACCAGGCTACAGATGCCTAACTATGTAACACCACAGTGCTACAGGCCACTGGCACATTATTTATTCAACACTCAATACTCTAAAACAATGATCAATTCAATGGCATTTGAACATACACTAGACATACATGAAAATGCCAAAAATCATGACTAGGGCCTGACCAGAGCCCTGACTTTTTCCTGCTCAGGTTAAATGGAAAGGAAAAAGAATCAATACATATTTATTTCCCAGTTATGCTTTTTGAATTGTCTACCAGTATCAGTAATTCATCTATTCACAACAACATGGAGAACCAGGACATTATATTTATACAGTGACATCATCATTATTTTCTTGTAGGTCAGAGCACTGCTTTGCCCCCTGTCTTCATCCCAGTTGCCCTCCAGCGTGAGAGCGTGTCTACTGCATCCCAAGCCCTCCCAATTATCAATGAAGATGGGGATCTGGGGCCAGAGCCAGGTCCTGCCAATCAGACCTCACCAGACCAAGCGGATAGAGCCCCAACCAAACCAGCTGTTACCAACAGCGACAAGCTGCACCAATCAGATTCTGTTACAGACGCTGGTGACAGCGATGACATGGCTGTGACCAATCAGATGACCACGTCTCCACCTGCACACACAGTCAACACTGTTACCACCACCCAAGACAATGCCACTCTCGCAGGTACTGTAACCCAAAGGATATTTCACTTCTTTCAGCGTCATTAAGCCTGTCTATATTCCCCATGGTTACCCTGAGGTCGTCCTGTTTATGTAATACTATAGTAATTATATTACTCTGTGACTTTCTCTCAGCCACCACTCAGCTGGTAGCTTGTTTATATAGTGTTCAGTCTGAAAATAGACAGCCGCATTCTGCAAAAGCTGCTTGTTTGCACATACAGAAGCTTGCCTCAGGCTCCACCCACCATCAAGCAGCTTACCAGGGGAATAGAAAGTCTCCATCTTTCCCTTCTATCATGGTATGCCCTGGGCCTGGCTACCTGTGTGCCTTGGCCACAGGGAGTAGAGGGTTGTTGAGCGGTATAGAGGGGGATGTGGCAACCTGATGTAGGAGGTGTCGTTTTAACAAATATAACTATCTCTGTCAATGCTGAGCGAGTCTGCTGTATCTGATGCCTCTTCTGCCTGACAAAACACACAATATGACATAATACCATCCAGATTTCAATATATCTGTCTCCCTCTCATTCTTCTCCTTTTGCTTTCAAATAACAATGAGTAGAACCTCATTTAGGAGAAGCAGTAATGATGGTACATGAAAAAAGACTCATTGCAGAACCTTTATCTGTATCTTCCATTGAGATACTGTATGTACAGTGTGTAATACTGTCTGTATGTAATACTGTTGTAATTATATTTCTATGTGATTATCACTCAGCCGCTCCAGATGGCTCCTCCTCCTCATCCCCTGTGAAGAGCACCTCCCCTGCAGGACTGCCCTCCACCCTAGGGGGCACTACTAGCCACCCCTCCAACCTAGGGGACACTACTAGCCACCCCTCCACCCTAGGGGGCACTACTAGCCACCCCTCCAACCTAGGGGACACTACTAGCCACCCCTCCACTCTAGGGGGCACTACTAGCCACCCCTCCACCCTAGGGGGCACTACCCACCCTGGTTTCGCTGTAGGCCACCTCACCACCTCTACTCCTCCTGCCTTAGATACCAACCTACTTCCATCCCATGTTTTAATACCGATCCAGTCCTCTGTCCAACCCAGCACCCTTGCCCTGATCCCTTCCCCAACCCAACCCCTCACCATGGAGCACCCCCAGACCACTGCCCCAGTCCACGTCCCTGTCAGCCCGCCTCAACAGGAGGTTCCATCGGAGCTCAATGTTGGAGATGAGGGTAAGGTGATAATATACCAATTAACCAATCAAATTATTCACTCATTATCCAGTTAACAAATTACAAAACTAATTAGCCAATCAATCAATAAATCAGTTAACGTGTTGTTCCAGACAAAGGGCCACATCTCCACTCTCCTCTGGACCCTGTGCTGGCTGGCCTGGTCTCTGTCTTCATCGTCACCACAGCCGTAGTCTCTGTCATCCTCTTCCTCAAGTTCCGCCAACGGACCGACCACCCGGACTTCCACCGGCTGCAGGATCTACCCATGGTGACCATACTATACTTGACATGTTAGATTCAGGTCTTCTGTGGCATGACATGTTGTTAATGTGAGATATATGATTTCAATTAATTTGAAGTGATATAGTGTTTGGCAACATTATGACTCTCTTGTTTTGTCTTCCTGTCCAGGACGACTTGATGGAAGACACACCACTTTCCAGATACACTTACAC
Organism: Salmo trutta; assembly: GCF_901001165.1. Classification (NCBI taxonomy): domain Eukaryota; kingdom Metazoa; phylum Chordata; class Actinopteri; order Salmoniformes; family Salmonidae; genus Salmo; species Salmo trutta. The sequence continues at coordinate 34,818,474 of NC_042977.1, read as the reverse complement.
TTACTGATGATGGAAACTTTTCATCAACAACAGTCAACTTTTCTTCTAACACAGCTACACAGCAGACACCCAATGGGCTGCTATTTTGGATCCTGGCAAAGCTTTTGACTGGACTCGAGGCCCTCCGCCAGCGCCCATGTTGACTCCCTATGATTCCCCCTTCTGAGCAGTTTCCAATTTGATTGTGTTCTGTTAACAATGAGAGGGCTTTCAATACCCAATGAGGAGTTTCAAATCTAGGCCAACATGAAAGGTTTCAACATTAGGCCAACATCAGAGGTTCCGTTTAAACATTAGGCCAACACCCTCAATATTCCCTTTGAAACTCTCGGACGTCTCATCTGCACAGGGGTCTGTTTTGTTCTTCAGAGACGAGTTCCCTTTGTAATGCACCCCCTCCTCCTGATACAGGTCATGCACAGCACAGGCTGCACTTTAATGTGTTATAGAAACAGTCACAGTGCTCTCACAGTCTCCAAAGCCCCTAAATGAGTTGGTACTGTATGAAGAAGACACAATGTCACGTTGGATGTTGTTGCCTGAGTCCAGGATCGAGGGAAAATGGAATGCTTACTGTAGAGGTACTTGATTTAAATGTTTATCAGTCTCCAATAAACCATGTTATAGAACTATTCTAATCATTGAACTGACCAAATATGATTGAAGTGCTCTTTCAAACCAGAATGCCTAGTGGGTTGAAAAACACCCATCCTTGGTCTTACTTGATAGCCAGTAAACATTCTGTAAATGTAACCCAAAACAGTCAGAAAAACAGTCAACCAACGAATGCAGAGAAGCTAATTTGATTGGGGGTGTAGAAAGGCAGGGGCGGCTGGTCCATTTTTAACCCAGTGGGCCTGTCTAACTTGGGGGTTTTTTTGCGCAAAATGATGATGATCTGGCTAATAATGGGGGCCTCAAGGTAAAAAAATGGGCTGGTGTGTTAGAAATACCAGAGGCCATTTCTGGTCTCAGTCCGCTCCTGCAAAAAGGAGGTAACCTCCAATAAGCGTGACTTGATTCAAAGCCATATAGATACAGATCCAATTCATAGACTACTTTGAGGAGAAAGGTTAAGGGTTAAAGGTTCACCAATGGTGATGAGACGGCGGTGCTTCATGTGGAAGTGATCAGCTAATAAACATTGTTAAACACAAATGGTGCAAAGTATAGTATTATCAAAATGTAAATGCAAAATGTATGCTTAGTATTTCTTTACAAGCCATAGGAAATGATGTAATTAGATATTTATTAACTATTTACTTGATATTTATGAGTGTCTCAGAAAATGATCCTTAAGTTAATTGGAAATAATAAAATGCAGAAACAGCAGAGTATGTATTAGAACTATGAGATTTTAAGTTACATTTAGATTGAAAATTACCTGAAGAAAATTACTTTTTGTCGTGCACTGCAACAAATTATATTTACAGTGTTTAAGTGTTTTACTTGTGATTTACCTGTAAGTGCCAAAAGTGATGTAAGAGGTTGACATACAGATGCAGGGTTAACTGTAAAAAATGAACGTTATATAAGGACTTTTTTTAATAATAAAACCTAAACCCTTTTTGCTGTGTGCCTCTGACTCTACAGCATAATGAGGAAGTGATTCACAAGTTCAGAGAGCTATTGTATTGTTAATTATACTGAAGAAAATATAAATGCAACAATTTCAAAGATTTTACTGATTTACAGTTCATAAGGAAATCAGTCAATTAAAATAAATTCATTAGGCCCTAATCTATGGATTTCACATGATTGGTAATACAGATTGGCATCTGTTAGTCACAGTACCTTAAAACAGGGATCATCAGCTAGATTCAGCCGAGGGCTGATTTCTTCTTGAGTGGATGGTTGGGGGGTCCGGGACATAATTACAAATAATTTGTAGACTGCTAATTGACCACAAGAAATCATGTTTGACTAAAACATACTCATTATAAACCTTCCTTACATTTGTATAAGATCGAATATGTCTCTCTATTATGTGTGAGAATACTTGGGAATAAATGTCCCTCTCCTCTTCAATGGCTGTGCGAAGTTGCTGCATTTGGCGAGTACTGGAACACGCTGTCGTACACGTCGATCCAGAGCATTCCAAATATACTCAATGGTTGACATGTCTGGTGAGTATGCGGGCCATGGAAGAACTGGGACATTTTCAGTTTCAAGGAATTGTATACAGATCCTTGCGACATGAGGCTGTGCATTATCATGCTGAAACATGAGGTGATTGCGGCGGGCTAAATGGCACGAGAATGGGCCTCAGGATCTCATCCCGGTATCCCTGTGAATTCAAATGGACATGAATAAAATGCAATAGTGTTCATTGTCCGTAGCTTGTGCCTGCCCATACTATAACCCCACCGCCACCGTGGGGCACTCTGTTCAAAACGTTGACATCAGTTACCTGCTCGCCATCACGACACCATACACGTCGTCTGCGGTTGTGAGGCCGGTTAGACATACTGCCAAATTCTCTAAAACGACATTGGAGGCAGCTTATGAACATTCAATTCTTTAGCAACAACTCTGGTGGACATTCCTGCAGTAAGCATGCCAATTGCACACTCCCTCAAAACTTGAGACATCTATGGCATTGTGTTGTGCGACAAAACTGCACATTTTTGAGTGGCTTTTTATTGTCCCCAGCACAAGGTGCACCTGTGAAATGATTATGCTGTTTAATCAGCTTCTTGATATGCCACACCTGTCAGGTGGATGGATTATCTTGGCAAAGGAGAAAATTCTCACTAACAGAGAAATTAGCTTTTAGTGCGTATGGAACATTTCTGGGATCTATTATTTCAGCTCATGAAACAACACTTTACATGTTGTGTTTATATTTTTGTTCAGTGTAGTACAGTCCCCAGCCCTAACCCAACCACGAACAGAACATTGCCTAATGGCTAAGATAATAGTAAAGTATTTATTGTGCCTGCATGTAGACTTAGAGGTGATGGGGCAGCAGGTAGCTTAGCGGTAACAAAAGTTGGGCCAATAACCAAAAGGTTGCTGGTTTGAATCCCTGAGCCAACAAGTTGAAAAATCTGTCAATATGCCCTTGAGCAAGGCACTTAAACCCTAATTGCTCCTGTAAGTCGTTCTGGATAAGAGAGTCTGCTAAATGACTAAAAGTTGTAAACTTAGGACAACTATGCAGATCAATGAGGACAACCACACACATTAACCTCTTGGTTCACTCTGGTTCTTCTGAAGCAATAACATCTCCTTATTCTCCACACACACATCACGCCCATGGATACAAACATTAAAACACAAGTCCATGATAGAACCTAGAAATGTTATTTAAGCCCATTTTCCATGGTCATTTTCTACATTAGAATTTAATTTAGAATACAGCACAGGAGGATGCTGCGGGTAGGACGGATCCTAACTATGGCAGTTATGGAGAGAATGGAATGGCATAAAACACCTGGAAACCATGTGTTTGATGCCATTCCAAATAATTCTCCTCCAGCCATTAACACGAGCCTGTCCTCTCCAATGAAGGTGCCACCAACCTCCTGTGGAATACAGTTTTGGCAACATTATGCATAAAAATACCACACTCTAACAAAGAGTAGCTGGTGAAGCACCATGAACAGCTTATCTGGGCCTATCAGTGTTGAGGAGGGGGTCTGGGAGGAGTTGGTGTGGTGTGGTAGTTATGGGATGATAAACCAACAGCCGTGGTCATCTCTTTCCAAATGTTTACTGAACTCTGTCTATACATATCATACACAAGTACGGATGCCCACAAAGGACATCCTACAACTACTAATAGACTGGGGTCAGGTGGGGTTGCAGTGCCTCTCACTGAAGAATGGTAGCAGGAATGGCAGCGGGAAAGGGAGCTAAGAACCTCATCCCAGGCCTCACCCAGTCACCACAGCCTAACAGTAGCATCCCAGAAAGGGAGCTAAGAACCTCATCCTGGTCTCATCCCAGGCCTCACCCAGTCACCACAGCCTAACAGGGTTCTGCCAAAGTTGGCTACAGTCAGAATCATGCCCAGCAGAGCAATGTTCCCGGATAACCCTGGCATCCTTTTTTTAGGATCTGAAAGGAATACATAGAACAAAACCCTTGAGTAAAGGCTGCCATATTGTTTTAATAAATTATTGTATTATAAGCATATTTATCAATTGTCTTACCTCCAGTGGAGTATCCGTATGCATAGATCTCCCTGCTTATAACCCATGTAATTCCAAGTCCACTGACTAGGCGCTGTAACACAAATGGCTCCCTGTTAAACAAAAGACTCTTAAAGAGTCTTAATGTCTTAATAAAAGGGAATCCAGATGAGTGTCTTTATGGAGTACTCTGACTATCTAGCTGTAAAGTCTGGGATGCATGGTACGCAAATCTAACATATATATAGTAAATGAATAAATGGTGGAACTCACAGGACTATGCAGACCACCAATGGCCAGACTGAAGAGGAAAGCAGGGTAGCTCTCCAGGCTGTAAAGTCAAAAATAATAACTTTGACCTAATATTACAAGAAATGTTTGGTTTTTATAACAAACATCTGGTTGTTTCCTCTGCCAAGTACATACTAAATGTTCATACTACATAGTACATACGTGTTCTGATGGGCTCGCTGGATGCAGTTGAAGATATTTCCAGAGTCTGGATCATTGCTGTACATCTGAGGGTACTGTCCAACAGAGAAGAGAAAATCAGGGGAACCATCCTGAGTTTTTATAGCCTAGTTTAAGCTTTAGATGATTCATTGGCTGACACACAGTGGGCCAGGTCCCAGGCAACTCACATTGATCTTGTACTTCTTGCGAGCTTTGCCAACTTTCACGGCGAGGTGGGCGACCATTACCATGCTGGCAACACCAGTGAGAACCACATACCCATATTCTTTAGACAGCACAACCATTCTGGCACTGATCTCCTGCTGCAAGAGAAAAACACATAGCCTACAGGTGAGTTGGTCAATCCCACTTTCACATTCACTGTAGATAAGATACTGGTTGAAAGTCCAATAAGTAAACTGTAGGCCCTAAATTAATAAATTACATTAGATCAATGCCAAGTCGTTGAAACCATAATATACTCCATTGTCTTGGAAAATAGGCTTCATGCTAATATGGAGTGTGCTTATTCTTTCTATTGTAGCCTATTGTTAGGATACTAAACTGCAAAAACCCTTTCCCTCTGCAAAGTTCTCAAAATGTGACACAAAATAAAAACCATCTATGCATGTAGTACAGCGCACAAAAAAGTTACAAATAAACAATAGCCTACGTAAAAGGCATATTTTCGCATTTTCAAGCGAGTAATTCAGTTGAACTTGATGCGCTAAAACAGATGCCTAATAACTCCACCCAGGGCCAAGTGTCTGCGGGCTTTCACTCGTCCCATGTAACTGATTTACGAATTATTAAGGGCACTGAATAGTAAGGAACTCTCCTCACCTGGTTGTCTAGGTCTTAATCGAAAGGAAAAAAAAAAAAAACGGCAGACACGACCAGGTCCTCCATGGAATGAGTTTGACACCCCTACGCTAAAAGCTCCCAAAACAAAAGCCGTGTTTGAGAGCATCAAAACGATTGCAGGCGACTGCCGACTGACTGATCTACAAATAACCTTGCCTCATAAATAACTACTCATTAGTATTTGTAGATCAGTCAATCAATATATTGCGTTGTTGATCCTCTCGAACACGGCCAACGTGAAGCCAACGGAGAACTAGGAGTGCAACATTATAAGCTATCCAGCAACAATACGTAACGTTGAATACCGTTTGTAAAATAAGTGTTATTTACCTGTTAATGACGATCTGAATAATGTTCGCAATTGAGTCAGTAATCCTGTGTCGTCTACTCGTAAGGGAGTCAGCCCTATATATAAACACACAGAAGAGGCGTGGTGCCTCCCCCTAGTGGGGCAGAGTTCATTTGGGCTGTATCAGATCGTAGGACTACTACCAATAATTCTGTTTTAGCATGACATTGAGTAATATAATAAAACAGAGTGAAATTAATAGAATAACTTTATTTACAGTTAGTGTTTCACAAGCCTATTTAAAGTATGTTTATGTTTGTGCAACCTCTTCATTTTCCTATGTGAGTTCAAACAGGGCCATATCTGACTCACAAACCCCTTGAGCTCTCTGTTCAGCCTAGTCATTGTGACAATGTCATGCGTGAGGGAAGTTCCCTTATGTTCACTACAGTTTTTGATAGAAAGTAATCAATCTGTAACCAGTTTTACTGCCCTTGTATATCACTCATAGAGTCCCATTCCCATTCATTCATCACTCATAGAGTGATTCTGCTGGCTCTTATCTACAGAAGGTAATTTCACCCGTCTATAAAGTGTGGCCATGGATTAGAGGGGGTTTAGTCATAGGACCATTTCATTATTCACTTCTGTTAATTCATTTGTGTTAAGATAAGTGTTAATTCCAAGATGGCATAGCAGTCAGATGTCCGTTGTTCTCCTCTTGTGTGTCCCGTGTATATATATATTTACATATTTTCTTCGCATATCTTTTAATATATTTTTTTCTAAAAACTCAACCTCAAAACACTCTCCTGCAACCCGCCTCACCAATTAAAAAAAAAAGTATTATTTACCTCAAATCTGAAATCCACAACAGAAGCAAGCCAGATGTTAGCCAGAGGCTGGCCAGTTCACTGGCTAACAGTGGAGTTCAGCTGTCCACGGTTGGCGGTCATCAGCTATCCCTTAGCTCGAAAAGCTATCGCCAGTTTTGTACAGCGCGACAGAGCATACCGGACCTATTTCTCTCCATATTCCCAGATTTCTACCGCAGGCTCTGGACATTTACACCTGGATCTTGCAGCTAGCTAGCTGCTAACCGAGTGACTATTGGCTAAAGTCGGTCCCGGAGCTAACATCAATTATTCCGGAGCTAGCCAACTGAAGAGTTCCATCAGCCACTCCTGGGCTACGTTCACCTATCCGGACCCGTTTTACTGCCGATGCGGAGCCCCATCGGGCCTTCACGACTGGACTACCGACGTTATCTGCCCGAGGGAGTTATCCAACAGGCCCCTCTGTCGCGACGTAATCTGAACGCCCATCTGCGGCCCACTAATCGTTAGCTGTCTTATCGGCTGCTATCTTAATAGGTCTATCGGACAATTTTCTTGGGCCACTATAACTATAACTATTTTGCCAATTGGACTGGTCTCCCCTACCACACGGAACCTCACTAATCTACAGACAAAAACGCACGAGGTGGCTAAAAACAGACCTCCCTCCATCTTCTGCCAGCTTGCTACCTATGGCCCGGCTAGCTGTCTGAATCTCACTTGGACATTTATGATCACTCGGCTAAGCATGCCTCTCCTTAATGTCAATATGCCTTGTCCATTGGTCTTCTGGTTAGTGTTTCTTGGCTTATTTCACTGTAGAGCCTCTAGCCCTGTTCATTATACCTTATCCAACCTTTCAGTTCCACCACGCACACATGCTATGACATCTTCTGGTTTCAATGATGTTTCTAGAGACAATATCTCTCTCATCATCACTCAATGCCTAGGTTTACCTCCACTGTATTCACATCCTACCATACCTTTGTCTGTACATTAAACCTTGAAGCTATTTTATCGCCCCCAGAAACCTGCTCCTTTTACTCTCTATTCCGGACGTCGAAAACGACCAATACTCATAGCTTTACCCGTACCCTTATCCTACTCCTCCTCTGTTCCTCTGGTGATGTAGAGGTGAATCCAGGCCCTGCAGTGCCTAGCTCCACTCCTATTCCCCAGGCGCTTTCTTTTGATGACTTCTGTAACCGTAATAGCCTTGGTTTCATGCATGTTAACATTAGAAGCCTCCTCCCTAAGTTTGTTTATTCACTGCTTTAGCACACTCTGCCAATCCGGATGTCCTAGCCGTGTCTGAATCCTGGCTTAGGAAGTCCACCAAAAACTCTGAAATCTTCATCCCGAACTACAACATTTTCAGACAAGATAGGCGGCCAAAGGGGGCGGTGTTGCAATCTACTGCAGAGATAGCCTGCAGAGTTCTGTCCTACTATCCAGGTCTGTACCCAAACAATTTGAACTTCTACTTTTAAAAATCCCTCTCTCTAAAAACAAGTCTCTCAGTGTTGCCGCCTGCTATAGACCACCCTCTGCCCCCAGCTGTGCTCTGGACACCATATGTGAACTGATTGCCCCCCATCTATCTTCAGAGCTCATGCTGCTAGGTGACCTAAACTGGGACATGCTTAACACCCCAGCTATCCTACAATCTAAACTTGATTCCCTCAATCTCACACTAATTATCAATGAACCTACCAGGTACCACCCCAAAGCCGTAAACACGGGCACCCTCATAGATATCATCCTAACCGACTTTCCCTCTAATACACCTCTGCTGTTTTCAACCAAGATCTCAGCGATCAGCCTGGTTTTTTTTTTTTATTCCTTCCTCACCATCTTTAATAAGCATGCCCCATTCAAGAAATGTAGAACCAGGAACAGATATAGCCCTTGATTCTCTCCAGACTGACTGCCCTTAACCAACACAAAAACATCCTGTGGCGTTCTGCATTAGCATCGAACAGCCCCCGTATATGCAACTTTTTAGAAAAGCCAAGGCTAGCTTTTTCAAGCAGAAATTTGCTTCCTGCAACACAAACTCAAAAAAGTTCTGGGACACTGTAAAGTCCATGGAGAATAAGAACACCTCCTCCCAGCTGCCCACTGCACTGAGGATAGGAAACTCTGTCACCTCTGATAAATCCACTATAATTGAGAATTTCAATAAGCATTTTTCTACAGCTGGCCATGCTTTCCACCTGGCTACGCCTACCGCGGTCAACAGTACTGCACCCCCCACAGCTACTCGCCCAAGCCTTCCCCATTTCTCCTTCTCCCAAATTAGTCAGCTGATGTTCTGAAAGAGCTGCAAAATCTGGACCCCTACAAATCAGCCGGGCTAGACAATCTGGACCCTTTCTTTCTAAAATTATCTGCCGAAATTGTTGCAAACCCTATTACTAGCCTGTTCAACCTCTCTTTCGTGTCGTCTGAGATTCCAAAAGATTGGAAAACAGCTGCTGTCATCCCCCTCTTCAAAGGAGGGGACACTCTTGACCCAAACTGCTACAGACCTATATCTATCCTACCCTGCCTTTCTAAGGTCTTCGAAAGCCAAGTCAACAAACAGATTACCGACCATTTCGAATCCCTCCGCACCTTCTCTGCTATGCAATCTGGTTTCAGAGCTGGTCATGGGTGCACCTCAGCCACGCTCAAGGTCCTAAACAATATCTTAACCGCCATCGATAAGAAACAATACTGTGCTGCCGTATTCCTTGACCTGGCCAAGGCTTTCGACTCTGTCAATCACCACATCCTCATCGGCAGACTCAATAGCCTTGGTTTCTCAAATGATTGCCTCGCCTGGTTCACCAACTACTTCTCTGATAGAGTTCAATGTGTCAAATTGGATGGCCTGTTGTCCAGGCCTCCGGTAGTCTCTATGGGGGTGCTGTGCCACAGGGTTCAATTCTTGGGCCAACTCTTTTCTCTGTATACATCAATGATGTCGCTCTTGCTGCTGGTGAGTCTCTGATCCACCTCTACGCAGACGACACCATTCTGTATACTTCTGGCCCTTCTTTGGACACTGTGTTAACAACCCTCCAGACGAGCTTCAATGCCATACAACTCTCCTTCCGTGGCCTCCAACTGCTCTTAAATACAAGTAAAACTAAATGCATGCTCTTCAACCGATCGCTGCCTGCACCTGCCCGCCCGTCCAGCATCACTACTCTGGACGGTTCTGACTTAGAATATGTGGACAACTACAAATACCTAGGTGTCTGGTTAGACTGTAAGCTCTCCTTCCAGACTCACATCAAACATCTCCAATCCAAAGTTAAATCTAGAATTGGCTTCCTATTTCGCAACAAAGCATCCTTCACTCATGCTGCCAAACATACCCTCGTAAAACTGACTATCCTACCGATCCTCGACTTCGGCGATGTAATTTCCAAATTGCCTCCAATACCCTACTCAATAAACTGGATGCAGTCTATCACAGTGCCATCTGTTTTGTCACCAAAGCCCCATATACTACCCACCACTGCGACCTGTACGCTCTCGTTGGCTGGCCCTCGCTTTATACTCGTCGCCAAACCCACTGGCTCCAGGTCATCTACAAGACCCTGCTAGGTAAAGTCCCCCCTTATCTCCGCTCACTGGTCACCATAGCAGCACCCACCTGTAGCACGCGCTACAGCAGGTATATCTCTCTGGTCACCCCCAAAGCCAATTCCTCCTTTGGCCGTCTCTCCTTCCAGTTCTCTGCTGCCAATGACTGGAACGAACTACAAAAATCTCTGAAACTGGAAACGCTTAACTCCCTCACTAGCTTTAAGCACCAGCTGTCAGAGCAGCTCACAGATCACTGCACCTGTACATAGCCCATCTATAATTTAGGCCAAACAACTACCTCTTCCCCTACTGTATTTATTTATTTTGCTCCTTTGCACCCCATTATTTCTATTTCTACTTTGCACTTTGTTCCACTGAAAATCTACCATTCCAGTGTTTTACTTGCTATATTGTATTTACTTTGCCACCATGGCCTTTTTTGCCTTTACCTCCCTTATCTCACCTCATTTGCTCACATTGTATATAGACTTATTTTTCTACTGTATTATTGACTGTATGTTTGTTTTACCCCATGTGTAACTCTGTGTTGTTGTATGTGTCGAACTGCTTTGCTTTATCTTGGCCAGGTCGCAATTGTAAATGAGAACTTGTTCTCAACTTGCCTACCTGGTTAAATAAAGGTGAAATAAATAAATAAATACAAATTTCACTGGTGTGTTTTTTTTCCAGTTACATTTGTTTTCATCCGTTTGGTTTTTGTTTCAGTTTGACACATTATGTCATACTAATTCTTCTCAATATCAAATGTAAACAATTGCTAGGCCCAACATTGAATATACATTCCAAGTGTTGGTCATAGGGAAGGGAATCCTGTTTAGCAATATTTTAACAATACTACATCACTAGATGGCACTATATCTTTAGTAAACAGCAGCCATAAGTACACTTTCTGAATGGCAGAAGCTTTGACTTTGGTCTCAGAGAAAGGATTATGACTATATCCCATTATGAAAAGTGTGAATAAATGCTCTCAGATTGGTTATGCTTCTTTGTTCTTTTTTGAAGCAGGGACATAATTGTGGATGAAGGCTTGATTTCATGTCCCTGACGTTATTATCTCTTGCTGACTGGCACGGTCTGTCTCCCTTTCGGTTGTTGACAGGCATTTTTCTGTCAAGTGCTTTGAGATTATTTTTGTAATGAAAAGCGCTATAGATGTTGAATGAATTATTAATTATTATTATAATCCAGCATCACATCTGTCCTCCCACCATGCTGCTGAATCTGAATCAGCACTTCAACACCTACACATGAATACAGGGAGAGAGAGAGATGCAATGGGAAATCCATGTGTATGTGCGCTTGTGGGAGAAAAGTTGTGTGAACTGGCTCTTGCCATGTCAATGTTATAGGTTATATAACAATAATACTGAAATAGTGGCATGTGGCTCCATGCCCAAGTAGACTGGCACTCTAAGTTTATGACCCTGCATCTGGCTAGACTGGAATATGACACACACACGACAGTTCATGACAGTGTAATAACCATCATGCCATCTTTAAATAGGCACTAGGTAATTTCATTTCATTGATAAATAAATACATTGAGATAGAGTGTTCTGTTGGGCCATTATAGTGTCACAATTGGCTATACCCTGGGCATTCCATTTCCAGAACGATTTGGGTACATTGGTAGAATTAGGTAACCTCTCCTAGCTTGTGTGACTGCTTGACTCCAGTTGTTAAGGCTTTCTTTAGCTCCGTCCTCTCTCTCCTCACACACTCGATCCAACGCGTGAGCAGTGAGAGATCACAATACCGCCCACATTCTCATTCGCGGCTCAGTTTCAGAGAGGACAGTCAGACCACCACACTTGCAGGAGACCAAATACTATTATAACACTAGGCTAGGACGCGCGAACGAACTCTCCTGCATATTAAGTTCAAATGGCAGATGTTACACAAAAATGATTGATACTGGAAGAAACACTCTAATCGACCAAATCGAATTACAGAGAATTGGAACTGAGAGGGCGCTTGGGCGTCTGGAGTCCATCAGTTCCACTATAATGGATACGCACGGGAACCAAAACGTGAGGCGACTCTCGGAATGAACTACACAAACTTGCAAGGACAAGTGGCCAACGTCAAACCTCATTATCAGGTAGCTATAATGTAATAATTCTAAATAGTTAATAGCATTTACGTTAGGCTAACTGATAGGCCCTAACTGGCAGAGGACATAGGCTATCAATGAATAATGTGGCGTGGTTTGTCCAAACGTAATTGATGAAGTCCTCACCAGTGTCATGCGTCTTGCTCCGCAGCCCAGCGCGCAATCCTTGCGGCTCATCATTCTGCTGATCCTAGTCATGGGGGTGGCCCCATCCCCAGCTCTGACAGCGGGATGCCCGGCACGATGCGTATGCGATGACCAGCTGGTGGTCCAGTGCGCCGGGCAGCACCTCACAGCCTTCCCCACTGACTTGCCGCTGGCCACGCGGCAGCTCATCATCTCCAACAATCGCATCGTGGAGCTGCCGCCGTTGCAGCTCAACTACCTGTCGGACTTGGTGTACTTGGACTGTAGCAACAATTCCCTGACGGAGATTTCTATGTCCACATTCGGGAACCTGGGGAAGCTTGCTTACCTGGACTTGTCCTTCAACACCTTAACGCGGATAGAGGACAGGACGTTCGGGCCACTCTCCAGCCTCGTGATGCTGAGAATGACGGACAACCCCGGCCTGTTGGACATTCACCCGGACGCTTTCGCAAAGAACTCGGCGCTGCAGGTGCTGGACGTGAGCCGGAACAACCTGACGGTGCTCAACATCAGTTCTCTCATCGCGCTGCCCACCCTGCGCTCGGTCGGCCTCAGCGGGAATTCCTGGAGCTGCGACTGCGATAACGAGGACCTCTGTCTCTGGGTTCACATCGAGGCATTCAAGTTTCAAGGTAAAACTAGCTGCACCTTCAGATATAAATATAAATCCAGATAATTCCCTCTTTCTATATGGTTTGTGTAAGTTTGGTGGTTTTGTCTTACCTTTCTCATTTGTGTGAGGGTTGTGTTAGATGTGCTGGCCCATAGGACATAGCTACTACTGTACTGTGATTATATTCTGTGATATGCTGTACTAATCATACCAACATCATACACATTGATATACAATAGGGATTTACAAAGTCAGTATGGGGGCTGGACCAATAGCAGGAGAGGACCGCCATTCTCTCCAGCGCTGCACTTCCCAGGCCTCTCTCAATGAATGTTTCCATGTTCACACGCTCCTGAAATGCTCACTGAAAGCATTTCACTTTCCCAACCACATACACTTCATATAACATAGGTCAACTACATGTTTCATTTATGAGTTCATGAATGAGATCTACTACACTAACAGAATGAAGACATTTAGGAAAGTCATTTCAAATAGAATATGTGGAAAGACTGATATGAATATTGTTTATGCAGTAGTGGTGCGAGGGTAAAATCACAGGGGAAGCCAATCCAGGAAAAAAAGCCATATTACAACCTATGTGTTGTGATAATTGCGTTGTTTACTCTGTAAACTATTAGTTCATATGCCTTGACACCATGCTATATATGCTTAAGGCTGAGACAATAAGAAGAATATATTCAACCACACCTTTACATTTGTTTCATTACAAAACCGGAGAACAAGTCCACAAAACATATTGCATGCAACAAACAGTATAAGACCTACAGCATGGTCAAGCAAAGTAATGTTTCCGACATTTTCGGACTATTAAACAACTATTGATTTAGAACCACTGAGAGTAACGGCAAGTCGCAAAGAAAACAGGAGCTGCTTCCACTATTCCAGCACCATTTCAACTTCAACATTTCAACATCATCTAATCACCTCTGCTTAGTCTAATACAGTGACAACTAAAAGATACCAAAAACAATTTAGTTCAATCAACGTTAGCTAAATATGATGTGGCTGTCCAAGGTACTGATTTGTGTGTGTGTGCGTGTGTGTGCAAGTAGAACACACATGTTGACTCACTCTGCTTGTAAAGAAACGCCAATGCCATTCTCCTCTTTCATGTTGCCTAAATGGTCTATGACTGTCATACATTACATGCTTTTAGTTTTTGTTGTCATACTCCTAGGCTACCTGGCTGAAATACTTACTCGCTAGCCTAACTTCCTTTCATGGGCAACGATAAGCCAGGTCAGATAGTTATCATTAGCATACTACATCTAGCAAAATGTTGATCTTCCATGCTCTCAGGCCAGGGGCACAATGTATTATTTTATGGTTGGATCAGAATCTCTTTATAATCATTGGCCAGTATGGAGAATGAAGTAAAACCACAAGTCCAAATCCCCATCTACATCCATGGCTAATTTAGGAAAGGGGTGATTTTATCTAGCTAGCTAGCTAGCCCCCTGAGGACAACCGAACTAGATGCAACAATGAACGTTTTTCAATAATGACATTTGGCCTGTGATGTGATTGGTCTGAAGTCAAATCCAAACTGGCTTCCCTTGACACTTTTTTTGGTGCACCAGGACTATTCATAGCAGAGCTCACTCAGTTTAGCTCAACACTGATTGGCTATTATTTTATTCATTTTTTATCAAGGGAAGCCAAATCCTCGCTGGCTTCCATTGCATTCAATGCTACGTGCGGAAACAATGTCATACTCTTTCTGACCAGACAGCATCAGATAGATACGCTACCCATACTGAGACAGAGGGGCGCTGTTTCCTTCGCTCTGATGCTTTCTCCAGTGAGATACATTCAGCCTCTTGCGAAATGAAGGACATTTGTGACAAACAGAGAGAGGAACGATAAAACATTTTTTTTCTTCTTGGCATCCAGGAATACACGCCACCGTGTTTATGACAGCAGCAGTAAAATAAACTTAATGAAAAAACTTTAACGTGTTTAATGTATATATTCCTAAATTTCATGTGCAGTTGCCTGCATCACAGGGCCTAGGGTGTCTTAAAATCAAAATCAAATCAAATTGTATTTGTCACATGCGCCGAATACACCTTACCGTGAAATGCTTATTTACAAGCCCTTAACCAACAATGCAGTTGAAAAAGAAAACCTACAAAAAAATAAGAATAAGAAATAAAAGTAACAAATAATTAAAGAGCAGCAGTAAAATAACAATAGCGAGGCTATATACAGGGGGTACTGGTACAGAGTCAATGTGCGGGGGCACCGGTTAGTCGAACTAATTGAGTTAACAGGTGACAGTGGAGGCTAATAACCATAACAGCAATTGAATATGATCTGATAACACAGGACTGAAATGAGATACATACTGAGGAGCCTTTCTCTTATTCCTTTATTCACTCATGCAATTAAGGCTTAATCCAAAAAACCCAGGGTCTAGATGTCAAATGACCAGTGAATGTCATCTCCCCGTGTTCACCTGCACATGCTCCACCAACCGCTTCCACTTTAATCAACAAACTATATGCCTATGTAATGAAGGTGGCTCGGGGAACCACACTCATGTGATCAGTAACCTTGCCTGAGACCTAAAGATTTTGGTTAGCTCCCTAGGCCTTTAGATAGGCTTTAGCTCAGTGGACTAACAGTCTTGTGGTGTGCAATAGACCTCGGTTCAAATCCAGCCGGTTACATAATGCAACAAAATTCTGTTTGGAATAAGGGTCAATTCTTTTTTTTGTTACATTCTCGTATGTTGACAGATGAATGCATTTGGAAAGTATTCAGACCTCTTGACTTTTTCCAAATTTTGTTACATTACAGCCTTATTCTAAAATGGATAGCATTTTTTTCTTCTCATAAATCTACACACAATACCCATAATGACAAAGTGAAAACAGGTTTGTAGAATGTTTTGCAAAAAAATAAATAAAACTGAAATATCACATTTACATAAGTATTCAGACCGTTTACTCAGTACTTTGTTGAAGCACCTGTGGCAGCGATTAGAGCCTCGAGTCTTCTTGGGTATGACGCTACAAACTTGGCACACCTGTATTTGGGGAGTTTCTCCAATTCTTCTCTCTAGCTCTGTTAGGTTGGATGGGGAGCGTCGCTGCACAGCTATTTTCAGGTCTCTCCAGAGTTGTTCGATCTGGCCACGCAAGGGCATTCAGAGACTTGTCCCGAAGCCACTCCTGCGTTGTCTTGGCTGTGTGCTTAGGGTCATTGTCCTGTTGGAAGGTGAACCTTCACCCCAGTCTGAGGTCATGAGCTCTCTGGAGCAGGTTTTCATCAGGGATCTCTCTGTACTTTGCTCCGTTCATCTTTCCCTTAATCCTGACTAGTCTCCCAGTCCCTGCCACTGAAAAACATCCCCACAGCATGATGCTGCCACCACCATGCCTCACCGTAGGGATGGTGCCAGGTTTCCTCCAGACATGATGCTTGGTATTCAGGCTAAAGATTTCAATCTTGGTTTCATCAGACCAGAGAATCTTGTTTTTCATCGTCTGAGTCCTTTAAGTGCCTTTTGGCAAATGCCAAGCGGGCTGTCATGTGCCTTTTACTGAGGAGTAGCTTCTGTCTGGACACTCTACCATAAATCCTGATGGGTGGAGTGCTGCAGAGATGGTTGTCCTTCTGGGAGCTTCTCCCATCTCCACAGAGGAACTCTGGAGCTCTGTCAGAGTGACCATCGGGTTCTTGGTCACCTCCCGGACCAAGGCCCTTCTCCCCTGATTTTTCAGTTTGGCTGAGCGGCTAGCTCTAGGAAGAGTCTTGGTGGTTACAAAACTCTTCCATTTAAGAATGATGGAGGCCACTATGTTCTTGGGGACCTTCAATGCTGCAGAAATGTTTTGGTACCCTTCCCCAGAGCTGTGCCTCGACACAATCCTGTCTCGGAGCTCTACAGACAATTCCTTCGACCCCATGGCTTAGGTTTTGCTCTGACATGCACTGTCAACTGTGGGACCTTGTATAGACAAGTGTGTGCCTTTCCAAATCATGTCCAATCAATTAAATTGACCACAGGTGGACGCCAATCAAGGTGTAGAAACATCTCAAGGATGATCAATGGAAACAGGATGCACCTGAGCTCAATTTCAAGTCTCATAGCAAAGTGTCTGAATACTTATGTAAATAAGGTATTTCTGTTTTTTATTTTTTATAAACGTGCAGAAATGTAAAAAAAATCTGTTTTCGCTTAGTCATTATGGGGTATTGTGTGTAGATTGATGAGGAAAAAATGTTGGAAAAAGTCAAGGGGTTTGAAGACAACGAATACTTGATTTTGGATTTGTTCAGTTTGGAGTCTTCTGCTGCATTTTTGGGATGTGTCAATACACAAAAGAGCAGCTATTTATAGTGCACCTCACTGAGCAAGAGCCAGTCATATTACTAAAACTATGATACACTTACTAATGGGCATCCCCCGCACACACATGCACATGCGCACACACACACCAGCTCATCATCCTCTCCCCTGCAGCTCAGGCAGAATCCTAAACTAGTCCTGTAAGAGCTGTCCTATTTTCATGCTGCTCATTACCTTTGTCTGCTTTCATTTGGAGTGTCCCTTCAAGCGAAAGCTTGCAGCAAGGGAGAACACACACACACATTCCAGACTGCAGTGTTTTACGCAAAGAGCTCGTCTGGAGCTCACCTGTTCTGAGAGGCACTGTCTGTCTGTCGTCTCAGCAGTTTAGAAATAATGCATTGCTAGAAGGAAGGGGAGAAAAACCCACAGAAAGAACTAACAGATTCTCCACTGCTGTCTCACCTCCTAAAGATTAGCATACTGCCTGTAGTTAGCAGTTACATAATGAAGGGGTATTTTAGGGTGGCAGGTAGCCTAGAGCGTTGGGCCAGTAACCAAAAGGTTGCTGGTTCAAATCCCTGAGCTGTTTAGGTGAGATATATCTGCCAATGTGCCCTTGAGCAATACACTTAACCCTAATTTCTCCTGAAAGTTGCTCTGGATAAGTGTCTGCAAAAAAAATCCTAGAAACAGCGTGGTCTGGGGATGGGACGGGGAGAAGAACCCTCTCCATTGATGTTGGACCCTGAGGGGGAGGCGCCGGCGGCTTCCATGCCTTGGGGAGAGAGAGGGCTCTAGCTAAATAGAGGGAGAGAAGTAGAAGTAGTACAGTGTTCACTGAGAAGAGGAGGGTGGTGTGTTGTATTATTAAAAGGAGTGCTACTATAGTGGTGTCAGGTCTGAGGCGAGATCAGAGGACTATTGAAGTGTATCGTGGTGTGTATCTCTTTCATGAAAACTCCCCACATCTGTGCTGCTAAATTAGTTTCCAAACTCTCAGGGCATCTGAAGACAAAATGGAATGTCTTTAGAGACAACAGGAGATCCAGGACCATCTCTGTCATTATCCTATATCCGTCATCCCTAAAAGTCAATTTGTGCTTGATCTGAAAATGTGGTCGGAGGCGCCGTACGGAGGGTGTGACGCAATTGTGGATCCTCCGGAGGCATGCAGAGGCCAAATTGAGCTCCGTACCGCATTGCTGTGTGCCTCCCAAATTTTGTAACAATGCGGAGGGCTCCGTAAATCTCCGCATTGACATAATTGGTTGACGGTAGGTGGGGGCGAGAGGTCCTGTATAAACCCAACCTTACTTCCTTGACAACTTCCTTCATAATAGCTCTGCGCTGCTCCGTGGAGAGCAAGAAGTATGAATGCCCTGACTTCTGCAGAGGCAGTATCACCGTAAATGCTGCCGATGCAGACGTAGGATTGACCATGCAGCACCTTCTACGCTATCGTCAGTGATGCACCTGCTTATTTACTGGGTTCAGTTCTGCCTCTCCCCTGCTTTTATTCATATCACCAGACAGAGAGCATAGGGTAAGTTGCGACTGTGATGTAGACTAAGACAAATCAAGAGAATACTGTGTGTGAATTCCTAAAATGGAACACTAATTAAGTATTCATTTGATGTTAATCAAAAATATCTCTTCCTACTATTAAACATTACATTACTGTTATTTGATCTGTATCTTCCAGTACACCATATAATCCTCTGCAGCTCCAATCAGATTTGTACTCAATAGATTAGACTAGTACAACATACACTACATGACCAAAAGTATGTGTACACCTGTTCGTCGAACATCTCATTCAAAAATCATGGGCCTTAATATGTAGTTGGTCCCCCCGTTTGCTGCTATAACAGCCTCCACTCTTCTGGGAAGGCTTTCCACTAGATGTTGGAACATTGCTGTGGGGACTTGCTTCCATTCAGCAACAAGAGCATGTCATGACGTTGCCCTCTTTGGGTTTTCTATGCACCATCCCCCTACCTCCCCATACCCAGGCTCTGTGAGAGTGGTCGTAAATTCCTAAAAGAATGCCCCGCCTCATGGCCACAGTTTTGAGACAGAGTGGGTTTCATAGAAAGAACCCAGGAATTCTTCCACCTCACAGGACTGGAGAACCGAACGACATTTATGTTCTGGAGAAGGTATAAAAGATCGGTGAAGAATCCAGCTACGAACTGGTCCGTTTGGTACAATTTTGTGAAACTCATGAGAGACAATACGGCCGTATTACCATGGCGCTGCTGTTTATATAATAGCCTCAGTTGTGAGACTTACATCTAATTGTCACGCCCTGACCAGGTGAACTCTGCTATTTTGGTCAGGGTGTGGCATTTCTATGCTTTATTTTCTATGTTTTGGTTATAGCCTTTCTTTGTGTTTTATTTCTATGTTGGGCTCGGGGGTGATTTCCCAATCAGACAGCTGTCGCTTGTGAAGTCTGATTGGGAATCACATTTAAGTTCCTTTTCCCCCACGATGTTTGTGGGTTGTTGTCTCGTTATTTGAGCACGTAACGTATTGGCAGTTTTTCCTTGATTTTGTGTACATGTTTAATTCTAGTGTGTTAAATAAACATGTATTCGCTCCCAGCTGCGTTTTGGTCCGCTTCCTCGTCTCCCGACGACAATCGTTACAGAACAACCCACCGAACCAGGACCAAGCAGCGGGAGGAAAAGGAGCGCGAGAGATGGGCTCGCGAGGAAAAGGAGTTCTGGACCTGGGAGGAGATCATGTCGGGGAAAGGACCCTGGCGGAAGGACTCCCAGGTCGAGGAGGAAAAGCCAGCCGGTAGACGGAGTCGCAGGTGGCGGTCGAGGAGGCCCGGAAAACAGCCCCAAGAATTTTTTTTTGGGGGGGCTAATGGGGTGGTCCGGAAGGGCAGAGGAAGAGCCCAGACCACTGCTCTCGTGGGGGATGACGGCGGAGGAAGAGAAGGAGATGAGGCGTTTGATTGAGGACCTGCAGAGGGAAGATCTGGAGGAGGAGCCATGGTATGCTGAGTTGCGCGCTGTGTCGCCAGTGCGCCCGCACAGCCCGGTGCGTCCGGTGGACATGCCCAGCACATGCCGTGCTAGGATGGGCATCCAGCCAGGACGAGTGGCTAAACCGGCTCCACGCTTCAGGTCACCAGTGCGTGTTCACAGTCCTGTCTGGCCCGTTCCTGTTCCCCGCACCAAGCCCACGGTGCGTGTCCCCAGTCCTGTCCGGCCCGTCCCTGCTCCCCGCACCAAGCCATGGTATGCAGAGTTGCGCGCTGTGTCGCCAGTGCGCCCGCACAGCCCAGTGCGTCCGGTGGACATGCCCAGCACATGCCGTGCTAGGATGGGCATCCAGCCAGGACGAGTGGCTAAACCGGCTCCACGCTTCAGGTCACCAGTACGTGTTCACAGTCCTGTCTGGCCCGTCCCTGCTCCCCGCACCAGGTTAGTGGTGCGTGTCCCCAGTCCTGTCCGGCCCGTCCCTGCTCCCCGCACCAGGTTAGTGGTGCGTGTCCCCAGTCCTGTCCGGCCCGTCCCTGCTCCCCGCACCAAGTCAGTGGTGCGTGTCCCCAGTCCGGTCCGGCCCGTCCCTGCTCCCCGCACCAAGTCAGTGGTGCGTGTCCCCAGTCCGGTCCGGCCCGTCCCTGCTCCCCGCACCAGGTTAGTGGTGCGTGTCCCCAGTCCTGTCCGGCCCGTCCCTGCTCCCCGCACCAGGTTAGTGGTGCGTGTCCCCAGTCCGGCCCGGCCCGTCCCTGCTCCCCGCACCAGGTTAGTGGTGCGTGTCCCCAGTCCTGTCCGGCCCGTCCCTGCTCCCCGCACCAGGTTAGTGGTGCGTGTCCCCAGTCCTGTCCGGCCCATCCCTGTTCCCCGCACCAAGCCCACGGTGCGTGTCCACAGTCCTGTCCGGCCCGTCCCTGTTCCCCGCACCAAGCCCACGGTGCGTGTCCACAGTCCTGTCCGGCCCGTCCCTGTTCCCCGCACCAAGCCCACGGTGCGTGTCCACAGTCCTGTCCGGCCCGTTCCTGTTCCCCGCACCAAGCCCACGGTGCGTGTCCACAGTCCGGCACGGCCTGTGTCTGGTCCACCGGTGCCCAATCCTGTTCTGGTCGACGGCTCCGCTCCGGAGCCGGAGCATGCCGCTCCACAGTGGTCCAGTCCGGGCCAGAGGGGTAGGGCTAGGGTGGAGGCAGGGGGAGAAACACGCCCGGGGCCAGAGCCTCCACCGAGGGTGAGGCGCCCACCCGGGTCCCCCCCTAATAGACTTTAGTTTGGTGCGCCGGGAGTACGCACCGTTGGAGGGGGGGTACTGTCACGCCCTGACCAGGTGAACTCTGCTATTTTGGTCAGGGTGTGGCATTTCTATGCTTTATTTTCTATGTTTTGGTTATAGCCTTTCTTTGTGTTTTATTTCTATGTTGGGCTCGGGGGTGATTTCCCAATCAGACAGCTGTCGCTTGTGAAGTCTGATTGGGAATCACATTTAAGTTCCTTTTCCCCCACGATGTTTGTGGGTTGTTGTCTCGTTATTTGAGCACGTAACGTATTGGCAGTTTTTCCTTGATTTTGTGTACATGTTTAATTCTAGTGTGTTAAATAAACATGTATTCGCTCCCAGCTGCGTTTTGGTCCGCTTCCTCGTCTCCCGACGACAATCTTTACAGAACAACCCACCGAACCAGGACCAAGCAGCGGGAGGAAAAGGAGCGCGAGAGATGGGCTCGCGAGGGAAAGGAGTTCTGGACCTGGGAGGAGATCATGTCGGGGAAAGGACCCTGGCGGAAGGACTCCCAGGTCGAGGAGGAAAAGCCAGCCGGTAGACGGAGTCGCAGGTGGCGGTCGAGGAGGCCCGGAAAACAGCCCCAAGAATTTTTTTTGGGGGGGGCTAATGGGGTGGTCCGGAAGGGCAGAGGAAGAGCCCAGACCACTGCTCTCGTGGGGGATGACGGCGGAGGAAGAGAAGGAGATGAGGCGTTTGATTGAGGACCTGCAGAGGGAAGATCTGGAGGAGGAGCCATGGTATGCTGAGTTGCGCGCTGTGTCGCCAGTGCGCCCGCACAGCCCGGTGCGTCCGGTGGACATGCCCAGCACATGCCGTGCTAGGATGGGCATCCAGCCAGGACGAGTGGCTAAACCGGCTCCACGCTTCAGGTCACCAGTGCGTGTTCACAGTCCTGTCTGGCCCGTTCCTGTTCCCCGCACCAAGCCCACGGTGCGTGTCCCCAGTCCTGTCCGGCCCGTCCCTGCTCCCCGCACCAAGCCATGGTATGCAGAGTTGCGCGCTGTGTCGCCAGTGCGCCCGCACAGCCCAGTGCGTCCGGTGGACATGCCCAGCACATGCCGTGCTAGGATGGGCATCCAGCCAGGACGAGTGGCTAAACCGGCTCCACGCTTCAGGTCACCAGTACGTGTTCACAGTCCTGTCTGGCCCGTCCCTGCTCCCCGCACCAGGTTAGTGGTGCGTGTCCCCAGTCCTGTCCGGCCCGTCCCTGCTCCCCGCACCAGGTTAGTGGTGCGTGTCCCCAGTCCTGTCCGGCCCGTCCCTGCTCCCCGCACCAAGTCAGTGGTGCGTGTCCCCAGTCCGGTCCGGCCCGTCCCTGCTCCCCGCACCAAGTCAGTGGTGCGTGTCCCCAGTCCGGTCCGGCCCGCCCCTGCTCCCCGCACCAGGTTAGTGGTGCGTGTCCCCAGTCCTGTCCGGCCCTGCTCCCCGCACCAGGTTAGTGGTGCGTGTCCCCAGTCCGGCCCGGCCCGTCCCTGCTCCCCGCACCAGGTTAGTGGTGCGTGTCCCCAGTCCTGTCCGGCCCGTCCCTGCTCCCCGCACCAGGTTAGTGGTGCGTGTCCCCAGTCCTGTCCGGCCCATCCCTGTTCCCCGCACCAAGCCCACGGTGCGTGTCCACAGTCCTGTCCGGCCCGTCCCTGTTCCCCGCACCAAGCCCACGGTGCGTGTCCACAGTCCTGTCCGGCCCGTCCCTGTTCCCCGCACCAAGCCCACGGTGCGTGTCCACAGTCCTGTCCGGCCCGTTCCTGTTCCCCGCACCAAGCCCACGGTGCGTGTCCACAGTCCGGCACGGCCCGTGTCTGGTCCACCGGTGCCCAATCCTGTTCTGGTCGACGGCTCCGCTCCGGAGCCGGAGCATGCCGCTCCACAGTGGTCCAGTCCGGGCCAGAGGGGTAGGGCTAGGGTGGAGGCAGGGGGAGAAACACGCCCGGGGCCAGAGCCTCCACCGAGGGTGAGGCGCCCACCCGGGTCCCCCCCTAATAGACTTTAGTTTGGTGCGCCGGGAGTACGCACCGTTGGAGGGGGGGTACTGTCACGCCCTGACCAGGTGAACTCTGCTATTTTGGTCAGGGTGTGGCATTTCTATGCTTTATTTTCTATGTTTTGGTTATAGCCTTTCTTTGTGTTTTATTTCTATGTTGGGCTCGGGGGTGATTTCCCAATCAGACAGCTGTCGCTTGTGAAGTCTGATTGGGAATCACATTTAAGTTCCTTTTCCCCCACGATGTTTGTGGGTTGTTGTCTCGTTATTTGAGCACGTAACGTATTGGCAGTTTTTCCTTGATTTTGTGTACATGTTTAATTCTAGTGTGTTAAATAAACATGTATTCGCTCCCAGCTGCGTTTTGGTCCGCTTCCTCGTCTCCCGACGACAATCGTTACACTAATGGTTGTATAAAATGAATGAATAAGGATAAAGCTATTTGGAATATGTTGGGATGCTTGTAAGATGTTAATGTGAGAGAATTGTATTTCTGTTTAAAGTTTCACCAAGTCATCGGCACGCCCCCATGAACAGGCGGGACCTGGCGTCATGAGACAGCCCTTTTCTGTTATTCCGAATATAACCCCCACCCAGGGTTTCTATCACGAGACCGAGCTTACCTCCATTACGAATGGCTAAAGGTTGGAGACCAGCTTACCTCGATAACGAGAGGGCCAAGGTTTGACCATGCATTCCTCGTTCTGAACTTTAACCATATCACGTGGTTAAACTCTTAGACTATTGATACCGACAGAATAATAACAAGTCTTTGATATTAATTACTAGTCTGCAGCTAGGAATTCGGTATCATTGAACGCGAAGACCGACGAAACATCTGTCCTATAATGACATTAATGGATGTCACTTTGAAATATCCATCCTAACCGAGAGAGAGAGAAAGAGAACGTGAGGACAAAACTCTCCAACAGAACAAACTTTTCAACAAAGATCCCGACAACACACTGAGCGTAAATATATATATTGATTGCAATTGTTCCCAAATAAGTGAGCGTTCATGTGCAAAGGATTAGCATATCAATTGTTAGAATTATCAACCCTTTTGTCTAACAAGCCGCCATGACGGTTTAGCCCATTAGGGCACATTCTCCTATCATTTCCTTGTAACCATAGCTACTGTTTGTTATGCATTTCTGTGAATTACTTAGTAAATAAATTATTTTAAGACAATTGATGTATGGATGACTCATAGTGAAGACTGGGTTCGTGCAGATAACCAACAATTTACGACGTTTGGAATGAGACTGATGAGGTAAATGAATATATCATTAATCCGAAGACTAATAGATCAGACATTATGATATCTGAAAGTTATATTAGGAAAATTATAACTTTGTAATCTGAATATTTTCCTTGGTGTCCCGACTTCCTAGTTAATTACCGTTACACGATTAATCAGTTTAATCGCGTAATAATAATTACAGAGAGTTATTTGATAAATATGTCTTCAGTTTTAATGATGCCAAAGACACGACAAGCATTAGTGAGGTCGGCCACTGATGTTGGGCGATTAGGCCTGGCTCGCAGTCAGCGTTCCAATTCATCCCAAAGGTCAGGGCTCTGTGCAGGCCAGTCAAGCTCTTCCACACCGATCTCGAGAACAAACATTTCTGTATGGACCTCACTTTGTGCACGGGGGCATTGTCATGCTGAAACAGGAAAGAGACTTCCCCAAACTGTTGCAACAAAGTTGGAAGCATAGAATCATCTAGAATGTCATTGTATACCGTAATGTTAGGATTTCCCTTCATTGGAACTAAGGGGCATGGTCCATACCATGAAAAACAGCCCCAGCCCATTATTCCTCCTTCACCAAACTTTACAGTTGGCACTATGTATTCGGGCAGGTAGCGTTCTCCTGGCATCCGCCAAACCCAGATTCATCTGTCAGACTGCCAGATGGTGAAGCGTGATTCATTACTCCAGAGAACGCGTTTCCACTACTCTAGAGTCCAATGGCGGTGAGCTTTACACAACTCCAGCCAATGCTTGGCATTGCGCATGGTGATCTTAGGCTTGTGTGCGGCTGCTCGGCCATGGTAACCCATTTCAATAAGCTTCCGCCGAACAGTTCTTGTGCTGATGTTGCTTCCAGAGGCAGTTTGGAACTCAGCAGTGAGTGACGCAACCGAGGACAAACTATTTTTACGCGCTGCACGCTTCAGTACTCTGCGGTCCCGTTCGGTAAGCTTGTGTGGCCTACCACTTCGCAGCTGAGACGTTGTTGCTCCTAGATGTTTCCACTTCACAATACCAGCGCTTACAGTTGACCGGGGCAGCTCTAACAGGGCCGAAATTTGACAAACTGACTTGTTGGAAAGGTGGCATCCTATAACGGTGCCACGTTGAAAGTCACTGAGCTCTTCAGTAAGACCATACTATTGCCAATGTTTGTCTTGGAGATTGTGTGGCAGTGTGCTCAATTTTATACACCTTTCAGCAACAGGTGTGGCAGAAATAGCCAAATCCACTCATTTCAAGGGGTGTCCACATACACGTTATACAGTTGAAGTCGGAAGTTTACATACACTTAGGTTGGAGTCATTGAAACTTGTTTTTCAACCACTCCACAAATTTTTTGTTAACAAACTATAATTTTGGCAAGTCGGTTAGGACATCTACTTTGTGCATGACACAAGTAATTTTTTCAACAATTGTTTACAGACAGATTATTTCACTTATAATTCACTGTATCACAATTCCAGTGGGTCAGAAGTTTACATACACTAAGTTGACTTTGCCTTTAAACAGCTTGGAAAATTCCAGAAAATGATGTCATGGCTTTAGAAGCTTCTGATAGGCTAATTGACATAATTTGAGTCAATTGGAGGAGTACCTGTGGATGTATTTCAAAGCCTACCTTCAGACTCAGTGCCTATTAGCTTGACATCATGGGAAAATCAAAAGAAATCAGCCAAGACCTCTGAAAAAACATTGGAGACCTCCACAAGTCTGGTTCATCCTTGGGAGAAATTTCCAAACACCTGAAGGTACCACGTTCACCTGTACAAACAATAGTACGCAAGTATAAACACCATGGGACCACGCAGCCGTCATACCGAAGAAGACGCATTCTGTCTCCTAGAGATGAACGTACTTTGGTGCGAAAAGCGCAAATCAATCCCAGAACAACAGCAAAGGACCTTGTGAAGATGCTGGAGGAAACAGGTACAAAAGTATCTATATCCACAGTAAAACGAGTCCTATATCGACATAACCTGAAAGGCCGCTCAGCAAGGAAGAAGCCACTGCTCCAAAACCGCCATAAAAAAGCCAGACTACGGTTTGCAACTGCACATGGGGACAAAGATTGTACTTTTTGGAGAAATGTCCTCTGGTCTGATGAAACAAAAATAGAACTGTTTGGCCATAATGACCATCATTATGTTTGGAGGAATAAGGGGGAGGCTTGCAAGCCGAAGAACGCCATCCCAACCGTGAAGCACGGGGGTGGCAGCATCATGTTGTGGGGGTTCTTTGCAGCAGGAGGGACTGGTGCACTTCACAAAATAGATGGCATCATGAGGATTAAAAATTATGTGGATATATTGAAGCAACATCTCAAGACATTAGTCAGGATGTTAAAGCTTGGTCGCAAATAGGTCTCCAAATGGACAATGACCCCAAGCATACTTCCAAAGTTGTGGCAAATGGTTTAAGGACAACAAAATCAAGTTATTGGAGTGGCCATCACAAAGCCCTGACCTCAATCCTATAGAAAATTAGTGGTCAGAACTGAAAAGGCGTGTGCGAGCAAGGAGGCCTACAAATCTGACTTAGTTACACCAGCTCTGTCAGGAGGAATGGCCCAAAATTCACCCAACTTATTGTGGGAAGCTTGTGGAAAGCTACCCGAAACGTTTGACCCAAGTTAAACAATAGTTAAACAATTTAAAGGCAATGCTACCAAATACTAATTGAGTGTATGTGAACTTCTGACCCACTGGGAATGTGATGAGAGAAATAAAAGCTGAAATTAATCATTCTCTCTACTATTATTCTGACATTTCACATTCTTAAAATAAAGTGGTGATCCTAACTGACCTAAGACAGGGAATTTCTACTAGGATTAAATGTCAGGAATTGTGAAAAACTGAGTTTAAATGTATTTGGCTAAGGTGTACATAAACTTCCGACTTCAACTGTATACAAATGTGTGTCTCAATTTCCTCAATAAATCTATCCATGCACAATATATGGACAAAGCCGGCCAATTCTGTGGTGAAAAATATGCCAGTGTAAATAGTGCGTGAACAAAGCCTGCTGGCATGAAACACAGAATACAGAGCAGAGCACAGCCAGTCAGCCAGGCAGAAACAGTAAAAGCCTTTTGAGCTGATCCCGAGAGATCCCCCTAACACAAAAATTGCGAAAACAAAAGCAAATTAATGTCTGTTGAAATTCTCCAACACTCTGGTCATTGCAATCACATTTCAGGCATTGTTCTTCTTCAGAATATGACCCCTAACAAACCAAGGCTTCTGGATGATATCCAGGCAGCCATACACACAGTATGATCATCTTTGAGTCTTTAGCATCTATGATTAGACCATAATAATGTATCAAATTATTTGCTCCCCAAAACCCATTTATAGTAGTCTATTCCTCTTCCGCAGCAGAGTAGGAGTAAGCTGTCTGGTCTTTGATGCTACAGCACAGGAGTTCCCGGTTCTGACAACCGAAACAAAAATCCCCTTGTCTATTGACATTCATGATTTCTGAGTGAGTGAGGGTCTTAGTCATGATCCAGGAGCCTGCTGGAGGCATGCAGCTTAGCAGAAGAAAATCCCTTCTATCTGATTACTGTACGAGTCAGGCACAAAAGACAGAATTACCCAGTGAAATCCAGTAGGGTTTGAAATGTGCTTGAATTATTCAAAAGCTTCGGATTTGGTGTAATGTAATATCAACAACACACCAATAACAGACAGCAGCTCCTATTCTGTTATTTTCTGATAAGGGAAACAAAACTATTTAGCACGTGCTGTTTTCTTACATGGTATTTTATTTATATTTTCTGCTGGAAATTGAAAGATATTTCAGGAGGGAGTGTGTGTTATCTAGCTCTCATGAAGGTTATGTAAAACAATATCGTGTAATGTGTTTGAATTATTCAACAGGCCACAACTCCCTATTTGATGAAATATAATATTGATATCACCTTCCCTGGGTGGCTTACCTTCGCACTTCAAATAACATTTCCATCATTATCCAGGTCGCAGTTGCAAATGAGAACTTGTTCTCAACTAGCCTACCTGGTTAAATAAAGGTGAAATAAAAAGAAATAAATAACAATTATTATGTGTATGCAGAGTACCGACTAACGCAAATGCATCTGATTAAGAATATTTGCCACATCAGCTTTATATAGAAAAACAAAAAACAAAGTCATGCTCAATAGAAATGCTGAAGTTGTTGGTTGGGGAATTGATAATAATAGTAGC
This sequence comes from Salmo trutta, assembly GCF_901001165.1. Lineage (NCBI taxonomy): Eukaryota > Metazoa > Chordata > Actinopteri > Salmoniformes > Salmonidae > Salmo > Salmo trutta. Next base: position 34,789,375 of record NC_042977.1, on the reverse strand, counting down.
AGTAAGTTCTTCTTATGTTGGTAATACTGTATGGGCTCAGTACTAATTGTAATGTCTACTAGGATGGTAATACTTTTTGATAGTCCCAAGTAGATGTTCAATAACTGTGAACAACATTTCAACTATCTACTAACCACAGGAGGCTGCTGAGGGGAGGATGGCTCATAACAATGTCTTGAACGGGGCATATTGAATGGCATCAAACACATGAAAACCATGTGTTTGATGTATTCGATACCGTCCCACTCATTCCACTCCAGCCATTACCACGAGCCCGTGCTCCTGTGTCCTAACCTTAACCCTAACCTTAACCCTTATCCCAACCCTGAACTTAACCCTAACCTTAACCCAACCCTGAACTTAACCCTAACCTTAACCCTTATCCCAACCCTGAACTTAACCCTAACCTTAACCCTTATCCCAAACCTGAACTTAACCCTAACCTTAACCCTTATCCCAAACCTGAACTTAACCCTAACCTTAACCCTTATCCCAACCCTGAACTTAACCCTAACCTTAACCCTTATCCCAACCCTGAACTTAACCCTAACCTTAACCCTTATCCCAACCCTGAACTTAACCCTAACCGTAGCAAGCAGTTACTTATCAACAGATGGTCATACTATCACCAAACTATCTAAATATCATCTATATGGGACTATCCAAATAAAGTGTGACCAAAACGGTCTTCACTAATATAACTAGGACACAGAGTTTTTACTGGTCAGGTGACATGGTCAAGAAAAACTCTGATAGGCTCCTAGTGTATCACCAATAAAAATACTAGTGTGACTTTTTATTTAACCTTTATTTTATCAGAGTCATACTGAGACCAAGTTCTCTTCTACAGATGAGCCCTGAATTACAGAAATGACAGAAAATAGACACATCGAAACACATATAGACACATATAAATTCAAAATGCAAGCAGAAAGAAAAACACGGTAACAAAAAACAAACACACTCGTTAGTAATAAGGTCAGGACTTATGAGAGTACTGTAGTTAACCCACACCTGTGCTGTGTTCTCTTCCAGATGAGGGCCAGACGGTGTGCCGTGGTCCTCCTGACCTGCAGGGGCAGCGTCTGGGTGAGCTGGGGCTACAGCTGCGGTCGCGGTGCCACCAGGGCCTGGGTTCCTGGGACTACCTGTTCTTCCTCGCCATCGGCTTCGTCATCTTCGCAGCAGGAACGGTGTCAGCGTGGGCCATCGGCGTGGTCATGGTACTGTACGAACGCTATGTCAAGAAGAAGAGCGAGCAGATGGACCCCGATGATGAGGTTGAGCAGGACGCAGGACCTGGCACGGGGGGCGGAGGTGGTCACCATGCCAACCCACGAGGTAATGGGAATTTGAAAAACACTGGTCACATGGTGGTATGACTCCCCCCTGTCCCACAGCCTCCCTACCGACTGTGCCTCGGAACTTACAGAACTACAAAACCTTTGATGTCATCAAATGGCAGAGGTTAAGAAGAAACTACAAAGCAGAGCACACTGGGATTAATAAAATACAGAAGAGAGACAACGCAGAAATGTGCCTGATTTTCATGGTGATTGAGAGTTGAATGGTCATAGCTCCTTAAAGTCCCAGTGCACAGTGTTTTGTATCATATTGTACAACAGCTGATGAACCTAAGTTTGTAAAAGTGTGACAAAATGTGATCAGTGTTATTTACTGATAGTTGAAAATGCAATTTAAACAGGACCTTCTAAATCAGCATGGATGGAGTTTTGGCTTGCTTGGTGACATCACCAGGTGGTGTAAGTTATAGACCAATAACAAAGTGACTTCCAAACCTCTCTGCCAATAACAGCTAGTTCAGGTTACATATCCCTCCCATTAGGTTCCGCCAATTAGGCCCCTCAATCAGACCACTCCCAGACAGTTATGGCAAAATTCTTGCTTGAGAAATAGTTTTTTGCTAAAAATATATTTTTGTTTCTTTTGACCATTTTAATGGAATACTATTACAGTAAGGTACTTAACTGTTACCCAGAAATGATTTAATATTGAGATAAAAACAGCTGCATTGGGCCTTTAATATACTATAATAATAGGATTCAATTCTTTGGTCCTGTGTGTGTGTGCTCACTTTGGTAGCCTGTGTGTGTGTATCGGGAGTTTGACTCCCCTCTACTATTAGCCAAGAGATCCTCTCTAAGTAGATCCTCTCTAAGTAGAGCCCTGTCTGCTGAGGGACTTGGCTTTAACCCAGCTGGCTGTTGGAGCTATTCTGACCGGCCTCTCAGTGGGGCCAGGGAACTACAGGACATGATAATTGATTTCCAGCCTTCCTGCTGTCCGTGTTTAGTAGGATGCAGAGTCCCGTCCACTCCACCTGTCTCTTCATGCACTGACTGCACCAAAAATCTTACAGTACCTACTGAATTATAGAACAATTCTACAGCAATAACACAAAACACTTCTACTGTGAAGCGTAATGATTATTATGAAGCACAGTACTAGTCCTACTCTGGGACAGTTGCTTTCATCTGACCCAACCCCCTTAGAATAGTACTGACCATCCATCATTCTATATCCCACGACGTTAGCGCTGGCTTCTTTTAAAGCTAAATGCTATTCAGATCAGGTGGATCAACACTTTCTCACTGTCCTGTCCTGTTGGTCCTCTGGCTGCACTATGACGTTAATCCTGACTCGAATGTTATAAACTTAGTAGAGGTGAGTCTCTCCATTCATCCCAACAACAGCAGCTGCTCTAAGGAGAGGCTTGTGGCTGGATTACAGTGGCTCTGAGGGGCTGTAAGAGGACATATCCATTACACACAATGGATTGATCAGCTGGAGAGGTTGTGTGAGAAGGAAGGAGGGAAGGAGAAAGGGAGTAAACACACACACACACACACACACACTAGGATGTGGCGCACATGGGTTTTAGAGAGATAAACTGAGGTCCAAGGTGCCCCCCCAAGATGAATGCACTTCATTAATGTATAGACAGGATTCAGAACTTCTGTTCTGATACATCTAAGCGACTGGGAGCATGTTCTCTAGGAATACTAGAGGTAGTGTTGGCTGTTGGGCTGGTTTCCTGATCAAAGCAGAGATGTTACTACAGTTATCTGACCTTTATAGTGACACTGTTTATGTCTCTCTCTAGTCAACACCAGGCGAGTCTGAACAAGGAGATATGTTGGTGGTATGAACATAGTACTGTAACCCTCAAATAGGAGACTCAGGAATGTGTGTTTCTTTTGAGAGGGGGTGAGAAACTTTATCTCCCTAGCTTTATGCATTTCATTTAAATGATCACCCACTGTATGCCAACAGACATTAACATATTGTTAGTCTATCTAGGAGGTTGGAGGGTGCTCATGGACATTTAAAAAAAAACGTTTACCTTTATTTAACTAGGCAAGTCAGTTAAGAACAAAACCTTATTTACAATGACGGCCTACCGGGGAACAGTGGGTTAACTGCCTTGTTCATTGGCAGAAGGACAGATTTTTAACTTGTCAGCTCGGGGATTCGATCCAGTAACTAACGCTCTAACCACTAGGCTACCTGCCGCCCCAACATGTAGGCTTGCTTGGATGCCTCAATGCACATGTTCAAACACAGGTTTCTGGTTGCTATCATACTTGCATGTCATACAACAGCCATAGTATGTGGCTACAGTACCATACCTGCATGGTCCCTACAGTACACTATATAATCATGCATTCACTATGCATGTTTAGTCCAAGGTCTGTTTATTCACTTTTTAACCACATACCAGGCAGTATAACCCAGATATGCTACAGTATGAGGACATCACGTTCTGGTAAACTCTCTGTTTAGACAATAGTAGGGGCAGGCACGAGGTGCACTGGAGAGGGGAAGGGTAGGGCCAGGGTGCTGCAACAGAATACCTGCTATAACCCTAACTTATATCGCCACGACAACCCTGCAGGAATGTCAAGGAATAACCACGTCTGCCCGTTTTAATAAACCACAGAACGACCAGCTCCCTTTTCAACCAGTTTCCCTCCAACACAAACGCACGCACTCTGACCCCAATCCATCTACACACCATCTTCGTCATTCACTGGACAGGGTACTGTGAATCTTCCATGATAGCTTAGATGTCCATTTATGTTGATCACTGAATATTGCGCTCACATAAAACACGGGTCTTGTTTGTGGCTTCATTGATTGGGTGGGTGAGAGGTTGAGCAGCATGTGATCCAGGAAGGAGCAGGCTGTTAGAGTTAGACACAGTCACAGCTGTCTCTCTGAGCTAGCTAGTCACGTGGGTTACGGCGGTATGGCAGGCGGAATGACATCATGCACCCATGTGTTTGTGTTCTTATATGGAGCCAGCAAGGGCCAAGAGTTAGATTCACTGCCTTGCCTATACATATGCCCCCTCCTCCAATACACACGCACACAAACACACCTGCACACCCACCCACCCGCACACACCTACCCACCCGCACACACCTACCCACCCGCACACACCCACCCCAACTAAGAACTGGGTGCCGACTTTTTCATTATTTCTTCATAACAAGTCCTTGGATAGAATCAAAAGTAACACTATAGATTTACCATAAGCTGGGGTCGTGACAGAAGACAACTACTGTAACTTATATTAAGTGAACATCTCTTACGCTTACAATTGTAAACATGTACAACAGTATATAATGAGTGTTCTGTACCTGTTTTGTACCTTTCTGATGTGGTTGTGTCTGTCTGACTTATTCTGACAGCACAAAAGCATGGGAATCTGAAAAAGCACAGGTTGATTCATCAAATGAACGACTGATGTACAGTATGATTGATTGATGTAGTAGGGCAGGCCAGACCCAGTTGGTTCCTCTGTGGTATAACTGCTCAACAGGCTCAGGGGGCCTGCCAACTCTGTACCCTTCCACAGCAATAAAAGTCATTGGATCGGAGATGTGGTGTCCTTTTGTGCATCACAGAACAGCCTGTGGAGGTTTCCTGCTTTGTCTTGTGAACAACTGCCCACTCTCATTGAAGCAATGGAAGTTCAAGGCCGACCACGGTACTGCAGGCATTGTTAGCAGAAAACAGGATCCCCATGATAATGAATGGAAAAATGGCAATCTTTGTGTAAATAAATACAAATTTGAAGACAATAATAGTACTAATAATTGCTTCTAATACACCAGATGTATGTCCTTGAACCGATTATTATAAAATCACACACAGAAGAAGTTATGAGGTTAATTACCCTGTTTGGCCTTCAACTTGAGTTACTCAATGAGAGCGGGCAGCACTGAGCTAGCCTGCAACATCATCCTGGAGTAGCTTAAACTGTACATGTTATGTCTCCATGAGACACCATCTTAACCGACTTCATGGCTTCAATGCGTTATTGAATCTTCACATAGAAATGAATGGTGTCCCGTGATCGATGGCTTTGTCCATCCATATATACAGTCATTCTAACTCCCACCGTCTCCATGTCTGACTGTCCTCTGTCCTTTAACTTCCACGGTATCTGTCTATAACTGTCCTCTAACTCCCACTGTATCTGTCTCTCTGACTGTCCTCGCTGTAATTCCCACTGGATTGGTCTCTGACTGTCCTCTGTCCTCTCTTTAACTCCCACTGTATCTGTCTCTCTGACTGTCCTCTGTATCTCCAACTGGATTGGTCTCTCTGACAGTCTTCTGTAGAGGGACACTGGCTGTTTGATTAACACTAAAATAAGTCACACGTGTTGTTGACCTAATGGTGTAAACACACACATAGATATATCCCTCTCTGTCTTTCAATGTAGAGTATTATGAAATATTGGACAGAGTATTCTGGGTGTCCAGACTGGTCCAGAATGATGTTAATCCAATGGGGTTGGCTGGGAGAGTGAGATAACGAGATGCTTACTGACGCTAAGCTCCCACAGAGGAGTGAGAAGTACAATTATATTTCAGTCTGGAACAGACAGAAATCTGCAATTTCCTCTGTGGTATTTGTGTGTGCGGGCGAGAGCCTAAAACATATTTGCAGAGTCTTTTTTCCTCACTTTGTCTGTTCTGTCTGTTCCACTTCCTTATCTCCAATCAGTCTCTCTCCTTTATCACTCTCACTCTCTTTATTCCTCTCGCTTTTTGTGATATTTCTGACTGGGGGCCATGGACCCTGCTTTTCAACTGTCGTTTTCCCTCTGCCTTTCTTTTTATGAGTCTCTCTCTCCCTCCATCTCTCTCTATCCATCTGTCTCAGTCTCAGGTATCACTTTAATATTGATCACAACAGGCTATTAGCTATCAGTGGGCATAATGTACAGGCTATCAGCTATCAGTGGGCATAATGTACAGACTATCAGCTATCAGTGGGCATAATGTACAGGCTAACAGCTATCAGTGGGCATAATGTACAGGCTATCAGCTATCAGTGGGCATAATGTACAGGCTAACAGCTATCAGTGGGCATAATGTACAGGCTAACAGCTATCAGTGGGCATAATGTACAGGCTAACAGCTATCAGTGGGCATAATGTACAGGCTAACAGCTATCAGTGGGCATAATGTACAGGCTAACAGCTATCAGTGGGCATAATGTACAGGCTAACAGCTATCAGTGGGCCTAATGTACAGGCTAACAGCTATCAGTGGGCATAATGTACAGGCTAACAGCTATCAGTGGGCATAATGTACAGGCTAACAGCTATCAGTGGGCATAATGTACAGGCTTACAGCTATCAGTGGGCATAATGTACAGGCTAACAGCTATCAGTGGGCATAATGTACAGGCTTACAGCTATCAGTGGGCATAATGTACAGGCTAACAGCTATCAGTGGGCATAATGTACAGGCTAACAGCTATCAGTGGGCATACTGTACTAGTTACATATCTAAACTTGTCATGCATCTGTATAACAAATAGCAGTCCAACAGGACTTTCTCACTCAGAACAATTAATAATATACTCAAATCAAATCAAATTTTATTTGTCACATACACATGGTTAGCAGATGTTAAGGCGAGTGTAGTGAAATGCTTGTGCTTCTAGTTCCGACCATGTAGTAATATCTAACAAGTAATCTAACAATTTCACAACAACTACCTTATACACACAAGTGTAAAGGAATGAATAAGAATATGTACATAAAAAGATATATGGATGAGCGATGGACGAACGGCATAGACAAGATACAGTAGATGGTATAGAGTACGGTATATACATATGAGATGATTAGTGTAGGTATGTAAACATTATATAAAGTGGCATAGTTTAAAGTGACTAGTGATACATTTATTACATCCAATTTTTTATTATTAAAGTGGCTAGAGATGAGTCAGTATATTGGCAGCAGCCACTCAATGTTAGTGATGGCTGTTTAACAGTATGATGGCCTTGAGATAGAAGCTGTTTTTCAGTCTCTCGGTCCCAGCTTTGATGCACCTGTACTGACCTCGCCTTCTGGATGATAGCGGGTGAACAGGCAGGTGCTCGGGTAGTTGTTGTCTTTGATGATCTTTTTGGCCTTCCTGTGACATCGGGTGGTGTAAGTGTCCTGGAGAGCAGGTAGTTTGCCCCTGGTGATGCGTTGTGCATACCTCACTACCCTCTGGAGAGCCTTACGGTTGTGGGCAGTTGCCGTACCAGGCGGTGATACAGCCCAACAGGATGCTCTCGATTGTGCATCTGTAAAAGTTTGTGAGTGTTTTTGGTGACAAGCTGAATTTCTTCGCTGAGTGTGAGGTTATTTTCCTGCCACCACACTCCGAGGGCCCTCACCTCCTCCCTGTAGGCCATCTCGTCATTGTTGGTGATCAAGCCTACCACTGTAGTGTCGTCTGCAAACTTGATGATTTGAGTTGGAGGCGTGCATGGCCACGCAGTCATGGGTAAACAGGGAGCACAGGAGAGGGCTGAGAACGCACCCTTGTGGGGCCCCAGTGTTGAGGATCAGCGGGGTGAAGATGTTGTTTCCTACCCTCACCACCTGGCGGCGGCCCGTCAGGAAGTCCAGGACCCAGTTGCACAGAGCGGGGTCGAGACCCAGGGTATGGGAACAGCAGACTGGGATAAGGGTTGATTCAATATGTCCGTAAACACACCAGCCAGCTGGTCTGCACATGCTCTGAGGACGCGGCTAGGGATGCCGTCTGGGCCGGCAGCCTTTCGAGGGTTAACACGTTTAAATGCTTTACTCACGTTGGCTGCGGTCAAGGAGAGCCCGCAGGTTTTGGTAGCGGGCCGTGTCGTTGGCACTGTATTGTCCTCAAAGCGAGCAAAGAAGTTGTTTAGTTTGTCTGGGAGCAAGACATCGTGGTCCGCGATGGGGATGGTTTTCCTTTTGTAGTCCGTGATTGACTGTAGACCCTGCCACATACCTCTTGTGTCTGAGCCGTTGAATTGCGGCTCTGCTTTGTCTCTATACTGACGCTTAGCTTGTTGATTCCCTTGCGGAGGGAATAGCTACACTGTTAGTATTCATTCATGTTTCCGGTTGCCTTGTCCTGATTAAAAGCAGTGGTTCGCGCTTTCAGTTTTGCACAAATGCTGCCATCAATCTACGGTTTCTGGTTGGGGAAGGTTTTAATAGTTGTTGTGGGTACAACATCACTGATGCACTTGCTAATAAACTCGCTCAACGAATCAGCGTATTCATCAATGTTATTGTCCGATGCTATGCGGAACATATCCCAGTCCACGTGATCGAAGCAATCTTGAAGCTTAGAATCAGATTGGTCGGACCAGCGTTGAACAGACCTGAGCACGGGCGTTTCCTGTTTTAGTTTCTGTCTACAGGATGGGAGCAACAAAATGGAGTCGTGGTCACTTTTTCCCGAAAGGAGGGCGGGGCAGGGCTTTGTATGCGTCACGGAAGTCAGAGTAACAATGGTCCAGAATTTTTTCTGCCCGGGTAGCGCATTCGATATGCTGATAAAATTTAGGGAGTCTTGTTTTCAGATTAGCCTTGTGGCAAGATAGTATTATTAGGGAAAAAGGGATCAAATCACAATAACCAAATCCACAACAAGTTCTGTGTTACTCTAAGTCTGTATTAACTTTTTTTTCACAACCTTCTCGCGACTTGAACTTCTCTGTAATGTCACACTCCAGGGGGACGTGACCTTTGACCCCCCAAGACTGTCCCCCAGAGTTCCAATGACCTCTGGCAAGTTGACTATAGTACACCACTCCAGAGGGTCATATTTCAAGGTACACTATATATACAAATGTTTGTGGACACCCCTTCAAATTAGTGGATTTCGCTATTTCAGCCACACATTGCTGTCAGGTGTATAACATCGAGCTCACAGCCACACAATCTCCATAGACAAACATTGGCAGTAGAATGGCCTTACTGAAGAGCTCAGTGACTTTAAACGTGGCATCGTCATAGGATGCCACCTTTCCAACAAGTGAGTTTGAGAAATGTCTGACCTGCTAGTGCTGCCCCGGGCAACTGTAAGTGCTGTTATTTTGAAGTGGAAACGTCTTGGAGCAACAGCGGCTCAGCCGCTAAGTGGTAGGCCACACAAGCTCAAAGAACGGGACCGCCGAGTGCTGTAAAAATTGTCTGTCCTAGGTTGTAACACTCACTACCGAGTTCCAAACTGCCTCTGGAATTAACGTCAGCACAAGAACTGTTCGTCGGGAGCTTCTTGAAATGGGATTCCATGGCTGAGCAGCCACACACAAAACTAAGACCACCATGCGCAATGCCACGTGTCGGCTGGAGTGATGTAAAGCTCGCTGCCATTGAACTCTGGAGCAGTGGAAACGTGTTCTTTGGAGTGATGATTCAAGCTTCTGGCAGTCCGAAGGACGAATCTGGGTTTGGCGGATGCCAGAAGAACGCTACCTACCCCAATGCACACTGCCAACTGTAAAGTTTGGTGGAGGAGGAATAATGGCCCGGGGCTTTTTCATGGTTCGGACTAGGCCCCTTAGTTTCAGTGAAGGGAAATATTAAGGCTACAGCATACAATGACATTCTAGACGATTCTTTGCTCCCAACTTTGTTTGGGGAAGGCCCTTTCCTGTTTCAGCATGACAAGGTCCTTACAGAAATGGCTTGTCGAGATCGGTGTAGAAGAACTTGATTGAAATGCACAGAGCCCTGACCTCAACCCCATCGAACACCTATGGGATGAATTGGAACACCGACTGCGAATAGAGTGCAGAGGCAGCCACATCCTCTGACAGGAGAGTGGAGACCGGTATAGACCAATGACTTATATATACACTAGATGACTGATAGGGGCACTGTGTTAAAGCCACCATGCCTCCATCTTGGCACTCCTCCCCTTTAACTAGGCCACACAGGAACATTCAATGTTGTCTTGGTAAGAAACTCCTGTGTATATTTTGCCTTGTGATTTAGATTATTGCCCTGCTGAAAGGTGAATTTGTCTCCAAGTGTCTGTTGGAGAGCAAACTGAACCAGGTTTTCCTCTCGGATTTTTCCTGTGCTTAGCTCTATTCCATTTATTTTCATCCTAAAAAAACTCCAAAGTCCTTGCTAATGACAAGCATACCCATAACATGATGCAGCCACCACCATGCTTGAAAATCTAAATAATGGTATTCAGTGATGTGTTGTGTTTGCCCCAAACATAATGCTTTGTATTCAGAACATAAAGTTAATTTCTTTGCAACATTTTTTTCAGTTTTACTTTACTGCCTTATTGCAAATAGGATGCATGTTTTGGAATATATTTATTCTGTACAAGCTTCCTTCTTTTCACTCTGTCATTTAGGTTGATATTGTGGAGTAACTACAATGTTGTTGATCCATCCTCAGTTTTCTCCTATCACAGCCATTAAACTCTAACTGTTTTAAAGTCACCATTGGCTTCATGGTGAAATCCCTAAGCGGTTTCCTTCCTCTCCGGTAACTGAGTTAGGAAGGAACGCCTGTATCTTTGTGATGACTGGGTGTATTGATACACCATCCAAAGTGTAATTAATAACTTCACCATGCTCAAAGGTAGATTCAATGTCTGCTTTTTTAATTTTTACCAATAGGTGCCCTTCTTTGAGAGGCATTGGAAAACATCCCTGGTCTTTGTGGTTGAAAACATCCCTGGTCTTTGTGGTTGAAAACATCCCTGGTCTTTGTGGTTGAAAACATCCCTGGTCTTTGTGGTTGAAAACATCCCTGGTCTTTGTGGTTGAAAACATCCCTGGTCTTTGTGGTTGAAAACCTCCCTGGTCTTTGTGGTTGAAAACCTCCCTGGTCTTTGTGGTTGAAAACATCCCTGGTCTTTGTGGTTGAAAACATCCCTGGTCTTTGTGGTTGAAAACCTCCCTGGTCTTTGTGGTTGTACACCTCCCTGATCATTGTGGTTGAAAACCTCCCTGGTTTTTGTGGTTGAAAACCTCCTTGGTCTTTGTGGTTGAATCTGTGTTTAAAATTCACTCCTCGACTGAGGGACCTTACAGATATTTGTATGTGTGGGGCACAGAGATGATGTAGTCATTCAAAAATCATGTTAAACACTATTATTGCACACAGAATGAGTCCATGCACCTCCATGCACCTCATTATGTGATTTGTTACGCAAATCACATAATGATGGTTTATATACATCATCGGTATAGACTCAGCAACGCAGCACCTCAGAGCCCTCTGGTGACAGAGACTGGATTTTAAACTCCAAACACACAGTACAACGGTTTGTTGTTACATTCCTGTTTAATTAGGAGAGCTGATTATTCTAGTCTCTTTGAAAGTTGTTTTAATTATCTCAACTAAAAATAGCTCTGCTATTCTTTTTAAAAGCAGCAACTATGCAGTTATCCAGGTCACTTACTTCTAGAACAACTCCAGTGATTTTTTAGAATGTTGTTGTTGAAAAATTATTTCTACAGCTATGTATTGAGGAGTCTGATGCCAAAAAGTGTCTTTCTGAGCATTTAAACAAATATATTAATATATATTTATTTACCTAATTCCCACCAATGCAACTACTATAAAATACATATAGTAGACTGTACACAGAAAGAGAGATGTCAGATATCCAATTTATATTTAAACACACACTTTCCTAATACCCAATTAAGAAAAAAAATCCTCCTCCCACCTGTGACTAAGGGGTCAAGGGTCACAGATCCATCATGACCTCCCATGATGTCCCTTTTCTGTCTGTGTTCTCAGGGGATTGCTGGTGGTCTGGTGGCGCTCCACCATACCCAGGATGCTCTCTGCCATCCCTCTGACGTTGCTGTGGGTGTCAAGGTCAAAGGACAAGGTCTTCAGGAGTTCCACTGCCCCCTCCACCTGGAGCATATGGCAGTACTGCACACCTGGAATAAAATATAATCACACATTATATACAATGCATTTAAAGCACCTCAATAACATAGACCAACTAGTGAGAGAACACCTCCTCAGGCCACACACATTCTATGTGATCAAAGGACTATGCATGTGCCTACAGCACAGTATCTTACAGCTATCTTCAAGTTATTGAAATAGTTCCCCAAATGATACCATGTACTGTAAATGACACACACCCCCCCTCACCGTTCTGAGTGCAGACGAGACGCATAGCCCAGACAGCCCATAGCTGCACTCCAGCAGGCTGAGAGGTCTGAAGCAGGGAGAAGAATGGCCGGAACGACCTGAGGGAGGAAGGGAAATAAGTAAGGAGGAAGGGAGAGAAAGAGAGATGAACAGAGAGAGATGAACAGTGCGAGAGAGAGAGATTAACAGAGAGATTAACAGAAAGAGAGAGAGAGAGAGAGAGAGAGAGAGAGAGAGGAACAGAGAGAGAGAGGAACAGAGAGAGAGAGAGGAACAGAGAGAGAAACAGAGAAAGAAAGCGAGACAGAGAGGGGAACAGAGAGAGGAACAGAGAGAGAGCGAGAGAGAGAGATGAACAGAGAGAGAGAGAGAGAGAGAGAGAGAGAGAGAGAGAGAGAGAGAGAGAGAGAGAGAGAGAGAGAGAGAGAGAGAGAGGAACAGAGAGAGAGGAACAGAGAAAGGGAGAGGAAGAGAGAGGAACAGAGAAAGGGAGAGGAAGAGAGAGAGGAACAGAGAGAGAAAGAGTAAAAGCCAAATTGGATTTATGCCAAAACATCGCACGACTGATCATATTTACACCCTACACACCCTGATAAACATGTCCACCAGAATAATACCAAAATATACGCTTGCTTTATCGACTTCAAAAAGTATTTGATTACATTTGGCATACAAGACTGTTCTACAAAGTCATTGAAAGTGGTGTAGGGGGTAAAACATATGACATAATTAAATCAATGTATACTGGCAATACGTGCAGCATTAAAATTGCCAAGAAAATAACAGAATTCTTTAACCAGGGGTGGGGCCTTCGCCAGGGTTTCAATCTGAGCCCTGTACTCTTCAATATTTACATAAAAAAAATAAAAAATCCTCAGCCCCTGGTGTTAGTCTCCACAATTCAGAGGTTAAATGCCTACTCTTCGCAGAGGACCTATGCCTGCTGTCACCCACAGCACATGGCCTACAGCAGAGCCTGGACCTGCTAGAGCAGTACTGCCAGACCTGGGCCCTGGCAGTAAACCCCAAAAAGATGAAAATAATGATTTTCCAGAGAAGATCCAGATCTCAGGGAATTAAGACCAAAGTTCTCAATTGGTACACAATATATAGAGTACTGCCCACACTACAATTACTAAGGTTTAAAAATAAGCTCAACTGGACACCTTAATGAGGCAGTGAATGAACTGAGAGAGAAAGCATGCAGGGCATTCTACGCCATTAAAAAACAAATTCAAATTGAAATTCCTATTAAAATTTGGCTAAAACTAATTGAATGTGTCATTGAACCAATTGCACTTTATGGCAGCGAGGTGTGGGGTCCACTTGCAAAACAAGATTTCACCAAATGGGACAAACACCTCATTGAAACCCTGCATGCAGAGTTCTGTAAGATTCTCCTACATGTCCAGAGGAAAACTACAAACAATGCATGCAGGGCAGAATTAGGCCAATATCCACTAATAATAAAAACAAAAAAAATAGCAAATACGTTTTGGAAATCTGAAATACAGTGACCTTCGCTCATATCAATACTAAGCCTTGCAATGCCAAGAGCCGAGCAAAGAAAAGAGTCCCCTCATCCAGCTGGTCCTGGGGCTGAGTTCACAAACCTGTTCTACTAACACACTGAAGCTTCAGGACCAGAACATCCAATCAATCAGAATAAACCAAATTACAACACAGTCAAAACAAAACTACATTGCTTATTGGGAAACACAAGCACAAAGCAAAATGCAGTGCTATCTGGCCCTAAATCGACAGTACACCGTGGCAAACTATTTGACCATGGTTACTGATCAAAACCGTAGAAAAACCTTGACAAAGTACAGGCTCAGTGAGCACAACCTTGCCATTGAGAAGGGTAGACACAGGAAAACCTGGCTCCCTGTAGAGGAAAGGCTGTGCAACCACTGCACCACAGCAGAACCTGAGACGGAGCTGCATTTCCTGACAAAATGTAAAAAATATAAAACAATTAGAGAGTGTAATTTCCTCACATTTGAAACCCTTATTCAGGGTTTGAAATAACTCTCTGATGAGAATAGGCTACCCGTCTTGTTGGGGGAGGACGCAGAGAGCTGTGTGTTGGCAGCGCACTACATTGCTGCCTGCCATAAGATGAGGGACAGTGTCTGACAGACCAACCAACCTGCACATGTCCTCTACTGTATGATTATTATTATTGTTCATTGTATGGTTATTTTGACCCTTGGTTATTGTTGTTACTGTTGTCCCATTGACAATTTTGATTCTTATTATCTTAATATTGTAAATATCCAAGGTAAGCTTTGGCAATATGTACATTGTTACGTCATGCCAATAAAGCAAATTGAATTGAGAGAGAGGAACAAAGAGAGAGACAGAGAGAGAGAGAGAGAGAGAGAGAGAGAGAGAGAGAGAGAGAGAGAGAGAAGAGAAGAGAGAGAGAGAGGAACAGAGAGAGAAAGAGAGAGAGAGAGAGAGAGAGAGAGAGAGAGAGAGAGAGAGAGAGAGAAAGGAAGAGAGAGAGAGAGAGGAACAGAGAGAGAAAGAGAGGAACAGAGAGAGAAAGAGAGAGGGGACCAGAGAGAGATGAAGACCTGATCAGATATATGATTTATATGGCTTCTCTGAGTAGCTCAGACAGACAGACAGGCAGTCAGTCTTACCTGTAGGACACCATCTCACGCTCAGGGAGGGCCCAGGTCAGTATGGCAGCATGCTGTAGAAAGTAAAGACAGGTAATTGGAGTAAAGAAAACACTTAAGAGAACACTGATATGCACACACACCACACACACACACACACACTGTACCAGCTGTTCCAGTATGGTTTGTCGGAGCCCCTGGTCTAGGGTCCATGCATCCTGTCTGGAGGTGAGGTGGGCCAGGATGCCCCCGGCAAAGTAGCTGACCCCCACCTCCACCTGGGGCCCCTGGAGCAGGGTCACTACATGCTCCAACATGTCCTCCTGCATCATGTCTGCCTGCAGCTCCTCCACCTCTGCTATGTTGTTCTGGACCACAGAGAGACCAGGAACCATACTCATCAAGCGACTCAGAGTAGGAGTGCTGAACTAGGAGCAGGTCCCCCTGTCCATATAATCATATTCATTATGATCTGAAACACAAAACTGATCCTACATCAGCACTCTCACTCTGAAATGCTTTATAAATACTGGCCCTGAGTAGTGTTCAGTAGAAATGAAGAAAACGCTCCCAGAAGAAAACGCTCCCAAACAGAGTAAAATAGGGATGTACTATCTGATCCTATTACAAATGCTTTGAAATGTTTGTCTGTGGTGTGCCCTAATGAACCCAGGCGCAGGGTGGAGGCAGACAGAACACCATGGACCCTCAACAGATAAATGCTTCCACTTTTTATGATGTGGTTGTGTCTGTCCCTTGTTTATCTTTACTGGCTCAAACAAAACAGAAGTTGTTTTGATTACAGAAACATGCATTTTCTCTGTGCAATTATGACTTGAGCATACAACCCAAAGGGTAACACATGTAAATAATATGCACAATGATAATGTAGAAAATCAGAGCACTGACATACACAAACAAACAACTGCAACATGTTGAAACAGAAAGACCTACCAGAAGACCTAGAACTTTCTGCTGTATAGAAGATTCAGAAGAGTAGGTCTGCAAGGCAAGAGGGAGAGGACAATTCATTGAATGGTTCCACTATTTCAACTATAAATGTGTGTGTGTGTGCGCTTCTCCTACCTCCAGCACTTCCTCGTACAGCTCCAGGCCCTGACACTGGATGAAGTGTCGCGAGGCAGTGGGTGTCTCATCAGTCAGGTTCCACAGAGCACTCAGGGCAAACTTCAGAGTGGAGTCCACTACTCCTGCCATGGCTTTCTGTTGCACTATACCCAGCAGCTGCTGTTAGAGGTAAGACGGAGAGAAAGAGATGGAGAGAGAGAGAGAGAGAGAGAGAGAGAGAGAGAGAGAGGCGAGGTGGACAGAGAGGAGGGTGAGAGAGAGGAGGAGAGATAGAGGTGAGGGGGAAGAGAGGAATAGAGAGAGAGGAGTCAGGGGGAGAGAGAGAGAGAGAGAGAAGGAGAAGGAGAGAGGAGGAGAGATAGAGGTGAGGGAGAGAGGAAGAGGGGTCAGGTGAAGGGGAGAGAGAGGAGAGAGAGGTGAGGTGAAGGGGGAGGGAGAGAAAGGGTGAGATGAGGTTAGGGGGGAAGAGGATGAGATGAGGTTAGGGGGGAGAGGGTGAGGTGAGGGGAGGAAGAGGGTAAGATGAGGTGGGGGGAGGATGAAATGAGGTGGGGGGGAGACGGTGAGGTGAGGGGGGGAAGAGGGTGAGATCAGGTGAGGGGGAGGGTGAGATGAGGTGGGGGGAGAGGGTGAGGTGAGGGGGGAGGGTGAGATGAGGTGGGGGGAGAGGGTGAGGTGAGGGGGGAAGGGGGTGAGATCAGGTGAGGGGGGAGGGGTGAGATAAGGTGGGGGGAGAGGATGAGGTGAGGGGGGAAGGGGGTGAGATGAGGAGAGGAAGAGTGTAAGATGAGGTGGGGGTGAGGGTGAAATGAAGTGGGGGGGTGAGATGAGGGAGGGGGGGTGAGATGAGGTGAGGGGGGAGGGTGAGATGAGGTGAGGGGGGAAGGAAAAGAGAAGGTGAGGGGGAGAAAGCAAAAGGTGAGGGGGAGAGAGAAAGAGAGAGATAAAGGTGAGGGGGAGAGAGATAGAGAGAGATAAAGGTGAGGGGGAGAGATAAAGGTGAGGGGAAAGGGAGAGAGATAAAGGTGAGGGGAGAGGGAGAGAGATAAAGGTGAGGTGAGGGGGAGAGGGGGAGAGATAAAGGTGAGGTGAGGGGGAGAGAGATAAAGGAGAGGTGAGGGGTAGAGAGATAAAGGAGAGGTGAGGGGTAGAGAGATAAAGGTGAAGCGAGGGAGAGAGGAAAATGGAGGGATACGGATTTCTTACCTTCATAACAAATATATCAGCCCCCAGCTGTGTGGTCTGCTCTGTGGACAGCTGCAGAGAGACAAACTGTTTCAACAAATGATCTTAGCAACATAAGCCACGGCCAACTGCCCATGGAGTCCAGTACATCAACCCTATTCCCAGTCAAGAATTCAGGTCCATGGGGGGTATGGGGTGAACTGCTCTGCCAACTTGTATGGAGATGTTAAGGTTGAGGAAATAATGCATTTAAAAAAGGGTGGGGACCTACTTTGGCCACTAGTATGGAGATGACGGCCACAGCCATCCTCTGCAGGGTCCGGTCCACGTGACCGCTGAGCCAGTTCATCACCAGCTTGGCTGCTTTGAACCTGACAGGGACACAGCAGTGAGATCCTATAACACCTAGGACTTAACCCTAACTTAAGATCTGCACACATAACTCAAGGTTTCAATTTAATTGATTTAGATTGATTTCAATTCACCAGGCTATGGACAGACTGACCTGTCAAAAGGGACGTCCTGAAGGATGGTGTCACTGCAGAGCACCAGCAGGCAGTTCTTCTGTAACTGGAAAGGGGGAAGCACGGGCTGTGGTTATAATAATTATTTATTGTGTCCCTTTCAGGAAACTCATCAGCAAAACATCACCACATAATGCATAAATAAATAAATAAATAAATATACTGAACAAAAAATATAAACGCAACATGCAACAAAGTTACAGTTCATTTAAGGAAATCAGTCAATTGAAATAAATAAATTAGGCCCTAATCTATGGATTTCACATGACTGGGCAGGGGTGCAGCCATGGGTGGGCATAGGCCCACCCACTTGGCAGCCAGGTCCACCCACTGGGGAACCAGGCCCAGCCAATCAGAATGAGTTTTTCCTCACAAAAGGGCTTTATTACAGACAGAATACTAAAACTCACAAGTTGAGAAACAGGTAAAATCACATATGATTCTATATCTCTCATCCCCTTTGAATGAGCGCAACCAAACAAAACTAATCTCCAAAATATCAAAACGTGCAGTCAAAATAAATTGTGAGCTTGGGCTACACACTGGCTAAATGCAAAACACAAAACATATCAAATGCCCACCCTTGAAAGACAATCAGCAACCATGTTGCCCTTACCACGGACATATCCGATCTCAAGTGGAAACTCCTGCAATATCCGTAGTAATTTTCCTCTGGTGATTTTCCTGAGTGGAATAGCCTCAGGGAAACGAGAGACAGTGCACATAATGGTTAACAGAAACTCTTTGGTTTGGACAAAGGACCAACACAATCCACCAGAAACTCTTTGGTTGGGGCAAAGGACCAACACAACCCACCAGAAACTCTTTGGTTGGGGCAAAGGACCAACACAACCCACCAGAAACTCTTTGGTTTGGGCAAAGGACCAACACAATCCACCAGAACCCTGCTGAAAGGTTGGTCAAAAGCAGGAATGCAAAGTGGCAACTGGCACAGCTTGGTTTGGTTCACCCATGTGTTGGCAAACATAACAAGATTTATAGTAAGACACGCCATCTTGTTTCAGACCAGGCTAGAAGAAGTTACACAAGATACAGTCAAAGCGTAATTGGAACTACAATTTGAGATACACTGGGCCAATCGTCTTGCCCAGAAGTGGTGTGAGAATGCCATGTCCTCATTAGAACACCATCTCTGTCAAAGTAACCCACGCGAACTTCCTAAAACTGCACCTCTGGACACATCTCAGCAAAAAGAGGGGAGAGTTAAACATCTTTAACCTGTTGGGGATAGGGGGCAGTATTTGCACGGCCGGATAAAAAATGTACCCGAGTTAATCTGGTTACTACTCCTGCCCAGTAACTAGAATATGCATATAATAGATTTGGATAGAAAACACTCTAAAGTTTCCTAAACTGTTTGAATGGTGTCTGTGAGTATAACAGAACTCATATGGCAGTCAAAACCCTGAGACAAATCCTAACAGGAAGTGGAAATCTGATGTGTGGAATCACTTTCAAGCTTTGCCATTGAAACACACAGGGACTTATTAATCATTTAGCACTTCCTAAGGCTTCCACTAGATGTCAACAGTCTTTACAAAGTGGTTTGAGTCTTCTATGGTAGAAACTGACCCAAAGAGAGGCTTGGGAAGTTGGTCACAGGGGGAGGGCCATTACTACTATGACGCGGGCGCCCATGGGAACCCTTTTGTTCCGAAACGTTTAGTAAGACAATGCAATCGTCCGCCTTGAATATTATTGAAGCTCTAGTTGAAAAAGGCCCTAAAGATTTATGTTATACAACGTTTGACATGTTTGTACGAACGTAAATATATATTTTTTGCACATTCGTGACGACAAGTCCCGCGTGCTTCAGTACATTATGAGTAGCCTTCGGAACGCGCTAACAAGAAGGAACTATTGGGACATAAATTATTAACTTTTTCGAACAAAACTACATTTGTTGTGGACCTGGGATTCCTGGAAGTGCCTTCTGATGAAGATAATCAAAGGTAAGGGAATATTTACAATAGTATATTTGATTTTAGATGGTTCCAAGATGGCGCTAACATGTATCGCCTAGCCTATTTTTCTGAGCATACCACGTCGTTTATTGCAAAGTGTGATTTCCCAGTAAAGTTATTTTTAAATCTGGCAATGCGGTTGCATTCACGAGATGTTAATCTATAATTCTTTGAATGACAATATTACATTTTAACAATGTTTTCGAATAGTAATTTTGTAAATTGTAGCGCTGATTCACCGGAAGCATTTGAGGGAAAATATTTTCTGAACGTCACGCGCCGATGTAAAATGCTGTTTTTATATATAAATATGAACTTTATCGAACAAAAAATGCATGTATTGTGTAACATGATGTCCTAGGAGTGTCATCTGATGAAGATTGTCAAAGGTTAGTGCTGCATTTAGCTGTGTTTTGGGTATTTGTGATGCATACTAGTTGCTTTGAAAATGGCAGTGTGATTTTTTTTGGCAGGGTACTCTCCTAACATAATCTAATGTTTTGCTTTTGCTGTAAAGCCTTTTTGAAATCAGACAACGTGGTTCGATTCAGGAGAGGTGTATCTATAAAATGGTGTAAAATAGTCATATGTTTGAGAAATTGAAGTTATAGCATATAGAGGTATTTGTATTTCGAGTGACGCGATTCCACTGGCTGTTGACTAGGGTGGGACGCAAGCGTCCCACGTTCCCGGACAGGTTAATCTGTTCCGCAATCAACTGCTTCCTAAACATTGTATCAACTGTAGGGACCCTCTCTTCCTTCAGTGGTCCTACAAACTCGCTCACCTTTGGGGTTTTCAAAGGAGAGGTCAACTCAGGAGGTTTACTGAAATCAGGATCACTCATAAATGTCTCAGATAGATTGACCATTGTGGGATCGCTGACATCCTCCTCAACACTAGACTTGCTCCTGGTGATTTTCTTAGACATAGTATATGTAACCGCACATGCTGGGAACACTCTAGGGTACTTTTCTGATAACATCAGGTTCCTCTACTCTGGGTTCTTTACGATTGACAGGACTTGGCACGACCTTCCCTCCATACAAATTGTTTCCCAAAATGAATGAGACCTCCATCACCGGTAGACTAGTCCTCACCCCAACGACGACAGAACCAGAAATAAGACCAGACTCAAGTTCCACATTATACAACGGAACCTCCATATAACCCATCTCCACGCCTTGCACCAACAAAGGCAAAACACCCTCCAAAATGAAGGACTGGGCTTCCCCATTTTCTCACAGTATCTTCACCGGCTGCTTAACAGCATCGCCACTCTGCAGAGACACAAACTCATCTGAAACAAAGGGTTCATACACATCTGATCCAAAATCTTGTTTAGGAGATACATCAGTCCCAACCAGAGACTTAATGGGCTGGAGTGCTCCCACAAGAAGAAATGGCTTTTTCTCCCGCTTATTTTTCTATTTCAACTTAGGACACAGAGCCGATGTCTCCTTTCTCACGGCAATGTGTCCTTTCTCAATGACAAACTGGCGGATATGAAAAAACAGTTTTCTGCCAATCTTTATCTTTGGGCACTGTAGAAAAAGACTGGAATCTTGCAGTAAGAAGTGACTTCTTTGGATTGCTTTTTACGTATGGATAACTACTGAGTGCTTTGTTTGTGAAGGTAGCTTTATGTGTCAACACAAACTCATCTGCAAGAACTGCAGCTTTCGCAAGAGTGAGATCCTTGTGCTCATAAATGTAGGTAGCAACCCTTTCATGAAGGTAATTCTTGAACGGCTCGAGAAGTACAGTGGTTGCTCCTTTAAAAGGTGTGTCATACTGCAGCACACCTTGCGGGCTGCTGCAGCATTCTGTGGCACATAATCTAATTGTCAGCCATTTTTTCTGTTAATGCAAGTTAGTGCTAGTTTGACCACCAGAGGGCATCTTTCAGAAGCATTTGATAGTATTCCATATTGGCATTACCAGATAATTCAAAACTTTTTTTGTAATAACATAGTATATGGGACTGATTTCAAGAAATTTGGCTTAATTCATTTGATTAATATTATGGTGCTTCTATTCCAAGAAAAAATAAAAAATAAACCCTCAGTGTTTCCGTTAGGATGGAATGGAAAATATGGCGCTGTACAACGTGACGGTTGGGAGTAGGCTACAGCCTAAGAGGATTGGACGATTCTAAATTGTTTGCCTTCATTAGACAACTTTGTTCCAATATTTCTGTAAATCAGTGATATTTATTCCCATAGTAATTCGTTATGGATCCATAACTAAATCAACATCTGCATTTTGAAAGAGTATTTTTATTATTATTTTATTAACTAAAGCATAAAGATGCTGATGAAGATATACAGTACTGTACAGTATATGCTTTACATTTGGATAATAAAGCATTTAAAGTATTTCAGCAACCATCACTCCTGTGTTCCAATGGCACATTTTTTTATTTCACCTTTATTTAACCAGGTAGGCCAGTTGAGAACAAGTTCTCGTTTACAACTGCGACCTGGCCAAGATAAAGCAAAGCATTGCGACAAAAAAACAACAGCGTTACACATGTGATAAACAAAAGTACAGTCAATAACAATAGAAAAATCTATATACAGTGTGTGCAAATGGAGTAAGGAGGTAAGGCAATAAATAGGCCATAGTAGCGAAGTAATTAACATTTTGCAAACTAACACTGGAGTGATAGATGTGCAGATGATGATGTGCAGGTAGAAATACTGGTGTGCAAAAGAGCAAAAAAAAGTAAATAAAAACAATTAGGGGATGAGGTGGGTAGTTGGATGGGCTATTTACAGATGGGTTGTGTACAGCTGCAGCGATCGGTGAGCTGCTCAGATAGCTGATGCTTAAAGTTAGTGAGGGAGATATAAGTCTCCAACTTCATAGATTTTTGCAATTCGTTCCAGTCATTGGCAGCAGAGAACTGGAAGGATAGGCGGCCAAAGGAAGTGTTGGCTTTGGGGGTGACCAGTGAGATATACCTGCTGGAGCGCATGCTACGGGTGGGTGTTGTTATGGTGCCCAGTGAGCTGAGATAAGGCGGAGCTTTACCTAGCAAAGACTTATAGATGACTTGGAGCCAGTGGGTCTGGTGACGAACATGTAGCAAGGGCCAGCCGACGAGAGCAGACAGGTCGCAGTGGTGGGTGGTATATGGGGCTTTGGTGATAAAACGGATGGCACTGTGATAGACTGCATCCAGTTTGCTGAGTAGAGTATTGGAGGCTATTTTGTAAATGACAACGCCGAAGTCGAGGATTGGTAGGATACCCTCGTAAAAATGACTATGTTTGGCAGCGTGAGTGAAGGATTCTTTGTTGCGAAATAGGAAGCCGATTCTAGATTTAATTTTGGATTGGAGATGCTTAATATGAGTCTGGAAGGAGAGCTTACAGTCTAGCCAGACACCTAGGTATTTGTAGTTGTCCACATATTCCAAGTCAGAACCGTCCAGAGTAGTGATGCTAGTCGGGCGGGCAGGTGCGGGCAGCGATCGGTTGAAGAGCATGCATTTAGTTTTATTAGCGTTTAAGAGCAGTTGGAGAACACGGAAGGAGTGTTGTATGGCATTGAAGCTTGTTTGGAGGTTTGTCAACACAGTGTCCAAAGAAGGACCAGATGTATACAGAATGGTGTCGTCTGCGTAAAGGTGGATCAAGGAATCACCCGCAGCAAGAGCGGCATCATTGATATATACAGAGAAAAGGGTCGGCCCGAGAATTGAACCCTGTGGTACCCCCATAGAGACTGCCAGAGTTCCGGACAACAGGCCCTCCGATTTGACACACTAAACTCTATCTGAGAAGTAGTTGGTGAACCAGGCGTGGCAGTCATTTGAGAAACCAAGGCTGTTGAGTCTGCCGATAATGTCACGACTTCCGCCGAAGTCGGTCCCTCTCCTTGTTCGGGCGGCGTTCGACGTCACCGGCTTTCTAGCCACCGCCAATCCACTTTTCATTTTCCATTTGTTCTGTCGTTGTCTTATCACACCTGGCTTCACAACCAATTACTTGTTTATTATTTAACTTCTCAGGGCTGCGTGGGACGCTACCGTCCCACCCACGGTTCACACTATTCAACAGCCAGTAAAAAAACAGAGTGCCAAATTCAAAACTACAAAATGTCCTAATTCAAAGTTCTCAAACATACAACTATTTTACACCATTTAAAAGATAAACCTCTCCTTAATCCAAACATATTGTCCGATTTCAAAAAGGCTTTACGGCGAAACCATAAAGTTAGATTATGTTAGGACAGTGCCAACACAAGAAAAACCACACAGCCATTTTCCAAGCAGGAGAGGGGTCACAAAAACCATAAATACAACTAAACTTAGGCACTAACCTTTGACGATCTTCATCAGATGACACTCCTAGGACTCAATGTTACACAATACATGTATGTTTTGTTCGATAAAGTTCTTATTTATATTAAAAAAAAAATAATTACATTGACGCGTGATGTTCAGAAAATATTTTTCCTCCAAAACTGCCGGTGAATCAGCACAACAATTTACAAAAATACTCATCATAAACGTTGATAAAATATTAAACTGTTATTCAAAGAATTATAGATAAACATCTCCTGAATGCAACCGATGTGACAGATTTCAAAAAAGCTTCACGGGGAAAGCACACTTTGCAATAATCTGAGTACGGCGCTCAGAAAAATACAACAGGCAATACAGATACCCGCCATTTTGGAGTAATCTAAAATCATAAATAGCATTATAAATATTCACTTACCTTTGATGATCTTCCTCAGAAGGCACTTCCAGGAATCCCAGGTCCACAATAAATGTTGTTTTGTTCGATAAAGTCCATAATTTATGTCCAAATACCTCCTTGTTGTTAGCTCGTTCAGTAAGCTACTCCAAATGTAGGAGGCGCGCCCAACATTTCACGGCGAAAAGTCAAAAAAAGTTATATTTACGTTCGTTGAAACATGTCAAACGTTGTATAGCATCAATCTTTTTAACATAAAACTTAAATAATATTCCAACCGGACGATTCCAATGTCTTGAAAAACGTTATGGAACACAGCTACCTCATCACGTGAACGCGCGCCATAAAACTCATGTCATTTTCTGAGTCACCAACTTCCCGGCCTTCTTGTTCGCTCTGTGTTCACCGCAAAAGCCTGAAACTAGGTTCTAAAGACTGTTGACATCTAGTGGAAGCCTTAGGAAGTGCAAAATTAACCCTAAGTCACTGTGCGTTAGATAGGCAATGACTTGAAAAGACTACAAGCATCAGATTTCCCACTTCCTGGTTGGATTTTTCTCAGGTTTTTGCCTGCCATATGAGTTCTGTTATACTCACAGACATCATTCAAACAGTTTTAGAAACTTCAGTGTTTTCTATCCAAATCTACAAATAATATGCAAATATTTGACTCTGGGCTCGGGTATTAGGCAGTTTACTCTGGGCACGTTTTTCATCCAAAATCGAAAATACTGCCCCCTATACCTTGACAGGTTAACCCTCTGTTCCCCATGTTGTATTTGTGAGTTATTGTGTATTGTTACGTGGATTTTTATCAGGCGCTGCACTTTTGTTTTAGACCATGTTATTGGCACTAGTATGTGTTAGTTGCTGTCATATGTTAACCGGTATTAAAGTGCGCCTGTTTATTATACTCCGCTCTCCTGCACTCTCCTGCACTTCGCCTCCCATATACAAGCCTTACAGATGAGAATACAGTGATTGACAGAGTCGAAAGCCTTGGCCAGGTCGATGAAGACGGCTACACAGTACTGTCTTTTATCGATGGAGGTTATGATATCGTTTAGTACCTTGAGCGTGGCTGAGGTGCACCCGTGACCAGCTCGGAAACCGGATTGCACAGCGGAGAAGGTGCAGAGCTGTTGGCCGAGGTTGGGGTAGCCAGGAACAAAGCATGGCCGGCCGTAGAGAAAAGCTTATTGAAATTCTCGATTATCATGGATTTATCAATGGTGACAGTGTTTCCTAGCTTCAGAGCAGTGGGCAGCTGGGAGGAGGTGCTCTTATTTTCCATGGACATTACAGTGTCCCAGAACTTTGTGGCGTTTGTGCTGCAGGATGCAAATTTCTGTTTCAAAAAGCTAGCCTTTGCTTTCCTAACTGACGGTGTGTATTGGTTCCTGACTTCCCTGAAAAGTTTCATATCGCGGAGACTATTCGATGCTAGTGCAGTACGCCACAGGATGTTTTTGTGCTAGAAAGGCCTGTTCGCAGAAGTGTTTTAGGGAGCGTTTGACAGTGATGAGGGGTGGTCATTTGACAGCGGACCCATAACGGATGCAGGCAATGAGGCAGTGATCGCTGAGATCCTGATTGAAAACAGCAGAGGTGTATTTGGAGGGCAAGGTGGTCAGGATAATATCTATGAGGGTGCCCATGTTTACGGATTTAGGGTTGTACCTGGTGGGTTCCTTGATAATTTGTGTGAGACTGAGGGCATCTAGCTTAGATTGTAGGACGGCCGGGGTGTTAAGCATATCCCAGTATAGGTCACCTAGCAGAACGAACTCTGAAGATAAATGGGGGGCAATCAATTCACATATGGTGTCCAGGGCACAGCTGGGCACACAGGGGGGGGGTCTATAACAGGCGACAACAGTGAGAGACTTATTTCTGGAGAGATTAATTAAAAAAATTAGAAGCTTGAACTGTTTGGGCATAGATCTGGAAAGTATGACAGAACTTTGCAGGCTAACTCCTCCCCCTTTGGCAGTTCCATCTTGATGGAAAATGTTGTAGTTGGGGATGGAAATCTCAGAATTTTTGGTAGCCTTCCTAAGCCAGGATTCAGACACGGCTAGGACATCAGGGTTGGCGGAGTGTGCTAAAGCAGTGAGTAAACAAACTTAGGGAGGAGGCTTCTGATATTAACATGCATGAAACCAAGGCTTTTACGGTTACAGAAGTCAACAAATGAGAGTGCCTGGGGACACACAGGGCCTGGATTAACCTCTACATCCCCCGAGGAACAGAAGAGGAGTAGGAGTAGGCTAAAGGCTAAAAAAACTGGTTGTCTAGTGCGTTGGGGACAGAGAATAAAAGGAGCAGATTTCTGGCCGTGGTAGAATAGATTCAGGGTACGTTGTGTAAGCTAATCTAAGTTTATCAATTTTAAAAGGCTAATTAATCATTCTAAAACCCTTTTGCAATTATGTTAGCACAGCTGAAAACTGTTGTTCTGATTAAAGAATCAATAAAACTGGCCTTCTTTAGAGTAGTTGAGTATCTGGAGCATCAGCACTTGTCGGTTCCATTACAGGCTCAAAATGGCCAGAAACAAAGGACTTTCTTCTGAAACTTATCAATCTATTCTTGTTCTGAAAAATGAAGGCTATTCCATACGAAAAATTGCCAAGAAACGGAAGATCTCGTACAACGCTGTGTACTACTCCCTTCACACAACAGCGCAAACTGGCCCTAACCAGAATAGAAAGAGGAGTGGGAGGCCTCGGTGCACAACTGAGTAGGAGGACAAGTAAATTAGAGGGTTTAGTTTGAGAAACAGACGCATTACAAGTACACAACTGGCAGCTTCATTAAATAGTACCTGCAAAACACCAGTCTCAACATCAGCAGTGAAGAGGCGACTCCAGGATGCTGGCCTTCTAGGCAGAATTCCTCTGTCCAGTGTCTGTGGTCTTTTGCCCATCTTAATCTTTTTTTTTTATTGGCCAGTCTGAAATATGGATTTTTTTCCTCAACTCTGCCTAGAAGGCCAGCATCCCTGAGTCGCCTCTTCACTGTTGACGTTGAGACTGGTGTTTTGCGGGTACTATTTAATGTAGCTGCCAGTTGAGGACTTGTGAGGCGTCTGTTTCTTAAACTAGACACTCTAATGTACTTGTCCACTTGCTCAGTTGTCCACAGGGGCCTCCCACTCCTTTCTATTCTGGTTAGAGACAGTTTGCGCTGTTTTATTGCTTCTGAAATCAGCACAACAGTTTTCAGCTGTGCTAACATAATTGCAAAAGGGTTTTGTAATGATCAATTAGCCTTTTAAAATTATAAACTTGGATTAGCTAACACAACGTGCCATTGGAATACAGGAGTGATGGTTGCTGATAATGGCCTCTGTACGCCTACGTAGATATTCCATAAAAAACTACCGTTTTCAGCTACAATAGTCATTTACAACATGAACAATGCCTACACTGTATTTCTGATGAATTTGTTATTTTAATAGACAAAAAAGTGCTTTTCTTTCAAAAACAAGGACATTTCTAAGTGAGCCCAAACTTTTGAACTGTTTTTGCAAATATATATATATATATATATATATATATATATATATATATATATATATATATATATATATATATATATATATACACACACACACACACACACACACACACACACACGTGTATATGTATGTATGTACAGTTGAAGTCGGAAGTTTTACATACACCTTAGCCAAATACATTTAAACTCAGTTTTTCACAACTCCTGACATTTAATCCTAGTAAAAATTCCCTGTCTTAGGTCAGTTAGGATCACCACTTCATTTTAAGAATGTGAAATGTCAGAATAATAGTGGAGAATAATTTATTTCAGCCATTATTTTTCTTTCATCACATTCCCAGTGTGTCAGAAGTTTACATACACTCAATTAGTATTTGGTAGCATTGCCTTTAAATTGTTAAACTTGGGTCAAACGTTTCAGGTAGCCTTCCACAAGCTTCCCACAATAAGTTGGGTGAATTTTGGCCCATTCCTCCTGACAGAGCTGGTGTAACTGAGTCAGGTTTGAAGGCCTCCTTCCTTTCACATGCTTTTTCAGTTCTGCCCACAAATGTTCTATAGGATTGAGGTCAGGGCTTTGTGATGGCCACTCCAATACCTTGACTTTGTTGTGATGGCCACTTTGTTGTGATGGCCACAACTTTGGAAGTATGCTTGGGGTCATTGTCCATTTGGAAGACCCATTTGCAACCAAACTTCCTGACTGATGTCTTGAGATGTTGCTTCAATATATCCACATCATTTGAAGTGCACCAGTCCCTCCTGCAGCAAAGCACCCCCAAAACATGATGCTGCCACCCCCGTGCTTCACGGTTGGGATGGTGTTCTTACGCTTGCAAGCCTCCCCCTTTTTCCTCCAAACATAACGATGATCATTATGACCAAATAGTTCTATTTTGGTTTCATCAGACCAGAGGACATTTCTCCAAAAAGTACGATCTTGGTCCCCATGTGCAGTTGCAAACCGTAGTCTGGCTTTTTATGGCGGTTTTGGAGCAGTGGCTTCTTCCTTGCTGAGCGGCCTTTCAGGTTATGTCGATATAGGACTCATTTTACTGTGGATATAGATACTTTCGTACCTGTTTCCTCCAGCATATTCACAAGGTCCTTTGCTGTTGTTCTGGGATTGATTTGCACTTTTCGCACCAAAGTACATTCATCTCTAGGAGACAGAATGTGTCTCCTTCCTGAGCAGTATGACGGCTGCATGGTCCCATGGGGTTTATACTTGCATACTATTGTTTGTACAAATGAACGTGGTACCTTCAGGCATTTGGAAATTGCTCCCAAGGATGAACCAGACTTGTGGAGGTCTCCAATGTTTTTTCTGAGGTCTTGGCTGATTTCTTTTGATGTCAAGCAAATAGGCACGGAGTTTGAAGGTAGGCCTTGAAATACATCCACAGGTACACCTCCAATTGACTCAAATTATGTCAATTAGCCTATCAGAAGCTTCTAAAGCCATGACATAATTTTCTGGAATTTTCCAAGCTGTTTAAAGACACAGTCATGCATACATACATACATACATACATACATACATACATACATACATACATACATACATACATACATACATACATACACACGCATCTTTTTAAAAATATATTTCCTTTATTACCCTCCAACCCTACCACCCCTCCCCCAATTGGAGCAATCTAGTGAACAACAACGCTTAGGCCTGTATTTCCAGCTTATACATACTATATAAATGTTATGGACACAGTCTATTTTACAATAGATTTATTTTGTTTGTTTTTAACTCTTGTAATTCCTCTACCCTCAACCTCTACCATACATTTATGATGTCCATCCGGTTTGATTTCTATTTGTCATATCTTTCAAACTGTGCTCTTTCAAAACATTTCTTAACCTATATACGTTTTACGGCACAGTATGTTTTAGTTATCTTGTTGTTATTAGTCCCAACCTTCAGCTCCATTCAACCCCTCCCATCTATCTCTTAACACCATTCATATTGGATTTCTATTTGCCATATATTTTTCAACTGTGCTGAGATGTTTCACAAAAGTTCTGAACCTTTATATTCTCATTCTTTCTACAGACTGTAAATTGAAAATAGAGCAGACATTTCCATATGTTTAAGTTAGCTGCATGTATGACATAAGTCCACCTGTGGTATTTATGATATCATTTACGAAGATTATACCTTTTTTTATACACTGCTCAAAAAAATAAAGGGAACACTTAAACAACACAATGTAACTCCAAGTCAATCACACTTCTGTGAAATCAAACTGTCCACTTAGGAAGCAACACTGATTGACAATAAATTTAACATGCTGTTGTGCAAATGGAATAGACAACAGGTGGAAATTATAGGCAATTAGCAAGACACCCCCAATAAAGGAGTGGTTCTGCAGGTGGTGACCACAGACCACTTCTCAGTTCCTATGCTTCCTGGCTGATGTTTTGGTCACTTTTGAATGCTGGCGGTGCTTTCACTCTAGTGGTAGCATGAGACGGAGTCTACAACCCACACAAGTGGCTCAGGTAGTGCAGCTCATCCAGGATGGCACATCAATGCGAGCTGTGGCAAGAAGGTTTGCTGTGTCTGTCAGCGTAGTGTCCAGAGCATGGAGGCACTACCAGGGACAGGCCAGTACATCAGGAGACGTGGAGGACGCCGTAGGAGGGCAACAACCCAGCAGCAGGACCGCTACCTCCGCCTTTGTGCAAGTAGGAGCAGGAGGAGCACTGCCAGAGCCCTGCAAAATGACCTCCAGCAGGCCACAAATGTGCATGTGTCTGCTCAAACGGTCAGAAACAGACTCCATGAGGGTGGTATGAGGGCCCGATGTCCACAGGTGGGGGTTGTGCTTACAGCCCAACACCGTGCAGGACGTTTGGCATTTGCCAGAGAACACCAAGATTGGCAAATTCGCCACTGGCGCCCTGTGCTCTTCACAGATGAAAGCAGGTTCACACTGAGCACATGTGACAGACGTGACAGAGTCTGGAGACGCCGTGGAGAACGTTCTGCTGCCTGCAACATCCTCCAGCATGACCGGTTTGGCGGTGGGTCAGTCATGGTGTGGGGTGGCATTTCTTTGGGGGGCCGCACAGCCCTCCATGTGCTCGCCAGAGGTAGCCTGACTGCCATTAGGTACCGAGATGAGATCCTCAGACCCCTTGTGAGACCATATACTGGTGCGGTTGGCCCTGGGTTCCTCCTAATGCAAGACAATGCTAGACCTCATGTGGCTGGAGTGTGTCAGCAGTTCCTACAAGAGGAAGGCATTGATGCTATGGACTGGCCCACCCGTTCCCCAGACCTGAATCCAATTGAGCACATCATGTCTCGCTCCATCCACCAATGCCACGTTGCACCAAAGACTGTCCAGGAGTTGGCGGATACTTTAGTCCAGGTCTGGGAGGAGATCCCTCAGGAGACCATCCGCCACCTCATCAGGAGCATGCCCAGGCATTGTAGGGAGGTCATACAGGCATGTGGAGGCCACACACACTACTGAGCCTCATTTTGACTTGTTTTAAGGACATTACATCAAAGTTCATCAGCCTGTAGTGTGGTTTTCCACTTTAATTTTGAATGTGACTCCAAATCCAGACCTCCATGGGTTGATAAATTGGATTTCCATTGATTATTTTTGTGTGATTTTGTTGTCAGCACATTCAACTACGTAAAGAAAAAAGTATTTAATAAGATTATTTCATTCATTCAGATCTAGGATGTGTTATTTTAGTGTTCCCTTTATTTTTTTGAGCAGTGTATATATTTAAAAAATTATGTTTTTTTTGATCAATTAGCATATTTGAGTTTAACCACAATATTTGTTGTATTATGTGTTCTGTCTTTTCTGGTGGATTAAATTGAAATTGCAACCAACTTTCTATGACTTGCTTTAAAATAGCGATATTTGGGAGATTATTTCCTTTTCAAATAACTGAAAGTGAAAGGTTGTAATCTGACTAAAGGGAAAAAAGCCTTTCTTGAACATAGGGTGAGACATTTTTACTAATCCGCTAGAGAACCAGCTTGGATTTAAGTATAACTTTTGTATGACTGAAACCTATAGTGAGAGGTCTAATGTTTTAATATTTAATATATATAATAATATATATAATATTCATTATATAAATAGGCCTGTTAAATTGTCTCGCTTGCCATTCCAAAATAAAATGTTCTATTTTTTCTCATATAATAAAAAAAACGGTTTGCTAGGTGTAAGCAAGACCATAAGCAAATAGGTAAACTGGAATATGACTAAAGAGTTAATCAGGGTGATTTTTCCACAAATAGAAAGGTATTTACCTTTCCATGGTAGCAAGATCTATTTTTGCTAACTTTCTATAAAAATGTATTGGAGTGAAATAATTTATTTTTTTCAGGATATGTATACCGAGTATATCCACATCACTATTAAACCATTTTATTGGTAAACTACATGGTAAAGTAAAAGTTTTTTTGTGATCCAATACGTAATATAGTACACATTGTCACATCCTGACCAGTATAAGGGGTTATTTGTTATTGTAGTTTGGTCAGGACGTGGCAGGGGGTATTTGTTTAGAGTGTTTCGGGGTTCGTTGAGCTATGTGTTTAGGTAGAGGGGTGTTTGTTTAGATTGTTCCGGGGTTTTTGGTTATGTTCTATGTTAGTATATATCTATGTTCCGGTCTAGTCTTTTTAGTTCTATGTTTAGGGTTATTGGATGGACCTTCAATTGGAGGCAGCTGTTCCTCGTTGCCTCTGATTGAAGGTCCTATATAGAGGGATGTTTTGTAATGGGTTTTGTGGGTAGTTGTTTTTGCACTGCTGTGTTTAGCCTGCAATACTGTGCGTTCGTTTTTCTTGTTTTGTCATTTAAGTGTTCTAATAAACGTTAAAATGAGCACTCAACCCGCTGCGCCTTGGTCTACTATATACGACGACCGTTACAGAACTTCCCACCACCAACGGACCAAGCAGCGGGCCCAGGAGGAGCAAGGATCCTGGGCCAGGGAGAGAAGAGAGTGGAGGACATCTTGGACATGGGAGGAGGTAATGGCAGGGGACAAGACCCTGCCATGGAAACAGGTGGAGACAGCGAGGGAGGAACGGTGAAAGTGGAGCGAAGAGCGGGCCCAACGAAGGAAGCACGAGAGGCACCCCCAAGAATAGTTTTTGGGGGGCACACGGGTAGTTTGGCTGGGCCAATGGTGAGCCCTAAGCCAACTCCCCGTGCTTATTATGGGGAGTGTATGGAGTGGAGAGTGCTGGAGTATGCGGAAGTGTGCACGATCTCGCCCATGTGCACGCACAGTCCGGTGCGAGCGATCCCAGCCCCTCGCAAGTGCCGTGCTAGAGTGGGCATCCAGCCTGGAAGGAGGATGCCTGCGTAGCGCATCTGGCCACCGGTGCGCCTCCTAGGCCCAGGCTACCCTACGCCTGCTCTACACACAGCAACCATCAGGCCTCTGCACAGCACAGTTCGCCCTGTGCCAGCACTCCGCTCGTGCAGGGCTGCTATTACCATCAGCCAGGACGGGTTGTGCAGAAGGTACGCTCCAGACCTCCAGTGCCTACTCATGGCCCGGTGTATCCAGTTCCTGCTCCTCGCACTAGCCCTGAGGTGCGTGTCTCCAGTCTGGTACCTCCACTACCAGCCCCACGCACCAGGCCTCCAGTGCGTCAGCCCAGTCTAGTACGTCCTGTTCCCGCTCCTCGCACTAGCCCTGAGGTGCGTGTCCCTAGTCTGGCGTCTCCAAAGCCAGCACCACGCACCAGGCCTCCAGTGCGTCAGCCCAGTCCAGTACGGCCTGTTCCCACTCCTCGCACTAGCCTTGGGGTGCGTGTCACCAGTCTGGTACCTCCACTACCAGCCCCACGCACCAGGCCTCCAGTGCGTCAGCCCAGTCCAGCTCGTCCTGCTCCTGCTCCTCGCACTAGCCCTGTGGTGCGTGTCCTTAGTCTGGCGCGTCCTAAGCCAGCCCCACGCATCAGGCCTTCAGTGCGCAGTCCCCGTCCAGAGATTCCGACGACAGTGCCTCGTCCAGAGTGTCCGGCGACAGTGCCTCGTCCAGAGTGTCCGGCGACAGTGCCCCGTCCAGAGTGTCCGGCGACAGTGCCCCGTCCAGAGTGTCCGGCGACAGTGCCCCGTCCAGAGTGTCCGGCGACAGTGCCCCGTCCAGAGTGTCCGGCGACAGTGCCCCGTCCAGAGTGTCCGGCGACAGTGCCCCGTCCAGAGTGTCCGGCGACAGTGCCCCGTCCAGAGTGTCCGGCGACAGTGCCCCGTCCAGAGTGTCCGGCGACAGTGCCCCGTCCAGAGTGTCCGGCGACAGTGCCCCGTCCAGAGCTTCTGGTGACAGTGCCCCGTAGAGAGACGGCCCACAGTCCGGAACCGAGAGAGACGGCCCACAGTCCGGAACCGAGAGAGACGGTCCGGAGCCGAGAGAGACGGCCCACAGTCCGGAGCCGAGAGAGACGGCCCACAGTCCGGAGCCGAGAGAGACGGCCCACAGTCCGGAGCCGAGAGAGACGGCCCACAGTCAGGAGCCGAGAGACACGGCCCACAGTCAGGAGCCGAGAGAGTCGCCCTACAGTCCGGAATCGGCGCAGCCAGAGTCGCCCTACAGTCCGGAATCGGCGCAGCCAGAGTCGCCCTACAGTCCGGAATCGGCGCAGCCAGAGTCGCCCTACAGTCCGGAATCGGCGCAGCCAGAGTTGCCCTTCAGCCCGAGGTCTCCAGCGACGCGCATCAGCCTGAGGTCTCCAGCAACGCACATCAGCCCGAGGTCTTCAGCGATGCGCCATAGCCCAGAGACTTCGGGAAGGGTAACAATTAATAAATATTTAGCGGGGTGGACAGGTTAGGTTGGGGAGTAAGGCCGGAGCCTGAGCCATCTCCATAGTAGATGGGTTGGGGGGGGGGGGGGTGTAGCACAAGAACCGTCGGTGACGGTGGCCACCCTCCCTTTAGTTTGGGTTTATTTTTATTTTGGGTTTATTGTTGTGTTTTGTGTAGGTGCATCCGGGGTCTGCACCTTTGGGGGGGGGGTACTGTCACGTCCTGACCAGTATAAGGGGTTATTTGTTATTGTAGTTTGGTCAGGACGTGGTAGGGGGTATTTGTTTAGAGTGTTTCGGGGTTTGTTGGGCTATGTGTTTAGGTAGAGGGGTGTTTGTTTAGATTGTTCTGGGGTTTTTGGTTATGTTCTATGTTAGTATATTTCTATGTTCTGGTCTAGTCTTTTTAGTTCTATGTTTAGGGTTATTGGATGGACCTTCAATTGGAGGCAGCTGTTCCTCGTTGCCTCTGATTGAAGGTCCTATATAGAGGGGTGTTTTGTAATGGGTTTTGTGGGAAGTTGTTTTTGCACTGCTGTGTTTAGCCTGCAATACTGTGCGTTCGTTCGTTTTGTCATTTAAGTGTTCTAATAAATGTTAAAATGAGCACTCAACCCGCTGCGCCTTGGTCTACTATATACAACGACCGTTACACACATCATAATTTGGTTGTAATCCAGAGAGGTTAGAAAAATTATCTGGCTGTGGAGGGATCCAAGTTGTGGATTTAAAAGAAAACATGAATCATTAGTGTACAATGACACCTTAGTTTTTAAGCCCTGTACTTCTAATCCATTGATATTATTGTTGGATCTGATTTTAATAGCTAATGTTTCGATGGCCATAATAAATAGATATGCCGATAGTGGATAACCTTGCTTTACTCCTCTTGACAGTTTAAAACTTTCTGAGAAGTAGCCATTAATTACAATTTTACACCTAGGGTTACTATACATTATTTTAACCCATTTTTATAAGAGATTCAGCCAAAATTGAAATGTTCCAGGCATTTATACATAAACTCCAGTTGTACTTTATCAGAAGCCTTTTCAAAGTCCGCTATGAATAGCAGGCCTGCTTTCCCAGATTTTTCATAGTGTTATATTGTTTCCAGTTGTCACGTCCTGGCCAGTATAACGGTTAATTGTTATTGTAGTTTGGTCAGGACGTGGCAGAGGGTATTTGGTTTATGTGGTTCGGGGTGGTGGTTTTTCTAAAAGGGGCATTTGATTTATGTATTCCGGGGTTTTTGGGCACTGTTCCTTGTTTATGTAATTCTATGTTTAGTCTAGGTAATCTGTTTCTATGTTGAGTTAATTGGGGTGGACTTCCAATTGAAGGCAGCTGTTTGGTGTTGCCTTTGATTGGAAGTCCTATATTAGTTGGGTGTGTTTGTCTGTGTATTGTGGGAGATTGTTTCGTGTTTAGCATGGACTGTCAGTAATTCGTGAGTTCGTTTTGTATGTTCACTTTGAGTCTATTAAATGTTCAAAATGAACTATCACAACTCTGCTGCATATTGGTCATCTTTTTCCGACGATGATTTCGCTATATCGTCAAACGACGAGGAAATCCCTGACACCAGTACTTGCCTTATATTATCTCCAATGTATCGTCCATGTAAAAAACCTGTCTGATTAGAATGAATAATGTCAGACAATACCTTTTTAATTCTATGCGCTATACATTTTGCGAGAATTTTTGCATCACACATGGAAGTTTAAGGGGCCTCCAATTCTTTATATTTCCCACTTGTATCCTGTTTCAGTAATAATGGAATCAGACCTTCTTGTTGAGTGTCTGATAATCTACCATTTACATAGGAGTGGTTAAAACATGCTAATAACGGTCCTCTGAGTATATAAAAAATTGGTATGCCATCTAGCGCTGGAGTTTTCCTGGACTTAAAGGCTTTAATTTCATCAAGAAGTTCCTCCTCTGTAATTTCACCTTCACATGTGTCTTTCTGTATGGCTATTCATTTTACATTATTTATAGAAAAAAAATCCATACAATTAGCTTCAGTTAGAGGAGATGGAGGAGACTGAAACGAAAACATATGCTTAAAGTACTTTGCTTCCTCTTTCAAAATATAATTTGGTGAATCATAGGTGACTGTCATTTGTAACAAGTTTCAGTAAACTCTTTTTAGTAGCATTTCTATGTTGAAGATTTTACTCGCTGTTTATTATCTATGCATAGTCCCTTTACCCCTACCTATATGTACAAATTACCTTAACTAACCTGTACCCCCTCACATTGACTCATTACCGGTACCCCCTGTATATAGCCTAATTATTGTTATTTTATTGTGTAACTTTATTTATATTTTTTACTTTAGTTTATTTAGTAAATATTTCCTTAACTCTATTTTCTTAACTGCATTGTTGGTTAAGGGCTTGTAAGTAAGCATTTCACGGTAAGGTACCTGTTGTATTCGGGGCATGTGACAAATACAATTTGATTTGATAATCAAAAAGACATGCTTCTTCTCTTGCAAACTCAACATGGCTTTGTGATTCTGTCTTTAGTCATTTACAGAACCGTTGTCTGTATGCCTCTGTTACCAACTCGTAAGCCCGAAGGAAAGCAGCTTTAACACTGTCATAATCTGAACTCTGGTCAAGAATTAAAGCTGCGTACACTTGCGGAGCTTTTCCCAAAAGAACACATTGGAGGAGCAGTGACCAAATATCTCACAGCCATTTTAGGGATGTGGCAATCAGCTCAAACAGAGTAAAATACACATCCACCTCCTTTTCGTTGAAAGGCGGTACAAGTCGGCTGTTTTGACCAAGATCAAACTCTGTTGAGGGTGCAGGATGGCCTGACTGGATTTGGAGTGCTTCCAGATCGAACTCCCTTTGTCGCGCTGCCAGCTCCATCTCTTTCAATCAAATGGCATGCGCATGTTATTCTTGTTCTAGTCTGGTTGCACGTTCTCATTCTTGTTGTTTGGCTGCACGCTCATTTTGTCTTTCCCTGTGCTCCAACTTTAATTTCTGTTGTTCAAGCTCAAATCTTTGTTGCTCCAACTTTGCAATTAGTTCTAACTCCCTTAATAGCACCTCTACGGGATGTACTCTACTACCCATAGCACCCTTTTCATCAGCCTCTCTCGCCAAGAGGATTTCCTCCTCCACCAAAGCAGTACCAATAAACTCTGCCTACTGCTTTTGGACTGTCAGATTCGGCTTTGTACGTTTATCTACCACCTCCCATGTAGGGTTTTCCACAAATGCTTCCAGCTTAAAGTCCATGGCTTTATGTTTATTTACAAGCCTGTGTTATTATGCAACTATCAAAATGATTCCACCAATCTTATAACTCCTCTGGGTAGAAACTCTACCACAAAAGTGTATTTTGAACACTCAAATATCTGGGCACAGCACATACTCATGGGAAACAAGGTCCCGGATGAGCCCCCATTTTGTTATGTTCCCCAGCTAGAAAACCAAATAATGTTGCTCAAACTGAAGGGGGAACTAACGAAGAGTCACTGACAACAGTTGGGGTTTTAGGAGGGGTTCTAAAAGACACTCATGGGGGTGTCCACTGAAAGTTGACTACTGTAGCAACAACAACTGGAACCTAAAAGACACCCCCCGTGAGTGCCCACTAAATTTGCCCACTAAGAAGCAAACAAAAGAAAACCCCACACCAAACTTAAAGACAGGAAGCAAACCAAAATGGTGGAGCAAAACAAAATCAGAAAAAGTATTTGCTTGTCTAGAAATCTAAATAGGGCGAGCCAACTAAAGGTGTTAACCCTCCGCATCTATCAAGACAACTGGAGAACTGGGCCAGCCACTCTTAAATAGCATCTGGGCCAGCACAGGTGAAACACCTTCCCACTATTGAGATGGCAACCAGCCCAGGAATAACACATACTGACTAACGAGGTGACACCAATTGTTGCGCCCTACGTGCTAATGAGCTATATGGGCTAAAAGTTCAACCTCAAAACATAAATGGAAAAACCCAAACCTGTAACAACACAACAATGTAAATCACAAGCAATACAACAAGAAACAACTATTGGGGACGAGCGCATTCGGGAAACTATTTAGACGGAAAGTATTTAGACACCTTGACTTTTTCCACATTTTGTTATGTTATAGCCTTATTCTAAAATGGATTAAATTGTTTCCTCAATCGACACACAATACACAATAAATGTGATATTTCAGTTTTTTATTTTGAATACATTCGCTAAAATCTCTAAAAACATGTTTTTGCTTTGTCATTATGGGGTATGGTGTGTATATTGATGAGGGGAAAAAAACGATTTAAACAATTTTACAATAAGGCTGTAACGTAACATTTGGAAAAAGTCAAGGGCTCTGTACACTTTTCGAATGCACTGTACAATCCATTGGATAAGGAACATTTCATACAGTTCAGATAAATGAGAGTGGGGGGGGGGGTTGAGCAGAGTTATTTGTTTAACTGATACTGGTGGGGACATTTCTGGACATAACATCTGTATCGTGGCCTGCATCCCACTGCTGACTTGCTTCTGAAGCTAAGCAGGGTTGGTCCTGGATGGGAGACCAGATGCTGCTGGAAGTGGTGTTGGAGGGCCAGTAGTCCGCACCCTTTCGTCTGGTCTAAACAAATATCCCAATGCCCCAGGGCAGTGATTGGGGACATTTCCCTGTGTAGGGTGCTGTCTTTTGGATGGGACGTTAAACGGTTGTCCTGACTCTTTGTGGTCACTAAAAGATCCCATGGCATTTATTGTAAGAGTAGGGGTGTTAACCCCGGTGTCCTGGATAAATTCCCAATCTGGCTCTCATACCATCACAGTCACCTAATCATCCCAAGTTTACAATTGGCTCATTCATCCCCCCTCCTATAACTGTTCCCCATGTCATTGCTGTAAATGAGAATGTGTTCTCAAGTCAACTTACCTGGTAAAAAAAGTCAGAGCTGGTAGGGTACTCCTGGTTGAGTGGGTATGTGAGCTCGGTGGCAATCCTTACTGTCGTCCGGTACACAGTAGAGTATTACTTTATATTGTATTTGGCTTAGATTTTTTTATATGGGTACAGGAGAGAGAGTAGCCAACTCTGTGTGATAATTTGTGTTTTATGCTTTAAGATTAGCCCAGTATTTGTTATTTATTAGTTATTCTTTTTTAAAGTAATTTTCTAATGGTTGGAGATATGCACAGCTTCCTTCACGTTGCTGTGTTTGGTTGATTTCAGCGTCATGAGTAAGCCTAAAGGATTTCAGTGGTGGTTTAGAATGTTTTTAATTGTCCCTTAAAGAGACCTGTCCCTTACATGGATTCTCCTGTACGTTTCTATACTTTTTAGCCAGTAGTTCTTAAAGTAGAGCTCACGAGCCAAAAGTGGTCCCCGAAAATTGTGTACTACATCACATATGTGCAGATATGTGCACCACGTCATTGCTCTCTCCCTCTGCTGTGTGTGCATCATGCTAGCTGTTACTCAAATGAAGAGAGGCTGAAGCTCATCGACTGGAACTCAAATTGCTAGGGGGCTGGCCTTGAGGTAATACAGTTATTCTGCTCATAGATCATGACAAAACCCCATGCACAAAGAAAGGTCCATATATAAATGACTGGCCTGCA
Source organism: Salmo trutta (assembly GCF_901001165.1). NCBI lineage: Eukaryota > Metazoa > Chordata > Actinopteri > Salmoniformes > Salmonidae > Salmo > Salmo trutta. Next base: position 34,748,864 of record NC_042977.1, on the reverse strand, counting down.
TATAGCCCTGACATCAACCCCATCGAACACCTTTGGGATGAATTGGAACACTGACTGCAAGCCAGACCTAGTCGTCCAACATCAGTACTCAACCTCACTAATGCTCTTTTGGCTGAATGGAAGCAAGTCCCCACAGCAATGTTCCAACATCTAGTAGAAAGTCTTCCCAGAAGAGTGAAGGCTGTTAAAGCAGCAAAGGGGGGGACCAACCCCATATTAATACCCATGATTTTGGAATGAGATGTTCGACGAGCAGATCTCCACATACTTTTGGTCATGTAGTGTATATTAAAGTGTGTGTGTGTGTGTGTGTATGGGCCCGTACCTGTTGGTGGCTGGGGAAGCTTCTCATGGCTTCCAGCACCTGATGCACAACTGCGCTGAGCAGGGGGTGGGGCATGCCCACAGCCATGTCCTGATTGGTCAGGTTGAAGACACAGGCTGAGGCCACCAGCTGGACATGGAGAGACTCTGAGTAGTTCTGCATCCCTCCCAACACCAGCTACAGAAAGGAGAGAAGGGTACCTACATAAGGACTTCATAACACATTCATGACCCATACATAACACATGTATAAGCAGTACATAAGCTTTTTGTATAAATGCTTATGTCAACAACCACAATTTCAGCCATTTCATATGCAGACATATTCCGATCGTTACCTTCAGGATGTCTGGTCTGGTCTGGTCGTACATGTCGTTAGTCAGCTGGTAGAGATGGACCAGGGCCTCGCGTGTGAAACACTCTCTCTCTCTGTACCTCCTCAGAGATTCACAGATCTGTTTCTCATTGGCCTCGCCGGTCACCTGGAAGACAAACACAAGAAGATTATTCGTCAGTCACTTACTCCTCATTCCTCTGCACATATCTGATAGGCCTGGATAGGTCATAGCTGAAACTACTGCTTACACCTTCACAGCTGTCTCAGATCCACCAAAGCAAGTAAATGACAGCAGGAAGTAGGAGGCATTTTTTGTAATGAACAATAAAATCCCCCCCAGGCGGTCAGCTCACCTTTAAGTTGTCCTTCCCAGACAGAACGTCACAGGAGCCAGCCCCAGTAGCCAGAAGCCCCAGGAACAAAAGCCCTCTCCTCCCCTCGACGAAGGCTGTGACCGTCCCTTCAGTCACCTTCTTCCTTCCAGACACATCCAGAGACACAAGTGCTGGGAGAATCCCAGAACCCCCCTCCAGAAGCAGCCTCACCGCTTCATCCCCCTCCCCCCCTTCGTCATTCTCTGCGGATGGCGGTGCAGAGGCGAAGCGGTCGTCAGAGAGGTCCAGGTGCCTGAGGGCGTGGAGCTGGCTAAGGATGGAGATCACCCTGGCGGGTGACATGTCCAGCTGCCTCAGCCCGTGGGCAGTCAGGGATCTCAGGGTAAGCCGGCAACCCAGCAGGGCGCTCAGCTCCGTGACGGGGGTGCTGGAGATGTCCAGGACCTCTAGCCGTGGGAGAGTACAGATGTCCTCGAGGAAGGGGTCTGTGAGGTCTGTGTTGGCCAGGTTGAGTGTCCTCAGGCCCTGCAGAGAGCTGAAGCCCACCTGCTCTTCCTCCACCTCCAGGGACGTCCAGCCGAACTGGAGCCTGCTCAGTGTGAGCTTCTGCAGGCTGGCTCTGCACTCCGGGTTGGAGGCCAGGCCTGAGAGGATGTGGGCACCAGTGAGGCCCCCAGGGACCCCGGAAGCATCCAGCTCCTGCAGCCGGTGAGGGCAGAGTGCCAGACGGAAGGCCTCTGCAGAGAGGGGGGAGGAGCGGACACAAGCTCTGCGCAGACGAAGTTGTTCACAGCTGCGGAAGATACCGACTGTTCTATCGTTTAGCGTGCCTAGGGGATGAAAAAAGACGTGAAAATGTGAGGTAAGGCTGAAATGTGGACGAGAACAGTGATGACCAGGAGGTTGACACAACAATATCTTGTTTTAAAAAATTACGTAATATCAACCCATTGTATAGAAATTCCCTTCTTTAAACCCATAGAAGGTTTGTTAACCATTACATTTATTTAATACCATTTGTGTGTGTTTTGTTGTTGAACATTCTCTGGCGCCCTCCCTCCCTACTCACCCTGGGCAGCCATCTTGTGCAGTAGCTGATCAGCCATTTCCTGTGGGAGCAGTGGGGCCCAGCTGAGCCTCAGGGAGCCGTCTGGTTGCGTACTGCAGAGGGAGTCCAGGCTGAGACACACCTGGGCCAGACACAGCTCAGACAGGGCCACGGGACAGGACTCCTCAGCCTGCAGTCAAACACAGCTGGCTTTGGTTCTGCAGTGCATGACATTGCACCTGATGCAACCACATTTGACATGAATGGATACTTGGTATGTTTCATTTCCATACAGCAATGATAAATGGATGAAAAATGATTAGGCTTTTAGGTACCTGAATCTGTCACTCTGTTTGAAGTGTTTTGTAAGCTAAATAGTTTTCAGAATAAACCTTTTACTCAATCAATATTTGATAACTCAAAACTTGTAAAATGTGTAAATATATATATATATATTCAACAAGTACTTAGTTATGACTTTCTCATGTCGAAACAACGAGAGTACGTTCGGAGCCACTGACACTGTGAGTGACACAGTAGGATATGCGATTGCGACATGGCTTGTTTCTAAATTTAACCAGAATAGAGTAATGGCGCATTAGTTAGTCCTTTTAAATCACCCTCTAATCCTACAGATCTCTTGACCAACCAAGGTGAACAAAAGCAATGCCCTTGCTATTTTACTATTTGACAGAGACAGCAAGGCAATACGAAAAGGAACTGGGAAGGGGGTAGCCTAATAACTCACTCACCATTTTTTTTTAAATACAAATATTTCCCATCACTTTGCAATATCAAATGACTTTCAGAACAAGCATTGTGGTTCAAATTGCAAGACTATCTTCTGTCGTGGATATGCACATGTATATTCCGTTCTTTTTCCGTCAGTTGGCATTGGTAAAATCAAGCTGCAAAGTACAGTGTCTACTGCTAGTCAAATTACTGTTGATACAGCGACAGCAGTTGATCGATAGTTAACGGTTTGTAACTCCAGAGCTCCACGATGTAGAACCCATAGAAATAGTTGATCCACGAGCCGTCGTACTGTAATACCACTTTGTAATTGGTCGGCAGAAGTCAAATGTCATCCAATGGCAACTTCTCTTTCAAGCAGGTGCTATTCCTCTATAACGTTCTATGATACATCATGATCGATTAAATGGCATTTGATTTGCATTCGATAATAAAATACACAATAATTTAGTCTTTGACATTTTAGTACATTTAACTTAGTTTGTAGCAATCTTTGACATTTTTTGAAGAAGGGATTAGTAACTAGTTTTGCCACAAGGAGGGGCCACTGGCCTCGGGAAAAATAATACCGGTAAACTACTGTTGATTCCCCTTCATGACTGCTAAAAGATGCTCAGTTGCTCCCAATACATAACTTCAAGAACTGTCTCTTTGTTGAAGATTTTAAATGAACAATATTACATCTAGAAATACTCTCCCACATCCTTTAATTGTGTTGGGTTTAGAATATTATATCAAATAATTTAGATTTAAGTGTTCCAAGGTGGTTGGATGAATATATGCACTGGGTGGAGATGTCAGTTTACTATAATATCACTTCTCATAAAATAATTATACAATTAGATTTTTCTATGGCTCCCCTTAACCCCTTTGGTGCTGTTCCCTTGACTTTCAGCTCCAGCAGCAGCAGTAGCCTAACCCCTAATTCAGCACATTAGCTCATGAGTTTTCCTCTCCAGGCCAGGGCTGGCCCATAAGGCCCACACTGTTGTTTTCCAGACTTAACTAGTCCATAAAATCAGCTGAGCGCTGAGCAGGAGGGCAGTATTGGGTCTATTACCAGGGGCCAAACAGACATCTTGCCCCAAATTTGAGTCCTTCCTATTATGTCACACTTTAAGTAGTCAAATTTGGGGCAGGCAGACACATAAGCCACTCCCAAGTGACAAAGCTGGTGGGGGGGATTGGCAAAAGAGAGAAAAATGATTTATCTATCTAGAATCTAGAATCATCTACAAATGCATGCCACACTTTGGTTGATGAGGGAGCAAACACAATACCTATGTTTAAGGACATAGGGACTGTGGAAAGCTCTTGCTGACAACTGATATCCTCTGAAGGACAGCTAATAGACGTCTAATAGACTAAATACCTGCTAAACTACAGCTGAAACTTGGTTTTAAGATTTAAGACAGCCCTTTTCATGGCTCAAGTCTCACTTTTATTTGTTATCCCTGGATTCGTTTTCTGTGCTCAGATTTGCTCTTGTGTGCTATTAAAATAAATTTCATTAAGCCTTGGCAAAGGCTCCTGTGTTTCACGTCTCACTGAAATACCATACCACGTTTTAGAGTTATTTGAATGAGAGAGGCAAACTCCTCCAGCTGCCTTTGATCCAGTGAGACTTTACAGCTCTCACTGGTGACGATCAATCTAAAAACGTTATGTCTTAGTGGAGGAGTTACTTATCTCAACTGGCTCAGTTCAGACTCCAGACAGACATGAGCTCTATTAGCTAAATGGTTCTATTTTTATTCAGGGTTATTTTTTTCTCATCTGTATGGTTTTGCATCCCTGGTTAATATCATTAGCTGGTTGTGGGTGTGTTGTGACACGTTTGAGGACTGCGTTGGTAGGGATAGATAAATGGACCTCTATGGAGATTCCCAACAGTGTATGTCTCTCTGAGCAATTGTCGTCATCAGGAACCTGGTGGTTGAAGGTTCCACACATTTTTTCCGAAAGTCTTCCGAGTTTAGCACCGTCATGGTGGTCAAAGACTCCTTTCACCCCTGATGATCCCACAGAGGACCACCAGCCGTCCCCAGAGCCAGGCTGTGGCCAGTGCCTGAGTGTGGTCTCCTCACTGGGGCCAAAGATCTCACCTTCTCCCTTCCAGCTCCTGCATTGGTGGCTCTCTTGTCGGAGGGCGGCAGGTGTGTGGCTAACTGGCTATGTAAAGTTTGAGGGTTTATAGTGCAGACAGAGTGACGGGAAGACTCAGGGTGGATCCACTGCGTGTGTTTTACATAAATGGCGGACGTGAGCACACACACACACACACACACACACACACACACACACACACACACACACACACACACACACACACACACACACACACAAATGTAATACAGTGATTTTAATAGTAGTGTAGGCAAGGGAATCGGAGCATTTTAACAGCTGCAGAAAGAGCTCTATGTGGTCGGTCCATCTCTCTCCACCACCCTCCTTCATACATAGTTACACACCTTTAAGAGAGGCCCCAGCGCCATCCAATGCAAATATTAGAGAATCTGTAAAGAATGTACCTCAGGCCTCCGGTGGAAAACTCTTTCTCTCTTCCCCACTGTACCATAACATAGCACACGGCCCACAAAAAGACTCAAGCCATGCAAATCAGTTGAGGGACAGAAAGTCTCATACTAATGAATGTACGCTAGATCATATTAATTCTCAATCGGCTTATACGTATAGACCACTGACATCTTTCCTTTTCTCACATAAAGAGAATGACCTTGGATGACCTCTTTTAGCCGTCCTCTCCCTAGTTGTCTCCCTAGTTAATAAGCTGCTGAATTGTTCAATTTTGCCCATTACAAGCAAAGTGTCCAAAGTCAACTGTTCCAATAGGCTTTTAAGGTCTCAGTAATTGTTGTAATAGTTAGTGTGTGTGAACATGTTTAATTGGCTCAGTTTTATAAACATGCCTTTAAAACAGTAAATACAGTTATGTTTTGTTTCTTCCAACTGGTTTCTTTATGTCACTTTTATATTAAACCCTGATGATTGGGCGTGTGCTGTTTAGTCTCTGGCTGTAGTGTATAGTAGTTATATAATACTATGTATCAATGATTCTTCAGACCAACGTGATATCATAGGAAAATGTCATCCTGGCAAGTTTTAGCAAAAAGGTCAAATGTCACAGTAGCTGATGTTTTTCTCAATACAATGTAATCAATGAGAAAATATGTGTGTCATGGGTTTGATGTTTTTCTAAGTACATTGCAGTCAATGTGAATAGATGTGCCACAGGGTTGATCTCTTGTCTGTCTCTCTCTCATTCTCTTCTTTCTCTCCACTTCTTTCACCCCCTTTCCTTCTCTTTTACCCTCTCTGTCTCTCTCTCTCCCCCTCCTTCTTTACCTTCCTCCACCTCCTCTCATCTCTTTCTCCCTTCTCTCTCCTTCCTCTCTCACCTCGTCCCTCCTTCACCCTCTCCCCCTCTCTCTCCCCTTCCCTCACTCTCCCCCTTCTCTCTGTCCTTCCCCCCTCCATTCTCTCTACCTCCTTCTTTCCCTGCCTCCCCCTCCTCTACTCTCTCTATCCCCTCTCTCTCTCCCTCCTCTCCCTCCCCATTGCTCCTTCACCTCTCTCTCTCTCCCCCCTCTTTCCCCCTTTCACTCTCCCCCCTTCTTTCTCTGCCTCCCCCTGCTCTCATCTCTCTCTCTCTCCCTCACTCCCACAAACAGACAGACATACTCCGACAAACAGACAGACATACTCCCACAAACAGACAGACATACTCCGACAAACAGACAGACATACTCCCACAAACAGACAGACATACTCCGACAAACAGCCACAGACATGCAGACAGACTTGCAGGCAGATACAGACAGTTTCAAGTGAATAAGAATGAATTCAAGAATTCATAACAAGGCTCTTAGTTTCTAGAACTGCAAGACCATTGTGTTCAATGGAGGTCAAAAATGCTTTTGGGTCTATTAACTTCAAAGTTCATAGGCCGGGTCCCGCGGTCACAAATTATCTACAATTTGGGAAGATTAAACCGCCCATAAGACCCCAATTAAGTCACTTTCTGTCAAATCTGAAATTTAATGTATGGCCCCTAGGGACTTTCCTTAACAATGCAAATCTTTACATTAAGAATAGAACGTTCTAGAGGATGGAAGACAGTGTTTTTGTGTAACTGCAGGAAGAGAATAAAGGACAATGTTGAGGATTAATTAAGACACTCCCTGTTGCCACAGGAAGCTGAACCTCAACACAGGGCATCTCTATAAGGTCACGATTGGTTGTGTGCAAAGACGGTTAGCTAGCTCAATCACGGGGGCGTCATGGTTATGTGAGGGCTGTAGGTAATGCTTTTCTATAGAAGAACAGCCTTGTTCTCTATGAAACCAAGTTTTCACTGTGAAGAGTTAAGTTCACCTGGTCAGATGTAGGCTTGCATTCATTGGGAGTGTCTGTTGAACGATCCCATGAGTAAATTTTGTTTGTAGCCTCGAAAGCACATTAACTCAAGGTCGGGCTTCAAGTGGGGCCTACTTGTCTGCCATGTAGTGGGGGGATGTATAAATTGTTCAGAGGATTAAGGCTAGGGTTATGTCAAGAATTGAGGCCCTAACCCTCGCTTCATCTCTAACTATCTTATACTAAACCTAACCCTAACCGTAACCCTCGCTTCATCTCTACCTCTAGCTTATTTTAAACCTAGCCCTAACCCTTGCTTCATCTCTAACTCTAGCTTATATTAAACCTAGCCCTAACCCTTGCTTCATCTCTAACTCTAGCTTATACTAAACCTAGCCCTAACCCTAACCCTCGCTTCATCTCTAACTCTAGCTTATACTAAACCTAGCCCTAACCCTAACCCTCGCTTCATCTCTAACTCTAGCTTATATTAAACCTAGCCCTAACCCTTGCTTCATCTCTAACTCTAGCTTATACTAAACCTAGCCCTAACCCTAACCCTCGCTTCATCTCTAACTCTAGCTTATACTAAACCTAGCCCTAACCCTAACCTTCGCTTCATCTCTAACTCTAGCTTATACTAAACCTAGCCCTAACCCTAACCCTCGCTTCATCTCTAAATCTAGCTTATACTAAACCTAGCCCTAACCCTAACCCTCGCTTCATCTCTAACTCTAGCTTATACTAAACCTAGCCTAACCCTAACCCTCGCTTCATCTCTAACTCTAGCTTATACTAAACCTAGCCCTAACCCTAACCCTCGCTTCATCTCTAACTCTAGCTTATACTAAACCTAGCCCTAACCCTTGCTTCATCTCTAAATCTATCTCATACTAAACCTAGACTCAAACCTAACCCTAACCCTCGCTTCATCTCTAACTCTAGCTTATACTAAACCTAGCCTCAACCCTCGCTTCATCTCTAACTCTAGCTTATAATAAACCTAGCACTAACCCTTGCTTCATCTCTAACTCTAGCTTATACTAAACCTAGCCCTAACCCTAACCCTCGCTTCATCTCTAACTCTAGCTTATACTAAACCTAGCCCTAACCCTTGCTTCATCTCTAAATCTAGCTCATACTAAACCTAGACTCAAACCTAACCCTAACCCTCGCTTCATTTCTAACTCTAGCTTATACTAAACCTAGCTGCAACCCTAACCCTAGCTTCATCTCTAACTCTAGTTTATACTAAATCTAGCCTCAACCCTAACCCTCGCTTCATCTCTAACTCTAGCTTATACTAAACCTAGCCCTAACCCTAACCCTCGCTTCATCTCTAACTCTAGCTTATACTAAACCTACCCTCAACCCTAATCCTAACCCTCGCATCGTTTCCACATCTTGGCTCAAACCTAACCCTCGCTTAATCTCTAACTCTAGCTTATACTAAACCTAGCCCTAACCCTAACCCTCGCTTCATCTCTAACTCTAGCTTATACTAAACCTACCCTCAACCCTAATCCTAACTCTCGCATCGTTTCCACATCTTGGCTCAAACCTAACCCTCGCTTCATCTCTAACTCTAGCTTATACTAAACCTACCCTCATCCCTAATCCTAACCCTCGCATCGTTTCCACATCTTGGCTCAAACCTAACCCTCGCCATAACCCTAACCCTAACTTCTTGTCCACATCTCCGAGCCAAGATGTGAAGGGCTAGAGTTATGGCTAGATTTGGGTTGAGCCGGGATGTGGACATGAAGCTATGGTTAGGTTTGCGGTTGAGTTTAAAGTTTGTCTGTCTGTCTCCTTGCCTGTCTCCCTGCCTGTCCCCCTGCATGTCCCCCTGCCTGTCCCCCTGCCTGTCCGTCTGTCCGTCCGTCTGTCCGTCCGTCCGTCCGTCCGTCCGTCCGTCCGTCCGTCCGTCCGTCCGTCCGTCTGTCTGTCTGTCTGTCTGTCTGTCTCTTTCTCTCTCTCTCTCTCTGTCTGTGAGTGGATATGTCTGTCTGAGAAAGAGATGAGGGAGGGAGAGAGAGGAGGGTGTCATGTCTGTGATGCATTTCACTATGTATCCATATTGTGATGCTAATCTTCCCCCATTGAACATGATGTATTCATTTGTGACACTTATTTTTTTCCCATTGACTGCAATGTATTGACATACGTGTCAACACTGTGACACTCACCTTTTCCCATTGACTGCAATTTATTGACATCAGATTGAATTGGTAGACACTTATATTTCCCAGTTGACTCCAATGTATTTCCCAGTTGACTTTATGTATTGACATAAACGACAACCCTGTGACACTCATCTTTTTCATTGAATGCAATGTATTGAGAAAAACGTCAGCTACCGTGGCATTTGGATGACGTTTTCAGGTTGATAATGGGCTGTTCAGGCAGCATCAAAACTCATGATAATACTTTTTTTCAGTCATGAATCAGTCCCTTTTATTAATTCCCACTGACTTTCAAGTTTTGTGACATGGATGTGTATGTAGTGTGCCGTGTGTTGCAGACCAATCAGTGAGAGGAACAAGCTGGTCTCCTCTTCTGGGATCGGTTTCCCTCCAGATACAGCCTGTTCTACCGGTGATTACAGACCACAGGGAGTCGTGACTTTTTCAATGAAATATATTCCAAAACATATAGCCCAAGCACTTTTATATGGAAAGAATGTACATTTCTCTGTAAAGGAAAAAAAGATCCCTTGGAAATTTGGACAGATTCCATTCCAGTTCCCCCCTCCCCCTCTCTCCCACTTTTCTTTCTCTTTCCCTCTCCCCCAACCTTCCCTCCCCCTCTCCTTCTCTTCTTCCCTTCTCTCTGTCCTGTATGGCTTTCAGCAATGCGTTTCTCGCTGGCTGTTCCAATGCCTATCACTAACTCTCTGCTTCATCTGCATTTTTTAAGTCTACAAAACCACACAAAACAAACCATAATTCCTTTTCTTTTTTCCAATAATACTTGTTTTAACTCTGGCTCGTATTGAAATTTGATCAACAGCGAAATTAGAAAAACATCCACACAGCCTGGAGTACATAAGTCAGCTGTGAAAGCGCAATACATGATGCATGATGCACAAATATAGTGAATAGAAAACCCAATGTTTTCTGTTGGATGAGTTACAGCTTCACCTTGGCGCCTGGTTTATTTCAAACATATAAAAAATATCTTAAGGTACATAAATCATAAAAGCATCAGAAGATGGAGAAGTTGGAACAAAGTAGATTGAATGCTTTCTTAAGACGTTATTACAACTAAAGATATTTACACACCTCTAAAATAGGCAACATTTTATCTCTAGTGTCTAGAATGGATATACAGTATCAATGCCCTACCATAGGTCAGTTGTTTGGATTTCTTCTCCATTGTAACTGATATGTCTGGTACTCCTTGCTCTAATTCTAGTGCTGCCAGTGATGCCTGGATATTAGTAGTTTCTAAAGGAAGTGCTGTGGGTCTCTAGGCCTGCAGGAAAAACCTGTCGTCTGCCTGCAAATTAGCTTCACATGTGAAATACTATGCCACCTCACACAATGAGGTCACACAATGTTTGTAGTCAATGTCTGTGAGTGGGGTTGAGATAGGCAGTACTGTACATGTGTTGGTTGAGGGTTAGGATGGTCATGGTTCTCCCTCTAGTCTCAGTCTATGGGTCTGACCATCATGCGGACTCCCTTCATAGAGTAGAATCCTCCGCCATAGTCCGCCCAGAAGATTCCATCCTGAAACTTGCTGCGGTAGACCCCACCGGAGTACCAAACACCGTTCAGGTTGGCCTGGCCACAGGAGTTGTACCACCAGCCTCCCTTATGGAAGTGTGCACAGTTACCTGCATCGAGAGAATATAAATAGTCCATTTAAAGATACCCATTGAGTTTGGCTCATATGCGTTCTTAAGGACCTACTGGATGTCTTAGGTGTTTAGCCAACAGTATATCAATTGATTGATTGACCCACCTGAGAAGGCGTCCTTGTCTTGGTCCAGTGTGGTGAACTGCTTGCCGTTGTGGCTGCTGAGTGAGTCACCAGCGTTTCCCTGATAGGTGCCCAGCCTCAGGCGGTAGCCCTCGCTCTCAGGCTCCAGGTGAAAGCTGCTGTACTCAGCATACACCTTCTTCCCCACCCAGTCCTCCAGCTCCACTAGAAGTCTGTAGTCAGACTGCTTCCCTAAGTTGTAGATCCCAAGCAACCCCAGCCAGTACTCACCGTCTATGTTGCCAAATCCATTCTGAGAAAGGAGGGGACAGAGATAAAAAATGAGCCATTGGTTTTGTAGTCAGAGTGGTTTAAAAAGAGGAATGTTAAAATAAGGAATACTGTAAATCAACTTTTGTCAAAAAGTACATTTGGAAGACAAGACCAGTAATCTTAGCCAATCATCTAATTTACTTTTTGATTATCCTGCAAGTTAGTATTAATCTTCTTTGGACATAATAATATATAAGACAAACAATAATTTGATATTCACATTGAATTACTGTACTGTAATTAAAATTGGCTATACAGATGAAACTAAAGACATTGTGGAATCCATACTGGAAAATAATAAGCATCAATCTTAGAAATGGGGGCTTTCATTGTTCATATTTCAACCCCAAACAACAGTTGTAATCCCTGCAAATGGTGATGACACTGGCCCCCCTGTGTGTGCTGAAAAACCATGACCAATCTGTATCTGGCTGTTCTCCTCAGAGCACTTCAACACTAAATGGCTGTGGTCTGATTTGGTTTCTGATTGTGAATTAAGTAGTCCAGCCAGGAATGATGATTGTCCTGGTCCTCCACTGGTGCTCTCTCTGTGTGTGTGTGTGTGTGTGTGTGTGTGTGTGTGTGTGTGTGTGTGTGTGTGTGTGTGTGTGTGTGTGTGTGTGTGTGTGTCTGTGTGTGTCTGTGTCTGTCTGTGTCTGTCTGTGTCTGTCTGTGTGTTCGCATGTGTATGCTAGGGTATGTGTTTATATGTGGTGGATTAGTGGTGGGAGATAGATGAGTGGTTGTGAATCAATGTCGAGGAGAGTTATTAAGTTCCAGTTAAACATACGCTAGCTAGCCTGGCAGAGCTACATGGAACGCTGAATCAAATCATCAAGCAAGAAGCAAGGCCAACGCAGATACAGTTCATCCTTAAGATGTACTGGATGGATGTAGCTAGCAGAGCTGTGGTGGTTTGGAACATAAATGTTGGAGATTGAGCGGTGGAACATACCATCCTGCTGGGTCTTCCTATGTTTCATAGTGGCAATCTCAAACTTAATCTCTTCAGCATGTATATGCTGAAACACACATTATATTATATCATAAGTGAAAACACAAGGAGTCCAGGCCTTGGAAAGGATCCCGAGACACCAGACCAGATGAGTTCCTTTGGATAGGTCATATAACGGCACCATTGTTGTCTCTGGCTTAAAGGTTTTGGAAGAAGTGGTTAGACAGCCAGAGGTGTCTTTGTCATTGTCACCTTGTAGGCGTCCCAGTTCCTGAAGAAGTTGACGGAGCCATCCCTCCTGCTCTGGATGACAGTCCAGCCTCCGTTGTCCAGACCCTGCTCACACCACACCTGCATGGGCCTCTCTGCCTCGTCAGGTTTCAGCAGGTACATTCCGCTGGTGCTATGGCCAGCCTCCTGCGCCTGAAGACAGTCCCTGAAAGGACCTGGGACAGGATGGATGGAGGGATGAAGGGAGAGATGGAAGCAGAGATGGAGGGATGGGGAAGAGATGAAGGAACAGAGGAAGTGATGGAGGGATATATCTGTTGCAGACTTTTAATCACCAACCAGATGTAGGCAGCTAAACCAGTGACTTTGTTTAGAACCCATTGATTATTCTAGTTTACCTCTTACTACAGTTCATTTGTTATACATTTGTCTTAGAGAAGATGTGGACAGTTAAAAACAGTGACTCACTGGGCGCAGATGTCATTTCAACGTCTAGTTTTGATTTACATTTGGTTGAGTTGTCAATTAACGTAAATTCAACGTGAAATCAGTCAAAACATTTAATCAGGATTTAGTTTAAACTTTGGGTGGAAAAAAATACTAAGTTCCTTTATGTTGATGACTTTTTGCAAATCCATTCAGTTTTCCACGTTGATTCAACATCACCTTGAATTTTTTTCTTGAAATGACGTGGAAACGGTGTTGGTTCAACCAGTTTTTGCCCAGTGGGTAAATTGTTTAATGTGAGATTAATCTTTTCCTAGTTTATAGAGGAGGGTAGCTACTGTATTAGTCTGTATTAGCCTGAGCAAGCAGTGGTGAAGTAAACCATTGTTTAATGTGAGATTAATATTTTCCTAGTTTATAGAGGAGGGTAGCTACTGTATTAGTCTGTATTAGCCTGAGCAAGCAGTGGTGAAGTAAACCAGAAGTGCTGCTACTTTGTGGTTAGGGGAAGGAAACCATGTCATTCCAGCCTGGCTTCTGTCCATGCTTAGCATGCGAGGGAGCAGTCCTGGAGAGGGTTCGCTTTCATACAGAGCTGCCTTCAAATCACACATGCTTTATTATTCTAAATGTGTCAGGAATTTTGGTTGATGAGTAGAATCGCACAGGCATTTCCTTTCTCTTTTCTTTCTTCTGATTTCAGACAAGACAACATTTTTATTTCCATCGAGGTCTTTCTTTCTGGTGAGCAGTGCCAAACCTAGTTCCAGCTGAACCGAGTTCCAGCTGATATGCAAATGTTTCATAATAAATACTCAGTCTAAGAAGAAAATGAACCTGCTGTTATTCCATTCATACACCCATTGGTCTGAGGTTGTGAGGTTAATTTAGAAATACCTGTTTTACCCTTGGTACCAACCACCCACCCACCCATCCCACCAACCACCCAACCCACTAACCAACCAATCTATCAAATGACTCAATCAATCAGTTGCCTCACCCTCTGTGCTGAAGTTGCCCTGCGGAGCCGTCCGGAGCTCCAGGGTGCCTCCTGTGGGTGCCGGTCCCACTCGGGAGCCCCTTTCTCTGGGGAACGCCCGGCTATGGTCCCTCTGGATCTCGTTGGTGAACCTTGGGATGCTAACCGGTATGTTCTCCGGCACTACCTGTACCAGCGGTGGGCCCTGAGGAGGCTGCTCCTGCAGCCGGCCGTACACCTGTAGACAGCGCTCCTCCAGGGCACCAATCAGAACCGACTGGTTGTTGACCATGGCGGAGAGCGTGGCGTAGCGGACCTCCAGGTCGCGGTAGCGGGCAGCCAGGCGTAGGGACTCTGCTGTGGCGTTGAGAATGCGTCCCTCCAGCTGAGCCAGCTCCAGAGAATTGTCTCTCTTCCTGATGATCTCATGAAGCAGCTGCATGTAGAGCTGGGTCACCCTGGAGTTCATGTTCCTGCTCTCCTTCCTCAGCAGCTTCATCTCATTCACCATGTTTCCGTCCACATCCACCACCAGCTTCAGGTTGTCCATCTCCCGTCTCTGTTTGGAGAGCAGGTCCCTCACTGCCGCCACGTCCAGGCGGGTCACGCGATCCTTGTCCGTGTGTAGGCCCCGGCTGGCGCAGATGGGCCCTGTGATCTTCTGCTCAGGGACCAGGAAGGTGTACGAGCACTTTTTGGGTGGTTCTCCTGTGGCCTCTGGGGCCCTCCGTCTCCGGGTCAGGATGGGGGATCTGAGGCCCTCACTGCTGCCCCAGACAGACAGCCCAAGCAGGACAAACAGGCATAAAGCTCTGGGCCCCATGGTCAGTCTCTTGGTTACTCTTCTCTTCTTCTGCTCCTCTGCAGCTGACGGCTGTGTCACTGTTGCACCTAAAACACAGACGGGAAAGCGGGGCAATATGGGGTTGAATTCTTAGCAGTGGTGTGTGCACTGCAAAGCAGGCATGCAGAAATATGTTATCACAGCTCCAATTCTGGCTTCAGTTCACTTACTCTTGGGTGTTCCTTCATGCTACTGCGCCTAACCAGGCTATATCACGTCTCTGGGTGTGTTCGGTTAGCTCCTGTTCTCATCTCCCCTGCTTAATCAAGCTTCTCCAAAAGCTTCCAGGTTGTATCTTTAGATTTGAGAAAAGGGCTATAGAAAACCTTTGTATTATTATTATTATGTGGAGGGATACTGTTAGAAAAAGTCTGTACTCTTCCATAAAAGATCATTTTAGTTTGGCATTAAAGGAAGGCAAACATGTAGCCCCAACTATAAATAAAATAAAAAGGTCTCGTAAAGACCTGTGCACCTTTTGGGCACCAGTTGGAGGACAATGATTGTTTCAGACTGACCCATTTTACTCTCATCCTATTTCTCCTGGCTGGCCTAAATATGCAGACATTTGGCACCGGCTGAATTTGGTACAGAATTAAATAGCTGGATGTGTGAGACTGTGAGCATGAATCTCCTGGTTTATGAGTAATGTTTTCTGGGAATCTATTTTAAGAGGAGAGGCTAAAATTGTGAACTTATTGGTCTTGACAGCACAACGAATGGAGAGCAGGGAGGGGTGCTGTTAAAAAATGCATGTTAAGTGAAAGACCCCTCCTTTTCAATAGATAGCTTGGCTTGCCTCCGGGCATTCAGATTGCTAACAGCAGGCCAAACGTTAGACTGATGTTGCATTTCAGCCAAACCACAACTAGAATGGAGTCTGCAGAGAATGTGGGCCAAAAAGGTTAAATAACCCTCAACCATCCAACACTTTGACAGGCGCACATTATGACCTACTTCACATCAATAGGCTACCCATCAAAACAAATCCCCTGGATTCAAACATACTGAGGAAGCAAGGACTCACTGTCTCTTGGATGGAAAAAGCAGTGGGGGCACTCAATCATTTCTGCCTGCGGTCTTTCATGAAATATTCTAAGCTGCATTGAAGGGTCCCGTTCCAACAATACTTAATAGGGGGATGGGGGTAGCATTACCTAAACCAAAATGGCTGTGGTGACAAAATTGTTCCCTTTATCACTGTCAAGAGAGAGAAACGTTGTTTTACTGCCTGACTTTGAGCAGTAGACAACATAACATTTTCTTTATTTATGTACTATTGATTTAGTTATTTATCATTACCAGTACAGCACTGGAAATCCATTAATTTCCTTTGTGTCAGGCTTTCAGACAAATCAAATCAAAAACACCCAAATACAGACTAACAGATGAAGAATAGTTTTAAGGAAAGTTGGAGGAGAGATTTAGAAAGTGATATTAGAATTTGAGACTTGGTTCTTGAACATAAGCCATCAGCTCTCTCTGTCGCTCTCCTTCTATTAGTAAAAACACTCATTCATAATCACTCTCAATAATTTGGCTTCAGTGATTGACCCTTCTTAAAAGTTAGTCCCAAACCCCAATTACAGACTCAGATAAGTGACAATGTTTACACAAAAGGCTCAGTATGAGAATCACAGGACTATTAATCTAACAGTGTGTTATTACTGCTATATGTGTCTGTCGCTAACACCCTAGGCCTGCTGGTCTTCATCAAGTCAGCCACAGTCAGAGCATTACATTTTTAATTGACTTATAAAAAAAGTATCCAAAGTACATTTTCCTACTCAGGCAGAGCCAGACCAATAGCTCATCAATATTAATGGGGCGGTTTGCATCCAGACAGGTCAAACTTGCGGTGACTGTTCTACAGTACAGTAGGCTAGCAGAGGACAGTGCCAGTCTTTGGGGTGAATGCCCTCCAGTGCCAGTGGGTCACTGGCTGTTCTGTTGTGACTCAAGTGTGTCTGTCCATTCACTGGCAGGCCCAGGGGGATGTTTGCTCGGTCTTTTTCCCCCTACCTAGTGTCTGTCTAATGGCTGACGTTTGTAAGTTAATAAACCATTGATAACAGTTAATACACCTTTAATAGCAGCTACTAAAGAGGTAATAAACAGAAAATAAATGTTCACACGAGTGTATTACAATAAATAAATGAACAATTCATTGTGGTGAATGGTGCCAGTTCTGGTAGGCTTCTATTAAAGTACAAGCTCTTTGTAATGACATTTCTACAAAATAAATTACTTAAATATAATAGACTCCAATTTGGCAATCACAGAAAATAAACAACCACGTACCCATGGAGATGACAGATAAGATCTACAAACTATCTCTGGTCTGAACAATACCGGAACTGGAATTTGCCATTGAGGCATCTGTTGAACAAAGTTTAAGAAAAGACAGACAGGACAGGATAGGATAGGCCACAGGAAAGAAAAGTGTGTACACACCTGTAGCTATGTGTGAAGACAGCCTGTGTGTCTCAACGTTGTTTGCTTCTTCTGCTGGTGCTTGTCAGAGGCTTGTGGGGGCCGATGTCTCAGTCTCAGTTGTGGCTCCTGTATAGCAGCATGCTCTTCACTCTCCTGCCTTCTCCTTAGTACTGGTCTCTCTGTCTCTCTCGCTCTCTGGCCTCACAAACTGGTTAGTGAATGTCTGTGGCATTCACATACATGCAGACACACACACACACACACACACACACTCACAGTAGGATGGAGGCTGGTCCAGAAAGTTTGAGCTAGCCTGGGGGGATGGTGAGTTTTTCCCTCTGGAGTGGTAGGTTGTCCTGCCTACTACCTCTGTCATAGTGCTCCTAAAGAATAACAGAACTCCTCCTATTATAAGGTTTCAATTGGTAATGAAAGGAAGAAAGGAAGGAGGGAAAGAAAAAAAGAAAATAGCCAAATCCACTAAGCCTGGGTGCCTGGAATTGGTGTGTGGTGATGACACCCGCTCAGGATCACACACACATACTCACTCTTGCCATCGCAGCTTAGAGCATGGAATATGTCTCACTCACACAAACTCTCTCTCAGTCAGGCATAAACATTCAATCTGTGGTTAAACTAGGAAACTTTCCCATATACGCCATACACACGCTTGTTATTAACAACTCTCAATCAATTTTATTTTAGCAAGGCTCTTTGAACATTTCTCTCTCATACATACTCCATCTCTGTCAAAAACACTGGTCCTGGAAGTCCTGTTAGAAGAACTCCTGATCTTAGGGCTACTGGCAGCTGTGTTTATTTGGCTACGGACACAACATGTGGAGGTCTTAGCAGACAAAGACGTCTTTAGACAAAATGTTTGGGACGTAAATCCCAAGGGAGGAAATCATTTTGAGTGTGGGAGAAGGGTATCACTTGGAAGATACTGGGATGGGGGACTATTAAACTTTCTTGACTGCGGTGTGTGTGTGTGTGTGTGTGTGTGTGTGTGTGTGTGTGTTTATATGTTTTAGTTTCTCTCAAAGGTGGTCATTTGAATATAAAAAGAGGTCTCTAAATAAATTATATCAGAATGTAGGACTTAACTCTGGAGAAAAGGTCCCTTATGAAAGTGAAGGACACACATGAAGAATGTAGCATTTATTTATTATATTTTTAGTTTTATTTAACTAGGCAAGTCAGTTAAGAACAAATTATTATTTACAATGACGTCCTTCCCTGGCCAAACCCGGGCGATGCTGGGCCAATTGTACGCCGCCCTATGGGACTCCCAATCACGACCGGTTGTGATACAGCCTAGCAATTGATTTTGATTTCATGCTTTCTCCACCCCTCAAAACTCTTTAAGGAACCTGTTACAAATCACATGCACAGATTATATTTTATTATTGTTCCATAGTCCTCAATAAAAAAAGTAAAGTCAGGAATTATAGTCAATTAAATAGTTTTTATTGCCCTATAAATAATTGTGTTGCTCTGTCGGATTTAGACACTGTATTTTTTTTTATTTGTATTTTATAGTTTTATTTAACCTTTAATTAACTAGACAAGTCAGTTAAGAGCAAATTCTTATTTACAATGACGGCCTTGTGCACCACCCTATGGGACTCCCAAACACGGCAGGATGTGATACAGCCTAGATGTGATACTGTAGGCTAGTGATCCAGAGGTACATCTGAATTTTATTTTGCTTCTTTATAGACCCTTTTCCTCCAGTCTATACAAGTATGGATCAACCACAAGAAAAGGTTTTAAATAATTATAAATTATTTTAATGTCCAAGAAACAGCAAGTGAAAGCCAAACTGAGTGATCTTCTATGAGTGCAAGAATGGGTATTAATCATGTCTCGTTGTCTTGAGATTTTCATATTTTTTTGTGGTGAAAAGATGGTCTTTCCCAAGGCAACTTTTGTACATAATACACAGGATTGAAAAGCTGTATATTTGTCTAACATGCATATATTGAATCACAAAGTGCAATATTTAACCCAATAACAATCAATCGAGAATGAGGAAATTGTCCCACACTAAAATAAAGTAAGTTTAGCTGATTCTTGATCTGTGCCTAATGGCAACGTGCACATGGGTCCACCTAAATTGCACCTATAGCTATGTTCAATGTTGGACTGTAAAACCTAAATCATATCTGCTCATACACAGCCACTGAGGGATATAATTAATACACAGCACTGTCTCCTGAGGCACGTGTGCTCTCTGCTGGCAAAAAAGGCAAATTGCAGGTGTGTGTTTGCTTATATTCCAAGTTCATAGGTGGTACTGTTACAATTTTAGCTAATGCACACACTTCCGAGTATAGAAGAAGAAGAAGATGAGCGGAATAAGTACGTCACAGGGTTAGCAATGCCGCGTTCAAAACAACTGGGAATTGGGAAATGCGTGGTCAAATCATGACTTCTGTGATATTCAAGTCAGAACACTAGAAAGAGGCCAGAGTTCCGGAGTTGGAATTCCGAATTTGATGACTGTTTACATTTATTTTCCACAGTCGGAGATCGTTTTCCCGAGTTCCCAGTTGTTTTGAACGCACTGAAGTCACAGATTTCCGAGTTCTTTTGAACGCGGCATTAAACACATCTGAGTGCGTCACACAATTATAGTCGTTATGGCAGCCCATGCTAGTGAGCTTGAAATTGCTAAGAAAAATTTAACAGAAGCAATTGGTGATAATGTCAAACAGTAAGTATGCTACCGTTGGTTGATGTTGCCCTTACACGGTATGTTTGTTTTACTTTCCTATTTCGGAAGTTGGTTTAAACGTCTACAAATAGATAGCAAAGCTAGCTAGCTGTCTGCAAACGGCTATGCAGTGACCAGTGTAACCTTAGCTAGCTTACTAAATGTTTATTTCCTCAATTGCATGTCTTTTAAAGTTACTGGGCGAACTTGAAACTGTGGTTCAAACAGAAGATAAGCAAGGAAGAGTTTGACATCGAGGCTCGTCGCCTTTTGGCACAAGACAACGGTTAGTGCAGATATTATTCGACATTCTCTGTTTCTGTGTGTTGGACCTAGCTGGTCCGTGGAGCCCTGCATCTTTCCATTAACCCCATTTTTAGTGACTGGCTTCATTATACTTGTGTTACTCACAAAAGTAAAGATGTTACTAGAGTGCTGATTAACTTTTCTCTGAATTAGTGAGCTGTCGTTTCGTTAGTCCAAAATACGTAATGTGAGCACTTTATTTACCGCCACTAGCCATGCGTCTGCACAACGACTATTTTCCTACAGTGACAGATATCAAGTATGGATCAATCACAAGGAAAGGTTTTAAATAATTATAAATGCTTTTAATGTCCAAGAAACAGCAAGTGAAAGCCATGTGCATGGACTATAGCTACAGTTCAATGCAACAACAACAAAAAATATACAATTTCAAAGCTAACAACCAATTTCCCCCCCTCTCAGTTCATGTCCACAATGACTTTCTCCTGGCCATTCTCACTCGCTGTCAGATCATCATCTCCACACCTGGTAGGTTTTCCAATGTAGAATGTATCAATATCTTAATTAATACAGTTTCCTCACATCAGTATTTATTTTTTTATTTTACCTTTATTTAACTAGGCAAGTCAGTTAAGAACAAATTCTTGTTTAAAAAGACGGCCTAGGAACAGTGGGTTGGTTAACTGCCTGTTCAGGGGCAGAAACAACAG
Source organism: Salmo trutta (assembly GCF_901001165.1). NCBI lineage: Eukaryota > Metazoa > Chordata > Actinopteri > Salmoniformes > Salmonidae > Salmo > Salmo trutta. The sequence continues at coordinate 34,727,842 of NC_042977.1, read as the reverse complement.
ATTTGTACCTTGTTAGCTATGGGATTTGATCTTGCAACCTTTCGGTTACTAGTCCAACACTGTAACCACTAGGCTACCTGCCTTGACCACAAACCTGACTGCAACCTCATTCTCTTTTCCAGAGGGTGCTGGATCTTTGCAATGGGCAGGTGGCTCAGCCTCCAAGCCTGGCAAGCCCGCCAAAGGAAAGAAGAAGTTCTCCTCCAGACAGAAATTTGATGTGAGTTGTTAATAATAATGTATACATTTTGTAAAGTGCTTTTCATTATCAAGAATAATCTCAGTGCATAAAATAGAATAGGGTAGAAAAAAATTGATAGATATCTCTAATGAATGCAACAATCAGTCTAGGAAGAACGGTAGGCCAGCCGATAGAGATTAGTCTTAAGGCTTGCTTTAACCTCTCTTGGGCAGGTGGGACGCTACCGTTCCACCCACGGTTCACACTATTCAACAGCCAGTGAAAAATCAGAGCGCCAAATTCAAAACAACAAAATATCATAATTCAAAGTTCTCAAACATACAACTATTTTACACCATTTTAAAGATACACTTCTCTTTAATGTAACCACATTGTCCGATTTCAAAAAGGCTTTATGGCGAAAGCATAAAGTTAGATTATGTTAGGACAGGGACAAGACAAGAAAAACCACACAGCCAGTTTCCAAGCAGGAGAGGGGTCACAAAAACCAGAAATTCAGCTAAAATTAAGCACTAACCTTTGACGATCAGATGACACTCCTAGGACTCAATGTTAGACAATACATGTATGTTTTGTTTGATAAAGTTCATATTTATATCCAAAATCAGCATTTTACATTGGCGCGTGATGTTCAGAAAATATTTTGCCTCCAATACTGCCGGTGAATCAGCACAACAATTTACAAAAATACTCATCATAAACGTTGATAAAATATTAAACTGTTATTCAAAGAAAACCATCACCTTTATGCAACCGCTGTGACAGATATCAAAAAAGCTTCACGGGGAAAGCACACTTTGCAATAATCTGAGTACGGCGCTCAGAAAAATACACCAGGCAATACCCGCCATTTCAGTCATCTAAAATCATAAATAGCATTATAAATATTCACTTACCTTTGATCTTTATCAGAAGGCACTTCCAGAAATCCCAGGTCCACAATAAATGTTGTTTTTGTTCGATAAAGTCCATAATTTATGTCCAAATACCTCGTTGTTGTTAGCTCATTCAGTAAGCTACTCCAAATGTTGCCCAAAATTTCACGACAAAGTCAAAAAAAGTTCAATTTACGTTCGTTGAAACATGTCAAACGTTGTATAGCATCAATCTTTAGGGCCTTTTTAACATATAACTTCAATAATATTCCAACCGGACGATTCCAATGTCTTGAAAAACGTAATGGAACACAGCTACCTCATCACGTGAACGCGTGCCACAAAACTTATGTCATTTTCTGTTCGCTCTCGGCCTTCTTGTTCGCTCTCTGTTCACTGCAAAAGCCTGAAACTAGGTTCTAACGACTGTTGACATCTAGTGGAAGCCTTAGGAAGTGCAAAATGAACCCTAAGTCACTGTGTTAGATAGGCAATGACTTGAAAAGACTACAAGCATCAGATTTCCCACTTCCTGGTTAGACTTTTCTCAGGTTTTTGCCTGCCATATGAGTTATGTTATACTCACAGACATCATTCATTCAAACAGTTTTAGAAACTTCAGTGTTTTCTATCCAAATCTACTAATAATATGCATATTCTAGTTTCTGGGCCCGAGTAGTAGGCCGTTTAATTTGGGTACATTTTTCATCCGGCCGTGAAAATACTGCCCCCTACCCAAGAGAGGTTAAAAGCAGTCTGAACGGGTGGGTATAATTTGTGAAACGTTCCAACAGGAATCTGTTCCAAAAACTTCGTAAAGTACAAGGTTGCCAACAAATGCATATAAAGTAACATGATCAATTCACCTAACGTTAGCTAAATAGCTGCCGAATAGGCATCAACTCATCACGTAGCTTATTCTTAATGTTTGTCAATTGGCTACCAGAGTGAGGACAGACATTTTTCGGAATAAACATGGTGAGTGAAAAACGTAATTAATTAGCCCACTCACTCACTTTATATGCGTTATTTGTTGGCAACCTTGTTATTTACCAAGTTTTTGGAACAGATTCCCGTTGGAAAGTTCCACAAATTATATCCAGCCCCTGAACAGTGATAAGATTATCTGGGAGTTCCATAGGCGTGGGAGGAAAGGCCACAGGAGTAGTTTGTGGCTAGAACGTAGGGTGCGTGGAGGTTCATAGGGGGAGAGTAGGTCAGACAGGTAGGCGGGTCTGATGTCATTTAGGGCTTTGTAGACGAGGATCATTTTATAGTAAATTCTTTGAGGAACAGGTAGCCAGTGGAGATCAGCACGAATGGTGTTGATATGGACAGACTTTTTTTGTTTATCAGAATCCTTAACACACGTGTAACAAATGTGATCATACTTCCTAATTTTCTTCCGTTGTGTTTATAAAGAATATTGTTGCCCTTGCATAATGGAAGGTGGCAATAATATATGGTTTAGATCATCTTTCTGTTGAAGTATAATGCTGTGTGTGACCTGTTGCATCTTCAGCATCGTTTCCAGCCCCAGAACCCTCTGAGTGCGGCCCAGCCCTTTAGCCCACGGGAGGCGGGGGGTGAGGAGGACGAACTGAAACTTAGTGCCCATACCTTGCTGCTGCCCACCCGTGGCCAGCTGGAGGCCCGCATGATGGTCACCGCCTTCGAGCTGGGTCTGGACAATGTCATGGAGGACGCTGTCAGCACCATGATCCACGCTGTGGAGGTATGTGTGTGCGATACTGGTACAAGATATGAGAAGGGTTGTAGAGTTCATGTTTTCAGTCTAGGGCTTAATCCCAATTCCCCCCCCCCCAAGCCCTCCCCATCGTTTAGGTGTCCCTCGGTGGGGGAGTATCCCTCAAACGGAGAAACTAGTGGTAGGGAGAGATATCATAACCCTAGGAAATGGGACATCTTTTCATCATTGGCGCACAGCAGAAACCGGCAAAGGATTGTTTACCACGCAATTCATTGATGTCGAGCCTTGTTTATCACAATGCCTGTACTGGCGGCAGGTAGCCTAGTGGTTAGAGCATTGGGCCAGTAACCGAAAGGTTGCTGGATCGAGTCCCCGAGCTGACAAGGTAAAAATCTGTCGTTCTGCCCCTGAGCAAGATAGTTGTTCAGGGGCAGTTAACTGACTTGCCTGGTTAAATAAAAGAAAATTGCTTTTTTTTTTACATTTCTCATGCAACATATGTTCTTACCATATGAGCAACAAATGAAAGAACTGTAAAACAACAATGTGCCCTAATGTACATATCTTCTGGCTTTGGTTCAGTGTGGTAGGACTTTAATTCCATAATGACAGTTTGACAAGTAACAGTCACATTTTCTTCACTGCCATTTTCTGCAATTTCTTGGGGATTAATGGTTAACCAGTGGAAGTAATTAAAACTACTGTTCTGAATTAATATTTATACCAAACATTTTAGTGTCCATATACAGATTCACATGCATAGAATACAGGTAATATTTTTATCCTGCTCTACACAAGTCAGAGAAGTTAGCTATGTTACTTCAGCTACATTGCATGACAACTATCGTCAATATCTAACGTTACTACGAGGAAGATCAATGATTTGAAACTTTTGTTTTTTTAATGACCAAGGCAAGCTTACAAAAATTGTTAATTCAATTTGCAGTAAATGCTTTAGCTAGATTCTTCACATCCACCAGATTTCACAAGGTGACAACCTGGTTTGCTCAGGAGTCCCTAACGCATTAAACACCATGAATTCCATTCATACACATGTCAAACACCATATAGCTAGCTATAGTTTCTCCCATTCTTCCCTGCAGATCCCCTCAAGCTCTGTCAGGTTGGATGGGGGGGGCGTCGCTGCACAGCTATTTTCAGGTCTCTCTAGTAGAGGTCGACCGATTTTAATCGGAATGGCCGATTTCAAGTTTTCATAACAATCGGTATTTTTGTCTGGCTCGTTGCGATCTAATTTGCCAGAATTTTACGTAATTATGACATAACATTGAAGGTTGTGCAATGTAACAGGAATATTTAGACTTAGGGATGCCACCCGTTAGATAAAATACGGAACGGTTCCGTATTTCACTGAAAGAAAAAACTTTTTGTTTTCGAGATGATAGTTTCCGGATTTGACCATATTAATGACCCAAGTCTTGTATTTCTCTGTGTTTGTTATATTATAATTAAGTCTATGATTTGATAGAGCAGTCTGACTGAGCGGTGGTAGGCACCAGCAGGCTCGTAAGCATTCATTCAAACAGCACTTTCTTGCGTTTTGCCAGCAGCTCTTCGCAATGCTTCAAGCATTGCGCTGTTTATCAACTCCCAAGATTAGGCTGGTGTAACTGATGCGAAATGGTTAGCGGGGTGCACGCTCATAGCGTTTCAAAAGTCACTCGCTCTGAGACTTGGAGTAGTTGTTCCCCTTGCTCTGCATGGGTAACGCTGCTTCGAGGGTGGCTGTTGTCGATGTGTTCCTGGTTCGAGCCCAGGTAGGAGCGAGGAGAGGGATGGAAGCTATACTGTTACACTGGCAATACTAAAGTGCCTATAAGAACATCCAATAGTCAAAGGTATATGAAATACAAATCGTATAGAGAGAAATGGTCCTATAATTCCTATAATAACTACAGCCTAAAACTTAATACCTGGGAATATTGAAGACTCATGTTAAAAGGAACCACCGGCTTTCATATGTTCTCATGTTCTGAGCAAGGCACTTAAACGTTAGCTTTCTTACATGGCACATATTGCACTTTTACTTTCTTCTCCAACACTTTGTTTTTGCATTATTTAAACCAAATTGAACGTTTCATTATTTATTTGAGGCTAAATTGATTTTATTGATGTATTATATTAAGTTAAAATAAGTGTTCATTCAGTATTGTTGTAATTGTCATTATTACAATAAATAAAAATAATCGGCTGATTTAATCGGTATCGTTTTTTTTGGGGGGGGGGTCCTCTAATAATCGGTATCGGCGTTGAAAAATCATCGGTCGACCTCTACTCTCCAGAGATGTTCAGTCGGGTTCAAGTCCGGGCTTTGGCTGGGCCACTCAAGGACATTCAGAGACTTGTCCCGAAGCCACTCCTTCTCTTGGCTGTGTACTTAGGGTCATTGTCCTGTTGGAAGGTGTACCTTTGCTCCAGTCTGAGGTCCTAACCTGCTCCATAGCGCTTTTCATCAAGGAGCTCTCTGTACTTTGCTCCGTTCATCTTTCCCTCGATCCTGACTAGTCCCAGCCGCTGAAAAACACCGTAGGGATGGTGCGAGATTTCCTCCAGACGCGACGCTTGGCATTCAGGTCAAAGAGGTTCAATTTTAGTTTCATCAGGCCAGAGAATCTTGCTTCTCATGGTCCGAGAGTCTTTTTAGGTGCTTTTGGCAAACTCCAAGCGTGCTGTCATTTAATTTTATCTATTTAACCTTTATTTAACTAGGAAAGTCAGTTAAGAACAAATTCTTATTTACAATGGCGGCCTAGGAACAGTGGGTTAACTGTCTTGCTCAGGGGCACAATGACAGATTTTTACCTTGTCATCTCGGAGATTCGATCTAGCAACCTTTCGGTTACTGGTCCAACGCTCTAACCACTAGGCTACCTGCCCCCCTGTCATGTGCCTTTTACTGAGGAGTGCCTTCCAACTGGCCACTCAACTATAAAGGCCTGATTGGTGGAGTGCTGCAGAGATGGTTGTCCTTCTGGAAGGTCCTCACATCTCCACAGAGGAACTCTAGAGCTCTGTCAGAGAGACCATTGGGTTCTTGGTCACCTCCCTGACCAAGGCCCTTCTCCCACCGATTGCTCAGTTTGGCAGTGCGACCAGATCTAGGAAGAGTCTTGGTGGTTCCGAACTTCTTCCATTTTAGAATGATGGAGGCCACTGTGTTCTTGGGGATCTTCAATGCTGCAGATATCTTTTGGTACCCTTCCTCAGATCTGTGCCTCGACACAATCCTGTCTCAAAGCTCATGGCTTGGTTTTTGCTCTGACATGTACTGTCAACTATGGGACCTTGTATAGACAGGTGTGTGCCTTTGCAAATCACGTCCAATCAATTGAATTTACTGTAGGTGGACTCCAACCAAGTTGTAGAAACATCTCAAGGATGATCAGTTGAAACAGGACGCACCTGAGCTCAATTTCAAGTCTCATGGCAAAGGGTCTGAATACTTATTTCAGTTTTTTATTAAATTAGCAAACATTTATTAACCTGTTGTTGCTTTGTCATTATGGGGTATTGTGTGTAGATTGAGATTTGTTTTTTATTTAATCCATTTTAGAATAAGGCTGTAATGTAACAATTTGGAAAAAGGGAAGGGGTCTGAATACATTACGAATGCACTGTGGCTTGATAAATAGCAATTTTCATAAGTTAACTTTGACAAAAATATGCATAGTCGTTTGTTTCTACATTAACTAATATATTCCTCTTAACTACATTTTTTTTGCATGATTTGTTATGATTACTTACATTTGCTTCCATCCTAGTATTTATTTATTTATGTTTTATTTTTTGGAAGCAACTCTCCAGCCTTGGGAGCTTCTTGGGAGTTTTGGGAACCTCTCGGTCTGTGACCTGATAGGAAGTCTGCATCTCTCTTCGCTTTGTTTGGAAGGCCAACTGGAGTGCTGAAGAGGCACTACGCCTCGCTCAAAGTTGAATTGGGATACCACTCTGACTCTGGGGCTCACGGGATCGTGCAAAACTTGGGGGGGGGGGGGGGGGGGGTGTATTGGGATTGAACCTAGGACAGATTATTTTATGCTTTGATACATGCTTTGTCTTCCCCCTTTGTACCCCCTCCAACATCAGCAGTCCACTCAGGATTCTCTAGGTTACTACTGTAAGTAACCTGTTGCCCCTCCACTATCACAGAACCACCTGAAAGATGTGCTGACTGCCGTGGTGTCCAGGAGGAAGGCCTACCGGCTGCGTGACGGACACTTCCCCTACGCCTTCGGCAGTCATGTCACCCCACAGCCCTACTTGAAGAACAGCCTGGCTGCCTACCAAATCGTCACCGAATGGTAAGGAAGTCAGAGGACAACTGTCTGCAGCTCTCCACTGTCATCTACCTCACATCAACTAGAAGAATGTTAAATTAAATATCTAACTATTTGTGTCAATGAATTGCAAAGAAACTGAAACGTAATTACAATGCTATTATTAGAAAATGACATCCTGGTAAGCAGCCGACTGTAGAATAAAGTGTAACCAATTGTTCTGTTCCAAGTAAACTTCCAGGATCAACTTGAAGGGCCATTTAGCTAGCTAAATGGTTGTTCAAACAGCATATTGTGCTGTATGTGCATGAAGAAGCAGTGGTAACAGTTAGGTGAGGCAGGAGAGCTGCCAGTTCAGCACCCTGCAAAAAGGATAACTGGATATAGGTCCGTCAAATGCATATTTTAAATTTACAAATGGCAAGGTGCAAAAAGGGCAACGTAGTGCATACTTCTTGCACCATTCTGTAAGGTTTTCTTATTATTCCTCGAACTCCTTTGCGGTGTTGGGGCCAGGCAGCATTCCCCTTTACTAATAGATTACCTTTATGCTCTTGAGTCAATGTCCGCTGTCTTTCTCCTCGTCCCCCAGCCCACCTCCCAGTGCGTCTCTTCCGGCGGGTCCACCCCCTCAGGTGTCACCAGACAATACTGAGCAGCAGGCTGCTCTCCTATTGGCCTGTTCTGGTGACAGTCTCCCTGCGCCCCTCCCTCCTATCAGCATGTTTGATCTTTTGGAAGCGTTACAGGTGAGGAGATTGCAGCTTCAATTGGCTGTACCATCACATGATATACCTATAACCAAAAACATTGACATTTTAATTGATTTCCTTTTCACTTGCATTCAACAAACTCATTATTATGTCTAATCAAAAGGCAAAGCTGAACAGAAGGTATTTATGTAAATGTATGTGAAATAAAAAAGAAACTAATCCTTCTACCCACCCCCCAAAAAGATATAGATGTACTATTGTACAGTGGTTGTTCCACTGGATATCATAAGGTGAATGCACCAATTTGTAAGTCGCTCTGGATAAGAGCGTCTGCTAAATGATGTAAATGTAAAAAAATGTAAACTGAAACTACTTTATTGCTAATGTATATGTTTTTCCTTGATGTAGGTCCACCGGGGTGTGATGCCCTCTCACACCATGTATGCCCTGAACATGGAGCGTATCCTGTCCCGGCTGTGGCACCCAAGTCACGAGGAGCTGGAGCAGGACCATGTGCACCGCCAACGCCACGCAGGGAAGGACGGCCTGCTTGTCAGCTGAGACACACACAGACGGTCAGGTGGACACGCAGACAGGTCGTGGTTGGGTAGGGCAGAGACAAATGGACAGATGAACACAGTGTTGAGGCACCTATGTGGGCCCTATACCCTGCCTTGAAGCAGAGCGAGAGGATGATCTCTAAGACTGGATTAACACTCCACTAGGGGGCTTTGCAACCAATTCACCACGCAACACAACTTTACACTAGTGTCAATAACGTTTTAGAACGCTTGGTGGAGTGTAAACCCAGCCTTAGATGCATGTTGGTGTGGAAGACTCACAGATCTGTGCTGTAATGTAGAGAAAGAAAGGAAGTCCCAGTGTTGTGGTATGGTCACAGACATGGCTTGTTAAGGCACTAACATGTCTACACACGCGCACACACAGAGCTATATCTCCCATAACCTCTGACTGTTTTTTTTTAAGTGCACTGTTAACAAGTTTGGGTGCATTTCTGACCTTCGGGTGAGTTTGTTATTTTGTCAGTTAATTTGTCAGTGTAACTTTTGTTGTATTTCCCATACCTCTGTGAACAATATTGCGGACCCTTTTTATTTTGATATTGACATGCTCTTGCAGAATTATGCCTGAACTACACTTGGGTCCTTGTTTACTGTAATTTGTCACAGCGATGCATGCATCACAGTATGTATGCAAATATGTATATATGATTTTGTATTTTTTTCACCAACAATCGTTTTTAATATCAAAGTAAAAAATGGCAAAATAAAATATTACACTTCTGTTAACACAAGTTTTATTGAATACATTTTTTCCTATTACATGTTCATAATTTGCCCATTTTAATCTTCAATTAACATAGATTACTAAGTAATCTTCCATTGTAATTTCAATCAATGGGGTGGCAGCGTAGCCTAGTGGTTAGTGTTGGACTAGTAACCAAAAGGTTGCACGAACAAGGCAGTTAACCCACTATTCCTAGGCCATCATTGAAAATAAGAATTTGTTCTTAACTGACTTGCCTAGTTAAAGGTGTAAAAAAAAAAAAAAATGAAATCGTGTAAAGTATCTTTCTATGGTGGAATAGAAAAAAATGGGTCATCTTTGGGAATAGGTGTGTAGCATGTTTCCCCTCATTACTCATGTGCACTTGAGCTCCAGAGACTGAAGAGGAAGTGCGACACTCCAGTCTTGTTTTTTTTCGGTTCAATTAACTTAGTAGGCCAGACCCAGCTGCTATAGAGCTTGTAGTCCTAAAAAACTAATGATTTACCTCTGGTTGTTCAGCCTTCGGCAAAATGAATGGGGAAAGAATAGTTCGTCGGTTAACATGACCTTTATGAACTATGAAGCCTTTATGTGCGTTATGTGGGTTTGGTCTTACATAAATGCTTCAAAGTGTAAAAAAGCGACGTTAGCTGATGAAGATCTCATAGAACAAAATGTATAAGCTCCCCTAAACCTGTGTTTACCCCACCTTATTTTAAGCGTTTATCCAAAAACTCACTTCCCGTAGGCTTTGTTCAACGAACCATAGCGGAGTTTCTGCCTACAAAAAAATGCAATTACTAATGCTCCAAATTTTTTTCAATGGTAAACGGCCTGCGTGAACTATCTTAATTTATCCACCATCTTTGATACGACTACTAGGTCTACTACAGACCAGCATTTTCAACAGGACACCGTATTTTAGGCACACTTTCGCGAATCCTACCTCTTTTCCTAACCTTAACTTGCTACGAAAAAGTAACTTGGGTATCAAAGTGTCGTGAAAAGAGTGTTTCCAACACCCACCCGTCATAGACAAGGTAGCTGCTCACAGAGCTCTCTTGCCATATTTGGCTTGCTTGCTGCTCATTTCCGACACGATGTCGTCCAATCGTTTGTCGAGGAGTACGGTCCACTACCAAGCGATTACACTATACAGAAGTGACTCAATGGTCTCTCTGTCCATATTTCACTGTCAACAAACATTGAATTAATTCACTGTTCATCCTAGGCTGAACTATTGACCTATTTCCCTGTCAATAAAACGACATTGAAAACCCCATTCTGAATAATTATAACCGCGACAATATTCTTAATGAAAGTTTTATTCCACATATTTGTCGTTTATACATACATTTCGCATAAAAGGCATAAAAACAGTTATGATAAAGTATTAATTCAGATCTAACATTTGTTATACCCCTTTCACAAAATGGTATTGTGTAAATGTTAAGAAAGTAAGGAAGTTGTGTCAGTCCTAGTAGCCTAGCCTACACACACCTGTGAGTCAGTCCTTTCACAAGGTGTGTCAATAATGCAATGTCTCATATAGTGTTACATTGTACAACTTGTTGCTGGTGAGAACTCAGTGCTAGACTTGGGCTATTTACATACTAGACAATTCATAGGGCAACAGGCACTGGCACTGTTTGTTGGCCTTGGCCACCACTAGCCTAATTATTCCACGAATAAGTGTATATTGTCCCCACTCTGTCAGGCGCAAAGACGAAGTAATGCCTTTAGGAGCTGCGTTTGGTCCCATATTGAAATGTCTCTCGCGCAAAGCGCAGTCTTTGGCCGTTCAGAACGCCTGGAGCTGCTGCGTCAATATGAGTTGGCACCCGCTGTTAACGTGGTCCATGACCTTCTGTTTGAGCAGTGCCAGTTCGTCCCGGAGCACGTTGGCAGAGGAGACCAACTCTGTGTGTTGGGTCTTCAGGTTTTTGACCCTGTCCTCCAGCCTCGAGATCCTCTCCAGCTTCCTTTTCCGGCATTTGGACGCGGCCACCCTGTTTCTCAAGCGCTTTCGCTCGGCTTTTATCCGCTCCTGGCTCTCCATGTCAATAGGAGACAGCGGAGGGGTATCGCCGCTCATCTCGGGCACCGTCTGGGGCTCCTCTTTGAATGACTGTAGCCGAGCATGCTGTAGCCGTGGATGCTGGGATGGCCGCTGGGGCTCGATGTGGATTTGGGACGGGACGGCCGTGTAACTAGTGGAGGAGTGTCTGTCGCCGTTAAGTGCCGACGCAGAACTGACAGCCCGACTGAAAGTGCCCAAGTTTGTGTATTCAGGTGGCTCGGGGCGCACGGTGCAGCTGTAGGGTATAGGACTGTCCGACACAGTAGATGAGGGTGCCATGTCGTTGGCAGCATTGGCTTGAGCGTCAGAGCTGCCATTGGGCATATGCTGTTGATAATGAAGCTCCGCGAGCGCCTTTACGAATCCCTCGGCAAAACCCTCTTGCTCGTCGGTGATGTTCTTGGGACAGAGGAACTGAGTTGGGGTCGGTGTCGTCAGCCCATTGCAGGACTGGATGATAAGCCTTTCCAATTCAGGGGAAGCCAGTTTTAATAATCCCACATCAGGGGATGTCAGGATGTCGATAGCTTTCGCCCGCAGATGAGGTTTAAACATTTTAGGGTCGTTGAGGTTGAGTGTCATGCTCTGCTTCAGGGTTTTCGGGTTAAACCCATGATATCCGCCCACTGCGCCTTGCTGACCATTTACAGATTCGTCATATAATGTAGCTTCCATCTTGGTGGGCATCAATTGACGGGTCTTTATCGCTAATATAATTGCTGGAATAAAAATCCAAACATCAAAAAATTACAAAAATCCAAACATCGAAATTACAATAAACAATATGGAGTGATAAATTGCAATCTGATGTCCCCAATCTTTTTACAATCTTCGGACAAGTAATTTTCGAATTTCAACTCGGAGGACAACTCCTGATGTCCGATGTGGAAACTTTTCTTGAGACTTTATAAAATAATAGTATCAAACAAACAAAATAACTTTACTTCCTCAATCGATAGGCGTCTTTGTTTCAATTAGGATTAAAAAAATATTCGATTCGCCTATTGAAATAAGGTTTTTCTTCTCTAAGCAGATACTGTGTCTGACTCGACACAATGTAGTTTCTACCACTTCCAACGTGGAGACGAACTTTATCCACTTCTAAGCTGCTGCTATACTGAAAATAACAATGATGTCATGTATCAGGCTTCCTATTGGTTTGAGATGATGTGATGGGCGTTACTTTTTTAATGACATGCACGTTGCGTTGACAACCAGCCATATTCCCGCCTCCCGCAAAGGCTGATGGGATTAGGTAATGCAGTAAAAGGAACGTTGTCCTCTGGGATTACGTTTTGTTTTTGAATATATTCTTACCCGCTTTATTTTGTTACCCAATCTCAGTCAGGTTGACCAGATTACCTTTTAAAATCAGTTTTCACAATATTTGCTTTCTTTCTTTTGCTCTTTGACTTTGTGGGTGAAAGCATGGAAATGTGATATACTTCTGGTGCGTGTGACAGAGTGATGGTGGGCAGGGGGGGTTGTTTTGTTTTTCAGGTGACACTTTATGCATTGGTTATGAAGGGGAATGATCATGTTCAAGTGAATATCAAATAGAACTTTGTGCCTCACATTTTAAGGGGTGTTTAGAGTACAGAGTATAGGTATAACAAATAAGCAACTGTAGCAACAATGTGTTCCTTCCTACACTGTAATTACAAGGTTACTACCATGCAACTACATAGCCTAGGTATTACCATTACTGAATGTAAAGTGGAGCCAACTCTGTAACTTTATTTTTCATTATATATTTCCCCAAATAGATGTAGTCTATGGTTTATTATATTTATGACTTTCATGTGCAATATGTGGAGAAACTCCTTCCAGTTCCAGTAGAGCTCAATGGGCTTCAAAGAGGTGCTCCTCAGTCTCAAGCAAACTGTCTGACTGATAGTGCTGGTATTGTGTCTCTACTCGGGCCTTGCTGTGAGCTTTAACTCTGTCTGCTCACTCCTTGCAATATTCAACACATTCTATTTAACCCTGACTATAAATAAGTGGACAGACCTCGGCCACAGGCCACAAACTGAGGTTAACCCTGAAGTGACATGCTTTCCCTCAGGTTGCCTTGACGGCACATCAACCACCACCATTTGGAGGTATTTGACACCTTCACTTGGAATTCCAGATTGGAATATTTAGGAAAGTCTGTTCCTCCTGTCACAATAATGATACTAACAACAAATGGGTTCAATGACAACGTTCCAATCCCACAAGCATGTACACAGTCACAGGGACACACCAGGTGAACACAGGCCAAAAAACAAAAACATGTGCGCATGCTCTCTCTCTTTCTCGCCCTCCCTCCCTCACACACTCATGCATTCTCTGTATGAAGCAAGTAGTACTTGAGACTAGTTTCACAGCAGTCCCTCAGCAGCAGCTCCCTATAGAAGATAAAAGAGGTTTACACATTTCCCCCAGCACGCACCTGTGTTTATAACTGTAGCGGGGAATTTTTCTATCAACCTACCGCTGACCCGGCCATACTTCCTGTTTCTCTGTCCCTGTTTCCTGTCCAGTGGCCTGATGGGTAACCTCTAGATAACACCACCTTCCTCCCCTGGCTCAGCCAGCTGCTTCCACTGCATGGAGGTTTCTAATCAAGAGTTTAGTTTAGAACCCGGCCCAGCTGCTACAAGCTGTCCTTTGTTGTAGCGATGGACCCTCAGTACATGAAAACACTCTTCCTGTCTGTGCTCTGCTCAGACCAAAATGTGGAGAGTTCACTTAGCATGTGTTGATCATAAACAGGAAAGTTAGATTACTCACTCACCCGTGTGTGTTAAACATGTCTACAGTGTTTGTTAAGAACCATCCGTTTCTTCCTGTCCTGCTGCTCTGTTTCTCTGTCCTCTCCTTCCTCTATTCTCCCTCTGTAATAAAATAGGGGTTTCTTGATATCCTCACTTTAGAAATTAAACTAAAATTGTAAATCTGATTTAGTGGCTAGTGTAAATTCAGATTTTTGTGTGTACAATGACGAGCTGCCAGTGTTACAAACTCTCAGTTGACCAAACCAAACCGAGATCCCCCGTTGCCTGGCCTGCTATGCGAGACCACAACGACTTACCATTTTTGGTCACTAACGCGTTCCGTTGGAAATCAAAGTACATTTCGCTAATCATCAAAGAGTGATTTCGTGGAAGTTATTGACACAAATTGTGATCTTCGAGGTCAGGTAATGTATCGAGCAAGTTGTTAAAGTTTCGTGTCGGGTTGACCCTGTTTAAATCAAATGTTTAGGGAGTCGCTTTTTACACCATGAATTGTCAAATGTAGCAGACTGAACCGAGACCGGAATTATAAATAACAAATTGATTCCAAAAAAATATAAAAGCAACATTGTATCACGTCAACGATCACTCACGCATAGTGCAATACTTTTAGTACTTTCACACTCTATCAACAGGAAAGCGACATGATCCCGTTGCTAGTGAATATCTATCTATACTGTTTTATGGGTAGTACGCTATTTCCAGGGTTGGGGAGTAACGAATTACATGTAATCTGTTACATGTAAAGGATTACAAAATGGTAACTGTAATCCGTTACATTACCAGCAAAAATATTGTAATCAGGTTAGATACTTTTGAAAAACGAGGATTACTTCGAGGATTACATTTAAATTCAGAAAGGATGTTTGCGAGAAAAAAAATCTGACACTTCTCCGTTTTCTCAATGACATTCAAATCAGCATTGAAAAAAAGTCGCAAATGTAAATTTGTTCCAGTTGAGCGAGTCTGAACAGAAGTCAGAGAAACTATGATGACACACCAAATGGGTTTGATGGATCGCAGGAATAGGTTTTTGTAGGCTACAGTCCATGCTATGTCTTCCAGTGGTGCCACTGCTGTCGGCATCCAAAGATGATCCAACTTGAATAAACGCTTGGAGGGAAGGATGACAGCAGTGGTGTAGTCTACGGCGATACGGATGTCACTTATTATTGATATCTACATAGTGCATTGATGTGAATCCTGCTCTCTCATTTAGCTATTTGCGCCTTATGGATTCTGGTTGTTGTGGATGGCTGTTCACAAATCTAAATGTGTATTTGAACCCAATAATGGTTGAATTCAAGAAGTTTAAGCTGCCTATCAATCATCGTTTTTGAAGCCAGTGGACAGACTGTGAAAAATGCGCTCATGCAACAGCTGCATAGTGGGGATCCCAGCCTACGGAATATAAGTGGGGCTTTTATTGCTCAATCTAATTCATACTGACAAACAAAAAACATAATCCTAATGGACACATGCTCAAAATTGGACACTTTTTATAGACTTAAGGGGCAATCTGCACTTTGCTACATCCAATTTTGGACTCATAAATTCTCTCTATATATATATATACAGTACCAGTCAAAAGATTGGACACACCTTTTTTATAGATTTAAGGGGCAATCTGCACTTTGCTACATCCAATTTTGGACTCATAAATTATATATATATATATATATATATATACAGTACCAGTCAAAAGATTGGACACACCTACTCATTAAAGAGTTTTTCTTTATTTTTGCTATTTTCTACATTGTAGAATAATAGTGAAGCCATCAAGACTATGAAATAACACATATGGAATCATGTAGTAACCAAAAAAGTGTTAACAAATCAAAATACATTTTAGATTCCTCAAAGTAGCCACCTTTTGCCTTGATGACAGCTTTGAACATGCTTGGCATTCTCTCAACCAGCTTCACCTGGAATGCTTTTCTAACAGTCTTGAAGGAGTTCCCACATATGCTGAGCACTTGTTGGCTGCTTTTCCTTCACTGCGGTCCAACTCATCCCAAACCATCGCAATTGGGTTGAGGTCGGGTGATTGTAGAGGCCAGGTCATCTGATGCAGCACTCCATCACTCTCCTTCTTGGTGAAATAGCCCTTACACAGCCTGGAGGTGTGTTGGATCATTGTCCTGTTGAAAAACAACTGATAGTTCCACTAAGCGCAAACCAGGTGGAATGGCGTATCGCTGCAAAATGCTGTGGTAGCCATGCTGGTTAAGTGTGCAATTCCTATTCTTGAAGATCAAGGGATATAACATTTATTGGGATGACTGGAATTCTGATAGACTTTTGGTAATCCAAAAGTGACATTACTGATTACAATTTTGGACATGTAACTGTAACGGATTACATACCCAACCCTGACTATTTCTTATATCTTTTTTTAAAGAAACACAATAGGTTTGTATGTTTTGATTTAATCTTTTAGACCATAACCTATATGCATGTCTAAAAACAGATCCCTAGACATGCCATAAAAACCTTCTTCACCAGTGATCTATTTTTAATGATTCCGCTCTCTCTGTCCTGCAGGTGTTTTAAATGGCTGGGTCGGACCCAGTAGAGTGGTACTATGTGGGGGTGGACGTGGGGACAGCCAGTGTGAGGGCTGCTCTAGTCACCAGGGAGGGCCAAGTAAAGACCACTGCAGAGGAGATGGTCACCATCTGGAAACCTCACTCAGACCATTATGTCCAGTCATCCATTGACATTTGGGCTAAGTGCTGTAGCACAGTCCGGGTAGGTGTTAGAGACTCTGTTCAGATGTGACTTAAGTGCTCTGCAAAGTGATGTACTCTCTTGGAATGTCTTTAATTATTGGCGTAGATTAGTATGATGTCTAACTCCAAGACCTTTTTGAATACTTTTTGCAGTTTTGCAATGTTTTCTCATATTTAGCAGCAATACAAAACATAAACATCAACATGTAACCAACACCATATTCCTATGACAGAAAGTGACCCAGGGAGTGCAGAGGAATCAGGTCAGAGGGGTGGGTTTTGATGCCACCTGTTCCCTAGTGGTCCTGGACCAGAACTTTCAGCCTGTAGCTGTCAACCTGGATGGTAAGTGAGAGAATGATTCAAAATAGATAGAATACTCTAACACTGTTGAATGCTCACAGTTTTATTGAGTCCAACGTTTCAACTACGTATTTGTCAAAATTTCTCCTCCCCTCTCTGTTGCCCTGTGTGTAGGTGAGGCTGAGAGGAACGTGGTGATGTGGATGGACCATCGCGCTGCAGAGCAGGCTGCACGCATCACCAGCACTGGCCACAGGGTCCTGAGCAGGGTGGGAGGGGTAATGTCACCGGAGATGCAGCCCCCCAAGCTGCTCTGGCTGAAAGAGGTTAGAGGTCACCCACTATAAGTCAACAGACAGTTTTATTGTTGGACACCGCTGATTGGCTAGTGCTGAGGTTTATTGCCCTGTTTTTATGTAATTTTCCCCCTACCCATAATTCTTTGGTCAGAACCTGAGAGCGACATGCTGGAGGGACGCTGCCCACTTTCTGGACCTCCCTGACTTCCTGTCCTGGAAAGCCACAGCTTCTCTGGCCAGGTGAGCTTTAGAACAGAAGGAGAGAGGGGTAGGAGGGGTTTGTGTGTGTGCGTGTTTGTGTATCTTGACCAGTCCCAGTGTGTGTATCAGACAGATTCTCCCTTATCCTTCAGGTCCTTATGTACTGTGGTCTGTAAGTGGACCTATTGCCCCACAGAAAAATGGGACACCAGCTTCTGGACAGCCATTGGTTTGGAGGACTTACTGGAAAACGACCATTCCAAAATAGGTGAGCAGAGTAAACCGGTTTTCAACATCAAGGGAGTTTTCCTGGATAAATGAAAGATAAATAAGAAATATGAAACTCAGTACAGGTTGGTTTTGGTTTCTCAATGGGAGTACCTACCTGTGGTTGTTCTCTGCAGCCAATGTGTGTTTCTCCACACCCACCTAGGCAATGTGACCTGCTGTCCAGGGAGCCCAGTGGGAGAAGGCCTTACCCAAGAAGCTGCAGCCGAACTGGGGCTGGACACGGGCACCGCAGTGGGAGCCTCCCTCATCGATGCCCACGCTGGAGGCCTAGGTAGACACTCATTCCAAGGGCCTCCTGTTTTTAAAAATTTGTAGTCACAAAATAGTTTTTGCGTATACCACTGGTGCTTCATATTGCCGCTAACAATTTATAGATGAGAATATAATAAACATGTAGATTACAACTGAAGAAGTTTTTGTGAGCAGCTCAGTTTGTTTGAGTTTATTATCATCACCTGGATCAGTCACCTAACCAGACCTTGGTCATCTGGTTTCGTTTAGGCAGTTAAACTGCTCATGAACTTCGACTTTTGACTCCTGCTGGGACCTCTGCTGATTACAATTGCATGGGGTCAAACGTGAAAGTTTAAAGCACTCCGTGCTGTTCTAAACTTTTGTACATGTCAGACATGTACATGCACTCTGCTCCTTCACCTCTGTATGCCTCCTCTTCCCCACCTCCTCCCACATTTAAAACTAGAACCAGCTTGGCAAACATTATCCCAGCAGTAAATGTCAACACTATATTCCACCATGGAGGTTACAGACCCACTTCAAAGAGTGAAGATACTGATTTAACAATCCTCCATTTTGTGGCCAAGTCTCCCCATTGGCTATTATAAAACCCATGTTTTGGAATCATAAAGGATGTTTTATTCTGCTTGTCAAACAAATGTGTTCTTAGTGATAAAAAGAGAATAAGTAGAAGCCTTGTGCACAGCTTCCAACGGGCAGGTTATGGCAGGAACAACTTAGAATCATTTTTTTATTTTGTTTTTATACATGTTTTTTGGGTATTCTCAGTGAACTTTGCAAAAGGTCAAAACGTAGTGGAAATGTCAAGTAGGCAGGGGAATGAGAAATACATTTTTTCCACAACATACTGTACTTGACAGAAATGTAAATGTACAAATGTTCTTGGTACACGACCTACCCACATTTTTAACCATGTAAATAATGAGAATATGGTGTGTTTTGTGGTTCCAGGTGTGATTGGTGCAGACGTGAGGGGGTTCTCCCTGCCCTGTGAGGACCAGCCAATCACGTCGCGCATGGCCATGATCTGTGGAACATCTTCATGTCACATGGCGGTGAGTTGGTTAGACTTAAACAGCTCCTGTTGTCAAATAACATAATATGTGCCACTTAGCAAATTTGAAATAAAGTGACTTACAGAACATTGACAGTGACAGACATATTCAGTATGTGGGGCCCATGCAGGAATCCAACCCACAACCCAGGTTGCATCTTAGCCAAGTATGTTTATCTAGCATGGCGAATAGTATTGCAATGCCATTCGTCATCAGTCCTTCCTGGTGACCAATCATGAGGGGTAGACCCTGACCTGCTGCAACCTCTTGAATCCTTCAGCTGGAGTCTAGTGTCATGAGCTTTAAAATCTAGCTCTAGTAGGGGGAGGTGAGGGGGCCTGATGCTGTGTTGAAGCCTCTATGTGTTATTCTGTCCCCATGTGTTCAGATCAGCCAGGGGCCCCTGTTTGTACCGGGTGTGTGGGGACCGTACCTGTCCGGCATGGTGCCTGAGTTGTGGCTCAACGAGGGAGGACAGAGTGCTACTGGAAGTCTGGTCAGTTCAGCTCTGCTCTCCTGGGTCCTACTCTACTAGACCAGGCCTATTCAACTACTGGTCTATGGCCCTGCAGAACTGCTGCTTTTCCTTCTCTACCCAGTAGTTCATTGATCAATTCATGTCACCGATTGGCCCAAGAACCCATACACCTGGTGTCTCAGTCTCCTGCTCAGAAGGAGAGAAAGAAAACCAGCATTGCCTCAACCCTGTAATTGTGACTTTGTCCATGTGTGAACTGTGACCTGCAGTAATCTGCTACATATGCAGTATACACTGAGAACTGTCTGACACAGTAAGCCTCGATGACTAGGGTTGCTCAAACCAGATCCACAAAACCATAATGTATCTTTTTTCTCCTACCTCAGATTGACCATGTGGTGAAAGGTCATGTAGCCTACCCCCAGCTACAGGAGCAGGCGGTGAAAGGGTCAGCTATTTACAGCAAAATCATATCCATTAAAACAACAACATACATTTCACATGGAATAGTACAGAATACACATTTAACATGAACGGCATAATCTATCCAGATATGAAGGCCCAGAATGCTCAGAATCCATATGAACCCACTAACCTACTAAGAGCATGGTGTAACTGTCTGTTATCACCTGTTCTGGCATGTCAATTGACAAACTTCTTGGGCAATAGGAAAACCAGTTTTTCTCGCTCGTAAACATTTTTTACATTTTTGTGCCGTCTTCTGTTGTGAGAAAATGATTGATTTACTATTGCTCGAAGGCATTACATAGTTCCAATAGCAGCTGAGAAGTCAATTACTTGATACACTTTACAAAATAGATTCCCAATGAGAAACCACCTTCCTACACAAAGAACTGTCAATCAGCAACATAATAAAAAGTAGGTTTCAAAAAGTGTAACATATCACCTATATTTCCCTGCAGTGGGGAGCATATCTACACTTACCTGAACAGACACCTGTCCTCCATGGCTAAAGACCTGGGGGCTCCCCTGGAGCTGCTGGCCTCCAGCCTCCACGTCTGGCCAGACTTTCATGGCAACCGCTCCCCCCTGGCAGACCCCACTCTGAGGGGCGCGGTGAGGAGAGACCACCTCTGGCTCAGGGCTCTGATAGACTGCTCCCAGATCTGTTTATGCTATCTTGCCTAGTCTTATCATCATTTGGCAAGGACAATGACAATAGGAGTTGGCAACACACACATACACACTTTCACACACATCATATGCTGCCACTACTCTAGGCTTTTTTTTACTACTATTATTATCTATTCTGATGCCTAGTCACCCTGCCTTTTATGTACATATTTACCTCAAATAGCTGGAACCCCTACACATTGATCTGGTACTGGTAATACCTGGAACCCCTACACATTGATCTGGTACTGGTAATACCTGGAACCCCTACACATTGATCTGGTACTGGTAATACCTGGAACCCCTACACATTGATCTGGTACTGGTAATACCTGGAACCCCTACACATTGATCTGGTACTGGTAATACCTGGAACCCCTACACATCGATCTGGTACTGGTAATACCTGGAACCCCTACACATCGATCTGGTACTGGTAATACCTGGAACCCCTACACATTGATCTGGTACTGGTAATACCTGGAACCCCTACACATTGATCTGGTACTGGTAATACCTGGAACCCCTACACATTGATCTGGTACTGGTAATACCTGGAACCCCTACACATTGATCTGGTACTGGTAATACCTGGAACCCCTACACATTGATTTGGTACTGGTAATACCTGGAACCCCTACACATTGATCTGGTACTGGTAATACCTGGAACCCCTACACATTGATTTGGTACTGGTAATACCTGGAACCCCTACACATTGATCTGGTACTGGTAATACCTGGAACCCCTACACATCGATCTGGTACTGGTAATACCTGGAACCCCAACACATCGATCTGGTACTGGTAATACCTGGAACCCCTACACATCGATCTGGTACTGGTAATACCTGGAACCCCTACACATCGATCTGGTACTGGTAATACCTGGAACCCCTACACATTGATCTGGTACTGGTAATACCTGGAACCCCTACACATTGATCTGGTACTGGTAATACCTGGAACCCCTACACATCGATCTGGTACTGGTAATACCTGTATATAGATAGCTTCATACTTGTGAATTATTTTATTTTTTTTATAATATTTTTTTTTAACTGCATCGTTGGGAAGGGCTTGTAAGCAAATATTTCACGGTAAAGAAAACATCCGTTGACAAATACTTTTTATTTTATTAGTATCTGATTTGAAGACACAACAAACCGATCTGGGACCAGGCTAGGGCTCTGACCCTCTGAGCTGGGAAGTCATTCAGAAACAAATGTCATCACACTATATAAAAGCCAATGAAGGGTTTTAAGCCAAAGTGTCAAAATGCCAGACCTGTATGACTTTGCTTATAAATGATTTGTGAAGCATCTATTTAGTTGTTATGAATCCTTTATGAATGCCCAACAAAGCTTTTCTAAGTGGTACTGAAGGTGCTCTGTGTGTGTACAGGTGGTTGGGCTGCCATTGTCCCAGACCCTGGATGACCTGGCCCTGCTTTACCTTGCTACTGTACAGGCACTGGCTGTGAGTTTCACTACTAATAATCCATAGCGCTTTTCTGAAACCCCAAAAAGCTTGAATACTACATTTTAATATAAACATGTCAGACATTACTTGAAATATGTACCTAGATTATCCTATCCTAAATGATTGTGTGTTGTTATGATAGCCAGAGGACTACGTCCTCCCTGTAAGTTGTAAAAAGGGGTTTATAAACTAATTAGATTGATTGGTTGGTTTTATATCGCAACAATCCCCTCCTGCCTCTCTCCCTTCAGCTGGGCACCCAGCATATCCTAGAGGCCATGACACAGGCAGGACATGACATCACAACCCTCTTCCTGTGTGGGGGGTTGAGTAAGAATCCTCTTTATGTGCAGATTCACGCCAATGCCACAGGTGGGTGATGGAGGGGGATCTAGTCTGTGTCCAGCCCTGTAAAACGGGAAGTGCTACGTAACCTGAACTTGGGAAACATCCACACTGAAAACTAACCTAGATTATTTCAGTTGAGGTTCTGAATTATTATTTAGAAATGTATATTTCTCATTATGAAGAGAGTGAGTTAAACACTCCTATTAATTCCTTATTTGTAAAATAACTTGAGAGAGTGCTTATGAAGGGATCTAACAATACTGCGTGTTGTCTACTCAGGGTTGCCCTTGGTGCTTCCTGCCCAGACTGAGGCTGTGTTGGTGGGAGCAGCAGTCCTAGGTGCCTGTGCTTCCCATGATTATAGCTCCATACTGGTGAGTGCAGAACACACACATACACAATAAACACAGCAGTAGAATATTTAGTTCGACATCATAGCAGCTCATTCCTGACTCCATACTACCATCTACTGGAGAGGAACTAAGGTAAAGGAGAAATGCACAGATTCCCTTGCTTTGTCTCAAGGAGACTTGTGCAAAGTCTGGTGAGATGACATGGAGGTGACTAGATAGCTATCTAAAGAGAGGGCTCTGGGGTGTCTTTCTGTGCCATTCAGCAGCATACCTCTGAACACCGGGTAGTGGCCCACCCCGTAAGCCAGACGTGCTAAAAATAAGAATGTGTATTATTGTTTGGACTGGGTCGCACCTGTCCCCTCATTTGGAGTCATAACTGCTCATGCAGTTGGTGCTGTCTGAGGATTTGAGCTAGGGATGACAGACTAGGGATGACAGACTAGGGATGACAGACTAGGGATAACAGACTAGGGATAACAGACTAGGGATAACAGACTAGGGATAACAGACTAGGGATGACAGACTAGGGATGACAGACTAGGGATGACAGACTAGGGATAACAGACTAGGGATGACAGACTAGGGATGACAGACTAGGGATGACAGGGCAGTGTGAACTATAGAGCTTATACAGAAGGATAACTATAAGGCCAGGAAAGGAGAATTCTACTTCCTACGTACTGTATGTCACAAACTTCATAGACAGTTGAACCTTCTCTTTACAAAACCAGGTCATGGGCTGTTCTGGACCTCTCCAGATCAAAACTCAATGTGTATCATTTATTGATCACGGCTTGGTTTATGAATGCATGTTTTAGGAGGCGATGGAGAAAATGGCCAAAGTGGGAAAAGTTGTTCAGCCTGACCACGAGCTCTGGAGGTGAGACGAGAGACTGGCCTGCATCAGTGTTGGGTTTCATTGGTCAAACATCTGTGGGTTGTGCTGGAGGCATGTGCTGGGTACAATGATGAATTAACATTAATGTTGGAAACATCACTACTGATATATGAAAGTATATTTGTTATCAGGTCAGTTTGTAATTTTGTTCTAATGATGTCATTCTAATAATGTTTTTATGATGTTCTAGTATCTGACTAGAGGAACTGTGTTCTCTCTCTTAGCTTTTACAGGAAGAAGCACTCTGTGTTCCTGCGCCTCCATGTCCACCAGAGGGAGTACATGGCCCTTATGAATGACTGAGAACCAAGAGGTGCTACTGTCCAACCTGTTGAAATAGCAGACAGTAATCCCAACACCGAGGTTGGATTAGACTGAATGCAATATCAAGTAGAGACTGTGGATACAACTATGATATCAGACACCCCAAATTAGTTGATTCCAAAAATCAGCTGGACACAGTTACCCAATACACCTATTAGGAGAAAAGAGTCTGAACTCGAACGTGATTTATCAAATGCAAAATGGTGGTGACACTATCCATCTTGAGTTGACGCATGGGGGAAGATGTAGGAAATGAATGCAATATTCCAGTATATAAGATGTGAAGTCCTGGCCTGAAAATCTAATATGGCCTACAGTTCCATCCACAGTACACTGATAAGAGTTCAAAAGGCACTGACAGAAAGTCAACCTGTGAAAAGCAATAAAACAGTCATCTTGAAATATGCAAGTTTATAAGTATTTGAAATTGTGCCCAATGTCACTTTTTCACACCTAGGTCTATTTGCTATCATGAATCCCTATCTCATGTCCTCTCTTTGATCTCTCTATCACACACATTATTTCTCTGATCTCCTCTTATCACATCTCTAACCTCTGATCTCATCTCTAACCTCTCTGTCTCCTGCTGTCCAAGCAGGCCATAGAGGAATGTGTGTTCCAGTTCCCTGTGCTGTACAGGATCAAAGACCATAATCTCCTCTGATGTTGTCCTGGTGACACAGAGGAATGCTCAAATCCCACACAGCTGAGTTAACAGGACTGGTTCACGTCCAGACCCAATGGCAGAACATCCTGCACCAACCAGACCTGTATTTTATTTCTGTCCAGCTATGTTACATATAGTCTCTCATGGCGGCAGGCTGAGACTGTTATTTTAGCAAATTCAGGTTTAACCCCAACCGGGCCTCGAACTCAACACCTTAGCCGTTACACCATGAGATCCGATCCTCCGGACAAGGTTGGTAGGTGGCGGGTTACGGTTGCTTTATTGATTGCAATACGTAACACTGAAGTGAAACTAAAGGCTGTGTTGCTGTTTTATTAATCGTCTCGCAATTAGAAGTAAGGCAGCACACCTGTCCAAAGTATTTAATACATCTTAAACCTGATAACTACACATTCAACTCAATAAATTGAGTTGTCAGCTATGTGTCTTTGAAGATGCGAGTACTACAACAAATGCAACATGAACACGTCCTGACACCATATTATCAGCAAAATGCTACCAGTCAATCTGTGATATGATCAGCACTCCACCATCGTAAGGAGAATGGCAATCTCATTCATTGTCCTCATCATCTCCTTCTGTGGTTGTGTGGGAGGCTGTGTGCTATAGGTGTGATCCTCTGCTGCCCCTCATGGCTGAGGTGTGTAGCGCAGGTACTTCCTTTCTGAGGGTAGCTCTTTGGTGTAGACCCCTGCAGGGAACATGGCTGCTGCCTCCTCCTCAGGGATGTTTGGAGGAACCATCACGCGCTCGCCAGGCTGGACAGAGAGAGGGAATGAGAAGGGGAGTTAGCAGAGAAAATAGAAATGGGCATAAGTGGCATGCCAATTGATATTGGACTGACAATAGATTCTAAGTATTTGGAGAACAATAAAACAAGTTGTGTGATGAATGATGATGTTAACTGATTGTCTATTGGGTCACTCAAGCTGCCATTTATATTTGACTGATAATACTTCCTGAAGGATGCTGCAAATTCTACTGTCAGGTTATAGAGCTTGACAGGGATTGGCTGACTGACCTGCCAATCAGCAGGGGTGGCCACCCGGTTCTTTGCTGTGAGCTGCAGGGAGTCGACCACTCTCAGGATCTCATCAAAGTTACGCCCCGTTGTGGCAGGGTAGAGCAGGGACAGCTTCAGCTTCTTGTCTTGGCCAATCACAAAAACCTGAGACATAAAAACATGTCACACTTTGGTGGGATGGCATTAGGCAAGCATTCATCATATAACAAGTACTTTTGGGTGTCGGGGAAAATGTATGGAGTAAAAAATGTATTATTTTCTTTAGGAATGTAGTGAAGTTAAAGTAAAAGTAGTCAAAAATTATAAATAGTAAAGTACAGATACCCCAAAAAACGACTTAAGTAGTACTTTCAAGTATTTTTACATAAGTACTTTACACCACTGGGGATGCATTTACTCACATGGCAAATGGTTAGCGGGCGAGAGAAAGTGTGTGTGTGATAGAGCGAGAGAGTGTAGCAGATAAGGGCTGTGTTCACTAACAGGCAGCCATCATGTGGTGATATCACCCTCATTGATTCATATAAAAAGATAACATCATGCAGCAAGGGGCCTTGGTAGTGAGACGGGGTGGTGGGGCTTGGGGGGAGGAGTAGTTAACTCATACTAGCCAGTGAAGGTAGGCTGCTTGCATCAGCATGAATAAGTCATGTTTATGGAAAATAGAGCACCAGAAAGAGGAGGACGATCTCATGGTGTGCAATGACTTACCGGAAACTGAGAACCGGTAGAGAGAGATACTAACAGGAAGAAAGCGAGAGAAAGTGTGGCTGAGAGTGTGAGTATGCATGTTTTGACACTCACACAGCGGGCAGTGAGGGGCATGCCGTCCTTGTCCTTCTCATTTGGGTCCAGCATGCCCAGGGCCACTGCCAGCTCCCTCTGATTGTCTGCTATGATGGGGAAGGGGAACGCACAGCCAGACTCCTCATTGTTGTAGGCCAAGATGTCCTACAGGACCACAGCACAGCCGTCCATTACTAAACACTGGTCATTGGTTTACACACTCAAAACTGGGTGTCACAAATGGCACCCTATTCCCTTTTGACCTGGCCAAAAGTAGTGCCTTATAAAGGGAATAGGGTGCCATTTGGGAACCGCCTATACCTTGGTCCAGCCATGGTGATCCTCCAGACTGTCAATGGACAGGGCAATCATCTTCACGTCCCGCCTGCTGAACTCGTCGCTGAGTTTGGCTGCTCGGCCCAGCTCTGTGGTGCAGACAGGGGTGTAGTCACTGGGGTGGGAGAACAGGATACCCCAGCTACAGAGAGAGAGGAAGATATGGAGAGATTAGTAGGGGCCTAGCATAGGAATGTCAGCCTTTCTGTCTCCCTGCTCCTGTGTTTCTGTTTTTGTGGAGCGGCTAAGCTGTAAAATTTGACTCAATCGTTCACTTTGTGATAAACGTACCACATTTGGTACAGAGGTAGATTTAGGTACCTTGAAAAGATTTAGATATGGAGTCACCACATATTTGCCTCCTGGGGGGCATGGCAGCCCTTTTTCAAAATGGCCCTCGACTGTAACACTATGTTACAATTCAAAAGGACTGCTTTGACGAAAATTAGTCACGGTGCTAGACTTATTGACACTGAAAAGATTAAGATATGGAGCCACCACAGATTTGGCCCCCAAGGCAGGTATCTTACAAAATGGCCACTATTGGTAACACAATATTGCAGTCACAAAGTCATTTTTTTGTTGTTGTTGATAAACACCAAATTTGGCAAAGAGTTCGATTTATATATCCTGAAAATATTTAGATAGCACACCCTATCACTTTTAGAGGTCCCTTAGGGAGCAGTAAGTACACATTTACCCGATGCTGCCTCAGTCACCACCAAAAGTCCATGGCATACCGAACTGTGGCATAGCCTTTACTTTGTTGAAATAGCAGAACATATTCAAATGCAAGTAGAAAAACTAGTGGGTCATACTTTTGATCATGAAACTGGTTGAAAAAAAAATATTACAGCTTGAGAGATTTGTTGTCCACAGCAATTGTGAACTATTCCAACTCAATGGCTGGGGTATTTTCCTAGGTACAGCTGAAGTTAGTGTATTTGAAGTTAGTGTATTTGCTCCTGGTTGTAAGTCGCAGGCAGGGCTACCTCATCTATAGAGCATTCTAACTCACCTCCGATACACACAGTCTCAGAAATATTAGTTTTCCTACAAAAAGAACTGCTGTATTTCCCTATCTACTCATTGTATTGTTCTGTGTTAAAAAATTGAAACAGATTCAGGCCAATAAGTATAGGCCATGACTTTTACAAAAGTTAAAGAAGTATAAGCCATGACTTTATATACAGTGCATTTGGAAAGTATTCAGACGACTTCTCTTTTTCCACATGTTGTTATGTTACATGTTACATTTTTTGGGAAATATTTTTACATTTATTAAAAATACAAAACAGAAATACCTTATTTACATGCACTACCATTCAAAAGTTTGGGGTCACTTAGAAACGTTCTTGTTTTTGAAAGAAAAGCAATTTTTTTGTCCATTAAAATAACATCAAATTGATCAGAAATACAGTGTAGACATTGTTAATGTTGTAAATGACTATTGTAGCTGGAAACTGTAGTTTTTTATGGAATATCTACATAGGCGTACAGAGGCCCATTATCAGCAACCATCACTCCTGTATTCCAATGGCACGTTGTGTTAGCTAATCCAAGTTTATAATTTTAAAAGACTAATTGATCATGAGAAAACCCTTTTGCAATTATGTTAGCACAGCTGAAAACTGTTGTCCTGATTTAAGAAGTAATAAAACTGGCCTTCTTTAGACTAGTTGAGTATCTGGAGCATCAGCATTTGTAGGTTCGATTACAGGATCAAAATGTCCAGAAACAAAGACCTTTCTTCTGAAACTTGTCAGTCTATTCTTGTTCTGAGAAATGAAGGCTATTCCATGCGAGAAATTGCAAAGAAACTGAAGATCTCGTGCAACGCTGTGTACTACTCCCTTCACAGAACAGTGCAAACTGGCTCTAACCAGTACAGAAAGAGGAGTGGGAGGCCCCGGTGCACAACTGAGCAAGAGGACATTAGAGTGTCTAGTTTGAGAAACAGACACCTCACAAGTCCTCAACTGGCAGCTTCCTTAAATAGTACCCGCAAAACACCAGTATCAACTTCAACAGTGAAGAGGCAACTCTGGGATGCTGGCCTTTGAAACCACCAAGATTCTTCCTAGAGCTGGCCGCCCGGCCAAACTGAGCAATCGGGGGAGAAGGGCCTGGGTCAGAGAGGTGACAAAGAACCTGATGGTCACTATGATAGCGCTCAAGAGTTCCTCTGTGGAGATGGGAGAACCTTCCAGAAGGACAATCTCTGCAGCACGCCACCAATCAGGCCTATGGGCACAAACCCACTGTCGCTGGACCAGACAGGACTGGCAAAAAGTGCTCTTCAATGACGAGTCGCGGTTTTGTCTCACTAGGGGTGATGGTCGGATTCTCGTTTATCGTCGAAGGAATGAGCGTTACACCGAGGCCTGTACTCTGGAGCGGGATCGATTTGGAGGTGGAGGGTCCGTCATGGTCTGGGGCGGTGTGTCACAGCATCATCGGACTGAGCTTGTTGTCATTGCAGGCAATCTCAACGCTGTGCGTTACAGGGAAGACATCCTCCTCCCTCATGTGGTACCCTTCCTGCAGGCTCATCCTGACATGACCCTCAATCATGACAATGTCACCAGCCATACTGCTCGTTCTGTGAATGATTTCCTGCAAGAGAGGAATGTCAGTGTTCTGCCATGGCCAGCGAAGAGCCCGGACCTCAATCCCATTGAGCAAGTCTGGGACCTGTTGGATCGGAGGGTGAGGGCTAGGGCCATTCCCCCCAGAAATGTCCGGGAACTTGCAGGTGCCTTGGTGGAAGAGTGGGGTAACATCTCACAGCAAGAACTGGCAAATCTAGTGCAGTCCATGAGGAGGAGATGCACTGCAGTAGAGGAGATGCAGCTGGTGGCCACACCAGATACTGACTGTTACTTTTTTGACCCCCCCCCCTTTGTTCAGGGACACATTATTTCATTTCTGTTAGTCACATGTCTGTGGAACTTGTTCAGTTTATGTCTCAGTTGTTGAATCTTGTTATGTTCATACAAATATTTACACATGTTAAGTTTGCTGAAAATAAACGCAGTTGACAGTGAGACGCTCCCCATCCAACCTGACAGGGCTTGAGAGGATCTGCAAAGAATGGAAGAAACTCCCCAAATACAGGTGTGCCAAGCTTGTGGCGTCATACCTATGTAAGGGGTGCGTAACTGGTGGCAGAGAAGTCAGACGCAGGAGAGCAGAACTGGGTAATAACCGGAGCAGTTTAGTAAACAAAACCACCGGCATCCAGAATAACAACATATGGGTACAAAACCCGTCGCGCACCAGAAAACAATGTGCACAAGCACTTACAACAAACAATAACGCACAAAGACATGGGGGGAACAGAGGGTTAAATACACAACACGTAATGAGGGAATGAAAACCAGGTGTGTGGGAAAACAAGACAAAACAAATGAAAAATGGATCGGCGATGGCTAGAAGGCTGGTGACGTCGACCGCCGAACACCGCCCGAACAAGGAGAGGAACCGACTTCAGCAGAAGTCGTGACAACCTATCAATAATCGAGGCTGTAATCGCTGCCACAACAAAATACTGAGTAAAATATCTGAATACTTCAGTAAATGTGATATCAGTTTTTTTTTTATACATTTGCAAAAATGTCTAATAACCTGCTTTTGCTTTGTCATTATGGGGTATTGTGTGTAGATTGATGAGGGAAAAAACGATTTAATCCATTTTAGAATAAGGCTGTAATGTAACAAAATGTGGAAAAAGTAAAGTGGTCTGAATTCTTTCTGAATGCACTGTAGATTAAAGGTTTGTGAAATAGTGGTTCAGTCTGTAGTCATTTAGTAAGATGGCTGCCACAGCTCCCTGGGGCCAAATCTGTGGTGACTCCATATCTAAATCTTTTCAGGGTCCATAAATCTAGCTCTGTGGCAAATGTTGTGCTTTTATCACAAAGTGAACGATTGAGTCAAATTTTACAGCTTAGCCGCTCCAGTAAAACAGAAACAGGAGCAGCGGGACAGAAAGGCTGACATTCCTATGCTAGGCCCCTACTAATCTCTCCATCTCTCTGTATCTTCCTCTCTCTTCCTCTGTCCATCACATTTTCAGGGTACACAAATCTGCATTTCTGCCAAATGTGGTGCTTTTATCAAAAAGTGAACGATTTATCAGCTTAACCACCCTACTATTTTGGTGCTGTACTCAAAACACTCCCTTTCTACGCATCACTACACGCCTGGCCCTGGCTGCTTGTTGAGCCAATTGTAAAATACAGGATTTTTAATACAGTTTGTCTTTGCATTACATATATTATTTGAGCACTATTGTTTTTTAGGGTAAGAAATAATGAAATGTTTAATAGATCAGGGTAAGAAATAATGAAATGTTTAATACAATTTAATAAAACATGTTGATATTAACCCCGATTATGCCAAGCAGCCTAAAGATTTATTTGATCATGTAAAGAACCAGGAAGAAAAATATAGACGGCCTCAAGTGTGCCCAGAGATCTTGTCTTGTTGCAGCAACTGACATTTCAGTGTTGTCAGCGTTTTCATTGAGGGGGCTCAGAGAACAAATGATTTGAGCTGCAAGCAAGCAGTTTTTTTTCTGACGTCTCAACCTAGTTAGACTGACACAACCAACTGGCCTAGATCAAATAAAACCACAGACCATGAGTAAAGATACATGTCTAAATATTATTCAAATAGGGGAAGAATAGCTGTTTATTATT
Source organism: Salmo trutta (assembly GCF_901001165.1). NCBI lineage: Eukaryota > Metazoa > Chordata > Actinopteri > Salmoniformes > Salmonidae > Salmo > Salmo trutta. Next base: position 34,696,198 of record NC_042977.1, on the reverse strand, counting down.
ATATCTACGAAACAAATCCGGATGCCAACACATCCTCGCTATACCATCCTCGCTATACCCAATAACGTTAGGTATCAGATTAAAATTCACACCAACACAGTTTGAGAGTACAGTAGGATATGACAGCTATCAGCATAATCAACCTTACGACTTTTGCCAAACTATACTAAACCTTTATTTTTACATGTGAATGATTTAGGCCTAATGTCTTTAGAAACAGGTGCCTTAATGAATGCAAATGATATAGTGAAATCGAAAAGAGAACATAAATTATACAACGGAAAACTGGAATCTCAGGTAGTATATTCCAAAATTCCAACACGTGATTTCAATCGATGGCATATTTAATGTCATATCAGCCTTTAAAATTACTTACGAGTCACCCAAAAAATCATGGAATTTAATTTTGCCCTTAGTGGTTTCGGCCTCAAAATTTGGAAACACATCTCCTAGCAGTAGTCCTGGCATGGTCGCAATGAAGACCCGCGCTCCAGTAGCAGCATACTGATGAAAGCAGGTTCAAATCGTCTAACCCGGAACAGGGTTTAACACTTATAATTATCATTTTTCAAATGTCATTTTTTTTGTAGGCGTGATTTTTTTCACTTGTCCAGTGTGCGTTTACAGGTGATAAAAATTCAAAAACTATTTATAAAAAGCGTTTACAGGTGATTTGGACGCGTTATCATTTTTCACTTGCTTTTTCAAGTGTCAATAGTACATTTTACACGTGTTCTTTACACCTGTCCAGTCCGCATTTACAGGTGATTAGAACGATTGTTATGGTCATTTTTGCACATGTTCTATATACCTGTCCAGTGTGCTTTTACAGGTGATTAGAACGCTCTAGCCCAGAGACTGGGTGGGCCGAGCCCCGGGGACATACTGGTTGTTATTAGCCATCAACCTGTGGCTCTCCAAGCGGCTAGGGGTGTGCGTCTCTGAGGACTCCTCCAGTGGCAGCATTCTGCCCCTGGTGAGGCAGGTGGAGATCACTGGTCACTCCGTGTGTCACGTCCTGACCCTAGTAAGATGTCATTTTCTATAGTAGAGTAGGGCAGGGTGTGACAATGGGTGTTTTGGGTTGTTCTATGTTTTCTATTTCTATGTTTAAGTTCTGTTTGTCTATTTCTATGTTGGGATTGTTTGGGGTTGATCTCTAATTGGAGGCAGCTGATCCTCATTGCCTCTGATTAGAGAATTTTTAAGTAGGGCTATTTCTCATTGTTGTTGTGGGTTATTTTTTGAGTAGTGTGTTTTCCTCTCTGCGTCACGGTTTGTTGTTTTGTGTTTTCAAGTAATTTAAGTGTATTGCATTTCAGTTTCATGTTTAATAAATATGTGGAACTAAGAACACGCTGCATTTTGGTCCGCTCCTTCAAACAGACGTGACACCGTGCCCTAGTTCATCAGCACCTTGTACTGTCTACTCCGCAATGAAACCATCCCTTTAAAGCTGCATTAGGTTATGGTCTGGACAATGTCACACAGAGCTGCATAATTGGCAAAAAGCTCATCAATTCACAAAAGTGTCTGATATTGCATTAATATCCTTTATATCTGCCAATTCATTTTGCGTTCTGTGGTAGGCAAAGAGCAGTATCCATTTTAATCGTGGCTCCATCATCGAGTCGGTCTGTAGTAGCTGGCATGGCGGTGGGCCTGCGCCAAATACCAGGGCCCATGGAAAGTTCCCTGCCTTTAACCTGCCGATTTACAGTGTCACCTCTGCAGAGTCAAAGGAAATACAGAAGCGGCTGTTCACGATTATAACAGTATCAATGCGTTTACATAGCACTGCATTTGGGTTGTTGATTAGAGTTCTTAAGGGTTTGTCATATTTTCCTAGTGGAATAGTTCCCAGGATGGGCAATTGATGGCCTTCTATCAATTGCTTTTTAAGACTCTTTAGAACCTTGTATGTGGCAATATTTTACCGAAATGACATTTGTGGTATGGTGACTTGAAACATCCTGTTGACTGAACAACTCTTCCTTGCTCACTGTTTCTCTCTTCCCCCTCCCCTTATCAGCTCTACTCCTGGACCTGGTCCAGATTGTGAAGACTTTGTTCCATTGTCAGAGGCCTCCCGCCCAGAACCGCTCCAACATGTTCCCTACCTTCTTCGTGGAGTATTTCATCAAATGAGACTTAATTTCAACCAGTAGAGAATGTGAAATGCTTTATTGAAAGAAGTTAATTATCCAAATGTTATAAATACATAAAACATGCATTATAAATATAATTGTAATATTATAAATACAAGTTTAATCTGTACGTCAATGCACATCTGTTGTGCATTATAAAAACAGGAGGAAAGAGGTGGCGAGACAGCTGTAACAGACAAAGGGAAAGAGGTAAGAACAGAGGAGCAGGGAAGACAGTATATGATTAATGAATCACAGTGCTACCCTAATAATCACTCAGTTCATCACAATAACATAGTGTCTCTAGTGGTGTCTCATAACCAGCCTTGGGCTCCCAGTCGGCCCGAAAGTTATCTTAAGTGCAGGTGAGGTGGTGATGATGGGACCGGGGGTTGGCATCCTCTCTCACATCAAAACATACATGCAGACAAGAGACAGATGGCGATAGCATGTTTAAGCCTTTAAAAAATCATCAGAAGGTAAAATGCTAAACTGACCTTGGAACATTAACTCTGGGACTACTACATCTCTATCTGTATTTCAATGTAAAGCATCTCTTTAATAATACTTCCTGTTGACCCGACCAAGTGACCTCTCACCTCTGATCATGCTGTGCCCTCTATGTAGCCAGTTCACATGCTGATATAACCTAGAGGACTTAGGGAGAAGGGGAGAGATGGATGTAGTGAAGGAGAGACTTTTAGAGAAAATAAGGTAGTTAAAGAGACAGTGTTCAACAGGAATCTGTGTGTGTGGCCTCACCTGGTGTCCACACCACACTAAGTGGCTGCAGAGTTAATGTATGCTGGAAAAACATGCAGACTTACGAGGACAAACAATATAACGCAGTTATAGAAATAATGAAGTGTCTTACTATTCTCCATGGTTGGCCCTCTTGCCTATTCGTTGAAGGAGCCAGTTATACACCTGAGCCTGCTTACTGCACAACACATGAATCAGATAGATACATGAGTGTGAAGGTGTAGGTTATAGGGTGTCTAATTGTTCTACATTTTTTCAATATGGGAGACTTAAAATAGCCCGTTTTGTTTTTGTACAGACATCACACCCTTACCTAAACAGCACCCTCACCTGAGAAGTAGAAATTAAAAGGGAGAGAAACTGGGAATTGAATAACTGCAGTTGACATAGCTAAGTAAATGGAAGAATACTCTTATTGCAATGTGGAAGGCTCTTAAAAGAGCCTTTGGTTGTTCATAGTGTAGTCTATGGTGTTGCCAGGGAACAGCACACTCTTCAAAGAAGTAGGAGGTGAAGCTCTCTCGCCTCTTGCTGCGTTGTTGGACCCCATCCTTGAAACATCCTGAAGAGCAGCAGACTTCTCCTATGGCACATGGCGGTGAGTTGCAGATCCCCTCCTGGTCCTCGTGTCCATTATGTTATGCAGGACACAAGTAGCCTTCACATGCCTGAATTCCCCCAGGAGGCAGTCCCAGATGGCCCTGGTCACCCAACCGAGCAGTGCCCTACACGGTAACTGTAAGCAATCGTTTTGAAAGAATGTCCTGTTACAAGGTATCTGTAGGAATATGGAAGGTAATGTCATTATTAAACTTTCACATCACCAGGTCATTGTGGATTACTAAAGTATAATATCCCTTATAACAAATCATGATAACATTGGAGAGATAGATGCATGTGTAGCATGTGACAATAGCAGGATCATATCAAGGATAGCATCACAAATGAATACATAAATACCACTTGATGCTTGATGAGTTGATCATTTGAATCAGCTGTGTAGTGCTAAGGCTGAAACATAAATGTGCACCCCTTTGAGTTCCCAGGACCAGGACCGAGAACCACTGCTCGTCATTGGGACCTCTTCATCTGCACACAGGCTTCCGTATCTGAGGACAGAAAACCTCACAAGAAACACACTTCATTATACTAAAATTAGACTGCACTGAATATTATGTTACTATTATCACTGTCCTCACCTATTGGGACTGGAACTAGAAAAGTCCATACCCTATCCAGAATAGCCTACTCTCACTTTGACAGTTGGAGCTGCTATCTGTTCACCCTTCTCCATGGCTATTAGCTAGCTACGTACCTACAAATGCATTTTGAGTGGTTTTTTACAGTGATAAATACATCAACATAGCTAGCTAATACGAAGTTAGGTAGCTGGTGATATTTAATTCACTTAGCTAGCTATCTATAGTATGTAAAGTTGGCTAGATAGCTAACGTTAGCTAGCTACATTAGTAGCTCATTTGAGTTAGCCTGCACTGTAGCTAGTTAGCTAATAATACATGTTTTGTTTTTACATTTTCGAAATGCAACGTTATTTACTTAACTTACTTGAATAGGTTATCCCAGCCATGTGGACGACTGGAAACGGGGAAGAAACGTTTTTGTCACCAGAGAGTTTTAGAGCATCTTAAAATGTACCTGTGAATAACTTCATGAAAAGGAGAATGGATTAAAGTATTTACCCATTTAATAACCAGACCTTCATACAAACTTGCTATGATGAATTCTTGACGCACAATCGAACATGCTGCCATATGCTTCCAGCACACCCACAAGCGAGCTACTCTGGGCGGCCTAAACCGCACGCATCCGTGCGCTAGTGTAGACAAGCCGTTACACATCACGCCACGCCGGCTGCCATGTTCTCCCACTTCCTGCTGGCCCAGCTGGTGGTGACGCCCCCCCCACTACCATTTTCTCCTGATATATGTTTGTTGTGGTATGCAATGCATTTACAGTATTTCGATCTGTTCTATGAATTGCCAAGTGGCATTCAGTTACAGTTGATGAAAATGTAAAGCCTAATAGTGCATTTTGTCACTCTATGGAGCGGTATATTTTTCTGTATATTTACTTTACATAGCCCCCATACCTATTGTCGTTTGAAAATATATATATTTTTTGATGTGTGGGCAAGAATGAACGATATATTGTTTTAATTGTGTGTCACAGGTTCTAATGGTAAGTGACAGACAGTGTTAAATAATGACACAGTCAAGACGTTGTCAACCTATGACTTTCACACTGAAATAGGATAAAACGAAGGGAAGTATCGAACAACAAAGTTTATTTCAGAGAGGAAGTGAAATTCTGTTGGTAAAACCGTGAGAATGAGAGACATAAAAATCATGCATGGTTCCTGGTTAAGAGACCCATTCCATATACAGTAGGGTGCTGTGGTATTGCCCTATTGTCGTGTATGTTTCTGTCTGTGTGGGGGTGAAATGGTACCATTCCCACCCCAAGCAAAGTTCCATTAGTGTGCACAGCAGCTGCTGCCGTGTTATCTCCTGACTGTCATTATTAGTCTCCTTACAGTGTTGCCACACACACACGGTGGTAACACCCTAGCAATATCTACCCTCCCCAGTGTTGTTGAATGCCCACCCATGCCAACATTCTGTAGAACCTCCCCATCCTAACATACATGTCTCTAGGGGTTAACAGTTTACATAACACTTGGTTCAAGAATTAGATACTAGCTAGCTCGGTCTGATAGCTCCGGTTGCTATGTTGATGAAGTGGCAATGTGTTGATGAAGCACATGGATTCCAGGCTAGGTTGATGAAGTAATCAACACCTAAGCTATAGACCTACGGACTATTCTATTGGCACATAGTTGTTAGCCTGGAATCCACACTGAATATGGCTCAATGCAGATTCCAGGCTACATAGCTAATTTCTTAGAACTCATTGAAATGATACTAGACATGTCAACTACTGGCCAGCAGATGGCACCACATGACCGGTTAAAAACAAACCTGCATCGTCTCTTCTGAAATGCTTTGCTCTTTGTGTACTCTGGTTTATTCTGTAGTTTACTGTGCATGTCAAGGCTTTGGGTGGCTTTTTCAACATGCAGTTATATCCTCAAGTTTTAGTATTGGATGTGTGGTCATGAAAATTCTCAGTGCAAATTGTTCAAATGTAATTTTATTTTTTTTATTTATTTTGTATTTAACCTTTATTTAACTAAGCAAGCCAGTTAAGAACAAATTCTTATTTACAATGACGGACTAATAAAAGGCAAAAGGCCTCCTGCGGGGACAGGGGCCAGGGATTAAAAATAAAAAAATAAATACAATATAAATATAGGACAAAACACATATCACAACAACAGAGACAACACAACACTACATAAAGAGAGACCTAAGACAACAACATAGCAAGGCAGCAACACATGACAACACAGCATGGTAGCAACACAACATAACAACAACATGGTAGCAACACAACATGGTACAAACATTGAGCACAGACAACAGCCCAAAGGGCAAGAAGGTAGAGACAACAATACATCCCACAAAGCAGCCACAACTGTCAGTAAGAGTGTCCACGATTGAGTCTTTGAATGAAGAGATTGCGATAAAACTGTCCAGTTTGAGTGTTTGTTGCAGCTCATTCCAGTCGCTAGCTGCAGCAAACTGAAAAGAGGAGCGACCCAGGGATGTGTGTGATTTGGGGACCTTTAACAGTATGTGACTGGCAGAACGGGTGTTGTATGTGGAGGATGAGGGCTGCAGTAGATATCTCAGATAGGGGGGACTGAGGTCTAAGAGGGTTTTATAAATAAGCATCAACCAGTGGGTCTTGCGACGGGTATACAGAGATGAGGAGTATAGAGTGCAGTGATGTGTCCTATAAGGTGCATTGGTGGCAAATCTGATGGCCGAATGGTAAAGAACATCTAGCCGCTCAAGAGCACCCTTACCTGCCGATCTATAAATTATGTCTCCGTAATCTAGCATAGGTAGGATGGTCATCTGAATCAGGGTTAGTTTGGCAGCTGGGGTGAAAGAAGAGCAATTACAATAAAGGAAACCAAGTCTAGATTTAACTTTAACCTGCAGCTTTGATATGTGCTGAGAGAAGGACAGTGCACCGTCTAGCCATACTCCCAAGTACTTGTATGAGGTGACTACCTCAAGCTCTAAACCCTCAGAGGTACTAAAAACACCTGTGGGAAGTGGGGCATTCTTCTTACCAAACCACATGACCTTTGTTTTGGAGGTATTCAGAACAAGGTTAAGGGTAGAGAAAGCTTGTTAGACACTAAGAAAGCTTTGTTGTAGAGCATTTAACACAAAATCCAGGGATGGGACAGTTGAGTATAAGACTATATCATCTGCATATAAATGGATGAGAGAGCTTCCTACTGTCTGAACTATGTTGTTGATGTAAATTGAGAAGAGCGTCGGTACTCCCTTGGTGACAGGCAGTGGCAGAGACAGCAGATTTTCTGACTTCATACACTACACTCTTTGAGAGAGGTAGTTAGCCAACCAGCCCAAAGATGTCAGGTGCGTCGTAAAAAGTGACCAAAACGCAGCGGGTACGTGAATGCTCATCTTCCTTATTTATTTGGAAAAACGTGAACACTTAACAAAAATAACAAACAACAACGAAAACAGTCCTGTAAGGCTAACACAGCTATACACGGAACAACTACCCACAAAACCCATGGAAAAACACCCCAACTAAATAGGACCTTCAATTAGAGGCAACAAGAAACAGCTGCCTCCAATTGAAGGTCAGCTCAATAAACTAAACATAGAAATATAAGAACTAGAACAAACATAGAAATATATTAACATAGAACATACCCCCCCCCCAAAAAAACACACAAAACAAACACACCCCTGCCACGTCCTGACCAACTACAATAACAAAATGACCCCTTTTCTGGTCAGGACGTGACAAAAGACCCCTCAGAGACACCAATAATCCTTAGCCGGCCCAAAAGAATGGAGTGGTCTACCGTATCAAAAGCTTTGGCCAAGTCAATAAAAATAGCAGCACAATATTGCTTAGAACCAAGGGCAATGGTGACATCATTGAGGACCTTTAAGGTTGCAGTGACACATCCATAACCTGAGCGGAAACCAGATTGCATACCCGAAAAAATACTATAGACATCAAGAAAGCCACTTTTGATAAACAGGGCACAATAGAAATAGCCCTATAACAGTTAGGATCAGCTTGATCTCCTCATTTAAATAAGGATGAACCGTGGCTGCCTTCCAAGCAATGGGAACCTTCCAAGAAAGGAGAGACAGGTTAAAAAGGTTGGAGAGAGGCTTGGCGATGATAGGGGCAGCAACCTTAAGAAGAAAGAGTCTAAACCATCTGACCCAGATGGGTTTTTGGGGTCAAGTCACTGAGTCACCTCGGACTTAGTGACTGCCTGCAGGGAGAAACTTTGTAATGGGGCAGCGGAAAAATAGGGAGAAGCATCGGGGATAGTCGCATTAGAAGGGGTGGGAGATTAAGAAATGTTGGATGGGCAAGGAGGCAAGGCTGAGTCAAATAGGAATCCTGACTAAATGAAGTGGTGATTAAAGAGCTCAGCCATGTGCTTCTTGTCAGTAACAACCACATCATCAACATTTAGGGACATGGGCAGCTGTGAGGAGGAGGGTTTATTCTCCAGGTCTTTAACAGTTTTCCAGAACTTCTTGGGGTTAGACCCACAGAGAGAGAACTGCTCCTTAAAGTAACTAACTTTGGCCTTCCGGATAGCCTGAGTGCACTTATTTCTCATTTGCCTGAACGATAGCCAGTCAGCCTGAGTATACGTGTGCCGAGCCTTTCGCCAAATGGAATTCTTGAGTGGAGTAACTCTGCAAGATCACGGTCGAACCAGGGGCTGAACCTGTTTTTAATTCTCATTTTCTTTATGGGGGCGTGTTTGTTAACAATACCATTGAAAATATCAAAAAATAAGGTTCAAGCGTCTTCGACAGAGCTGATTCTATACCATTTTACAGAGGCCAGTTCATGAAGGCTTGCTCATTAAAGGACAGGTTGTTTCATTGAGCAGCCATTACGAACACAGGCTGTAAAACAGTGATCACTAAGGTCATTACAGAAATCACCAGACTGATACCTATCAGGATTATTTGTGAGGGTAACATCGAGGAGAGTAGCCTTTTCCGGGTGTTTTGGAGTCATACCTTGTGGGATTGGTAATAATCTGAGAAAGACTTAGGGAGTCCCATTGCTTTAGGACTTGGTCAGGTGGTTTAAGCATGTTCCAGTTTAGGTCACCTAGCAGGACAAATTCAGACTTAGTGTAAGGGGCCAGGAGAGAGCTAAGGGCAGGTAGGGTACAGGCCGGTGCTGGTGGAGGACGATAGCACCCAGCAACAGTCAACAAAGAGCTATTTGAAAGTTTAATGCTTAAAACCAGCAAATCAAATTGTTTGGGAACGGACTTGGTGGAGACAACCGAGCACTGAAGGTGATCCTTGGTAAAGATTGCTATTCCCCCACCTTTGGAAGATCTGTCTTGTCGAAAAAGGTTATAACCAGAAAGGTTAACATCAGTATTCAAAACACTCTACCTTAACCACGTCTCAGTAATGACCAACACATCTGGATTGGAGCTGTGAACACACACCTTCATTTGATCCATTTTAGGTATTTAAGCTTCTATTGTTAATGTGCAGAAAACACAGGCTTTTACGAGAGCAGAAATCAGTGAAGCAGATATCAGAGCACAAGTCAGACTTGAGGCTAGCAACAGTAGATGGGCCAGAATGTACATGCACATTTCCAGATATCATCAACAGTAATACAATCAAGGCACGGCATAGGACAGGGAGAGCTCTGCAGTGCTGATTTATGACATCTGAATGTGCATCAGATGGCAACAATATCATATTGTACAGCAATTTCATCAGGTAACATGAATACAAAGCTGACGAGAGGTGGTTAGAATAGGATGGGAGCCCAAGAGTCTGTGTAACCAATAGAGTGTCAGAGTCCCGAGTGTGGGAACAAACAGTCTGTCCCACGGTTGGGTAAAGAAAGTTCGTAGTCAACAAAGTATGCAGGAGTCATGAGGCAAATAGCAAAATAGCAAAATGCACAAGAAAAAAATTAACTATATAATGACTTGGGGCTAGCCATTGTAAGTTCAGAGTCACTCGTCACAACAGTGCGTATGTGCTGAAGGCGAGCAAAATCTTGGGAGAGAGAGGTGAGTGTGGTGGGGGTGCCTGTACCAGACAGGGGGAGACAGACCAGGGCAGACGGTGAACAGATCGCCAGGTGGAATCCAAGCAGCAGTGCAGCAGGCAACGGGAGTAGGTGTCACACCCACTTGGGAGAAGCTTTTATTTCTGGAGGCAGATTTCTTGTAGAAAATGCCAGTGAATGGTCTTTGAACAGCAGGAGGGGGCTTCATAGGACGCTTCAAAGACTCCTGCCACTTGTTGGGCCCAAAGGCCTCGACACCTTTTACTTCACACATTAGTGCTAATTGAATTTGTATCTGGTCTGTCCTTGCAAGCCTCTGAGCCTTAACTCAGTCATTCAGTCCCCATAAAGTAAAATATATCATTGTAATGTACTTTGTTTAATTTTTTCATTTTTCTTTTTATTCTTGGCTTTCAAAATAGCATCAGGTCAAACACTACTCACTCAGTTCCAGGTTGGATGGTGTCCTCAGGTCTCTGATGTTTGTTTGCTAGAGCACCCTCCGTATAGCTTGGAAAAAGAAAAACCTTGGAAGCAGTAATCTCTAGGGTTAATTTTGGTCAAAATTAGGTTGTAGATTTGGAGTTTTGATCTGGAGCGAAGGTCATGCTGTGGAAGGTAGCATCCTGCATATGTACCTGCCGAAAAATCCAAGTTTATCTAACTCCAAATCTATCCTTTTATAAAAAAAACATGTTGAAAAATGTGAGAGCTCACATGCAGCTGTGTCTCTCTCTGAGGGGGGCATGCCACTGGACTGAACAAATGCAGACTGATCAACTCTTTAGGGATCTCTATCATTTTAAGATTTATTGAGAGATAAAATTACATAGAAATGGTAATTGGAGCACATATAATACACAATAGTGAAGATACAACTTGAATATAGACTCAACATGGACAGTACAGTACATTTTTAAATTAAAATAAGTCAAATACATCGTATATAATACAGGAAGAGCATATCTCAGATTGTTTACATGGAGTTCCACCTTAGTGAATCTCCTGCCATTCATTTTATTGTAAGATTCATTCATTCATTCGCTTATTTACATTAGTAGAAAAAATGCGTTCTAGTAGACAGAGTAGCACAGGCCTCGCTGTGTTCTTATTATAAAGCTGTTAGTAATGTTGTTGGTTGATAATATTCTAGTAACAGCGTATGAGTTCACGCCACACCAGTCCATCATCTCTGCCCAGCCTCCTCTTATTGGCTGCTTCTGCTGGGTCTCCCCAAGCTGACGTCGTAGGTGATCATGTGGAAGTTGTCCCAGGCGTAGAGCTTCCTCTGGGCGTGGTTGTAGTCCACCATGCTGTTGTAGCGGTAGTGGTTCTTAAAGGGCACCGCCATGCCTCGGCCCTGGCCGGTGGCCGTGTCGAACACGTGGTTGACGGTGGTGTCTGGGGTGGTGTAGCTGGCTACCGTGTAGAGCCGACCGCAGATCATGAAGGAGTTAGCCACTGTGTTCTTCCTGATGTTGGTCTCCCAGCTCCTCTTCACCTCCAGGCTCTCAGGGTCCAGCTGGGACACCACGATGGCTCCCTTGGCCTTGCTGGTGCTGTAGATGGCCCACAGGCCCTGCTCGTCCACCGCCAGGTCGATGTCTGTGTAGCCGCCCCAGGAGTAGGGGTGCTGGCCGTGGAAGCCAGCGTGGGGGAGGTCCAGGCGTGCCGCCAGGCTCTCGTAGCCAAGGTCGTAGCGGAGCAGGGTGCGGCTGCGTCGGCGCTGGTAGTAGAGGGAGCCGCGGTACAGGGTGGCCCCTGTGCTCTCCACGGGCTCTGGCAGCACCATAACCTTCATGGGGAAGCCCTTGGCAAACTGCTCCATGTCCTCATAGGCGAACAGCTGGCGGACGTCCGTGCCCACTGTGTCGATGCGCCACACCGTCTTGTTTCCGTATGGAGAGGCCATGGGCTCAGGGTCCTGCAGCCACACCCCGTACTTCCCTGTGATGCTGTCAGCCTTTCGGTGCAGGACGGGCTCTCCCACAGACACCAACTCACCACAGCCTGGACACAGATAGAGGGTAGTTACATTAAATTCAATCTTTGTCTCCACAAGGGAATTATGCCAAGTAAATTGGAATATGTGCTTTGTGAAATATACAGTACATTTTTCTCAAATTTCATTATCACGATCACTACCTTTATGATCATCTCTCATTTATTTTCGTTTTTAGATGTGACGTGCATATACATTACACACTGAATAAAAATAGAAGCACAACATGTAAACTGTTAGTCCCATGTTTAATGAGCTGAAATAAAAGATCCCAGAAATGTTCAATATGCACAAAAAGCTTATTTCTCTCAAATTTTGTGCACATATTTGTTTACATCCCTGTTAGTGAGCATTTCTCCTTTGCCAAGATAATCCATCCACCTGACAAGTGTGGCATATCAATAAGCTGATTAAACAGCATGATCATTACGCAGTTTTGTCACACAACACAATGCCACAGATATCTCAAGTTTTGAGGGAGCGTGCAGTTTTAGAGAATTTAGCAGTATGCCCGACCGGCCTCACAACCGCAGAAAACGTGTATGGCGTTGTGTGGGCGAGCGGTTTGCTGATGTCAACATTGTGAACAGAGTGTTCCATGTTGGTCAGTGGGGTTCTGTTATGGGCTGGCATAAGCTATGGAAAATGAACACAATTGCATTTTATCGATGGCTATTTGAATGTACAGAAATACCGTGATGAGGTCCTGAGGCCCGTTGTGAGGCCCATTTTGTTTAAGATACTGTATCTGTGACCAACCGATGCATATCTGTATTCCCAGTCATGTGAAATCCATAGATTAGGGCCTAATACATTTATTTAAATAGACTGATTTCCTCATATGAACTGTAACAGTAAAATCTTTGATATTGTTGCATGTTGCATTTATATTTTTGTTCAGTATAGTTGGTGTATAGTGACTTTAAGAAGCCACTAGGGGGAGATAGATACAAGTTAGAGCAGTGGTTTTCAAACTTTTTCTACAGGGACCCCATTGTTTTGCCAGAATTTCTGTCGATGCCACCCCAAATCTAACCTTAAAATCTGTACATTTAGATTTTTACATCAACAAATAACATTCAATTCATTACATTTTCCATATCTCTCTTCACAATGAAAAGAAACCAATAAATATATTTACTCAATAAAAAATGTATTTCTCAACATTTTTTTGTATATCGTCCCACACAATAATCTGTATTCTAAATGTTTTGTTCCCAAAAACAAAAACAATCCCAAAAAACGACCTGTGTGGTTCTGCCCAGCGTCTTGAATGAGATGTGATGCTGGGACCTCAGTCACCTCTGCCTTCATCTCCTGATAGAGAGAGTCTAAGAGGACGAGAGAGAGAGAAATAACATTTTTTTTCAATGGTTTATTTGGTGGCTGAAGTCATAAATAACTCAAAACATACAGCATCAATAATCCTGAACACATTCAAAGATGACACACTGACAACATGAAGGCATCTTGATATGTGCCCCAGTCATTTGACATACAGCGCGGCCCCCTATTTAACAGAGTTATTGCATTCCTCAAAGGATCTCAGACACTTAAACTAACATGCAACACGCACAAGTGACAGAGTTGTAAAAGGAGCATCCGTGTGGTAAATACCATTCCGCTAACGCAACCAAGCAGTGCATACTGAAACCTGACCTGTACTCCACTCAGTTTACATTATAACACTTTGATTTTGACCAGATCAGATAAACAAACACTCACCTTCCACAGATCCTAACTCACATACGCTCCTAGAAAAAAAGGTGCTATCTAGAACCGTAAAGGGTTCTTCAGCTGCCCCCATACGATAACCTTTTGAAGAACACTTTTTGGTTCCAGGTAGAACCCTTTTGGGTTCCATGAAGAATGCTTTCTACAGATGGTTCTATCAGGAACCAAAAAGGGCTCCTATGGGGACAGCTGAGGAACCCTTTAGGAACTATTTTCTGTAAAATGATATATAATAATGCATTTTCACACAGTTCAGGGGTGGGTTATAAGTGATGAAGTGAGACAGTAGAGACTCACCGCTGGCTGGTCTCTGGTTGAGCTTGTGAAGTGGGAGTCCTGCTCCAGCGGCTTGGTGCTGGTGGCAGGGTCTCTGTCGCAGTGTCTCAGCCTCCACACTCAGTTCGTCCACCCTCCTCTGGAGCCCCTGCACCTGCCTGTTCAGCTGCTCCTTGTCCCCCTGCAGCTGGCTCTTATCTCTCATGGCCTGGGAGTATGCTTCCTGGATGGTCTTGTCACCCCCAGCCCCTGGACCCTCTCCCCCGGCTACCTTGCCCCCCAGCAGCCTGCTGACCAGGGCCTCCAGCAGGGTGAGACGAGATTTCACCCCCTCCATATCTGGTCCTCCGCTGGTCCCGGAGCAGCTCGCCTCGGCAGGGTTGTCCACGGTGAAGGTGTACTGACAGCGCCCGGTGTGGTCATTGGAGCGTCTCAGGGAGGCTCTGTCCTGGCTCTGGGAGCTCAGAACCAGGCAGGTCAGACACAAGGCTACCTGGAGCCACATTCTGGAGGATCACTCTCTTGGTCCTTCAGGAGTTGTTCTCTTTCTTTCCCTCTTTCTTTCTTTCTTTCTTTCTTTCTTTCTTTCTTTCTTTCTTTCTTTCTTTCTTTCTTTCTTTCTTTCTTTCTGATGGATCAGAGGACCTGTGATGGAACCTTTCAGGTCTCTCTGGTCTTTTGTCACTGTCTGTTGTTCTCTGAGTTAGAACACGCTGCAAGTGGGATATTTATACAGTCAACTAGCATAGTGTGGGAGGGGACAAGGATCATGGCTGCACATCTGAGATGGGGCATGGGGGGGGGGGGTAGCTAGGGGGTGTGACACCATGTGTTCAGAGAGTGAATTTAACACAGTTTTTTTTGTCAATGTTTTATTGTGTCTGTCTGTAATAGTTGTTTGTCTGCAGTATACTGTATGTCTGCAGTTATTTATCAAAACATAGGTTGTATTTGTCTATACTGAACGTCTTTGTGTCTGTCTGTCTGATCCCCTTTTTATCATAGTAACGATGGCTACTCAGTGTTTACTTCCTTTATAGCCGATACTTATATAATGAAATCACCATATGATTAAACTCTCCCCAGACACAATGTCCAATATCTCTTGGATTTATCACCAGTTAGGTAGCTTTCCTATGCACCTGCATATCAGGTGTGAAGTACAGGTAAGCTCTGGGCTAAGGTTCAGCAAATGCACCATTGCATCCTGTCTGCTTGCCTAAGTCTAAACAGGTCTGGGATGTCCAGCTGCCGTCCACCCCTTGCGCCCCACAACAGGCCAACCCAGTTTAGCCTGGTCCCAGATCTAAGGGAAACCAGTTCACCTGTACACCTGAGGGCAGTCTGGCACTCTGCTCTGCCAGGGCAGGATGTCTGGAGGGTGGTTAGGATTAGGAATGTGGTGAACGCAGACGGTCCATCCTTCCTCCCTAACCCATAGTTTTCTTTATCTGGCTGCTTCACTCTGGCATCATAAATCTAGCTAAAGGATGGGGATGATTAGGGAATATTTGACTGGACATCATCCCACTCTTGTGTAACAGAAAGCTTTCATTACAACGTGATTCATATCAGAACGTTGGGACAGGGTTTTACAGGAGTCCCCACCTCCCACTTCTCTTCTCTCCCTGCCTCCCTCTCCTCCCACTGCTCTCCCCCTGGCTAGCCACCCTCTTCTCCCTCCTCCTTCTGGCTAGCCACCCTCTCTTTTCTCCCTCTCCCCCTGTCCTCCCACCTCTCTCCCCCCTCCCCCTGGCTAGCCACCTTCTTCTCCCCCCTCCTGTTCCCCGGGTGCGGAAAACGTGAGATGTTGATTATGGCAGCCCCCCGCACCTCTCTGATTCAGAGGGGTTGGGTTAAATGCGGAAGACACATTTCAGTTGAAGGCATTGAGTTGTAAAACTGACTAGGTATCCCCCTTTCCCTTTCCTTCTGGCTAGCCAACATCTCTTTTCTCCCTCTCCCCCTCTCCTCCCACCTCTCTCCCTCTGGCTAACCACCCTCTCTTTTCCCGCTCAACTTCTGGCTAGCCATCCTCTCTACTCTTCCCTCTCCCTGGCCTGCTACCAGTTTGGGATCTGGACCCTGGGGGAGCAGCCCTAAAGGGGATCATGTCCTTTGGTTTGATATGGTGATCTGGAAACAAAACAAACCTTGTTTTGTACCAGGTGGACATTCCACATGTCTTGCCTCTGTCTGTCAGTTTGTTT
Source organism: Salmo trutta (assembly GCF_901001165.1). Taxonomy (NCBI): domain Eukaryota; kingdom Metazoa; phylum Chordata; class Actinopteri; order Salmoniformes; family Salmonidae; genus Salmo; species Salmo trutta. The sequence goes on along the minus strand of NC_042977.1, from coordinate 34,679,849 downwards.
TGGGGGCCAGTTTTGTGAAGTGCGAACACACACACACACGTGTTTATGACTGAGGGAGGGGACAGGGGAGCAGGTTGGAACCACATGGCTCAGACACGATAGTCGATTAAAGAAAAAAACAAATGATAGGGAGAATGGAGGATCTGTAGATGAGGAGAGGTAGCAGGGAGAATCACTAAGATAATAACAGTCTCCCCCTCCCCTCGGGGGAACAGAGTAATGGTTTTTGCATATTTACTCTTGGCACAGCTACGGTCGACTCAAATTCAAAACATTGCTTGAGTGATGATTTATTTTCTATTCCCTCCCCCCTTCCCAGTCATCCACCCCTATGCTTCCAACTCAAATTCACCACATACTCACTAAAAAGTGTTTGTTCCACAATATCAAACTCAAACTCCCCTGGTTGGCTCAACAGGATATACTTCATGTTTCACTGTGGAATCTCCAGCAGTGTTTCCACCGTACGTTCGTTCACCTCTCCAATGTTTTTTTTCTGACATAAAGTTACGAGGCCTCAGGCATCCTATTTTTCTCCAGCCCTGTCCATGGCCCCTGGCCCCCTGCCTCATAGTGGCCACAGATCAAATACAGGCAGTCTACAGGCGGTCAGCTGCAGACTCTCAGTGAGGGGCCAGGACTGTTTGGGCGTGGACACACCAGTAGCATTTGCCGGCCAAGAGTACTTAGCACCTCTGAACAGTGCCGCCTGTAATTTGTAACTGAGTGCAAACCAATTCTACATGTAGAATCGCGCAAAAATATTGGTCCACCAGTCGGTGGGTCCCTAAAACACACCTCACCGAATGAATGGCAGATGAATGGCAGATTAACAGTCGGTGTGGTGTTTGTGGTCCCTTAGTCCAATGAGACACCAGACTGCTGCTTAAAACGGACTCCTGATGCCTCTGCCATGCACTTAATTAGGATGGCTTATTTAGTATTTTTTCAATAAAAAAGACAGACCACAAAAGCAGATAATGTTATTTCTTTAGATTTCTCAGCAGCCCAAGTGGTTTGACTACTTCTGGGCTACAGCACCCAGAGTGTACAGGGCCTTTAGAAAGTATTCATACCTCTTGACTTATTCCACATTTTGTTGTGTTACAGCCTGAATTCAAAATTGATAAAATACTTTTTTTCTCAACCACCTACACACAATAACCCATAATGACAAAAAGAAAACATGTTTTTACAAATTTTTCAAATGTATTGAAAATTAAGTACAGAAATATCTCATATTCACACCCCTGAGTCAATACATGTTAGAATCACCTTTGGCAGGGATTACAGCTCTGAGTGTTTCTGGGTACATTTCTAAGAGCTTTACACACCTGGATGGTACAATATTTGCAAATTATTCTTTAAAACATTCTTCAAAGTCTGTCAAGTTGATTGTTGATCAGTGCTAGACAGCCATTTTCAAGTCTTGCCATAGATTTTCAAGCCGATTAGTCAAAACTGTAACTAGGCCACTCAGGAACATTCAGTGTCGTCTTGGTAAGCAACTCCAGTGTATTGTGTTTTAGGTTATTGTCCTGCTGAAAGGTAAATTAGTTTCCCAGTGTCTGTTGGAAAGCACACTGAACCAGGCACATTTTTTGTAGTTTTACTTTAGTGCCTTACTGTAAACAGGATGCATGTTTTTGAATATTTGCTTGCTTCTTTTCACTCTGTCATTTCAGTTAGTATTGTGGAATAACTACAATGTTGTTGATCCATCCTCAGTTTTCTCCTATAACAGCTATTATTAAACTCTGCAACTGTTTTAAAGTCACCTTTGGCATCATGATGAAATCCCTGAGTGGTTTCCTTCCTCTCCAGCAACTGAGTTAGGAAGGAACCCTGTATCTTTGTAGTGACTGGGTGTATCGATACACCATCGAGAGTGTAATTAATAACGTCACCATGCTCAAAGGGATATTCAATGTCTGCATTTTTTTGTTACCCATCTACCAATAGGTGCCCTTCTTTGCGAGGCATTGGAAAACCTACTTGGTCTTTGTGGTTGAATCTGTTTTTGATATTCACTGCTCAACTGAGGAACCTTACAGATAGTTATATGTGTGGGGTACAGAAATTAGGTAGTCGTTCACGCCCTGATCTGTTTCACCTGTCCTTGTGATTGTCTCCACCCCCTCCAGGTGTCGCTTATTTTCGTCTTGTCTGTTTCAAGTCAACCAGCGTGTTTTTCCCGTGCTCCTACTTTTGCTATTCTCTCTTTTGCTAGTCCTCCCGGTTTTGACCTTTGCCTGTTTTCTGGACTCCGTACCCGCCTGCCTGACAAGTCTGCCTGCCCTGACCTCGAGCCTGTCTGCCACTCTGTACCTCCTGGACTCTGATCTGGTTTTGACCTTTTGCCTGCCCACGACCATTCTCTTGCCTACCCTTTTGGAACTAATAAATATCAAATATTCAAACCATCTGCCTCCCGTGTCTGCATCTGGGTCTGGCCCCGAGCCCTTATATAGTCATTAAAAAAAATCATGTTCAACACTATTATTGCACGCAGAGTGAGTCCTTGCAACTTATTATGTGACTTGTTAAGCACATTTTTACTCCTGAACATATCTAGGCTTGCCATAACAAAGAGGTTGAATGCTTATTGACTCAAGACATTTCAGCTTTTCATTTTTTATTAATTTGTAAAAATGTGGAAAACATAATTCCACTTTGACATTATGGGGTATTGTATGTATGCTAGTGACACAAAATCTCTAATTCATTTTAAATTCAGGCTGTAACACAACAAAATTAGGAAAAGGTGTGTGAATACTTTCTGAAGGAAGAATATCTGTCACGACTTTCGCCGGAGTTGGTCCCTCTCCTTGTTCGAGTGGCGTTCGGCGGTCGACGTCACCGGCCTTCTAGCCATCACGATCCACTTTTCATTTTCCATTTGTTTTGTCTTTGTTTTTTACACACCTGGTTTCTATTCCCCATTACAGGTTCATTATTTAACCCTCTGGTTTCCCCCATGTTTGTGTGCGTGTTTGTTTTATTGTAAGGCTGTATCTGACGGCTGGTATATTGTTACCGGGTTTTGTTATTACGCCCGTTTATTTCGTGGTACCAGTATTTTTCCAGCGCCATAGTATTGTGTTTATACTGGTGTTTTCTTGTATTAAATACCTTGTCCACGCATCTCAGCTCTCCTGCGCCTGTCTCCTTTCACCAGTTACCCACAGCCTTGACAATATCTTTGTAAGAGTTGTGCATGTCAGATTTTCTAGGAGAATAAATGGACAGATACTGTACATCAGATGGAGTAAAGAGTGAAGAAAATAATAGCAAGGAGGATGACCATCCTGGCAGAGACTCAGAAAAGAAACTGAGACTGAAAACTCCTCTTGGACCAGTTTAGACCAGTTTTTTTTTAAGATTCCAAGAAACCCTGAAGGTACAATACCAGCAGCATCCTTGGCAACAACTTCAGATTTCCACTCCTGAATACCAAAGGGAAGGCTTATGTTACAGATACATTGAGTTAAATAATAATACCATAATTCCCCCCTCAGAAAGGAAAGGAAAATGACATTAAAAAATCCAGAAGATGGATCCAGAAGTTTGAGACATTTTGAGAAGTATTAGTGAAGTGGGACATGGAAGTTGACGATGCATCTGATCCCGCATGACAAACATAAGGGATAAAGAGAGAAACAGTTGAAGTGGTGATCCAGGACAGTAAAATGACTGTGGAAATAACTTCTGGTACCTGGAATAAGTTGCCAGCCTGTCAACAGACAAACAGACAAGCAAACAACATTAGTTACTCAGACTAATCAACTTCAAATCGGTAATTTCAACAGCCTTACCAACAGCCTTGAGGGTTGGGAAACAACAGATCTGCCTCTGGTGAGAGGCAAAACATTTTGTTTCAGAAAGAATGATGAATTTTCTCATTTTGTGGAGGCCAACACACTCATTAGCCCAGGCATTGTGGGGTAAAGGGTCATTTACATTGTGGTGATTGGTATTTTGGTCTTTTATTAGGATCCCATTAGTTGTTGCACAAGCAGCAGCTACTCTTCCTGGGTTCCACACATAATACAGAATGACATAATACAGATCATTAGACAAGAACAGCTCAAGGACAGAACGACATACATTTTTAAAAAGGCACACGTAGCCTACATATCAATGCATACACACAAACTATCTAGGTCAAATAGGGGAGAGGCGTTGTGCCGCAAGGTGTTGCTTTATCTGTTTTTTTGAAACCAGGTTTTCTGTTTATTTGAGCAATATAAGATGGAAGGAAGTTCCATGCAATAAGGGCTCTACATAATACTGTATGTTTTCTTCAATTTGGGGACTATAAAAAGACCCCTGGTGGCATGTCTGGTGGGAAAGGGGGTGTGTCAGAGCTGTGTGTAAGTTGACTATGCAAACAATTTGGGATTTTCAACACATCAATGTTTCTTATAAAAAGAAGAAGTGATGCAGTCAGTCTCTCCTCAATTCTAAGCCAAGAGGGACTGGCATGCATAGTATTTATATCAGCCCTCTGATTACAATTAAGAGCAAAACGTGCCGCTCTGTTCTGGGCCAGCAGCAGCTTAACTAGGTCTTTCCTTGCAGCATTGGACCACACGACTGGACAATAATCAAGATTAGACAAAACTAGAGCCTGCAGGGATTGCTTTTTGGAGTGTGGTGTCAAAAAAGCAGAGCATCTCTTTATTACGGATAGACCTCTTCCCATCTTTGCAACCACTGAATCTATTTGTTTTGAACATGACAGTTTACAATCAAAGGTAACGCCAAGTAATTTAGTCTCCTCAACTTGTTCAACAGCCACACCATTCATTACAAGATTCAGCTGAGGTATAGCACTTAAGGAATGATCTGTACCAAATACAGTGCTCTTAGTTTTAGAGATGTTCAGGACCAGTTTATTACTGGCCACCCATTCCAAAACAGACTGCAACTCTTTGTTAAGGGTTTCAGTGACTTCATTAGCTGTGGTTGCTGATATGTATATGGTTGAATCATCAGTATACATGGACACACATGCTTTGTTTAATGCCAGTGGCAGGTCATTGGTAAAAATAGTAAAGAGTAGAGGGCCTAGAGAGCTGCCCTGCGGTACACCACACTTTACATGTTTGACATTAGAGAGGCTTCCATTAAAGAAAACCCTTTGAGTTCTATTAGACAGAAAGCTCTGAATCCACGACATGGTAAGGGTTGAAAAGCCATAGCAGTTAAGTTTTTCAACAACAGGTGATTGGTTGGTGGTATGATTGGTCTGTTGTATTTGGCATGGGTCCGCAGATCCTCAAAAGGTTCTACAGCTGCACCATCGAGAGCATCCTGACTTGTTGCATCACTGCCTGGTATGGCAACTGCTCGGCCTCCGACCGCAAGGCACTACAAAGTGTAGTGCTACCGGCCCAGTACATCACTGGGGCCAAGCTTCCTGCCATCCAGGACCTCTATACCAGGCGGTGTCAGAGGAAGGCCCTAAAAATGGTCAAATACTCCAGCCACTCTAGTCATAGACTGTTCTCTCTGCTACCGCACGGCAAGCGGTACTGGAGTGCCAAGTCTAGGTCCAAGAGGCTTCCAAACAGCTTCTACCCCCAAGCCATAAGACTCTCAAACATCTAGTCAAATGGCTACCCAGACTATTTGCAATGCAAATATTGAAACTGCACTGTTGGTTAGGGGCTCGTAAGTAAGCATTTCACTGTAAGGTCTACACCTGTTGTATTCGGCGCATGTGACTAATAAAATTTGATTTGATTTCAGTATGCAGGGTGAGGTAGACGCGACGCAGGCACGCACTCACACACACACACACACACACACACACACTATGACCTCTTAACCCCAGAGGCAGCAGGTGGTTTCTTTCCCAGACATTCTTCAGTTACCTCAGGGTTTACTTTGCTACATGCAGCGTTACATGTATGTGACTATACCATAATGTAAGGCTGGTGAAAACATAAATGACTCATTACTTTTGATTGATGTTGCTGGAAAAGGTGGCCTTCAAGGTTGGTACACTACAGTAGTCCTGGTGTTGGGTACTGAGGTAGATACCAGGGGTGTTTTGTTGAGTCCTATAACTGAGCCCTCAGGCAATATGATGCGATGGTGGGATGGGATGTTTTTGTCTGTAAGGATTAAAGATCGTCTGCTGTCTGTCTGCTATGACTGTCTGCCTGGTGTAATCATGGTGGATCACACACACTATATCCCTCCTCCTCCCTCCCTCCCTCCCTCCCTCCCTCCCTCCTCTTACTGTAAGTGTTGTTTAGTCACTCAGTGCTCACTGCCAGCCCAAGGCAGCCAGCCAGGTGTTTCTGTCCATAAGCCTTCATTAGTGATGTAGACAGACTAACATGGCACCAGACCATTATACAAACGCTCCACTGTAGACTGGCTACATAGTCACCTCAGTCAGTGACACACACACACACACACACACACACACACACACACACACACACACACACACACACACACACACACACACACACACACACACACACACACACACACACACACACACACACACACACACACACACACACACACTACTGTAAAGGGTATGCATGCAGTACCAAAGGCTTTTTTCTCTCTCCCTTTCTCTTCCTTTCTCTCTCTGACACAATGAAAACAGCCTGATGTTGATTCAGAGATGTTATTTTTGTATCAGACATTTGCTACCATGCCGTAACATATGCAAATGTATCGCCATTTGTAATCTCTCTCCCTCACTGTCACTCTGTCACTCTGTCACTCTGCCTGCCTGCCTGCCTGCCTGCCTGTCTGTGTGTCTGTCTGTCTGTCCGTCTGTCCGTCTGTCCATCTGTCTGTCTCTCTCCGATTATGTCATCTAAATATACAGTGTAAAATCATGGAATTCCAGCTCCTCATAATTCCAGTAATACCCTCTTCACAAAGCAGCCTTCAGGCACGTTGTTCCATAAGTATAGGTCCTCGGAATACCAATGGCCGTAATACTGTACATTTAAAAGCCCCAATAAATTCCTCTTTTCCTACTTTTGCTATGTAATGCAGCCAAGCACACTCCACTAGCCAATCAACCACTGTGCGTGTATATGTCTGTGTGTGTGTTGGTTTTGTGTGCGTGTTCATTTTGTGTGTATGCAGTGAGTGTGTGTGTGTGCAGTATGTGCATGTGAAAGGTGTAATGTGTATGTTACGGGAAGAACAACTGTTTTCCTCATCGATGACAGTTTAACAGGGCACTCTGCCTCTGGCGCAACTAAGCCAAGAATTAGAGTTTGCCATCAAAATATTGATGGAGGAGAGGATGAAGGAAGATGTAAGAGAATCATAACTCTCCTTCCTCCAAGTAGACTGGAGAGACCTGACCAGATGGAAGGAGTCATAAATAAGACAAAGGCAATCCATAACTGTACATAAAGATCTCTGCTAAGATGATAAGTCCCCGCAGATCTAGTAAACTTCAGACAAAAGCAACATTTTCATCTTATTTGGAGAAAGAAAGTTGCAGCAGGCACAGGAGGTTGGTGGCACCTTAATTTGGGAGGACGGGCTAGTGGTAACGGCTGGAGCGGTATTAGTGAAATGGTATCAAATACATCAAACACATGGTTTTCATATGTTTGATGCCATTCCATTCGCTCTGTTCCAGCCATTACTATGAGCCATCCTCCCCTCAGCAGCCTCCACTGGGAGTAGGGTAGGGGTAAATTCCCTTTCAATTCAGGGGATGAATTCAAAGTCTCGTGGACACACAAAGCGATTTTTGATGCACTTCCACCTGATTTTAATTGGAATTGACCAACAACACTGAGCATCAGCAGCAATAGCACCTATACCATTTAGAGTCTGACATTCTTAGGCTAAGTCCCAAATAGCACCCTATTCCCTATGTAGTGCACTATATATATAAAAAGTAGTGCACTACATAGGGAATAGAGCACCATTTGAGCCAGACACCTAGTAAAAGTTGTTTCTCCTACCTCTTGTCTTTGGCTCTGGACCTGTTGAAGGCAGTTGGAGGGAGATATGTGGTGTTGGGGTTTTGATGAGCCCAACAGACGTCCCTGGCCATCAGGGAGATACCACTGTCCAAACACAGCGCCCCACTGGAGTGTGGGTAATGAACGATTCTGAGGGCCGGTGGAGCGAGACGGGGGGACGACTCACGTGCGCGCACACACACACACACACACACACACACACACAGAGACAGTACAAAAATAGACACATCATGCAAAGTTTAACACAATCAAATATAATGGAAAAAAAACACTGATGCTAGAGCAAACGTGGTGCATGCGTTATCAACTCATACAGACGTGTGTATGTTATCTTAGAAAGGTCTTCATGTTCCAAAATGGAGACAGTGAAACAGTGAGGGCAGATGAGACTGACGGATTGATGAGGGTCAGATCTGAAAAGACTAAAGTTAGAAATCATAAATCAAATCAAACTTATTGGTCACCTGCACCGAATAAAAAAAGTTGACAAATATTTGCTAAATTAAAAGGAAATAGTAACACAATAAAAACAATAACGAGGCTATATACAAGGAGTACCAGTACCGAGTCAATGTGCAGGGGTACAAAGTAGTTGAAGTATTTGAGATAATACAGTATGTACATGTGGGTAGGGGTAAAAGTGACTTAGCATATCACACAGGAGGTTGGTGGCACCTTAATTGGGGAGGACTGGCTCCTAGTAATGGCTGGAGCGGAATATGTGGAATGGTATCAAATACATCAAACACATGGGTTCCATGTGTTTGATGCCATTCCATTGGCTCTTCTCCAAACATTATTATGAGCCGTCCTCCCCTCAGCAGCCTCCACTGATCAGCATATGGGAAGAGTGTGAGTGTGTCTATGTGTGAGTGTGTGTGTTTTGTGTGGGTGCGAGCATATGTAGTGAGTGTGTGTGTATGTGTGTGTGTGAGTTGGAGTGTTGAGTGTAGTATGAGTGAGTGTGTGGGTAGAGTCTAGTGAGTGTGCATAGAGCCAGTGCCAGGGAGAAATAAATTAATTAATAAACAGGGTCAATGTAAATAGTCAGGGAAGCCATTTGATTAACTATTCAGCAGTCTTATGGCTTGGGGGTGTTCAGGTGCCTTATGGTCACAGAACTGGCGCTCTGGTACCGTTAGCTGTGCGGTAGCAGAGAAAACAGTCTATAACTTGGGTGGCTGGAGTCTTTGAGAATGTTTAGGGTCTTCCTGACACCGCATGGTAAAAAGGTTCTGGATGGCAGCTAGTTCGACTCCAGTGATGTACTGGGCCGTACGCACTATCCTCCGTTGCCATACCAAACGGTGATGCAGCCAGTGATGTACTGGGCCGTACGCACTATCCTCCATTGCCATACCAAACAGTGATGCAGCCAGTGATGTACTGGGCCGTACGCACTATCCTCCGTTGCCATACCAAACAGTGATGCAGCCAGTGATGTACTGGGCCATACGCACTATCCTCTGTTGCCATACCAAACGGTGATGCAGCCAGTGATGTACTGGGCCGTACGCACTATCCTCTGTTGCCATACCAAACGGTGATGCAGCCAGTGATGCAGCCAGTGATGTACTGGGCCGTACGCATTATCCTCTGTTGCCATGCCAAACGGTGATGCAGCCAGTGATGCAGCCAGTGTCAATGGTGCAGGTGTAGATCTTTTTGAAGATCTGATGGCCCATGACAAATCTTTTCAGCCTCCCAAGCGGCAGGTGATGTCGTGCCCTCTTCACGACTGTGTTGGTGTGTTTGGACCATGATAGGTCCTTAGTGATGTGGACACCGAGGAACTTGAAGCTCTCGACCCGCTCCACTACAGCTCCAACGATGTGAATGGGGGCGTGTTTGGCTATCTGTTTCAGGAGTCCACGATAAGCTCCTTTGTCTTGCCCACGTTGAATGAGAGGTTGTTGTCCTGGAACCACACTGCCAGGTCTCTGACCTCCTCCCTATAGGCTGTCTCATCGTCGTTGGTGATCAGGCCTACCACCGTTGTGTTGTCGGCAAACGTTTTAAAATGTATTTCATTTTTATTTAACTAGGCAAGTCAGTTATGAACAAATTATTATTTACAATGACGGCCTACACCGGCCAAACCCATACGACGCTGGGCCAATTGTGTGCCGCCCTATGGGACTCCCAATCATGGCTGGTTGTAATACAGCCTGGATTTGAACCAGGATGACGGTAGTGATGCCTCTAGCACTGAGATGCAATGCCTTAGACCGCTGTGTGATGGTGTTGGAGTCATGCGTGGCCACCAAGTCATAGGTGAACAGGGAGTACAGGAGCGGACAGAGCACGCACCCCTGTGGGGCCCCCATGTTGAGGGTCAGTGTGGCGGATGTGTTGTTGCCTACCCTTACCAGCTGGGACCGGCCTGTCAGGAAGTCCAGGCTCCAGTTGCAGAGGGAGATGTTCAATCCCAGGATCCTTAGCTTAGTGATGAGCTTGGAGGGCAACATTTTGTTGAATGCTGAGCTGTAGTAAATGAACAGCATTCTCACATAGGGGGTTCCTTTTGTCCAGGTGGGACATGGCAGTGTGGAGTGCAATAGAGATTGCGCCATCTGTGGAGCTATTGGGGCGGTATACGAATTGGAGTGGGTCCAGGGTTTCTGGGATGATGGTGTTAGCATTTCATGGCTACAGATGTGAGTGCTACGGAGCGGTAGTCATTTAGACAGGTTACCTGGGCATTCTTAGGCACAGGGACTATGGTGGTTTGCTTAAAACATGTATGTATTACAGACTGGGTTAGAGAAAGGTTGAAAATATCAGCGAAGACACTTCCAAGCTAGTCAGCGCATGCTTTGAGTATGTGTCTTGGTACTCCGTCTGGCCCTGCGGCCTTGTGAATGTTAATCTGTTTAAAGTTCTTACTCACATTCGCTACGGAGAGCGTGATCATACAGTCGTTTGGAAAAGCTGGTGCTCTCACGCATAGTTCAGTGTTGCTTGCCTCGAAGCGAGCATAGATGGCATTTAGCTTGTCTTGTAGGCTTGCGTAACTGGGCAGCTCTCAGTTGGGTTTCCCTTTGTAATCCGTGATAGTTTTCAAGCCCTACCACATCTGATGAGAGTCAGAGCCGGTTTTGTAGGATTTGATCTTAGTCCTATATTGACACTTTTCCTGTTTGATGGTTCGTCGAAGGGCGTAGCAGGATTACTTATAAGCGTCCGGATTAGTGTCCTGCTCCTTGAAAGTGGCAGCTCTAGCCTTTAGCTCAGTGCGGATGTTGCCTGTAATCCATTGCTTCTGGTTGGGATATGTACGTACGGTACGGTCACTGTGGGGACAACATTGTCGAAGAACTTATTAATGAAGCTGGTGACTGATGTGGTAAACTCCTCAATGCCATTGGATGAATCCCGGAACATATCAATTAAAAAATCACATTTTATTTGTCACATGCGCCCAATACAACAGGCATAGTAGACCTTACAGTGAAATGCTTACTTTCAAGCCCTTAACCAACAATGCAGTTTTAAAAAAAAGTGTTATGAAAGTATTTACTAGAATAAACTGAAGTAAAAAATAAATAAATACAAATAAGAAAATAGAAAAATAACAAAATAACAAATAATTAAAGAGCAACAATAAAATAACAGTAGCGAGGCTATATACACTGCTCAAAAAAATAAAGGGAACACTAAAATAACACATCCTAGATCTGAATGAATGAAATAATCTTATTAAACACATCTTTACATAGTTGAATGTGCTGACAACAAAATCATACAAAAATAATCAATGGAAATCCAATTTATCAACCCATGGAGGTCTGGATTTGGAGTCACACTCAAAATTAAAGTGGAAAGGCTCAGTAGTGTGTATGGCCTCCACGTGCCTGTATGACCTCCCTACAACGCCTGGGCATGCTCCTGATGAGGTGGCGGATGGTCTCCTGAGGGATCTCCTCCCAGATCTGGACTAAAGCATCCGCCAACTCCTGGACAGTCTGTGGTGCAATGTGGCGTTGGTGGATGGAGCGAGACATGATGTCCCAGATGTGCTCAATTGGATTCAGGTCTGGGGAACGGGCGGGCCAGTCCATAGCATCAATGCCTTCCTCTTGCAGGAACTGCTGACACACTCCAGCCAAGAGGTCTAGCATTGTCTTGCATTAGGAGGAACCCAGGGCCAACCGCACCAGCATATGGTCTCACAAGGGGTCTGAGAATCTCATCTCGGTACCTAATGACAGTCAGGCTACCTCTGGCGAGCACATGGAGGGCTGTGCGGCCCCCCAAAGAAATTCCACCCCACACCATGACTGACCCACCGCCAAACCGGTCATGCTGGAGGATGTTGCAGGCAGCAGAACGTTCTCCACGGCGTCTCCAGACTGTCACGTCTGTCACATGTGCTCAGTGTGAACCTGCTTTCATCTGTGAAGAGCACAGGGCGCCAGTGGCGAATTTGCCAATCTTGGTGTTCTCTGGCAAATGCCAAACGTCCTGCACGGTGTTGGGCTGTAAGCACAACCCCCACCTGTGGACGTCGGGCCCTCATACCACCCTCATGGAGTCTGTTTCTGACCGTTTGAGCAGACACATGCACATTTGTGGCATGCTGGAGGTTATTTTGCTGACAGACACAGCAAACCTTCTTGCCACAGCTCGCATTGATGTGCCATCCTGGATGAGCTGCACTACCTGAGCCACTTGTGTGGGTTGTAGACTCCGTCTCATGCTACCACTAGAGTGAAAGCACCGCCAGCATTCAAAAGTGACCAAAACATCAGCCAGGAAGCATAGGAACTGAGAAGGGGTCTGTGGTTACCACCTGCAGAACTACTCCTTTATTGGGGGTGTCTTGCTAATTGCCTATAATTTCCACCTGTTGTCTATTCCATTTGCACAACAGCATGTGAAATGTATTGTCAATCAGTGTTGCTTCCTAAGTGGACAGTTTGATTTCACAGAAATGTGATTGACTTGGAGTTACATTGTGTTGTTTAAGTGTTCCCTTTATTTTTTTGAGCAGTATATATAGGGGGTCAATATACAGGGGCGTGGGTTAGTCGAGGTAATTAAGGTAATATGTACATGTAGGTAGAGGTAAAGTGACTATTCATAGACAATAAACAGAGAGTAACAGCAGCATAAAAAAATGGGGGGGACAATGCAAATAGTCCAGGTAGCCATTTGATTAGCTGTTCAGGAGTTTTATGGACCTAGACTTGGGGCTCCGGTACTGCTTGCCGTGCGCTAGCAGAGAGAACAGTCTTTGACTAGGGTGGCTGGAGTCTTTGACAACTTTTAGGGCCTTCCTCTGACACCGCCTGGTATAGAGGTCCTGGATGGCAGGAAGTTTGGCCCCAGTGATGTACTGGGCCGTACGCACTACCCTCTGTAGTGCCTTGTGGTTGGAGGCTGAGCAGTTGCCATACCTGGCAGTGATGCAACCAGTCAGGATGCTCTCGATGTTGCAGCTGAATAACTTTTTGAGGATATGAGGACCCATGCCACATCTTTTCAGTCTCCTGAGGGGGCATTGGCGTTCCCTCTTCACGAATATGGTGTAGCCTACGGGTGTAATGAGTGTCGTAATGATTGGACCAAGGTGCAGCGGGAACGTGTATACTCATCTTCTTTAATTGATTAAAAGAAGGAAAAACAAACAAAACACGTATGCAAACACAACGACCGCCACTAACAGTCATGTGTTCAGACACTAAACAAGGAGACAACTACCCATAAATCCCATGACAAAAACACCCCTCTTAAATAAGACCTTCAATTAGAAGAAATGAAGCGCAGCTGCTTCCAATTGAAGGTCAACCCCATCAACTAAACATAGAAATAGAAAGACTAGACTAGAACATAGAAATATACTAACATAGAACATTAACCAAAACCCCGGAACATTCTAAACAAACACCCCTCTACATAAACACATAGCCCAACAAACCCCGAACCACATAAAACAAACACCCCCTGCCACGTCCTGACCAAACTACAATAACAAATAACCCCTTTACTGGTCAGAACGTGACAACGGGCAATATGGATATCACTTATTATTGATATCTAGGCTACATAGTGCATTGAAATCTAGGCACGTTGCTGCTCTCTCATTTACCTATATTTGCGCCTTACGAATTGTGGTTGTTGTGGATGGCTGTTCACAAATGTATATGTATATTTTAGCCCAATAATGGTTGAATTGAAGAAGTTTAAGCAGCCTATCAATTATTGTTTTTGCGACCAGGGGTGTATTCATTAAGTAAACCGTTTACCGTTTAAGAACCAAATGGAAGCAAATAGAGCTAAACAAGACTTTCTATTGGACATATTCAGGTAGGTCCAGCCCCATTTTGTTCTGTTTGCTGCCGTTTAAGAATATACGAGTATAAAATGCACTCTTGCAACAGCTGCATAGTGTGGATTCCTGCCCACGAAATAAAAATGTGAGGGAATTCCTCCCTTCTAAACTCCCCTGTGCAGGGCCCTATTAAGAAATCATAGGCTCTGGGGCTGGCATCCATTGCTAGTGTACCCTTGAGTTTAACAGTCAAATTGCCAGGGTAAAATGTTACAAAACCCTTTATGGATTATATGGCTATGGCCACAACACAACAAGCTGTAGCCTACATTTGGCACACATGCTGCCCAAACTGTGGCCTTCCTGACTGTAGGCATACCGGTAACTGGCAAAATTAAGGAAACACTTGAGTAAACAATGTCAACGAGCTTTAGTCCAGTCGACACTTGGCATTACGCATGGTGATCTTAGGCTTGTGTGCAGCTACTCGGCCATGGAAACCCATTTCACAAAGCTCCCAACGTGCTTCTTGTACTGACGTTGCTTCCAGAGGCAGTTTGGAACTTGGTAGTGAGTGTTACAACTGAGTAAACAGACAATTTTTACGCGCTACACGCTTCAGCACTCGGCGGCCCCGTTCTGTGAGCTTGTGTGGCCTACCACTTCGTGGCTGAGCCGTTGTTGCTCATAGACGTTTCCACTTCACACTTACGGCACATAAAGTTGACTTGGGAAGCTCTAGTGAACTGACGTATTGGAAAGGTGGCATCCTATGACAGTACCATGTTGAGAGTCACTGAGCTCTTAAGTACAGGCCTTTATACTGCCAATGTTTGTCTATGGAGATTGTATGTGTGTTCTTGATTTTATACACCTGTCAGCAACAAATGTGGCTGAAATAGCAGAATCCACTCATTTGAAGAGGTGTCCACATACCTTTGACCATGTAGTGTACATACATAACCATACATAACGTTATCCTGAAATAGATGTTCTTCAATTGGCAGTATTCATTTTTTGTCTTCTTCTAATGCGTTTTAAGCAGGTTGACGTTTATTGCGATGAATCTTCTCCTTAAGGTAGAAATGAGCGACTTCCGCTATATTGTAAAACTTTCTGAAAACTAAAATATATTTTTTGGTCTTAATTTAAGGTTAGGCATTAGGGTAAGCAGTGTGGTTAGGGTTAGGTTTAAAATAAGATTTTGTGGCTGTGCCAGCTAGTGACAACTCTGCAGAGCTGCTTCAACAAGATTCATGATGAAAAGCGTAACCTGTGCCTATTAAGGAAAGTAACTTAAAAGTAACTGAAAGTAATCAGATTAGGCCTACATTACTGACTTTGGGTGATCCAAAAGTTATGTTACTGATTACATTTTTGGACAGGTAACTAGTAATTAAAATGGTTTACATTTAGAAAGTTACCTACCAAACTCTGACAACAACAACAAAGAAGTTACTGCAAACAACAAACACAGTTTTTTCATCTTGGACATAATTGCACGCACAATAGAAGAGCACAATATGTACTTTAAAAAAGGTTTTACCGTGCTGCTCAAAGCTCCTCATTTCGGCAACAAAAGCAATAACAATGGTGGTAGGGCAGCAAGTGGTGCTGTTTCACCTACTGCGGATTCCATCTTTAAAAGTATACTTCGGGATTGTATCTACTTCCCCAGAATCAGATGAACTTGTTGATACCATTATTATGTGTCTGTATCCAGTATGAAGGAAGTTAAACGTTGTTTTGTGAGCCAATGCTGACTAGTATTAGCGCAATGACTAGACGTCCATGCTAGTTAGCAACTTCCTTCAAACTGCACGCAGAGACAAAAATGGTCTCCACAAGTTCATCTGACTCTGGGGAGCTAGATAAAGGGCCTCATTGCCAAAATCCTGAAGTATCCCTTTAAGTGTTGATGGTGTAATGGAGGCTGCCTACTCACACAGAACCTACTCCACTCTTCTTCCACAGACGTTCACAAAAGATGAGAATCAGCAAGATATCTTAATATTGTGTGATGTAGGCCTATGTGGATTGATTCCAAGATGAACTGAGAATCAAGTGACTGGTAAATGAGGCCAAGTGTTGAATCTTGATTAACGCTGCCCTCTGGTGGTACACTTGAAACACAGCAACATGTGTACCATCATTCACCATCTTGCTGTGTGGCATAGCCTGTAGGGAAACGAAAGGCTAAATGATAGGCTAGTGATACAACCATGCAAGAGAAATGTATGCTCCAGTTTTTTTTTCAAGGTCTCCGAACTATGGGGGGAGGAGCCTTCTGCTCCCTTGCCCCTCGCCTATGGAATGCACTCCCTGACCATCTGAGAGATGCTCCATCACGTGGAACTTTTAAAACAGGCCTTAAAACCCACTTCTACAGACTCTTTTTCATAGTGCTAGTCCTAATCTAAAATGTATTTAGCACCTAGCCCACTATTGCTATTTTACCTGGCTCGATTCTAAATGTACAGTTGAAGTCGGAAGTTTACATACACTTAGGTTGGAGTCATTAAAACTCGTTTTTTCAACCACTCCACAAATTTCTTGTTAACAAACTATAGTTTTGGCAAGTTGGTTAGGACATCTACTTTGTGCATGACACAAGTCATTTTTCCAATAATTGTTTACAGACAGATTATTTCATTTATAATTCACTGTATCATAATTCCAGTGGGTCAGAAGTTTACATACACTAAGTTGACTGTGCCTTTAAACAGCTTGGACAATTCCAGATAAGGATGTCATGGCTTTTAATTTGTATTTCATTTCACTTTTATTTAACCTGGCAAAGATAAAGCAAAGCAGTGCGTCACAAACAACAACACAGAGTTACACATGGAATAAACAAATATACAGTTAATAATACAATAGAAAAAGTCTATATACAGCATGTGCAAATGAGGTAGGATAAGGGAGGTAAGGCAATAAATAGGCCATAGTGGCAAAATAATTACAATATAGCAATTAAACACTGGAGTGATAGATGTGCAGAAGATGAATGTGCAACTAGAGATACTGGGGTGCAAAGGAGCAAAATAAATAAAATAAATAACAGTATGGGGATGAGGTAGTTGGATGGGCAATTTACAGATGGGCTATGTACAGGTGCAGTGATCTGTGAGCTTCTCTGACAGCTGGTGCTTAAAGTTAGTGAGGGAGATATAAGTCTCCAGCTTCAGTGATTTTTGCAGTTCATTCCAGTCATTGGCAGCAGAGAACTGGAAGGAAAGGTGGCCAAAGAGGAATTGGTTTTGGGGGTGACCAGTGAAATATACCTGCTGGAGCGCGTGCTACGGGTGGGTGCTGATATGGTGACCAGTGAGCTGAGATAAAGACTTATAGATAACCTGGAGCCAGTGGGTTTGGTGATGAATATGAAGCAAGGGCCAGCCAACGAGAGCATACAATCCTATAGAACATTTGTGGGCAGAACCGAAAAAGCGTGTGCGAGCAAGGAGGCCTACAAACCTGACTCAGTTACACCAGCTCTGTCAGGAGGAATGGGCCAAAATTCACCCAACTTATTG
Organism: Salmo trutta; assembly: GCF_901001165.1. NCBI lineage: Eukaryota > Metazoa > Chordata > Actinopteri > Salmoniformes > Salmonidae > Salmo > Salmo trutta. The sequence continues at coordinate 34,662,054 of NC_042977.1, read as the reverse complement.
TGGGAAGCTTGTGGAAGGCTACCCGAAACGTTTGATCTAAGTTAAACAATTTAAAGACAATGCTACCAAATACTAATTGAGTGTATGTAAACTTCTGACCCACTGGGAATGTGATGAAAGAAATAAAAGCTGAAATAAATAATTCTCTCTACTATTATTCTGACATTTCACATTCTTAAAATAAAGTGGTGATCCTAACTGACCTTAGACAGGGAATTTATACTAGGATTAAATGTCAGGAATTGTGAAAAGCTGAGTATAAATGTATTTGGCTAAGGTGTATGTAAACTTCTGACTTAAACTGTATGTTGTTTTTATTGTATATATAGTGCCAGTTTTTTTTTCCTTCCCCCCCCCAAGTACAGCTAAGAGATTAATCAAATCAAATGTTATTTGTCACATGCTCCGAATACAACAGGTGTAGACCTTACAGTGAAATGCTTACTTACAAGCCCTTAACCAACAATGCTTTAAGAAGTTTCAAGAAAAAATGTGTTAAGTCAAAAATAGATAAGTAAAAAATAGAAAATAAAAGTAACAAATAATTAAACAACAGCAGTAAAATAACAGTTGCGAGGCTATATACAGGGGGTACCGGTACAGAGTCAATGTGCGGGGGCACCGGTTAGTCGAGGTAATTGAGTTAATATGTACATGTAGGTAGAGTTAAAGTGACTGCATAGATAATAAACAGAGAGTAGCAGCAGCGTAAAAGAGGGGTCTGGGTAGCCATTTGATTAGATGTTCAGGAGTCTTATGGCTTGGGGGTAGAAGCTGTTAAGAAGCCTCTTGGACCTAGACTTGGCGCTCTGGTATCGCTTGCCGTGCGGTAGCAGAGAGAGCAGTCTATGACTGGGATGACTGGAGTCTTTAACAATTTTTAGGGCCTTCCTCTATCATCGCCTGGTGTAGAGGTCCTGGATGGTAGGAAGCTTGGCCCCAGTGATGTACTGGGCAGTATGAAATACCCTCTGGTGTGCCTTGTGGTCGGAGGCCGAGCAGTTGCCATACCAGGTAGTGATGCAACAAGTCAGGATGCTCTCGATGGTGCAGCTGTAGAACCTTTTGAGGATCTGAGGACCCATGACAAATCTTTTCAGTCTCCTGAGGGGGAATAGGCATTGTCGTGCCCTCTTCACGACTGTCTTAGTGTGTTTGGACCATGATAGTTTGTTGGTGATGTGGACACTACAGCCCAGTCGATGAGAATGGTCCACAATCGTCTCCTTTGTCTTGATCACGTTGAGGGAGAGATTGTTTTCCTGGCACTACAGGGCCAGGTCTCTAACCTCCTCCCTATAGGCTCATTGTTGTCGGTGATCAGGCCTACCACTGTTTTGTCATCTGCAAACTTGATGATGGTATTGATAACTCTGTAATGAAAAGCGCTATACAAATGAAATGTATTATTATTTATTATTATTTTGAATGGGACACCTGGTCATCGTGTAGCAGAGTTCTTTAGGTGTTTGGAATGTTAACCTGTTGTTATAGTGTGCCATGTCTGCCCTCACCAGGGTCAGACATCCTCTACAGTAGGCCTTAATGACCAAACACATTTAGCCACTGATTATAATGCGGATGTTTAATAAACATGTCAAATGTAAGATATAACTATTGTTATAATGAATGGAGGAAAGAGAATGGCTTTTATCTAACATAGATGTTGGCTTGGTGAGGTTATAATAGGCAGCGTGTGCCTATGGCCTATGGTAGCCTAGCTACACACCGACTGTATACCAGGCCAGACACCTGCTATGGAACAGTATGCTTTGCCATCAAACAAAATACATCTTTATATCATGCATTTTCACACACGATAGAAGAGGCCGTGATGGAAAGGGGGGATGAGTTGGGCATGAATGTGTCAGTGTCCCTCAAATTCAAATATACGACATGTTATTTTTGCTCTCACTGTAGGGGACTGAAGGAGCGCATCCAATCCTGCTCAGTGCGTGATGCGCAGCCGTGAGTCATGACCGCAAACATGGCACTATGGCACAGGGGGCGGGTTTGTTATACCTAACCTGTATGCGCCCTGCCTATAGGCCTACCGCGACTACAGCTCCCCTGCTGTCATTGGGCATTTCATATGTCAATCTGAACACCAAACGCAGCGCCTCCTCGCAATTATCGCGGTTGCATAAAAATATATGATTAATCCGTTATAGAGGCGAATTTGGGTTCGTTCAGAATGAAGCTTTGACTCCATCCGAGCAAAACGACCCGAGCAAAACATTATTATAGGACAGGACATCAACATTTAACCGATGCTCATTTACAGCAGGTGGCGTTGCTTGTATAATCCATAATCGCGTTTCGATCCGGACCTTGGATTGGATCTGCCTGTTGTTCAGATTCAGCACTGGACAGCGACCGATTTTGTCGCTCGGACATTCAAAACGACAAGGAATCCTCGAGAAAGGGTAGGTCTAAATGATAAATGGCTATAGAAAAATAATATAATAAATTATGTCGATGTATTTATTATTAACGTGTTGCCTGTAAGCAAAACATAATATTCGATGCAACGCGTATCATTTGGTGTAGGTTATTTTTCCTCTTGATGCATGTAATCTATGGAATTATGTCTACAAATTTGCACGGCTTTATAGATGGCTTTTAGAGGCGAATTTTAACAGGACCTCATTCCCCAAATGCCCTTGAAAATAATGGTGTGTGTGCGGTGTTGGAGGCAAACAACTGCGCAATCCTACTCTGACTGCCTCGCTTTCCCTGTCTCTCCTCAGTCGAATCGACCCTTGCTTGGCTCGGGGCATTGCGCGGCTAGATGACTTCACTACATCAACAAGCACGGTAGCCCTGGACTAAATATATCACCACATCCCCCTGCCTTCTCTCTTCCTTCTCTCTCATCTTGAGCGCCCCCCCGCCCGCTAGCACCATGGGTAACCGAGGAATGGAGGATTTGATCCCGCTGGTCAATAAACTCCAGGACGCTTTCAGCGGCATCGGTCAGAGCTGCAATCTTGACCTGCCACAGATCGCGGTAGTCGGCGGACAGAGCGCTGGCAAGAGCTCGGTGTTGGAGAACTTCGTTGGCAGGTAGGTTCAACGAGTAGCAGCCAAGCACAACACGTCAAATTCATTACTAATACTAGGGCTAGAAATAATACAATCTCCTGTTAACCTTGGGGATGTCCTGTCACGGCCAATTTATCCTCAGTCGTGTCCATCCCCGTCACGTTTTGTTTTCCCAGAGGACGCACGCGCTGTGGCGTCCCTGATCATCTCGTAGCCAGGAGCTCGAGCTCGTCTCCATCTTATTTTCAACGCACATTCCTATTGCATTGCAGGCTATATGACAGGGGAGCCGGTATTTGGGTTACCGCAACACCCTCGGGATTTCAGCCCCATCCAGCCTGTTTCATTCCTTGAAATATCAATTTCTTCAGTAGATCTACCATTTAAACAGAGACAACATTTGTTTTCAATCACTTTACACAAATCCATGTCTCTATCTGTAAACTATACATATATAATGTCTATAGGCCTACAGTATTGGGTTGAAATATAACATGTCCACCCCACCACCTGCATAAAGGTTGCTTTAGAACCCGAGATGTCTGCTGTGGTCTCCTGGTTTCAATAGGATTTCTAGTCATTACAGCATAAACTGGATCAATACTGCCTATCTCACTGCTGTGACACAACGGACTATCCCTTTCTAATTTCTGTCAAACAACTGAGATTCATAGGCTGTTGTTGTTTCAGAGTAAATGAAGGATGTAAACCTCTGTAGATGAAAGCATCTTTAGGTGAAGAGTAATTATTTCTCCGTCCTTTTGCCTCTTGGTTTATTTCAAGACATCTATTTACCAATGAATGGAATGAAACTGTAATGCGAGATTGAACTGAATGAAGGCTGAATCATCTGGTTGAGTATTATATTACCAATTATCATTTGTCCCAAGACAAATGCGGGTGACAGGTAGCCTAGCGGTAAGAGAGTTGGGCCATTAACCAAAAGGTTTCTAGTTTGAATCCAAAATAGACAGGGTGGTGAAACATCTGTCAATGTGCCCTTGAGCAAGGCACTTAAGCCAGATTGCTCCAGGGTCGCCGTTGATAATGGCAGAACCCTGGCCGTAACCCCACTCTCTGAGGGTGTCTCAGGGGGAGTTGGGATATGCAAAAACACATTTCCAATTTACACATGGGTATAATACATGCTTTTACATGTGTGAAACAGGACAAATACAAGTGCCTACATTATTATAAGACGAATCCTCTGTATCCTCTGTACTGTAGTTGATTAAAGGTATTTCGGATGTGGGTGTCTCAGAGGGTGAATGATATTGTCTGTAAAATAAGTCATGAAATGACTGTTGTAAGGACTTTTGGATATACAGTACATATACCTGTCACCACTCTTCTCTCATCTTGATATGATCAAATCAGTTCTGCTGTCAATCGTGAAGAAGAGTTTCCATTCGATTTTGTTCACTGTGGGATGAATTGGTACTGTACATTATGACACAGTGTGACCCTTGAATATGGTTTGTACATAAACAGAAGCCATTGGATAGAGACAGAGGAGGTTATAGAGTAGTCAGACAAGTCAGACAACTGTTTCTGAAGTATGACCTATGTCTACAAATATTTACAGACAAACGTGAATGGTAAAGACTGGTAATTTATGCTATGTATAGAAGATGTTTCTGCTATCGCCAAGCTTGTATTCATTAGTGCACACCGTAGCAAAATCTTTTGCAACGGAAAAAATAAGATTTCTTATAGGACAAGATTCTGGAGTCCCTCCCTGTTTGTCCATTTTCTTCCATTTGGTGCCTAGAAAATACGACCCAGGTCCAGATAGATGAGGTGCAGGGTTGTTGTCAGCAGCAGCATCAGTCAAAGCTCAGCCGGCCACCCCTGAGACCTGGGATCCAGCTGAGTAATGATCCTGCTGTCCAGGGTTGGCTCCCCCACACCGCTGCTGAATGGACACCAGGGTTCTGACTCATCTTTTTTGCTAGCCCATAGATAGAGGGCAATCTCATGATCAATATTCATCTAGCCTAGCCGTTGTTTCAATTGCGTCAGGATTGTAGCGTTCAACTGTGTGATGAGAAATGACAAGTGTCCTAAACATACATATAGACAAGGAAACACATGAGCCAACACTCACGCATACACACACACACCCAATCTCACTCTCGTCTGGTAGTAGACTGGTATGTACTGAAGTCATCATTTTTAGTTTATTTACAATACAGTATGTGGTGAATTTTCAAAACTCGTAGTACAAAACTCCAAAGTGGTAACAATTGTTGCATCTTACATTTAAAACCTTTCATTGTGCATTTTTTTTGTTTGTAGACATATTTCACCCCACAACCATTGATCCAAAATATAAGTTTCCTGTGAAATATAATGAACAACCAGTTCATCTAATAGCAAAAAATGTAAGATAGATTTAAAAAGAATTGCCCTTTGAATGTAGTATGCAACAATACTGTAAATTACAGTGCATTACTGTTTCACATTAGGCAATACATTTGCACTACCCATAAAAATGCACTGAACATCAAATTTCCAAAATGTCTACCTCATGAGTGACCATTGAAGGCATCTTTCACAATGTTATAAAATGAAAGAAACATCATGTTTAGCAGGCACTAGTTTGCGTCTGTCTCGCCCTAGGGGGTGACTAGGGGGTGATCTAGTATGTTTATTTCTATGTTGGTGCTAATATGGTTCCCAATTAGAGGCAGCTCTTTATCGTTGCCTCTGATTGGGGATCATATTTAGTTAGTTATTTCCCCACCTGTGTTTTGTGGGATATTGATTGATTGTTAGTGGGTTTGGGCACTACGTCCTCACAGTCTTTGTAAGTTTTGTTATTTTGTTTTGTTAGTTTCACTTAAATAAATATGTGGAACTATACTCACGCTGCGCCTTGGTCCGCTCATTTCCAAGAACGTGACAGAATATCCTACCAAACCAGGACCAAGCAGCGTGTTCACCAGGTAAAGGAGTTTTGGACATGGGAAGAAGTGATGGGTGGATGCGAAACCCTTCCTTGGCGGCAGACGGAAGGTAATAATGGAGGACAGCAACGACGCCAGGGTTCGCGGCCACAGAAAGCCCAAGGACAACCCCAATATTTTTTTGGGGGGGGGGGGGGGGGGGCGCAAGGGGTGGCCGGTCGAGCTGAGAAGAGTGCCAGAGCCCGAATGGCAAACTCTGGAGGAGCGTATCGTCAGACCACGGCCACAGAAACCCCAAGATTTTTTTGGGGGGGGGGGCACATGGAGCTGGCGGCTGAGCCGCGGGAAGAGCCAGAGACTGTCAGTGAGGCAATGGAGAAGTTATGAGAGAGATGTTGTGCAAGTGTGTTCTCCTCAACATTCGACCAGAAGATCCGGTTAGCAGTCTGGTGAAACCTGTGTCGGCTCCACGCATCTGGCCTGCAGTGCGCCTCCCCAGTCCGGTACGTCCTGTGCCTGCTCCTCGCACTCGCCCTGAAGTGCGTGTCCCCAGTCCGGTACGTCCTGTGCCTGCTCCTCGCACTCGCCCTGAAGTGCGTGTCCCCAGTCCGGTACATCCTGTGCCTGCTCCTCGCACTCGCCCTGAAGTGCGTGTCACCAGTCCAGTGCCACCTGTGCCGGCTCCACACATCAGGCCTCCAGTGCGCCTCCCCAGTCCGGTACGTCCTGTGCCTGCTCCTCGCACTCGTCCTGAAGTGCGTGTCACCAGTCCGGTGCCACCTGTACTTGCTGCACGCATCAGGCCTCCAGTGCGCCTCCCCAGTCCGGTACGTCCTGTGCCTATTCCCCGCACTCGCCCTGAAGCAAAGAAAAAAAAATGTATGAAATGTATGAAATTGTATGAAATGTATGCATTCACTACTATAAGTCGCTGCTAAATGACTAAAATGTAAATGTAATGTAAGTGTGTGTCACCCGTCCGGTGCCACCTGTACCGGCTCCATGCACTAGGCCTCCAGTGCGCATTCCCAGTCCAGAGCTTCCGGCAACGTTTCCCAGTCCAGAGCTTCCGGCGACGTTTCCCAGTCCAGAGCTTCCGGCGACGTTACCCAGTCCGGAACCTCCTGCGACGGTCCACAGTCCGGAACCTCCAGCGACGGTCCACAGTCCGGAACCTCCAGCGACTTTCCACTGTCCGGAACCTCCAGCGATGGTCCCACGGTCCGGAACCTCCAGCGATGGTCAACGGTCCGGAGCTTCCAGGCAAGGCATCCAGTCCAGCTCCAAGGCCGGAGCCTTCTTCTGCGCCAGTGCCCAGTCCAGGCGTCCAGTCCAGCTCCAGGACGGGAGCCTTCCTCTGCACCGGTGGCCAGTCCAGGCACGGCATCCAACCCAGCTCCATGGCCGGAGCCCTCCTTTGCGCTGGTGCCCAGTCCAGGCATGGCGTTCAACCCAGCTCCATGGCCAGAGTCCTCCTTTGCGCCGATGTCCAGGCATGCCGTTTAGCCCAGCACGATGGCCGGATCTGGGGTCTGGGCAGGGGCTACGACCTGCACCGGAGCCGCCACCGACACTAATCACCCCCCTACCCTCCCCATTTGGTTTCAGGTTTTGCTGACCGGAGTCCGCACCTTTGGGGGGGGTACTGTCACGCCCTGACCATAGAGAGCCCTTGGTTCTCTATGGTGTAGTAGGTCAGGGTGTGACTAGGGGGTGATCTAGTATGTTTATTTCTATGTTGGTGCTAATATGGTTCCCAATTAGAGGAAGCTGTTTATCGTTGCCTCTGATTGGGGATCATATTTACAGTGAGGGAAAAAAAGTATTTGAGCCCTGCTGATTTTGTACGTTTGCCCACTGACAAAGAAATGATCAGTCTATAATTTTAATGGTAGGTTTATTTGAACAGTGAGAGACAGAATAACAACCAAAAAATCCAGAAAAACGCATGTCAAAAATATTATCAATTGATTTGCATTTTAATGAGGGAAATAAGTATTTGACCCCTCTGCAAAACATGACGAACTGGCACAAAGACAGGAAACACAGGGATAAATACACTGTGGAAAATGAGCGACACCTGGAGGGGGTGGAGACAATCACAGGAACAGGTGAAACAGATCAGGGCGTGCCTCCTGGTGTCCTACCTGGGCGCATACCTAGCTGACCGGGGTGTCGGCAGTGGAAATTGGCAATGAGGGCCGGGTCCAAGACGTCTTTAGCAGGGACCCAGCACCTCTCCTCCGGGCCATAACCCTCCCAGCCGGGGTCAAACCTTCAGAAGGCGTCTCACCGTAAACGCTGGCTGGCCATCGATAACCCGATGGAGGGGGGGGGGGCTGGAGACAAAGGACTGTGTGACACGGGCTTAATCCTAGACACATGGAAGGTAGGGTGAATATGGAGGGTACGGGGTAACACAAAACGGATAGCAGTGGATCTCAGGACTCTGGAGATGGGAAAAGGACCAATGAACCGGGGAGACAGCTTGCGGGACTCTACCCGAAAGGGCAGATACCGAGTGGAAAGCCATACCCTCTGCCCAATGCGGTAGCGGGGAGCTGGGGTCGGGCGACGGTCAGCTTGTCGATGATACCTGGAGTTGGTCTTAAGAATAGCCGCCTTGGCTCTTCTCCAGGTACGTCGACAGCGGCGGACAAACATCTGGGGCGAGGGTACACTGACCTCCTGCTCTTGTTCCGGGAAGAGTGGAGGCTGATACCCCATGGAGCACTCGAAAGGGGAGAGTCCCATGGTAGAACTGGGAAGGGTGTTCCGGGCATACTCCACCTAGACCAGTTGACGGCTCCAGGTAGTGGGGTTGGTTGAGACCAGGCACCTTAAGGTGGTCTCCAGGTCTTGGTTGGCTCGTTCTGACTGACCGTTAGTTTGGGGATGGAATCCGAATGACAGGCTGGCCGACAATCCAATAAGGGTGCTGAATGCCTTCCAGAACTGAGATGAGAACCCCGATCGGAGACCATGTCTCCCGGGAGTCCATGGATCCGGAAGACATGCTGCACCATAAGCTGGGCCGTCTCCTTGGCAGAAGGTAGTTTAGGGAGAGGGATGAAATGGGCGGCCTTGGAGAACCGATCGACTACCGTCAGAATGACAGTGTTGCTATCAGACGGAGGGAGCCCAGTGACAAAGTCCAGAGATGTATGAGACCAGGGACGATGAGGGACTGGTAGTGACTGAAGGAGGCCAGAAGGAGCTTGCCGTGGAGTCTTGTTCTGAGCACACACAGAGACGTCAGGAAACATTGTGGGCCACCAGAAACGTTGCCGGAAGAAGGCTAGTGTACGACGGGACCCTGGATGACAGGTCAGCCTGGAGGAATGAGCCCATTCCAGGACCTGGGACCGGACTGGATTAGGGACAAACAGCCGGTTAGCCAGGCCCCCTTCAGCTCCAGGCTGAGAGTGTTGTGCCTCACGGACCAGGTTCTCAATACCCCAATCCACAGTGGCAGCAAGGCATGAGGTAGGAAGAATGGTCTCAGAGGTTGTGGGTGTGGCAGAGGAACTGTATAGGCGGGAGAGGGCGTCAGGCTTAACATTCTTTGAGCTTGGGCGGTAGGAAATGGTGAAGTTATATCTGGTGAACAGGAGGAACCACCGGCCTGCCTGCAGTTGAGGCGCTTGGCTGTACAGAGATATTCCAGGTTTTTATGGTCGGTCCAGACCAGGAATGGCTGTTCTGCTCCTTCCAGCCATCTTCACCGCCAGGAGTTCTCGGTTGCCAACATCGTAGTTCCTTTCAGCAGGATTGAGATGATTGGACAGGAAGGCACATGGATGACGTTTCTGGTCCTGGGCAGATCCCTGGGACAGGATGGCCCCCACTCCAACATCAGAAGCATCCACTTCCACCACAAATTGACGCGAGGGGTCCGGATGGATGCTGTTGTGAACCGATGCTTCAGGTCCACAAAAGCTCCACAAAAGCTTTGTCGACAGCTGGAGATCATTTAAATGGTACCTTGGGAGAGGTGAGTGCCGAGAGGGGTCCGCCAGGGTGCTGTAGTCCCGAATGAAACGGCGGTAGAAGTTTGTAAAACCAAGAAACTGTTGCAACTGCACCCTGGATGTTGGTTGAGGCCAATCCACCACTGCTTTCACCTTTCCAGGATCCATCTGAACATTGCCCTCAGCAATGACATATCCCAGAAAGGTGATAGTAGATAGAGCGGTGGAACTCACACTTCTCGGCTTTCACAAACAGTTGGTTCTCCAGGAGGCGCTGAAGGACCTGTCTGACATGAAGAACATGTTCTTGTGCAGATCGGGGGAAAAAACAGGATATTGTCAAGGTACATGAACACAAACCGGTTTAGCATGTCCCGAAGCACATCATTGACCAAAGCCTGGAAAACAGTTGGTGAGTCCAAATGGCATGACCTGGTACTCATAATGTCCACTGGCTGTGTTGAAAGCTGTCTTCCACTCATCCCCCTCGCGTACCCGAACCATGTGGTAGGCATTTCGAAGGTCCAACTTGGAAAATATGGTGGCCCCCTGGAGAGGTTCAAACGCAGAGGAGAGTTAGGGGTGTAACGATTTTTAACAGTAATGTCATTAAGTCCCCGGTAGTCAATGCACGGAGGCAGGGTCTTGTCCTTCTCCACAAAGAAAAACCCTGCGCTGGCAGGAGATGCGGACGGATGGCCCCAGTGGCCAGAGACTCCTCTATAGCTTTGGTCTCTGGTCCAGAAAGAGAATACAATCGACTCCGAGGTGGTGTAGTGCCTGGGAGAAGTTCAATGGCACAATCATAAGGACGGTGCGGGGGAAGGGAAGTAGCACGTGCCTTACTGAACACTTCCAGGAGGTCATGGTTTTCTGTGGGAATAGCAGAGACATCCACAATCTTGCTAACATCCTGAGGAAGACTACTTGAGTAAGGCTGTGCTGCTTGAAGGCAGTGGGAATGGCAAAATGGGCTCCAACCCAGGATGGAACTTGTGGTCCAATCAATTATGAGTTTGTGCTTTTGAAGCCAGGAATATCCCAAAACAATCGGAACATGGGGAGATGCAATGAGGAGGAACTGGATTGTCTCACTGTGGTTACCAGAAACCCATAATTGAACGGGCACAGTACTATGGGTAACTTCCCCTATAGAGCTGCCGTCCAGTGCCCTAGCATCCATGGGCACAGAGAGAGGTTGAATGGGAATACCAAGCTCTGAAGCCATCGTGGCATCCAATAAACTTTCATCAGCCCCGGATTCAATGAGCACTTAGATTGGTCTCCCCACAGCACAATAGCAAAAAGGGGTGTACGGGTGATGGGAATTAGGGATCTCCCAGTCTGACTCATCATAGTACTGGTACCCAGTAGAGACAAGGGTTTCCTAATAGGGCAGGTAGCTATAAAATGTCCTGCCCCTCCACAGTACAGACAACAGCTATTATTCATCCTTCGTGAACGTTCCCAACTGATAACGAACTGCATAACTCAGGAGTATCCAACTCACCCGTCATAGATTCCCGAGATGGCTCGGGTGACTTCGAATCCTCTTGGAAGAGCTGCCTTCGGAAACTTCCAGAGTCCCTTGGAGGTGAATGCGCCATAGTGGGTGCACGAGTGTGCCTGAGACCAGACCTCTCACTCTTGCGTTCCCTTAATTGTGAACAAAAAACATTATTGTCATAATCATCTTAATATTAATTTTAGGAGTAGGCGGATATATTGTAGTTGTATTCATTAGGTATGTTGTAGTTGTATTCATTATGTATGTTGTAGTTGTATTCATTAGGTATGTTGTAGTTGTATTCATTAGGGATGTTGTAGTTGTATTCATTAGGGATGTTGTAGTTGTATTCATCAGGTATGTTGTAGTTGTATTCATCAGGTATGTTGTAGTTGTATTCATTAGGTATGTTATAGTTGTATTCATTAGGTATGTTGTAGTTGTATTCATTAGGGATGTTGTAGTTGTACTCATTAGGGATGTTGTAGTTGTATTCATTATGTATGTTATAGTTGTATTCATTAGGTATGTTGTAGTTGTATTCATTATGTATGTTATAGTTGTACTCATTAGGGATGTTGTAGTTGTATTCATTATGTATGTTATAGTTGTATTCATTAGGTATGTTATAGTTGTATTCATTAGGTATGTTGTATTTGTATTCATTCATTATGCTGTAGTTGTATTCATTATGTATGTTGTAGTTGTATTCATTAGGTATGTTGTAGTTGTATTAATCAGGTATGTTGTATTTGTATCCATTAGGTATGTTGTAGTTGTATTCATCAGGTATGTTGTAGTTGTATCCATTAGGTATGTTGTAGTGGTATTCATTAGGTATGTTGTATTTGTATCCATTAGGTATGTTGTATTTTTTTTCAATAAGGTATGTTGTATTTGTAGTCATTAAGAATGTTGTAGTTGTATTCATTAGTGATTTTGTAGCTCATTTCCAAATATGCATTATGATGCGTTACCAGCTTTAAACATTTTTAACAAGAATGACAATTATTATAATAACCGAGACTATTTGCGTGATAAATAATTGTTTCCCAAACATCCATAATCATCACAGCCCTAGCTGTTTCTTTGTGTTGTTGTCTTGATTGGCTGTCTGTCTGCAGAGACTTCCTGCCCCGAGGCTCTGGGATCGTCACCCGCAGGCCCCTTGTCCTGCAGCTCATCAGTGCCAATGCAGGTAACACACGCGCTCACACGCACACGCGCGCGCACACACACACACACACACACACACACACACACACACACACACACACACACACACACACACACACACACACACACACACACACACACACACACACACACACACACACACACATACTTATCTGCATCTTTCTTCACAGAATGGGCAGAGTTCTTACACTGCAAAGGGAAGAAATTCACTGACTTCGATGAGGTTCGCCAGGAGATTGAGGCGGAGACTGACCGCATTACTGGGGCCAATAAGGGCATATCTCCCGTCCCCATCAACCTGCGCGTCTACTCACCACATGGTACCCATACCTAACCCCTCATCCACCCTCTTTCTCTCTCTTACTCTCTCTCTCCCTCTCATACATATCTCTGTGCTCTCCTTCCCTACTGTGTGTTCATTAATATTCACTATAAGATGTGTCCTCCTCTCTCCTTTCCCCCCTGCCTGCAGTGCTGAACCTTACCCTGATTGACCTGCCTGGCATCACCAAGGTGCCCGTGGGGGACCAGCCAGTGGACATTGAGCAGCAGATCAGAGACATGATCATGCAGTTCATCTGCAGGGAGAGCTGTCTCATCCTGGCTGTCACCCCGGCCAACTCTGACCTGGCCAACTCAGACGCCCTCAAACTGGCCAAAGACGTTGACCCCCAGGGTAAGATGTTGATCATATTGCTATATCACATTATGGGGTTAGCTGATATTTTAAACACCTATCCAGACGTTGAGAGATCTCGCAGGCATCTGCAATGAAGTCAGCTATGAACGTGGTCTCTGTGTTGTGACTGACTTCTGCCTTTGACCCTTACCCTTTGACCTCTGACCCCAGGCCAGCGGACCATAGGAGTGATCACCAAGCTGGATCTGATGGATGAGGGAACAGACGCCAGGGAAGTCCTCGAGAACAAGCTGCTGCCCCTAAGGAGAGGTGGGACATCTCTTTCTCTCTGTCTCTTACTCACTCTTTCTCTGTCTTTCTACCAATCTCTCTCTTTCTTTGTCCCTCTTTCTCCATCTCTATGTCCACCGATCTACTTCAGTCATCTTTGGTATCAGATTTTCTGTTCTATCCTCCTCACTCGCCTTACATTTTGGTCCCATTTTATTGTATCTCAGTCATGTTTTTTCCACCATCCCGTCTGTCTGTGTGTGTTGCCAGGTTATATTGGAGTGGTTTCACCCTGTCCATCTGTGTGTGTTGCCAGGTTATATTAGAGTGGTTTCACCCTGTCCATCTATGTGTGTTGCCAGGTTATATTGGAGTGGTTTCACACTGTCCATCTGTGTGTATTGCCAGGTTATATTGGAGTGGTTTCACCCTGTCCATCTGTGTGTGTTGCCAGGTTATATTGGAGTGGTTTCACCCTGTCCATCTGTGTGTGTTGCCAGGTTATATTGGAGTGGTTTCACCCTGTCCATCTGTGTGTGTTGCCAGGTTATATTAGAGTGGTTTCACCCTGTCCATCTGTGTGTGTTGCCAGGTTATATTGGAGTGGTTTCACCCTGTCCATCTGTGTGTGTTGCCAGGTTATATTGGAGTGGTTTCACCCTGTCCATCTGTGTGTGTTGCCAGGTTATATTGGAGTGGTTTCACCCTGTCCATCTGTGTGTGTTGCCAGGTTATATTGGAGTGGTTTCACCCTGTCCATCTGTATGGAAGCCCTGAAACCCAAGGCAAAAAATAAATAATGTAGACTCTTGGATTATCTTGTTTGAACGACTAACTATCTTTTTCAAACAACTTATTATTTTGTTTCAACGACTTAGTATAAAAAATTATATTTTTTACTAAGTAATTCAAACGAGATACTAAGTTGTTAAAATTAGATGCTAAGTCGTTTTTTTTTTTTTTAACTAGGCAAGTCAGTTAAGAATAAATTCTTATTTTCAATGATGGCCTAGGAACAGTGGGTTAACTGCCTGTTTAGGGGCAGAATGACAGATATGTACCTTGTCAGCTCGGGGATTTGAAGTTGCAACCTTTTGGTTACTAGTCCAACAGCTCTAACCACTAGGCTACCTGCCACCCCCAATATGTTTCAACAACGTATTATCTCATTTGAACTACTTAATTGTTATTTAGTCTAGGCATCATTTATTATGCAGCTTGTCAGAGCATTTAATGGTTGCTGCAGCCATTCATTCACTGATTCCATCCATTGATATAATTGTTCTTTGATAGCCTGAAGTAGGGCTGCTTCTGAATGCCAGATCCTGTAAGTGGGTGAGTGTGGAGCGAGGAGCAGAACGTAATTCAAGTAGATAAAAAAAGGTTGTCACCCGTCTCTCCCGCTCCAATTTGACTCTGGTACTGCTCATTTCCTTTATCACTATTGTTTTAATTAGGTCTATTTGGTTGTAATGATTTAGCCTACAGTATGTATAGTTTATATTCTACTGTCTAACATTAGTGTGAGCAGACCAAGTAATTTGGTGTCACTCTAAAGCGGAAAGGTGGAATAAACGAGTCAGGAGTAGGTTTTCTTGATTGAACACAGTTCTCTATTGAGGTATTTCTGACAATACAAACACTCCAACACAGTCAATGAGAATCTCCCAAGGAACAACCTACATCTTCTTCTTTAGATGACACAGGATCACAAGACGATTATCTTTAAACTATAACAACAATCACAGATTTGTCACCGTCTTAATGGATCTTCTTGGATAGCTCCCCTCCCTTGGTAGCCATTCTCCAGAGATAGTTTATCTTCCTCCCTTCTCGCTGGTTCCATCCTCTCTCTTATAGGGGAAAGAGAATATCTCATTAGTACCGTCAGCCGTGCTTAATTGCCTCTGGTTACCTTGTCTCACATGCCTTGTTGGGCTACTATCCGTGAGCCGTCTGCCCTCTGGTGGTCCTTCCACATTAGGTTATGTCTTTTTTTATTTTTATTCTTCAATTGTATTAATGGATGTTTTGGGTGGGCAATATACAGGCTACTGTAAAATGTATTTTCGTTTTTCTTGGAATAGAAACACCCTAATATAACTCAATTTAATGAAGCTAAAATATCAGAAGTGAATCGTAAATAATAAAGGCCAGTATCAGCTTATTTTCATAAATAAAAGGGAATAAATAACATCAAACTGCAGCGGTGAAATGATTTGCACACAGAAGCAAACACCAACAAGCATCACACCCTGTCCATCTGTCCATCTGCGTGTGTTGCCAGGTTATATTGGAGTGGTTTCACCCTGTCCATCTATGTGTGTTGCCAGGTTGTATTGGAGTGGTTTCACCCTGTCCATTTGCGTGTGTTGCCAGGTTATATTGGAGTGGTTTCACCCTGTCCATCTGTGTGTGTTGCCAGGTTATATTGGAGTGGTTTCACCCTGTCCATTTGCGTGTGTTGCCAGGTTATATTGGAGTGGTTTCACCCTGTCCATCTGTGTGTGTTGCCAGGTTATATTGGAGTGGTTTCACCCTGTCCATCTGTGTGTGTTGCCAGGTTATATTAGAGTGGTTTCACCCTGTCCATCTGTGTGTGTTGCCAGGTTATATTGGAGTGGTTTCACCCTGTCCATCTGTGTGTGTTGCCAGGTTATATTGGAGTGGTTTCACACTGTCCATCTGTGTGTGTTGCCAGGTTATATTGGAGTGGTTTCACCCTGTCCATCTGTGTGTGTTGCCAGGTTATATTGGAGTGGTTTCACCCTGTCCATTTGCGTGTGTTGCCAGGTTATATTGGAGTGGTTTCACCCTGTCCATCTGTGTGTGTTGCCAGGTTATATTGGAGTGGTTTCACCCTGTCCATCTATGTGTGTTGCCAGGTTATATTGGAGTGGTTTCACCCTGTACATCTGTGTGTGTTGCCAGGTTATATTAGAGTGGTTTCACCCTGTCCATCTGTGTGTGTTGCCAGGTTATATTGGAGTGGTTTCACCCTGTCCATCTGTGTGTGTTGCCAGGTTATATTAGAGTGGTTTCACCATGTCCATCTGTGTGTGTTGCCAGGTTATATTGGAGTGGTTTCACCCTGTCCGTCTGTGTGTGTTGCCAGGTTATATTGGAGTGGTTTCCCCCTGTCCATCTGTGTGTGTTGCCAGGTTATATTGGAGTGGTTTCACCCTGTCCATCTGTGTGTGTTGCCAGGTTATATTGGAGTGGTTTCACCCTGTCCATCTGTGTGTGTTGCCAGGTTATATTGGAGTGGTTTCACCCTGTCCATCTGTGTGTGTTGCCAGGTTATATTAGAGTGGTTTCACCATGTCCATCTGTGTGTGTTGCCAGGTTATATTGGAGTGGTTTCACCCTGTCCATCTGTGTGTGTTGCCAGGTTATATTGGAGTGGTTTCACCCGGTCCATCTGTGTGTGTTGCCAGGTTATATTGGAGTGGTTTCACCCTGTCCATCTGTGTGTGTTGCCAGGTTATATTGGAGTGGTTTCACCCTGTCCATCTGTGTGTATTGCCAGGTTATATTAGAGTGGTTTCACCCTGTCCATCTGTGTGTGTTGCCAGGTTATATTGGAGTGGTTTCACCCTGTCCATCTGTGTGTGTTGCCAGGTTATATAGGAGTGGTTTCACCCTGTCCATCTGTGTGTGTTGCCAGGTTATATTGGAGTGGTTTCACCCTGTCCATCTGTGTGTGTTGCCATTTTATATTGGAGTGGTTTCACCCTGTCCATCTGTGTGTGTTGCCAGGTTATATTGGAGTGGTTTCACCCGGTCCATCTGTGTGTGTTGCCAGGTTATATTGGAGTGGTTTCACCCTGTCCATCTGTGTGTGTTGCCAGGTTATATTGGAGAGGTTTCACCCTGTCCATCTGTGTGTATTCCCAGGTTATATTAGAGTGGTTTCACCCTGTCCATCTGTGTGTGTTGCCAGGTTATATTGGAGTGGTTTCACCCTGTCCATCTGTGTGTGTTGCCAGGTTATATTGGAGTGGTTTCACCCTGTCCATCTGTGTGTGTTGCCAGGTTATATTAGAGTGGTTTCACCATGTCCATCTGTGTGTGTTGCCAGGTTATATTGGAGTGGTTTCACCCTGTCCATCTGTGTGTGTTGCCAGGTTATATTGGAGTGGTTTCACCCGGTCCATCTGTGTGTGTTGCCAGGTTATATTGGAGTGGTTTCACCCTGTCCATCTGTGTGTGTTGCCAGGTTATATTGGAGTGGTTTCACCCGGTCCATCTGTGTGTGTTGCCAGGTTATATTGGAGTGGTTTCACCCTGTCCATCTGTGTGTGTTGCCAGGTTATATTGGAGTGGTTTCACCCTGTCCATCTGTGTGTGTTGCCAGGTTATATTGGAGTGGTTTCACCCTGTCCATCTGTGTGTATTGCCAGGTTATATTGGAGTGGTTTCACCCTGTCCATCTGTGTGTGTTGCCAGGTTATATTGGAGTGGTTTCACCCTGTCCATCTGTGTGTGTTGCCAGGTTATATTGGAGTGGTTTCACCCTGTCCATCTGTGTGTGTTGCCAGGTTATATTGGAGTGGTTTCACCCTGTCCATCTGTGTGTGTTGCCAGGTTATATTGGAGTGGTTTCACCCTGTCCATCTGTGTGTGTTGCCAGGTTATATTGGAGTGGTTTCACCCTGTCCATCTGTGTGTATTGCCAGGTTATATTGGACTGGTTTCACCCTGTCCATCTGTGTGTGTTGCCAGGTTATATTGGAGTGGTTTCACCCTGTCCATCTGTGTGTGTTGCCAGGTTATATTGGAGTGGTTTCACCCTGTCCATCTGTGTGTGTTGCCAGGTTATATTGGAGTGGTTTCACCCTGTCCATCTGTGTGTATTGCCAGGTTATATTAGAGTGGTTTCACCCTGTCCATCTGTGTGTGTTGCCAGGTTATATTGGAGTGGTTTCACCCTGTCCATCTGTGTGTATTGCCAGGTTATATTGGAGTGGTTTCACCCTGTCCATCTGTGTGTGTTGCCAGGTTATATTGGAGTGGTTTCACCCTGTCCATCTGTGTGTGTTGCCAGGTTATATTGGAGTGGTTTCACCCTGTCCATCTGTGTGTGTTGCCAGGTTATATTGGAGTGGTTTCACCCTGTCCATCTGTGTGTGTTGCCAGGTTATATTGGAGTGGTTTCACCCTGTCCATCTGTGTGTGTTGCCAGGTTATATTGGAGTGGTTTCACCCTGTCCATCTGTGTGTATTGCCAGGTTATATTGGAGTGGTTTCACCCTGTCCATCTGTGTGTGTTGCCAGGTTATATTGGAGTGGTTTCACCCTGTCCATCTGTGTGTGTTGCCAGGTTATATTGGAGTGGTTTCACCCTGTCCATCTGTGTGTGTTGCCAGGTTATATTGGAGTGGTTTCACCCTGTCCATCTGTGTGTATTGCCAGGTTATATTAGAGTGGTTTCACCCTGTCCATCTGTGTGTGTTGCCAGGTTATATTGGAGTGGTTTCACCCTGTCCATCTGTGTGTATTGCCAGGTTATATTGGAGTGGTTTCACCCTGTCCATCTGTGTGTGTTGCCAGGTTATATTGGAGTGGTTTCACCCTGTCCATCTGTGTGTGTTACCAGGTTATATTAGAGTGGTTTCACCATGTCCATCTGTGTGTGTTGCCAGGTTATATAGGAGTGGTTTCACCCTGTCCATCTGTGTGTGTTGCCAGGTTATATTGGAGTGGTTTCACCCTGTCCATCTATGTGTGTTGCCATTTTATATTGGAGTGGTTTCACCCTGTCCATCTGTGTGTGTTGCCAGGTTATATTGGAGTGGTTTCACCCGGTCCATCTGTGTGTGTTGCCAGGTTATATTGGAGTGGTTTCACCCTGTCCATCTGTGTGTGTTGCCAGGTTATATTGGAGTGGTTTCACCCTGTCCATCTGTGTGTATTCCCAGGTTATATTAGAGTGGTTTCACCCTGTCCATCTGTGTGTGTTGCCAGGTTATATTGGAGTGGTTTCACCCTGTCCATCTGTGTGTGTTGCCAGGTTATATTGGAGTGGTTTCACCCTGTCCATCTGTGTGTGTTGCCAGGTTATATTGGAGTGGTTTCACCCTGTCCATCTGTGTGTGTTATCAGGTTATATTAGAGTGGTTTCACCATGTCCATCTGTGTGTGTTGCCAGGTTATATTGGAGTGGTTTCACCCTGTCCATCTGTGTGTGTTGCCAGGTTATATTGGAGTGGTTTCACCCTGTCCATCTGTGTGTGTTGCCAGGTTATATTGGAGTGGTTTCACCCTGTCCATCTGTGTGTATTGCCAGGTTATATTAGAGTGGTTTCACCCTGCCCATCTGTGTGTGTTGCCAGGTTATATTGGAGTGGTTTCACCCTGTCCACCTGTGTGTATTGCCAGGTTATATTGGAGTGGTTTCACCCTGTCCATCTGTGTGTGTTGCCAGGGTATATTGGAGTGGTTTCACCCTGTCCATCTGTGTGTGTTGCCAGGTTATATTGGAGTGGTTTCACCCTGTCCATCTGTGTGTGTTGCCAGGTTATATTGGAGTGGTTTCACCATGTCCATCTGTGTGTGTTGCCAGGTTATATTGGAGTGGTTTCACCCTGTCCATCTGTGTGTGTTGCCAGGTTATATTGGAGTGGTTTCACCCGGTCCATCTGTGTGTGTTGCCAGGTTATATTGGAGTGGTTTCACCCTGTCCATCTGTGTGTGTTGCCAGGTTATATTGGAGTGGTTTCACCCTGTCCATCTGTGTGTGTTGCCAGGTTATATTGGAGTGGTTTCACCCTGTCCATCTGTGTGTATTGCCAGGTTATATTGGAGTGGTTTCACCCTGTCCATCTGTGTGTGTTGCCAGGTTATATTGGAGTGGTTTCACCCTGTCCATCTGTGTGTGTTGCCAGGTTATATTGGAGTGGTTTCACCCTGTCCATCTGTGTGTGTTGCCAGGTTATATTGGAGTGGTTTCACCCTGTCCATCTGTGTGTATTGCCAGGTTATATTAGAGTGGTTTCACCCTGTCCATCTGTGTGTGTTGCCAGGTTATATTGGAGTGGTTTCACCCTGTCCATCTGTGTGTATTGCCAGGTTATATTGGAGTGGTTTCACCCTGTCCATCTGTGTGTGTTGCCAGGTTATATTGGAGTGGTTTCACCCTGTCCATCTGTGTGTGTTACCAGGTTATATTAGAGTGGTTTCACCATGTCCATCTGTGTGTGTTGCCAGGTTATATTGGAGTGGTTTCACCCTGTCCATCTGTGTGTGTTGCCAGGTTATATTGGAGTGGTTTCACCCGGTCCATCTGTGTGTGTTGCCAGGTTATATTGGAGTGGTTTCACCCTGTCCATCTGTGTGTGTTGCCAGGTTATATTGGAGTGGTTTCACCCTGTCCATCTGTGTGTGTTGCCAGGTTATATTAGAGTGGTTTCACCATGTCCATCTGTGTGTGTTGCCAGGTTATATTGGAGTGGTTTCACCCTGTCCATCTGTGTGTGTTGCCAGGTTATATTGGAGTGGTTTCACCCGGTCCATCTGTGTGTGTTGCCAGGTTATATTGGAGTGGTTTCACCCTGTCCATCTGTGTGTGTTGCCAGGTTATATTGGAGTGGTTTCACCCTGTCCATCTGTGTGTGTTGCCAGGTTATATTAGAGTGGTTTCACCATGTCCATCTGTGTGTGTTGCCAGGTTATATTGGAGTGGTTTCACCCTGTCCATCTGTGTGTGTTGCCAGGTTATATTGGAGTGGTTTCACCCGGTCCATCTGTGTGTGTTGCCAGGTTATATTGGAGTGGTTTCACCCTGTCCATCTGTGTGTGTTGCCAGGTTATATTGGAGTGGTTTCACCCTGTCCATCTGTGTGTATTGCCAGGTTATATTAGAGTGGTTTCACCCTGTCCATCTGTGTGTGTTGCCAGGTTATATTGGAGTGGTTTCACCCTGTCCATCTGTGTGTGTTGCCAGGTTATATAGGAGTGGTTTCACCCTGTCCATCTGTGTGTGTTGCCAGGTTATATTGGAGTGGTTTCA
The DNA here is from genome assembly GCF_901001165.1 of Salmo trutta. Classification (NCBI taxonomy): domain Eukaryota; kingdom Metazoa; phylum Chordata; class Actinopteri; order Salmoniformes; family Salmonidae; genus Salmo; species Salmo trutta. Next base: position 34,640,504 of record NC_042977.1, on the reverse strand, counting down.
CCCTGTCCATCTGTGTGTGTTGCCATTTTATATTGGAGTGGTTTCACCCTGTCCATCTGTGTGTGTTGCCAGGTTATATTGGAGTGGTTTCACCCGGTCCATCTGTGTGTGTTGCCAGGTTATATTGGAGTGGTTTCACCCTGTCCATCTGTGTGTATTCCCAGGTTATATTAGAGTGGTTTCACCCTGTCCATCTGTGTGTGTTGCCAGGTTATATTGGAGTGGTTTCACCCTGTCCATCTGTGTGTGTTGCCAGGTTATATTGGAGTGGTTTCACCCTGTCCATCTGTGTGTGTTGCCAGGTTATATTGGAGTGGTTTCACCCTGTCCATCTGTGTGTGTTGCCAGGTTATATTAGAGTGGTTTCACCATGTCCATCTGTGTGTGTTGCCAGGTTATATTTGAGTGGTTATCACCCTGTCCATCTGTGTGTGTTGCCAGGTTATATTGGAGTGGTTTCACCCTGTCCATCTGTGTGTATTCCCAGGTTATATTAGAGTGGTTTCACCCTGTCCATCTGTGTGTGTTGCCAGGTTATATTGGAGTGGTTTCACCCTGTCCATCTGTGTGTGTTGCCAGGTTATATTGGAGTGGTTTCACCCTGTCCATCTGTGTGTGTTGCCAGGTTATATTGGAGTGGTTTCACCCTGTCCATCTGTGTGTGTTGCCAGGTTAATTTAGAGTGGTTTCACCATGTCCATCTGTGTGTGTTGCCAGGTTATATTTGAGTGGTTATCACCCTGTCCATCTGTGTGTTTTGCCAGGTTATATTGGAGTGGTTTCACCCTGTCCATCTGTGTGTGTTGCCAGGTTATATTGGAGTGGTTTCACCCTGTCCATCTGTGTGTATTGCCAGGTTATATTAGAGTGGTTTCACCCTGCCCATCTGTGTGTATTCCCAGGTTATATTAGAGTGGTTTCACCCTGTCCATCTGTGTGTGTTGCCAGGTTATATTGGAGTGGTTTCACCCTGTCCATCTGTGTGTGTTGCCAGGTTATATTGGAGTGGTTTCACCCTGTCCATCTGTGTGTGTTGCCAGGTTATATTGGAGTGGTTTCACCCTGTCCATCTGTGTGTGTTTCCAGGTTATATTAGAGTGGTTTCACCATGTTCATCTGTGTGTGTTGCCAGGTTATATTTGAGTGGTTATCACCCTGTCCATCTGTGTGTGTTGCCAGGTTATATTGGAGTGGTTTCACCCTGTCCATCTGTGTGTGTTGCCAGGTTATATTGGAGTGGTTTCACCCTGTCCATCTGTGTGTATTGCCAGGTTATATTAGAGTGGTTTCACCCTGCCCATCTGTGTGTGTTGCCAGGTTATATTGGAGTGGTTTCACCCTGTCCACCTGTGTGTATTGCCAGGTTATATTGGAGTGGTTTCACCCTGTCCATCTGTGTGTGTTGCCAGGGTATATTGGAGTGGTTTCACCCTGTCCATCTGTGTGTGTTGCCAGGTTATATTGGAGTGGTTTCACCCTGTCCATCTGTGTGTGTTGCCAGGTTATATTGGAGTGGTTTCACCATGTCCATCTGTGTGTGTTGCCAGGTTATATTGGAGTGGTTTCACCCTGTCCATCTGTGTGTGTTGCCAGGTTATATTGGAGTGGTTTCACCCGGTCCATCTGTGTGTGTTGCCAGGTTATATTGGAGTGGTTTCACCCTGTCCATCTGTGTGTGTTGCCAGGTGATATTGGAGTGGTTTCACCCTGTCCATCTGTGTGTATTGCCAGGTTTATTTAGAGTGGTTTCACCCTGTCCATCTGTGTGTGTTGCCAGGTTATATTGGAGTGGTTTCACCCTGTCCATCTGTGTGTGTTGCCAGGTTATATTGGAGTGGTTTCACCCTGTCCATCTGTGTGTGTTGCCAGGTTATATTGGAGTGGTTTCACCCTGTCCATCTGTGTGTGTTGCCAGGTTATATTAGATTGGTTTCACCCTGTCCATCTGTGTGTGTTGCCAGGTTATATTGGAGTGGTTTCACCCTGTCCATCTGTGTGTGTTGCCAGGTTATATTGGAGTGGTTTCACCCTGTCCATCTGTGTGTGTTGCCAGGTTATATTAGAGTGGTTTCACCCTGTCCATCTGTGTGTGTTGCCAGGTTATATTGGAGTGGTTTCACCCTGTCCATCTGTGTGTGTTGCCAGGTTATATTGGAGTGGTTTCACCCTGTCCATCTGTGTGTGTTGCCAGGTTATATTGGAGTAGTGAACCGCAGTCAGAAGGACATTGATGGGAAGAAGGACATCAAGATGGCTATGGCTGCTGAGAGGAAGTTCTTCCTCACTCACCCGGCCTACAGACACATGGCCGAAAAGATGGGCACCCCGTGCCTGCAGAAAGTCCTCAACCAGGTAGGCTAACTAACAGACTGCAGACTGACCAGGTTATGAACAGTAACTGAGTCTCTCCTACAGGTTATTACATCCTTGCTAATCATCCTAAAGCCCAGCATAATAGGCTTGCTTAGCGACGTTATATTTAGGGTAATTTTTGTGTTGTGTTGCCATAGCAATTGACCAACCACATCCGCGACACGCTGCCGGCGTTCCGTAGCAAGCTGCAGACCCAGCTTCTGTCTCTGGATAAGGAGGCAGAGGAGTACCGGGGATACCGCCCTGATGACCCGGGACGGAAGACCAAGCAACTGCTGCAGTGAGTTCCACACTCACAATCAGGGTTTGGGTCAATTGCGTTTTGATTCAGTATATTCAGTAAATCAACTGAAATTCCAATTTAAATTGTGTGTGTAGGATGGTGCAGCAGTTCTCCGTGGACTTTGAGAAGCGCATCGAGGGCTCTGGTGACCAGGTGGATACTGTAGAGCTCTCTGGTGGAGCCAAGATCAACCGTATCTTCCACGAGAGATTCCCCTTCGAACTGGTCAAGGTTAGATAGCTGGCTGATGCATATCTTGTTTCCTGGAGTGCTAGGCTGAAAAACAGTCTCTCATTCTCAATCTCTCTCTCTGTCTCTCTTTCTCTCTCTCTCTCTCTTTCTCTCTCTGTCAGATGGAATGTGATGACAAGGAGATGCGGCGGGAGATCAGCTACGCCATCAAGAACATTCACGGTATCAGGTGGGTGTTTATTTTATATTATTACTGTTTACCACTCTCATACCACCTCCACCTCTCACTCTCAAATCAAATCAAAGTTTATTTGTCACGTGCGCCGAATACAACAGGTGTAGACCTTACAGTGAAATGTTTACTTACAGACGCTAACCAATAGTGCCAAATAGGTATTAGGAGAACAATACGTAAGTAAAGAAATAAAAACAACAGTAATAACAGTGAAAAACAGTAGCGAGGCTACATATAAACACCGGTTAGTCAGGCTGATTGAGGTAGTGTGTACATGTAGATATGGTTAAAGTGACTATGCATATATGATGAACAGAGAGTAGCAGTAGTGTACAAGAGAGGTTGGCGGGTGGTGGGTGGGACACAATGCAGATAGCCCGGTTGGCCAATGTGTGGGAGCACTGGTTGGTCAGGCCAATTGAGGTAGTATGTATATGAATGTATAGTTAAAGTGACTATGCATATATGATTAACAGAGTAGCAGCAGCGTAAAAGAGGGGTTGGGGGGAGGGGGGCCACACAATGCAAATAGTCCGGGTATCCATTTGATTACCTGTTCAGGAGTCTTATGGCTTGGGGTAAAAACTGTTGAGAAGCCTTTTTGTCCTAGACTTGGCACTCTGGTACTGCTTGCCATGCGGTAGTAGAGAGAACAGTCTATGACTGGGGTGGCTGGGGTCTTTGACAATTTTTAGGGCCTTCCTCTGACACCGCCTGGTGTAGAGGTTCTGGATGGCAGGCAGCTTTGCCCCAGTGATGTACTGGGCCCTATGCACTACCCTCTATGGTGCCTTGCAGTCGGAGGCTGAGCAATTGCCATACCAGGCAGTGATGCAACCAGTCAGGATGCTCTCGATGTTGCAGCTGTAGAACCTTTTGAGGATCTCAGGACCCATGCCAAATCTTTTTCGTTTCCTGAGGGGGAATAGGCTTTGTCGTGCCCTCTTCACGACTGTCTTGGTGTGTTTGGACCATTCTAGTTTGTTGGTGATGTGGACACCAAGGAACTTGAAGCTCTCAACCTGCTCCATTACAGCCCCGTCGATGAGAATGGGGGCGTGCTCGGTCCTCCTTTTCCTGTAGTCCACAATCATCTCCATAGTCTTGGTTACGTTGAGGGATAGGTTGTTTTTCTGGCACCACCCGGCCAGGTCTCTGACCTCCTCCCTATAGGCTGTCTCGTCGTTGTCGGTGATCAGGCCTACCACTGTTGTGTCGTCTGCAAACTTAATGATGGTGTTGGAGTCGTGCCTGGCCATGCAGTCGTGGGTGAACAGGGAGTACAGCAGGTGATGGAGCATGCACCCCTGGGGGGCTCCAGTGTTGAGGATCAGCGTGGCAGATGTGTTGCTACCTACCCTCACCACCTGGGGGCGGTCCGTCAGGAAGTCCAGGATCCAGTTGCAGAGGGAGGTGTTTAGTCCCAAGATCCTAAGCTTAGCTTAGCTCCTATCCACTATTTCCTCCCACACACATCTGCTTTATTGACTGTTCTATTTTCTCTCTCTTTTCTCTCTCTCTTTCTCTTTTTCTCTCTCTGTGCGCTGCAGGACTGGCCTGTTCACTCCAGACATGGCATTTGAGGCCATTGTGAAGAAGCAGATAGTGAAGATCAAGGAGCCGTGTATCAAGTGTGTGGACATGGTCATTCAGGAGCTGATCAACACCGTGCGCCAGTGTACTAACAAGGTAACCTTTTAGTTTAGTCAATCCTCATTATGATGTATGCTGTCATTCCTTTAAAAAATATATTTTAAATTATATTATTTCCTAGGATGCACTGTAACAGGTTTTGTGTGTGTGTGTGTGTGTGTGTGTGTGTGTGTGTGTGTGTGTGTGTGTGTTTTCAGCTGGATTGCTTCCCCAGACTGCGTGAGGAAACCGAGAGAATTGTGACCTCACACATCAGAGACAGAGAGAGTAGGGCCAAGGACCAGGTAACACACACACACACACACACACACACACACACACACACACACACACACACACACACACACACACACACACACACACACACACACACACACACACACACACACACAGTACAAATGATTATGGTATAATTATTGACCAAGGGGCTAGTAATACTACACTGTAATTGCCTGCATGTATTGTTGACCATATCTTTCTGTCTCCAATTTCAGGTGTTGCTGCTGATCGATGTCCAGCTCTCGTACATCAACACTAACCATGAGGACTTCATAGGCTTTGCTAAGTAAATGACTGACTAGGCCTGCCTTTAATGGCCTGCTATTTTCTTTACATAGTGGAGATGGTGGTGGTGGGGGGGTGTGAGCGTTCGAAACGGATACTGAATACCTGCAGACAGTACTTTGACAGACTTCTCCCTCTCTTGTCTGTTTCCCTTTCTCCTGTGCTAACCTCCTATCTCTCTCTGCTGTCTCTATCTGTCTCTCTCTATTTCTTTGCTGTCTCTCTGCTATCTCTCTCTCTGTCTCTCTGCTGTCTCTCTGCTGTCTCTTTCTGTCTCTGCTGTCTCTCTGATGTGTCTCTCTGTCTCTCTGCTGTCTCTTTCTGTCTCTCTGCTGTCTCTCTGCTGTCTCTTTTTGTCTCTCTGCTGTTTCTCTGCTGTCTCTTTCTGTCTCTCTGCTGCATCTCTCTGTCTTTCTGCTATTTCTCGCTGTTGTCTCCCTCTGTCTCCCTCTGTCTCCCTCTGTCTCTCTCTGTCTCTCTCTGTCTCTCTGCTGTCTCTCTGCTGTCTCTGTCTCTCTGCTGTCTCTGTCTCTCTGCTGTCTCTCTGCTGTCTTTCTGCTGTCTCTCTCTGTCTCTCTGCTGTCTCTCTGCTGTCTCTCTCTGTCTCTCTGTCTCTCCTCCATAGTGCACAGCAGAGCAGTAAGCAGAGCAGCAAGCAGAGTAATGCTGCAAGCCAGGTCAGCCAGGTGAGACATAGAGGAGGATCTGAAATACCCACACACACGCATGTACACACGTGCACACATACACACACACACACACACACACACACACACACACACACACACACACACACACACACACACACACACACACACACACACACACACACACACACACACTTGGGCAAAGGGTCAAGGGTGCCCTGGCTCACACAGTGGGCTGCAGGTCATAGAGGAGGAAGGACCATAGAGGAGGAAACAGGACCATAGAGGAGGAAAAAGGCCAATAGAGGAGGAAACAGGACCATAGAGGACGAAACAGGCCCATAGAGGAGGAAACAGGAACATAGAGGAGGAAACAGGACCATAGAGGAGGAAACAGGACCATAGAGGAGAAAACAGGACCATAGAGGAGGAAACAGGACCATAGAGGACGAAACAGGCCCATAGAGGAGGAAACAGGCCCATAGAGGACGAAACAGGCCCATAGAGGAGGAAACAGGCCCATAGAGGAGGAAACAGGACCATAGAGGAGGAAACAGGACCATAGAGGAGAAAACAGGACCATAGAGGAGGAAACAGGACCATAGAGGAGAAAACAGGACCATAGAGGAGGAAACAGGACCATAGAGGAGGAAACAGGACCATAGAGGACGAAACAGGACCATAGAGGAGGAAACAGGACCATAGAGGAGAAAACAGGACCATAGAAGAGGAAACAGAACCATAGGGACACAGACTCTTTTATTGGTTTCTTTATCTATCATTCATTTGTACACACATGGTATGTATACCCCAGTATGTTATACATCCATTACCTGTGTGTCGCATGTTTTTTGCATTTCCTGTTGATTTTGGGTACCTTTCGATAGCCTTTGTGTGTCTTTTTCACTTGGATGGTGACACTTATTATTATGTCAGTGTGTACAAACCAAATGGATGTTTTTACTTTCTGTTTACCATCATCACTGTGTTTGAACCCCTTCTATATCATCAAGGTGCCCCCATGCATTTCATCCCAAGCCCTTAGTGAGAATCTGAGCTGCCCTGTTTTGGGTGTGTGGTCTGGTTGGTGAGTATTACTCGTTGGGGTTAGGGTTGGGCTATGCCTGCTGCCTGCTTTAGCGGTAGCTAATGGGGATCCTAATAAAATAAAATAAAACATTTAAAAATAGTTCCTCTACTCTACTGCTCATTGAGTGTGGCTCCCTCTTGTGGCCACTTTGAGTGTGCTGCTGTTTATAGCTTTTTCCACTTCTCAAGCTTAAATCAAGGTATGCTAACTTGAACCCACTCAACTGCTATGGCAAACACATATGTCAAATACTTTTAAATACTTGATCTGCGTTGATTTAGTTTGCCTGCTGGACAATGGAACCAATGGAATAGTCCCAAAAGTACAAACGCCAAGCTAAATCAACCACAACTCAAGTATTAGAATGTATTTGCCTTGATGTATTTGAGCCAGGTGTGGCAGGTTCCAGTCGTGAGGTTGTATCCAGACGTGGTACCCACGTAATGTGGTGCCCCAGGTGTTTTAACGGCCCACTTCCTTCCTGTTTCAGGCCTCCTCTCCTCCCGCCTCAGGCCTGATTGTAAGAGCAACAGTTTACATTATGACACTCCCTCATCCCGGTGACCACAGGGGGTTACCTGTCACAATCAGTCTTCCAATACAAATGGTGTTGGAAAAATCTTTGATTTGTGCCACAACTGAAAAAAATCAAGACTTTATAAATGAACTGTTTGGGTAACCCCCTTAGTGGTTCTATGCCATCTGAGACACCTAACTTAATATTCACTCAATCCTCTGGCTTGTTGTGCCTGCTGGTTAACACACCTAACACAATGGACACTGATGTAGCACTAATGCTATAATGCTAATATTGTGTGTTTTGGGGATGTAATGAAGCACTAATAACCCAACAGCCACCTCTTAACACTGTGACACAGACCTGTGTTTGTGACTGTCACCCTAGTGCCTTGTTGTGCCAGAAGACTGTCACCGAACGGAACTCAGTCACATGTTGTGGTCTGGTTGAGTCACAAAGATACACACTGACACAATCGATTAACTTGGAGTTCTCACACAACACACTTTCTCATTGTATTTTATTATTCATACATCACCTTTGTGCACAATTGGTTTGGTTATGTATAGTAGCCTAGCAAGCCAGGTTTGGTTATGTATATTAGCCTAGCAAGCCAGGTTTGGTTATGTATATTAGCCTAGCAAGCCAGGTTTGGTTATGTATATTAGCCTAGCCAGCCAGGTTTGGTTATGTATATTAGCCTAGCAAGCCAGGTTTGGTTATGTATATTAGCCTAGCAAGCCAGGTTTGGTTATGTATATTAGCCTAGCCAGCCAGGTTTGGTTATGTATAGTAGCCTAGCGAGCCAGGTTTGGTTATGTATAGTAGCCTAGCGAGCCAGGTTTGGTTATGTATAGTAGCCTAGCGAGCTAGGTTTGGTTATGTATATTAGCCTAGCAAGCCAGGTTTGGTTATGTATATTAGCCTAGCAAGCCAGATTTGGTTATGTATATTAGCCTAGCCAGCCAGGTTTGGTTATGTATATTAGCCTAGCCAGCCAGGTTTGGTTATGTATATTAGCCTAGCGAGCCAGGTTTGGTTATGTATAGTAGCCTAGTGAGCCAGGTTTGGTTATGTATATTAGCCTAGTGAGCCAGGTTTGGTTATGTATAGTAGCCTAGCGAGCTAGGTTTGGTTATGTATAGTAGCCTAGCGAGCTAGGTTTGGTTATGTATAGTAGCCTAGCGAGCCAGGTTTGGTTATGTATAGTAGCCTAGCGAGCCAGGTTTGGTTATGTATAGTAGCCTAGCGAGCCAGGTTTGGTTATGTATTTTAGCCTAGCGAGCCAGGTTTGGTTATGTATAGTAGCCTAGTTAGCCAGGTTTGGTTATGTATAGTAGCCTAGCGAGCCAGGTTTGGTTATGTATAGTAGCCTAGTGAGCCAGGTTTGGTTATGTATATTAGCCTAGTGAGCCAGGTTTGGTTATGTATAGTAGCCTAGCGAGCCAGGTTTGGTTATGTATAGTAGCCTAGCGAGCTAGGTTTGGTTATGTATAGTAGCCTAGTTAGCCAGGTTTGGTTATGTATAGTAGCCTAGCGAGCCAGGTTTGGTTATGTATAGTAGCCTAGTGAGCCAGGTTTGGTTATGTATATTAGCCTAGTGAGCCAGGTTTGGTTATGTATAGTAGCCTAGCGAGCCAGGTTTGGTTATGTATAGTAGCCTAGCGAGCTAGGTTTGGTTATGTATAGTAGCCTAGCGAGCTAGGTTTGGTTATGTATAGTAGCCTAGCGAGCCAGGTTTGGTTATGTATTTTAGCCTAGCGAGCCAGGTTTGGTTATGTATAGTAGCCTAGTTAGCCAGGTTTGGTTATGTATAGTAGCCTAGCGAGCCAGGTTTGGTTATGCATAGTAGCCTAGCGAGCTAGGTTTGGTTATGTATAGTAGCCTAGCGAGCCAGGTTTGGTTATGTATTTTAGCCTAGCGAGCCAGGTTTGGTTATGTATAGTAGCCTAGTTAGCCAGGTTTGGTTATGTATAGTAGCCTAGCGAGCCAGGTTTGGTTATGTATAGTAGCCTAGTTAGCCAGGTTTGGTTATGTATAGTAGCCTAGCGAGCCAGGTTTGACAGAATGTGATGGAAGTAATCAGTGGAGGATGGGTACAGTAGGTGTAGCTTCTGTGTTGACCTGACAACTGTTCAGTGCCTTTAAACCTGTCAAAATGTTCTTCCTGCCAATCACAACACCAACCACCACTATGGCCCCATCTCTTATCCCCTGATCTCTAACTTCTGCCCCCTGCCCTCTCTACAGGTCATCCGTAAGGGCTGGCTAACCATCAACAACATCAGCATCATTAAAGGTGGGGCCAAGGAGTACTGGTTCGTCCTGACCGCTGAGAGCCTGTCCTGGTTCAAGGATGACGAGGTGAGATAGTCAACCCTCTTCAGGGTGGGTTAGTACAGTAGTCAATCACAGTAAGTTTGATGCAGTTTATGGCTAGATTTCTGGTGTTGGTGGATTGGAACACCATTTCTGGTTAATGTCTGGCAGAAGGGAGGGCAGGGTAAACAAATGGTAGAATATACATCATTTTGAATTCCTGTCCAATTCCAATGTCATAAGAGTCTCTTTTGTTTGATATATCTGTAGAGGATATATTATAAATCATACCTTCTGACTACCTACTGAATCACAACTCAACGGTGGTTCCCCATTGGCTCTTCAGTGGGGTTTCCCCTCCCCTTGAGATGCAGGGTGCTCCTTGATTGTCTGAATGTTGCGTTCATCATAGCTTGGTGGGCTGGTGTCTGTCTGCCTGTCTGTGCCTGCTGTACAGGTTCCAGGAAGTTCTGCACAGCAAGTGTAGACAGGCAGACACACGGCAACTCCCGGAGTCAGCCAATCCATGCACTGGTCAGCAGATGACATCCATAGAAAGAGAGAGCGGGAAGAGGATATAAAATACTTTTGAGTCCTGCCCAGTGAACATGGCTGTGTATCGACCACATTCTGAACATAGAGAGGATTAAACTATGTGGACTGCTTGTGGCCCAATCAACTGTCTCGCCACTTTGTCTTTGAGTTTCCCCATCTTTTCTTTCTGTCTCTCTTTCTCTCTCTCCACCTCTCCTCTCTCACTCCGTTGGGAGTTAAGGCATTTGGTTTTCTTTTGCACAATTGGAACAATCTCAAATCAAACCACTGGTCACACATACTCACACACATTATACAAACACACACATTTACACAAAAACAGTTATGTGTTGGCTTTATAAGGCATTATTTGATTATTAATAGGTGTAGACTTTAACTGGGTGGATCGTAGACATTCTCATGTTGCATTGACTCTCAAGCAGTTCTGACATTCAACCAAGCATTTCTTTACTTTCCTTGTGCGTTTTACTGTATATTTATTCTACACACACACACACACTGGACACACGCACACACACACACACACACACACATACACACACACACACACACACACATATATACACACACACACACACACACACACACACACACACACACACACACACACACACACACACACACACACACACACACACACACACATATATACACACACACACACACACACACACACACACACACACACACACACACACACACACACATATATACACACACACACACACACACACACACACACACACACACACACACACACACATATATACACACACACACACACACACACACACACACACACACACACACACACACACACACACACACATTTATACACACACACACACACACTCTCTAGCTCTGCCCCCCCCTCCGCCTCTTTCTTGGTGCAGTTGGCAGTTTCTCTGGAACAGCACACATTCTTGGCAAGTTTTTAATTCAAACATCAGCCTCCAATGATTCAGTGGGGAGAAATCCCCTATTAAATTACAATATTCCTCCCTCTCTGTTTCTGAACCCAATACCCTTTCAATATCCAAACCATCTATCAGCAATACCAACCCACAGCCTCTGAAATACCACCCTAACAGTACAGTAAAATACCCCTTCATTATGCAAACCATCAATCAGCAATACCAACCCACAGCCTCTGAAATACCACCCTAACAGTACAGTAAAATACCCCTTCATTATGCAAACCATCAATCAGCAATACCAACCCACAGCCTCTGAAATACCACCCTAACAGTACAGTAAAATACCCCTTCATTATGCAAACCATCTATCAGCAATACCAACCCACAGCCTCTGAAATACCACCCTAACAGTAAAGTAAAATACCCCTTCATTATGCAAACCATCTATCAGCAATACCAACCCACAGCCTCTGAAATACCACCCTAACAGTACAGTAAAATACCCCTTCATTATGCAAACCATCTATCAGCAATACCAACCCACAGCCTCTGAAATACCACCCTAACAGTACAGTAAAAGCATTCCCAACACCATTGCTAATCCTAGCAAGCATACTACACCCACCACTAATTCCAATCTCTATACAGTATACAACCCCAATACGGTACTTTATCCCAACAAAACCACTGATTCCTATACATCCTCTCAACACCACCAATACGGTACTTTATCCCAACAAAACCACTGATTCCTATACATCCTCTCAACACCACCAATACGGTACTTTATCCCAACAAAACCACTGATTCCTATACATCCTCTCAACACCACCATCTACTAACCCCACCAAACTACCAAACCACCAGGCTTCTCTCCTAGCTGGTTTATTATATCATCAGTGAAGTAATATTTTTTGCTGATTGCACACACTGGGCAATATGAAGATCATCTTTCACACAATAGTTTGATCACAGAATGAAATAATTTAGTATTATATTTTATCACTATGAGTTTGACTGTATATTTAGGCAACATAGTTACTGTAACCGCCCAACCCAACCCCAATGAAGTACTAGAAGTATGTGTTTGTATTTGAAGCAGGAGTTGATGGATGGGTTGACCACTGTTCTGTCTGATTCTATGGAGCCGCTGCTGCTCCTCCCTTTACTGCACCAGAGCCAATCAGGGCTGAATTCTTTGTGCAAGGGAGCCTATACATTTCTATTACTGTTGTACTGTACATTTAGCAGAAAGACTGTTTCAAAGACATTAACACACATTGGTCTAGACCTGACTATGAAAAAACAACAACTTTGTTATAGCATAGGCATTTTCTTCAGGAAACTGATGTTATACATGTGTTGCATAAATAAAATAAGTCTTCAAAAAAATGCAGTTACAGCAGTCACAAAGTACAAGTATGATGCCCTAGTGAGAACCGATAGCTAACACACACAGTAAAGGAGGAAGCAGAGACGAGCAGTCAGCTCTGGAAGATGCTCCATGGTGGAGTGTGGCTAATCAAACCCACTCCTTCAAAGCCAATGTTTCCCCAAAGAGAAGAGAAGTGCTTCCCTGCCCAGTCTAACCAATGTGCAGACTACTGTACACCAGTATGACAATGAACAGGTAGTCTGAACACTGGGAGGACGGAGCCGGACAGACAGACTCAGAGTGTCAGGCCATTCCATAGGCAGTAGGGCTGCACGGTTGCTGCTCTTTGCCTTCCTCCCTCATCCTCCTCCATTTTGGCATCAAGAAGTAGGGATCCCCCACCCGAACCCCCAAAATCAGTTTTCTTTTCACCCGTCTGCGTCACCTCTTCTCCCTCTCTCTGTCGTTAGGTTGTTTGTTTATTGTGCTTCTGTGTGTCGCTCCCCTCGCGGTCCGTTTGGGTCATGCCGGCCAGGCAGAGTATCCAGGCTTGACGTGGCACATTCACTCAGATGACCGACCGGGACAGACTGGCTGAGCACTCTGGGAGGGGATATTACAAAAAAGAGAGAAGGAAAGAGAAAGGGAGGGAAAGAGAGTGAGAGAGATGGAGGAAGAGGGAGGGACCCATGTGGCCATATTTGGGTTGGAGTGACCCCTTGGGGAATACAACCTAGAGAGGTCTGCAAAGTGTATTTTTCATTTCTCATTTTCTACTCCCCTTGTTTTGTCTAGTAACACCCTACCATGGCTCTGCAGGGGTCAGATCTGGGCACCTCTGTTGTTCCATTTTTCAAAATCCTTTGTTTTGTTTCTTCTTCAGGTCTCCCTTTCTTTCTTAACTTCACTCTGGAAGTTCTTCCCCCCCTCCTTCCCTCCTCTCCTTCCCTCCTTCCCTCCTTCTCTCCTTCTCTCTTTCTTTCCTCTCCTTCCCTCCCTCCTTCTCTTTGTCTCTGTACTGTTAAGCGGTAGCAGATGTTAAGTCAACACCAGGCTGTCATTTAATCTCTCCCCCTCTCGCTTTACTTTTCTCACTCTCTCTCTACCTCTCCCTCTCTATCCCTCTCTCTCTCCCTCGCTACCCGACAAATCAGGCAGGAAGTGGGCCCCTCTGGAATGGAAAGAAAAAATATTGAAGAAATAAGAGGGGGAGGGTTAATAGAGAGAGAGAGAAAGAGAGAGAATGGGAGAGTGAAGAATTGAGATGGTGAGGATGGAGAGATGGATGGATGGATTGAGTGATGGAGAATTTTACATGACTTTTTACTCTCCATCTTGACTTGTTGCACCCACCTTTAAAACTCTGTCATGCTCAGTGTTATCCAGACAAGCAGCTCTCTGTTTCTTCTATTGTCCATGTTCACATGCACACCGCAGAGTCCCCTGAGTCCCCTGCGTTTCTCCACATCTGTGTTTCCATAGCCAGGTTTCCTCCTGTCTCAGCTCCCCATTCCATAACGAGAAGGTTTCCTCCAGCCCCAGGTCCCCCTCCCTTACAGATGTACCGTGGAGAACGACTGTGTCTTGACCAACACACTAATGACTTCCACATGTAGGCTTTCTCTTTCTCTCTCCCTTACCCTCCCTCTCCTCCCCCGCTCTACCTCCCACTCTCATTCTTCCTCCCTTTTTCCACCTCCCCTCTATCTCCCCCTCTGTGATCCCCCACCCTCTCTCCTCTCCCCTGCGCTCCCCCTAACTTCTCCCTCTCCTTACCCTTGTCTCCACATTCCCCTTCTCTCTCTTTCTCCCTGGATCGTCGCCCAATTAAACCAACCTCTTGATTCAAAATCTAACCGAAAAATATACATCATTTGACACACAACGATCAGACAGCAATCAGAAAAGAAGTATGCATTTCCCTGCCATGGTTCTTTGCATTTGCTTGTTTCTATTGTCAAACCTGATGGCCTCTTTCTTTCTGTTTGTGTTTCTCAGGAGAAGGAGAAGAAATACATGCTCCCTCTTGACAACCTGAAGGTGCGAGACGTGGAGAAAGGCTTTATGTCCAGCAAGCACGCCTTCGCCATCTTCAACACAGAGCAGAGGTCTGGAACCAGACACATCCTAATAAAGTTAACTTTTAATATTGTAGCGCTACACTCTTCAAAAAAAGGGTTCTTCGGCTGTGCCCATAGGGGAACCTTTTTGGTTCCAGGTAGAACCCTTATGGGTTTCACAGAGGGTTCTACCTGGAACCAAAAAGGGTTATTCAAAGGGTTCACCTATGGGGACAGCCGAAGAACCCTTTTAGGTTCTACTGTAGATAGCACCTTTTTTTCTAAGAGTGTACATTATCTTTAAATATTCCTACTTTGGTACCACTACTTCTAATAATAATAATACAAACTGTACAGGAAGACAGAAACCAACGTGGCTGGTGGGCTTCTTCTCTTCCTAGGCTTTATTTAACTAGATGGGCCTGCCACCCCCTGCCTTGACCCCTAAGGGGACCTGAAAGCAGTGTAACTAACTTCCTCTTCCCCTCCCCTGTGTTGTGGTCCGACAGGAACGTGTACAAGGACAACCGTTTCCTGGAGCTGGCCTGTGACACTCAGGATGAGGTGGACAGTTGGAGGGCTTCTCTCCTGCGCGCTGGAGTCTACCCCGAAAGATCTTCTAATGTGAGTGACTGCTACACGGGCCACCAGGGTTGGGGACAATTCCATTTCCATTCAGTCTATTCACAAAGCCAGCCGAATTGGCTGAATCTAAATGGAATTGACTCCGACCCTGGTGCCCGCCACTGTGATGTACAGCCTTCCCTGTGGCTCAGTTGGTAGAGCATGGTGTTTGCAATGCCAGCATGGTGTGTTTAACGCCAGGGTAGTGGGTTCGATTCCCACGGGGGGCCAGTACAATAAAAAAATTTAAAAAATGTGTGAAATGAAATGTATGCATTCACAACTGTAAGTCGCTATGGATAAGAGCGTCTGCTAAATGACTTAATTGTAATCCCTTCCTGTAGCATTACTCACTGTATCTCCTGTCTGCCCTGTTTATCATTTTACGTATTACCCATGACTACCCCTCACTCCCTTCCCATGTTGCACTTCTGTCATATCTATCCTTATTATTTATGAATTTTTCTTAAACCTGTGTGCTTGCATGGTTATGTACATTGCTAAATATGCATTTTGAATGTATAGTCCAGTATACAGTACCAGTGAAACGTTTGGACACACCTACTCATTCTAGGGTTTTTCTTCAAATGTACTATTTTCCACATTGTAGAAGAATAGTGAAAAATGGAATCATGTAATAACCAAAAAGTGTTAAACAAATCAAAATATATTTTATATTTGAGATTCTTCAAAGTAGCCACCCTTTGCCTTGATGACAGCTTTGCACACTCTTGGCATTCTCTCAACCAGCTTCACCTGGAATGATTTTCCAACAGTCTTGAAAGAGTTCCCACATATGCTGAGCACTTGTTGGCTCCAACTCATCCCAAACCATCTCAATGGTCGGGTGATTGTGGAGGCCAGGTCATCTGACGCAGCACTCCATCACTCTCCTTCTTGGTCATATAAAATAGTCCTTACACAACCTGGAGGTGTGTTGGGTCATTGTCCTGTTGAAAACCATATGATATTCCCACTAAGCGCAAACCAGATGGGATGGTGTATCGCTGCAGAATGCTGTGGTAGCCATGCTGGTTAAGTGTGCCTTGAATTCTAGATAAATCACTGACTGTCACCAGCAAAGCAACCCCACACCATCACACCTCCTCCATGCTCCACTGTGGGAACCACACATGCAGAGATCATCCATTCACCTATGCTGCGTCTCACAAAGACACAGCGGTTGGATCCTAACATCTCAAATTTGGACTTATCAGACCAAAGAACATATTTCCACCAATCTAATGTCCATTGCTCGTATTTCTTGGCCCAAGCAAGTCTCTTCTTCATATGGGTGTCCTTTAGTAGTGGTTTCTTTGCAGCAATTCGACCATGAAGGCCTGATTCACACAGTCTCCTCTGAAAAGTTGATGTTGAGATGTGTCTGTTACTTGAACTCTGTGAAGCATTTATTTGGGCTGCAATCTGAGGTGCAGTTAACTCTAATGAACTTATTCTCTGCAACAGAGGTAACTCAGGGTCTTCCTTTCCTGTGGTGGTCCTCATGAGAGCCAGTTTCATCATAGCGCTTGATGGTTTTTGCGACTGCACTTGAAGAAACTATCAAAGTTTTTGACATTTTCCAGATTGACTGACCTTCATGTCTTAAAGTAATGATGGACTGTCATTTCTCATTGCTTATTTGAGCTGTTCTTGCTATAATATGGACTTGGTCTTTTACCAAATAGGGCTATCTTCTGTATACCACCCCTACCTTGTAGCAATACAACTGATTGGCTCAAATGCATTTAAGAAGGAAAGAAATTAACTTTTAACAAGGGACACCTGTTAATTGAAATGCATTCCAGGTGACTTCTTCATGAAGCTGGTTGAGAGAATGCCAAGAGTGTGCAAAGCTGTCATCAAGGCAAAGATTGGCTACTTTGAAGAATCTCAAATATAAAATATATTTTGATTTGTTTAACACTTTTTTGGTTACTAAATCATTCCATATGTGTTATTTCATAGTTTTGATGTCTTCCCTATTATTCTACAATGTAGAAAATAGTACAAATAAAGAAATACACTTAAATGAGTAGGTGTGTTCAAACTTTTGACTGCTACTGTGTTTTTACAATTTAAAAAAGTAATATCTCTCCTATCACTTCCCAAGTGACTCATCATATCACTTTAATCTCTCCATCCTCTCTGTCTTTCTCCCTGAAGATTGATGTAAGTGTGAAGATGATGTAACTAGCCACAATAGCTGTAGGCTACATTTTGTTGATATGCTATTCGTACTTGTAACTCATTTTTGCTAAGAGATTTTAGCCCTTTTTAAAAGCCTGTGCTATGGTTGTTTCTGATGTACAGAGCTTTGTGATTTCCATTTGTAATGAAAAGCGCTCTACAAATAAAGTTATTATTATTATTATTTGTCATTGATATACACAATTGTTCTGCATCTGAAGATGCAAGCCAGTAGGTCTGTATTGCTAAATACAGGTGTGTTAAAAATAAAAGCCCTTTTCCTCCAGGTGGAGAGTGAGGGGGGCGGCTCCTCGTCCTCATCCCAGGACAACTTTTCCATGGACCCTCAGCTGGAGCGGAAAGTGGAAACCATCCGCAACCTGGTCGACTCCTACATGGCCATCGTCAACAAGTGCATCCGCGACCTCATGCCCAAGACCATTATGCACCTCATGATCAGCAACGTAAGAGACCTCTGCTTCACGCTGGGGTAGTGCTATCAGAATTGGGTTCAAATGGTAGTTGAAATCTTTAAAATACCTTCTGCATCAGCTTGAGCCTGACTAGTGTGCAACTTTTTAGATTATTCTAATGCTTTCTTTGTGCCAGGCAAGCTAAATCAAATCAAATCAACAAAAAATCTAATCAGATTTTATTTGTCACATAAACAACAGTTGTAGACCGACAGTGAAATGCTTACTTAACGAGTCCTTTTCCAACAATGGAAAGTTAAAGTTAAAGATAAAGATAAATAACAATATAGAATAATAACATGGCTATATGCTGAGAGTACCAGGTCATAACATGGCTATATACAGGAAGTACCAGGTAATAACATGGCTATATACAGGAAGTACGAGGTAATAACATGGCTCTATACAGAGAGTACCAGGTAATAACATGGCTATATACAGAGAGTACCAGGTAATAACATGGCTCTATACAGAGAGTACCAGTTAATAACATGGCTCTACACAGAGAGTACCAGTTAATAACATGGCTCTACACAGAGAGTACCAGGTAATAACATGGCTAAATACAGGGAGTACCAGTTAATAACAAGGCTATATACAGAGAGTACCAGTTAATGACAAGGCTATATACAGAGAGTACCAGTTAATAACATGGCTATATACAGGAAGTACCAGGTAATAACATGGCTATATACAGGAAGTACCAGGTAATAATATGGCTAAATACAGGGAGTACCAGTTAATAACAAGGCTATATATAGAGAGTACCAGTTAATGACAAGGCTATATACTGAGAGTACCAGGTAATAACATGGCTATATACAGGAAGTACCAGGTAATAACACGGCTATATACAGGAAGTACCAGGTAATAACATGGCTAAATACAGGGAGTACCAGTTAATAACATGGCTATATACTGAGAGTACCAGGTAATAACATGGCTATATACTAAGAGTACCAGGTAATAACATGGCTATATACTGAGAGTACCAGGTAATAACATGGCTATATACTGAGAGTACCAGATAATAAAATGGCTCTATACAGGGAGTACCAGGTAATAACATGGCTATATACTGAGAGTACCAGGTAATAACATGGCTAAATACAGGGAGTACCAGGTAATAACATGGCTATATACTGAGAGTACCAGGTAATAACATGGCTAAATACAGGGAGTACCAGGTAATAACATGGCTATATACTGAGAGTACCAGGTAATAACATGGCTCTATACAGGGAGTACCAGGTAATAACATGGCTATATACTGAGAGTACCAGGTAATAACACGGCTATATACTGAGAGTACCAGGTAATAACATGGCTATATACTGAGAGTACCAGGTAATAACATGGCTATATACTAAGAGTACCAGGTAATAACATGGCTATATACTGAGAGTACCAGGTAATAACATGGCTATATACTGAGAGTACCAGGTAATAACATGGCTATATACTGAGAGTACCAGGTAATAACATGGCTATATACTGAGAGTACCAGGTAATAACATGGCTATATACAGGGAGTACCAGGTAATAACATGGCTATATACTGAGAGTACCAGGTAATAACATGGCTAAATACTGAGAGTACCAGGTAATAACATGGCTCTATACAGGGAGTACCAGGTAATAACATGGCTATATACAGGGAGTACCAGTACCGAGTTGATGTGCAGCGGTACAAGGTAATAACGTGGCTATATAGAGGGAGTACCAATACCAAGTTGATGTGCAGTGGTACGAGGTAATACATTTTTTATTTTTATTTAATCTTTATTTAACTAGGCAAGTCAGTTAAAAAAAGATTCTTATTTACAATGATGGCCTACCCCGGCCAAACCCGGACGCCGCTGGGCCAATTGTACGCCGCCCTATGGGACTCCCAATCATGGCCGGATGTGATACAGCCTGGATGGCTATATAGACATGGCTATATACAGGGAGTAGCCGTACCGAGTCGATGTGTAGGGGTACGAGGTAATAACATGGCTATATACAGGGAGTAGCCGTACCGAGTCGATGTGTAGGGGTACGAGGTAATAGCATGGCTATATACAGGGAGTAGCCGTACCGAGTCGATGTGTAGGGGTACGAGGTAATAACATGGCTATATACAGGGAGTAGCCGTACCGAGTCGCTGTGTAGGGGTACGAGGTAATTGAGGTAGCTATGTACATATAGATAGGGGTAAAGTGAGTCAATGCAGATAGTCCAGGTAGCCATTTGATTAGCTATTTAGCAGTCTTGTTTAGCAGTCTAATGGCTTGGAAGTAGAAACTATTCAGGGTCCTATTGGTTCCAGACTTTCTGCATTGGTAAATCAAACAGGCCGGGTATTATGCGTCTGTGTGTAGCTGGTGAGATGAGTCAGGCGCAGGACAGCAGATATGAGTAATGAAAGCAATTTACTAAAATAATTCACAATGCACGTCGTATAAATACAAGGCCACACATACGGACTGCAAAACAATAAACAATTACTCACAAACAAACATGGGGGAACAGAGGGTTAAATAATGAACAAGTAATTGGGGAATTGAAACCAGGTGTGTAAGACAAAGACAAAACAAATGGAAAATGAAAAGTGGATCTGCGATGGCTAGAAAGCCGGTGACGTCGACCCTCGAACGCCGCCCGAACGAGGGACCGACTTCGGCAGAAGTCGTGACACCGGGTTACTGTAAAGCACTAGCTGACAATTGTTGTTGTAATAAGGGCTTTATAAACATATTTGAATGAGTGATTGATTTATCCATCAATTCTCTCTCCTGCCACCAGGTGAAGGACTTCATCAACGCGGAGCTGCTGGCCCAGCTGTACTCAGCCGGGGACCAGGGTGCCCTGATGGATGAGTCCCAGGAGCAGGTCCAGAGGAGGGACGAGGTCCTCAGGACCCACCAGTCCCTGAAGGAGGCCCTGGCCATCATAGGAGACATCTCCACCACCACCATCTCCACCCCCATGCCGCCGCCCGTGAACGACTGGCGCAGTGGAGGTGGCAACAGGTAGGCATCCTGGTAGTCCATTGATAAGGACGACCCTAGACCCTAGACATTGATCTAAATGTAGTGTAGTGGAGTCAACTCTTGTTCTAATAATGGTGAAGATGTTGGGTTGGCCAGCAGGAGACCCGGGTTTGCACTGATTTCCACTGATTCCCAAGAAGACTATGTTATTATTATTATTTTATTTTTTACTTGGATAGTGTTGCAAAATAAAAAAAGGAAATCACAAATAGTTTAGTCTATTTGATCTGTTATGTCCAGAATATGTCATACACGAGAGGTCACTAAGGGCCATATCTCCACCCCCCCAGGTCTCCTCCAACCAGCCCCACTGGTTCCAGGAGGATGTCATCAGGCCAGCGTCCTAGTCCCGGAGGGGGGCGAGGGGCTCCCCCCCCTCCTAACCGCCCAGGACCTCTGGGGCCCTTCAGCAACAGTGCTGATAGCCCCCAGGTCCCCAGCCGCCCCAACCGGGCCCCTCCCAGCATCCCCAGGTGAGACCAGGCCAGGGCCTATGTGCTCCTTTGTGGCTCAGTTGGTCAGAGCATGATCGTGTGTGCTAAGAGCAAGGGTTTAATTCACATAGGGATCAAAAACAAAAAAATGTATGCACTCACTGTAAATTGCTTTGGCCTTTGGATTAAAGGGTCTGATATGTATACATAGAGACCACAGGAGGTTGGTGGCACCTTAATTGGGGAGGACGGGCTGGTGGTAATGGCTGGAGTGTAATAAGTGGAATGGTATCAAATACACCAAACACATGGTTTCCATGTGTTTGATGCCATTCCATTTGCTCTGTTCCAGACATTATTATGAGCCGTCCTACCTTTGCTAGCCTCAACTGATCGATACAATGAACACTATTTGGTACCCATTACTAGTGGTAACCCTCATATAACCTGACTCAGCTCCCTACATCACGTTCCACTGTTTTACTTAAAGGGGAATATTTGAAGGGTTATTATACTGAACAAAAATATAAAAGCAACAAGTGCGGTGTTGGTCCCATGTTTCATGAGCTGAATTAAAAGATCCCAGAAATGTTCCAAACGCACAAAAAGCTTATTTCTCAAAAATGTTGTGCACACGTTTGTTTACATCCCTGTTAGTGAGCATTTCGCCTTTACCAGGATAATCCATCCACCTGACAAGTGTGGCATATCAAGAAGCTGATTAAACAGCATGATCATTACACAGGTGCACCTTGTGCTGGAGACAATAAGAGGCCACTCTAAAATGTACAGTTTTGTCACACAACACAATGCCACAGATATCTCCTGTTTTGAGGGTGAGTGCAACTGGCATGCTGACTGCAGGAATGTCCACCAGAGCTGTTGCCAGAGAATTGAATGTTCATTTCTCTACCATAAGCCGCCTCCAACGTTGTTTTAGAGACTTTAGCAGTACGTCCAACCGACTTCACAACCGCAGACCACGTGTAAACACGCCAGCCCAGGACCTCCACATCTGGTTTCTTCACCTGCGGGATCATCTGAGACCAGCCACCCGGATAGCTGATGAAACTGAGGAGTATTTCTGTCTGTAATAAAACCCTTTTTGGGGAAAAACTCATTCCGATTTGCTGGGCCTGGCTCCCAAGTGGGTGGGCCTATGCCCTCCCAGACCCATCCATGGCTGCCCAGTCATGTGAAAACCATAGATTTGGGCCTAATGAATTTATTTAAATTGACTGATTTTCTTATATGAGCTGTAACGGTAGAGTAGGGGCCTGAAGGCACACACGTAATGTGTTGTGAAATCTGTTGTGAATGTATTGTAAGATTTTTTAAATTGTATAACTGCCTTAATGTTGCTGGACCTCAGGAAGAGTAGCTGCTGCTGGTAATGGGGATCCTTAATAAATACAAATACCAAATACAAAAAATAGTTTAAATTGTTGCATGTTGCGTTTATATTTTTGTTCAGTATCATTCAACTTAAACACACAAACACATTCCAGTAGTTTGTGGTTACTGAAGCAAGGAAGTCCACACGCTGAAGGGTTTCTCAACACCACTTCCAAATTCAGGATGCCACTTTTCTCTGTTTCTTTCTCTGAAGTCACTATTTCTCTTTTAACACCTGTCCTTTATGCTATTGCTAATGGCCTGTTTTTAACCCTTTTTCAACTAACTTAACTCTCTGCTTCTCTCCTACTCTCTTCCCTTTCTCTCTCTCTCTCTCTCTGTCACACTTTGTCCTCTAAACACTACTGCCCTCCCACTCTCCCTTCCTCCCTCGTCCCCAGTCGGCGACCTCCTCCTTCTCCAACAAGAAATGTCCCCCCATCTTAAGCAGTCAAAGGAGCTTGTGATCTCTTAAGGGCCTAGTGCTCATCCCCTAGCTCATCACCTAGCGCTCCTCCATCCCCATACCAACCCTATTCCCCTATCCTCCACAAGCCCCTCTTCTATCTATCCTTGGTCTTTACATAGTGCAGACATTGAACCTTTTGCCCTCTGACCCTGACCCCTGACCTCACGCCAGGTGACGATCAATGTCCATGTATCTATGTACAGTATGGTGCTTGTCTTGTGGTGTATCTTTCTGTATGTGTGCTTGTGCTCACCTGTGGTCCAGGTCTGTTTAGCAGATCCAGTTCCGACTGAGTTTCAGCCCCTAGAAACCTCATCTCCCTTACCTAGAACCCAACCTGCTGTCCCTAGAACCCCCTCCTCACCCTCCACCCACCTCCACCTAGACCCCACTTGCTGCTTCTCTACATATCTATGCTCAGCAGTGGCACTACCCTACCCATTCCAAAATGCAGCATGGCACATAGGCTGCTTTTATTGCATGTGTGTGTGTGTGTGTGTGTGTGTGTGTGTGTGTGTGTGTGTGTGTGTGTGTGTGTGTGTGTGTGTGTGTGTGTGTGTGTGTGTGTGTGTGTGTGTGTGTGTTGTGTGTGTGTGTGTGTGTGAGGGAAGGGGACTAATTGGCCTATATAGGCCAAGTTAGTTTTAGTATCATATATTGCATATTGTACAACACCCTCTTTCTGTGGGTTATTGGCTAGGTGTTCTTCTCTTAGAGAGAGAGGAAAGAATATGTCTTAGTGGAGTGTATGTGTGTCGTGTGCGTGCGTGTGTGTGTGAATGTAAGTGTGTGCGTATATTTGTGCATATATATGTGTGTGAGTGTGTGCCAACACGTATGCATGTATTATCTGTCTGCACGTTGGTCTGATGTTTGAGTTGTAAGCTGTTAATAAATCAAGACCCTTGGGACTAATTTGATGTTGGATTATTGTGTGATTTGTTCCTGTGTTGTAGTAGCGGTCAATACACATAGAACAAGGCTGAGGACATTGTTCAAAACAAAACAGCCTCAATAAATGGTATGCCTGTATCTACTGTATCACTGGTCAAGTGGAGATCTTCCTCACACCTTTAAGCTCAAACTCACAGAGGCTGGCTGGCGAGATGGAAGGAAGTATTCCAACACACAGAGAGACAGAGAAATACACTGATATTACTGGCCACAATTATGGGAAGATACATATCTCTGTGTGACTGAGAACAGTGACATTCTCCATTTAGCCTTTGCCTCAGGTTGGATTCAACCCTCCCCTGTGTTCATGACTGATCACATGCCACTATAGAACTGTGTAAAATGTATCCTCCTCTCCCTGTCCTAACTCTCCCTGTCCTCTCCTTTTCTCCTCTCCCTGTCCTCCTCTCCCTGTCCTCCTCTCCCTGTCCTCCTCTCCCTGTCCTCCTCTCCCTGTCCTCCTCTCCCTGTCCTCCTCTCCCTGTCCTCTCCTTTTCTCCTCTCCCTCTTCCTCCCCAGTCCTGAGTCCAGTCAGCCACTGTGCCCAGAGCTTAAGGTGGATTTGTGTAAAGTGCTCTCTGTCAGTTTGTTATTGTGTATGTTTGTGGTCCTCTTTTGAGACTGTGTTCTGCAGTACATACATACAAACCAAGGTATTAATAATACAGAGGTGACTGTTGACTATAATGACCTTGTTACAATCTAGCGCTTGTTCTCTCAATGTCTCTAGTGTTCTCTCGCTCTACTTCTCTAAATAGATCAATTAGACCACCATAGTGGCATGAGTTACAAGTCTGTATTGCCAAAGTTAATTATAGAAAGGAAATCATACAATATCAAGCAGAACATCAACAATGTGGTTCCTATAGTTATGAAAATATATTGTATGTAGGAGGATTTAGATTAATTGGGAATTGAATTGCAACAGTGGTTCTTTTCTTTCTGTGTGTCTGTATCTCTCTTCAATAAACTATTCTCCTCCCACTTTCCCTTTGTCCAAAATGTTTCTCTTCCAAATATATTTATCTGATTAACCCATGCAGTTAAGCCCCTCCATAACTGGAAACAGTAGCTGAACATACAAGTTGGTGAAAGGACATTCACAGACTGCACTGCACATAATACTAAGACAGAAGGGTTTGTTTAAATGAATCAGATATGAAACTCAACTAAAATGAACTGATTTTATTGTGGTGGATTTATTAGTCCATCATCACCATGATCTATAATGATAGTTATACAGACAGAAACAGTACACTTATTTGCCCAGATGATGGCGCTGGTTAGCCATAAGTAACTGCAGGCCTACACTTATTATCAGGCAGATGAACACGTCCTCCTCATCAGCATTGAGTTGCATTGCATAACTTTTTCTTTTGACATGAAGTACTGTTCTACACAGAGTAGACTATGTTTTTTTAAAGTTGTAATATGTACCGAATAATTTAGTTATCGTCATAGCCGGGCTATTTTCTAAAAGACAATGAGAAAAGAAAGCAACTCAGAATACATATTTTTCTGTTGAAAGCTCCAACTTGTCCATGTGGGGTCAAACGACATTAAGAGGGATAGCTCGGAACTGCTGAAAATTGATTTTAAAGAACTGATTCTAAGTCTGAAAGATTCCAAAAAGCGGCCAATTATTTCAGGCCCGGTACCATCAATGGGTCGCGGCTGTGAAAGATTCAGCAGGCTACTGACATTACACACCTGGCTAAAAGACTACTGTAGCTCTGCTGGCATAACTTTTATAGATAACTTTGACACTTTTTGGAAACAGAAGATGCTCTACAGGAATGATGGAGTCCATCCAAATCATTTTGGCTCCTGGACCCTGTCCGCGCATTTCAAGGCTGCATTGAGACAATGACTTATCCATGACACAAGCCATGCTCAGATAATCCCCACCATTGTGTCGCTGAGCTGTTGTAGTGCTGCTGCAAATGTACATTGGCCCAGGGGCATTAGCAGTCATAATGTAAGTAACGTAATTTATGTCCCTCTAACTCCCCTGAATGCCTCTGTCAACCCTACAGCTATTGTATGCAGTAATCATGCGCTTATGAACAATCAAGAATCCCAGAAAAGTGCTAAAAATAGCCCACATTAACATATGTAGCCTAAGAAACAAGGTTCAATGAATCAATAACTTGCTAGTAACAGATAACATTCATTTACTGACTCTCTGAAACTCACTTAGATAATACCTTTGATGATACAGTGGTAGCAATACATGGTTTAAACATCTTCAGAAGAAACAGGAATGCCAAATGGTGGAGGTGTTGCCGTTTATGGTCAGAGCAATATTCTTGTAAAGCTTAGAGCGGATACATTTTTTAAATGTATTTTTATTTCACCTTTATTTAACCAGGTAGGCCAGTTGAGAACAAGTTTTCATTTACAACTGCGACCTGGCCAAGATAAAGCAAAGCAGTGCGACACAAACAACAACACAGAGTTACACATAAACAAACGTACAGTCAATAACACAATAGTAAAATCTGTATACAGTGTGTGCAAATGAAGTAAGGAGGCAATAAATAGGCCAATAGTGGCGAAGTAATTACAATTTAGCAATTTACACAAGTGATATATGTGCAGATGAGGATGTGCAAGTAGAAATACTGGTGTGCAAAAGAGAAGAAAAACAAATATGGGGATGAGGTAGGTGGTTGGATGCAAATAGTCTGGGTAGCCATTTGATTAGGTGTTCAGGAGTCTTATGGCTTGGGGGTAGAAGCTGTTTAGAAGCCTCTTGGAACTAGACTTGGCGCTCCAGTGCCATGCGGTAGAAGAGACAGTCTATGACTAGGATGGCTGGAGTCTTTGACAATTTTTAGGGCCTTCCTCTGACACCGCCTGGTATAGAGGTTCTGGATGGCAGGAAACTTGGCCCAGTGATGTACTGGGCCGTTCGCACTACCCTCTGTAGTGCCTTGCGGTCGGAGGCCGAGCAGCTGCCATACCAGGCAGTGATGCAACCAGTCAGGATGTTCTTGATGGTGCAGCTGTAGAACCTTTTGAGGATCTGAGGACCCATGACAAATCTTTTCAGTCTTCTGAGGGGGGATAGGTTTTGTCGTGCCCTCTTCACAACTGTCTTGGTGTGCTTGGACCATGTTAGTTTGTTGGTGATGTGGACACCAAGGAACTTGAAGCTCTCAACCTGCTCCACTGCAGCCCCATCGATGAGAATGGGGGCGTGCTCGGTCCTCTTTTTCCTTGTGTCCACAATCATTTCATTTATCTTGATCACATTGAGGGAGAGGTTGTTGTCCTGGCACCACACGGCCAGGTCTCTGACCTCCTCCCTATAGGTTGTCTCGTTGTTGTCAGTGATCAGGCCTACCACTGTTGTGTCATTGGCAAACTTAATGATGGTGTTGGAGTCGTGCCTGGCCGTGCAGTCATGAGTGAACAGGGAGTACAGGAGGGGACTGAGCACGCACCCCTGAAGGGCCCCTGTGATGAGGGTTAGCGTGGCGGATGTGTTGTTACCTACCCTTACCACCTGGGGGCGGCCCGTCAGGAAGTCCAGGATCCAGTTGCAGAGGGAAGGTGTTTATTTCCAGGGTCCTTAGCTTATTGATGAGCTTTGAGGGCACTATGGTGTTGAACGCTAAGCTGTAGTCAATGAATAGCATTCTCACATTTTGTCCAGGTGGGAAAGGGCATTGTGGAGTGCTATAGAGATTGCATCATATGTGGATCTGTTGGGCTGGTATGCAAATTGGAGTGGGTCGAGGGTTTCTGGGATAATGGTGTTGATGTGATCCATGACCAGCCTTTCAAAGCATTTCATGGCTACAGACGTGAGTGCTATGGGTCGGTAGTAATTTAGTCAGGTTACCTTAGTGCTCTTGGGCACAGGGACTATCGTGGTCTGTTAAAACATGTTGGTATAACAGACTCAGACAGGGAGAGGTTGAAAATGTCAGTGAAGACACTTGCCAGTTGGTCAGCGCATGCTCTCAGTACACGTCCTGGTAATCCGTCTGTGGAGAGCGTGATCATACAGTCTTCCGGAACAGCTGGTGCTCTCATGTATGTTTCAGTGTTATTTGCCTTGAAGCAAGCATAGAAGTAGTTTAGCTCATCTGGTAGGCTCGTGTCACTGGGCAGCTCTCGGCTGTGCTTCCCTTTGTAGTCTGTAATGGTTTGCAAGCCCTGCCACATCCGACAAGCGTCAGAGCCGGTGTAATATGATTCGATATTAGTCCTGTATTGACGCTTTGCCTGTTTGCTGTTTCGGCGGAGGGCATAGCAGGATTTCTTATAAGCTTCCAGGTTAGAGTTCCTCTCCTTGAAAGCGGCAGCTCTAGCCTTTAGCTCAGTGCGGATGTTGCCTGTAATCCATGGCTTCTGGTTGGGGTATGTACGTACGGTCACTGTGGGGACAACGTCATCGATACACTTATTGATGAATCCAATGACTGAAGTGGTGTACTCCTCAATGCCATCGGAGTAATCCCGGAACATTTTCCACTCTGTGCCAGCAAAACAATCCTGTAGCTTAGCATCTACTTCATCTGACCATTTTTTTATTGATCTAGTCACTGGTGCTTCCTGCTTTAATTTTTGCTTGTAAGCAGGAATCAGGAGGATAGAATTATGTTCAGATTTGCCAAATGGAAGGCGAGGGAGAGCTTTGTATACGTCTCTGTGTGTGGAGTAAAGGTGGTCCAGAGTTTTTTTTCCCTTTGGTTGCACATTTAACACGCTGATAGACATTTGGTAAGACGGATTTAAGATTCCCTGCATTAAAGTCCCCGGCTACTCTGGGTGAGCGGTTTCCTGTTTGCTTATTGTGGAATACAGCTCATTCAGTGCGGTCTTAGTGCCAGCATCAGTCTGTGGTGGTATGTAGATAGCTTCGAAAAATACAGATGAAAACTCTCTAGGTAGATAGTGTGGTGTACAGCTTATCATGAGATACTCTACCTAAGGCGAGCAAAACCTCGAGACTTCCTTGGATATCGTGCACCAGCTGTTATTTACAAAATTATATAGTCTGCCGCCCCTTGTCTTACCAGACACCGCTGTTCTGTCCTGCTGATACAGCGTATAACCAGCTTATTGTACGTTGATAATGTTGTCGTTCAGCCATGAAGCATAAGATATTACAGTTTTGAATGTCCCGTTGGTAGTTTAATCTTCCGCGTCGGTCATCAATTTTATTTTCAAAAGATTGCACGTTTGCTATTAGAATGGAAGGAAGTGGGGGCTTATTTGATTGCCTACAAATTCTCAGAAGGCAGCCCATCCTCTGGCCCCTTTTTCTCTGCCTTCTCTTCAAATGACAGGGATCTGGGCCTGTTCCCACGGAAGCAGTATATCATTCAAGTCGGGCTCGTCGGACTCGTTAAAGGAAAAAAAGGATTCTGCCAGTCCGTTTTGAGTAATCGCAGTCCTGATGTCCAGAAGTTATTTTCGGTCATAAAAGACGGTAGCAGCAACATTATGTACAAAATAAGTTACAAACAAAGCAAAGAAACGAACAAAAAACACAATTGGTTAGGAATACGTAAAACGTCAGCCTTGTTCTCTGGCACCATCTTGTCCACTCATTACCTCCCCTTTATCTGTCCCTTCCTTAGGTTCCTTCCCCAGGCAGTATTGTTTCTGTTATTCATGTCTAGACACTACTCCTATGTTGGATCGTTCCATGTTATTTGTCATATTAAACTTACCACCTGCACCTGCTTCTCAACTCCAGCGTCTACATTACACCCACTAAGCGCAAACCAGATGGGAAGGCATATTGCTGCAGAATGCTTTGGTAGCCATGCTGGTTAAGTATGCCTTGAATTCTAAATAAATCACTGACACGTTCACCAGCAAAGCCCCCCCACACATCACACCTCCTCTTCCATGCTTCCTGGTGGGAACCACACATGCGGAGATCATCCGTTCACCTACTCTGCGTCTCACAAAGACACGGCGGTTGGAACCAAAAATCTAAAAATTGGACTTATCAGACCAAAGGACAGATTTCCACCGGTCTAATATCTAATGTCCATTGCTCGTGTTTCTTGGACCAAGCAAGTTTCTTCTTCTTATTGGTGTCCTTTAGTAGTGTTTTTTAAAATATTTTGTTTACAGCAATTCGACCATTAGGCCTGATTCACGCAGTCTCCTTTGAACAGTTGATGTTGAGATGTATCTGTTACATGAACTCTGTGAAGCATTTATTTGGGCTGCAATCTGAGGTGCAGTTAACTCTAATGAACTTATTCTCTGCAACAGAGGTAACTCAGGGTCTTCCTTTCCTGTGGTGGTCCTCATGAGAGCCAGTTTCATCATAGCGCTTGATGGTTTTTGCGACTGCACTTGAAGAAACTTTCAAAGTTTTTGACATTTTCCAGATTGACTGACCTTCATGTCTTAAAGTAATGATGGACTGTCATTTCTCATTGCTTATTTTGAGCTGTTCTTGCCATAATATGGACTTGGTATTTTACCAAATAGGGCTATCTTCTGCATACCACCCCTATCTTGTCACAACACAACTGGCACACCTGTTAATTAAAATTCATTCCAGGTGACTACCTCATGAAGCTGGTTGAGAGAATGCCAAGTGTGTGCAAAGCTGTCATCAAGGCACAGGGTGGCTACCTTGAATAATCTCTAATATAAAATATTTGATTTTTTTACACTTTTTTGGTTACAACATGATTCCATATCTGTCATTTATTCTACAATGTAGAAAATTGTAAAAATAAATAAAAACCCTGGAATGAGCAGGTGTGTCCAAACTTTTGACTGGTACTGTACATGAAGAGCTAACATTAATAATATGCACGTCAATCTATCTTGGTTTAAAGTAGAGGAGCGATTGACTTCATCACTACTTGTTTTTGTGAGAAGTATTGACATGTTGAATGCACCGAGCTGTCTGTTTAAACTACTAACACACAGCTCAGACACCCATGCATACCCCACAAGACATGCCACCGGAGTTCTCTTCACAGTCTCTGAGTCCAGAACAGACTATTGGAGGCACACAGTACGACATAGAGCCATGACTACATGGAAATCTTTTCCACATCAGGTAACCGATGCAAGCAGTAAAATCTGATTGAAAAAAGAGAGATAAAAATACATCTTATGGAACAGCGGGGACTGTGAAGAGACACACACACGGGCACAAACACACGCACACACACACTCATGATAACATACACATTATACACACGTACACATGGGTTTTGGGTTGTAGATAATGTGGTAGTAGAGTAGTGGCTGGCCTGAGGGCACACACTTAAGGTGTTATGAAATCTGTTGTGAAATGTATTGTAATATTTTTAAAGTTAACTGCCTTAATTTGGCTGGACCCCAGGAAGCGTAGCTGCTGCCTTGGCATCAGCTAATGGGGATCCTTAATAAATACAAACACAAACTCTTTTTTTTAAAAGCTCAAATTTTTTAAACATTTTTAGTCATTTAGCAGACACTCTTATCCAGAGCGACTTACAGTAGTGAATGCATACATTTCATTTCATGCATTTTTTTTTTTGTACTGGCCCCCGTGGTAATTGAACCCACAACCCTGGCATTGCACACACCATGCTGGCGTTGCAAACACCATGCTTCCCTGTGGCTCAGACTATCAAATCAAATTGTATTTGTCACATGCACTGAATACAACAGGTGTAGGTAGACCTTACAGTGGAATGCTTACTTACAAGCTCTTTCCCGAAGATGCAGCGTTAAATGGATGCACAAGAATGAAGCTATACAAGGAGTATATACAAAGAACACTTCCAACTCATAAATTAGTAATTTGCCAATTTCCTGTAAAGGTCCATTCCCCTATCTAGTACTCAACAACAAAATATTTTTTTAACTGTCACATTTTACACTCATTTGTGTCATAGTTCATAATCATAGTATGGGAATTTCACAGGGACACACTGGTACACCACATTTTTTAAACACCTCTACGAACTTTACTACGCAACAGCGTTGCTGCGTTTTCATTGGACAGAGCCGGGGCCGCGGCGGATGACCCAGCTATCGCGTTGGCGGAACGCAAGGTCTCCAGCTCCAGTGGATTTGACAGGAGCCAACAGTTCAACACAACACCACTTTTAGGAAACTAGAAGTTAGGTGTCGGACCTGTAACTTGTAGTAGAAGTTAGACATATTCACGTTGAGTTAAAACATACAACTGTTGAATAACGACAGTATTGATACATGTGTAGGTAGACGGCGATAATGTTGGACCCTGCGGGAGGATGATGAAGAAGAGATTGTGGCGAGTTGTGTCAGCGTGCCTACTTGTGTTATTACTGTGTTGGTAAGTTTTAGCTCTACGGTACTTTTGTTTTCATAACAAGGAATGTGTTTTACCTCACTAGTTAACTATGTACGTTAGCCAAAGCATGTTGGAAGAGATGCTACATTAACGATAACTACGGCAAACAGCGTTAACTAGCTTGCTAGCCAGATTAGCTAGCTAGCTAAATTACCTGCTAACGTAGCTCAGAGTTAGATAGCGAACGTTAGCCAGCTAGCTAGTGTTCACCAGTAGCGTTGGCTAGCTCAGGCAAATGCAGTTTGTATTTTAACAATTCATATCATTATGCCTCAGCCTGCCTCCATCACCAGAAAGTGGAGTATAGGACCCTAATAGTAACTTAACTAGCTACATAAACAATATCTCTATCATACTGAATAGGGTAGGTTAAATAACACACGATTGCCGAGTTGTTGCACGGCCTGTATTGATTTCTAATATGTTCTGTGAGTCACATAATACATTTTACCCTCACCTGATAGTCAAGAATTTGACTCTTCAGCTCTTGAAGGGATTACAGCCTATTTAGTCACTCAGCTAGCAGGCTCGCTGCTTTTAGGTCCTGACCCCTGCCTGTAAATCCTTCATCACCAAAGTTCAGAGGGTCCATCCAGAGGTGATGAGAATCTAGGATAGGCTTAATGATGAAGAATGC
Source organism: Salmo trutta (assembly GCF_901001165.1). Taxonomy (NCBI): domain Eukaryota; kingdom Metazoa; phylum Chordata; class Actinopteri; order Salmoniformes; family Salmonidae; genus Salmo; species Salmo trutta. The sequence continues at coordinate 34,607,196 of NC_042977.1, read as the reverse complement.
ACCTGGTTTACTGTAACGGCACACATGAATGCTGCATTGATGCTCAGACAGAGATTCCAATAGCCTGAAGTCCTTTCGAGGAAAGTGATGCCTTATGAACCAGTTGCTTCTTGGCCCTTACATTTTTGAAAGTGTAGCACTAGTCCGGCTCAGCGAGATTATGTTGCATGCACAAAGTAAACACAGTAGTGCAGGGATTGACATTAAGGTCTGAAAGGCACTCGGCCATGGCATTGGGCAAGTGAGGAGTATTTTTGGGTTGCCAGAAAATGATTACTTGCCCGAAAAGTAGGCTAGCTATTTACACCTACACACGGGACGAACTAGACATAGCAGACTACTGGAATTATTTGTATATTGGTTGTTATCAGTGAAAACAAATCGGCAATAAGGCAACCCTTCATTTCCACAACTAAGAGTGTTGAAGCGCAAGACTAAACTTCTGTTAATTTGTTCCCGTAGCTATCAAGTTGTAGAAGCGTGAAGTGCACAGATACTGTGTGAGAGTAGTCTTGCGTCATGCTCATTTGGGGTGCTGCTCGTTGAACCGTCATCTGTAATTTTGCCCACGCAGTAGTGGAAACTCATTAATGAGCTAAGCATCTGGAAAGTACCTAGTTAGGTGCAATGTGATGTGTAAACCTCCCCCTGAACTTTGTACTGCTATGATATGACATGTTGATGGCTATCTCCTTCCTCAGTCTGCAGTGTTGGAGGCTACCCCTCCTTTATTCTACTCAGGCCTGAAGGAGTATTATTGACAGTCCCACCCCTGGATGCAAATCTAACTTTCTCAATGTACCAATAATCTGCCCTTTATCCTGAAGTGTGCACTTGTTTACTTCCCTTCAAGGATTCAAGAGGGGAGAGTCCACTTCAGGCAGAGGGTGTGTTTATGCTCAGGAAAGAGTGCTCAGTCACAATCACACCTTGGGTGTATCACTGTAAATGAGTCATAGAATGTGCCAGTTAGGCTGCTACTCCCTTATCTTGTTACTCATAGTTTATCACTATAATTAGTATGTCGTTAGAGGGAATTGAGCTAAAATCTGCCATCTAGCACTGGTCCCTGTATTCACATGATCATATTTTGTCCGCCACATTTGATTCCTGTTTAAACGACCGGTAGTACTTCTAGGCTTGGGCGATAAATCATTTATACCGTATACCGATGGTATGATTTTCAATAATCACATTTTTTTTGGGGGGGGGGTGCGTGCTACGCCACTGCTTATAACAAACTATAAGTAAAAACTGCAATATCTTACTTTTTTGGAGACCAGACCAAATTCACATAGAATTCTGAGTTATAGATGTGTCATTCTCATTGAAAGCAAGTATAAGAAATCTGTTCTATGTGCACGATTTCTTTGCTTCCCATTCTTAAGTTTTGGTTTTGGGTCTTTTATTTTGGGATTGTATGCCAGCATTAAACATCTGAAAATACAACATTTTTGGTGATTGAAAATATATTTCACAGTGGTGGAATCAGTAGGTGTGTCCAAACTTTTGACTGGTACTGTGTATATACAGTACCAGTCAAAAGTTTGTACACGCCTACTTATTCCAAAGTTTGTATTTATTTGGACTATTTTCTACATTGTAGAATAATAGTGAAGACATCAAAACTATGAAATAACACATATGGAATCATGTAGTAACCAAAAAAGTGATCAACAAATGTATTTTATATTTGAGATTCTTTAAAGTAGCCACCCTTTGCCTTGATGACAGCTTTGCACACTCTTGGAATTCTCTCAACCAACTTCATGAGGTAGTCACCTGGAAAGCGTTTCAATTAACAGGCGTGCCTTGTTAATTTGTGGAATTTCTTTCCATCTTAATGCGTTTGAGCCAATCCGTTGTGTTGTGACAAAGTAGGGGTGGTATACAGAAGATAGCCCTATTTGGTAAAAACAAAACAGCTCAAATAAGCAAAGAGAAACGACAGTCCATCATTACTTTAAGACATTAAGGTCAGTCAATCTGGAAAATTTCAAGAACTTTGAAAGTTTCTTCAAGTGCAGTTGCAAAAACCATTAAGCACTATGATGAAACTGGCTCTCACAAGGACCGCCACAGGAAAGGAAGACTCAGAGTTTCCTTTGCTGCAGAGGATAAGTTCAATAGAGTTAATTGCATCTCAGATTGCAGCCCAAATAAATGCTTCACAGAGTTCAAGTAACGAGACACATCTCAACAGGTTCGGTGAATCAGGCCTTCATGGTCGAATTACTGCAAAGAAACCACTACTAAAAGACACCAAAATGAAGAAGAGAATCATGGGCAATGGACATTAGACCGCTGGAAATCTGTCCTTTGGTCTGATGAGATTTTTGGTTCCAACCACCATGTGGGAAGCAAAGTAGGTGAATGGATGATCTCTGCATGTGTGGTTCCCACCGTGAAGCATGGAGGTGTGATGGTGTGGGGGTGCTTTGCTGGTGACACTGTCTGTGATTTATTTAGAATTCAAGGCACACTTAACCAGCATTCTGCAGTGATACGCCGTCCCATCTGGTTTGCGCTTAGTGGGACTATCATTTGCTTTTCAACAGGACAATGACCCAACACACCTCCAGGCTGTGTAAGGGCTATTTGAGCAAGGAGAGTGATGGAGTGCTGCATCAGATGACCTGGCCTCCACAATTACCCGACCTCAACCCAACTGAGATGGTTTGATGAGTTGGACCACAGAGTGAAGGAAAAGCAGGCAATATGTTCTCAGCATATGTGGGAACTCCTTCAAGACTGTTGGAAAAGCATTCCAGGTGAAGCTGTTGAGAGAATGCCGAGTGTGCAAAGCTGTCATCAAGGCAAAGGATGGCTACTTTTGAAGAATCTCAAATATAAAATGTTTTGATTTGTTTAACACTTTTTTTGTTACTACATGATTCCGTATGTGTTATTTCATAGTTTTGGATGTGTTCACTATTTTTCACAATGTAGAAAATAGTAAAAATAAAGAAAAACACACTTCAAAAATGAAATCACATTTTATTGGTCACACACATGGTTAGCAGATGTTATTGCGAGTGTAGCGAAATGCTTGTGCTTCTAGTTCCGACGGTGCAGCAAGTAATCTAACAATTCCACAACAACTATCTAATACACACAAATCTAAGTAAAGGAATGGAATAAGAATATACAGTGCCTTGCAAAAGTATTCACCCTCTTGGCGTTTTTCCTATTTTGTTTCATTACAACCTGTAATTTAAATTGATTTTTATTTGTTTTTCATGTACTGGACATACACAAAATAGTCCAAATTGGTGAAGTGAAATGAAAAAAATAATTTGTTTAAAAAAAAAATTTAAACTGAAAAGTGGTGCGTTTATATGTATTCACCCCCTTTGCTATGAATCCTCTAAATAAGATCTGGTGCAACTAATTACCTTCAGAAGTCACATAATTAGTTAGATTGCACACGAGTGGACTTTATTTAAGTGTCACATGATCTGTCACATGATCTCAGTGTATATATACACCTGTTCTGAAAGGCCCCAGAGTCTGCAACACCACTAAGCAAGGGGCACCACCAAGCAAGTGGCACCATGAAGACCAAGGAGCTCTCCAAACAGGTCAGGGACAAAGTTGTGGAGAAGTACAGATCAGGGTTGGGGTATAAAAAATATCAGAAACTTTGAACATCCCATGGAGCACCATTAAATCCATTATAAAAACATTGAAAGAATATGGCACCACAACGAACCTGCCAAGAGAGGGCTGCCCACCAAAACTCACTGGCCAGGCAAGGAGGGCATTAATCAGAGAGGCAACAAAGAGACCAAAGATAACCCTGAAGGAGCTGCAAAGCTCCACAGCGGAGATAGGAATATCTGTCCACAGGACCACTTTAAGTCGTACACTCAACAGAGCTGGGCTTTACGGAAGAGTGGCCAGAAAAAAGACATTGCTTAAAGAAAAAAATAAGCAAACACATTTGGTGTTTGCCAAAAGGCATGTGGGAGACTCCCCAAACATATGGAAGAAGGTACTCTGTTCAGATGAGACTAAAATTGAGCTTTTTGGCCTTCAAGGAAAACGCTATCTGGCGGAAACCCAACACCTCTCAACACCTTTCATGTATCTTGGCATATTCTCCACCAGTCTTTCACATTGATGTTGGGTGCCTTTATGCCACTCCTGGTGCAAAAATTCAAGTAGTTCGGCTTTGTTTGATGGCTTGTGACCATCCATTTTCCTCTTGATCACATTCCAGAGGTTTTCAATGGGGTTCAGGTCTGGAGATTGGGCTGGCCATGATAGGGTCTTGATCTGGAGGTCCTCCATCCACACCTTGATTCACCTGGCTGTGTGGCATGGAGCATTGTCCTGATGGAAAAACCAACATTATCAGAGCAGAAGGAAGCAAGTTTTCTTCCAGGACAACCTTGAACGTTGCTTGATTCACAAAAACAAATCTGTCCGATTCCAGCCTTGCTGAAGCACCCCCAGATCATCACAGATCCTCCACCAAATTTCACAGTGGGTGCGAGACACTGACTTGTAGGCCTCTCCAGGTATTGCACCAACTGTGAAATTTGGTGGAGGAACGGTGATGACCTGGGGGTGCTTCAGCAAGGCTGGTATCAGGCTTATTCCACCAAATACTGATTCTGAACTCTTCCTAAGTTAAAACACTTAGTATTGTGTTGTTTAAAAAGGAATATGAACTTATTTTCTTTGCATTATTTGAGGTCTGACAACACCATATTTTTTGTTATTTCGACCAGTTGTCATTTTCTGCAAATAAATACTCTAAATGACAATATTTCTATTTGGAATTTGGGAAAAATGTTGTCAGTGGGTTATAGAATAAAATAAACATTTTATTTTTACCCAAACAGGTACCAATAAATATTAAAACCAGAGAAACTGATAATTTTGCAGTGTTCTCTTAATTTTTTACAGAGCTGTATATGGATGAGCAATGACTGAGCGGCATAGGCAAGATAGTATACAATACAGTATATACATATGAGATGAGTAATGCAAGATATGTAAACATTTATTAAAGTGGCATTATTAAAGTGACTAGTGATCCATTTATTAAAGTGGCGAATGATTTAAAGTCTGTATGAAGGCAGTAGCCTCACTGTGTTAGTGTGAGCTGTTTAACAGTCTGATGGCCTTGAGATAAATAGTTTCTATCAGTCTCTCGGTCCCAGCTTTGATGCACCTGTACTGACCTCGCCTTCTGGATGGTAGCGGGGTGAACAGGCAGTGGCTCGGGTGGTTGTTGTCCTTGATGATCTTTTTGGCCTTCCTGTGACATCGGGTGCTTTAGGTGTCCTAGAGGGCAGGTATTTTGCCTGCGGTGATGCGTTGTGCAGACCTCACTACCCTCTGGAGAACCCTGTGGTTATGGGTGGTGCAGTTTCCGTACCAGGCAGTGATGCAGCCCGACAGGATGCTCTCAATTGTGCATCTGTAAAAGTTTGAGGGTTTTAAGTGACAAGCCAAATTTCTTCAGCCTCCTGAGGTTGAAGAGGCGCTGCTGCGCCTTCTTCACCACGCTGTCTGTGGGTAGACCATTTCAGTTTGTCTGTGATGTGTACACCGAGGAACTTAAAACTTTCCACTTTCTCCACTGCTGTCCCATCAATTTGGATAGGGGGGGTGCTCCCTCTGCTGTTTCCTGAAGTCAACGATCATCTCCTTTGTTTTGTTGACGTTGAGTGAGTGGTTGTTTTCCTGACACCGCACTCCGAGCGCCCTCACCTCCTCCCTATAGGCTGTCTTGTCGTTCTTGGTAATCAAGCCTACTACTGTTGTCGTCTGCAAACTTTCTGATTGAGTTGGAGGTGTGCATGGCCATGCGGTCCTGGGTGAACAGGGAGTACAGGAGGGGGCTGAGCAGCAGTAAATGAGTAGGTGTGTCCAAACTTGACTGGTACTGTATATCATTTTTTCTTTTATTTTTATAGCGCCCCTTGTGTGCACTTCCGGTAATACCTTTTACCCTGGTATGGTACAGAAATGGTATGACGGTATGAACATCTGGATACCGCCCAACCCTAAGTACTACTACTCATTTTAACTACAACTCATAATTAAAATTCCTCAGACTTGTAGGGATGTATGCTAGGCTTATGGTTTTGATTACATTTTACTGCAGTATATTTGGTAAGTAGGCCTACTTTTGCTTTACTGCCTAGTTTCTTTCTACTGCCTATTGTTAAAGTGGCCACACACTCTAATACATCATTTGTTGTCCAACGAAACCTCCATGGCTCCTTAGAGATTACATTAAGGCTGTTGGATCTGAATGAAAAGTTAAATAAACACCCTACAACTTATATTATTTGTGTCTTACCAGACTCCAGTGGCCAAGCACAGTAGACTACTTACCCTATAAATCTCACTGCTAGACAAGGCCAAGTTAGTGGTGCAGCTGTTTGACACTGCAGCTTAACACAATGGCCAGGATTCACTAGACAGCTGTGACATTGACTTGTCCATTTCCCTGACAGACTGTCAGCAGACAGTGGCATGTGTTTTTTAATTTCCCTGTGCAGCCACATGGCATAAGGTTTTGACTTTGACCTCCCACCTCCAGCCTGGCCTGCCCCCCACTGTGATAAGATACACTGTGAGAGAGACACACTGTCAGCCACCTAGTCATTCCAATGTCGCCTCTTTCAGCTCTGAAACTGCTGGGCAGCAGCTCCCTCTGTTTGATTATGACTCATTCATTGATTCTTTGAAATCAAGTTGTTTTCCTTCTGGTCAAGTCTTGTACTTGTTGGAACGGTAAACATAGTGACACTAGGTTACAGTATATTTCCACACCTTAATAGCATAAGGGTCAATTTCATCTAAATTCAGGAAGTAAACAGAAATTCCAATTCCACTATTCCTATTGCCCTCACTCTCACTCTGCGGCCCCCATGCCTAAATCAATAACACTGATGTCTTCTCCTATGTTATCTCAGGCACCCCACTAAATATGTTAGCTGCACAGAGAAACCCCCAGAGGCTCAGACCCAGAGTCTGAAGGAAGATCCTGGCGACAGGTCCCATCACAAGGTACATCACCTGCTTTATCTGTTTGGACCATCTATCCTGCCTTTTGTTACATACCTAGTATAACATATCAACAACTCTCTTGTTGATATGATGCCTGTTTCTTTAATGTTGGATACGACAACTAATGTTTACTTCCGGTCCGTCAGGGTGTTGTTCAGTTAGAGGATGGCTGGGGGTCCCAGTATGTCCAGCACCTATCTGAAGAGGAGGTGCTGCCAGAGGGAGAGGAGGTGCTGCCAGAGGGAGAGGAGGTGCTGCCAGAGGGAGAGGAGGTGCTGCCAGAGGGAGAGGAGGTGCTGCCAGAGGGAGAGGAGGTGGAGACACAGCAGCAGGGCCTAGCAGAGGAGGAGGGGGCGGGGACTCCAGGCACTGAGGTGGAGAACAAGGAGCATGTACAGGTATTTGTGTTTTGGTTATGTTTTTATTTGGATCCCCATTTCGCTGTTAGAATTGCGATCTACTCTTCCTGGGGTCCAAAAGGTACAGGTACTGCTGTGATGAATCATAAGAAGTAGACCTGAAGAACTACTCCACTCTGGCTTTCTTACTGTATGTGAAGCAGATGTCTATTTCTTTAGTTCAAGAGCAGATTGAGACTTGCAAACCATCCACCAGACTTATTGACCAAACCTATTGATTGTTCCCGAAATCATTGTATCATAAAAGGTTGTACAACACATACTGCACAGGCAGGTGGATGGTTGTCATGGGCCATCAATATTAAGTTCTGTCTTTTACTGAAAGTGCAGTGATAATGTTTTCCAGACGTTGGACCTGGACGATTCTGAGAAGGAGCCAGAGACAGCAGAACCAGAGGCCGAGCCAGAGACAGCAGAACCAGAGGCCGAGCCAGAGACAGCAGAACCAGAGGCCGAGCCAGAGACAGCAGAACCAGAGGCCGAGCCAGAGACAGCAGAACCAGAGGCCGAGCCAGAGACAGCAGAACCAGAGGCCGAGCCAGAGACAGCAGAACCAGAGGCCGAGCCAGAGACAGCAGAACCAGAGGCCGAGCCAGAGACAGCAGAACCAGAGGCCGAGCCAGAGACAGCAGAACCAGAGGCCGAGCCAGAGACAGCAGAACCAGAGGCCGAGCCAGAGACAGCAGAACCAGAGGCCGAGCCAGAGACAGCAGAACCAGAGGCCAAGCCGGAGACAGCAGAACCAGAGGCCAAGCCGGAGACAGCAGAACCAGTGGGCGAGCAGCCACCTCCAGAGGCTGTTGTCACCCAAGAGCTGCAGCCAACCCCCACCTCTGACCTATTCCCTCCATCCTCTGCCCCTGCCCTCAACCCCGTCACTGAAGACCCCTCCATGCCCCATGGCTCGTCCTCTAGTGTACCAGAGGATACTTTGTCTGATGTCCCTGTATCGGAATTCAGCGATACTGATCTTGCCACAGACGACTGTGAAGCTGGAAAAACCAACCCCTTTGATGAATCCTGGACCTGCGTGAGTAGCGGGTCCAAGATCCAGGACCAGAGTCCCAGGTATTGTGACTTGGAATGTAGAATGTACATCTCGCAAATCTTTTTCTGAAACGCTTATTTTCAAGTCTTGTGAAAGCAAAAAGCATTTTGTAGAATTCTCACAAACGGTCCAGGAAACCAAACCAGGGAATTGAATTTCATATGTGAAAACGCCCTAACCTTCCCTGAGGCCTGAACTTGTGTTAGCTCCTAGAGAGCTAATGGCTTTAGCACAAATGGCTAACACAGTCAAGTGGCGCACAGGAGGCTTAGGTTCGACCCCAGTTGCTTTTACCAGTGTTTGAATGTAGGCTCTCTTTCTATTGTCCCCCTCTGTAGTCTTCCTGTTGTCCTGGAGAAACTTAACAATGCTCGAGGAAAGGGCACCAAGACCGACATAGACCCCCAGACAGGTCAGGCCTCAGCGGTACTGGCTCAGGTGGCCAACACCTCCCGCATGCTCAAAGAACCGGTAGAGGTACACCAACATTTGTTGCATAGCTATAATGTTTTCTGATGCTTATAGTCCCGAAAGTGCAAACTCCAAGCTTAATTAAGCCCACCTCAAATGCTTGAGTATATGATGATTGAAGTAAGTATTTGAACCAGGTCTGATGTACTGTTGACTGCTGTTGCTAGGGCTTCGCCACGGAGAAGGATCCTAATGTGGCAACCAAGGATGCGGAGGACATCCCCACCTTTGACGAGTGGAAGAAGAAAATTATGGAGGTGGAGAAGAGTAAGATGTTCCTGTCACTCACTCACTCACTCACTCACTCACTCACTCACTCACTCACTCACTCACTCACTCACTCACTCACTCACTCACTCACTCACTCACTGGTTTTGATTTAAAACTGTATCTCTCTTCATAGCTCTGGCCACTCACATCTCCACCAGCAGTGGCTCTCACGCTGTAAAGAAGGTGCAGAAGAACTTCAACAACTATGCCTCGGTGGAGTGTGGGGCCAAGATCCTGGGCTCTAACCCAGAGGCTAAGGTATCTATTTCAAACTGTCACCCTCCAAACCCATCTATATATTCAGTTGATACAATTGATTTTAATAGCTAGCTTTGCATATTTTGATGGAAGGATCTTGTTTTCTGTCAGAGTACTTCAGCCATATTAATGGAGAGCATGGATCATTACATGTTAAACCCCTGCAGCAACAAGATCTGGTGAGTGTGTGCGTGTGTTTGGAGATCCCTGTGTGTACATGTGTTTCTGTCTCTCAAACATGGCTTATGTTCTTATCCTTCCTCTAAAACCTCCCTGCTCTTATTCCCTTTATAAGCACAGGTAGAACAACATCCACTATTCCACTCACTACCTACTGAATCCTCTCTCTCGCCCCTCCTCTCTCTCGCCCCTCCTCTCTCTCTCTCTCTCTCTCTCTCTCGCCCCTTCTCTCTCTCTCTCTCTCGCCCCTTCTCTCTCTCTCTCTCTCTCTCTCTCTCTCTCTCGCCCCTTCTCTCTCTCTCGCCCCTTCTCTCTCTCGCCCCTTCTCTCTCTCTCTTTTGCCCCTTCTCGCTCCCTCGCTCGCTCGCTCGCTCGCTCCCTCTCTCTCTTGCTTGTTCCCTCTCTCTCTCGCTCTCTCTCTCTCCCCTTCTCTCTCTCTTTCGCCCGCCCCTTCTCTCTCTTTCGCCCTCTCTTTCGCCCGCCCCTTCTCGCTGTCGCCCTTTCTCTCGCCCCTTCTCTCTCTCTCTCGCCCCTTCTCTCTCTCTATCGCCCCTTCTCTCTCTCTCTCGCCCCTTCTCTCTCTCTATCGCCCCTTCTCTCTCTCTCTCGCCCCTTCTCTCTCTCTCTCGCCCCTTCTCTCTCTCGCTCCTTCTCTCTCTCGCCCCTTTTCTCTCTCCCTCTCTCACCCCTTCTTTCTCTTGCTCTCTCTCGCCCCTTCTCTCTTTCGCTCTCTCTCTCGCGCCCTTTTTCTCTCTCTCTCGCCCTTTCTCTCGCCCCTTCTCTCTTTCTTGCCCTTCTCTCTCTCTCTCTCTCGCCCCTTCTCTCTCTCTCTTGCCCCTACTCTCTCTCTCAGGTTCATCATCGAGCTGTGCGATCCCATCCAGGTGAAGCAGTTGGACATTGCTAACTTTGAGCTCTTCTCCTCCACACCCAAAGACTTCCTGGTCTCCATCAGTGACAGGTTTGATTTTTAGCCATAGATCTGAGGCATGTTCATTAAGGCACGCATGGAAAAATGTTTTAAACCATTTAAAAACTGAAACGACAATGTGCTGTTATTGGACAAGTTAATATAGTTTCTCCCTGTTTCAGTCAGTTTTCTTATTTTTGGTGCTTTATGAACACAACTACAATGGGAATATCTTGATTTGATATCTTTCAAACTGTCATTTGATGCTGAACATCATACATGTTACTAAAAATAGTCAGTACTATTGGATTAATAAGGATTGATCAATAGGTTGAATGATGTTGGATGTTGTTGGATGATGCTCCCTCAGGTACCCGACCAACAAGTGGGTGAAGCTGGGCACTTTTCATGCTCGGGAGGAGCGCACTGTTCAGAGTTTCCCTCTAGACGAGCATCTGTACGCCAAATATGTCAAGGTGTGTATGGCATTCTCCTACACCTTCTGTTATCTACCCCCTCCTTTACTCCCGTTCTAGTCTTCCAGGTCTCTCTTGGGAAAGAGGGGACTACTTGATTAATTACAAATAAAATCAAGACTACAGTAGCCCCCTCTTTACTCTGTTATGGCCCTCTCCTTCACAAGTGGGTCAAACTCAAATCCCGCTCTGGGCTGTTTGTGTGTTTGTGCTGGTCCTCTCATTCTAGAGTAATGTTTTACAAATGTACAAAACATTTGAGCCTTTCTCATCTTTAAACTGATGCTTCTGTACCTCTTCTCTGAAGAGTGGAACAGGGACCAGCATTCATCCATTGGTCCTATTTTAAATGCATGTATGCTTCTTGTAATTACTTGTTTCTCTTCCTTTGTTTCTCCTGCTTCAGATGTTCACCAAGTACATAAAGGTTAGCCTATTTCTCTCTTAGAGGTGGTTGGTCTGTGGAGGAGCATGTAGAGGGTTGGAGGGAAGGGCTTTGGTGTTACAATGCTAACAGTAGGAGAAGCTTGGTAACTGATCAGCACCAGCTTACACTAGGCCAGGAAGCAAATAATCCTTCTATCTAGATAAAGCCACTGAACATATCTCTGTAATCATTATAATTCATCTAGTCATGTCAGTCATGAGAATACCATGTCATTTTGACAGTAGAGATTTTGACTGTGGAGTAGCCCATTCTTTAAAGGGCAACTTCTCTGATAGAAAACGGCCTATGTGGCATCGATATGAGTCAGAAACATTTATTTTAGTGTCAAAGTTGACTACAAAGTGTAAATAGGATTACTTTTGTTCATTAAGTCTGTCTCGTCTATAACTGTACTTTGTAAGTGAGTTTGTCATGACTTACTTGAGGGTTGGGTTTTGAGTTCGACAATGCTCACTTGCCTTTTTCATCTTAGATTCATTCAGACTAATTTGAGGAAGGAATATTGACTTTGCTGCTATGGTGTCTCATGGGGGACAAACATCTAACTGCCACATCAAACCATATTCCGTTGACTGAGGTCTTGACTTTTATTAATGAACAACAGAGAAACTCATTTGAATTGTTGCATTCAGTCTCTCTTTAAGTGTGTAGGGCAAGGCGGTTCATCACAGCTTCAAAGTGTTCTATATATCCAGCCAGACAATCATCAATGTTAACAACAACTAACTTGAATTTGACTATTTGTCCCACGATTTCAATAACAGTTTAACCACTGGCCAAATCATAGCTTTGCCAAGTGTTCATATTGCAACATGATTATTATCACTGAGAGTGTAGAACAGTCCCACCATGCAGTGATGCCTGTCTCCTGGATGTAAATGATGTGTGTTTCACCGCAGGTGGAGCTGGTCTCTCACCATGGATCTGAACACTTCTGCCCCCTCAGTCTCATAAGGTAGGCAATGAATGGAATAACTTTGAGTTAATGGAATTTTTACAGTCATTGAGAAAAACCCCCCAGATAAGATAAAGATGCATCAATTTACTGAATCAACAGGTATTTGTCATATTTGCCAATTCGGAAAGTATTCAGACCCCTCCACTTTTGCCACATTTTGTTATGTTACAGCCTTATTCTCAAATGGATAAAAAAAGAAAGAATACAGAGCAGAATACCCCCTAATGACAAAGTGAAAACAGGTTTTTATAAATAAAAAACAGAAATACCTTATTTACATAATTATACAGGTTTTTAGAAATAAAATACAGAAATACCTTATTTACATAATTATACAGACACTTTGCTATGAGACTCGAAAATGTTAGTTTAAACATTTTATTTTAGGATATCTTCGCTATCATTTGTTATGTTATTACTGGGCTCCTGGTGTATCTTTGTCTGCCCTCAGGTGACTGCTAGACAGTATAACATGTCTTCCTTTCTGTTGAAGGGTTTTTGGAACGAGTATGGTGGAGGAGTATGAGGAGATCGCTGACCCTCTGGACAGACCAGACGACCAGGATGACGACCTCGGTGAGAGCCTTCTATTCTTCTGCACTATCTGAAATACTTGTCAATATTCTCTCAACCATCACAGTCATAAACATATATAAATAAAATGTCTCTGGTCATACGTATCAGACAGTGAATACATGATAATATATGACACATTCATCAATGTACATTAACATGTTACAAGTACACAGCAACATTTTCACCTTATGAGGAGACTAGATGTAATATGTCAACAAAGTCCTGAAGTACTATTATACAGGTGTTATGTTCTAAATATCAGAGTAAGAAATTGACGGACACTATGAAAGCTCTAACCAAGTTTATTCGCCCAAAGGATTGGAACAGCTGAACAAAGACATATTTCCACCAGTGGTAGTATATATACCCCAATTTGGGTGACATCCTCCTCTCTAAACATTACATCTCTATTGCTAGGCAGGAAATGAAATGACGTGGGCAATAAACTGTTCCTTCTCCCTTTACGTGACCTGACCTCGACCCCCTTCCTCACTAATCCACATCTCTCCATCCTTATCAGTGCCTGCCACATGACTATCTTTCCTTCACTACAATACATTCCAAGCTTAACTACATCCACCATAACCATTCCTCCTACAGATAACCATTCACTTCTGGTGTAGACCCTAGACTATGGCACCCCTCATGTCTCTAGTAGAACTGATGATTAACAATATTTAAAGTTTAGGAATCCCAGGTTAATGTAATTTGTGCCACTCACCTTTGAACTGTTTGGATGTTGTTCCTGGTGAGTGGGATGTTATCTCTCCTGTGTGTGTGTGACCTTCAGATTATCCTCTTGGATACGTTCCTGCAGAGGACAAGGCTTCAAATGACCTCATAGGATCAGCCAAGGGTGAGTTCCACACATACAGACAAATAAATATCCCATTACACCAGTCACACAACTATGGTTTCATCATGCGCATAAGTGTATTTGAGACTCACAGGGTTCCCACCCCTCTTAGTATTGAACAAATGATATCTGTCATACCTGAGTCTGTAAACCCTTTGTGACGTCTATGTGGGGAGGGATTCAATGAGTGGTATAAGTATTCACTCATGGGCTGTCTTGTTCCAGACGTCATTCTGAACATGGTGAACAACATTAAAGTCAACGTGCTGGGGGGAGGACCAGGTGAAGGGAACTTCTCAGGCCAGACAGTGAACCTGACTGTCGTTACATCATCTGACCCTGACACCACCACCACCCTCATCCCAGTGTAAGTACAAGCCAACCAGGCATTTTTTTCACTTAGTCTTTCACTTGATATAGATCTACAGTAATGGCAGACATTTTGTCATTTAAACTGCTGAAGTGTTTATTTTTTTAAGTCTGGCGGCAATTGTATTTACCAGAGTATATTAGAAGTCAGCTAAATGTGATAGTTTGATTCCTATTATAATAAATCACATTTCTGTCAGGGCCTGCAGGTTACCGTGCTTGGATGTGCATTATTGGTATTTTGTAGCTGTAATAGCTTATGTCCCTGTCTCTCTTTCTCCGTGTCTTTCTCCCTGTTTCTGTCTCTCATTCTCCCTGTTTCTCCATGTTTCTGTCTAATTCTATCCCTGTTTCTGTCTCTGTTCTCAGGCCTGACGCTGTAGAGGTGGAGCAGCCTGAAGTACTAGAGGACCCTGATGTCACTACCACAGGGGAACCCAAACCAGAGCATGTAACTGAAGAGGAGCAGGTATTCTCTCCTATAGAGGAGAAGGAGAAGGTCCAGTCTATAGTCACCATGCTGGAGGAGGAAGAGGATGGGAGGGAGAGAGAGGAGCACCGTTGCCTTGGCCATCGACAGCAAGAAAGCCTTGACTACTGTGGCCTATCTTCCTCCTCTTCTTCCTCCTGCTCAGCCTCCCTCCAGGAGTACCTCGTTCACCAGTGTTCCTTTCAGAGGAACTATACCAGCCAGGAGAGGAAACCAGAGGCTACTCCAGCCCCAGTCACCCCCACCACCCCGTCACAGCAGCTGCCCATCTCCCCCACGCCCACCCAGACACCCCAGCAGCCACACACTCAGGAGGAACAACCCCAGGAGAGGGAGCCCAGCTCTGCCCATGGGGGGAGAGAAGCCAGGCCCAATGACACCCCACCACACCTTCCATGGGTTGAGACTGAGGCAGTGGGAGAGGTAGAGCCCAGTATGGAGCTGCCCCACCTAGAGCCCAGCCAGACCTCCACCCTGCCCAGACCCAGCTCCACCGACACCTCCAGCTCTGCCGCCAGGCCCACACCTGCCGTGGAGCCTCCACTCCACACTTCATCCAAAGACCTGCCTGGGCAGAAGCACCCCATCACTGGGGCAGAGAAAAGCCAGGAGGTGCAGCAGGAGGAGATCAGGCAGCCTCCCACTGTCGCCAGCTCCAGTGGAGCTGTGGAGCAGAGCTGGGGAACCCCTGTAGAGGAGAGTCCCTGTCCGGAAGTCCAGCCTGTAGATCAAGACAACATCGCGGTCATCCACCAACCACATGTGGCTGATCCACTCCCCCCACCCCTCCTCACTACCTCCACCCCCACAGAGCAGCAGCAGCCTCTGGGATCCCCACCTAAACCAGCGGGTGCCGGCGGCGGCAACACTACTCCTGAGGAGCAGAGCTCTGTCCCCGTCGTGGTCATGACGGAGCCCCCCTCGCACGGCCAGGCCGTGGCCACGGAAACCAAGGGGGAGGGGGAGCTTGTGGAGGACATCCTCTTCACCCCGTCACCCAATGGCAACGGGCAGCAGCTGCCTCGCCCCACCTCCTTCCAGCCCCCCTCTCCTTCCCCTTTAGACTTCTATGCAGAGCTCCACAACGCCACGGAGCAGGGGAACGGGAACCCGATGCACGGCTCCACCAGCCAGAAGGAGTCTGTGTTCATGAGGCTCAACAACCGCATCAAGGCTCTGGAGATGAACATGTCGCTGAGCGGACGTTACCTAGAGCAACTCAGCCAGAGGTACGGGGGCCTCAGGGATTCATGGATGGCCATTGGCTGAGCATTGAGCACCATCCTGCTGGTTTTATTACTGTCAGATGTCAGACATATTGGAACTAGAGTTAGTCAATTGAAGATGGTGATGCTGATACTTCTGTGTGTTTTGTTGAAGGTACCGAAGGCAGATGGAAGAGATGCAGAGGGCTTTCAACCAAACCATCATCAAACTGCAGAACACATCCAGGATGGCAGAGGAGCAGGTGGGGAGTGGAGGGGGTCCTACAGTGTGTTTGTCTAGAACGTTACATACTGCGTATCCTATCTTAAGATGGGTATCGTTTGGCCTTTTACATGTTTTATTTTTTTTAACCTTTATTTAACTAGGCAAGTCAGTTAACAACAAATTCTTATTTACAATGATGGCCTAGGAACAGTGGGTTAATTGCCTTGTTCAGGGGCAGAATTACAGATTTTGTCATCTAGTCACTCACAATTGCAGGGAGGGTGTCATTTGCAATGTATGGGAATATGGCTTGTGAGAGTGTTTGTGATTGGTCAGCTCAAAAGTTTCCTTTGTCCCTATAGGACCAGAGACAGACAGAGTTCATCCATTCGTTGCAGGGCCAGCTGGAGGACGTCACACAGCTGGTGCTCAACCTGTCTGTCAGAGTCAGCCAGCTGCAGAGCCAGGTAGATACTACATCATTTCTACCCTATTGAATACAGCAGGTTTGGGGCCAATACATTTCAATTCAGTCAGTGGTAAGTAAACTAAAGACCAACTCCTCATTGCTTTTCAACAAGGAGGTTTGCCACCTGAATTGACATGGAATTGAACCCAACCCTGGAATGCAGCAGTAAAATGTATTATATATTTCTTTACACCCTTTACCAATCACAGCACATGGCTGCAGTGTGCTGACTTGGCCCTGTCTCTGTTGTAGGTGTCGGACAGGCAGAGCTACCTCCTGCTGTGCCTGGTGTTGTGTTTGATCCTGGGCCTGCTGCTGTGTGTCCAGCACTGTCGCATGACTGCCATGCAGCCTCCCTCCACAGACCCTCCTATAACCTACAGCTACAGCTACTGCTCCCCAGAGAGGTATCTACACTCACATCCTCTGCTCATGTCCTACTAGGGGGAACACCAGTGGTTGTGATTATGTACTGCTTATGAATGGGTTACGAATGTGTTATGAAGTCCTTACATATGTACTCTTCAATTGGTGTTACCACATCTCATCCAAGGGACACCACACACTCACCTGCACATTATTGTTGACATACATGAAGTGTCATCAGGATGCTGTGTTTAAAGTAACTGTCTAGTCTTTCCAGGTTTCTATGAAATATGACCTATAATTAATTACAATATGAGTAAAATAGTTTTCCTTCCAAATGTTTTTTATTAAGTATGTTAAAAAGCAGCTTGTCTGTGTTGGAATGGTATGGGCGTATACCGGTCATTAAAGATATTCACACCAGTAGACCTCTGTTTGGCCAGTGCAACCTCCTCTGAGGAAATATCAAGCATTTTTTAAACGCTCTGTTTGAGGTGGGGTTTTTGAAGTGTGTTTTTTTCTCCAATTTATGCTTTTGCCACATACGAGTATAGGATGAGTCAGCAACATTATTTGGGTATGAGTTAACAATATGAACTTTTTTAAAAGTGAGATTTTCACTGACAGTTACTTTAAGTCTGAGTCTAATTCATCCTGTCTCCTCCCCTCAGGCGTTTCTCTGAATATGAAGACATGAGCTTGAAGAGACGAGCTTCATATCCTCTCCTGCACTCTGATTCCTTTCAGTTACCTACCACTGAAGGCAAGTTTACTTATGACTGTATGTATGTGTGTGTGGAGGAGTGTGTACTTCCTGATTCCTCATTCTAAGGTTTAGGTTTGTGGTAGCTCATTCATAGACACTGTCTACCTTAGTGGCTGTCTATTCATGAAGGTATCTTCTGGCCGGGGGAGTTTTGTTAAGAGCCCTGACACGCGGTTTTTGACCGATAACACGCATTGCTTGCGGTACAATTTTGGAAACATAATTTCTCGCTGATATGAAAGATGCGTTCCTTATTAAAAGAAACTGTGTTAGGGTTCCACACAGCAATATTTCCACGTTACATCGCTTGTTTACGGAAGACAGAGGCGACCCCCTGTGCTCATTAGCTATCTAGCATGCTCGAACACCTGTGTGTTGGGATTGTAGTTTACATGGTCCCACCAGTAAGCGGTGTTTATAGCTGAGAACCCTTGGGATAAGGCAGAATGCCTTGGGTTCTCGAGAGCAAGGTTTGTGGTTGCTGTTTGGCTGATTTTGTAATATTGTTTCACAATCAGTTTTTTAAATATGATTTGCTTACTATTTTCACCTTCTTGTGCTTGCAGGTGCAGAGTCACTGCAAACTGTTGAACCAATTAATTTTCCACCAGCTAATAAAAAGGTATGGATGGAACAGTGTCGCTATCTCAAGGACATTCTCAACACTCTCTCTCTCACATATAACTGTATCATGTATAACTGTATCATAAACATGATCTCTCCTCATCGCCAACCTCAACAAATAAAATCTCTTTCCTCAACCCTTCCACCCTCTGTCCCCAACCCTTCTCTGCTGAAGAAACGCAGTAAGATGAAGACCGTGGAGACCCTGAAGTGCACTGCTTTCTGTGCTCCTTTGCTTGCTAACCGAGCGCCCATATATAACGGCCGTGGCACCATGGACCCTCTACCCCGCACGGGGCATCTGAGCCACCCTGCCTTCAGGGACCCCCCCTCTGAGGGCAGCTCCGAGGGCTCCTCCCAGTCGGACGAGCCCTCCTTCTGCGGCCTCGCTTCTGCCTCCTGCACACGCCTCTGTGACGGCCTGCTCCTGCCCAGGAGCAGCGCAGAGAAGCAGGCGTTCAAGCCTGGGTGCGTGGATCTCCTGCAGGCCCCACGGAGAGACGGGAGCGACGCTACACCCACCATCCTAACCCTGCAGGACCTCATTGGGGGGGAAAAAGAGCTAGCTGCAGGGAGGCTGGGAGTGATGGCGCTCTGAGGTCCTGTCTGACACAGACTGCTCCTCCTTCAGACTCTGGAACACTCATCCTCTGAAAGGAGGGTTGTTGTTATCTCTGTATACATAGGAGGCTTTAAACTAGGACGCAAATGAGACAATCCCTCTTCTTCCACCTCCTAACCAGCATGTTATGTTCTGTCCATGTTTTCTGTCAAACCTTTTGTCAGGCTCTTTTGTTATGAGGTTAATAATGGCAACCTTAAAAGATAAGTAAACTTTTTTTTTAACCAAATCTGTATTTTGTATGTGAATGGCATGTTCTAGAATAAAACATGAACAAAAGCTCAAAAAATCACCTAAATACGTAATTTTAGACACACAACTTGTGAAATTGTCTTTCCGAGCTTTATCTGCAGTGTTATATTTCATTTTGTGTGTCTCAAGCAGTTTCCCCTATCCATCTGTGCTTATTTTCCGTGTAGCCTGAGCATGCGCACCCAGAAAAGTATCATGGGCTACACAGAGAAGTATCGCTCGAGTCGCACAATATGAAATATGTTGCCAATAAAGTTTAGTGACAAAATGGAATGTGTACAACATCTAAAGACCTGCATCACTATAGTGAGAGCATTGCCATTTCTAAAAGGATGTATTTGGGTGATTTTAGAGCTTTTGTTTTGCTTTATCCACACCCTGGAGAATGAGCAGGAGGAAGTCTATCTCTGGTTGGGGTAAGTTTATCAAAAACAAGTGAAATCGGAAAAATGTCTGGGCACTTCTATAACATCCCATTTACATTCAAAATACAGATTTGGTTAAAAAAAAAGTAACTTCTCCTTTAAAGGTGCACAATGTAACAATCAAAACTACAAATAATAGCCAATGTCAATGATGGGCTAAAGGAATACAATTCCATGAGAGGAAAATCTAAGTTAGAATTTGCTTTTACCAGTGAGTTGCTGGTCTAGCCATGTTCAGTTCATAGAAACAGCAGGTTCTTCCTGTTTCAAGATTGGTTCTCATTTTCTGAAGTTGAAAACATTTTATTGTATTAGGGATAAATGGGCCCTATCTAAGCTATTTGACCACAGTAAAAGTCCAGCAACACCTGCTATGACATAGCTTTTTGTTAAAACTTGTTTTGTAATTTATGGACTCGTGGGTAGATTGTACCACGGTTGGACACCTGAAATTTCATGCAAATGTCACTTAAATATAAATCGTTAATATATTTATCATATCATGAATAAATGCAGGTTGAGACTTTTCTACTATTACGTTGGGGACTTTTATTTAGACATTTCCCCAAAATGCTGTGACCCGGAAGTGACATTCTAATCTGGGTGACGGAAGAGGAAGTGAGATGGCCCACTCCCTCATTTTTTTGGGTTACATTACAGTCAATGAACTAAGCAGGCCAGACCCAGCTCCTATTGCATTGGGGTCTATGGGAGAACCACCCTGTTAAGCAGACCGGATTTATTTATACTTCTTTCAATTGTTAGCAGCCTGAGTTCACTATCTTCATTTATCCACCATCTTTGGCTGACAAGAAGCCTGGGGTCACAGGTGTTGTTTACAGAGCTAGCTAGTCTAGGACTGCGCAAAAGAACTTGACTGCAACTGGGTTTTCTTCAGCCAGCACGCAGGTAACATTTCAGTGTGTAGTACCTGGATGCCACAGTAAATACCTCGGAGCTGATGGCCATACTGTTAGCCTTGCAGTGGGTGGAGGAAGTCAAGTCAGACAGAGTAGTTATTTGCTCTGATTCATGTGCAGTGTTGATGAGTCTCCAGTCCTTTAGCTCACGTAGCAGATAAGACCGTAATGAGGTGCTACAAACCCATGGCAGGATTAGATAGATGGGTATACAGATACGATTTACTTGGGTCCCAGCCCATGTGGGGGTGGAGGCAGTTGATGTACTGGCTAAACATGCACTTAGTAGTGGGATGTTGTAGTTTCAATGAGCAAGGCAGAGGTATAATGCCTGATATGGACAATGATGTTGCAGGAGCAGTGGAATAGAGATACTAAGGGCAGGCATTTATTTCAAGTACAGAGGAAAGTCGAGGAGGACAGCAGGAAGGGACAGAAAAGAGGAGGCTATTTTTTTACAAGATTAAGGGTGGGACACAGCCAGTTGAATAAGACCTTACATGGGATAGGAAAGCATCCAGCAGGATTTTATTTAAAAACACATTTATTTCACCTTTATTTAACCAGGTAGGCTAGTTGAGAACAAGTTCTCATTTACAACTGCGACCTGGCCAAGATAAAGCAAAGCAGTTCAACACATACAACAACACAGAGTTACACATGGAATAAACAAACATACAGTCAGTAATACAGTAGAAAAAGTCAATATACAGTGTGTGCAAATGAGGTAGGATAAGGGAGGTAAGGCAATAAATAGGCCATGGTGGCAAAGTAATTACAATATACCAATTAAACATTGGCGTGACAGATGTGCAGAAGATGAATGTGCAAGTAGAGATACTGGGGTGCAAAGGAGCAAGATAAATAAATACAGTACTGGGATGAGGTAGTTGGATGGGCACTTTACAGATGGGCTATGTACAGGTGCAGTGATCTGTGAGCTGCTCTGACAGCTGGTGCTTAAAGCTAGTGAGGGAGATATGAGTCTCCAGCCTCAGTGATTTTTGCAGTTTGTTCCAGTCATTGGCAACGTGTGATTATTGCCAGAAAACAGAATGTTGAGCATGTATTGCTACAGTTTGGGCAGTATCAGAGGGAAAGAGTGTTTGGATGTTAAATGACAGGACAGAGTTATTGCTGGGAGTAACCAGTCTTGTTCAGTACATTGCAATACATCCGGGTATATCAAGCACACCGGTAAAAACACTGGCGTTGCAATAATTAACATTTACCAACAGATGGCATCAATGTGCCATTTTGCACCCATAACATCTTCCCTTTTATAAAATAGGACAGGAGCTGTCAATTCACTAACAAAACAAACCTAGTAATAATATACTTTCAATTTTTTTCAGGTATAAAATAAACAGCACATTGATAATCTCTTCACTTTTACCCATTTTTTTATGTAAAAAATCTTGGGTCTGTCAACAATTCCTAATACGAAACCTACAGATTAAGTATTTTATGTGGCTGGGACAGCCGCCTGCAACGTGAAAAGACAGAGGGCTTGTCTGTGAGGACTGCGGGTTCACGCAGAGGTGTGTCACCTGACTGTCTGAGGGGAGTATCGATGGGCGACGTGATCCCCTGGCTCTTCACCCAGTGCCTCAGGCCCCACATGACTTGCTGGGGTTCCGCCCTTTCTCACGTGACCCCTATGCCCATCAGGGTTCTGAGTAGGGGCTTGCTCAGCAACCTGAAGGTGAACCCTGTTATGACGGTACAGTGAGCCATTTACTTCGACCAAGTAGGAGCGTGGTGCAACTTTTTCTGAACACAGGATCCCGATTCTCCAGAGGCCCGTTCGGTCATCTGGTAGTGGCTTCATCAGCACTGTTTCACCCACCCTAAGCTCAGGTAAATCTTTTGCTGATTTGTCGTAGATGAACTTGGACACCTGTCTTCTGTGATGAAGCTTCTCCAGCACGTCTGTCACCACACAGGGCTCCAGGAGAGTGTTGGCTACTGGCAGAGCTGGTTTTAAGCACCGTGCCATGAGGTGCTGGGCCGGGCTGCTATTCAGGCCTTCTGTTGGGGTATTGCGCCACTGCAGGACTGCTTTCCAGGTGTCCTTGCCCTCTCGTATAGCTTTTTTGCAGAGGTTCTTTGCTATTTTGACTGCCGACTGCCTTCCCATTAGCTTTTGGGTGTCGTGGCGATGAGGTGATGTGCTCGAATCTCCATTCTGCAGCAAATATCCAGAACTCAAAGCAGGAGAATTGGGGTCCATTATCTGAGATTACCCTATCTGGCTGGCTATAGCGGGCAAACTGTGCCTTGCAGCGTTTGATCGTTGTCTCTGCCGAGAGGTTGGGGAGGAGGTAAATCTCCCAGAAGTCTGAGTAATGCTCGACTACCACAAGAAAGTCTGTCGCTGTGCTGGAAGAGATCTAGACTTACTATCTACCAGGGCTGCATCGGTAGCTCGTGGGACATCATCGTCTCTCTCTGTTGCTCAATGGCGTATTCATAGCAGATTGTGCATTTATTGACATAGTCTTTTATTTCACTCTGCATTCCTGGCCAATACAGTGTGCCTGTAACAGGCCTCAGCTGCAATGTGACTTGAGTGAACGCGCTCCAACATCTCAGGGCGCAGAGACCGGGGTCTAGCAGCTGTGTTTGGGAGTGATGGGTCTAGCAGTGATGGGAGTGTTGGCACCGTGGTACGAAGCTGTAGTCCCATCAGCAGTTGCGCCGGGCTGAAGCCATTTTGGAGTGGAGTTGACCGATAGGCCAGCTAAGCAAGCAGAGTAGGCCGAAACCAGGACCTCAGGTACCCCATTGCGGGCGAAGATGAACTTCGGATGAACTACAACGTCTGTAGACTTTGTTAGTGACAGGTTTGCGATTCTTACATACCTTGAGAAGTAGTCCACCACTAGCAGGTAGGTGGTTCTTTTTAGACTGAACAAGTCTGCTCCCAGTCTTTGCCAGCGTCTCTCAGGAAGTTGTGATGGTTCTGTGTGGTTTGTGTGCTCTTTGATGCTTGTCCTGCAGTTAAGCACAACTTCGTTCAGTTACTGGCTGAGTCCAGGCCACCACACAGCCTGTTGTGCACGTTCTCTGCACTTGAACACACCTTGATGACCCTTGTGTAGCTTAGTGAGAACATACTTTCGTAAGGATGATGGAATGACAAGTCTTGTTCCTTTCAACGGAAGACCGTTGTGCACTGCGAGAAAAGCGCGTTCTGCCCGGTACAGTTTGAGGTCCTTAGCATTAGCTGAACTCATACCATCCTTCCTGACACATTGTCATGACTTTTGAGCACACACTGTCAGCTTTGAGTTGTTCTCTCAGGTTGTCCATGTAGGAAACACTTGCTGGAAGCTTTTCCATGATGGCATCCACATATATATTTGTGCTCTTTATGTGCTTCTTTTCTGCAGCAGGAGCTTTGGATTTGACTGGCGCACATGACAGTATGTCTGCAGTCCACAGACTCTTTCCAGGGACATGAGCAATCGTGTAGGAGTATCTCAAAAGTCTCATCCTAAAGCTTTGGATTCGTGGGGGAAGGGTGTACAAGGGTTGGTTCCACTGAAGGCTCAGGAGCGATTTGTGATCAGTTTCCAGCTGAAAGTGTTGACCAATGAGAACGTCTCTGAATCTTTCACATGCCCATGTCAGCCCCAGAGCTTGTTTTTCCACTTGAGCTAGCTAGTATCTCTGCTCGGTCGGTATGAGAGACCGGGAAGCATAAGCAACGTGTCTCCATTCCTTTCTCTTCTTCTGCAGCATCACTCCTCCTAGTCCGTAGGAAGACACATCGGCTGACACCTTGATCTCTTTGTTTGGGTCGTATAGTGCTAGCACAGGTGTGGATGTCAGCTCCTCCTTCAGCTCTTTGATGGCTTTGACTTGGTTGGCCCCCCAGTACCAATGGTTTTTCTTTGAGAGTAAGTCTGAGAGGTTTGTCCTTTTCTGCAAACTGAGGGATGAACTTTCCCAGTTGGTTCACCATTCCTAGAAAACTCTGCAGCTCGCTGACGTTGGATGGCTGTTCCATCTCCTTGACAGCCTCTGACTTTGTCCGGTCAGACTGTACTCCTTTGTCCAATATAATGTGGCCAAGGAACTTCACTTCCTCCTTTGACAGGTCACATTTGTCCATGTTCAGAGTTAAGCCGGCTTTTTCCATCTTCTGCAATGCGGCATGAAGTCTTGCATCATGCTCCTCCGGTGTTTAGCCCCAGACCAACACATCATCCATGTGACAGACCACACCTTCCAGGCCTTCAGTGACCTCTGTCACCATTATGTTCTGGAAGTGTTCAGGTGCTGAAGCGATACCAAAAGGTAGAAGATTGAAGTAGTAACGTCCTAAAGGTGTGATGAAGGTTGCTTGCTTAACTGACTCCACGGCTAGCGCTATCTGCCAGAAGCCCATGTTCCTTTTGAGCTTGCTGAAGATCTTCGCCCCGGCTATTGAGCCAAGGGTCTGTACGACCGTGGGAAGTATGTATTTTTCTTTACACACTGACTCATTGAGACTGGTGAAATCGACACATATCCGCACATCCCCGTTCTTCTTTGGGACAACCAACCAGTCCGTGGGCTCTAGCTCTTTCTTAACTTTTGGCAGCAATATCAGAGGAATTTGTCGTGGAGTGAGTAGCGCTCTGCGCCAGGTTTCAGCTTGATGGTATATGGTTGTTGTACTAAACCAAGACCGCTGCACAGCTTTGGGTAGCTTTCTTTCAGTGTCTGTAAATCAATGCTGTCGAGTCGAGCATCTAACTCAAGCTTTGTGATAGCTGGTCCGCCTAGTAAAGCTTTGTGTAGATCTCTGATGACATCATACACATCCTCCAGTGTCTCCTTTTCTCCCTTTCATAGAACCACACTTGTGACGCTGATCCCGTCCAGCGGCACTCTTCCTGGTCGTGGCAGAGGTTTTGTTGGTTTTTACAGAGCTGGCTTGCTGGTTGATTGAACACATTGTCTGGGATAACAGTCACATCAGCACCAGTGTCTATTTTGAATTTCACATTTCTGTCCATCACTTGAATGTCAATCATCCATGGGTCACCTCCTGCTTTTATTGTTCCTAGGAAAATGTTATCATCCTCTTCTTGAACCTCGTTTACGGCTCTTGATGACATACACACACACACGTTGGCAATGTCCCTTTTTCCCACAGGACAGACACACTACTTCATTAGCTGCACACTGTGCTCTTGGATGTGCAGGGATTTTGCCACATTTTTGACACTGACTGTTTTTTCTCATTAGCATTAGCATTCTCATGGCTAGCTTTCTCATG
Source organism: Salmo trutta (assembly GCF_901001165.1). Lineage (NCBI taxonomy): Eukaryota > Metazoa > Chordata > Actinopteri > Salmoniformes > Salmonidae > Salmo > Salmo trutta. The sequence continues at coordinate 34,581,288 of NC_042977.1, read as the reverse complement.
CTGGATTTTCTGTTTCCACTGGCCGCCTTTCTGCATAACTCTATCCCCTGAGCATGTATTTTTTGTTGTTACTGTGTCACCTCGCAGGCAACTCTGCTGCTTTTTCACTTCTTAAGTTTGCCTTGCCATCTCAATGGCTCTCTCTAGCGTGAGATCTTTATCTAGCTGCATACGTTCTGACAGACGCATGTCTGCTAACCCAACGACAACCCTGTCTTGAATTAGTTCATCATGCAAAAGTCCATAGTTGCAATACTCTACTAGGGCATATAAGGCTGTGAGAAAACAATCCAGTGTTTAATTCCCCCAGTCTCCGCATGATAAAGCATGCTCTCTGATAGATCACATTATTTTTCACAATAATGAATGCATGAAATCCGTATCTTATTTGTCCATAAAGTTTTGATTGAGTTCGTTTAGGTTTAGACCCCTCAAAACGTAATCTGCTTCGTCGCCCATACAGTACATGAGTGTTTACCTGGTTCTCCTTGGTAGAAGTGTGAAGATTACTTGCCTGACGAAAGCGCTCGAACATCCTAATCCATTTGGTCAATTCTTGAGGTTTAGAAAAATCTAACTGCTCCAGCGGCTGTATGCTAAATTTAGCACTTCGGCCAGTATGAGCGAGTATCTGTGCCCCTCCCGCTGCACCATGCATGGGTGACTGGCCTCTTCCCACTGCTACAGGTGGCTGCTGTGCTAGCTAATGTAGCGAATCTGTCCTGATAACATATGTGTCAAGGCAGACTGTGGAAACCCTGGGTGATGCGCCATGGTGAAGAAGGTTTGAGATTCTATATTTGAGCTACATACCTCAGGTTAGGCTTTTTAAGAAGGAAAAAAAGGTGTGCAACATTGCACAGGTCTTATTTTCACCCAGCAATGGCGTAGGCAGCCTGGCACACCATCAATGCAACTATTGATCATCAGCAAATTGCATGATCACAATATTACAATTTCAATAACTCTTCAACCACGTGACTTAGCAACATCATTTCAACTGTCCATTGTTCTTTACATAACAAGACATGTTGCACACCCTTTTGTTTTCTCAGAAAAGGATTAAATAATTTAAATAATCCAAATTCAATAGCTCCTTGATAACATGACTTAGGCACTTCAAACCAACTTTATTGTTCACAGGGTAGGGACACACATTGCACACCCTTTGGTTTTCCTATAGGGCACTTACACAATTATATATAAATATTTGAAACTTCAGAATTTGATAGCTCTTCAACCACGTGACTAAGCAACCTCATTTCAACATTGTATTCTTTATATAGAGGCAAGTTGCACATCCTTTAGTTCTCATAAAGCTATATAAACTCAGCAAAAGAAGAAACGTCCCTTTTTCAGGACCCTGTCTTTCAAAGATAATTCGTAAAAATCCAAATAACTTCACAGATCTTCATTGTAAAGGGTTTAAACACTGTTTCCCATGCTTGTTCAATGAACCATAAACAATTAATGAACAAGCACCTGTAGAACGTTCGTTAAGACACTAACAGCTTACAGACAACAGGCAATTAAGGTCACAGTTATGAGAACTTTGGACACTAAAGAGGCCTTTCTACTGACTCTGAAAAACACCAAAAGAAAGATGCCCAGGGTCCCTGCTCATCTGCGTCAACGTGCCTTAGGCATGCTGCAAGGAGGCATGAGGACTGCAGATGTGGCCAGGGCAATAAATTGCAATGTCCGTACTGTGAGACGCCTAAGACAGCACTACAAGGAGACAGGACGGACAGCTGATTGTCCTCGCAGTGGCAGACCACGTGTAACAACACTTGCACAGGATCGGTACATCCGAACATCACACCTGCGGGACAGGTACAGGATGGCAACAACAACTGCCCGAGTTACACCAGGAACGCACAATCACTCCATCAGTGCTCAAACTGTCCACAATAGGCTGAGAGAAGCTGGACTGAAGGCTTGTAGGCCTGTTGTAAGGCAAGTCCTCACCAGACATCACCGGAAACAACGTCGCCTATGGGCACAAACCCACCGTCGCGGGACTGGCTAAAAGTGCTCTTCACTGACGAGTCATGGTTTTATCTCACCAGGGGTAATGGTCAAATTTGCGTTTATCGTTGAAGGAATGAGCGTTACACCGAGGCCTGTACTCTGGAGCGGAATCAATTTGGAGGTGGAGGGTCCGTCATGGTCTGGGGCGGTGTGTCACAGCATCATCGGACTGAGCTTGTTGTCATTGCAGGCAATCTCAATGCTGTGCGTTACAGGGAAGACATCCTCCTCCCTCATGTGGTACCCTTCCTGCAGCCTCATCCTGACATGACCCTCCAGCATGACAATGCCACCAGCCATACTGCTCGTTCTGTGTGTGATTTCCTGCAGGACAGGAATGTCATTGTTCTGCCATGGCCAGCGAAGTGCCCGGATCTCAATCCCATTGAGCATGTTTGGGACCTGTTGGATCAGAGGGTGAGGGCTAGGGCCATTCCCCCCCAGAAATGTCTGGGAACTTACACGTGCCTTGGTGGAAGAGTAGGGTAAGAACTCACAGCCAGAACTGGCAAATCTGGTGCAGTCCATGAGGAGGAGATGCACTGCAGTACTTAATGCAGCTGGTGGCCACACCTTATTCTAACTGTTACTTTTGATTTTGACCCCCCCCCCCCTTTGTTCAGGGACACATTATTCAATTTCTGTTAGTCACATGTCTGTGGAATTTGTTCAGTTTATGTCTCAGTTGTTCTGTTCATACAAATATTTACACATGTTCATTTTGCTGAAAATAAACGCAGTTGGCAGTGAGAGGAAGTTTCTTTTTTGCTGAGTTTATACACACATACACACACACACACACACACACACACACACACACACACTTATGTGGACACCCCTTCAAATTAGTGGATTCGGCTATTTCAGCCACACCCGCTGCTGACAGGTGTATAAAATCGAGCACACAGCCATGCAATCTCCATAGACAAACATTGGCAGTAGGATGCCACCTTCCAACAAGTCAGTTTGTAAAATTTCTGTTCTGCTAGAGCTGCCCTGGTTAATTGTAAGTGCTGTTATTGTGAAGTGGAAACGTCTAGGAGCAACAACGGCTCAGCCGCAAAGTGGTAGGCCACACAAGCTCACAGAATGGGACCGTCGAGTTCCAAACTGCGTCTGGAAGTAATGTCCGCACAAGAACTATTCGTCAGGAGCTTCATGAAATGTGTTTCCATGGCCGTGCAGCTGCACACAAGCCTAAGATCACCATGCACAATGCTAAGCATCGGCTGGAGTGGCATAAAGCTCGCCGCCATTGAACTCCTGAACAGTGGAAATGCATTCTCTGGAGGGATAAATCACTTCACCATCTGGCAGTCCAACAGACAAATCTGGATTTGGCGGATGCTAGGAGAACGTTACCTGCCCGAATGCATAGTGCTAACTGTAAAGTTTGGTGGAGGAAGAATAATGGTCTGGGCCTGTTTTTCATGGTTCGGGCTAGGCCCCTTAGTCCTAGTGAAGGGAAATCTTACCGCTACAGCAAACAATGACATTCTAGACGATTCTGTGCTTCCAACTTTGTGGCAACAGTTTGGGGAAGGCCCTTTCTTGTTTCAGCATGACAATGCCCCCGTGCACAAAGGGAGGTTCATATAATTTGTCGAGATCAGTGTGGAAGAACCTGACTGGCCTGCACTGAGCCCTCAACTTCACTCCATTGAACACCTTTTGGGATTAATTGGAACGCCAACTGCAAGCCAGGCCTAATCGCCCAACATCAGTGCCCGACCTCACTAATGTTCTTGTGGCTGAATGGAAGCAAGTCCCCGCAGCAATGTTCCAACATCTAGTGGAAAGCATTCCCAGAAGAGTGGAAGCTGTTATATCTGCAAAGGGGGGACCAACTCCAAATGAATGCCCATGATTTTGGAATGAGATGTTCGACAAGCAGGTGTCCACATACTTTTGGTCATGTAGTGTTGTATTAATTAAACCATTATTTAATTGTACTGCAGTTTTACTTAATTTTAACTGTAGTGCATTTTTGGAAGTGTATCCTGTATTATTGTGCATGTTTATCTTACATACTGCTAGCCTAGAACAAATGTTATGGAAGTGAATGTGCACTTTTCAATTGGGTGGACTGCAACTATGAAAAACACTGCCGTAGTCTGTAGCAAAAGCATTTATAGCACCTGAGATTCTCTAAATTAGGGACCATCTCTGATAGTGTCTGCGGTCCTATAGCTATCACAAATTTGTGATTTTAATGACCTTGCAAATTCCATTACTTTTTAAAAAATTGTTATTTCAACACCTGCCAAAAAAACCTCTAACTCAACTCATGAACAACCTCAACTCCTAAAAAAAGTTAAATTGGGCCAGGTAAGCTGAAGTGGACTCGGCCCGGGTACTTTTAGCCGGAGCCCAGAGAAATATGTTTCTGACAGACTCGGAAATAGCTTGTCCTGCATGAAGCCCTTCCCGAGTCCAGGCCGAGCCCCCCGAGTCTCGGATTATGCCTGAGCCCACAGTATGCCACGAGACCTTAACCCACTTTTGTGCCCTCTGCCAGCTGTTTGCCAAGTGTGATAAGATGAATCATGTAAACCCTACTGAAAAATAACATTAATGGCTCTAGTGTCTTATATGCAATGCATGCATGGCCCACAAACACTATGCTCATGTTTATAGTGCATTCAGAAAGTATTCAGACCCCTTCTCTTTTTCCACATTTTGTTACATTATAGCCTTATTCTAAAATGGATTAAAAAAATGTTTCCTCATCAATCTACACACAATACCCCATAATGACAAATCAAAACAGGTTTTTAGAAATGTTTGCTAATTTATTTAAAAAAATTAAATAACACTTATTTATGTAAGTATTCAGACCCTTTGCTATGAGACTCGAAACTGAGCTCAGGTATGCACCCTGTTTCCATGGATCATCCTTGAGATGTTTCTACAACTTGAGTGAAGTCCACCTGTGGTAAATTCAATTGATTGGACAGGATTTGGAAAGGCACACCTGTCTATATAAGGTCCCACAGTCGACAGTGCATGTCAGAGCAAAAACCTAGCCATGAGGTTGAAGAAATTGTCCGTAGAGCTCCGAGACAGGACTGTGTCGAGGCACAGATCTGCAGCATTGAAAGTCCCCAAGAACACAGTGGCCTCCATCATTCTTAAATGGAAGAAGTTTGGATCCACCAAGACTCTTCCAAGAGCAGGCTGCCCGGCCAAGCTGAGCAATCGGGGGAGAAGGTCCTTGGTCAGGGAGGTAACCAAGAACCCAATTGTCACTGACAGAGCTCCAGAGTTCCTCTGTGGAGATGGGAGAACCTTCCAGAAGGACAACCATCTCTGCAGCACTCCAACAATCAGGCCTTTATGTTAGAGTGGCCAGCGGGAAGCCACTCCTCAGTAAAAGGCACATGACAGCCTGTGAATCACCTAAAGAACTCTGACCATTAAAAACAAGATTCTCTGGTCTGATGAAACCAAGATTGAACTCTTTGGCCTGAATGCCAAGAGTCATGTCTGGAGGAAACTTGGCACCATCCCTACGGTGAAGCATGGTGGTGGCAGCATCATGCTGTGGGATGTTTTTCAGCGGCAGGGACTGGGACACTAGTCAGGATCGAGGGAAAGATGAATGGAGCAGAGTACAGAGAGATCCTTGATGAAAACCTGTTCCAGAGCGCTCAGGACCTCAGACTGGGGTGAAGGTTCACCTTCCAACAGGACAACGACCCTAAGCACACATCCAAGACAATGCAGGAGTGGCTTCGGAACAAGTCTCTGAATGTCCTTGAGTGGCCCAGCCAGAGCCCGGACTTGAACACGACCAAACATCTCTGGAGAGACCTAAATATAGCTGTGCAGCGACGCTCCCCATCCAACTTGACAGAGGTTGAGAGGATCTGCAGAGAAGAATGGGAGAAACTCCCCAAATACAGGTGTGCCAAGCTTGTAGCGTCATACCCAAGAAGACTCGAGGCTGTAACTGCTGCTAAAGGTGCTTCAGCAAAGTACTGAGTAAAGGGTCTGAATACTTATGTAAAAGTGATATTTCAGTTTCATTTTATTTTTTTATTTTTTTAAATTTCTAAAAACTGTTCTTGCTTTGTCATTATGGGGTATTGTGTGTAGATTGATGAGGGGAAAAACACATTTTAATCAATTTTAGAATGTTGTAACGTAACAAAATGTGGAAAATGTGAAGGGGTCTGAATACTTTCCGAATGCACTGTATATAGATTGTCTATTAATTTAGTAGCATTTAGATAAGTGGTAATCAGTTCAACCAAAAAACAGATATCAACCAAAATAAGATGAATGAAAAATACTAATTAATCTGGTTTTAAGATTTCAACCAGTAAAAGTCTCCTTTATCACGTCGTATGCCCACTGTGATTGATTCAAGTCGGATGCTATAGTAATTAACTGCAATTTGTGAGTCACACCAGAGGAAGAGGCGAAGCAAGAGGGATAACTGGGCCCAAAATCTGTCTTCTCCAGCAGGTGGCGTTTTTTCTTTGGCACATGACATTGAGTATAGGGAGAGGATTAGCAGGGCTCGACAGACAGGGCTGCCTGCTGGCCCGGCAACATCTGCGGAGCTCACCGGGCCAGTTAATCAAGCTTTCATATGGCCCGCTTTGGCCAGTACATTTCAAACTCCAAGACAGAATAAACATGTATACACACTGAACAAAAATATAAACGCAACATATTCAAAGATTTTACTCAGCTATAATTCTTATAAGGAAATCAGTCAATTTAAATAAATTCATTAGGCCCTAATCTATGGATTTAACATGACTGGGAAGACATATATTCATCTATTGGTCACAGATACCTTTAAAAAAAAATGTAGGGACGTGGATCACAAAACCAGTCAGTATCTGGTGTGAACACGATTTGCCTCATGCAGCGCGACATATCTCCTTCTCATAGAGTTGATCAGGCTGTTGATTGTGGCCTGTGGAATGTTGTCCCACTCCTCTTCAATGGCTATGTGAAGTTGCTGGATATTGGCGGGAACTGGAACATGCTGTTGTACACGTCGATCCAGAGCATCCCAAACATGCTCAATGGGTGACATGTGTAACGATGTACACTGAGAGTCGGGAAGCAAGTTCAGGGAGTGAATACATTTAATAAATAAATGAACAAAACAAGAAACACGAACAGCGCACTGACATGAAACAGCAACAGGAACGATGAGGACTGGAGAAGAAACCAAAGGGAGTGACATATAAAGGGCAGGTAATCAAAGAGGTGATGGAGTCCAGGTGAGTCTCATTATGTGCGTAACGCTGGTGACAGGTGTGCGCCATAATGAGCAGCCTGGTGACCTAGAGGCCGGCGAGGGAGCACACGTGACAACATGTCTGAGTATGCAGGCCATGGAAGAACTGGGACATTTTCAGCTTCCAGGAATGGTGTACAGTCGTGGCCAAAAGTTTTGAGAATGACACAAATTTTTATTTCCACAAAGTTTTCTGCTTCAGTGTCTTTAGATATTTTTGTCAGATGTTACTATGGAATACTGAAGTATAATTACAAGCATTTCATAAGTGTCAAAGGCTTTTATTGAGAATTACATGAAGTTGATGCAAAGAGTCAATATTTGTAGTTTTAACCCTTCTTATTCAAGACCTCTGCAATCCACCCTGGCATGCTGTCAATTAACTTCTGGGCCACATCCTGACTGATGGCAGCCCATTCTTGCATAATCAATGCTTGGAGTTTGTCAGAAATGTGTGGGTTTTTGTTTGTCCACCCGCCTCTTGAGGATTGACCACAAGTTCTCAATGGGATTAAGGTCTGGGGGGTTTCCTGGCCATGGACCCAAAATATCGATGTTTTGTTCCCCGAGCCACTTAGTTATCACTTTTGCCTTATGGCAAGGTGCTCCATCATTCTGGAAAAGGCATTCGTCACCAAACTGTTCCTGGATGGTTGGGAGAAGTTGCTCTCGGAGGATGTGTGTGGTACCATTCTTTATTCATGGCTGTGTTCTTTTGCAAAATTGTGAGTGAGCCCACTCCCTTGGCTGAGAAGCAACCCCACACATGAATGGTCTCAGGATGCTTTACTGTTGGCATGACACAGGACTGATGGTAGCGCTCACCTTGTCTTCTCTGGACAAGCTTTTTTCCGAATGCCCCAAACAATCGGAAAGGGGATTCATCAGAGAAAATGACTTTACCCCAGTCCTCAGCAGTACAATCCCTGTACCTTTTGCAGAATATCAGTCTGTCCCTGATGTTTTTCCTGGAGAGAAGTGGCTTCTTTGCTGCCCTTCTTGACACCAGGCCATCCTCTAAAAGTCTTTGACTCACTGTGCGTGCAGATGCACTCACACCTGCCTGCTGCCATTCCTGAGCAAGCTCTGTACTGGTGGTGCCCCGATCCCGCAGCTGAATCAACTTTAGGAGACGGTCCTGGCGCTTGCTGGACTTTCTTGGGCGCCCTGAAGCCTTCTTCACAACAATTGAACCGCTCTCCTTGAAGTTCTTGATGATCTGATAAATGGTTGACTTAGGTGCAATCTTACTGGCAGCAATATCCTTGCCTGTGAAGCCCTTTTTGTGCAAAGCAATGATGACAGCACGTGTTTCCTTGCAGGTAACCATGGTTGACAGAGGAAGAACAATGATTCCAAGCACCACCCTCCTTTTGAAGCTTCCAGTCTTTTATTTGAACTCAATCAGCATGACAGAGTGATCTCCAGCCTTGTCCTCGTCAACACTCACACCTGTGTTAACGAGAGAATCACCGACATGATGTCAGCTGGTCCTTTTGTGGCAGGGCTGAAAGGCAGTGGAAATGTTTTTGGGGGATTCAGTTCATTTGCATGGCAAAGAGGGACTTTGCAATTAATTGCAATTCATCTGATCACTCTTCATAACGTTCTGGAGTATATGCAAATTGCCATCATACAAACTGAGGCAGCAGAGTTTGTGAAAATTAATATTTGTGTCATTCTCAAAACTTTTGGCCACGAATGTACATATCCTTGTGACATGGGGCCGTGCATTATCATGCTGAAACATGAGGTGATGACGGCAGATGAATGGCATGACAATGGGCCTCAAAAGGGGCACACTGAAACAATAATTCAGGCCGGGAATTTGACTCCATCCCAGGCCACCCTGTTCACGCAAACCACCAGACAGCTAATTTTGTAGGCTAACCCTATTTGTTGATGTAATGGGTACCAAACTAGTTATACATTTGGACACTATGTTAATAGTCTGGGAAGAAAGTTATCCACATTACAAAATACAAACATTTGGGACTGACCAACATGTAGCCTATCTGAACACTGAGTTTTCAAGGTATGCTATGGCTATGGGTGCACCCTCAAACTCACTAGAAATACACCAATCATAGCACATACAAATGAACAAGGCTAGAAACACAAAACAATTAGCCTACACTTTTTAAAAAGAGAATGAGATATACAGAGTTAGCTCAAATGTTCAAATGATTATCTTTATATTCAAGCATCAAGCATATCAAAAGTATCAAAAAACTTCACACACAATCATGGAACTTGAACATAAGCTACAACAATGTAAGTAAGTATAATACAAAAGTCGAAAAAGCACTCCTCTACAAGAAAAATTATACTACAATGTTCCCTCACTGGTGTCCATAAAGCCAACAGCACACAATAAACGCATCTATACACTGAGTCAATGAAATTGAACATTGGCTACATAACTGCAAGTATAATATGAAACTCCAAAAAACATGCCTCTGCACAAAAGCTTTAACTCACAGCAAATGTTTTTTCCCCCTTGTCAGCCTGTTAAAACCTGTTGGGGCTAGGGGGCAGTATTTGCACGGCCGGATAAAAAACGTACCCGATTTAAACTGGTTACTACTCTTGCCCAGAAACGAGAATATGCATATAATTGGTAGATTTGGATAGAAAACACTCTAAAGTTTCTAAAACTTTTTGAATGGTGTCTGTGAGTATAACAGAACTCATATGGCAGGCCAAAACCTGAGAAGATTCCATACAGGAAGTGCCCTGTCTGACAATTTGTTCTCCTTCTGTGGCATCTCTATCAAAAATACAGCATCTCTGCTGTAATGTGACATTTTCTAAGGCTTCCATTGGCTCCCAGAAGGCGCCAGAAAGTGGAATGACGTCTCTGCAGTCTCTGGGCGAAAAACAGCAGGAGTTTTTGTGAGTGGTCAGGCAGGGAACAATGGCACTGGAGATGCGTGTCCACGAGACGACTCCATGTTTTTCTTTCAGTCTTTGAATGAATACAACGTCGCCCGGTTGGAATATTATCGCTATTTTACAAGAAAAATCGCATAAAAATTGCTTTTAAACAGCGTTTGACATGCTTCGAAGTACGGTAATGGAATATTTTGACATTTTTTGTCACGAAATGCGCTCGCGCATCACCCTTCGGATTATAACCTGAACGCATGAACAAAACGGAGCTATTTCAATATAACTATGGATTATTTGGAACCAAAACAATATTTGTTGTTGAAGTAGAAGTCCTGGGAGTGCATTCTGACGAAGAACAGCAAAGCTAATCCAATTTTTCTTATAGTAAATCTGAATTTGGTGAGCGCCAAACTTGGTGGGTGTCAAATTAGCTAGCCGTGATGGCCAGGCTATCTACTCAGAATATTGCAAAATGTTTTTTCGCCAAAAAGCTATTTTAAAATCTGACACCGCGATTGCATAAAGGAGTTCTGTATCTATAATTCTTAAAATAATTGTTATGTATTTTGTGAACGTTAATCATGAGTAATTTAGTAAATTCACCGGAAGTTTGCGGTGGGAATGCTAGTTCTGAACATCACATGCTAATGTAAAAAGATGGTTTTTGATATAAATATGAACTTGATTGAACAAAACATGCATGTATTGTATAACATGATGTCCTAGGAGTGTCATCTGATGAAGATCATCAAAGGTTAGTGCTGCATTTAGCTGTGGTTTTGGTTTTTGTGACATTATATGCTTGCTTTGAAAATGGCTGTGTGACTGATAATCTCATACTGATAATCTCTTAAATAAAGTACATATTAATGTAAAATCATAGCCTACATGTTTAGGTTTGTGCTCTTAAGTTGTACCTGAAGGTTCCTGCTCTGAGTCTGACTCTGTACTGACCACCATCTCCAGTTGTACAGCAGCACCTGAAGCTCTAGTGCTGCTGCTGCTTCCTTCTCCACCTTTACAAAGAAAATACTCTTATCATACTCACTATCATTAGTGTATCAGTAGCTCTAGTGCAACGCCCTGGCCATAGAGAGTTTTTTTTTGTTCTTTATTTTGGTTAGGCCAGGGTGTTACATTGGGTGGGCGTTCTATGTTCTTTTTCTAGTTTTTGTGTATTTCTTTGTTTTGGGCCGTGTGTGGCTCCCAATCAGGCACAGCTGTAGTTCGTTGTTGTTGATTGGGAGTCACACATAAGGAGCATGTTTTTCCTTTGGGTTTTGTGGGTAATTGTTTCTGTTTAGATATTTTCCTAACAGGACTGTTTTGCTGTCATGTTTTTGTTCATTTTTGTAGTGTTTTTTTTTGTTCTATTAAATTCCAAGATGAACACTAACTCCGCTGCACCTTGGTCAACTCTCTCTTCAGACAGCCGTTACAGAATTACCCACCACAAGAAGACCAAGCAGCGGAGTAAGGAGCAGAGCAAGGAGAAGAACCAGGAGGGAAGCTATCTGGAGTCGTGGACTTGGGAGGAAATCCTGGACGGTAAAGGACCATGGGCTCAGGCTGGAGATTATCGCCGCCCGCAGTGGGAGATCGAGGCGGTGAGAGCTGAGAGGCGCTGGTACGAAGAGAGGGAGCGCAACGGACACGGGAGGCAGCCCCCCAAAAAATGTTTGGGGGGGCACACGGGGAGATTGGCGGAGTCAGGCGGTAGACCTGAGCCAACTCCCCGTGCTTACAGGAGGCAGTGCAGTACTGGTCAGGCACCGTGTTATGCGGTAAAGCGCACGGTGTCCCCAGTACGCATTGATAGCCCGGAGCGCTACATGCCAGCCCCCCGCAAGTGCCATGCGAGAGCAGGCATCGAGCCAGGACGGGTTGTGCCAGCTCAGCGCGTCTGGTCTCCAGTGCGCCTCCTCGGTCCAGGTTATCCTGCGCCGGCGTTGCGCACTGGGTCTCCAGGGCGCTGGGAGGGTCCAGTTCGCCCAATGCCTGCTCTCCGCCCGTGCTGGGCCAAAGTGGGCATTCAGCCTGGAGTAAGCATGTCGAGCGTCCGTACCAGAACTCCAGTGCTCCCCCACAGCCCGGTTTATCCTGTGCCTCCTCCTCGGACCAGGCCTCCAGTGGGTCTCCCCATCCTGGTCCGTCCTGTGCCTCCTCCTAGGTCCAGGCCTCCAGTGGGTCTCCCCATCCTGGTCCGTCCTGTGCCTCCTCCTAGGACCAGGCCACCAGTGGGTCTCCCCATCGTGGTCCGTCCTGTGCCTCCTCCCAGGACTAGGCCTCCAGTGGGTCTCGCCAGTCCGGAGCCGCCAGAGCTGCCCGCCAGTCCGGAGCCGCCAGAGCCGCCCGCCAGTCCGGAGCCGCCAGAGCCGCCCGCCAGTCCGGAGCCGCCAGAGCCGCCCGCCAGTCCGGAGCCGCCAGAGCCGCCCGCCAGTCCGGAGCCGCCAGAGCCGCCCGCCAGTCCGGAGCCGCCAGAGCCGCCCGCCAGTCCGGACCCGCCAGAGCCGCCCGCCAGTCCGGACCCGCCAGAGCCGCCCGCCTGCCCGGAGCCGCCAGAGCTGCCCGCCAGCCCGGAGCCGCCAGAGCCTCCCGCCTGTCCAGAGCAGTCAGAGCCGCCCGCCAGCCCGGTGAGTCCTGTGCCTACGCCTAGGGCCAGGCCTCTAACATGTCTCCTCAGCCTGGTGAATCCTGGGTCAGTGCTGCCAGGGACGCCCGCCAGCCGGGCGCAACCATCGCCGCCCGCCAGCCGGGCGCAACCAGGGTCGCCCGCCATCGCCGCCCGCCAGCCGGGCGCAGCCATCGCCGCCCGTCCACCGGGCGCAACCGGGGCCGCCCGTCAGCCGGGCGCAGTCAGGGTCGCCCACCAGACCTTCGGCGCGGCCAGGTGCGCCACCTAAGAGGGCGACGCCAAGGGTGGAACAGAGGCCACGTCCCGCACCTGAGCCGCCGCCGTAAGAAGGCCCACCCGGACCCTCCCCTTCAGTGTCAGGTTTTGCGGCCGGAGTCCGCACCTTGGGGGGGGGTACTGTAACGCCCTGGCCATAGAGAGGGTTTTTTTGTTCTTTATTTTGGTTAGGCCAGGGTGTTACATTGGGTGGGCGTTCTATGTTCTTTTTCTAGGTTTTTTGTATTTCTTTGTTTTGGGCCGTGTGTGGCTCCCAATCAGGCACAGCTGTAGTTCGTTGTTGTTGATTGGGAGTCACACATAAGGAGCATGTTTTTCCTTTGGGTTTTGTGGGTAATTGTTTCTGTTTAGATATTTTCCTAACAGGACTGTTTTGCTGTCGTTTTTTTGTTAATTTTTGTAGTGTTCTCTTTTGTTCTATTAAATTCTAAGATGAACACTAACTCCGCTGCACCTTGGTCAACTCTCTCTTCAGACAGCCGTTACATGCTGCTGCTTCCTCCTCCACCTTTACAAAGAAAAGACTCTATTATCATACTCACTGTCATTAGTGTATCAGTAGCTCTAGTGCTGCTGCTGCTTCCTTCTCCACCTTTACAAAGAAAATACTCTATTATCATACTCACTATCATCAGGGGCGAAAATCTGATATCAACTTTGGAGGGGACAATTACATTACATTTTCTCAAGAGCAATTCCTGAGGGGGACACCAAAAGTAGTGCTGTAACACATAGCCTACGTTTAATATTGTAAATGTATATTGAGGAACCAAAGAAATAAGGTGTTTGCCGTACTCCTAACTAACGGTACCCAAAACTACACAACTAATCACAACAGCAATACCATTGCCTTTAACAAATCTTAGTTCAGTCACCAGTTTAAGTTGAGAGTGGGGGTATCCATGGCATTTTCCAATTATGTTCCTATTTTACAAGTAAAAAAAATTGAGAACCTTTCATAATGTTGCCAAACAAAGACTCAACAAACTTACCTGAGACTCCCTGTCTCTGCCAGTCTGTCCCTGCATATCTGTCCCCAACTCTGCTGTCTGTGTGCCATCTGTTGCCTGCTCTGCCTAATGACATCATTGTGAAACATTTCCATTAGAATTTCATTTCTTTCTTATGAACATTTTATCAACTAGTCTTTGAGATATTAGGCTACTAGGGTTCTTACTTTGCGTTTTGGTGTACTGAAAAATAATCTGATGTCCGTCTTTTTTCTGCCATTTTTCTACCTGGTTGGCTACACACACACAGTATGTAGGTTATTTACAGTAGGAGATGGGCTTCTATCATCTTATCTTCTATCATTCTATATGGGCTTCGATCTAAAAGGTAGCTAGCAAATGTGAAACGGATTGCAGTGACAAGAGTTGACAGCTGTATAAGTTCACCATTTACACAACATATGCTGCAACCTTTTGTAATTTTAATCGTTTGTTTCATATTGGCTGGCTTCTAACAATAGCTGAATTTGCAAAGCTAGCGAGCACCAATTCAGTGGTGTTTGCTATAATCTTTGCTACCCGGGTTAAATAAAGGTGAAATAAAATATATAAATAAAAGTTCCCTTGCGACAATTTAGCTTTTGCAACGAGACCATTAAATATATTTAAAACAATGGTAGAAGAGAGTGTAGTTCTGTTCAGTTTATCGCTAACCTTATCACAGGGACTTTGAAGCGCTAACTTACATGCATGCTGATCTTGGAATAAATTGACGATAGCAAAGATTCCATCTTTGACGACGCCACATAAATGGAATAGGTACTAGCTAGCTTAATAGTTAATATTTGCGCGCTAGCTCTGCATATTCAGCTAGTGTGTGTGCGCAATTGACTGGATTAACCTCACGTCAGTTACGTGCATTGAGTGCCTTTCAGACAGTAGATACGACCTCTACGTTACGTAGCAAGCTAAGGAACTGGCAGTGGATCAAACCATTGTGAGGCAAAGGGTGGGGGGGTCGTAATCTTTTGAAACTTAAAAACGCGCTATTAAGTGTCTATAATCAGCACAATTGCTTTCATTGCGTATTATTAATATTATTTAAATTACATAGTTATGTTTCAGTGATATATTGGGGGGGACAAATCATATTTTTCCCAGGATGGGGGGGTCGTCCCCCCCCCGTCCCCCCCGGGATTTCCGCCCCTGACTATCATTAGTGTATCAGTAGGCTACAGCTCTGGGGAAAAAGTAAGAGTGGTCTCTTAATTTGGAGTGGCCTCAAAATGTTGTATATTATTGTAGTAACTTGTAATGCTGGTACTAATGGCGTTAATGATCATTGTCTGTGCTGTGTCATGTCACATTCATGGATGTATTATGGTTACGTCACTGTAGCCTGTTTCGCTGTACAGTGTATGTGCACTTTCCCTAGCTTATGTGGCATGAGTCATGACCAAATGCTGGCAAGTCCATAGTCTAGGTTTACTATGTTTTACTAGTTGAAACATATTGCCTTCAATGTCATATTATGATCGCTATGTTGCCATGATATAATTCCTTCACGAAGACGTAAGAAGTGCAAACTGTTTAGCCTACCGGCCGTTGTGTCACTATTATTAGCTAGGCTACTTAGCTAGCCATGCTGGGTGTCGTGTGTGTGTGTGTGTGTGTGTGTGTGTGTGTGTATCAGTGTGTGTGGTTTAGCTAGTGTTTTTGACTGACCTGGTCCCTTACTGGCGAACATGTTGCTTATTTTGCAGCGTCTGTGGCAAGGGCCTTTCTCTTTTTTATTCTCCCTCTCTGCTCCACCTTTCCTCTTCTGATTGTCCATTTCGCCATGCAACTTGTCTAAAATGTTATCTGTAGAGAGGCAGGTAGACGGTTGCTATGTGCGTCGCGGAGAGACCTGGTGTCGTTTTTGGTGAGCGCACCCTCGCGTGGAGACACTGCAGTGAGTGAGTGAGAGTCGCACATGATGCGTGGATTCTTCGTCAACTCATTCCTGCTTGCTATATTATTGCTGGTCAAGTTGACTATTCACTGCTGGCCAAAATGACCCTCAGGCCACCGGGAAATGTCCCGGTGCTCCCGATGGCCAGTCCGCCACTGGGCCTCAGGATCTCGTCATGGTATCTCTGTGCATTCAAATTTCCATCGATCAAATGCAATTGTGTTTTTGTCCGCAGCTTATGCCTACCCATACCATAACCCCACGACACGAGGTGGCACTCTGTTCACAACGTTGACATAAGTAAACCGCTCGCCCACACAACGCCATACACGCTGTTTGCCATGTGCCCCGTACAGTTGAAACAGGGATTCATCCATGAAGAGCACACTTCTTCAGTGTGCAAGTGAGCATCGAAGTTGAGCATTTGCCCACTGAAGTCGGTTACGACGCAGAACTGCAGTCAGGTCAATACCCTGTTGACGACGACGAGTTCGAAGAACAGCTTCCCTGTTTCCAACCTTTTGTGCAGAAATTCTTCAGTTGTGCAATCCCACACTTTCATCAGCTGTCTGGGTGGCTGGTCTCAGACAATCCCACACTTTCATCAGCTGTCTGGGTGGCTGGTCTCAGACAATCCCACACTTTCATCAGCTGTCTGGGTGGCTGGTCTCAGACGATCCCGCAGGTGAAGCAGCTGTCTGGGTGGCTGGTCTCAGACGTTCTCGCAGGTGAAGCAGCTGTCTGGGTGGCTGGTCTCAAACAATCTCACAGGTGAAGCAGCTGTCTTGGTGGCTGGTCTCAGACGATCTCGCAGGTGAAGCGGCTGTCTTGGTGGCTGGTCTCAGACGATCCAGCAGGTGAAGCAGCTGTCTGGGTGGCTGGTCTCAGACGATCCAGCAGGTGAAGCAGCTGTCTGGGTGGCTGGTCTCAGACGATCCAGCAGGTGAAGCAGCTGTCTGGGTGGCTGGTCTCAAACGATCCCGCAGATGAAGCAGCTGTCTGGGTGGCTGGTCTCAGACGATCCAGCAGGTGAAGCAGCTGTCTGGGTGGCTGGTCTCAGACGATCCAGCAGGTGAAGCAGCTGTCTGGGTGGCTGGTCTCAGACAATCTCGCAGATGAAGCAGCTGTCTGGGTGGCTGGTCTCAGACAATCTCGCAGATGAAGCAGCTGTCTGGGTGGCTGGTCTCAGACGATCCAGCAGGTGAAGCAGCCGGATGTGGAGGTCCTGGGCTGGCGTGGTTGTGAGGCCGGTTGAACATACTGCCAAATTCGTTAAAACATTGTTTAAGCTTTACTTTATAACATGTTTTTATGTGATTTAATATTCTTTCCTTATCTGGGTTTTCTTTTTACAATCATGTTTTCTTACCTGCCTTTCACCTTTAAAATATTTATTTTCAGGTATAAAATATGGTAGAGAAATGAACATTCAATTCTCTGGCAACAGCTCTGGTGGACATTCCTGCAGTCAGCATGCCAATTGCACACTCCCTCAACTGTGAGATCCCCGTTTCACTTTGTTTTGTAGCTGTTTCACTGTGTTTCATGCTTACTGAACATGACCCCGAATGAACTATAACTTGAAGTATGGGGACAAAATGTACGTCAATATGAGTCTTTTATGAGGCAAAGGGTTGTTTCTGCTGTACAGTTGTATGAAAACACTACAGTAAATTCTACTTAATTGTTACTAATAGAAGTGATTCAAATCAAATGACACTATTGATATTTACAGTAAATATATTTACAGTTGTACTGCATACCGGTACACTGACCTGACTGTTTTGGTCATGTTGTAGAAATGATTTTTACAAAAACATTCTGTTTATGTTACTGGGTTAAAAAAAACAATTTATAGTCACCAAATATTTAAATATTTAGATTTTCTTCTACTACTTTAAACTAGGTTTGTGCTGCTGTTGAATTATGTAATAACATTGTTTGATCACAGATTGAACCTCTATTAAACTCTTTTAGTAGGCTATTCCAGTTTGTAATGCTTAGATTTGTAATAGTTTTTGAAAGAGCTTATAATCATTTGTTTTTCTTATTGTCATACATAACTGCTCTCTTTGCTGTCGTGATGGTTTCAAATGAATGAAGTTATTTTTTGAAGAATTGTCATTCTTGCCTTGAATATTCATAAACTTTATGGTTTTAAGTCAATATTATCGTCAACTCTGCTTTATGGATAATGTAACGTTCACTAGTTCTTCGTTTATTTTCTCCATGACTTTCGTGCAATTTTCACAAATATGTGGTACATTTTTACAACTCTAAGTAAACAAATTCAAACCGATTCTAAAAAGTTCTAAACTCAAGCACATGACTTGTGTATATTATTGGGGCTAATCATGTTGATTAGGGTGGTATTCTTTCACTTTTCATCTGTTTTGTCTATGCACTTTAATCAACCTGTAATGATAGTATCATAATGTTCAAGACATTGCAGTAATTTCCACATCTAGCCTACTTTGCACAGCTTCCCAGGGAACCATGTCCACCTAAACTGTCGGAGTTGGCACCTACATAGTTTGTAAAGAGTGGTTAAGGTGTAGGCTGCTGATGATTTATGATCAAACCAAAGACGCCTCAACCTCCTGTGGTATTAGAGAGACCCCACCAGTGCTGGTATGTGAGACAACTGTTCATTTGAATGTGGAGTCTGATGACAATGCCCTGTACTGTCTGATGAGAGAGGAGGATGAGGAGGAAAGTTCTGATGAGGAAGATATTTAAAAGGATGGATGTTGCGTTGGACTCCAATTGCTGTGACGACAACCCCTGGCAACGAACCACAGCACTCTCACAATAAACCACCTTCCCCACTCTGTCCAGACCGCGGCATGTTCATTAGGTTCAACAGGGATCAAGCCTTACCGCTGCCTAGACTGTAGCAAGCGATGTGTTTCCAAGACCGCTCTCAAGCTTCACATTAGAGTCCACCAGGAGAGCTATATGCACACAGGTAAGTATTGCCTCAAGCAACTAAGGACCAGGCCAGACAAACTGACCCACGAGGAAAGTCATCTGGGTGAGAAGAGTCCCTATCAGTTCCCTGACTGCTCGAAGAGATTCAATTATATTAACATACGGAACAACCATCTTTGGAGCCACCGGTGCCCGAAGAGGTACATTTGTCATATCTGTGGTAATGAGTGGCATCAGGTTCATTATTTCCAGCGACACAGAATGGACCACACTGGGGAGAAGCCCTAGAAGTGCAAGGTGTGTCAAATGTCCTTCAACCAAGTTAGCCACCTCAAGTCTCACATGCGCCTCCATACAGGGGAGCGACCCTTCAAGTGTCAGCAGTGTGAGAAGGGAGGAGGGGGGGTCAGGTGCTAAACTCTGGGACTGAGGAGGACAGACAGAAGGTAGGGAGTAAGGAGTTCAACTCTGGGACTGAGGAGGACAGACAGAAGGTAGGGAGTAAGGAGTTCAACTCTGGGACTGAGGAGGACAGACAGAAGGTAGGGAGTAAGGAGTTCAACTCTGGGACTGAGGAGGACAGACAGAAGGTAGGGAGTAAGGAGTTCAACTCTGGGACTGAGGAGGACAGACAGAAGGTAGGGAGTAAGGAGTTCAACTCTGGGACTGAGGAGGACAGACAGAAGGTAGGGAGTAAGGAGTTCAACTCTGGGACTGAGGAGGACAGACAGAAGGTAGGCAGTAAGGAGTTCAACTCTGGGACTGAGGAGGACAGACAGAAGGTAGGGAGTAAGGAGTTCAACTCTGGGACTGAGGAGGACAGACAGAAGGTAGGGAGTAAGGAGTTCAACCCTGGGACTGAGGAGGACAGACAGAAGGTAGGGAGTAAGGAGTTCAACTCTGGGACTGAGGATAATTAAAAGGGTGGAGGCTCTAGACCTAAGGAACAGAGGGATGGTCAGGATTCAGGAACCAAACTCATGGCAAGAGAGAGAGAAATTGGAACCAAGAAAGAAGAGGAGCCAGAGCCGTCTACACTAGACATATAACCCTGAGGAGTTGGTGGAGGAGAAGGAGGAAGAAAGCAACAGTGACCCAGACTTCAACCCAGCAGAGGAGGAGAAAAAGAAGGGCCACAAGATGAGGAAGTGGAAGGGGGAGTGTGAGACCGGACCTCAGAGAAGATTGTGTTCTGTAAGTGTTACTGAGTAGGCCGATACCCCATTTCATAGGTGTACAATCCATAGGCTAGGCTGTATGTACAGTGCAATATGAATGTCTAATACACACAATATACTGACTGGAAAGGTGATTTCCCACAATCAAAGTCCTACAATAAGAATTAATACTTGTGTAAACTCTACATAGTTGTGCTCTGTGTGTGTTACTGGCTAGGCTGATATCCCATTTCATGGGTGCACAATCCATAGGGTAGGCTGTACATTGCAATATAAATGTTCAATTCACATAGGTTGACTGGTGAGCTTAAAGTTGCCCATTTCAGTGGTATCAGAGTCCTGCATTAAGAGTTAGACGCTAATATTTCTGTAAAATCTTTACAGTTTTGTTCTGTGAGTGTCACTGTGTAGGCTGATACCCCATGTCATGGGTGTACCAGCCATAGGTTAGGGCAGTGCTTATAAGAATGCCCCCAATTCAAATACATCCACAGTGCGATTTCAACCGTTTTTTTGGGGGTCGAATGAACTAATAATTGCCTTTTGTTGCATTTATATAACAACATTCCAACATTGTTTAGCATTATCTAGTCCATTGTGGCATGATTCCACCCTTTTTATCCGCTTGGATTAGTCTCAATAGTGGACTTTTATTTTGAAGGCGAACCGCCGATTCCATTATTGTTGCTCACAACACACTGGTGAAGGAAGTCTACCACCAATAAGAGATGGCGAGACAAAGTTGGTGTACGGTCCCTGGTTGCGGTTTTTACAGAAAATCTAGGGCAACAGGTAATGCATTTCACCGTTATCCAGTGAAAGACCCGGAAAGATTCAAAAGATGGTTAATAGCTGTCAGACATATTAAATACGATGTCAAGACTCCAATTGCCACTCTGAATAGCCTACGTGTATGTAGCACGCACTTCAGGGAAGATGATAACGAGAAAGACTTTCAAGCCGAAATGATGGGGACTAAGAACAAACGAAGACTCAAAGATACCGCTGTGCCATAATACAGAGGAGCGTTCGAGAAGAGAAAACGCGCGGAGGTAGGCCTTCTCATGGGAGCTGTCGTGCTCGTAGCTAGCGGTTGTTGTCTATCACTGTACTCCCATTGTGGCTCAAATGACTGCATGACAATATCCCTTTCGGTGTCTTCCAGGTTCTGGCCCCAATAGAAGGTCTCAATATGACTTCAAAGGTGAATCAACCAGCAACAACAGCAAGCTCCTCTGCCATATATGTGAGTTGAGGAAATATATATCTACTGTGACTCGTTCCACATACTTTTTATTTTGCCAGTCCCTTTCCCAATACCTGCTGCAGCCTACAAACTAGCCGTTGATCATGATTCTCAGGTCCATTACTTTACACACAAGTCATTGGACGAAGGCGTCTTCTGTACAGGGGAGTTTTGTTACGAGCCCAAAAGCTTGGTCAGAAATCATTGGTCTGAACATTACCACGCATCGCTTGCGGTACGGTTTTAGAAACATAAAATGACCTCCTCTTTCATATCAGCAAGGGGGGGACTGGTTTAATTTGATACACACCTTTTATAGGGCTAATTCGTGTTCTCCCACGGCTGTATCACCATGTTACAGCTATCTAGTGTACTCCGAAAACTCGAACAGAAGAAAGCCGACAGAAATGTGTTGTCACTGAAAAAGATGTTGGCTACAACTGTGATAAAGGAGCGTACAGTAAGTGCATATTTTAAATGATGAAAGTAATGGACTTTATGCTTCTAGAACGGTATCGCAATCCAGTCTACCTCTGAAAGTAACCTTGGACAAGGAGTAACGGTTGACAGCATTTGATTTCAGTCCAACTATAAGTGGACTATCAACCTCAGGAACCACCTGTAGTTTTTCATTGTCCAAAGGCTAGTTCTGGTCTATTTATTCATAGTTCCGCTGCTGAGCAGATAGCTTCCATGTCATGATTATATTAACATCAGAAATACTTTTTGGATAATGGTCATAACATTTTTACATGGTTTTTGAAAATGGGTGTCCATCCTTATCACGGATGAATATTCACAAACCGTGTTATCCCATTGTTCATTAGAACAAGTCATTTGTCCCTGTTAAACTATCACAGAACATCTTGATCATGGAATTAACACACAATAGTAATGGGATTTGTTTTCCTTCCCCAAGGTGGTGGGAGGGACAGTTTCCCAGGCTCGCCTGGACAGAGAACAGCTCCTAGACGACACTGGTTTCTTGACTGTGGAAATCACTGAGGAGTTGTTTGGCAGTGATCATGATAACAATGATGATGTGGCCACTGCACCTTATGAAGAGGAAGATGTTCTGTCCTCAGAGGAGGAACCTGAGGAACCCAAGAAGAAGAGAAAAAACAAGAAGGATAGTTCAGATGAGTGGGAGCCGTCTGATAAAGAACATACTGAAATACAAATGGATTTTTCTTCTGATTCCTCTGAGGATTTGGAAACTGTTGGTTCCTCTGACCTAACAGAAGGGGCCGAAGCTGCTACTTCTCAGACAGATGGAGAGGAAGACGGTAAGCTTGTAGTTTGGTGGTGCGATGAATGTGGAGCTGAGCCTGAAGTCACCTGCACCACATGGAGACATAAGATGCTGTATGCCTGTGCTCTGTGTGTGGGTGAGGGCGAACAGGCTGTGGGATTTGACCAATTCTACATGCGGTTCGATGACCTATCCAGCCTAAAAGTTCATGTGCAACTCGAACACAACACCAAAGTTTGTCAACGCGCACTCTGCTCAGACTGCGGCAGGTATCCCTTCAAGAAAGACCACGTGTGTGTGCACAAGATCAAGAAGATCCCCTGCCTAGACTGTGGTAAGCTATTTACTTCCCAGACATCTCTCAAGCTTCACATTAGAGTCCACCAGGACAGCTTTGTGCATGCATGCAAATTCTGCCTCAAGAAATTCAAGACCAAGCCAGACAAACGGACACATGAGGAGAGCCATCCCCAAGAGAAGAGTCCTTATCAATGCCCTGACTGCTCGGAGAGATTCAATACTTTTAAAAAACGGAACGGGCACCTTCAAAGCTGCCGAGGGCCAAGGAGGTACATTTGTGATGTCTGTGGCCAAGAATGAAATGGGTTGAATGCACTCAATAGGCACAAAATGGTACACACAGGGCAGAAGCCATACAAGTGCAAGGTGTGCCACATGTCCTTCAACCAAGTTAGCCACCTTAAGTCCCACATGCGCCTCCACACAGGGGAGCAACCCTTCAAGTGTCAACAGTGTGAGAAGTGCTTCAATCACGTCAATCTAAAGAACCATGTCCACCGCCATCATGGTCCAGAGTCTCAGGAGCAGGGGGAGAGAGAGAGAAAGCTGACGAGTCAGAGGCTAAACTCTGGAGCAGGGTGGATGCTCTAGTCCTAAAGAACAGGGAGAGGGTCAGGAACCAATCCATCAACCTGAGCAGGAGAGAGAGAAGAGGGGACCGAGAAAGACGAGGAACAAGAGCAGTCAACGCCTGACATCTGACCCTGAGGAGTTAGTGGAGGAGGAGGTGAGGCAGATCAACAGCGACTCAGACTTCAACACAGCAGAGGAGAGGACCACAAGTAGAGGAAGAGGAAAGGGTAGGCCAAGAGGGAGACCGAGTACCACTGGGAAGAGGAATGGAGCTGTGGAAGATTTAGATTGATCCCCTCAGTGTCGTGTTCATTAGGGCACATCATAACAAAACATTTTACAATGGAAAATGAGAGTACAGATAGAACATTCCTGTTTCACTTTGTTTTGTAGCGTTTCACTCTGTTTCATGCTTACTGAACATGACCCAGAATGAACTCTGACCCCATACTTCATGTTAATGAGTCTTTTAGATTTATGAGGCAAAGGGTTGTTTCTGCTATACAGTTGTATGAAAACACTACTGTAAAGTCTACTTCATTGTTACTAATAGAAGTGATTCAAATCAAATGACACTATTGATATTTACAAAAACATTGTTTGTTACTGGGTTGGGGAAAAAAAGAATACAATTTATAGTCACCAAATATTGAAATATGTAGATTTTCTTCTACTACTTTAAACTACGTTTGTGCTGCTGTTGAATTATGTAATACCACCTCCATTAAAGTCTTTAGTAGGCTATTCCAGTTTTTCTTATATTGTCATACATAACTGCTCTCTTTGCTGTCATGATGGTTTCAAATGAATGAAGTTCTATTTTGAAAAATGGTCTGTTTCTTGACTTGAATATTCATAAACTTTATGGTTTTAAGTCAATATTATTGTCAACTCTGCTTTATGGATAATGTAACGTTCACTAGGTCTTAGTTTTTTCTCCATCACTTTGGTGCAATTTTCACAAGTGGTACATTTTTACAACTCTTAAGCACGAACATCCAAAAGGATCATCAACATTTCAAAACTCCAAGCACATTTTCGATTGACTGAGTAAAACAAACAAATTCACAAAGTCACTTGTTCAATGCACCAAATCACTTTACATTTGGATACATATTCAATCTAAGTATCTGCTTTTCAAAATGAAATATTCACTTTACTTTTGATCTGATTATCTTGTAATTTGTTAATATAATTAACTATCACTTCATCAAACTACTCAAAACAAATAACTACTAAACCAAGAGAATGTAGTGCCTAGTTAAACTATATAGTTTGATAACTGCTGAACACTGTGAAGTTCTATATTTATTCCTCATAAATGTATCGATTTGACATGAATTTCTGTTAGAAGGTAAAACCAAATCATGAATGGATGTGGCTGTAAATACTAGGTCATCATTCTCCATCAGCCAGTGTGTGTCAATAGGACAAAGTGGAAAGAGCCACTCTGCTACCATTTGGAATTGTAGTGTAGTGTACAATGCACTGTTGAAGTGCCTGGGTGGTATATAACAATATATTCCACTCATTATCAGACTTTCATTGATACACTGTAAGCTGTCAAGCAGAGAGACGGGCGATACTGTATCAGTTGACAAGTCACGTAGAAAAGGCAGTCTTGTACAATGTTGCATTGGGCAGAAATGGCATACAACACCGTGTTACGTTTTTACAATAGCCAACTTCTTTACAATACTCCTATTTCTGATGATTTATCCTATGTACAGTACCAATCAAAGTTGTATTTTTTATTTTTACAATTTTCTACATTGTAGAATAATCGTGAATACATCAAAACTATGAAATAACACATATGGAATCATGTAGTAACCAAAAAAGTGTTAAACAAATCAAAATATATGTTAGATTCTTCAAAGTAGCCACCTGTTGCCTTGATGACAGCTTTGAGCACGCTTGGCATTCTCTCAACCAGCGTCACCTGGAGTGCTTTTCCAACAGTCTTGAAGGAGTTCCCACATATGCTGAGCACTTGTTGGCTGCTTTTCCTTCAATCTGCGGTCCAACTCATCCCAAATCATCTGGGGTGGCAGGTAGCCTAGTGGTTAGAGCGTTGGACTAGTAAACGAAAGGTTGCAAGATTGAATCCCTGAGCTGACAAGGTGAAAATCTGTCTTTCTGCCCCTGAACAATGCAGTTAACCCACTGTTCCTATGCTGTCATTGAAAATAAGAATTTGTTCTTAACTGACTTGCCTTGTTGGATTGAGGTCAGGTGATTGTGGAGGCCAGGTTATCTGATGCAGCACTCCATCACTCCCCTTCTTGCTCAAATAGCCCTTACACAGCCTGGAGGTGTGTTGGGTCATTGTCCTGTTGAAAAAGAAATGATAGTCCCACTAAGCGCAAACCAGATAGAATGGCATATCGCTGCAGAATGCTTTGGTAGCCATGCTGGTTAAGTGTGCCTTGAATTCTAAATAAATCACAGTGTCACCAGCAAAGCACCCCCACACCATCACACGTCCTCCATGCTTCACGGTGGGAACCACACATGCAGAGATCATCCGTTCACCTACTCATCAGACAAAAGGACAGATTTCCACCGCTCTAATGTCCATTGCTCGTGTTTCTTGGCCCAAGCAAGTCTCTTCTTATTACTGGTGTCCTTTAGTAGTGGTATCTTTGCAGCAATTCGACCATGAAGGCCTGATTCACGCAGTCTCCTCTGAACAGTTGATGTTGAGATGTGTCTGTTACTTGAACTCTGTGAAGCATTTATTTGGGCTGCAATTTCTGAGGCTGGTAACTCTAATGAACTTATCCTCTGCAGCAGAGGTAACTCTTGGCGGTCCTCATGAGAGCCAGTTTCATCATATGATGGTTTTTGCGACTGCACTTGATGAAACTTTCAAAGTTCTTGACATTTTCCAGATTGACTGACCTTCATGTCTTAAAGTAATGATGGACTGTTGTTTCTCTTTGCTTATTTGGGTTGTTCTTGCCATAATATGGACTTGGTCTTTTACCAAATAGGGCTATCTTCTGTATACCACCCCTACCTTGTAGCAATACAACTGATTGGCTCAAACGCATTAAGAAGGAAAGAAATTCCACAAATTAACTTTTAACAAGGCGAACCTGTTAATTGAAATGCATTCTTGGTGATTCCTACATGAAGCTTGTCGTGAGAATGCCAAAAGTGTGCAAAGCTGTCAAGGCAGAGGGTGGCTACTTTGAAGAATCTCAAATATAAAATATATTTACTACTTGATTCCGTATATGTTATTTCATGGTTTTGATGTCTTCACTATTATTCTACAATGTAGAAAATAGTAAAAATAAAGAAAAACCCTTGAAAGAGTAAGTGTGTCCAATCATTTGACTGGCACTGTATGTACTGTAAAAAGATAATGAAACTGTAAGACTAACATATTTCTCAACACAACCTGCCATTGGATACAAATTATAAAAGAATGATGTATGGGAAATTATTTTAACCATCTACTATTTAGTTCTGAAGAACAGTTTTGAAATGTGTGTTTTGTATTCTTTGCTATTGGATTGAATTGTAGTTAAAATGACAAAATTGTGAGCCTATCATTATCTGATGTATTGGGGACCCAAAAAAATGTTCTCAATGGTATTTCACATAAAACTTTGATTTTGCATGAACGACTCAGGGTTGTGTGAAACCCAAATGAATGCACAGTAAAAGGTTCTGAATATAAGATCCAGGGGGCATTACAAGTGTTATCAGTTTAGAGTTTTGTAGATAAAAAAAAGTTCACCACATCCTTGTGAAAATAGCACCAATGCGATTGAAAAAACCTGTAATGATGCTTCTAGTATAATAGTAACATGTTGAACATACCTGCTTCTCTGTCATGTAAAGGGTAGTCAGCTCATAATATCACAACTATCTGCAACAGTCAGAATGTTGCTCCCTCCTGAAGATAACACAGTATTAATCAATAAAATGTTTCTTATAAAGCCCAGTTGTCAAATACCCTGCAAAAGCAGGCAGGCACCATCCAACCCAAACCTGCAAAACATCATCATCATCCAGTGCTGGAGAGTGGTGATGGCATTTTGGGCCCAGCAGGGGGCACTGGAGCTGTGGAAGTACTGGACTGGAGTATGGGATCAGGATGCTGTTTTGTTATTTCAACCACTCATTTCCCCCCAGAATCATTGCTGAGGAGAGTGGAAGCAGAAATGTTATGGCATATTACCAGGGAAATGGAGGAGAAGGCAAAATGTACCCTCCATCTCATCTACTCAGTGGGATACCGGAATGTTTGACATTGCAGTGACCTTGGATTGAAATTGACATGCAGGGAATACAATTTTTACATTGATTTATATGGCTCAATTGAGCTTTTCTCTTACCATTATATATATAAACATATGCAACTTAGCAGGCAGTTTTATCCAAAGCGAAGTATCGTTTAGTGAGTAGGCTACATACATGTGTTGTATGTGTAGCCTATGTGATCCCTGTTGGAACTACCTTCTAACAGGTCAGTGTTGAGGCAGCCTGTCAGTTCCCTTATCATGTATATGTGATCATAATGCAACTGAAAAACATTTCCACAATGCTCAAAGGGCTCACCAGACCCATCCTGTGTATAGCCTACCTGTTGTGAATAATAAGAATAATGGTGGGGACGCTACTTTATCTTTGTGAAGGCTGTATCTTTTGATGTGCAGCCTTGACCAACATGCATTCATTACATACAGCTGCTGCTGATGTTTTTTTATGTTAAAACCGGATTCATTTTCTCCCCCGTTGTTTTTTGTTGTTCTTTCTGTCTCTGTGGACGGGCCCAGTGAGAGTGGTGGATGATGTCAGAAATTAGGTTAAAACCTCTTTATTCTTCTGACCCGGTCGGGTAGCAGAAGCCTTTCACAGATAAGCGTCTCTGACGGTCTTTTTTCCTTCACTCTGTTCTGTGGTGCACATTATTCCTAAGTTTCTCTCTCCCTTTCGCTCTCCCCTCTCTCTCTCTCTCTCTCTCTCTCTCTCTCTCTCTCTCTCTCTCTCGCGCGCGCGCGCTCTTTCACTCTCTCTGCCTCTCTCTCTCTTGTTCTCTTTCTCTCTTTCTATCTCGCTCACTTTCGTCCCAAAGATTATCTGCAAATGCACTGCCACAAAGCTACAATCCTCTTGACTCCAAGGCTGTTTTCATCCGAGGTTCTCCTCTGTCCGCTCAGTATTTCATGATACTTTACTGTAATAACTTCCCTGTTAAAACACATTCTGTGGCTAGTTGGGACTGTTTTCTGCTTGCAACAGGATTGTCCCAACACTTGAATAATTCTCTGAGTCTTTTCTTGAGTTTTGTATTTGGATATCGGGAATATTTTTCTGTCTGTGTGGGAGGATGTGTGTGTGTGTGTGTGTGTGTGTGTGTTGGCTACTGTTGTTTTTTAAAATGCCAATGTCAGGTCTCATTAGCTAAGAATGCTGATCCATCCTTTAAAGGAGGTTAAATGCTCATCTCAAGCCTAGAGGTGCTAACCTTCTCTCTTCCTCCCTCTTTCTCTCCATCTCCTTCCTCCTCCCTCTTTTTTCCATCCCTTTCTCCTCCACACTTCTTATCTCTCCATCCCCCTCTCCTTTCCTTTCTCCTCCACACTTCTTATCTCTCCATCCCCCTCTCCTTTCCTTTCTCCATCTCACTTCTTATCTCTCCATCCCCTCTCCCTTCCTTTCTCCTCCACACTTCTTATCTCTCCATCCCCCTCTCCCTTCCTTTCTCCATCTCACTTCTTATCTCTCCATCCCCCTCTCCCTTCCTTTCTCCTCCACACTTCTTATCTCTCCATCCCCCTCTCCCTTCCTTTCTCCTCCACACTTCTTATCTCTCCATCCCCCTCTCCTTTCCTTTCTCCTCCACACTTCTTATCTCTCCATCCCCCTCTCCTTTCCTTTCTCCTCCACACTTCTTATCTCTCCATCCCCCTCTCCTTTCCTTTCTCCTCCACACTTCTTATCTCTCCATCCCCCTCTCCTTTCCTTTCTCCTCCACACTTCTTATCTCTCCATCCCCCTCTCCCTTCCTTTCTCCTCCACACTTCTTATCTCTCCATCCCCCTCTCCTTTCCTTTCTCCTCCTCACTTCTTATCTCTCCATCCCCCTCTCCTTTCCTTTCTCCTCCTCACTTCTTATCTCTCCATCCCCCTCTCCCTTCCTTTCTCCTCCTCACTTCTTATCTCTCCATCCCCCTCTCCCTTCCTTTCTCCTCCTCACTTCTTATCTCTCCATCCCCCTCTCCCTTCCTTTCTCCTCCTCACTTCTTATCTCTCCATCCCCCTCTCCCTTCCTTTCTCCTCCTCACTTCTTATCTCTCCATCCCCCTCTCCCTTCCTTTCTCCTCCTCACTTCTTATCTCTCCATCCCCCTCTCCCTTCCTTTCTCCTCCTCACCTCTTATCTCTCCATCCCCCTCTCCCTTCCTTTCTCCTCCTCACCTCTTATCTCTCCATCCCCCTCTCCTTTCCTTTCTCCTCCACACTTCTTATCTCTCCATCCCCCTCTCCCTTCCTTTCTCCTCCTCACTTCTTATCTCTCCATCCCCCTCTCCTTTCCTTTCTCCTCCTCACTTCTTATCTCTCCATCCCCCTCTCCCTTCCTTTCTCCTCCACACTTCTTATCTCTCCATCCCCCTCTCCTTTCCTTTCTCCTCCTCACTTCTTATCTCTCCATCCCCCTCTCCCTTCCTTTCTCCTCCTCACTTCTTATCTCTCCATCCCCCTCTCCCTTCCTTTCTCCATCTCACTTCTTATCTCTCCATCCCCCTCTCCCTTCCTTTCTCCATCTCACTTCTTATCTCTCCATCCCCCTCTCCCTTCCTTTCTCCTCCACACTTCTTATCTCTCCATCCCCCTCTCCTTTCCTTTCTCCTCCACACTTCTTATCTCTCCATCCCCCTCTCCCTTCCTTTCTCCATCTCACTTCTTATCTCTCCATCCCCCTCTCCCTTCCTTTCTCCTCCTCACTTCTTATCTCTCCATCCCCCTCTCCCTTCCTTTCTCCTCCACACTTCTTATCTCTCCATCCCCCTCTCCTTTCCTTTCTCCTCCTCACTTCTTATCTCTCCATCCCCCTCTCCCTTCCTTTCTCCTCCTCACTTCTTATCTCTCCATCCCCCTCTCCCTTCCTTTCTCCTCCTCACTTCTTATCTCTCCATCCCCCTCTCCCTTCCTTTCTCCATCTCACTTCTTATCTCTCCATCCCCCTCTCCCTTCCTTTCTCCTCCTCACTTCTTATCTCTCCATCCCCCTCTCCCTTCCTTTCTCCTCCTCACTTCTTATCTCTCCATCCCCCTCTCCCTTCCTTTCTCCTCCTCACTTCTTATCTCTCCATCCCCCTCTCCCTTCCTTTCTCCATCTCACTTCTTATCTCTCCATCCCCCTCTCCCTTCCTTTCTCCATCTCACTTCTTATCTCTCCATCCCCCTCTCCTTTCCTTTCTCCTCCTCACTTCTTATCTCTCCATCCCCCTCTCCTTTCCTTTCT
This sequence comes from Salmo trutta, assembly GCF_901001165.1. Classification (NCBI taxonomy): domain Eukaryota; kingdom Metazoa; phylum Chordata; class Actinopteri; order Salmoniformes; family Salmonidae; genus Salmo; species Salmo trutta. The sequence continues at coordinate 34,550,326 of NC_042977.1, read as the reverse complement.
CCATCTCTCTTCCCTCCTCTCACTCCTCTCTCGCCTACCTCTTTCCTCTCTCCCCCTCTCTCTTTCTCCCCTCCCTTTATCCCCCCCCTCTCTCTCCTCCTCTCTGGGTCTGGGAGTATATGAGCTCATCTGTGAGTGGAGAAAAGAGAGAAGAGAATCCCCTCAGTGAGACCTCTTGTGATTGGAGGAGGAGAATCCTTTCAGTGTTGGGTTTTCTTTCATTTGTGCGGGAAATTCTTTGATGTTACGCGGATACCATTTGAGACCACTGAATAAAATTAGGATTTGCAATTTATGTTCCAGATGAATTTTTTTCCTCCCTCCCCTCCCCTAACCGTCTTTTGACTGTGTTATTGGAACGTTTCTTGTTTTCATCTCCAAACCACAGTTCTATTTTCTACTCAAACCAATTTTAGAATTGACATCTTGTGGTGCCCTTCACCTTTGATCTGGTTCTGCAGTAAGTAAAAGCATCACAATAAACTTTCTAGGCTAAATCAATTATATCCTCTTCATGCCTTGGCAACAATAGCCTTCTGATGGAGGCGTTTAGTGGTCCACTTAGCCACAGACCGATAAGACATTGGCAGCCGCTTGAAATCAATTGAGCCGTGCCTTTACTCCTCTTTATAAATCGTCACTGCTGCATCTCCAGCCAGCCCCTTCTCAGCCCCATGCATGGATGATTAGGTCAGGCCTGTAGAATGGACCAGCCAGTGAAATAGCAGAAGCTAACATTCCACATTAGAGTTGGAGATCGAGTATGGACAGCCTTCTCTTAACCAACTCAGTGGCCTTGTGGTTAGAGTGTCTGCCCTGACATCGGAAGGTTGGGAGCTCAAAACCCGGTTGAGTCACACCAAAGACTGTGAAAATGGGACCCAGTGTGTCACTGCTTGGCACTCAGCATTAAGGATATACTGTAAGTTGGGGTTAAGGCCCTGTGATAGACTAGTGTCCTGTTCAGGGCTGTGTACATCAAGCTGACTCACACTACAGGAGATGAGCCATTCTGACTTGCTCGTGCAAGGCTACTTTACTTCTCTTCTCCAGGGAGCCTATCTCTATCTGCTCAATGTTTCATGGCTTTATTTCCTCCGCAGCCCTTCTGTCATCTGAGGTTTTCTGCTCTCTCTGACAGGGCAGGAGGAGGTGTGTGTGATCATTGCTTGCTCATATACACGCAGACCTGAGGTGTGACTCGAGCGATAATGGTGTGTACACACACACTCACTATCCCAGGATAGTCATTTCTACAGACGATATTGCCGTAGACTCACACACACACACACAAGGCAACGTTGTTGCCCATGTGCACTGCGCACACACACTCCAGCCTAAGTCATCATACGCACAGTACACACACTTCCTCCCAGAGCTTAAGCCAGCTGATAGCCATCTCTGTGTTTTCAGATGACCAGAGATGACTGATAATCTACAAGCTCTCTGACAAACTATCTTACCACCTAAACATGTCCAATAAGAACACAGATTTTCACTTTCGGTGTGCCCTACTGAACATATTCCTGATGTTAATCCACAATGAACTGAGTCTTTTTTAAAACATTTTTACCTTTATTTAACTAGGCAAGTCAGTTAAGAACACATTCTTATTTTGGCCTAGGAACAGTGGGTTAACTGCCTTGTTCAGGGGCAGAACAACAGATTTGTACCTTGTCAGCTCAGGGATTTGATCTTGCAACCTTTCGGGTACTAGTCCAAAGCTCTAACCACTAGGCTACGCTGCCGCCCCACAAAATCTAAACAAACATGCAAGAAGCTTCCGATGGTTTCTGAAGTGCCTTAGCCCCAAATATATTGCTCCAGAGACCTGTGCAAGGTAGAGTGGCTTTGAGAGTGACAATGACTGCACCTCACATCTAACTAGTGAGTGAGTTGACCCTGTATTATGTTTGTCACTATGGTTACCACCCCTGGGTACCTTCAGATGAAGATGTGATGTTGATGCGGATGTTGGTGGTGGTTTGCCCTTCGGCCCCTCTCCTCTGTGTGTCAGCCCCAGAACCCTCATCACGCTTCCCCAGACCTCTGTCACTTACCCCGGGGACTCGCCAGCCAGCCAGGTGAGAAAAGCACGCAACAGGAATAAAAATTACTATGACCTATTTATGTGTGTGTGTGTGTGTGTGTGTGTGTCTGTGTCTGTGTGCGTCTGTGTGTGTGTCTGTGTGTGTGTGTGTTCGGTCCCTGGAGCAAGGTTGTTTGGTTATAATGGATTTTCGTTATTTCCTTCTCTATATGCTGTGTTTTCAACAAAGAAATGTCACAGCGACGAGCAGATTGGTCGGTATATCTTAAAAAGCAGTAGTACAGCAGTGTCCTGTTGGGTTGTTGGTCACTGCCCTGACAGGACAGAGAATTCAGGGCTGACATCAGCTGTGCACTTGAGATTGTTAGGCTCTTGTTAAGTTAGCTCTCTGAGACTGGACTGTCTCTCTGGACGCCTATGGGGGATTGAATGCTATATGACAGTCATTCCCAACCTTTTTCTGTTACTGTATTACCAACTGAATTTTGCTCTGCCTGGAGTACCCCTGAAGTACCCCCTCATGTACATTTTACCAGTAAGCCTATGGTCTCATGAGTCTTCTCAAGTACCCCCTGTGGATAGTCCAAGTACAGGGGTCCTAGAACCCCTCCTTGGGAACCGCTGCTACATGACAAGGCTGTTAATGACACACCAAATTAAAGGGCACATTCCAGGTTGTCGTCATTGTAGTCGTGATGCCCAATTTGTCAGATCTCACAACACCTAGAGAAGTGTTCAACATCTCGGCAACCACATTAATATGAAATAGAAGATATCTTCTTCTGAGACTGCAATGACGACAACCTGGAACGCCACCAAAGAAGACGCAATAACGTCAGAGTATTTTTCTGTAGCATTTCAATGTTGCCACCATGACCTCCTGCTGTTATGTATATTTCTCCTCAACCGCGAAACACACAACAGTTTAATTACAATAATTAATCGCCATACAGTCAATTAACGAACTTGACAGAGAGAGACGCAGAGATAGAGAGAGAGTAGCGTTCAGGAGCATGCAGCTTGGAGTCTAAAAATACCTTAATTGATATGTATCTGGAGTAAATCAAAGAGTACATGCCAAAAATGTCAGTTTTATGTGCTTTCACATTTTCTCTCTCTCTCTCTCTCTCTCTCTCTCTCTCTCTCTCTCCTCTCTCTCTCTCTCTCCTCTCTCTCTCTCTCTCTCTCTCTCTCTCTCTCTCTCTCTCTCTCTCTCTCTCTCTCTCTCTCTCTCTCTCTCTCTCTCTCTCTCTCTCTCTCTCTCTCTCTCTCTCAGCACAGTGAAATGGAGGGTGATGATGTTGTTGGAGGCTATGGCATGTTTAAAGGAGACCAGGAAGAAAAAAAGACCCTTCCCATGTCCTTCTTATTTGTTACTTTGCCCCGGGAGGGTCTGTAGGATAGGAAGTGAGAGGGTTTCCAGGGGGTGGGAGGGTGTGTAGGATAGGAAGTGAGAGGGTTTCCAGGGGGTGGGAGGGTCTGTAGGATAGGAAGTGAGAGGGTTTCCAGGGGGTGGGAGGGTCTGTAGGATAGGAAGTGAGAGGGTTTCCAGGGGGTGGGAGGGTCTGGAGGATAGGAAGTGAGAGGGTTTCCAGGGGGTGGGAGGGTCTGTAGGATAGGAAGTGAGAGGGTTTCCAGGGGGTGGGAGGGTCTGTAGGATAGGAAGTGAGAGTGTTTCCAGGGGGTGGGAGGGTCTGTAGGATAGGAAGTGAGAGGGTTTCCAGGGGGTGGGAGGGTCTGTAGGATAGGAAGTGAGAGGGTTTCCAGGGGGTGGGAGGGTCTGGAGGATAGGAAGTGAGAGGGTTTCCAGGGGGTGGGAGGGTCTGGAGGATAGGAAGTGAGAGGGTTTCCAGGGGGTGGGAGGGTCTGTAGGATAGGAAGTGAGAGGGTTTCCAGGGGGTGGGAGGGTCTGTAGGATAGGAAGTGAGAGTGTTTCCAGGGGGTGGGAGGGTCTGTAGGATAGGAAGTGAGAGGGTTTCCAGGGGGTGGGAGGGTCTGTAGGATAGGAAGTGAGAGGGTTTCCAGGGGGTGGGAGGGTCTGGAGGATAGGAAGTGAGAGGGTTTCCAGGGGGTGGGAGGGTCTGTAGGATAGGAAGTGAGAGGGTTTCCAGGGGGTGGGAGGGTCTGGAGGATAGGAAGTGAGAGTGTTTCCAGGGGGTGGGAGGGTCTGTAGGATAGGAAGTGAGAGGGTTTCCAGGGGGTGGGAGGGTCTGTAGGATAGGAAGTGAGAGGGTTTCCAGGGGGTGGGAGGGTCTGGAGGATAGGAAGTGAGAGGGTTTCCAGGGGGTGGGAGGGTCTGTAGGATAGGAAGTGAGAGGGTTTCCAGGGGGTGGGAGGGTCTGTAGGATAGGAAGTGAGAGGGTTTCCAGGGGGTGGGAGGGTCTGGAGGATAGGAAGTGAGAGGGTTTCCAGGGGGTGGGAGGGTCTATAGGATAGGAAGTGAGAGTGTTTCCAGGGGGTGGGAGGGTCTGGAGGATAGGAAGTGAGAGGGTTTCCAGGGGGGGGAGGGTCTATAGGATAGGAAGTGAGAGGGTTTCCAGGGGGGGGGGGGGTCTGGAGGATAGGAAGTGAGAGGGTTTCCAGGGGGTGGGAGGGTCTGGAGGATAGGAAGTGAGAGGGTTTCCAGGGGGTGGGAGGGTCTATAGGATAGGAAGTGAGAGGGTTTCCAGGGGGTGGGAGGGTCTGGAGGATAGGAAGTGAGAGGGTTTCCAGGGGGTGGGAGGGTCTGGAGGATAGGAAGTGAGAGGGTTTCCAGGGGGGTGGGAGGGTCTATAGGATAGGAAGTGAGAGGGTTTCCAGGGGGTGGGAGGGTCTGTAGGATAGGAAGTGAGAGGGTTTCCAGGGGTGGGAGGGTCTGTAGGATAGGAAGTGAGAGGGTTTCCAGGGGGTGGGAGGGTCTATAGGATAGGAAGTGAGAGGGTTTCCAGGGGGTGGGAGGGTCTGGAGGATAGGAAGTGAGAGGGTTTCCAGGGGGTGGGAGGGTCTGGAGGATAGGAAGTGAGAGTGTTTCCAGGGGGTGGGAGGGTCTGTAGGATAGGAAGTGAGAGGGTTTCCAGGGGGTGGGAGGGTCTGTAGGATAGGAAGTGAGAGGGTTTCCAGGGGGTGGGAGGGTCTGGAGGATAGGAAGTGAGAGGGTTTCCAGGGGGTGGGAGGGTCTATAGGATAGGAAGTGAGAGGGTTTCCAGGGGGTGGGAGGGTCTGGAGGATAGGAAGTGAGAGGGTTTCCAGGGGGTGGGAGGGTCTGGAGGATAGGAAGTGAGAGTGTTTCCAGGGGGTGGGAGGGTCTGTAGGATAGGAAGTGAGAGGGTTTCCAGGGGGTGGGAGGGTCTGTAGGATAGGAAGTGAGAGGGTTTCCAGGGGGTGGGAGGGTCTGGAGGATAGGAAGTGAGAGGGTTTCCAGGGGGTGGGAGGGTCTGGAGGATAGGAAGTGAGAGGGTTTCCAGGGGGTGGGAGGGTCTATAGGATAGGAAGTGAGAGGGTTTCCAGGGGGTGGGAGGGTCTGTAGGATAGGAAGTGAGAGGGTTTCCAGGGGGTGGGAGGGTCTATAGGATAGGAAGTGAGAGGGTTTCCAGGGGGTGGGAGGGTCTGGAGGATAGGAAGTGAGAGTGTTTCCAGGGGGTGGGAGGGTCTGGAGCATAGGAAGTGAGAGGGTTTCCAGGGGGTGGGAGGGTCTGTAGGATAGGAAGTGAGAGGGTTTCCAGGGGGTGGGAGGGTCTGTAGGATAGGAAGTGAGAGGGTTTCCAGGGGGTGGGAGGGTCTGTAGGATAGGAAGTGAGAGGGTTTCCAGGGGTGGGAGGGTCTGGAGGATAGGAAGTGAGAGGGTTTCCAGGGGGTGGGAGGGTCTGTAGGATAGGAAGTGAGAGGGTTTCCAGGGGGTGGGAGGGTCTGGAGGATGGAAAGTGAGAGGGTTTCCAGGGGGTGGGAGGGTCTGGAGGATAGGAAGTGAGAGGGTTTCCAGGGGGTGGGAGGGTCTGTAGGATAGGAAGTGAGAGTGTTTCCAGGGGGTGGGAGGGTCTGGAGGATGGAAAGTAAAGGGGCATCTGTGTTTTACTCTCTACAGAGACCACTTGAAGTGGTTTCAAACACGGTTTCTTTCTTAGTATTGGAAATGTGCTGTTTGAACACCTGCAAAAACGTTTGAACAGATGTGTGGTTTTTAGGTGATGAAAGAGAGTTCTTTTCTTTTTCACTTGTATTTATTTAACCTTTATTTACACAGGTCGGTCAATGAATAATAATATTCTCAATTTGATACCTTAACCACCTCGTAAGACATAGATGGCCAAAATAGCCAGAACATTACCTTTATACCCATTCACAGTATTCAGCCACACATTCGTAAATAAAAACAGACATCTGTTCGACACTCTCTCTAGGTGTGATAACATGATGCTACACTCGGATGGGCTTTTGATAGGTTTCTAGGACTAGACAATCTGATACAAGCAGACATTCTTGTTTCATCCCCGTCCAGCCCCCACTCAGAGCGTGTACAATAAAGCAAGCCAATCGGGTGACAAAATAAAAATGGGTACAATAACCTAGTTCTGCGTTGAGCACTCACATTATGAATGGTTGTAAATGTGAGCTCAGACAGACCGTAGCCCAGAGAGCACCATCGGCATATCACATTAAAGTTACTCTAGCCTACATAGCTAGACCTGGGTTCAATTAATATTGGAAATCATTTCAAATGCTTTACCTGTGGTTGACTAAGCTTGCCTGGCTTGATGTACCAATATAACAGTCCCAAAACTGCTGACCCCACCCATATAGCACACCAGGCAGGCCAGAGCAAACGCTCAAAGTATTTGAAAGATTTCAAATAGTATTTGAACCCAGGTCTGCATGTAGCCACCATGCTATGAGGCATGAGGCAATCTTTAGGTTTGCTTTTCTGACTGACATCCTACATAAGAAAAGTAGTTCCTCCAGAGTTATGCTGCTTCAGTTGAATCCACTTGAGAGCCCAGACATCAAGCCATTAAACTTTAACTTCCAGTGGTATTTTAGCTCTTCTGCTTCCAGATTAGCAGTTCAGTGCATTTCTGTGTCAGTTCACTGGGTTGAAATGAATTTCTCCACTAATTTAGTAATTGCACACGAAAGCCTTTTTATCTATGTGTTGGATAAGCCTTGGTAGCAGCATCAGCCAGACAGTCACTACTATTACCTACAGGCTATTATGTTCATTACCTTCACACTGCTTCAGAACACGGCCTATGTCACATCTGGCCTCACATGCAGGCTGCTCCACACATCGTCAAGCCAGTTATAATACTGAATAAATTTCATTTGTTTTTATTTTTCTTATTAAATCAAGACCCTGTCAAATATGTCCCAACACCAAGTGTGTCTACAACCTGTAGAAATTGGGCCAACACCAAGCTGAATGTTAGTGCTAGAGCTGCAGCCTGCTCTCTCCATTATAGCTAAGCTGCTTTCACTAGTCTCTGATATATAGGACCTACCCACCTCTCACAGTGGAAGGGACTGTGTATATATGTGCATGTGTGCGTGTGTAGCTGGCTAGTGCTTATTGCAGTGGGTGGCGTCTGCAGCAGAGTGGGGGTGTTTACAGTGCGGGGGTAAGGGGGGCGTGATGTGATGAGGACGTAGCAGGGTGATGAGTGACTCTCCATCCCATAATCTCTCTTTCTCTTTGTGTCTCTTCCCCTTTCTCTCTCTCTCTCTCTCTCTGTGCTTGGAGGCCGGAGGAGAGTGACTCAGTGTGTGTCTCCAGTGGCGTCCCCTATCCTCCACTCTCCCTTCCCCTGCTCTGCGAGTGTGTGACAGACTCCCATAGAGACGTTGGCTGGCGTGGGACGGCTGGATGCTGTCTCCTGGATAGACGTGACATCCCTGACATGGCTGCCTAGCCTGCCTCTCGGCGAGATGCCAGTCTGCTGCGGCCCGTCCGGGCATCATTTGGGCATTTACCAGCCAGCACAACATTTCCTGGTTTAGTGAGTCCTCTCCTCACAGGCTCAGACACTCATCATGGTGTTGTGACACTGTCACTGGCTGATGTTACGCTCATTTGTCAGTTGGTTGCGACGTGTAATGTTTGTTGTGCTGGTGTGGGACAGCTGGTGTGGGACAGCTGGTGTGGGACAGCTGGATGCAGTATCCTCACTGTGTCCTTTCTGACATCCTGCCTCAGCGCGACACAACAGCAGACTACTAGTGCTGATTAATCCTTTGGACACATTACAAACAACCTCCTCTTACTCATCTGCTTATTGTTCTGTCTAGCATTTATATTTCTCTTCCTCCAGCTGTTTGTCTCCATTATCTTCAGAGGGTATTTGTAATCGTCTGGAGTCCTGTAGTTGATAATCCTCCCGCTGCTGCAGTGCTGAATCTCTGCTCCAAGGTGGCATTACTGCAACATCACACCAGGTGTTGTGTCTGTTTCTGTTTATGCAGAGCCTCCTGTGCTGTTGCATCCCTAGACATCTCTAATCCTCGGCAACAACACACAATAGTTAATCCCATCAGGGTCTATTGTAGGGTGGGAATAAAGACACATGCTGGGGAAGGGAGTTATTGCTCTAAGGGCTGTTTGTCTGATGTTTGTAATGTGCTCTCACAGAAACAGACTGATCCTAGAAAGCTGGAAGTGGCGCACATACACAACCGTTCAAAGGTTTGGGCTCATTTAGAAATGTCCTTGTTTTTGAAAGAAAAACTTTTTTTTTGTCCATTAAAATAACATCAAATTGATCAGAAATACAGTGTAGACATTGTTAATGTTGTAAATGACTATTGTAGCTGGAAACGGCTGATTTTGAATGGAATATCTACATAGGCGTACAGAGGCCCATTATCAGTAACCATCACTCCTGTGTTCCAATGGCACATTGTGTTAGCTAATCCAAGTTTATCATTTTAAAAGGCTAACTGATCATTAGAAAACCCTTTTGCAATTATGTTAGCACAGCTGAAAACTGTTGTCTGATTAAAGAAGCAATACAACTGGCCTTCTTTAGACTAGATAAGTATCTGGAGCATCAGCATTTGTGGGTTCGATTACAGACTCAAAATGTCCAGAAACAAAGAACTTTCTTCTGAAACTTGTCAGTCTATTCTTGTTCTGAGAAATGAAGGCTATTCCATGTGAGAAATTGTCAAGAAACTGAAGATCTCGTACAACGCTGTGTACTACTCCCTTCACACAACAGCGCAAACGGTCTCTAACCAGAATAGAATGAGGAGTGGGAGGCCCCGGTGCACAACTATTTCACCTTTATTTAACCATGTAGGCTAGTTGAGAACAAGTTCTCATTTGCAACTGTGACCTGGCCAAGATAAAGCATAGCAATACGACACGTACAACAACACAGAGTTACACATGGAATAAACAAAACATACAGTCAATAATACAGTAGAAAAAAAGAAAAAGTCTATATGCAGTGAGTGCAAATGAGGTAAGTTAAGGCAATAAATAGGCCATGGTTGTGAAGTAATTACAATATAGCAATTAAACACTGGAATGGTAGATGTGCAGAAGATGAATGTGCAAGTAGAGATACTGGGGTGCAAAGGAGCAAGATAAATAAATAAATACACTATGGGGATGAGATGGGCTGTTTACAGATGGGCTATGTACAGGTGCAGTGATCTGTGAGCTGCTCTGACAGCTGGTGCTTAAAGCTAGTGAGGGAGATATGAGTCTCCAGCTTCAGTGATTTTTGCAGTTCGTTCCAGTCATTGGTAGCAGAGAACTGGAAGGAAAGGCGACCAAAGTAGGAATTGGCTTTGGGGGTGACCAGTGAGATATACCTGCTGGAGCGCGTGCTACGAGTGGGTGCTGCTATGGTGACCAGTGAGCTTAGATAAAGCGGTGCTTTACCTAGCAGAGACTTGTAGATGACCTGTAGCCAGTGGGTTTGGCGATGAGTATGAAGTGAGGGCCAACCAACGAGAGCGTACAGGTCGCAGTGGTGGGTAGTGTATGAGGCTTTGGTGACAAAACGGATGGTACTGTGATAGACTGCATCCAATTTGTTGAGTAGAGTGTTGGAGGCTATTTTATAGATGACATCGCCGAAGTCGAGGATCGGTAGGATGGTCAGTTTTACGAGGGTATGTTTGGCAGCATGAGTGAAGGATGCTTTGTTGCGATATAGGAAGCCAATTCTAGATTTAATTTTGGATTGGAGATGCTTAATGTGAGTCTGGAAGGACAGTTTACAGTCTAACCAGACACCTAGGTATTTGTAGTTGTCCACGTATTCTAAGTCAGAGCGTCCAGAGTATTGACGCTGGACGGGCAAGCAGGTGCAGGCAGTGATCGATTGAAGAGCATGCATTTAGTTTTACTTGCATTTAAGAGCAGTTGGAGGCCACGGAAGGAGAGTTGTATGGCATTTAAGCTCGTCTGTTAGTTAACACAGTGTCCAAAGAAGGGCCAGAAGTATACAGAATGGTGTCATCTGCGTAGAGGTGGATCAGAGAATCACCAGCAGCAAGAGCGACATCATTGATGTATACAGAGAAGAGAGTCGGCCCGACAATTGAACCCTGTGGCACACCCATAGAGACTGCCAGAGGTCCGGACAACAGGCCCTCCGATTTGACACACTGAACTCTATCAGAGAAGTAGTTGGTAAACCAGGCGAGGCAATCATTTGAGAAACCAAGGCTGTCGAGTCTGCCAATAAGAATGTGGTGATTGACAGAGTCGAAAGCCTTGGCCAGGTCGATGAAGACGGCTGCACAGTAATGTCTCTTATCGATGGAGGTTATGATGTAATTTGAGGAAGCAGTTTTTATATAACAGTATACATGTTTTCCCATTTAGCATAGAAGAACATCATTGCTTGCAGTTAGAGTTTATGCCAGGCTAAGTAAGACAATTCTCTCTGTCCTCAAAAGAGAGAAGGATGTGAAGAACGCCTTTAGATTTGCTAGTTTGGTCCTTATGAGCTGGCTGGATGTAAGTGGGTGAAGGGACGGTAAGCGATCACTGGTGGTTTACTGAGCTGCTGACAGTGTGTGTGCCTGGTCTGGCTGGCATCACGTCTCTAACTTGCTTGACTGGATATGGCGGAGGAAGCTACAGCACTAGCTGCACTGGCTAGTATAAATAATAGCCTTACCGAATGGGGACCATTAGCTACAGCAGTATTATGTCTGATCTGATGGGGAGTTTGCTCGGCCAGAGACAGTTCTGAGGAAGAGCTTTTTACATCCATGCTTAACACACAGGCCTCGGAGCGAGTCGGGGCGCCCAGAGAGTTGTAGATTGAAACTAGAGTCCCATGTCTGTCTCATAAGGCTTCTGTTCTATGTCAAATGTTCTTGTAGTTCTACCCCATGTATTAGAAGGAGCATGAAGAGCATGGACCTGGGGTTGAGTGTTTGGGAAATGCTGTTTGAAGGGTTTCGCTACGAGCATCACAATGGTTACTATACCATAGCTCTTAATAAAACTGAACTGGAAGATTGCCTCAAGGAGTTGAACGAATCAAATACTGTGCAGAGCAGTGGAGCACCACAGTCTTTGTCCTGGGCAGGGAGACCCCAGACGTTTCCAATCAAAAGAGAATATTGCATTTATTGGAAAATATGTGTTGTGTCTCTCCCTCAAACAACATGCCCCCTCAAATGAAAACTTCTATTTTTGGGGCGGTGACTTAGACATTACCCAGGGGCCTATGGCCCTAATTACTGTACTGTAGTCTAGACTCCCCTCCACAGTATGAAAAGCACATAGTTATATTATTTTCATTTTCATAACCTACAGTACACTGTAATAAAAGAAATGGTGCTACAGAAGCTATGTAGAACCAGCACGGGTTCAATGGCTCTCGCCATGTATGGCCCTCAAGAAGGTTCTAGCTATTGTGGAGGATGAATCAGAATTAGTTGGGTAACATAGATAATTAAGATGTTTTATGTCTATAATATGCTTATGTGAGATACTTGTCATTAGAATGTATCCCTTTGGACTCTGGTGTCTTTCACTTGCACTTTTCCCTTAGCTGGGGCTCAGTCACTTGGGGCCCAGAGAGGGGAGAGGCCAGACTTGTCTTTTACATGTCCCTGGTGCTATGCAGAATATCAGAAAGGGAAGAGGACAGAATGGAACATTGTCTACATATGTGTGTGTATGTGTGTGTGTTTTACTGAGGATGGGCTTCTATGAGATAGCACTGACAGAGGAGATTTACGATGTCTTTTGATAATAATGCCTAAAGAGCATTCCAGAGAACATGAGCTAATGGTTCTGTTCTATACCGTACCAGGGAGAGACGGTTCCAGTTTGGGGAAGGAGGACCAGATACTGATCTATACAATGAACACTGTTGATACAGCAGTTGCTGTCTGCTATGTTTTATAGATATCTTTCATACAAAACTTAACCTTTGTGAACTGTTCCTAAGATCTGTGGTTCATCATGTACGTTGAAAGATCTTTGTACTTTTGAGTAACCCCTTTATCAATGGTTCATTAGAGATAGCGCATCATTGAAGGTCAAGTGCTTTTGCAAAAGCATCTTAATTATTAAAGATGTAGTTTTAAGTATATCTCTGACTGGTGTGTGAAGTTTGTAACTCTCCTCATTTGGTAATGCAGAAATTAGCCACCACACTTTACAACCGTAAAGAAGCCTTATTTCTACTCTTTTATTTGTAGAACATAGAGTGGAATATAGTGACTGTGGAGGTAGTGACAGACCAGGCTGTTGGCTGTAAATTACCTGGGTTTATATAATATAGTGACTGTGGAGGTAAAGTGACAGACCAGGCTGTTGGCTGTAAATTACCTGGGTTTATATAATATAGTGACTGTGGAGGTAAAGTGACAGACCAGGCTGTTGGCTGTAAATTACCTGGGTTTATATAATATAGTGACTGTGGAGGTAAAGTGACAGACCAGGCTGTTGGCTGTAAATTACCTGGGTTTATATAATATAGTGACTGTGGAGGTAAAGTGACAGACCAGGCTGTTGGCTGTAAATTACCTGGGTTTATATAATATAGTGACTGTGGAGGTAAAGTGACAGACCAGGCTGTTGGCTGTAAATTACCTGGGTTTATATAATATAGTGACTGTGGAGGTAAAGTGACAGACCAGGCTGTTGGCTGTAAATTACCTGGGTTTATATAATATAGTGACTGTGGAGGTGAAGTGACAGACCAGGCTGTTGGCTGTAAATTACCTGGGTTTATATAATATAGTGACTGTGGAGGTAAAGTGACAGACCAGGCTGTTGGCTGTAAATTACCTGGGTTTATATAATATAGTGACTGTGGAGGTAAAGTGACAGACCAGGCTGTTGGCTGTAAATTACCTGGGTTTATATAATATAGTGACTGTGGAGGTAAAGTGACAGACCAGGCTGTTGGCTGTAAATTACCTGGGTTTATATAATATAGTGACTGTGGAGGTAAAGTGACAGACCAGGCTGTTGGCTGTAAATTACCTGGGTTTATATAATATAGTGACTGTGGAGGTAAAGTGACAGACCAGGCTGTTGGCTGTAAATTACCTGGGTTTATATAATATAGTGACTGTGGAGGTAAAGTGACAGACCAGGCTGTTGGCTGTAAATTACCTGGGTTTATATAATATAGTGACTGTGGAGGTAAAGTGACAGACCAGGCTGTTGGCTGTAAATTACCTGGGTTTATATAATATAGTGACTGTGGAGATAAAGTGACAGACCAGGCTGTTGGCTGTAAATTACCTGGGTTTATATAATATAGTGACTGTGGAGATAAAGTGACAGACCAGGCTGTTGGCTGTAAATTACCTGGGTTTTGAGGAGTCATGACGGGCTATTAGCATAAAGGACTGATTAATCATTCAATTGTAATTAACAAGTAGATGTAAATAATTGATGCTCTCTGTATAGCCACAGCATATTATACAATGATCCATATTCTATATTTCTAATGTATATTCCCCTATAAAAATACATGTTGCTATACTGTACTGAGACTCATATTCATCTTCATACAGTTGTATTTTCTGTTGTTATTAGGGTTGCTAGTAGTTTATAATATAATATTACTATTATATACACTTCGTATACAAAACATTAAGAACACCTGTTCTTTCCATGACATAGACTGACCAGGTGAATCCAGGTGAAAGCTATGATCCCTTATTGATCCCTTATTGTTAAATCCACTTCGATCAGTGTAGATGAAGGGGAGGATTGTTAAGCCTTGAGACAATTGAGACATGGATTGTGTATGTGTGCCATTCAGAGAGCGAGGGGATCCTAATGTGTGGTATACTCAGTGTATTAATTATTAGTAATATTATAATGTAATGATAGCGATGGTATCTGTAGCTGTGGTACTGTGTTAATGCTGCTATTATTCCTTCACATAGTATACCGCAATAGGCTATTAGGGATATAGGTTTCTGCAGGACGAGGAGCCCAGCTGTATTTACCGTTAGTGGTAGTGATAATAGTGATAGTGATTACACATTATACTGGCTATAGTCTAGTTAATACTATTCCTTCACACACCACAAATACTCATTACACTATTAGTGTTAGTGCTTTCTGCAGGAGGCAGATGGGGTGAACAGTTTAACAGAAAGAGTGCTAAAATCTGAAAATAAATCCACTTTTTGGCCCAGCAGCTAAATCTGACAGTCCAAGTTAGTCTTGAGTTACTGTTGTGGGTAGAGAGCATATGGTAGGCTGGGAATCTGGAATGCAGACTGAGTCTCTAATTAGTTCAATGGTCCAAATGAGGTTACTGCAGTGAAGGAACAAGAGGAGGTGTGTGTGTGTGTGTGTGTGTGTGTGTGCGCACGTTCCTGCGTGGGTGCATGTGTTATTCAGAAGAAGCGGGGCATTAAACGAGCGTAAAACATTCTGCACTGCTTCATTATGTAAAGAAATCAATAAGCTACAGCTAGTTCCATGCTCTCCTCTCCTCCAATCCTGTCTGCCTGTCTGCCTGTCTGCCTGTGTGCGGTGAACAGATGCTAAACAGCGATTGTTCTCCTCTGAAGTTCCACGACTAATTGTTTCTCTGGAGGATCCAACCTTTCTCTACTGTGGCAAATGGAAATGTCATAATGTACCAATGTGTTACTGTTATGTTGGTCTGAGAGAGGAGTATGCACTGGAGAAGTAACACATTTGTGTTGTGGTTTCAGTTCACCTGAGCCACCGTGGATTTCAGAAAGGCTACATCACGCTCTCACAAACGTGACATGACACCTGTCAAGACTGGGAGATGACTGGATGACTGTTTTTCGTCTCTGTTTCTGGTCCCCAGTGCACCAGCTGGCCTGGCCTCATTCCCCAGTCTGATGGAGAAGAGAAAAAACAGAACATCAGAGGCTCTCTCTCTGTCGCTGTGTTCCTCTCTTCCTCTGTTTCTCTCTCTCTCCTTCCCTCTGTTTCTCGCTTCACTCTCCCACTCCCAGCTCTCTCTCTCTCTCTGTGTTTCTCACTGTAGTCTCTGTTTCCTTGTGTTCCTCTCATCTTGACCATGTAATATTAAAGTCAGAAGGGACAGGCCTGCTGTTTCCACTGAGGAACTTCTCTGAGCGGAGGAACGAGACAGAACAAAATAGGAAAAAGACAGAGAGAGAGAGAGTAGAAAAGAGCAAAATAGGAGGAAAGAGAGAGTGAGAGAGGAAAAGAGGAGGAAAGGGAGAGAGCGAGAGAGGAAAAAAGGAGGAAAGAGACAGAGAGCGAGAGAGGAAAAGAGGAGGAAAGGGGGAGAGCGAGAGAGGAAAAGAGGAGGAAAGAGACAGAGAGTGAGAGAGGAAAAGAGGAGGAAAGGGGGAGAGCGAGAGAGGAAAAGAGGAGGAAAGAGACAGAGAGCGAAAGAGGAAAAGAGGAGGAAAGAGACAGAGAGCGAGAGAGGAAAAGTGATGTCACACACATACAGCCTAGCCAGCCCAACGAGATGAATGTGGTTTGACTACATCTCCCCTTTAGCTACATATTAATATTCACAAACTCTCAAATCCTCCTCCATCTCTGCATCCTCCAAACTGAACCCTGTGAATAAAGGTGGAGGCTATTAGTTTACAACATTGTCAGGAAATACGACCCTTTCTGTTGAAGTCGAACAAGAAATAAAGATCTAGAGGTACTATACGGTGTATTCATAAAGTATTCAGAAAGTACTTTTTACACATTATTTTTACGTTACAGCCTTTTTCTAAAATAGATTAAATAAAAAGAATCCTCATCAATCTACACACAATACCCATAATGAATTTTTTTAATTGTTTTATTTTAGCAAGTTTATTAAATATACAAAACAGAAATATCTTATTTACGTAAGTACTCAGACCCTTTGCTATGAGACTCGAAATTGAGCTCAGGTGCATCCTGTTGATTGATTGATTGATCATCCTTGAGATGTTTCTACAACTTGGTTGAAGTCCACCTGTGGTATATTCAATTGATTGGACATGAATTGGAAAGGCACACACAGCCTATGGTCCCACAATTGACAGTGTATGTCAGAGCAAAAACCAAGCCATGAGGTTGAAGGAATTGTCCGTAGAGCTACGAGACAGGATTGTGTCGAGGCACAGACCTGGGGAAAGGTATCAAAAAATGTCTGCAGCATTGAAGGTCTCCAAGAACACAGTGGCCTTCATCATTCTTAAATGGAAGAAGTTTGGAACCACCAAGACTTTTCCTAGAGCTGGCCGGCCCGGCCAAACTGAGAAATCGGGGGAAAAGGGCCTTGCTCAGGGAGGTGACTAAGAACCCGATGGTCACTCTGACAGAGCTCTAGAGTTCCTTTGTGGAGATGGGAGAACCTTCCAGAAGCCAACCATCTCTGCAGCACTCCACCAAACAGGCCTTTATGGTAGTGGCCAGACGGAAGCCACTCCTCAGTAAAAGGCACATGACAGCCCACTTGGAGCATGCCAAAAGGCACCTAAAGCACTCTGATTATGAAAACAAGATTCTCTGGTCTGATGAAACCAAGATTGAACTCTTTGGCCTGAATGCCAAGCACCACGTCTGGAGGAAACCTGGCACCATGCCTACGGTGAAGCGTGGTGGTGGCAGAATCATGCTGTGGGGATGTTTTTCAGCGGCAGGGACTGGGAGAGTAGTCGGGATCGAGGGAATGACGAACAGAGCAAAGTACAGAGAGATCCTTGATGAAAACCTGCTCCAGAGTGCTCTGGACCTCAGACTGGGATGAAGGTTCACCTTCCAACAGAACAACGACCCTAAGCACACAGCCAAGACAATGCAGGAGTGGCTTCGAGACGAGTCTCTGAATGTCCTTGAGTGGCCCAGCCAGAGCTCGGACTTGAACCCGATCGAACATCTCTGGCGAGACCTGAAAATAGCTGTGCAGCGACACTCCCCATCCAACCTGACAGAGTTTGAGAGGATCTGCAAAGAATGGGAGAAACTCCCCAAATACAGGTGTGCCAAGCTTGTAGCGTCATACCCAAGACGACTCGAGGCTGTAATCGCTGCCAAAGGTGCTTCAACAAAGTACTGAGTAAAGGGTCTGAATAATTATGTAAATGTGATATTGAATTTTTGGGGGGGTCATTATGGGGTATTGTGTGTAGATTGATTTTTAACTTTACATTTTTTTTTAGCTAGGCAAGTCAGTTAAGAACAAAGTATTATATACAATGACGGCCTAGGAACAGTGGGTTAACTGCTTTGTTTAGGGGGGCAGAATGACAAATTTGTACCTTGTCAGCTCGGGGATTCAATCTAGCAACCTTTCGGTTACTGGCCCAAAGCTCTAACCACTAGGCTATTTAATACATTTTAGAATAAGACTAACGTAACAAAATGTGGAAAAAGTCAAAGGGTCAGAATACTTTCCCAATGTACTGTACATCACATGCATGCTAAAACTACTATTTCTCAGTTTGAATTAGAAGTTGCAATTTTTTTGGTGTGTGTTGAAAATGTTTTTTTTTGAGTAGCCTGGAATCCAAACAGAATAATATCACTCCGTGTCACTATTCAGCTTGGATTCCAGGCTATGATTTGAGGGCAGATAGCTGAAAGCCCATTATCTGTTTGTGGCTGAGATCCGACCAACTCACATCCAACCCATACCATGATCTGCAAAGGAAGTCTGGTATAAAATACACTTTATTTTTTTCCCTCATCTTTCTCTTATCTATCTTCTTAGTTCTCACTGCCTAACCCACCCGATCGGCTAGCTACATACTGTAGAGCATGTGTGCAATTAACACTGACCAGATGGTCCAAGTTTTACATTCAATCAATGGGTGTGATGATGAAGTGATGGGGAGGGATGCCCAGTTCTCCCCCAGGGGTCTGACTACATTACAGCATGGCATCAGCATGGCTGCATGGTCACTGATCCGTGGCCACATCCAACATGTTTGATCAGGAGACTCTCTCTGAGGAGGGAAATGTATTCACTTTGAAATTGAAATACATGCTGGGGAGTATAATTACTGTATAGT
Source organism: Salmo trutta (assembly GCF_901001165.1). NCBI lineage: Eukaryota > Metazoa > Chordata > Actinopteri > Salmoniformes > Salmonidae > Salmo > Salmo trutta. The sequence goes on along the minus strand of NC_042977.1, from coordinate 34,531,851 downwards.
ACTGATAGTGTTGTGTGTGAGACAGGTGATTACCGTATAGTACAGACAATATGTTGAGTGAGACAGGCGCCCACGTTGTCATACATTTTTTAAATATAATGCATACATTATTTATGTCTTCCCTGTGGCTCAGTTGGTAGAGCATGGTGTTTGCAACGCCTGCATGGTGTGTGCAACGCCAGGGTTGTGGGTTCGATTCCCACGGGGGGCCAGTACAAAAAAAAAAAAATGCATGAAATGAATTGTATGCATTCACTACTGTAAGTCGCTCTGGATAAGAGCGTCTGCTAAATGACGTAAATGTAACGTACAAGATGTGGCTGTTAATTTTGATGGTGGTGGTGGTGGAGGTGGTATGGTGGTGGAGATGGTGTGGTTGTGGAGGTGGAAATGGTGGTGGTGGTGTGGTTGTGATGGTAATAATGGTGGAGGTGGTTGTTGTGGTGGTGGTGGTAATGGTGGTGGTGGAGGTGGTTGTGGTGTCTGGTGAGGGGGCAGGAGTGAATGCACTGGGAGCCCTTAATCAGACCCCTGCACGCCAGCGACACAGGACTATTATGGTCGCCATAATAGTCCTTAATAGTCGCCATAATAGTCCTTGAGTGGCAGCTGCTCTCGGCAGACCCCTCTGTGACTTAGCAGCCCTATTTAGGATCCACACTGCTCACCCCAGCTGGGGAGAGGCCTAGAAAAGGTGGCCTAAAAATTGCCAACTCATTCCATCCTGGATAGGTTACCGCACTTATCGGGAGTTCCACTCAGCGGTCGAAAATGCAAAATAAAAGAATTCCCCTGAAACTGGTGACATGGAACATCAGAACTCTTTTGGACACTGACAATAATAGCGTTCCACCTCATCGGAGAACAGCTTTGATTGCTGCAGAACTAAGGCGCTGACATTGCTGCTCTGAGTGAGACCAGGTTCCTGGATGAAGGTTCCCTGAAAGAGGAGGGAGAAGGCTACACCTTCTGGAAAGTTTACCCTCCAGGTGGACCACATCAGCATGATGTGGGACTGACAATTAAGAACAGCCTTTTACCCAGCCTCACCAAAACACTTGTCAGCATAAGTGAAAGACGCATGTCTCTCCCTCTTCCTTATGCTACTCTTCTCAGTGCATACGCACCAACGTTACCATCTGAAAATGAGGCTTCTACCAGTCACTAAATGAGGCCCTTCACCGCATCCCCAGGAATGACAAGATCTTTCTGCTGGGTGACTTCAATGCTGGGACAGAACAACAGGATATGGAACGGAGTGCTGGGTAGGCATGGTGTTGGCCAGGTCAATGAGAACTGCATAAAACGGCTAACTCTATGTGCTGAGCATGATCTCATTGTCACGAACACCTTGTCCCAGCATAAGAACAAATGTGAAACATCATTGACGCATCCACGCTCCAAACATTGGCGCCTAATCGACTACGTCATAGTGATATGTTCTGACACTAATGGCGTACTGCTGACACGTGCCATGAGGGGTGCAGAATGCTGGACAGATCACCGTATGATACTGGCTAAACTCCAGGTGAGAATACATCCCACCCAATGCCTGCACCATCACAACCTTACTGAACAATGCGCACAGGGCTACTCTCAACAGACCCACATCTGCTACCCTCCGCTAGCAATGCATCACGCAGGGAAGTGCAACCTTGCATGCTCTGCAGAACAAATGAGGGACAACTAAGGCACAGGAAATCCAAATGTATGCTGACAAAAACGACATGCACAATTTCTACAACTCAACTAAAGCTATCTATGGCCCTAGAAGTCGCTCCATCACCCCCCTGAAAACAGCTGATGGTCTGACTCTCTAGAAGGACCAAAACCAGATCCTGAGGAGGTGGGTTGACCACTACTCAATCAGCGCTCTCCTACAGACCACTCCATCCTGGAAGAACTGCCTGTCCGTCCACCCATTCAAGACCTCAACCATTCGTCAATCTTCCAAGAGGTGTAATCAGCTATCTGTTCCCTCAAGAACAACAAGACTCCTGGCGCTGACAGCATCCCGGCAGAGCTACTTAACCTCTCTAGCGCATGTGGGACGAACTCGTCCCACCTACGTAACAGCCACTGAAATCCAGTGGCGCGATTTTTGAATCGTTTGAAATACTATTACTTCAATTTCTCAAACATATTACTATTTTACAGCTATTTAAAGACAAGAATCTCGTTAATCTAACCACACTGTCCGATTTCAAAAAGGCTTTACAACGAAAGCAAAACATTAGATTATGTCAGCAGAGTGCCCAGCCAGAAATAATCAGACACCCATTTTTCAAGCTAGCATATCATGTCACATAAACCCAAACCACAGCTAAATGCAGCACTAACCTTTTATGATCTTCATCAGATGACACACCTAGGACATTGTGTTATACAATACATGCATGTCTGTTCAATCAAGTTCATATTTATATAAAAAAAACAGCTTTTTACATTAGCATGTGACGTTCAGAAAAAGCATAACCCCCGCAAACTTCCGGGGAATTTACTAACAGTTTGCTAAATTACTCACGATAAACGTTCACAAAAAGCATAACAATTATTTTAAGAATTATAGATACATTACTCCTCTATGCACTCGATATGTCCGATTTTAAAATAGCTTTTCGGATGAAGCACATTTTGCAATAATCTAAGTACATAGCCCGGCATCACACCCACCCAGGTCAGCCTCCACCAAAATCACATTTCCTATAAGAAAAATGTTCTTACCTTGCTTGTTCTTCGTCAGAATACACTGCCAGGACTTCTACTTCAATAACAAATGTAGGTTTGGTCCCAAATAATCCATCGTTATATCCAAACAGCGACGTTTTGTTCGTGAGTTCTAGACACTATCAGAATGCTACATCACGGTCTCGCGCATGGCGCATTGGCGTGACAAAAAATGTCTAAATATTCCATTACCGTACTTCGAAGCATGTCAACCGCTGTTTAAAACCAATTTTTATGCCATTTATCTCGTAGAAAAGCGATAATATTCCGACCGGGAATATGCAATGAGCCTAAACAGCCGAATTAAATTTCTCCTCAGGAGCGAATTGTGCACGCGCCTCATTCAAAGGTCCTCTGATCCGCCACTTACCAAAGGCGATAATGTGTTTCAGCCTGAGGCTGCCTCGTCAACCTTCAGGTATTTCCCGGGTTCTGAGAGCCTATCGGAGCCCTGGGAATTGTCACGTTACAGCTAAGATCCTTACTTTTCAATAAACAGATGCAAGACGCACGACTCCTTGTCAGACAGGGTACTTCCTGCATGAAACCTTGTCAGGTTTTTGCCTGCCATAGGAGTTCTGTTATACTCACAGACACCATTCAAACAGTTTTAGAAACTTTAGGGTGTTTTCTATCCAAACCTGAACAATAATATGCATATTCTAGCTTCTGAGTTGGTGTAGGAGGCAGTTAAAAATGGGCACATATTTTTTCCAAAATTCTCAATACTGCCCCCTAGCCCAAACAGGTTTTAAGAAGGGAGGTTACTTCTGCACCAGAACGCTCCACCTTCCTACATCACTGAGGTTTGGGACCGGGAGATCGTCCCCCAACAGTGGTGGGAGGCGAACATTGTCACCAACTATAAGAATAAGGGTGACAAGTCCATCTGCGGCAACAGCCACCATTCTGGCTGTTTCCGACAAGGTTCTGGTCAAGGTGATGCTACACAGATTGGGGGAACAACATCACAGAGGAGTTGCTGCCAGAGTCAAAATGCGGCTTCAGAAAGAACAGGAGTACGGTCGACATGATATTCACGGCACGGCAACTCCAGGAGAAGTGCCGTGAAAAACATCAGGACCTTTCCAAGGCCTTCAACACTGTGAGCAGGGAACTACTATGGGGCATTCTACTAAAATTTGGCTGTCTAGACACATTTGTCAACATCCTTTGCCAGTTCCATGATGGGATGATGGCTCGGGTGGCAGGAGTCAATGCCCTTTGGAGTAAGCATTGGTGTGAGGCATGGCTGTGTGCTGGCACCTGTACTCTTTAACATCTTCTTCCTATGTGTCACCCAGCCTCTCCACAAGGAGCTTGAGGACAGCAGAGGGTTTCAGGATGGATGGAAACCTATTCAACATCAGGAGGTTCCAAGCAACCACCAAGGTTTTGACAGAGTGGGTACTTGAGCTGCAGTATGCTGATGACTGTGCTCTTGTGGCTCACACTCCGGAAGACCTTCAGTCCGTACTTGTAGTGGCTGTGAGGGTCTATAGCAGGAAGGGATTTTCAACACCACCAACATTTACATTTACATTTTAGTAATTTAGCAGACGCTCTTATCCAGAGCGACTTACAGTAGTGAATGCATACATTTCATTTCATACATTTTTTTTTCTTTTTTTTTTCTCTCCGTACTTGCCCCCCGTGGGAATCAAACCCACAACCCTGGCGTTGCAAACACCATGCTCTACCAACTGAGCCACCAAGACAGAGGTGGTCTTCCAATGGAGACCCACCATGCCTGTCTTCACTGTTGAACACAAATCACTGGCAATAGTCCCATCCTTCAAATACCTGGGCAACATCCTCTCGGGGACTGCAGCATCGACCTCGAAATTCAAAATAGGATCAAGCAGGCATCAGCTGCCTTCGGGAAACTCAGATGCAGGGTCTTCCAAAACAGGGATCTCCACCTCCATAGCAAAGTGGCCGTCTATCAAGCCGTCTGCATCACCACGCTTCTTTACAGCTGTGAAGCCTGGGTCACCTACAGTCGCCACAACAAGCAGCTCGGGCGATTCCACATAAGATGCCTTCAGCGCAAAAATACTTGCTAAGACCAACTGCAAGAGAATGGAGGCTATGGTCACTCAACACCAACTGCGCAGACCTCGAGGATGCTGCTGCCAACTGCTCCACCTGGTGGCAGCTCTGACAGAACGGTGTACAGAGGTGGGAGGAGGAGAGGAGCACAAAGAAACATCAAAACAGCTCATGACTTACCCTGCCAACACAGACGGCATATGCCCCACCTACAATAAAGTTTGTGGATCTAGGATTGGACTCTACAATTCACTGTTAACTCTGAAGTGGAAGTCATCATCAGATATGATGGACTACCTATGCGTGCTTGGTGGAGGTGGTGGTGTGGTGGGGTTGTGGTGGTAGTTGTGATGGTAGTGGTGATTGTGATGATGGTGGTGGTGTAGTGTTGGTGGTGTGGCGATGGTGGTGGTAATAGTGGTGGTGTGGTGGTGGTGGTGTGGTGGTAATGGTGGCAATGGGGGTGTGGTGGTGGTGGTATGACGGTGGTGGTGGTTTTGGTGGTGGTGTGGTGTGGTGGCAGTGTGGAGTGGTGTTGGGGGTGGTGTAGTGGTGGTGGTGTGGTGGTGGTGGTGTAGTGGTGGTGGTGGTGTGGTGGTGCGGTGGTGGTGGTGGTGTGGTGGTGGTGTAGTGGTGGTGTTGTGGTAGTGATGGTATTGGTGTGATTTGGTGGTTGTGGTGGTGGGGTTGTGGTTGTGGTAGTGTTGCTGTGTGGTTGTGGTTGTGATGGTGTGGTTGGGGTGGTGGTGGTGGTGGTGGTGGGGTTGTGGTGGTGTGGTTGGGGTGGTGGTGGTGTGGCTGGGGTGGTGGTGGTGGTGGTGTTGTGTTGAGGTTGTGGTGGTGGTGGTGGTGCTGTGGTAGTGGTGGTGATGGTATTGGTGGTGTGATGTGGTGGTGCTGTGGTAGTGGTGGTGATGGTATTGGTGTGATTTGGTGGTGGTGGTGTGGTTGGGGAGGTGGTGGTGTGGTTGTGGTGTGGTTGGGGTGGTGGTGGTGTGTTGTGGTGGTGGTGGTGTGGTGGTGGTGGTGGTGGTGGTGTGTTGTGGTGGTGGTGGTGGTGTGTGTTGAGGTTGTGGTGGTGGTTTGTTGTGGTGGTGGTGTGTTGAGGTTGTGGTGGTGGTGGTGGTGTGTTGAGGTTGTCGTGGTGGTGTGGTTGGGGTGGTGGTGGTGGTGTGTTGAGGTTGTGGTGGTGGTGGTGTGGTTGGGGTGGTGGTGGTGTGGTTGGGGTGGTGGTGGTGGTGTGTTGAGGTTGTGGTGGTGGTGGTGGTGGTGGTGTGGTGGTGGTGTGGTTGGGGTGGTGGTGGTGTGGTTGGGGTGGTGGTGGTGGTGTGTTGAGGTTGGGGTGGTGGTGGTGTGCTGTGGTGGTGGTGTGTTGTGGTGGTGGTGGTGTGGTGGTGTGTTGTGGTGTGTTGTGGTGTGTTGAGGTTGGGGTGGTGGTGGTGGTGGTGTGTTGTGGTGGTGGTGTGTTGTGGTGGTGGTGGTGTGTTGTGGTGGTGGAGTGTTGAGGTTGTGGGGGTGTGTTGTGGTGGTGGTGTGTTGAGGTTGTGGTGGTGTGTTGTGGTGGTGGTGGTGGTGTGTTGAGGTTGTGGTGGTGGTGATGTGGTGGTGTGTTGTGGTGGTGGTGGAGTGTTGAGGTTGACTTTGCAGGAGGTGAAATAATAACAATGATAGAGGTGAGATAGGCCTATAGTTAATTCTGAAGTAGCTAGCATAGGATGAGCAGGTGTTTCGAGGTGGTTAATTGTGTATAGGAATCTTGCCTGAAAACAGTAAACCTAGCATTTAGCTCAAAGGGATAACACATTCTTATGGCGTACAGGAGACTTGTGTTCAAACCAAGTCGGTCATAGAAAACATGTGGCTTTCAACCTATGGAAAATCTTCCTAACCTCCTCCTGACCACACATGCAGCTTCAGCCCCACTGCCATGACTTGAGTGGAAGGTTGTTATGAAATGACCAAAGGAATGACCTTGCACCAAGTGGAGGAGAGAAATCTGATTAGACATTTCCGTGCTTGAGTCAGACGCAACCTGTCACGTAACCGAGCCGACAGTTTGTTGGATGTGAATCCAGGCTAGAAGAACCGGGAACTGCAGTAGTCACACAGGAGGAGGCAGAGTGGGAGTAGCATTATGAGCAACCGTGCTGTTTAAGTGTACAGCTTTAACTGGAGCCTGGCGGAAACAGTAGAAGCAGTGGGAGTAGCACTCTCCTGTCTCTCCTATGCTAGCAAATGAGTGTGTGTGTGTGTGTGTGTGTGTGTGTGTGTGTGTGTGTGTGTGTGTGTGTGTGTGTGTGTGTGTGTGTGTGTGTGTGTGTGTGTGTGTGTGTGTGTGTGAGAGATCATGTTTGTGTACGTGTATGCTTGCGTTGGTCTGTGCATACGTGTGTTTATGTGCGTGTGCGCATGCATGCGTGAATACGTGCATGTGCATTTGTGTGTGTGTTAGCAAGCCAGCCAGCCAGCCAGCCTCCTGTTTGCTGGGCAGCAGATGAGCCTTATCAGTATTCCAGTGGGCACCTCTCCGCGACATGTGCAGCTTTCTCTCTCTCTCTCTCTCTCTCTCTCTCTCTCTCTCTCTCTCTCTCTCGTCAGAGCAGCTGCCATTGGCCATGCTCAGATGGTGATAGTCCTTATAGCCAGTCACTGAGGTAGAAATACTCTGGTTTTCATCATGGTTTATTAGTTCAGGGTCTACTGTTTGGAGGGACATAGTCTACTGTTTGGAGGGACATAGTCTACTGTTTGGAGGGACAGAGTCTACTGTTTGGAGGGACAGAGTCTACTGTTTGGAGGGACAGAGTCTACTGTTTGGAGGGACAGAGTCTACTGTTTGGAGGGACATAGTCTACTGTTTGGAGGGACATAGTCTACTGTTTGGAGGGACAGAGTCTACTGTTTGGAGGGACAGAGTCTACTGTTTGGAGGGACACAGTCTACTGTTTGGAGGGACATAGTCTACTGTTTGGAGGGACAAAGTCTACTGTTTGGAGGGACATAGTCTACTGTTTGGAGGGACATAGTCTACTCCTTTGGAGGGACATAGTCTACTGTTTGGAGGGACATAGTCTACTGTTTGGAGGGACATAGTCTACTGTTTGGAGGGACAGAGTCTACTGTTTGGAGGGACAGAGGCTACTGTTTGGAGGGACAGAGTCTACTGTTTGGAGGGACAGAGTCTACTGTTTGGAGGGACAAGAGTCCTCTGTTTTGGAGGAGCATGAGTCTACTGTTTGGAGAGTCATAGTCTACTGTTTGGAGGGACAGAGTCTACTGTTTGGAGGGACAGAGTCTACTGTTTGGAGGGACAAAGTCTACTGTTTGGAGGGACATAGTCTACTGTTTGGAGGGACATAGTCTACTGTTTGGAGGGACAGAGTCTACTGTTTGGAGGGACAGAGTCTACTGTTTGGAGGGACAGAGGCTACTGTTTGGAGGGACAGAGTCTACTGTTTGGAGGGACATAGTCTACTGTTTGGAGAGTCATAGTCTACTGTTTGGAGGGACAGAGTCTACTGTTTGGAGGGGGACATAGTCCTACTGTTTGGAGGGACATAGTCTACTGTTGGAGGGACTAGTCTACTGTTTGGAGGGACAGAGTCTACTGTTTGGAGGGACAGAGTCTACTGTTTGGAGGGACAGAGTCTACTGTTGGGAGGGACATCGTCTACTGTTGGAGGGACATAGTCTACTGTTTGGAGGGACAGAGTCTACTGTTTGGAGGGACATAGTCTACTGTTTGGAGGGACATAGTCTACTGTTTGGAGGGACATAGTCTACTGTTTGGAGGGACATAGTCTACTGTTTGGAGGGACAGAGTCTACTGTTTGGAGGGACAGAGTCTACTGTTTGGAGGGACAGAGTCTACTGTTTGGAGGGACCGAGTCTACTGTTTGGAGGGACAGAGTCTACTGTTTGGAGGGACAGAGTCTACTGTTTGGAGGGACAGAGTCTACTGTTTGGAGGGACTGTTTGGAGGGACATAGTCTACTGTTTGGAGGGACAGAGTCTACTGTTTGGAGGGACTGTTTGGAGGGACATAGTCTACTGTTTGGAGGGTCTACTGTTTGGAGGGACATAGTCTACTGTTTGGAGGGACAGAGTCTACTGTTTGGAGGGACAGAGTCTACTGTTTGGAGGGACAGAGTCTACTGTTTGGAGGGACAGAGTCTACTGTTTGGAGGGACATAGTCTACTGTTTGGAGGGACAGAGTCTACTGTTTGGAGGGACAGAGTCTACTGTTTGGAGGGACATAGTCTACTGTTTGGAGAGACATAGTCTAGTGTTTGGAGGGACATAGTCTACTGTTTGGAGGGACAGAGTCTACTGTTTGGAGGGACATAGTCTACTGTTTGGAGGGACAGAGTCTACTGTTTGGAGGGACATAGTCTACTGTTTGGAGGGACATAGTCTACTGTTTGGAGGGACAGAGTCTACTGTTTGGAGGGACATAGTCTACTGTTTGGAGGGACAGAGTCTACTGTTTGGAGGGACAGAGTCTACTGTTTGGAGGGACATAGTCTACTCTTTGGAGGGACATAGTCTACTGTTTGGAGGGACATAGTCTACTGTTTGGAGGGACAGAGTCTACTGTTTGGAGGGACATAGTCTACTGTTTGGAGGGACAGAGTCTACTGTTTGGAGGGACAGAGTCTACTGTTTGGAGGGACATAGTCTACTGTTTGGAGGGACAGAGTCTACTGTTTGGAGGGACAGAGTCTACTGTTTGGAGGGACAGAGTCTACTGTTTGGAGGGACAGAGTCTACTGTTTGGAGGGACAGAGTCTACTGTTTGGAGGGACCGAGTCTACTGTTTGGAGGGACCGAGTCTACTGTTTGGAGGGACAGAGTCTACTGTTTGGAGGGACAGAGTCTACTGTTTGGAGGGACAGAGTCTACTGTTTGGAGGGACATAGTCTACTGTTTGGAGGGACAGAGTCTACTGTTTGGAGGGACAGAGTCTACTGTTTGGAGGGACAGAGTCTACTGTTTGGAGGGACAGAGTCTACTGTTTGGAGGGACAGAGTCTACTGTTTGGAGGGACCGAGTCTACTGTTTGGAGGGACATAGTCTACTGTTTGGAGAGACATAGTCTAGTGTTTGGAGGGACATAGTCTACTGTTTGGAGGGACAGAGTCTACTGTTTGGAGGGACATAGTCTACTGTTTGGAGGGACAGAGTCTACTGTTTGGAGGGACATAGTCTACTGTTTGAGGACATAGTCTACTGTTTTGGAGGACAGAGTCCTACTGTTTGGAGGGACATAGTCTACTGTTTGGAGGGACAGAGTCTACTGTTTGGAGGGAACAGAGTCTACTGTTTGGAGGGACATAGTCTACTCCTTTGGAGGGACATAGTCTACTGTTTGGAGGGACATAGTCTACTGTTTGGAGGGACAGAGTCTACTGTTTGGAGGGACATAGTCTACTGTTTGGAGGGACAGAGTCTACTGTTTGGAGGGACAGAGTCTACTGTTTGGAGGGACATAGTCTACTGTTTGGAGGGACAGAGTCTACTGTTTGGAGGGACAGAGTCTACTGTTTGGAGGGACAGAGTCTACTGTTTGGAGGGACAGAGTCTACGGTTTGGAGGGACGAGTCTACTGTTTGGAGGGACCGGAGTCTACTGTTTGGAGGGACAGAGTCTACTGTTGGAGGGACAGAGTCTACTGTTTGGAGGGACAGAGTCTACTGTTTGGAGGGACATAGTCTACTGTTTGGAGGGACAGAGTCTACTGTTTGGAGGGACAGAGTCTACTGTTTGGAGGGACAGAGTCTACTGTTTGGAGTGGACAGAGTCTACTGTTTGGAGGGACAGAGTCCTACTGTTTGGAGGGACGAGTCTACTGTTTGGAGGGACCGAGTCTACTGTTTGGAGGGACCGAGTCTACTGTTTGGAGGGACAGAGTCTACATTTTGGAGGGACAGAGTCTACTGTTTGGAGGGACAGAGTCTACTGTTTGGAGAGTCATAGTCTACTGTTTGGAGGGACATAGTCTACTGTTTGGAGGGACATAGTCTACTGTTTGGAGGGACATAGTCTACTGTTTGGAGGGACATAGTCTACTGTTTGGAGGGACAGAGTCTACTGTTTGGAGGGACAGAGTCTACTGTTTGGAGGGACAGAGTCTATGTTTGGAGGGACTAGTCTACTGTTTTGGAGGGACATAGTCTACTGTTTGGAGGGACAGAGTCTACTGTTTGAGGGACAAAGTCTACTGTTTGGAGGGACATAGTCTACTGTTTGGAGGGACATAGTCTACTGTTTGGAGGGACATAGTCTACTGTTTGGAGGGACAGAGTCTACTGTTTGGAGGGACAGAGTCTACTGTTGGAGGGACAGAGTCTACTGTTTGGAGGGACCGAGTCTACTGTTTGGAGGGACAGAGTCTACTGTTTGGAGGGACAGAGTCTACTGTTTGGAGGGACAGAGTCTACTGTTTGGAGGGACTGTTTGGAGGGACATAGTCCTA